>NC_064630.1:291933031-293326781 GCF_023864275.1 Schistocerca cancellata | reverse complement strand
CTGACAGACAAAATGATTGATGAACTACAGCAGTATTGTGGGATGGCCATTAGAAATAATACTGAGGATCTGTTGAAGCAGGCAGTATGGGCTACCTTCTTCCACAGACTGTCAACTGATGAAAAACCAGTACACCACCTTTGCCCTCCTGGACATGATTCATGGAGCCATTACCTCAATGGCCAGTACTCAAACAGTTCATACAGCCATAAACATTCCATCCCAGCAGCAGTCATGGGTATCATTAAACCTATTTACAGAGACCTGACAAATAATGAATTACTGAAGAAATGTCTGCATGGTCAGATTCAAAATCCCAATGAGTCGTTCGATAATCTTATATGGACTCGCTTACAAAAAAAAGTGGGGGGCCAGTGTTGCCGTTATTGCTTTTAATTATGGCAACATTGGTAGGATGAAAGTGCTACAGCACATGGGAATTAATTCTGGAGCAAACTGCATCAGAGAACTTGAACGGATGTACAAGTTTTGCACTGATGAAGCAGAGTATGCAGCGCATTTGGCCACTAAGGAGTCCAGAAAGAAGAAAGAAGAAAAAACTGGAAAACGATGAAGAGGGTGGTATACAGTGTAGTGCAGGGTGCTTCTGAGTGACTAAAAATAAAAAAAAAAAATTAAGCACATATTAAGTGAGTTACAGTATTTCCTTAAAATTTACATTTTCTGTAGCATTTTCCCCTAAATCTCAGAAACCACTTCGAGTAGAGTATTCAAATTTTCAGGGATTAATAAAGTACATATCCTGAGTCTATTGAACTGTAAGAAGCACATAATGTTACATATAATTAAAATTATTTAGGAGTAAGTACAAGAAAAGTACACAAAATTTTAACAGTGTAATTACAAAAATTGTATTGTCAAAATCAGTGGCTAAAACACAATTTTTGTAGTTGACTCAGGGGACATACAGTTTAACGTCCTTTAAAAGTTTAATGTCAATGGCTACAGTGTTTCCTGAAATACAGGGAAGATAAATCACTAAATTTAACGTTGTCGGGACAAGGTGTTCCAACTCTCTGTAAGTGGTATTGCAATGCATGTCGGGTACTCGCTAGTTGGTAGATAAATGACGCATCTACAACGGTGGCCAAGCACAAGTTAAGCTTTGTCATTGGAAAGTCGTTGACATGGAATACCACATCTGTTCTCTGAATGGTACAGAATTTCCAACATCAGCACAAGGTAGTTAATCAGTTTGTTACGTGTTCCACACGTAATTTGAACGATTTATTATCAAAAAATGTGTATCGAGTCTGTTTACGGGATATAATGTATATACATGATTAATTTCAGGGCATGGCAATGCTGTTGACCATTTACAGTTTCATAAATAGCACATCGACCTAATTTTAACGTTAAATTAATATATTACTTTACGATCCCGCTAATGCAACTACACGTAAAACTGAGTTTTAACATTCCTTAGTGGACTAGAATGATTGGCAGAGAAGAAATGGTTTAAGATATTTGGAACTTAATTTACTTCCTATAAAGTCAATTTATGTTTTTGTTGTTAGAAACTGAACTCCTTTCAGAACCCCTGTAGGTTTAGATAATGAGTAATGAAGGGCATTGTTTTTCCCTCTAGCGATGTAGGTATGGTCGTCTGTATTCATCTTAAATTGTAATGGCTTCTTTATGAAAAACTTACGATGAATTTCACAATACACAGGATGATTCTGCTGTCGTTTCACAGAACCAACGAGTCTACGAACATCAAAAAAAGTTTTGCATCACCTCTGTTCCGAGAGTTCCGGAACCTGTACAGAAAATTGTATAAAGATCAACATAAACATCAATTCCTCCCTTTTTATTGCTCACGAAAACCACACATTGCTTGTTGTATTAACATACAGGTTTCCTTCGGAGGTTGTGGTCCAGATTGCTGTAACACGGGTACCTCTAACACCCAGTAGCATGTCCTCCTGCATTGATGCATGCCTTTATTCGTCGTGGTATACTATCCACAAGTTCATTAAGGCACTCAACGGCGATTGGGCGTAGAGCCTCAGAGTGGTTGGTGGGTCAAGTCGTCCATAAAGAGCCCTTTTCAATCTGCCCCAGTCTTGTTCGATAGGGCTAATGTCTGGAGAGCATGCTGACCACTCTCGAGCGATGTCGTTATCCTGAACGAAGTCATTCACAAGATGTCCACTATGGGGGCGACAATTGTCGTCCATGAAGACGAATGCCTCGCCAATATGCTGCCGATATGGTTGCACTATCGGTCGGAGAATGGGATTCACGTATCGCACAGCCGTTACGGCGCCTTTCATAACTGCCAGCGGGATACGTCAGCCCCACATAATGCCACCCCCAGACAGCAAGGAATCTCCACCTTGCTGTGCTCGCTGGACAGTGTCTCTAAGGCTTTCAGCTCGACCGGGTTACCTCCAAACACGTCTCCGACGATTGTCTGGTTGAAGTCATATGCGACACTCATCGGTGAAGAGAACGTGATGCCAATCATGAGCGGTCCATTCGGCATGTTGTTGGGCCCATCTGTACCGCGGTGCATGGTGTCGTGGTTGCAAAGATGGGCCTCGCCATGGACTTTGGAAGTGAAGTTACGCATCATGCAGCCTATTGCGCACAGTTTTAGTAGTAACACGACGTCCTGTGCCTGCACGAAAAACATTATTCAACTTGTGGTGCTATTAGTGTTCCTCCAAGCCATAATCCGTAGGTAGCGGTCATCCTCCACAGCAGTAGTAGCCCTTGGGCGGCCTGAGCGAGGCATGTCATCGACAATTCCTGGGCGGCCTGAGCGAGGCATGTCATCGACAGTTCCTGTTTCTCTGTATCACCTCCATGTCCGAAAAACATCGCTTTGGTTCACTTCGAGGCGCCTGTGCACTTCCCTTGTTGAGAGCACTTCCTGGCGCAAAGTAACAATGCGGACGCTGTCGAAACGCGGTATTGACCGTCTAGGGATGATTGAACTACAGACAACACGAGCCGTGCACCTCCTTCCTGGTGGAATGAGTGGAACTGATCGGCTGTCGAACCCCCTCCGTCTAATAGGCGCTGCTCATGTATGGTTGTTTACAGCTTTGGGCAGGTTAAGTGGCATCTCGGATACAAAACTTTTTTTTTTGATGTGAGTATATCTGGACTTTACAAACCATCCACTAGATTTTCATACTCTCGCTTGTTACTAGGGAGCTGTTAGTCCTGCAAAGGAAATGAACGGGAACTTTTTGGAGGAAATTTAATGTAGCTAAATTTTGTATTGATACACGTTTTCACTAAAGGCTGCGCTTTTAATTCAATCAAGAAAAACGTACAAAAATCACGTTCCAACACACCCCCACTCACACACTCAGCACTCACTTGTCAGGATTTCTAGCATCTTATCCATGGCAGTCACTCCTACCACAGCATCAGAATTTGCGAATTCCCGAATTATTTCCTCTATTCGACCATTTTTGATCTTCATTGGCTGGCCTTATCATGCCACCGGGGTAGTCGAGCACTTAAAGATTCTATTGTTGACTAATGCATGTTGTTGTTGTTGTCTTCAGTTCTGAGACTGATTTGATGCAGCTCTCCATGCTACTCTATCCTGTGCAAGCTTCTTCATCTCCCAGTACTTACTGCAACCTACATCCTTCTGAATCTGCTTAATGTATTCGTCTCTTGGTCTCCCTCTACGATTTTTACCCTCCACGCTGCCCTCCAATGCTAAATTTGTGATCCCTTGATGCCTCAGAACATGTCCTACCAACCACCATCTACCCATCTAATCTTCAGCATTCTTCTGTAGCACCACATTTCGAAAGCTTCTATTCTCTTCTTGTCCAAACTATTTATCGTCCATGTTTCACTTCCATACATGGCTACACTCCATACAAATACTTTCAGAAACGACTTCCGAACACTTAAATCTATACTCGATGTTAACAAATTTCTCTTCTTCAGAAACGCTTTCCTTACCATTGCCAAGCTACATTTTATATCCTCTCTACTACGACCATCATTAGTTATTTTGCTCCCCAAATAGCAAAACTCGTTAACTACTTTAAGTGTCTCATTTCCTAATCTAATTCCCTCAGCATCAGTCGACTTAATTTGATTACATTTCATTATCCTCGTTTTGCTTTTGTTGTTGTTCATCTTACATCCTCCTTTCAAGACACTGTCCATTCCGTTCAACTGCTCTTCCATGTCCTTTGCTGTCTCTGACAGAATTACAATGTCATCGGCGAACCTCAACGTTTTTATTTCTTCTCCATGGACTTTAATACTTACTCCGAATTTTTCTTTTGTTTCCTTTACTGCTTGCTTAATATACAGATTGAATAACATCGGGGTCAGGCTACAACCCTGTCTCGCTCCCTTCCCAACCACTGCTTCCCTTTCATGCCCCTCGACTCTTATAACTGTCATGTGTTTTCTGTACAAATTGTAAATAACCTTTCGTTCCCTGTATTTCACCCCTGCCACCTTCAGAATTTGAAAGAGAGTATTCCAATCAACATTATCAAAAGCTTTCTCTAAGTCTACAAATGCTAGAAATTTAGATTTGCCTTTCCTTAATCTATTTTCTAAGATAAGTCGTAGGGTCAGTATTGCCTCACGTGTTCCAACATTTCTGCGGAATCCAAACTGATCTTCGCCGAGGTCAGCTTCTACCAGTTTTTCCATTCGTCTGCAGCTGTGACTTATTAAACTGATATTTCGGTAATTTTCACATCTGTCAACACCTGATTTCTTTGGAATTGGAATTATTATATTCTTCTTGAAGTCTGAGGGTATTTCGCCTGTCTCATACATCTTGCTCACCGGATGGTAGAGTTTTGTCAGGATTGGCTCTCCCAAGGCCGTCAGTAGTTCCAATGGGATGTAGTCTACTCCCGGGGCCTTATTTCGACTCAGGTCTTTCAGTGCTTTGTCAAACTCTTCACGCAGTATCGTATCTCCCATTTCATCTTCATCTACATCCTACTCCATTTCCATAATATTGTCCTCAAGTATATCGCCTTGTATAGACCCTCTATATACTCCTTACACCTTTCTGCTTTCCCTTCTTTGCTTAGAACTGGGTTTCCATCTGAGCTCTTGATATTCATACAAGTTGTTCTCTTCTCTCCAAAGGTCTCTTTAATTTTACTGTAGGCAATATCTATCTTACCGCTAGTGACATAAGCTTCTACATCCTTACATTTGTCCTCTAGCCATTTTGCACTTCGTGTCGATCTCATTTTTTAGACGTTTGTATTCCCTTTTGCCTGCTTCATTTATTGCGTTTTTATATTTTCTCCTTTCATCAATTAAATTCAATATTTCTTCTGTTACCCAAGGATATCTACTAGCCCTCGTCTTTTTACCTACTTGATCCTCTGCTACCTTCACTACTTCATCCCTCAGAGCTACCCATTCTTCTTCTACTGTATTTCTTTCCCCCATTCCTGTCAATTGTTCCCTTATGCTCTCCCTGAAACTCCGACAACCTCTGGTTCTTTCAGTTTATCCAGGTCCCATCTCCTTAAATTCCCACCTTTTTGCAGTTTCTTCAGTTTTAATCTACAGATCATAACCAATAGATTGTGGTCAGAGTCCACATCTGCCCCTGGAAATGTCTTACAATTTAAAATCTGGTTCCTAAATCTCTGTCTTACCATTATATGGTCTATCTGAAATCTGTTAGTATCTCCAGGGTTCTTCCATGTATACAACCTTCTTTTATGATTTTTTAACAAAGTGTTAGCTATGATTAAGTAGTGCTCTGTGCAAAATTCTACCAGGCGGATTCCTCTTTCATTTCTTAGCCCGAATCCATGTTCACCTACTAGGTTTCCTTCTCTCCCTTTTCTTACTCTCGAATTCCAGTCACCCATGACTATTAAATTTTCTTCTCCCTTCACTACCTGAATAATTTCTTTTATCTCATCATACATTTCATCAACATCTTCATTATCTGCAGAGCTAGTTAGCATATAAACGTACTACTGTAGTAGGCATGGGCTTCGTGTCTATCTTGGCCACAATAATGCGTTCACTATGCTGTTGGTAGTAGCTTACCCGCACTACTATTTTTTTATTCATTATTAAACCTACTCCTGCATTACCCCTATTTGATTTTGTATTTATAACCGTGTATTCACCTGACCAAAAGTCTTGTTCCTCCTGCCACCGAACTTCACTAATTCCCACTATATCTAACTTCAACCTATCCATTTCCATTTTTAAATTTTTTAACATACCTGCCCGATTAAGGGATCTGACATTCCACGCACCGATCCGTAGAACGCCAGTTTTATTTCTCCTGATAACGACGTTCTCTTGAGTAGTCCCCGGGCGGAGATCGGAATGGGGGACTATTTTACCTCCGGAATATTTTACCCAAGAGGATTCCATCATAATTTAACCATAATGTAAAGCTGCGTGCCCTCGGGAAAAATTACGGCTGTAGTTTCCCCTTGCTTTCAGCCGTTCGCAGTACCAGCATAGCAAGGCCGTTTTGGTTAGTGTTGCAAGGCCAGATCAGTCAATCATCTAGACTGTTGCCCCTGCAACTACTGAAAAGGCTGTTGCCCCTCTTCAGGAACCACACGTATGTCTGGCCTCTCAACAGATACCCCTGCGTTGTGGTTGCACCTACGGTACTATCTGTATTGCTGAGGCACGCTAGCCTCCCCACCAACGGCAAGGTCCATGGTTCATGGGGACTAATGCATAAATTTAGCTAATACGAGGATAATCCCAAAAGTAAGGTCTCCTATTCTTTTTATAAGTACACTCCTGGAAATGGAAAAAAGAACACATTGACACCGGTGTGTCAGACCCACCATACTTGCTCCGGACACTGTGAGAGGGCTGTACAAGCAATGATCACACGCACGGCACAGCGGACACACCAGGAACCGCGGTGTTGGCCGTCGAATGGCGCTAGCTGCGCTGCATTTGTGCACTGCCGCCGTCAGTGTCAGCCAGTTTGCCGTGGCATACGGAGCTCCATCGCAGTCTTTAACACTGGTAGCATGCCGCGACAGCGTGGACGTGAACCGTATGTGCAGTTGACGGACTTTGAGCGAGGGCGTATTGTGGGCATGCGGGAGGCCGGGTGGACGTACCGCCGAATTGCTCAACACGTGGGGCGTGAGGTCTCCACAGTACATCGATGTTGTCGCCAGTGGTCGGCGGAAGGTGCACGTGCCCGTCGACCTGGGAACGGACCGCAGCGACGCACGGATGCACGCCAAGACCGTAGGATCCTATGCAGTGCCGTAGGGGACCGCACCGCCACTTCCCAGCAAATTAGGGAGACTGTTGCTCCTAGGGTATCGGCGAGGACCATTCGCAACCGTCTCCATGAAGCTGGGCTACGGTCCCGCACACCGTTAGGCCGTCTTCCGCTCACGCCCCAACATCGTGCAGCCCGCCTCCAGTGGTGTCGCGACAGGCGTGAATGGAGGGACGAATGGAGACGTGTCGTCTTCAGCGATGAGAGTCACTTCTGCCTTGGTGCCAATGATGGTCGTATGCGTGTTTGGCGCCGTGCAGGTGAGCGCCACAATCAGGACTGCATACGACCGAGGCACACAGGGCCAACACCCGGCATCATGGTGTGGGAAGAGATCTCCTACACTGGCCGTACACCACTGGTGATCGTCGAGGGGACACTGAATAGTGCACGGTACATCCAAACCGTCATCGAACCCATCGTTCTACCATTCCTAGACCGGCAAGGGAACTTGCTGTTCCAACAGGACAATGCACGTCCGCATGTATCCCGTGCCACCCAACGTGCTCTAGAAGGTGTAAGTCAACTACCCTGGCCAGCAAGATCTCCGGATCTGTCCCCCATTGAGCATGTTTGGGACTGGATGAAGCGTCGTGATGATGATGTTTGGTTTGTGGGGCGCTCAACTGCGTGGTTATCAGCGCCCGTACAATTACCCAATCTTTGCTCAGTCCAATTTCGCCACTTTCCTGGATGATGATGAAATGATGAGGACAACACAAACACCCAGTCATCTCGAGGCAGGTGAAAATCCCTGACCCCGCCGGGAATCGAACTGGATGAAGCGTCGTCTCACGCGGTCTGCACGTCCAGCACGAACGCTGGTCCAACTGAGGCGCCAGGTGGAAATGGCATGGCAAGCCGTTCCACAGGACTACATCCAGCATCTCTACGATCGTCTCCATGGGAGAATAGCAGCCTGCATTGCTGCGAAAGGTGGATATACACTGTACTAGTGCCGACATTGTGCATGCTCTGTTGCCTGTGTCTATGTGCCTGTGGTTCTGTCAGTGTGATCATGTGATGTATCTGACCCCAGGAATGTGTCAATAAAGTTTCCCCTTCCTGGGACAATGAATTCACGGTGTTCTTATTTCAATTTCCAGGAGTGTAGATAGACCTGTTTATTTCTACAATGGTTTACATCAGTTTACAGTTTGAACATTTAGCTATTTTTAGACATAATCACTATTTCTGTCGATGCATTTTTGTAGACGCAGTGGCAGTTTTTGTATGCCCATGACTTACCAGCTCGCCGCCATGCTGTTCAGAAAGTTATGAAGTTCTTCTTTCACCTCGTCGTCGGAGCTGAATCACTGGGACCACAATTAAAGCTGACAGGTACTGTGAGACTCTGATAAAACTTAAACGGGCAATGCAGAACCGGAGAAGAGGAATGTTGAGTAAGGGCGTACACATTCTTCATGACAACGCTCGCCCACACATCGCTCGGCAAACCGCCACCCACCCTATAGTCCTGACTTGGCACCCAGTGACTATCACCTGTTCCCTAGGTTAAAAGAACATTTGGCCGGAAAGCGATTCAGCTCCGATGTCGAGGAGAAAGAAGAGGTTCATAACTTTCTGAACAGCATGGCAGCGTGCTGGTATGACATGGGCATACATAAACTGCCACAGTGTCTACAAAAATGCATCGACAGAAATGGTGATTACGTCGAAAAATAGCCAAATGTTCAAGCTCCAAACTGATGTAAACCATTGTAGAAATAAACAGGTATACGTACTTATAAAAAAATAGGAGACCTTACTGTTGGGAATACCCTAGTAATTTTGTGAATTTTAACAGCGTAAAATAAACAATTGAATCAATGTGTTCATCAGACCTTCTGACTACGTAACTATTCTACCTCTGAGGGTTAAATTCAGATCGAATTATCATCGTAATTAGAAAAGACTTTAGCCGACTATGCTCAATAGGTCAATCAATAGAGACCAAAAAGGGTCGAATTGCAGGACCGGTTCGTGCTGTCGAAGATTTTTGTTCAGTAGTAGGGAGGGAGCGCCACGAATCACATACTGGAGATCCTGGTTGGTGAGGGACGACTGTGGGGTTGAAGGTGCGTCTGAAGGTAACTTCCTTACGTTTTTATTGAATAACTAAAAAACAGTGGCCACCAGCGAAAACGTATCCCAGTGCAAAATTAAAACTGCATTAAATATCCTACAAAAAGATATTGTTAATTTTTTATGTCGGACTAGTAGCTATGTGTAGCCAGAGAGGATGTTTAAGTATGACGCATAAACTGTCGGGTACGGCCTTTCTGCCATACATTCCCAGAGT
Organism: Schistocerca cancellata; assembly: GCF_023864275.1. Lineage (NCBI taxonomy): Eukaryota > Metazoa > Arthropoda > Insecta > Orthoptera > Acrididae > Schistocerca > Schistocerca cancellata. The sequence goes on along the minus strand of NC_064630.1, from coordinate 293,317,212 downwards.
GACGGACAGAATCGGCCGTATATTGCGCAAACACGGCGTAAAGACGATTTTCAAACCGACAAGGAAGAGCAAAGAGTGTCTTAGAACGGCGAAGGAGAAAAGAGACCCACTTGCAATGTCGGGAATATACCGTATACCTTGCACATGCGGAAAAGTTGATGTCGGAATGACTGGACGATCCATTAACACCAGGATCAAAGAGCATAAGCGACATTGCAGGTTGAGGCAGGTGGAGAAATCGGCCGTGGCAGAGCACGCACTGAATGAGACCGACCACGTAATAAAATTCGCCGACACGGAAGTTCTGGCTGTAGAGAAGCACTATCACACGCGCTTGTACAGAGAATCTGTAGAAATCCAAAAACACGCGAACAGTTTCAACAAGAAAGAGGAAAGCCTTAAGGTAAACGTATCCTGGCTTCCCGTACTGCAGCGAACGACCGTCGCAGGTAGCAAGAGGAGAACCGCACCGGAAATGACCGCGGAGAAGCCCTCGGATGTTGGCGCGGCAGGTACATATAGTCTGCGGCCGCGAGCTCGCCTCCAGTTCACCACCGGCAATGGAGGGTGAAGCTTTGACAATGCCAGCCACTCGTGCTGGCGAAACGTCAGAAAAATCATTAGATGAATGTCGGATGAAGAACCCGAGACAGAAGCCAATAGGCAGTTTGTCAACAAGTGGCCACGAAAGCCTTAACAATTTTGTATGACGCATAGTTTTTGAAGAGCAGATATAGAATTACGGGTTGTATTAATACAACTTGCCTTATTGCAATTTGCTACTTTCTTTTAGTCTTTTATCTGCATAATTGTATAGACCGACTGTTGCACATGAATTGGCATGAATATGGTAATCAGGTAAATCACGTTTATTGTTTGACCAGAATAATCCGAAATTCAGGCGAACGACAGCTCGAAACATACATCGTGTCACGGACGGAGACCGATGGGGACAAAATTATTCTATGGGACTATCAGCTAGGGTTCCATGGGACTTATGGTAGTAATAGAATTCATCATAATGGTTGTTGGATAGATGTACATTATTGTGGACCACCTGCATCTATTCATGCTTGCCTTTTTTCGACAGCGATGGTATCGTCCGGCAGGAAGAATGTTTGTGTCACAAGATCAGAATCGGGCTCTAGTGATTTGAGAAGCATGATAGTGAACTCATGTTGATATTGCCACCTGGTATGAGCCCAATAGAACCCATGTTTGTCGTTATCGGTCGCCAGTTCGGCGCTTTCAGATCTCTGGCACGTCGTATATGGGAATTGTTTCAACTGTATGGAGACATTTGGTACCTCGTATCTTCAGAAACCTGCCAAATACTTATTGGACACATGCCACGCAGAATCGCTGCTTTATTGCATTCCAAAAGTTGGCAAACGCACTCTTAAGCAGCTCGTCATAATGGTTTTTTTCATCAGTCTCTACCGTCAGCGTGCGGAGCACTGCGGTTCCTTAATTGTCGTCGTCATTTGCCTTTGTCTTGTGAGTCCAGATGTGAGAACACGAACTGTTGCGAACCAGTTACTAGCAGTGGCACTATGGGCATGCACACCTCCAGCCCGTCTTCCACTCACGCCACACCATCGACGTTTATTACTGGACAGGTGACGTCAGAGGATCAAGGATCACTTGGAAGATGGCATGGTACGCCGTGGTCTTCAGCGATGAAAGCAGATTCTGCCTGCTTGCAAGTGATGCCATTTGCGCATACGACGTAGGTCTGGTGCGCTCTGTCTCGTAGAATGCATTCGCCCAAGACACACTGGCACCACCCCAGACACATGCAGCACATGCACAATGTTGTTTGACCCTTTATTTTGACGTTCTTGCAACTGGAAGGTGATGTGTTTTCCATCAGGATAATGCTCGTCCATACATTGTCCATCAAACTGAACGTGCTCTGCAAGACGTGCAGCAACTGTCCTGGCCAGCACGATCTCTAGACTTGTCTCCAGTTGAGTATGTGTGCGATACGATGGGACGACAAGTGACTTGTGCGACTCTTACAGAACTAAGCGAACAGGTCAAGCAGGCGTGGCGTAAAGTAGCCCAGTACAGCATTCGCCATCTACATGATCGACTGGATGCCAGAGCCAGTATCTGCATTGCTGCCCATCGAGGCTCCACCACGTTCTAATACGACTATTTCAGCAAAAGGTCAATAACTGGTACCTCAGAACCGTTCGTGTTACTGATCTGTAAATGTTATCGTTTCATATACTCCATATGCACTGTTGCAACAATAAATCTTGAGTGACTTGGAAACCTGTAAAAGGGTGTTCTATTTTTTTTTCTGGCTATGCATCTACGTATCTGTCCAGGTCAAAAGTATTGTCATTGCCCACTTACTGAAAACGAGATTTGTTTCTACGGCTGAACTGTCTAAAGCGAGTTCGCAGTTGAAAATGCTCTTGTCTTCTGAAGCCCACGATATTAATTAACTATAGAAATACTTTCATTTCTTAGTCATTGCAGTTTTAATATCGTTCTTTGCAAGTTGCCCTCGCAACCTGTAGACATTTCGGTATCATCACCAAACAGCTACCAAGATGTTACGATGTTCCTTTTGACAGTCATTTCAATGTTAGGAATTGATTCCTACATCTTAAGTCCATGTATACGTTAAATATAATGGTGATAACCCACACACTTGTAGTAAACCTTCGATTCGTTGATAAAGCCACTTTGTTTTGTCTCCTCTTCTGGGATACTGCATTTCTCTGTGTGCTAGGAATGTAGCCGGGTAGGAGGAGATAATTAAAACTTTTTGACAAGCTTCGTATGTACTCCACTTTAGCAAGGAGCTGCGCCATTTTGTTTTTCTACTCGAACGGTGTGTTTTCGTACTATGGAGCGTGTATTTCAGTGTGTACCAGACCTGCAGACGCGTGGCAGCAAATAAATGAATCATTAATTACGTAATTTAAATGTTTAGAGAGAATAATTATTCCTTTGTGACTACTGTTCGAAGATATTTTTTCATTGTATAAGATCCACTGGTTTTAAGTCACGATCTTTCTGCAATGATAAAATCATTTTACGATTTTTACCAGATGTTTTTGCTTACCAGTTTTCTTAATATCTTTCAAGTCTTTTTGCTGCTTACGTTTTCAAATGCTTTTGTTATATCTAGAAATGCTCAGTGGTTCTAAAAATGGTTCAAATGGCTCTGAGCACTATGGGACTTAACTTCTGTGGTCATCAGTCCCCTAGAACTTAAAACTACTTAAACCTAACTAACCTAAGGACATCACACACATCCATGCCCGAGGCAGGATTCGAACCTGCGACCGTAGCAGTAGTGCAGTTCCGGACTGAGCGCCTTAACCGCGAGACCACCGCGGCCGGCTAATGCTCAGTGGTTTCCGACATTACATCATGTCCTTTCTCAATTTTAATTTTAAAGGCTGCCAACAAACGTTAAAAAAATACAGCAAACTTCAAACTTGCTGATAGTAGCTCCATTCCTTGGAAGGTCATGAAGCAACTTCGTTGTTTTAGATCTCTGTGTCAACTTTCAAGACCTGCATTGGGCCTTTGAAAACAATCGGCTATCACAAACAATTTAGACTGTTAATTGTTACTGCACTTTGCCTTTGACACAGGAGCTGTGCGTAAGTGTGTGTGTGTGTGTGTGTGTGTGTGTGTGTGTGTGTGTGTGTGAGGGAGTGAGGGAGTGAGTTAGTGAGTTAGTGAGTGTGTGTGTATGTGCGTTGGAAGTCTACTACCTGTTGCATCCTTTTTAAGAATACTAAATATTTGGTAACTGACAGACGTACTCCTTATATTCCTGCGCGTTATGTGCCATTTTAATGTTTGGGTCAATGTAAACCCTCTACAAAATTGTCATAAAAGCTAGTTTAGAGCTCAACGCATAGCGCTAGAATGCCGAATCACCATAGAACAGTACGTACAGATGGGAGCTGGTAACCCTTTCTTTAAAATTTGCCGTAGATTGCCTTTTATCGAATGTTAACTTTGATTAGTTAATTTACGTAAGACTTCCAATAATAATGGCAAGAATGGTAACTATTGGGAGAAATTATTTTCTCTAGATTGACTTAGGAGGAGTAGCAATGAAAAAGGTCTTGCTTTAACTCAGACTCGGATCTGTTTTAGACACAAGCAAGAAAACACTGAACAGGCAGTTTGTCTGAAAATTTCAGTCCTCGGAGGGCGGTAATGCAAGCAATAGTCTTTAAATTTAGTCTCATTAAGAACCTAGCTACCATCACGCATGATTTATTGGTGGGAGAGGATGTGGGATATGAAATTTGCTTACACTCGTGAACACAACAAACACTCCATTTCACATTCACGCGCATGCGATTACCGCTATATAGAGTGTATAGAACGAACTATGTAAAGTAGTGAGCAATTTAAGTAAAGTATGGATCCCAGCTCAGCTATCTACGCCGTTAAGTATGTGTTATTTAATTCTTAGCTAGTCACAAACTTATGTGAATGAAATGGTGGGACAACTGGGAATTGGCTGGATCTTGTTCGTCAATTTACATAATTCCACGTAATATTCTCTCTGTAAGGACGAAGTAACAGGAAGCCACATAATGAAGCCTGTTTACACGGGTGCAGATATGATACTAGAAGACATACTGGGTATTACATTACACTTAAGCTTTGAATTCACATGAATTTAAATGAAATCTGACAGTATTAACGACGAGTCCACTATAAGCACTAAATACAGGGTGGACGCTATTAGAGGGAATGCTTGGTGAACAAAACTGACAATTAAATGACACAGAATGATGAAACTTCCTACACGAAATAATCCAGTGAGAACAGTTACTACTGAATAAATCTCACGAGCCGAACAAATAATTACATTGGATCACTGCTTGTCTCTTTATATTGTATACAGTGGGCAACATGAACATGTGGGTGGGCACTAAATATGGAGAAAAGCCGTTAAAAGAATCAAAGATTGCCCACAGAATTTATATCATTGCACAAATATCTCTGTTAATAATCGTGTGAAGCAAGCAGATCGTAACGAAACTCCGTAGTAAGGCGGGAGGGTTTGTCTAAGTTGTTCGGACACTATCCATAAAGAAACAAAATAATATAAAATAAAATTCTCAGACAAAAGGTCAATGAATCTACTCATACTGTTTTATTTAATTTCGCAGTGCATGAAATATTACAGGGGTGCAGTAATAACATAGGTTTAATTTACCATATAGTCAATAGTACTACCACATGTCTGCTACAATTCACTAAGGAAACGGCTAAAAGTAAGTAGAATTTCCGCACAAATCTGTTATTGCCTGAAAGATATCGAACTGAATGTGCTATTCTAATGAGATGATTTGTAAGCTTAAGCCATTCCAAATTAGGACGGCACAAGATACATGGTGCGAACATATGGTCACACACAAGTCACAAAAATACACCAAAATCCGATAAAATTACCCAGTAAAATTGGTACTGTTGGAATCGCTTTCCTCAATCGATTGAGATTTGAACATAACTAAGCAAGTTAGCGACGAATAGCACCAAAATGTGGCCAAGTACTGGTTACAATAAATAGTCTGAAATTGTTAACGTAATAAACCAAAATTGTACTTTTTTTGCAAGAAATGAGATTTTACAGTGACTGAAACAAAGAGAAACCGCCCCATAATTGAAAAAAAAGAGCGCGAACTGATGGTCCATCCTACGCATGACATCACGGCTATGTCCACGACTTTTACTAACAAATTCCGCATAATAGTATCAATTACAAAAAATTAAAAGTAACCCTGCCTAAACTGATTCTGAAAGAAACGCTGTTAGCCTTTGCGTGACAAAATGTTGCATTCTAATGCGTTATTTTTATTATGACATGAGGAACACCTCACCGCTATGTCAGTGTCGTCCGCCAGCCAGCGCCAGTCTGCCTAATATAGCCGAAATGTAGGCACAATCACCCTTCAGTCAAACCTAGTCGAGGAGGGAGACCCTCCTCAGCAGTGACCAACCAGACAACTTCTACTCTTGGTTTTGGTGCAAGCTGCCCTTTGCTGAATTAGATCACGAGGTTAAGTTGGTACAAACCTACTCTACTACCACTATCCCTGGTTAGCCCTGATCTCGCTACATTTACTCCGCACACACTTCCACGCACTCAAACACTCTCGGATGGAAACGGAGGGACGGAAAAGAGGTGTAACCCATAAATCAAGCACAAAGAGTCCAACTCTTCAGTCACCAGGCGTTGTGCGTTAATAAATGGGAGATAAAGGTTATTGATATCCGTGATAAAGATATCAATTTACCATTTAATAAAAGTAACAAATGGAGTGAAACAGCAGTTGCGCTTCAATGTGTGTGTGTGTGCGCGAGCGCCAGGGATAGGGCGACGGGGAAGGTGATATTTTGGCTAAGTTCAAAAATGGTCATCAGTCCCCTAGAACTTAGAACTACTTAAACCTAACTAACCTAAGGACATCACACACATCCATGCCCGAGGCAGGATTCGAACCTGCGATCGCAGCGGTCGCGCGCTTCCAGACTGTAGCGCTTTTAACCGCTTGGCCACCCCGGCCGGCTTTGGCTAAGTCTTTGCACCTTTGAGACGTCACACATATGACTTCCGCATACTTCTTACGCTGGAGGAGCATGAGGAAAAACTGTTCATATTGCGCATGCATAATCTCGTGTGGGGGGGGGGAGGAGGGGGTATTCACAAGAAAATGTACGAAACAACACTGTGGTGGACGTAACGAAGTCTTCGTACAAAGATAATCACCAGAGGCCTGAGCACAACCATCCCACTGTTCCTTGAGGAGAAGTATTCCCTGTTCCCAGAATTCCTACGACTGTGACAGGAGCCAGTCCTGCAACATATCCTTCATTTCCAGTCCTGCAACATGTTCTTCATTTCGTCGTCCAAGCTGAAGTCGTTCTCTCAGAGAGCATTTTTAGCCGAGAAGACACACGGCTGTCGCAGGCTGTGGGGCTGTGTGGTGGGTACCCAAGTTGCTCCCACTTGAAATTGGCCTTAACACTTTGTGTGACCTTGGAGACGTGTGGACGCGCGTTATCGTGGTGCAGAATCGCCCTCTCCGTAAGCAGACCATGCCGTTTGTCTCCATGGACTTGGATAGGTTACTAAGGATCCCACAGCCAAGTCACTTAATGGTCTTTAAGTGCTTGAGGAATTCGATAAGTACAGACCTCAGACGTCGAAAAAGACGGTGAGCATAATTTTCCCTGCTGAGGCACAGTTCTTTAATTTTTAGGGGGAGGTGACACATGCGCATGACGCCGGACACTATATTCCCGTCCAAAGATGTCTCACTATGTTATCCCAAACCTGTATGTGCAAATTTCGAACGGTTTAGGTGTTACGATGTTTCATGCCTTTTCATTTGACCACTCATTCCACTAAAGATCAACAGCGAAATTCGTAACCACCGTGAACAATACGAGCTGTTCCTAAAGCGCTGCACAGGTTGCGCCATGCGCACGCTGACACATATCGACAAAGTGTGCGGTAGCTGCCTCGCGGGCTGACGGTCAGGATGGCTCTTGCGTTTATGGCAATAAAAATAATATTAAGTTAAATTCATTAATATTCATATACGATAATAATTAGGAAAACTGCTCCAAGTATGGAAACCAGTATTCTCTTATCGTTGCTTCTATACCTACAATTATGTTCTGTAAGCCACCCTATGATGTGTTGCGATGTCTACCACTGTCACTCTTCTCCCTCGTCCCCCCTCCGCCCTCACCCACCACTTACGGTTCCAGATGCGAAAGATGCGATGGAAGAACGACTGCTGGTAAGCTTCTGTGTGAGCCCGAATCTCCAGTTTTACGCTCATGGCCTTTTCGCGTTATATACACTCCTGGAAATTGAAATAAGAACACCGTGAATTCATTGTCCCAGGAAGGGGAAACTTTATTGACACATTCCTGGGGTCAGATACATCACATGATCACACTGACAGAACCACAGGCACATAGACACAGGCAACAGAGCATGCACAATGTCGGCACTAGTACAGTGTATATCCACCTTTCGCAGCAATGCAGGCTGCTATTTTCCCATGGAGACGATCGTAGAGATGCTGGATGTAGTCCTGTGGAACGGCTTGCCATGCCATTTCCACCTGGCGCCTCAGTTGGACCAGCGTTCGTGCTGGACGTGCAGACCGCGTGAGACGACGCTTCATCCAGTCCCAAACATGCTCAATGGGGGACAGATCCGGAGATCTTGCTGGCCAGGGTAGTTGACTTACACCTTCTAGAGCACGTTGGGTGGCACGGGGTACATGCGGACGTGCATTGTCCTGTTGGAACAGCAAGTTCCCTTGCCGGTCTAGGAATGGTAGAACGATGGGTTCGATGATGGTTTGGATGTACCGTGCACTATTCAGTGTCCCCTCGACGATCACCAGTGGTGTACGGCCAGTGTAGGAGATCGCTCCCCACACCATGATGCCGGGTGTTGGCCCTGTGTGCCTCGGTCGTATGCAGTCCTGATTGTGGCGCTCACCTGCACGGCGCCAAACACGCATACGACCATCATTGGCACCAAGGCAGAAGCGACTCTCATCGCTGAAGACGACACGTCTCCATTCGTCCCTCCATTCACGCCTGTCGCGACACCACTGGAGGCGGGCTGCACGATGTTGGGGCGTGAGCGGAAGACGGCCTAACGGTGTGCGGGACCGTAGCCCAGCTTCATGGAGACGGTTGCGAATGGTCCTCGCCGATACCCCAGGAGCAACAGTGTCCCTAATTTGCTGGGAAGTGGCGGTGCGGTCCCCTACGGCACTGCGTAGGATCCTACGGTCTTGGCGTGCATCCGTGCGTCGCTGCGGTCCGGTCCCAGGTCGACGGGCACGTGCACCTTCCGCCGACCACTGGCGACAACATCGATGTACTGTGGAGACCTCACGCCCCACGTGTTGAGCAATTCGGCGGTACGTCCACCCGGCCTCCCGCATGCCCACTATACGCCCTCGCTCAAAGTCCGTCAACTGCACATACGGTTCACGTCCACGCTATCGCGGCATGCTACCAGTGTTAAAGACTGCGATGGAGCTCCGTATGCCACGGCAAACTGGCTGACACTGACGGCGGCGGTGTACAAATGCTGCGCAGCTAGCGCCATTCGACGGCCAACACCGCGGTTCCTGGTGTGTCCGCTGTGCCGTGCGTGTGATCATTGCTTGTACAGCCCTCTCGCAGTGTCCGGAGCAAGTATGGTGCGTCTGACACACCGGTGTCAATGTGTTCTTTTTTCCATTTCCAGGAGTGTACAAAAGAGGCAGCAATATTTCAGTTAACTGTTCTAGAATCGTAAATTCTCGGAATTTTTAAAACACACCGTGATGCAGAACATCTCTCTAGCAGCGCGTTCCACTCGAACTGGCTGAGCATCTTCGTGACGCTTTCGCGTTTACTACCTGATCCTGCAGCCCGTGGTCTACGGGCAGCGTCTTTGATTAGTAATCAGAAAATCCTAGTTCCCCGTTTCGATAGCCGCCAGCGCTTAAATTTTGAATAATAATCAGAACTGGCGTTCGAAGATTCACGGCATAAGAAATCACCCTAATTCTGCCAATGGCCTTATCAAAGATGGCGCAGCAGCGCACAGAGATTCAGGGCAGTCTTTGTCCTTAGGGTGGGAAACTCCCCCTAATGGAGGAAGAACCAATAATGATCAAAGGCATGTGGATGCAGAAGGCAATGGAAACTACTGCATTAAAGTACTGCAAGTGAAATAGTGCCATGATGATCTCTCCATTGGCAAAGGATTCTGGAATAGTCCCTCATTCGGATCTCCAAGAGGGAACAATCAAGGGGAAGGTGACCATGAGAAAAAGATTGAATGACCAACGAAAGGATAGTTCTACGAGTTGGGACGTGGAATGTCAGAAGCTTGAACGTGGTAGGGAAACTAGAGAATCTGGAAAGGAAGTGCAAAACCTCAGTCTAGATATAGCAAGGTGCAGTGAAGCGAAATGGAAAGGAGGCAAGGATTCTGGCCATACGAGTATAGTATAATATCAACAGCAGAGAGACAATGATGTAACGGGAGTACGTTTCGTTATGAATAGGAAGATAGGACAGAGAGTGAGTTACTTTAAACAGTCCCACGATGACGTTGTTCTTATCAGCATCGACAGCAAACCAACAATAGACAATGATAGTTCAGGTATACAAACGTCGCAAACTGAAGATGAAGAGATAGATAAACTATATGAGGATATTGAATGTATATGAGGATATTGAAAGGGTATTACAGTACGTACAGGGAGATGAAAATCTGATAGTCTTGCGGGACTGGAATGCTGTTGTAGGGGAAGGAGTAGAAGAAAAGGCTACAGGAGAATCTTGGCTTGAACAAGGAACGAGAGAGGAGAAAGATCAATAGAGTTCCATAATAAATTTCGGCTAGTAAGAGCAGATACTCTGTTCAAGAATCACAAGCGTAGGAGGTATACTCGGAATAGACCGGGTCAAACGAGAAGATTTCAGTGATATCACGTCATGGTCAGACAGAATCAGACAGAAATCAAATATTTAATTGTAAGGCATACCCAGGAGCAGATACAGGCTCAGATCACAATTCAGCAGTGACGAAGAGAAGGCTGATGTTCAAGAGATTAGTCAGGAAGAATCAATACGCAGGGAAGTGGGATACGGAAGTACTAAAGAATGACGAGGTACGCTTGAAGTTCTCTAAGGCTGTAGATACAGGAATAAGGAATAGCTCAGTAGACAGTACAGTTGAAGAGGAATGGATACATCTAAAAAGGGCAGAAATGGAAGTTGAAAAAAAAGTAAGTACAAAGAAGGTAACTGCAAAGAAACCAGGGATAAAAGAAGAAATATTTCAGTTGTTTGATGAAGGAAGGAAGTACAGAAATGTTCTGGGAAATTCAGGAATACAGGAATAGAAGTCGCTGAGGAATGAAATAAACAGGGAGTGCAGGGAAGCAGAGAAGAAATGGCTGCATGAAAAATGTGAAGAAATTGATAAAGAAATGATAGTCGGAAGGACTGACTCAGCACATAGAAAAGTGGAAACAGCCTTCGGCCAAATTAATAGTGTGCTTGTATTAAAAAGGGTGTAAGACAGGGATGTAGTCTTTCGCCACTACTGTTCAATCTGTACATCGAAGAAATATGACGAAAATGAAAGGAAGATTACAGAGTGGAATTAGAGAGCGGACAGAGTGACTGGGTTGAAATAGTACACTGTAGACCTCTAAGAAGGCAAAGATTTGTCTCATGTGATAGAAGAGGAAACAGGAGGAAATTTAGTAGAGATAAAGCATCCAAAGAAATTCAGTTTGACATATGTTTATCTGCGATGTGGTCATTCCGCTTTTCATCGCTACTTCTTTCACTGATTGTTTTGCGGTTATGTAATCGCACAATAATGGGTCTTTGTGTCTATTTATGCACAATACCTTAATTTTGGTTATGTTGGGAGTCATCTCCCAATCCCTATAAACGGAATTGATCCTCTGTAGGACTTCCTTCGTTTCGCTACACTTTTCTAGCGTTGTGACTTCTCTGCACTTAACTGCATTATTCACGAAAAGCCTCATGCAACTTCCAACGTTATCCAGTAGGTCAAAAATGGTTCAAATGGCTCTGAGCACTATGAGACTAAACTTCTGAGGTCATCAGGCCCCTAGAACATAGAACTACTTAAACCTAACTAAACTAAGGACATCACACACATCCATGCCCGAGACAGGATTCGAACCTGCGACCGTAGCGGTCTCGCGGTTCCAGACTATAGCGCCTGGCACCGCACGGCCACTCCGGCCGGCTCAGTAGGTCATTTATACATATTGTGATAAGTATTGGTCCTATTACACCAACGAAGAGCTTTTGGATCTGAAGATTTCTCTCTGGTAACAAAGATATTTTGTGTTCTTCATCCTAGACACTCTTCAATCCAATCACACAGCTGGTCTGATATTCCTTATGCCCTTTTTTCGTTCACTAGGCAGCAGCGCGAAACTATGTCGAACAGCTTATCTACATGAAGTTACACAGCATCAACCAGGGTGCCAGTATCTACTCATTGTGGGTGTCGTGGACGCACAGAGCAAGCTGTTTTCCACACGATCCTTGTGTTGGAAACTCATACTGATTCCTACATAGGACATTTCCAGTCGCCAGAAATGTCATAATAAGCGAGCATAAAACATGTTCCAAGATTCTACAAGTGAGCGACGTCAGAGATAAAGGCCTGCAGTTTTGTGTGTCTGTTCGACGACCCTTCTCCAGAACGAGAATGACCTACGCCCTCTTTCGATTACTAGAAACGTTTCGCTCCTTCAGCAACACTGCTGCTAGAAGAACAACTACTTTTTCGCGTAATCTATGTAGAATATTATAGATATCCCAATAGTTTCACTGGTCTTTACTCTGCTGAGCAGTATCAGTTTATTTTCTGCCCTGTGAAAGGATGGTTCGTATGGATGTTCGTTAACATCTACATGTACATGGCTGCTCTGTAAATTAAACTTAAGTGCCTGGCAGTGGGTTCATCGAGCCACATTCACAATAATTCTCTATTATTCCACTCTCGAACAGTTAGTGGAAAAAACGAACACCTATATCCTTCCATGGGGCTTCCATTTCCTTCATTTTATTGTGATAACCGTTTCTCCCTAAGTAGGTCGACGTCAAGTAAATATTTTCGTGTTCGGAGGAGAAACTTCGTGACGAAAATTTTGTGAGAAGATCCAGCCGCAGCGAGAAACGCCTTTGATTTAATGATTTCTGCCTCAAATTCAGTATCACGCCCATGACAATCTCTCACCTATTTCTCGATAGTTAAAACGTGCTGCCCTTCTTTGAACTTTCTCGATATATTCCGTTAATCCTATCTGTTAAGGATCCCAGACTGCGCACCAGTACTCCAAAAGAGGATGGAGAAACGCAGTGTAGGCAGTCTCTCTAGTAGACCTATTAAATCTCGCAAGAGTTCCGCCAATAAAACGCCCTACAAGGTCGCACCTTCAGAGTAAGGATCAGTGAAGCCACCTCAACGTTACGACCTGTCGCCGCAGGAGTACTCCTTATACGTAACAGACCTGTCCCGGACACCGCGTGTGGAACTGGCGCTATACGCGGATGACACAGCTGTCTACACTCGGAGCAGATGGGCCCTAATCATTCACCACCGACTACGACACGCATGCCGCAACATTGAGAACTAGTCCCGCACGTGGAGACTCAAATTTAACGCGCAGAAGAGCCAAACCGTTATCTTTACACGGAAGCGACCCACCCTGGTGCCAGCGCTCCAGCTGTTTGGAGAGAAGACGGAATGGAAGCCCACGGCTGCCTACCTGGGAGTCATAATGGATGCGAAACTCACATGGCAACAACATATCACTGCCGTTCGCGGGAAAGTTGATCAGCGTTTGGGGGCTCTCAACCCCCTCCTCAACGAGCACTCGACATTCTCCAGTGAAACTGGAGTGCGTATCTACCGCCTGTTCATCCCCCCATCATGGAGTACGCCTGCAAGGTATGGGGAAATGCTGCTACCAAACATCTGTCAAGACTACAAGCACTAAAAAAAAAGGCACTACGACGAATCATGCACGTCCACTCGCAGTTCCCGACGAGCTTTCTTCGTGAACTCACACCGGAATCAGAAGTTCTCCAACGTTTCAAGGAGATTACCACGAGATTCTACGACAATAAGTAAGAAGCCGGAAATCCCTTGATCCGGAATCTTAGTGCCACTGATGACGACAGGGCCCTATATAAACGCCCCGCAGCTCTGCTGCAACGATGAATGCCCCAGCAGAACTACATGATGACATACAAATTCCGCACTAGATGACAGATACACTCTGCTAATAAAGATGAACACTTCCAACCCTAATGTTTCCTCTCCCGTAAAACACACAGATGAAGTAGGAAATGCCCACCAGTAAACCCTACATTACGATCAACTGCAGACAAGTTGAGAAGAAGTAGGTAGGAGCGCCAATAAAACGCAGTCTTTGGTTCGCCTTCCCCACAATATTTTCTATATATTCATTCCAATTTAAGTTGTTCGTAATTGTAATTCATAAGTATTTAGTTGAATTTACAGCCTTTAGAGTTGATTGATTTATCGTGTTACGGATTTCTTTTAGCATTCATATGAGGACCTCATCATTTAGGATCAATTATGAATTTTCGCACCATACAGATGTCTGGTGTAAATCGTTTTGCAATTTTTTTCGATCTTCTGATGTCTTTACTAGACAATAAACGACAGAATCACCTGCAATCAAGTTCAGACGACTGCTCAGATTGTCTCCTAAATGGTTTATATAGTTAAGGAACAACAAAGGACTATAACACTACCTTCATCAACGCCAGAATTCACTTCTGTTTTGCTCGTTGACTTTCCATCAGTTACTACGAATTGAACCTCTGACAAAAAATCACGAATCCAGTGGCATAATTGAGACGATATTCCGTAAGCACGCAATTTGATTTTTACAACTAAAAACTGGCTTGACCTCTAAGAAACAGATAATGCTGAGCTAATAACGAGCATGAAAAAGGATACAAGGGTTAGTGAACACAGGATTGTCGTAGCGAGACTGAATATTGTAACTCCCAAATCCACCGGAAATAAACAAAAAATCTACGAATTCAAAAAAGCAGACAAAAATTCGATTGACGTCTTCCTGAGAGACAATCTCCACTCCTTCCAAATTAACGATGTAAGTGTAGATCAAATGTGTCCTGAATTCAAAGAAATTAACAATGTAAGTGTAGATGTGGCTTGAATTCAAAGAAATAGTACCGACAGCAATTGAGACTTATACCAAATACACTCCTGGAAATTGAAATAAGAACACCGTGAATTCATTGTCCCAGGAAGGGGAAACTTTATTGACACATTCCTGGGGTCAGATACATCACATGATCACACTGACAGAACCACAGGCCCATAGACACAGGCAACAGAGCATGCACAATGTCGGCACTAGTACAGTGTATATCCACCTTTCGCAGCAATGCAGGCTGCTATTCTCCCATGGAGACGATCGTAGAGATGCTGGATGTAGTCCTGTGGAACGGCTTGCCATGCCATTTCCACCTGGCGCCTCAGTTGGACCAGCGTTCGTGCTGGACGTGCAGACCGCGTGAGACGACGCTTCATCCAGTCCCAAACATGCTCAATGGGGGACAGATCCGGAGATCTTGCTGGCCAGGGTAGTTGACTTACACCTTCTAGAGCACGTTGGGTGGCACGGGATACATGCGGACGTGCATTGTCCTGTTGGAACAGCAAGTTCCCTTGCCGGTCTAGGAATGGTAGAACGATGGGTTCGATGACGGTTTGGATGTACCGTGCACTATTCAGTGTCCCCTCGACGATCACCAGTGGTGTACGGCCAGTGTAGGAGATCGCTCCCCACACCATGATGCCGGGTGTTGGCCCTGTGTGCCTCGGTCGTATGCAGTCCTGATTGTGGCGCTCACCTGCACGGCGCCAAACACGCATACGACCATCATTGGCACCAAGGCAGAAGCGACTCTCATCGCTGAAGACGACACGTCTCCATTCGTCCCTCCATTCACGCCTGTCGCGACACCACTGGAGGCGGGCTGCACGATGTTGGGGCGTGAGCGGAAGACGGCCTAACGGTGTGCGGGACCGTAGCCCAGCTTCATGGAGACGGTTGCGAATGGTCCTCGCCGATACCCCAGGAGCAACAGTGTCCCTAATTTGCTGGGAAGTGGCGGTGCGGTCCCCTACGGCACTGCGTAGGATCCTACGGTCTTGGCGTGCATCCGTGCGTCGCTGTGGTCCGGTCCCAGGTCGACGGGCACGTGCACCTTCCGCCGACTACTGGCGACAACATGGATGTACTGTGGAGACCTCACGCCCCACGTGTTGAGCAATTCGGCGGTACGTCCACCCGGCCTCCCGCATGCCCACTATACGCCCTCGCTCAAAGTCCGTCAGCTGCACATACCGTTCACGTCCACGCTGTCGCGGCATGCTACCAGTGTTAAAGATTGCGATGGAGCTCCGTATGCCACGGCAAACTGGCTGACACTGACGACGGCGGTGCACAAATGCTGCGCAGCTAGCGCCAACACCGCGGTTCCTGGTGTGTCCGCTGTGCCGTGCGTGTGATCATTGCTTGTACAGCCCTCTCGCAGTGTCCGGAGCAAGTATGGTGGGTCTGACACACCGGTGTCAATGTGTTCTTTTTTCCATTTACAGGAGTGTATATTAACGAACGACGGATCTGATCACCAATGGTACACATAACAGGTTAGAACACTGTTGCCGAAACAATGAAAAAAAGATGACAAATTTAAACGAATGAGTGGGCTAATAAACTAAATGCTCGAAATAATTTTCAGAGAATGCGTTTAATACAATTTCAGATAACGTTTTCTGCGTACCTCATGATTTAAACATGTATTATCGCCAACATATTGAAGCTAAATTGAGGTCACCACCAACTGCAATTGTTTGTGTCGGGTACCTCTTTGAAATTAAACTCATGTTTTTATTGAACCTTTCAGAATTTGTACCGGCTGGGTTGGGAAGTTAGTAAAAGGATTCAGTTGTTATTTTTTAGGATTGCCAAGAATGACCTCAACCCATACTAGCTCTCTACAAGATAAACTACTACTAACAGAAACAAACACGCCACCACCAACTGTATTTAGCCTTAAATTATAATGCGAACATCCTTAGGTCCTACGCAAAAATTTCGCTTGAGCTTATTTCTGGCCTTAGACAGCTTACAGAGCCGATAAAGATTTGTGCGTCAGTGGTTTGTACTAGCTCTTGGAGCTCTGGTATTTTCCCAACAAAGCTACGAGAATTTACAACTGTTATACCGACAGTTCATAGATCTAGATTTTTCCTTTGTTCGCTTGCACCCTTTGAGACTGAAGCCCTTTCTGTGTTTCGCCAAGGCCCTATAACCTAAAAACCCGCCCAGCTCAGCCCTACAGCCCATGTTACCCATGTAGTCGCATCTCGCATGTAGAGAACCCCTGACATATTTAGCGGAACCGGAAACCCCACCACTGTATGGCGCAAGTCGAGCAATCTGCAGCCTGCACTGTCGCAGAACCGTCTGAGCCTCCGATTGAGACCCTCCACTCGGCTCTGTACCAGAGGTCAGTATTCGGTCCTGTCGACTAGACTGCAAATTGTGAGCTCTTCTTTCGTTTCACAAACAAGACTGGCAGCCTTTACCACTTCTGATATCCACTCGAAACCCGAGAGAATCTCTTCTGATCCAAAGTGACACCATTAGTACCGATATGAGCAACCACCTGCGGCTGGCTGCACCCTGTGCTCTTCATGGCATTGAGAGGACCCGTTCCGCGCCTGGAATGACTCCACCCGCTATGAACACGGAGTGCACACTCTCTTTATTCCGTTCCTTGGCAGCCATCTCCCTAAAAGATCTAATAACGCGTCTGACATTGGAACTTCTAGCTACCAATAATCCCACCCTCTCTGGCCGGATGTTGCAGGCTGAGAGATTTCCTCTGAAAAAGGACAAGCGACTGCATCTGGCTGACAGCCACAAATAGCACCTAGAACCTGTTTGTCAGACTGACTGGTGAGGCCTTACGTTAGGCCCCAAGGGAAGTCTTCCACAGCCTGCGACGCTACGAGGCAAACTCTCACTCGATCATAGATGAGGGGTGAACGTCAATGCGAGCAGTAACTGGGCTGGCCTCCGGTGTGGACCGGTCGGCTGCGTGGATCGTGCTGGACGCCACACGGCCGGTCCACAACATTGATGCCCATTCAGTGCAGCCTCAAGCTGAGTAATCGATGCCAACACAGCTTGTAGCTGAGAGTGTAGTGCTACCAGCGCAGCTCGCATCCGCACGCGGCAATCACAGTCCCTGACCGTACTAAAAACTGTGGAAAACTACACTTCATAGCAAACAAACGATATCGGCACGTGCTACGAAACTTTATTGTAGACACTAACGAAAACGCAAGAACACTGTCAAATAAGATAGATTAACCCGGAGAGATTCAAAAACTAAACTACCAAGGCACACAGGTCAGCCTAAATAAATATTTCCTGGTTAGGAACTCGAAAACGTCAAGAAATCGGTTACTTCCGTGTTGCTGCTCTGCCTTGGCTAGTGGCTGCTACCTGACATTATATATTACAATGTTTAAGATAGAACTTTTTCCATCCAAGTAGGAACCCTTAACACTCATCACCTAAATCTTTACGCTTCAATTGATATTGATTACGATAGACATAAGACTTAGTTACATGGCTGACGCAAGCCATACAGAAAGTCACATTAGGTGAGCGGGAGTGTTAAAAGCCCAAGCAATTTCTAGTATCAAGGAACAATGATAATGTGGGTAAGAGAGGAAGCTCAAACGTAACAACAGCTACATTAACGACAACTCTCGTTACTCACTGGAGAAATGTGTTAATCAAAACAAAATACTATACTTCGCCGCTACTAGAATGAATGCAACAGCGTTGTTCATTACGTATGCAATTGGAGGCTTGTGGCACGCGGAAGAGGATTTCTACGTGGACAGGCTGATGAATTACTCCACTTTAACAAAAGCCGAAATTAATTGAATGCTTCGCGGTGGGTGTGTTGGGTGTGAAGCCTTGTTTGTCAGCTGGGACGAAACCCGACCTGCTGTCAGACTACATCGTGGCGAACGTATCGTGTTTTTTCTTTGGCATTTAAGCTGAGAGTGAAAAACGCGAACGAGAATAAGTGAAAAAAACCAATAAAAATAAACCTTAAACAATCTCTCTCTTGATAGTGGAGATGGCGTAATGAAGGGAGCAAGAAAGAGATGGCTTCTTGTTCTGTTCTTCATGGCTTGGGCATTCCTGCCAGTTCCGGCTTCGTAATTGTCTCCAGTGTGTACTGCGTCGTTCTCCCTCACTCCCTCGGCACATAATCCACTGTTGCCTTGAGAAATATACCGTTCTTCACTCTCTGTAAGTCGTTGGAGCAGTTCTGCCTATTATTTAATATTTTAGTGTGTACTGCTGCTGTAATTAATTCTTTCTTATTATCTCCATTTCGTGTACTATGAATCCTCTTACATCCTTTAACACTCCTTCAAAACCTAATTTCTGTCGGTTATATCTGAATCAGTTGCTTTTGAGCCGGCAGACAGGTTTCGTTGCTTAAACAATGGGGATAAAGTCAGGTAGGAGCTTTGCAGGAGTGGTAAGGTGCCAGGTTAACATTAAGTCAGACATCCTTTTAAAAAATTATTAACAAACAATTCCTACTCAACATTATTAAATAAGGTATTGTCCTACCCCATTTTTTTCTTCTGTTAAGACAAGCCATTACAAGGGTTACTCTTAATTGATAATATTTACACTAATCTATGTCAAGAGAAAAATACCGGCGATATAGTAGTGTCAAATTTAATTCCAAGGCAATTATAACATCAATTAAAAGTTTCAACTCAAGCTCGATAAGTACTTGTGGCATAGAAATTTCAAATCCCCAATGATATCATAAAATGCATGTAGTAAATCATAAACAAATTTATAGCAACAAACTGGCGGCAATCAAACCTAAAACCAATATTCAGATAAATCAAATTTAGCAAAAGCACTTGAAATAAGCAACAACAAATTACAGTGGTACCCCCGTATCACAAATCACAAGCTTTGTACACACCAGTTCTTCTCGTGCCAAATTTAAAATTTGCACATTTACAGTACAACAGTACCGAACAATGTCAAAACAAGTTTAGGTGCAAATCTCCTTTAAATGAACCCCGAATTACGAGACATGAACTGTTCAGTTACAAAAGATAGTTACTTAACTCAGGAGCAAACCTGCAGCATTAGAATTCAGCCGCTGCTACCTCAATGGGTTTACAGAGCCGTAATCTTATAATCCTACGAATCTTGCTATCTTATTTTATTTCACACATCAGTCTTGCGCACATCCTGGCAATACATTACACACAACATTAAACTGGCGTGGTAGGACCTGGAACACAAATCATTTACCATTGGTCCCACACAGGCATACAAATAATGACCCCCACTAGCGCAAACCCAATGACAAACCTTACAACATGGACAGTTGAAACAAACGAATGACAAGTCACGAATTAGTGGGACTAATGGCACCTCACAAGGACAGGCTCAATTACAATTTTGCATGACGAACAACTAGAACACACAGATGGGGAAGTACTCGATAATGAAGTTACTCAGCTTCACGTGAAGTTATCTAGTGCTCGCGCGTAAATGTAACCAGGGCTCAGCGACAGTATTGTGACCGAAGCAATTTTGCATGCAAAAGGGGAGCTCCTTTCCAAATTACAGCTTCCCAAACAATGTCCCTCGAGTACAACTAGGCCGCGATATCACTCCAGGTGTCATTTCCCGGAGCACATACGGCCTGCTACCAGCACAGGGCCCCGCTCGCCATCTTCCTTGTGCCACTCCTAGCTCAAGACTTCCGTCGTTACTTGTCGTACACCTCCTCGAGGACCATATACGCACCACTAACCTCTCTGGCAAAGAGATTGTACACAACCAGCGATCCCACCAGAAAGACACGAAGTCGAAAAATACCAAAACTTTACGTGAGGTTTCGAAGCAAGGTATATCTTTATAAAATTTCTTGTTCGTTTCTGACCTAATTTTATTTTTAAAAGTTCTTTGGATGGTGCCACATACAGTTTGAGATCTGCTAACTTTTTACGCTATATCTTTGTCACTGTAAAAATATACATGAAAACGAAGAAATTTAAAATTTGATACTTGTTCTGAAATATGTTTTCTAACACAGTCATTGATCTGTCTGTATCCTTTCTTCACAAAGCCACAATTTTGGTTTTAATAACTGAGATGTTAAAATAATAAGATTTAAACAGACTATTTAAAAGATGCATGGATCTCTGTAACTGCGTTTTATTTGCTTGAATCCTTACTTGATAGTTTGAAAATTGCAGACTCTTTGAATAGAAACTGTTTGATAATTTGTTTTCTGGATCTACTACTAATTTCCATTTCTTTAAAACGTTTTTAATGTATGTATTAAAAGAGTGGGTTATAAGCTACACGCTTTTGTGTGTCTTGTGTTTGCTGTAACCCGATCACTTCTTTTAATATCCGTGTCTCTGTCAAAATTAATGTTCCCATACTGCCTATTACCAAATCTGGCCTGGTGGATACGACATATTTTCTACTATTTTCCAGAACGTTATTCGATTTAGCCTATATCATTTGTAAAAGCCAGATGAGTTTCGAAATCGTTTTCTCTTCTTTTCTCTTCTGTTAGTTGTCTGACGATGAAGACATTATACAGGCACTTTCTCACTTTCGTGAATCCACCTACACTCTGCAGCAGTTTCAAGCTGTTATTTATTGTTTTAGTATATATATATATATATATATATATATATATATATATATATATATATATATATATATATATATATGAGACTAATTCCTAATTCCCCTAAAATTTTCACAGAGAGAGAATTGTTTGGCAAATTTCCCATCATTTACAGATGAGATGTAGCATTCTTAATTTGCATGTTATACCAGAATTTACAGTAACTTCCATACTTACTCCATCGATTTCAGTAGCTTTCCTACTTTTGCACAACTCTTAATACTGAATCCAATTATTGTTACAGTAAAGGGGATACTTCTGGAATTTTATTTCATAGGACATTTCTGTTTCATTGACTTCCTCATTATACCATAATTGTTGATAATGTGTATAAATCTTTTTTCACTTATTAGTTTCAGTCTTGGAGAACCTTTTCCTGATTTACTTATAAGCTTTTCAGGGTTAATATCCATCATTCTCGGAGTCACCACATATTAAGCTGAAGACCTTTGCAACCGGCCCAGATTCAACGGGGTGATGACATCATGGAAACCTTGTACCCACCCCAACCCCAAGAACATTTTACTGAAGAGTTTGTTTTTCCATATATCAATCCAAAATTATTCCATTCCATTGTGGCAGGGTGCTACAGCGACTAATATCAAATTATTTCAGAATAAAAACAGTCCTGGTCGCGAAATTATTTAATATCAATTATGCGTTTCACACTTTTTGGGCATCATCAGATTGTGTAAAACTAGATGGATGTATGACCCATACGTCATAAAGCCATACAAAATGGAAAATGGACGCAGCAGTAAATGGATATGTAATCCATCCGTCATAACAACGTATAAAATGCAAGGTGAACCTTCAGCACACCTGCAAACTCCGCCACAGCAGTACAAAATAGGACCACGCTTACAAAATAAACACGGTATGATCCGCACACAGCACAATGTTCGTTTGGAGTGCACCCAACTATTTCTTTGATATCAATATTTATGTGCACGCCAAACGAACATTGACCTCTATGAGGCTTATACCGCGTTTATTTTGTAAGCATGGTCCTATTTTGCGCTGATTTGGTGGAGTCAGCTTGTGCGCTCAAGGTCCACCTTGCATTTTACATATTGTTATGACTGATGGATTACATATTCAGTTAACTGTTGCTTCAATTTTCCATTTTATGTGCCCTAAAATAGTGAAACGCATCACTGATGTTAAATAATTTCACAACCAAGATTGTTTTCATTCCGAAATATATACCAATTGCCAAGTGTCTCAGCTAATTTTCGGTAAATAAAATATCAGAACTTGCTTCCATGAATACCATCTACTTGCGTGGGTACGTTTCTTAACTGCCTGCAGAGACTCCAGCCAGGAAAATTTGCTAATTCCAGATTGACCATACCTGTTACAAATAACAGATCCGACACTGTTCATGAGTTCACAGCTGGAGTCAACAAAACATTGGAAGATGGGAAAAGCAAGACAGAAACGAGAAGCCTGTCCAGTAGGGAAAGAAAAAGAAAATACTAGGAAAACATTCCAGAAAGACTAGCTTCTTCGAACTGAAATATAAGGGACCGGAAAGGAAGGTATTCCCTTCACACACACACACACACACACACACACACACACACACACACACAAACACACACACACACAAACACACACACACGCACGCACACATACACGCCACAGTCTGCATGCCTGCGTTCATAACCGCAGTTCTAAGTGAAATACTGGTGGGAGTGAGTGTACATTTTGATTTTATATTGTGTAAATATTGATGTTTCCTAAGTTGTAAGGGTTAGTTGCTACTGTAGTTTTTGAAATAATTACACAGCACAGCCGGCCATGGTGGCCGAGCGGTTCTAGGCGCTTCACTTTGGAACCGCGCGACTGCTACGGTCGCAGGTTCGAATCCTGCCTCGGGCATGGATGTGTGTGATGTCCTTAGGTTAGTTAGGTTTAAGTAGTTCTAAGTTCTAGGGGACTGATGACCTCAGATGTTAAGTCCCATTGTGCTCAGAGCCATTTGAACCATTTTACACAGCACATTTTTTCCTGAATTGCAGTTTCTTACGCAGTAAGCCACAGTCACCCTTCCACAATGATTCAAAGAGGAGGCATATCAGCACTTCCTGCGGATGATTCTGCAACCCCCTAGTCGAATAAGTACCTTTGGTGGTACAGAGCTACCTGATGGTGCTCCAGCTCACTTCTCTATTGAATGTGGAGCTGAAACGTAAGTACAGATACAATATTCACAGTTTCCTGGTGTTTCTCGTGTGTATCTCCAGTCATTGAAACCTACATTGTCTGAGACCATTTATTTCCACGTTTCAATAGAAGTACCACCGCTAGAATGCATTTCTGGCCTTATGTCCGTATGATCTTTTTTGCTCCTTATCGCAGAGATCGTTTCCTGGTTTGTCCTCATTTAGGAATCTCTCTCTCTCTCTCTCTCTCTCTCTCTCTCTCTCTCTCTCTCTCTCTCTCACACACACACACACACACACCCAGACATGACTATCAATTAACAAAAAAAATGTATGAATGTTTGAAGCGTCACTGAACGAAATATTGCGTTCACTAGCTACAAACGGCAACAATAGTTTCCTCAAAGGTGACGTACATCCACCAACGTCAGGACATGTACTGATAAAGGCAATAAGACCGAAACAAGCTTGTATACTAAAATAAAATATCAACCAGCAAATTGTCTACCAATTCTCTGCATGAGGACAATGGTATCTCAAAAATTAATAGACAACACCGTAACAGAAACCAAACAGATCATGAAGGAACGAGAAAGACTGGTCACAACTGAATTCACTGCAGATCTAACCAGCGAGGTAGTAGCTGAATAAGTAAAAAGAACATAATCAAAGGAAACAAAACCGTCACGTAGAAAAACACTTGTCAGCTGATAATAGACAACAAATGGCACATAATGACGTGCAACAAAACAAATTATACACAGGGTAGGAAAAATACTAAAAAGACCGAGCCTGAAAGGCGGAACTAACAGCACTATCAGAACAAACTGAGAAGACAAACTACTAACACTGATAAATGTAGGCAGTCTAGTACTTATCAATTCACCTGCAATTACTGTCAGTGTGTGTATACAGGCCAAAGGTACAGGAGCTTTAAAACAATTTATACAGAATATCTAAGAGAACTAAAAAGTAATATTTAGACTCACTTGAAGTCTACCTAATAGCACAGAATCACCATCCAGCAAATATAGAAAGGTATTTGAATATTCTTAGTTAGTGAAAGTTTGCACAAAATAACAATAGAAGAGAATTATGGCATTAAAACCAGTAGCCCATGGAATAAACATACTAAAAGAATACACACCACTGTGCAATAAAACACTGTTTGCCACAACAGGAAATAAAAGCGCCACGAAATAAATAAAAAGCAAGAATGTTAGAAAACAGACTACCTAAAATAACATTCAGAGGAACAGTAGATGGAACGAGAGGAAGAGGAAGACCAAGAAGCAGGTCGAGAGATAACATCAGGGAGGACACAGCTAGGGTGAACACGAACACTGAATACTGAACACTGAACACTAACGAACAGTGCACTCAGCAGAAGGAAACAGAAGACGCCTGTAGAGCGTATGGTCGATAAGGCCCTTGCAACTTGAAATAAGAAAATAATAAAAGTAATAAACTTACAATATTTGGAGTTTCAGTTACATGATATCTCTCATTAACTATGTATGTAAACCAACGCAATCATTTTATGCCTAATTATCTCTCCTTTAAACATATAAATAACTTTCAACTGAAATTCAAATTTTACAATATCATAATAGTCATAATAAAATTCAGACAGAACAGTACAGCCCAGTAATTAATGCAAAGGGATCAGTTACATTGTGAACCACAAGAAATTAATTATTTTTGTTGTCTTCTTTTGTCGCTAGAATTTAGCAGTCATTCCAGCCAGCTACTTGGGCTGCTGCGTGCGCTCTAAATTGACAGACCAGAGTTCGAGGATAGTACAGAGCCGTACGAAGATGCTATAGTGTTCAGCATACTTCGAATAACGTATCAGGGAGTGCAGGAGAGAGGCTGTACTGTTCAGTCTGAATTTTATTATAATTATTATGATATTGTAAAATTTGAATTTCAGTCGAAAGTTATTTATATGTTTAAAGGAGAGATAATTAGGCATAAAATGATTGCGTTGATTTACATATATAGTTAATGAGAGATATCATGTAACTGAAACTCCAAATATTGTAAGTTTATTATTTTTGGAACTGGTTTCTGGTATTTCAATAACTGTTCCTATCAGGTTAATTACTACACGATTATAGTTAAAGCGACGATACTAACGGGATACGGGTGATTCAGAATATAACTTATATAGAAGCGAGACTCAGCCTCGGTATTTTAATTCCTGGAGGATTGCAGATACCTCCAGACGCTCCTTGTTAGCACTGAGGACGGTGCCCCCTTGGTGCTGTACGTACCCCAGTTGCCGCTGTCAGCGCCGCTGTTCAGGGCGCCCCCGCTTTTCTGCAGCTCAAGTGATGCCATCAAAGCACTAACACTGCCTAATTTACGCCGAGAGAGCAGAGCGCTAAGTGTAATTACAATGCGAAAAGCGTTTGAGTTGAGTGTGGGGCTTTTAATCAGAGGAATTATGTTTCATTAGAAGGAGGGAATTGCTGGAGATAACTACGGTCATTTGAGCGATAAATTGCAGCGTATTGTGCGGATAACGCCGGGAATGCAATGAATGTGGCGAGGTGAATCGTTTCTGTGTCAGTATTTTCAGTGTAAAGCTGCGGTGAAACACCATGGAGGATGTTGCAATTGTAAATGAATTACGAGATTCCGAAGTCGCATTTACGTTTTGCATAAATACGCTGGGGTATTTCGTAATATGTGAGTCCCAGGGTACGCAAATAACCTTGAACCGTCCTTCAGTTTGTGTTCAGCGAAGTTTGGTCTTAGTTATGTGGCTGAGAGGATTACAACAGTCACTAGATTACATTGTTGTATTCACTGTTTGATTCATTTCTTGATCTGTCTATCTGGTTAGAGCAACAAATTACCAGTATCTTGCCCCTCATTGCGAGGTCATCAAATTATAAACAACTGTACACATTCTAAACTGTTAGAGTATTAAAGACGAAAAAGGAAATGAGACGAGCGGCGTAATTGTAATGAATGAAGAACTTGTTACTGGTTCAGTCACATTTTCACGTGACGTAGCAGTTTTTTTCCAGTGAGGGCTGAATTAGTCTCACATTCACGACAGGATTGTAGCGACGTTGATTCACGGAATGGGAGATCGCCTGCGAATTTGTTTCAAGTTTGTATGGAGCTACGCTATAATCTTTAAAACAGAGTTCTAACAAAAGACTGCATAATTCATCATATGTCACCTTCTAAGGTATTAGTTCTAAAATACAAATAATACTACACATCATCACACAAAGCACACATTTTGTGCACAGACTGAAGAACTCGAGGTGTTCATTTTAATTTGTCTATTCATTACGAAGTTAAATTTCACTCCATTGTTTATAGGTGACTGAAAAGTATGCTCCAACTTCGTAGTTCAAAATGGCTCAGATGGCTCTATGCACTATGGGACTTAACATCTGACATCATCAGTCTTCTAGACTTACAACTACTTAAACCTAAATAACCTAAGGACATCACACACATCCATGACCGAGGCAGGATTCGAACCTGCGACCGTAGCAGCAGCGCGGTTCCGGACTGAAGTGCCCAACACCGCTCGGTCACAGCGGCCGGCCCAACTTCACGACAGGAATAGTTACGTTTCGCAGCATGGAGTAACTGTCTCCACTCATAAGCGATGGGAGAAAGGAAAGAAACAAATGAAATAGTGTAATTCACTGTTGACAATGGGATCATTAGAGGCAGAGCTGTAGTTTAGTCTGCAGGCGTCTATTTGAAGAAATCAGCTACGATCTTTATACCCGAACCGTCCCGCCATTTGCCGAGACGATTGGCGAGGCTGGAGAAAATGAGGATGGGCGGACAGGTAATGACCCTTACTCCTCTAGGAGAGGGAACAAGAATGTAATGTGCCATTTGTTTGGTTTAGTTACAGGATTCGAGCGTGTCATGAAGTACTTAAAATACGGATGAAGCAACCGGTGGAATGAGGTAAGGCATTAATTATTACGTGGTGAGAAATGTCATTCACCATCGAGTAATACTGAGAGCGATTCCGGAGCCAAATAACGCGTAACACATTTTACTATTGAGCTTACCGGGCAAGGTATTACGGTGTCAAATCTCAGTCTGACAGTTCGGATCAATAGATTTACGATGATTTCTCTAAATAGTTTGAAGCTAACTTGAGCTTGTGCACGTTCCCTAATGATATCATAATCGAGAATCTTCCTTCCTTTAGCTATTGTGCTTAAAGATTTCTAGTAGCGGAAACCTCAGGAATACAAGGACTGTCGGTAAGGCACAAAACGTAGACGCCCTTTATCAGACTAGAGCGAAAAAATGTCTCAGAACTACACTCCTGGAAATTGAAATAAGAACACCGTGAATTCATTGTCCCAGGAAGGGGAAACTTTATTGACACATTCTTGGGGTCAGATACATCACATGATCACACTGACAGAACCACAGGCACATAGACACAGGCAACAGAGCATGCACAATGTCGGCACTAGTACAGTGTATATCCACCTTTCGCAGCAATGCAGGCTGCTATTCTCCCATGGAGACGATCGTAGAGATGCTGGATGTAGTCCTGTGGAACGGCTTGCCATGCCATTTCCACCTGGCGCCTCAGTTGGACCAGCGTTCGTGCTGGACGTGCAGACCGCGTGAGACGACGCTTCATCCAGTCCCAAACATGCTCAATGGGGGACAGATCCGGAGATCTTGCTGGCCAGGGTAGTTGACTTACACCTTCTAGAGCACGTTGGGTGGCACGGGATACATGCGGACGTGCATTGTCCTGTTGGAACAGCAAGTTCCCTTGCCGGTTTAGGAATGGTAGAACGATGGGTTCGATGACGGTTTGGATGTACCGTACACTAGTCAGTGTCCCCTCGACGATCACCAGTGGTGTACGGCCAGTGTAGGAGATCGCTCCCCACACCATGATGCCGGGTGTTGGCCCTGTGTGCCTCGGTCGTATGCAGTCCTGATTGTGGCGCTCACCTGCACGGCGCCAAACATGCATACGACCATCATTGGCACCAAGGCAGAAGCGACTCTCATCGCTGAAGACGACACGTCTCCATTCGTCCCTCCATTCACGCCTGTCGCGACACCACTGGAGGCGGGCTGCACGATGTTGGGGCGTGAGCGGAAGACGGCCTAACGGTGTGAGGGACCGTAGCCCAGCTTCATGGAGACGGTTGCGAATGGTCCTCGCCGATACCCCAGGAGCAACAGTGTCCTTAATTTGCTGGGAAGTGGCGGTGCGGTCCCCTACGGCACTGCGTAGGATCCTACGGTCTTGGCGTGCATCCGTGCGTCGCTGCGGTCCGGTCCCAGGTCGACGGGCACGTGCACCTTCCGCCGACTACTGGCGACAACATCGATGTACTGTGGAGACCTCACGCCCCACGTGTTGAGCAATTCGGCGGTACGTCCACCCGGCCTCCCGCATGCCCACTATACGCCCTCGCTCAAAGTCCGTCAACTGCACATACGGTTCACGTCCACGCTGTCGCGGCATGCTACCAGTGTTAAAGACTGCGATGGAGCTCCGTGTGCCACGGCAAGCTGGCTGACACTGACGGCGGCGGTGCACAAATGCTGCACAGCTAGCGCCATTCGACGGCCAACACCGCGGTTCCTGGTGTGTCCGCTGTGCCGTGCGTGTGATCATTGCTTGTACAGCCCTCTCGCAGTGTCCGGAGCAAGTATGGTGGGTCTGACACACCGGTGTCAATGTGTTCTTTTTTCCATTTCCAGGAGTGTATTCACACTACTTGTAGCACATTTCGCCGTAGCAGACAGAAAGAACATGGATTCCGGAAACAGCGATCGTGTGAGACCCAACTCGCTTTATTTGTTCATGAGACCCAGAAAATATTAGATACAGACTCCCAGGTAGATGCCATTTTCCTTGACTTCCGGAAGGCGTTCGATACAGTTCCGCACTGTCACCTGATAAACAAAGTGAGAGCCTACGGAGTATCAGACCGGCTGTGTGGGTGGATTGAAGAGTTTTTATCAAAGAGAACACAGTATGTTGTTCTCAATGGAGAGACCTCTACAGACGTTAAAGTAACCTCTGGCGTGCCACAGGGGAGTGTTATGGAACCATTGCTTTTCACAATATATATAAATGACCTAGTAGATAGTGTCGGAAGTTCCATGCGGCTTTTCGCGGATAATGCTGTAGTATAAAGAGAAGTTGGAGCATTAGAAAATTGCAGCGAAATTCAGGAAGATCTGCAGCGGATAGGCACTTGTGCAGGGAGTGGCAACTGACCCTTAACATAGACAAATGTAATGTATTGCGAATACATAGAAAGAAGGATCCTTTATTGTTTGATTAAATGATAGCGGAACAAACACTGCTAGCAGTTACTTCTGTAAAATATCTGGGAGTATGCGTACGGAACGATTTGAAGTGGAATGATCATACAAAATTAATTGTTGGTAAGGCGATTGCTAGGTCGAGATTCATTGGGAGAGCCCTTAGAAAATGTAGTCCATCAACAAAGGAGGTAGCTTACAAAACACTCATTCGACTTATACTTGAATATTGCTCATCAGTGTGGGACCTGTACCAGGTCGGGTTGACAGAGGAGATAGAGAAGATCCAAAGAAGAGCAGCGCGTTTCGTCACAGGATTATTTGGTAAGCGTGATAGCGTTACGGAGATGTTCAGCAGACTCAAGTGGCATACTCTGCAAGAGAGGCGCTCTGCATCGCGGTGGATCTTGCTGTCCAGGTTTCGAGAGGGTGCGTTTCTGGATGAGGTACTGTACTGTACTGTATGTACTCAGTGGTCATACCGGACTCGAGAGTCCATTACCGTAGCAACGTATTTTCGCCATCTGTCCCTGTCTTGGGCTATTTCCTTCCATTCACCTTCAATACCTAGGCTCCTCAAATCAGCCGTCACATTGTCCTCCCATCTACGCCTCGGTCTCCCCACATTGTCTCCCTCTAAGTGCCCTACCAGTACTCTGCGCGCTGCCCTGCCCTCATCCATTCGAGCTACATGACCCGCCCATCGCAGCCTACGTGATTTAATAATACTGATTATGTCAGGGCTTTAATAGAGTTCGTGAACCTCTTCGTTATGCAGTTTTCGTCACTCTCCGCTAATGTCATCCCATTTAGCTCCGAAAATTTTCCTCAAGATTTACTTTTCAAATACTCAAAACGGCTTTTCATTTTGCACAGTGAGAAACCAAGTCTCACACCCATACAGCGCAACTGGTAGAATAATAGTTTTGTATATTCTAATCTTTAAATTCCTAGACAATATCCGTCATGAAAGTAATCTATTTAGTGAGAAGTAGCACGCATTTGCCGCCCGTAATCTCTTCTTTACTTCGGATTCAATCTCATTTCTCGAAGTGATGTCCACTCCTAGATACTTGAATGGGTTCACTTTTTCAAACTGCAAGTCTCCAACTCTTAACATTTTCTGATCTACTGCTGTTGGCATTCTAGTAGTAACCAGGTATTTAGTTTTGTCTTCACTTATCCTTACACCTACATCTTCACTAGCCTTGATTAACGCATTCGCATTTGCTGTTACAGATTCTTTCCTATTGCTAATGATGTTTAGATCATCTGCATACCCTAATATCTTAATATTTCCAATTAACTCTACTCCCTCTGAATTATCTGCTGGCATTCGTACAATATATTCTAGGACTAAAGTAAAAAGTAGCGGGGACAGG
This sequence comes from Schistocerca cancellata, assembly GCF_023864275.1. NCBI lineage: Eukaryota > Metazoa > Arthropoda > Insecta > Orthoptera > Acrididae > Schistocerca > Schistocerca cancellata. Next base: position 293,285,930 of record NC_064630.1, on the reverse strand, counting down.
GCATCTCCCTGTTTAAGTCCGTTCTTTATTACAAATTCTTCCGACTCCAATTTCCCCACACGTACTCTACCTTTTGTGTTTTTCAAACTCCCTTCTATAAGTCTAACATAGTTCTTTGGCGTTCCAAGTTCCAAAAGAATTCTGTACAATGTTGATTGCAATACTGAATCATACGCTTTTGTAAAATCTATGAAAAGATTATGAACTGGTTTGTTGTATTCCATTTCTTTTCCAAACATTCTGGATCAGGTATCGAATATATTGCTACCCCCTACTTCTACCTCGCGAGGAGATTACGAATGTAAAATTAGAGAGATTCGAGCGCGCACGGAGGCTTTCCGGCAGTCGTTATTCCCGCGAACCATACGCGACTAGAACAGGAAAGGGAGGTAATGACAGTGGCACGTAAAGTGCCCTCCGCCACACACCGTTGGGGGGCTTGCGGAGTATAAATGTAGATGTAGATGTAGGCTGGACAGAGAAGTGAAATTTTAGCTCTGCGGCAGAAGAAAGAAATTCCAACATTTCTGGTCTCCGAAATGCCATCCTTAAGACCACCTTTATTGAATAAATTTGCGTGCTGATTGCGGCTGTGCAGACGGCGCTATTAGCGGATTTAGGGGGCCTAAGGAGACTACGCCTCGTGGAGCACCCAGCTGCCGCCTGAGGAAACTTACACCAGTTACGTTTTATAGCACCACGGCTGCTCTCTTCACAACACATCTGTAGCTAGGCTACCTATCGCCTTACATCCAGACGTTATGTCTATAGTACTTATACTCCAAGTCAGCCAACATGGAAAATATCGATCATGCGAAACTCAAACTGTCATTTTGTCACATGACATCCTGGTAGCCATGAATCAAGGCAGTCAAGCAGATGTTGTATTTCTTGACTTCTGGGAATCGCATGAGTGCCACACGCAAATTTATTATCGGATGTTTGATCTTTGAGATATCAAGCGAAATTTATGAATGGACAGGATTTCTTGGCGTGGAGGGCAATATTTTATCTTGGCTGTAATCTCATCGACACATGTGAAAGTAACTTCCCGTGTACTACAGAGAAGTGTATTGGGACCTTTGCTCTTCGTGTTGTTTAATAATAGCCTTGCAGATAGTATTAATAGTAGTCCCAGTCAGTTCGCAGATGATGCAGTTATCCACAGTGTAATATTGCTTGATAAAAGCTGCATAAATATTTAGTTAGACCTGAATAAGATTTCAAAGTGGTACAAAGATTAGCAACGTGATTCGAATGTTCAGAATGTAAAAGTATGCCCTTCACTAAACGGAGAAATGTAGTATCCTTTGACTACAATAACCCTTATTTAAAATTACAATCACTCAACACATACAACAATCTGTAGCCATATTTGACGGAATGACCATAAAGCTTCAGTCGTAAGTAAGGCAAGGTACTAAAAAAAATAAGCAAAAAATGCAGTCTGAGTACAAAGGAAAGTGCGTACAAATCACTGTTGCGTCCCATCTTAGAATACTGGTCATAAGTGTGGGGCCAATAGAACTAACAGGGGATATTGAGCGTACACAGGGAACGATGGTACGAATGGTCATAAATCCGTATGACTTACGGAAATGGGTCAAGGACATGTTGGAAAGAACTGGCAGACCCTTGAAGATGGACTAAAATTTCAGTACACAGTATTACGTGAAGAATATAAAGACATTCTTCAGTGCCCTTCATATCGCTCCCGTAGGGAACTTGGAAACAAAATTACACAAATTACAGCACACACAGTGGCATTTCATCAGTCATTGCTCGTGCTTTTAGCTATAATTAATGTAACCGATTATAAATTACTGAAGCAAAGTCGATCGCAACACCATCATAATTAAGTTCGCACTACAGAAACAACATGACCGATGTTTCTTATTGTACATTTTGTAAATAGCGATTTTTGTGAATTGTATTTTCCAAAAAACCACATTCTCTGAATTAATGTTTCCACTTTTTTATTGATACGTGCAACACAGAACCTTTAGCACTTGTGAACCCACGAACCAATCTCCTGGAATGGTCTGCAGCCACTATAATTCATCATTACAATCAGTGAAGTCCATTATATGCGTTTGCAACGTCAGTTGATGTATGGGGACTCAGATTTTACATGCTTTTAAGCACCCACTGACAGGTAATGTCACACTTGGGACCTCAGTGTCACCTTTTTTTTTCTCATGTGTGCATTTAATGATTAAACCCTTCGAAAAACCCTCAACCTTTAAGAGGGTTTTGTTATCCTCTCTAGGATCAATGGGAAGAATTACGTTTGAATGAGGTGTTCAACAACTCTGTTTGACTACACCAACAGCTCACCTCAGTAATAAATGCTATATCTGATCATCATTTCACAATTAGTGAGGCTGCATAGATAGTTGATAAATAATTTAGCGCCTTACAGTATAGATACTCCTCAGTGGAAATCAGAATAATTAATGAATCTATGTCAATTTTTTATGAATAGTTTACAAGAGATGAATTGGGACGAAGTGAACCAAACACTAAAGTAAAACTGGATTTATTCCATTCATATCATTATGTGAAAATAAATTTCCAAATAAGCTAATTAGAAAGGGCACTAACCACCCGTATAAAAAAACCATGGATCACTAGTAAGAGTAAAATATCTTCCGAACGGAAAAGGAAAATGCAGCTGTTGGTAAGTAGAAATCCTGCAGTACTTGCACACTACAAAAACTACTCAAAATTGTTAAGAAAGATTATTCAAAAATCAAGGAAGATGTATAAGGATCGTTCAAAAAGAAACGAGCTGGAGGCATAATTACAGAAACTAATACCTGTATGTTACAAGTGTTGACCCTGCTGTTGAGATACTTGTCCCACTGTGACACAAGGTGGTGGTGAATGGTTGCCTCATAAAATTCCCGTGGCTGCGATTAACCAGTTCCGCACGTACAGCTGGACGTCGTCGTCCCTGGTGAGTCGTTTGCCCGTCAGAGCCTTTTTAAGAGGACCAAAAACGGCGTAATCACAGGGAGGCAGGTACAGACTGTATGGAGGGTGGCCGAGAATTCCCTTTTGAATTTGTGCAGGAGTGCCGCGACTGTGTTGGCCGTATGAGGCTTTGTATTGTCGTGGAGCAGAAGGACTCCACGGGTGAGATTGCTTAGTCGTTTTTATTTGATCGCTTGGCGAAGGGTAGTCAATGTTTATTAGTAAAGCTGGGCATTCACTGTTGTCCCGTGCTGCAAGAAGTGAATCAGAAGGGGGCCATCTTGGTCAAAGAAGAACGTCAGAGTAGGGGCAAACGATTCACCTCGGACGACGACGTCCAGCTGTACGTGCGGAACTGGTTAACATCGCAGCCCCGGGAATTTTATGAGACAGCCATTCACCGCCTTGTGTCACAGTGGGACAAATGTCTCAACAGCCAGCGTTAATACTTCTAACATACAGGTACTGGTTCCTGTAATTATACCTCAGGCTCGTTTCTTTTTAAACGCTCCTTGCACATAAAGTTTGAAAGCAATAATTCTGACAATAAGCTTAAAGCTGTATGGAATGAAGTGAAACGAGAGACAGCACAACCAGCTACAAGGATAACATCAGTACCGAAGTCGATGGAAGGGGTACAAATGACGAATCACAGGTTGCAAACATATTTAATAATAATTTCTTAGACATAGTAGAAAATATAGGGAAAAAAAGGCCAAGAGAAAAATCAAAGCAGCATGTTGACAAAGTAACTCTCATAAAATTCCATCATATAAATACAGCACCAACTTCTCCTTCTGAAATTAAGAAAATTGTACATTATCTCAAAAATAAAATCTCATCTGGAAAAATTTGTGGTAAGGTCTTATGGGACCAAACTGCTGAGGTCTTCGGTCCCTAAGATTACACACTACTTCATCTAATTTAAACTAACGTACGCTAAAGACGACACACACACCCATGCCCAAGGGAGGACTCGAGCTTCCGACGAAGGGCGGGGGGCGAGGGGGGTGGGGAGCCGCGCGGACCGTGACAAGACGACCTAGACCGTGCAGCTACCTCGCGCGGCAGCTCATCTGGGTTTGATGATGTTTCCAATAGAGTATTAAAGAAATTCTTCCATATAATTAGCCCAGTCTTGTCTGAAATATGTAATACATTATTAATTGAAGGCATTATTCGTGGGAGACTGAAAAATTTAACTATCGCAGCTAGTAAATTATTTATTGTGAGAAGCAAGAAACCTATGAATATTTGTAATATACAGGTAAACTGCGTTATGGTAACAGAATTTGAGAAGATTTACTTAAAAGAAACAAACGATGTTCAACGTGTTACCCAATCCTTCCACTAGGACCAGTTGTGTCTCCTCAATAATTAAAGTTCTTGTTAGGCTGTACCAAAATTGTAGCTAGGGCGTGGTTCCGTTTAAGTCTATCTTTTCTTTACTGAACATCATTTGTTGTGGTGAATTACTTCTCTTATTTGCTTTTCTTGGTGTAAATTTTTTGTTTGGAAACTGTCTGCGCCTAGGTTTTGTCTCAGGCACCCGCTGTAACATGGGAGCTCATATCGTGTGGACAATGCAGAAAATGCAGCTAAGATATGAGTTAAGAGTTCGTGATCATGGTGAGAGTGACGTCAGCGAGTTATGTACATGTCTCCTCACAGCACTGACACTTCCCGCGCATATCACGGCGGAGTGTATTGTTCTAGTGAGTGACGCGCTTGCTAGTGCCGCCGCCTCTTTACTGGATTTAGACAGGAATAATGAGTTCTTGGCGGGTTCTGATATCTCTTGGACGCTTATTTATCGCTTGCCGGCACAGATCAAGTATTTGTCTCAGAATTTCGGAGTTGGGATCTGTAATCTCTGATGTCCCGACCAAAGCTAAAGTTGATGAATTACTGCTTCGGGTAGTGACTGCAAAGAAAGTTGAACGCTTGAGAACGGGATTATGGATCCAAGATTGGAGAGGAAATCAGTGCAACAGAAGACTGTAAAGAGGAAAATCATAGCCCTGTAGACCGAATATACCTAAGGAGGCAACCTGTTTTGCTAAACTTCGAATTCCATTAGTTAGTCATTAATGCGATAGATTATCCTGCTATAGATACTTTTAATTACGTACTGAAATTTTTGTCGTTTTCTGTAAATCTGGAGAAACAAGTCACTATTTTCAAAGTTGCTTGGGATTTGATTTTTCAGATGATTTACCCGTTATGTGAAGGCTCTTAATTGAAATGGTCAGAAGTGCTCTGGCCCGTAAGGGTTATTTACGTGAGCTACCCTTAATGATCCTTAGGCAAAAACTTCCCGCCCGCTCTGGCACAAGTTGATTAACCATTAACCAATGTTTTTCCTGCACGCAGCAAGTAGGTGAACACGTTACTGATGATATTTCGGAAGCGAGTACAGCAGCTCTTGCTTTCGATGTGCAACTTTCAGAAGTGTTGATGGTGACTGTTGTGCAGGCATTCATAAAGAGGATCGCTCAAGCGTTTTGTTTTCAGAAGAAACATCCACATTTCGCGTCTCAGAGAGTCTGGTCTCTCTCATTGGCGTTGCGCAAGCAGATGTCCGGTGTGAACAGGCTCGGGGAATTGGGCGTCTTCCGGATGATGGCGCTCATTATTAATAACACCTTTCGCGTGAAGGGGCGAAGTTTCCGTTGTGGGGAGATGAGGCATTTGCCCACTCGAGCCACCGGAAACGTAATTCGGAGCAGAACAGCTGACGCCACAGGTTAAATAGACGGCGTGGTAGGTCCTCCGTGCCAAGTGCATGTAATCATCTGACTGCGGATAGTTTGAATTCTATCCCTTATGTCAGTAAAAGTATCAGTCATGAGCCGGTGTGCAGTCTTTTAGACTCTGGAAGCGCGCTGTCTTTGTTGAGATACGCCTGTTATCTTAGACAGCTTACGTTTGTAGAATAACTAAATTACTACCCGTGGTTACCGGGTGCTGCTTTGTTAGTGGGCAGCATCTTCGCTTAGAGGGTTGGCTGCACATTAATGTGGGGTAGGTGATTTTTCGTGGTCTATTCAGGTCGTGTTCCTCGAGAGTTTGAGTGCTGATTTTTCTCCTGGATTGTGAATTTATTAGTAAGACCGATCTTGTCATTGATTATGGGTAAGAGCAAGTTTATTTCAGATTTGCCCCTTTTGTCGGTGTGCTCATAAGTCCGGAGTCCATTCAGCGCGTGCGGGGCTCTGGGAGTTTGATGATACCTCTTGGTGAAGGAAGCCCAATGATTGTGGTTTGTGCTGCAGCAGTTCACTCATGTCCTTGTGGACAAACTGTGAATGACAAATAAAAGCGAATATCGTATGCAACTGACACATCAAGTACTTGCTAGGAAATCGCTTTACCACCTGGCGCTTCCGAAAATGGAGGAAATAAGGCGCTGCATCAAGAAGTAGAGTACATGTTGGCCGGTTTCATTATCCAGCCATCCATTTCACCCTACACGTCTCCCATGTTTCATATGGAAAGACCTAATGGGGGAGGTAGGCCCGTCGTCGATTGCTATGCCTCCAATAACAGTTTTCTTGCCCAATCTGCGCCGTTTTCTTTACATAGTTTGCCGGGGAAAGGTATTTTCTGTTTTGGACCTCAACTAAGCCTAATATCAAATTCCCAACGCAGAGGAATCAAAGGCGGCCACGGCATTTTTTACAGATTGGAATTTGTACGATTTCAATCGTGTTCCTCTCGGGTTGTCCACTGGACCAGCGATTCTGTCCCGCTTCCTCGATTCTTTTTGGGGTGATACCAAGTTTTATTTTGTTTACAGCTATTTGGGTGACGGTGTTATTTACAGCAATACTTTTCCCAAACACCTGGACTGTCAGCTGTTGCATGGTTGGGGAAAGCTGGCTTAACTGTTGAACCTCCAAAAGTTAGTGCAATCCGAAATTTCCCTTTTGGGGTATTTAGTTCCGTTTGAGGAGTCAGAGTAGACCTTACCAGAAATCGGACAGTTTACAATTTTAGTCCTAGGACTAAAAAGGGAATAACTTGGTTTGTCGATATGATAAACTTTTGGAATGTTCGTGCCTAAATTCGGGAAGCTGGCGGCCCCTTTGAACTTACTGCGTAGAAAGGGATAACAGTCCAGGTGCATCGAAAGTCATAAGGCTGCCTTCGATGGACCGAAGAGTGCGCTTATCAACGTCCCCGTACTAACTGTCCCCAATTTTGATTTACCTTATGTCTTGCAAAACCAAACATCAATTTCTGGGGTAGCAGCCATTTTGTTACAGGAACAGGATGCGGAACGTCGACCCAATGCTTATGCATCACGTGATTTAACAGCTACTGAGGCCAAGTATTGTACCTATGAACTGAGGCCCTTGCTGTTCTCTTTCGTACAGAGAAGGTCAGTTTCTACTTAGAACACCGTGAGTTCATCTTGGAATCTAATAATGAGGTGCTCTCAAGTGTCTTAGCGCGTCCCTGTAAAACGGAGTGTATTGCGAGGTGGCCAGTGCGCATTTTGGGGCTCACGTTTTTAGAGAAGCACATAAAAAGCAGCGAAAATATCGTTGGTGACACGCAACGAGGTATGTTTGAGTCTGGGGATGAAGAGAATGGTTTTCTTCACGTGACTGATCAGGAGGCCAGTGTTAGTGTTACCCTGGCTGAGGGGCGTAAGTTATTTAGTGACCTTGCTCAACAACAAAGTTGCTACTCGGAATTGTCCCAGATCAAACAGCGTCTTCAGTCCAGAGAGTTGGTGTCCAGGTACCAACTTAAAAGGGGTATTTTGCGTTTACAGACCATGGCCGACGTTTAGCTCTGATGTCGATTTGTTGAGTGGAACCATGCGGGTGTACAGGCCTTCCCACTTAGACCGTCGCCAGGTTTCGAGAGGGTGCGTTTCTGGATGAGGTATCGAATATATTGCTTCCCCCTACTTATACCTCCGCAGGAGATCACGAATGTAAAATTAGAGAGGCTTTCAGACAGTCGTTCTTCCCTCGAACCATACGCGACTGGAACAGAAAAGGGAGGTAATGACAGTGGCACGTAAAGTGCCCTCCGCCACACACCGTTGGGTGGCTTGCGGAGTATAAATGTAGATGTAGATGTAGACTGCACACAGCTTTAGCTCCTACAATATTTGAACGTCCAGACACTCTCATTTGAGGTGGTCGAAACGCCAAAGACGTCGCTGCTCAACTGGGTGTATGTTGGTAGTGCTGGCCCACTCATCCACCAATTGGGATTCTCAAAGGTGTGTCCCCTCTAGTTTCCTTGCCGCATAGCATAAACCATAAAGTGCGGTGAAGGACCCTCTGTGCCGAACTGCTTGGACGTTACGAGGCTGATCGTGACAACTTTTTGCTCGATCATCGTCACAGTCTATGGCTCTGATGTCGATTTGTTGAGTGGAACCATGCGGGTGTACAGGCCTTCCCACTTACACCGTCGCATTGAACGGAGATTATTTTGAAAGACAGGGTTTGTAGCCAGAGGGTGATGATGATGATGATGATGATGATTATGAAGTTCCATACCCGCACCGCCGTACTAGACAAGGTCCTAACGGAGGTGGTTTGCCATTGCCTTCCTCCGGCCGTAATGGGGATGAATGATGATGATGAAGACGACACAACAACATCCAGTCATCTCGAGGCAAGTGAAAATCCCTGACTCCGCCGGGAATCGGACCCGGGACCCTGTGCTTGGGAAGGGAGACGCGACCGCGAGACCACGAGCTGCGGACTGTAGCCAAAGGAGTAGCGAATAATACGGTGTATTGGAATCCTGAATAAAACCAACATGATTTCAGAAAAAGTGTTGCGTTACTTATTGAATACCCCTAGTACGTGCACAGCAATGTCTGGCAAAGAATGAAAGACGGAACGTGAAACTGACAAACGTTAAGGGGAACAAATCAATGTGTCCGATTTTAATGCTGAGTCTCAAGAAGATGAAGGGAACATTTTTTTGTTTAGACTTTCAATAAATTCACTGGGTTAAATGAAGGAAAGTATAATGAAAGTGAACTGAACTACGGGATCAAAAGAGGTCAGTAAAGAATGATTTAAGAGAGAGTGGATAGTCTAATCACCAAAGAGAATAACTTGTTACAAAGGGTGATGAGGGAAAAGTGGTTGGGAACAGAAATACAGGGTTATTACAAATGATTGAAGCGATTTCACAGCTCTACAATAACTTTATTATTTGAGATATTTTCACAATGCTTTGCACACACATATAACAAGTCAAAAAGTTTTTTTAGGCATTCACAAATGTTCGATATATGCCCCTTTAGTGATTCGGCAGACATCAAGCCGATAATCAAGTTCCTCCCACACTCTGTGCAGCATGTCCCCATCAATGAGTTCGAATGCATCGTTGATGCGAGCTCACAGTTCTGGCACGTTTCTTGGTAGAGGAGGTTTAAACACTGAATCTTTCACATAACCTCACAGAAAGTAATCGCATGGGGTTAAGTCGGGAGAGCGTGCTGATCATGATCTCCACCACGACCGATCCATCGGTTTTCCAATCTCCTGTTTAAGAAATGCCGAACATCATGATGGAAGTGCGGTGGAGCACCATCCTGTTGAAAGATGAAGTCGGCGCTGTCGGTCTCCGCGTGAAACTTGCCCGCATGCGTTCAATCGTTTCTTCGCTCACTGCAGGCCGACCCGTTGATTTCCCCTTACAGAGGCATACAGAAGCTTTAAACTGCACATACCATCGCCGAATGGAGTTAGCAGTTGGTGGATCTTTGTTGAACTTCGTCCTGAAGTGTCGTTGCACTGTTATGACTGACTGATGTGAGTGCATTTGAAGCACAGCATACGCTTTCTCGGCTCCTGTCGCCATGTTGTCTCACTGCGCTCTCGAGCGCTCTGGCGGCAGAAACCTGAAGTGCGGCTTCAGCCGAACAAAACTTTATGAGTTTTTCTACGTATCTGTAGTGTGTCGTGACCATATGCCAATGAATGGAGCTATAGTGAATTTATGAAATCACTTCAATCATTTGTAATAGCCCTGTACATACTATTGCGGAACAGTTTTCTAAAGAAAAACGGAAAACGACAAAAAGTTAAAAAAGAAGTCTTTACAAAGGTATTCGCTGGGGAAAGAGAAATAAAAATACAAATTAATGGAGTGTTTGAAACACAAGTAGTTTCATTAACAGTACAGAGTCCCAGATAGGTGCAGTGTCTAGCATTGTAGATAATCTAGACAAAACTGTAACTTTTAGCACTACCTGCTAAGTGAAAATCTCACAAATATTAAGAAAAAAATTGAATGTGGAGCAGGAAAGTGTAGGTCCAAACTACTTAAATAATAATCTTTTGGGTAAACGTATCAGCAAGATGTTTCCCGGGAAAGGGAAAATGCCATTCTTCAGATTTCATTCAGTACTGTAAAGATAGCATTGTACTTCGCATTTCAGATGATCAAAAAGTCAAATTCTGAAAAAGACCCCTATTTGGAGAAGCTCTTACACAGGGAAGCTAAAGCAGGATTAAGGAAAATATTTATGATTAATTTGAATACTGTGTTCTCAACAAGTTCTAGTCTGAGGCTAAATAAGTAAGAATTGCAATTGAGTTCCCCACTCTTCGGTGAGTACGTGCTTGGCTACCACAGGGCCCTAGCCTTTGCAGCGCTACTTCCCTTTCTGTGCTGTATTTCTGCCCTCCTGATATTCTTTTCCCCGCCCTTGGGCACCGACTTGTATGCCTTCTTCGACAAACCGAAGTTCTTGGTAAAACTGTGTATGGATTCCCAATCTTTCTTTCCTTGTCCTTCCTTTTGTTACCCTTCCTCCACTTTGGCGTTTGAGGACTCTCTTTTTGCTTTTCTTCTTCCTCCCTCAAGGGTGGTCCACGCGTTTGACGCGTAAAAGATTACTGGGTAACGCCCCTGATCGACAGGGGCTCTCTTGTTAAGGCCAGGCCCAGGGAGGGATGATTACTTGAGCTGGTACCTTCCTCTTTGACTAATGGTCCCTCTGTTTGGAGTCTGGGAGGTGTGACCGGAGTTGTGGGCAGTCACTTAAGGTGGATGAGACCCCCACCCCCTGAATAGGGCCACCCAGTAGGAAGGAGGGCGTCATCGGAGATGGTGGCAGTCATGGAGGGGTTTCTCCGCGTTCAGCTCGAAAACTTAAATTCGTTGATCTGAAAGAATCGATGCATCTCGTGGTTGCATCCTGATATGTCGTGGTGCCACACATGGAAGAGGGTCACAACTGTACGACAGTTAATCTATTTGTTATTCAGGAGGTGTCGATGCCATTGCAGGTCGTGTGAAGTCCTGCTCTCGATTGCACAATGGGACCTTGTTTTTCTAGACGGATAGTGCTTTTCATATACAGAAACTGCTTAATGCAACACTTTTCCATTGCTAGCCTGTTAAAGTAGACTTCCATCGCACTATGAATTACTCCTGTGGTGTCATACACACGTGGCTGCTTGATGGACTAAGTGAGGCTGAAATAACAGCCTGTCTCACTGACCAGGGAGTGACTGCAGTTGACTGTCACGAAAAGAGTTAATAAAGAATTAGTGCCAACCCACATTCTATTTGTAGCATTTGATCGTGTGGTACTTCGATCAAAACTTACGGCTGGCTATGAAGCTATTACTGTCAGACCATGTATCTTGAATCCTACTCGTTGCTATAAATGTCAGCGCTACAATCACACCCGCGAGTCTTCTGAAGATGCAGCCAAATGTGCAACCTGTGTCAGGGACTCTCTTGAGGGTGAGTATCCACCTTATTCCCTTCGCTGTGTCATTTTCCTTCCTCCCGTGACTATCCAGTCTACCTCAATGAGAGCCGTTCGGGAGATCAAGGTGAAGAAAACTGTTGGCTAGCGGCAAACCTTGTACACCACCCTCTGGAATTTATAGCACAGTTGTCACTACACCCCGACCTGCGACGGACATGTCTACGGAGACTTGCAACTTCCAGTTTAGTGCTACGGTTGTGAAATCGTCAAGCTCCAAGCGCATAGCCTCATCTTCACCTCCTACAGGTGCACAACATACCAAAAAGCCATCGGCTGCTCCAGCAAAATCGCATGCCTCAGAAACAAGCATTAAAATCCAGAAAGGAGTACTCCCACGATGACTTTCTGCGCACTTCTGGCCAGCCAGTGTCTGGGTCAGCACCTGACAAACGCCAAGGTCTAAGCAGTCAGACAAAGGCAAACAATCTTACCCTTCTCCACCTCAGCGTTCTTCTTCAGTGGCATCACCACACGATACCCCCACTCGGCCAACCACCGTTTCACTGGGATGCACCGCCAACAACCAGTCCACTTGCCAACTGAAGGCAAGTGCCGACAGCTCTGTCGAACTAATGGACCAGGATCCTCCAGCCTCTGAACCCAGCCGTTGTGCACTTTCGAATTTTGGCACTTGGCAACCACTGCGGTGACTGCCCCTTATTTGAACCATCTCCTGTCTATAATTGGATATAGAACATTCACGGCACCAAATTCAATAGGGTTTAATTACAGATCCTCTTACCATCATACTTTCAAGTCGTTTTATGCCACCAGGAAACAAAATTACGTCCTTACGATCACTTTCACCTCCCACACGTCACTTCAATACGTTTTGACGCTCTCCCTGAGGCAGGAAGTCACAGCTCATGGAAGAGTCATGTTGCTCATTCGAGACGTCTAGTCACAACATTTCCTTGCACACCCAGCTTCACGCAGTTGCTGTCCATCTTTCTCTTTCTCCTGCGCGTTCAACCATCTTTTCAAAGGTGACTGGCAGCTCTACTCCTCACTGGCCACTTTCGATGAACACTATTTCTCCTGCATTGATGATGAGGTAGAATGCCTTACAAACACTATCTTTACGGCCGCGGCATGTTCCATAGGTCGCCCCTGTTTCCTGGTGGACTGAGGCATGCCGCGACGCAATCTGCGCGCGGAGACGAGTTCTCCGCGTTTTTAAACGCCATCCCACGATCGCGAACTATATCCATTATAAAAAGCTACATATGCAGTGTCGTTGTAGATAGAAAAAAGCTAGTTGGCAGTCTTTTCACAGCTGTTTTAACAGTTTTTTCCCTCTTCTGTTGTTTAGGGTAATATCCGTCGGATTTCAGGAACAGCTGCTCATTCCCCTGTTGCTGTTCTAACCATAGTGAACAATGTCATTGTAGGCCCTCTTGATATCTCTAACACCTTAGGCTGATATTTTGCAGGCATTTCGAGTTCCATCCACTACCAACCAGCCTTTCTCACACTGAAAAGTGCGGCGTGGCAAGAACAATATCTTCCTCCTTCCAGGATTGTGAATGTTACAATACTGCTTTTACTACGAGGGAAGTTAAAAATGCACTCTCTCCATCCCAGTCATTCGCTTCAGGACGGGACGGCGTTCGCATTCTGATATTGCAATACCTATCTCCTGAAGACCTACGTTTTCTCATCCACACATGTGACCGCATTTGGACAGATGGCACATTTCCCAGTCGCTGGTATGAGATAATTGTCATTCCCATACCTAATCCTGGCCAGGCCACCACCTTCCTTCCAGTTACTGCCTAATTTTCCTCACCTGTAGCATCTGTGCCGGTCGTTGTGGCCGAGCGGTTCTAGGCGCTACAGTCTGGGACCGCGCGACCGCTACGGTCGCAGGTTCAAGTCTTGCCTTGGGCATGGATGTGTGTGATGTCCTTAGGTTAGTCAGGTTTAATTAGTTCTAAGTTCTAGGGGAATGATGACCTCAGCAGTTAAGTCCCATAGTGCTCAGAGCCATTTGAACCATTTCTTGTAGCGTCGATGGAACGTATGATACGTATCATACAGTTTCAAAAGACGGTGTTTTTAAGGTACGCGTGGTCTCGGCTCTGTCAAACCACACTTTTATTAAAGAGAACGTGGTGCCTCAGGGCTCTGTGCTCAGTGTCGTCTTATTTGCCACACCTATTAACTCTATTACGGATTGTCACCCACCAGGTATCACGGGCTTTCTTTTTGTTGATGACTGCAATCTATTGCAGCTTTCAACGAAACTGTCTACTTGAGCAGCGTCTTCAGTGATGTCCTGATCATCTTTACTCGTGGAGCATCAACAATAGCTTCCGCTTTTCCGCTGACAAGACCGGCTGTATGAACTATAGCAGCGTCAGGAGTTTCTCCCCGATCCCTAAGTCTCGGCCGATTCCTTCTTCCGTTCGTTGACAAAACTAAATTCTTGCGACTCACATTTGATAGGAAACTCGCTCCCTCAGTGTTCTACGTGTTTTATGAGGTACCTCATGGGGAGCAGGTTGGGCGATCCTCCTCCGTTTATACCAGTCCCTTGTCCTTTCGAAACTGTATTATGGATGTATCGTATATTTATCCGCACGTCCATCTTACGAAGTCTTAACACCAGCCACCATTGTGGGATACGTTTAGCCACTGGTGCGTTCTATACTATTCCCTCTGAGAGTCTTTACGCTTAGGCAGCTGAGTCAGCGTTGTCTTACGGCGGGATGTTCTCCTCAGTCATGACGCGAGCCGTCTGCTAATGCGCTCCACTAAACAGATGGTATGTTCACCGGCCAAGTGGCGCACAGGTAGTAGTACAGGGTGGGGAAGCTGCTTCATTGGCTGCTATCCCATGCGGACAAAGCTGCAGTTGTAAGATAATTATTTTATACACACACAAGCAAACACTGCATGTGACTGTTGCGTTTTCAAGCGACTTGTGAAGTTCGCGTTTTTGAAACTTGCTGAAAGAGGAAAAATTACCATAGTGTTACTGTCCTGTGATCGGGTCGCCTCACAATATTTGAATTTAGTTTCTGACGAATTTTTATGTCCTGTCAATGGAACTGAGTCATACATACGCCTATGAATTTGTTGTACTCTTTTGAAATTAATTTTACCGACATAGGTTTGATCACAGAAGAAAATGATTGACCTTCGTTACGAGTTCGAATTTAGACGTCTTGAGATGAGCATACCACTTTACTTATAGCTTGTGTCAATTATAGTGAGCTCTCTGCTATTACATGTATGTACACGGTAAAGTAAAAGTTTTAATTATTAATGTTCGTGTCAATGTGGCCAGAGAGAGTGGATGAGAACAACCGCAAGCGTAAAATTGTCTGAAGGCCGAGTGTTTAATACCGAGCGGACAAATACTTCTTTAAGCTGTACAACAGTAAATTAATTTGTTTGGTTTGCCAGGAATCAATTGCACCTGTAAAAGAATATGATGTCCGATTTCATTTGAATCAAACCATGCTAATCTCGTTAAGTTGAACAATAACAAGAGGAAAACCAAACCTTCTGATCTGCTACAATCTTCGTCAACAGCAATTTTTGAGGAAAGCAAAGACGTAGTGATGGATCTACAAAAGTAAGATTCCTAATTTCTAAATAAATTGTTGCTGCTGGAACACTTTCACGGAAGTGATGTCTTAAAAAATTGCATGATGATTGCAGTGTCAGAAGTATATCCAGAAAAAAATCAGATTTCTGAGATCGTAACCTTGTCTAGGATGACAGTTCAAAGACTGTGGTGTGCGTACTGTAAGACCTTAGGTACACACACCATCAGATTATTTGACTTGTCGCTCTAACGAAGTAGACGAGTGTCAGCAATATGTCTCGTGGTCTTATCATGGCGTGTTTATCTTCTGCCGTTAGGTCAGACGTTAAAAATGCCACTTGCACACTTAGAGTAGCAGATTGACAGTGACCAACTTTAAACAGATCTTGATTAATTTTCACACACATTTATTAAAACAATAAAAAGCATAGACATTATGTAGCTTGATTCTGGATGCTGTTTACAATTGACAATCTGAAGTTCCTTTGGTCTTGGTACATTAATCTTATTCTCACATATCTCTGATACTTGACAAAAGTGTCTATACATTTATCTTCATGGCTATGTACAGGAATATGGTAATCTTATTAGGCGCAGACTGAAACTTGACTATAGACTTGTACAGACTAATGCAGACTGGTACAGAATGGTGCAGACAAATGCAGACTGACTAATCGGAGGTCTGTACACTTGTTATAATACCTCGCGCGTTCAGGTATCACTGCGCGAGTGTGATCCGTGAGGAGAAAGGTTCTACATTAGAAGCAATCTCATTGGCTGCGTTACATATTAATACGTGGATCGGCGGAAGCAGAATTTGGTCCGTCTCTAAGGCAACGCCATCTCGTAGTGCGGAGACGGACGAGTGCTGCGCCTGCGCTGTTGTGCTTAGTGGGGCGCGCTCTAGTGGGAAAGTTGTGTACGCGCTGACTACGTGGAACTATGTACACAACAAAGACCTTCACCACCAGTTAAGAAGGAAAACTGAAAAATTCAAATACTACTCGTTAGCCATTGATGACTGGTATTGTAGAGGACTAGGGGTTATTCTTAGGAAATATGGTGTGAAATTGTGCCTTAGTGTGTTTCAGCGCGCGATGCGCCAGCCTCACGGCAGACGGCGGATGGAGGCTGGCCAGTGCGTTATGCAGGTGACACAGTTTTGCAACGAGCGTATGTGTGTACGTGCGCGGCAGCCATCAACAGCCAGCATGCAGCATTGGCAGAATTACGCAGGCGTGGGCCGCGTGTGGCGCGGTTGCAATAGCCAGCTCATCGAGAACGTTCTAATAAACACAGGCGCCGCGTAACCGGCGGATTCAGCAGCGGTCTGCATTATTTAAGGGCATCAGAGGTGGACGACAGCATTGGGTTCGAACGACTGGGCGTTCGGTCGCTGTCCCCGAGGACAGGCCAGAGGAGGGCGTTGCCCGCTGCTGCACCGGCGACTCCCGGGGTCGTCAAGAGCCGCCACGTCTGCAGGAGGCGCGCTGGGACGGGCCTCGTGCCGCTAACCTCCTACCGCCTGCGCAGCCGCTGACTGAGCCCGGCGTCGCGTTCACTGGACTGCGTGCATCAGCATGTCTTCACGACGACACGAGCGTTGGGGCTGAGCTACCGGAAAATGTATTGGGAGAACCAACAATAAAGAGGAAGATTGCTAAAAACAGGCACCTTCTTCTACCCAGCCACACCCTACAACCCCGACCACGTCACTTGCTCTGGTCATCCTATTACAGTATAAATGATACTGCACTGCTTTTAGTTTTCAACCATGGTGTTCATAACTATTTTAATATCATATAAGAACTGGCAATACTGTGTTCCATGAAAGGGCAAACATCCGATGTAAAGACCTCTGATAAAGTGAAAGAACGTGTGGCAAAGAAAATGGGTTCGACTTTCGATAAAGATGTTACCATTTTCACCGATGGAGCAGTGGATTAGTGTGGAAAGATTGGTGCAGTATCACTACTGGAAGAATATGTAGGAAAAACAACAAGCAAATTCCACTGTATTGTTTATCAAAAGCATTGTGCAGCAAAGTTCTGGGATACAGCCATATCAGCTGCGGTTTCTGTTAACTACATGCGATCAAGGGGTCTTTAACATCGAACATTTCGTGGATTTATTGAAGAAACAGTTAGTACGAAAATCGGGAATTGATTGTATCATATGGATGTCCGTTGGCTAAGTGATGGGAAAGTACTGCAGCGCTTTCTTGTACTTAGAGAGGAAATAGTCAGTTTTATGAAAAACGATTCAAAGAACTTCCCTGAATTCAGTGATGAAGACTGGATGAGGGCCTTACGTTTTCTCACTGGTATAAGAACTCGCTTAAGTAAACTCACTCAAAACTACTGGAAAAGTAACTGTTCTCCATCTGTTGGCAACAGTACGTGTTTCCAAATGAAACATAGGCTCTTCTTAAAACCAACAGTTGCAAGAAGACCTGACCCATTTTTCTACTTGCAAAACAATTTCATCAGATAAACATGCTATGCTAGGAAGGAAATTTTCTCGCGACGGTAATAAACTAACTGAAGAATTCGACAAGAGGTTTGGGTTGTCAAAAGAAGAGAAAAGCATGTTCAGGGTGATTAAGATGCTTTTTCTGTAATCCCAGAAGAGGTATCTGTGGACTTACAACTGGAGAGTAAGGAAATTCCGTGTTCTGCACTCTATAAAAAAAAATAAAATAAAAAAAATTAAAAAAAATTTAACAACCTAAGAGACGGCAAAAAGACGTCACCATATTTAGTAGCCGTTACATATGTGAACAAACAGTTTCTATTCTGAACTTAAATGAAATGAAATTTCACTCTTCTGTAACTGACGCGCCGGCTGGTTTGGCCGAGCGGTTCTAGGCGCTTCACTCTGGAACCACGCGACCACTACGGTCGCAGGTTTGAATCCTGCCTCGGGCATGGATGTAAGTGATGTCCATAGGTTAGTTAGGTTTAAGTAGTTCAAAGTTCTAGGGGACTGATGACCTCAGATGTTAAGTACCATAGTGCTCAGAGCGATTTGAACCATTTTTGTAACTGACGAACATTTAGAAGACATAATAAAAGCTTCATTGCCAAGTATGACTTACGACTTCCAAAAATTTCCAGCTGACATCAGATATCTCACATTAAGGCTTTGTTTCAGTTTATTATCTTATTGTACGGTTTTCGTAAGGAATAGTTTGTCATGTTATTATGCTAATAAGGCGGTCATTCCTTACTGTCATTAAGCGTCTTTTAATAAAAATATTTTGTAAATGTATTAATTCAAGAGTTCAAAAATAAATTTAGTATAGTTCGCGTTTTTGGATGTTACTTACGTTACATAGTCTATATTCATACAGTACATCAGCTGTTTCTGTGACACTGTCGAACGAAAGTATATAATAATTAACTGCAATAACGATTAATCTATTTTAAAGATTATATTCAGCACAACTACGAAGTACACTGTGTCTCGCACTTTAGATTCTAGTTTTGGTTTGGCCACAGACTACTTCTGGGTTCTGCAGCTCTGCCTTAAGGTCAGTTTAAATGGGCCAGGCTTTTTACAGAATTCCTTCAAGATCCCCTGTTTTCTTTATAACGAGTCCAATTCAAGAACTCTGTCTTTTGGATGTTGCTTTAGGGAGCAAAACTGCTAAGGTCATATGGCCCGGGACATAACGTAAGAAAAAGCAAGAACTAAATAAAAACCTGAGGTCAAAAAGGCAAGAACCCAATAAAGCGAATTTAAAAGATCAGCTAAGGACAAGGACGGTGCTGGGGAAAACTTCTCAAAACATCGTTGAGATAACGAGGTCCCCGTGGGAGGGGTATCAGCCGGCCATTGTGGCCGAGAGGTTCTAGGCGCTTCAGTCCGGAACCGCGCTGCTGCTACTGTCGCAGGTTCGAATCCTGCCTCCGGCATGGATGTGTGTGTGATGTCCTTAGGCTAGTTAAGTTTGAGTAGTTCTAAGTCTAGGGGACTGATGCCCTCAGATTCTAAGTCCCACAGTGCTCAGAGCCATTTGAACAGTTTTTTCGAGGGTGATCAAATTTGCTTTGCCATGTCGCTGCGCGAATAAAAGGTAAGACTCGATCGACAGAACGCATGTCATCCGCTAACACATTTCACTAAGTAGATTGCAAACACAGACGTAAACGTAAACAAAAAGTGGGCACCGGATCAGAAGGTGGCTCACTGCCAAGGGTTGAGAGCTGTAGACACAGAAAGGGGCAGTGTCGCCACTTAATAAATGGCGGTGACTGAAACGCTGCCGAGCTAAAACGACCTCCTCCCGACGTGAGGGCCGAGAGAAAGCCGACCATGCTGTTGGGAGAGATTTAATGTCCCCTGGAGAGAAGACGACTGCAAAGTAATACTACCTGTCAACAGATAGTGACGCGTAGATAATACGAGGGAACAGAATGACCAACAGGTCACGGGCGGAGAGCTGCTGCCTTTGCAGCAGTATGAGCAGCTCCGTTCCCTGGCACGCCGACGTGACCAGGAACCAACAGGAACACCACGTTGGCTCCCCCACAGTAAGCGATGGACGCATCCTTGGATCCGTTGCACTAAAGAGTGGACTCTGTACAGCGCGCGAAGGCTCTGAAGAACACTGAGAGAATCTGAGCAGATGGCAATTTAGAAGCCCGTGTTGCCAGTTGTACTGGTTGCACTGATAAAGGGCGTAGAGTTCCGCGGTAAAAATCGAGCACGGTTCCAGAAGCCGACATTGAAAAGAATCATCGCCAACTACAGAGGCACATCCGACACCAGGGTTGGTCTTAGAACCGTCGGTGTAGGCGAAGACAGTGTCCCCAAGCCAGATGTGAAGTGCGTGAAACTCGCTGCGATACACGAGGCCACGAGTGGTGCCCTTAGGAAGCGAATGGGGTCTGAAACGAACGCGTCACGAAGCGTGAAGAGCATGCACCTATTGGGAACGTGGTAGGGAGCGTAACGCAAAGCTGTTGAAGCAGCAAACGAAAGCGAACTTCGGGAGGCAATAGAGAAGGCAGGCGGAGCCCATACCTGGGGCCAAGGGAATCGTCAAAAAAGGGAGCATAGGATGGATGACAGAGCTTTCCTCTGCATTGTACAGATTGATGATAGTGAATGAAATTAAAGAAAATTGTAATGTAGATGACCTTACCTGATTGGATACGTTGAGGCAGTCATATTATTTCTCAATTAAAGCACTGCGGTAAGGTAAAACAAAAAAATATATATACCATATAAGTAAGTAATTCAGTCACTCGTTGATTACAATTTTATTCTTAAGCACACCACAAATGTATGCAGAACTAAATATTTTAATTTAAGTTTGTGTTAATTCTAGGGTGGAGAATAACAACTGCTACCAGTCACATTAGAAGATGAAGACGAGTTTTGGACTTGCGACCATCTTTCTGTGGTGTACATTCATTTACATGGGTGTGGAAATAAATATGTAAATGAATCAAAACCACTTGAAGGTGGGTGCAAGCCCAAAACAGGCCATGTGTGACGGCTAGTGGTCGTTATTCCACACCATATAAAGGCACAACAGCGGAGTTCTACTATACCCACTGTGATAAAATGGGCTTCTTATACTTACGTTGTTCGTTTATGTACCTGTCAAGACGCGTCAGATCTACTTTGTGGCAGTCACTGAATGCCGTGAAGGTCTTAACTTGTCAGAATATCCCAAAACCAATCTACGCATCAGTCATTTTTTTGTAATTTGAAATGGTATTGGCTTAAACCCTAACCTCTATGCGAGTACCACCACTGCCTTAGTTTGGTTTGTTTTGTAGGGAAAACCAGCCGTGAAAGTAGTCCAAGTAAAGAGTGGTATCTGCATCACAAGGAGCCTGTAAGACAACATGATTCAAACAGAACTTACTCACACATGGCCAGTCTCTGGCAGCCAAAGCCGGATTGCTAGCAGCAGCGTATGATAGGAGAGGCCACTAGTAGAATTTTAATGAATGATGTCCAAAAGGATTGAATTGTGGTAGTAAAAATTCTGTCTTGATACCAGTCAAAAAATATACAATTCCGTTAAAAATATTTTTAGCTAATTAAGAATCTTTTTATAAAAATCTTAATGCTCTTATTTCTATATTAATTTCTTCTTTCATTAAAAAAGGAATTTACCGAATGCTGCATACAAATCTACTGAAGAAGAGCATACACGCTCCCACCCAGCTCTGCTATGCCTCCCCCTCCCCATCCCAGCCTCCACCTTACCCTGACCACCCAATCCCTTATCCCTGCTATCCTTTTCATAATACTGATTATCCTTTGATTTTTCACAAATTTTAGGATAATACATATGTTATATGAAATCTTCCTTAAATATTTGCAGATTAATCTATTGTATAGCGTATTTTTTTTTCTTTATTGAATTTCAATTCCCCCCGAAGGGGGCGGGCTGGCAGCAGCTTAGCATGCCGCTCTTCAGCCTACAGATTTTGTGAAAAAGTTCTAGAGAATAAATAATTAAAAACAGGCGATAAAATCGGAGACTTAAAGAGTAACATAGCGAAAAGAAATCGTGGAACTTAAAACAAACAACAGAGGGATGATGATGCTAATAAAATACATACGAAGCAGACAGGGAAAACAATAGACAGACAATTAAAAACACGGCGACAGTCTGGATTCTGTTCGCAAAAGACATAAAATTCACACCTAGCGACAGCATGGTTTCTGTTCACAACACGAGATAGACAAACAACACTGAATAGTCACTGGAACACTGCACTAAAAAGTTGGCAAACGTGACATACCACAGTCGTGAGCAGGTGGGGGGAAACTGGACAGAAGGTGGGAAAACAAAAAAAGGGGGAAAGGAGAGTAAAAGCGAAGGGGGAAACCGGGAAAGGAGCTGATGGAGGATGAGGACCCATAAGAGGGGTGGGGGGCAGACGCGACAGGGAGGGGGGTAGGCAGAGG
This sequence comes from Schistocerca cancellata, assembly GCF_023864275.1. Classification (NCBI taxonomy): domain Eukaryota; kingdom Metazoa; phylum Arthropoda; class Insecta; order Orthoptera; family Acrididae; genus Schistocerca; species Schistocerca cancellata. The sequence goes on along the minus strand of NC_064630.1, from coordinate 293,263,692 downwards.
AGGGGAATACAAAAGGACTTGGGGGGGGAGAAGGGAGGTAGGGAGAGGTTTAGTGGGGAGAAAACAGGACGGAAGGGGGGGAAAAGGGAGCCCAGGGAAAGGACAGAGGAAAGGAGGGGGAGTGAGGATCAGAGTTGATAGCAAGGATAAATGGAGGGAGAGAGGGCATCATCCAGGAGGGGGAGTTGACGGAAGCCACCTTGGGAAAGGAGATGGAGGGTGTAGAGATGGAGGGTAGGGGGGACACAACGGTGAAGACGTGGCAGGGGGCAGGGATGGGAGAGGAGAGGAGCAACCAGGGGGTGAGGGGGGTCAAGACGGCGGGAGGTGTAGAGGATGCGGATATGTTCGAGGAATAGGAGCAGATGGGGGAAAGGAATGAGATCATAGAGGATCCGCGTGGGGGACGGGAGGCGGATACGGAAGGCGAGGCGGAGTGCATGACGCTCAAGGATCTGGAGGGACTGATAGAATTTGGGGGGGGGGGGCAGATATCCAGGCAGGACTGGCATAACAGAGGATGGGATGGATTAAGGATTTGTAGGTGTGGAGGATGGTAGAGGGGTGCAACCCCCACGTCCGGCCAGAGAGGAGTTTGAGGAGTCGGAGGCGGTTGTGGGCTTTGGATTGGATGGAGCAGAGATGAGGTATCCAGGTGAGGTGACGGTCAATGGTGAGGCCAAGGTAGGTGGGGGTGGGGGTGAGGCGGACAGGACGTGCGCAGACAGTAAGGGAGAAATCCAGGAGCCGGAAGGAGTGGGTGGTACAACCTACGATGATGGCCTGGGTCTTGGAAGGATTGAGTTTCAGGAGCCACTGGTTACACCATGCAGCAAAAAGGTCAAGGTGATTCTGGAGAAGGCGTTGGGACCGTTGGAGGGTAGGAGCGAGGGCGAGGAATGCGGTGTCATCAGCATATTGCAAGAGGTGTGCTGGAGAGGGGGTGGGGTTGGGGCATATCCGCCATGTACAGGAGGTAGAGGAGAGGGGAGAGGACAGAGACCTGGGGCACACCGGCAGAGGGGTAGAAGGTGTGGGAATTGGCATTATGGATGGTAACATAGGAGGGGCGGTGGGAGAGGAAGGAGGCCACCAGACGGATGTAGTTGATAGGAAGGGCGTAGGTTTGGAGTTTAAACAGGAGACCGGGATGCCAGACATGGTCGTAGGCCTTTTCGAGGTCAAGTGAGACAAAAATGGCGGAGTGACAGGAGTTAAGCTGGAGGGAGAGGAGATGAGTGAGGCGGAGGAGTTGGTCATCAGCAGAGAAGGAAGGTCGAAAGCCACATTGGGTGTTTGGGAGGAGGTGGTTTTGGTGGAGGTGGAGATGGATGCGCCGGGAAAGGATGGATTCCAAGAGCTTGCTGAACACCGATGTGAGACAGATAGGACGATAGGAAGAGGCATCAGATGGAGGCTTATTGGGTTTGGAGAACATCAGGATACGGGAGGTTTTCCACAGGTAAGGATAGAAGCCAGTGGCAAGGATGACATGGTAGAGGGTGGCAAGGAGGGAAAGGAAGGAGGGAGGTCAGTGTTTGAGGTGGCGGTAGGTAACGCAGTCGTGGCCGGGAGCAGTGTCGCGTTTAGTGCGGAGTGTGAGGCTGATGTCCTGTGTAGTGATGGGAGCGTTAAGTGCAGATGGTGGGGTGTGGCCCAAGTACTGGAAGCTAGGAGCAAGGGGAGGAACAGAGGTATTCGTACGGTCCATGACATCAGGGAAGAGGGAATAATCAAAGTGGGGATCATCTGGGATGGAAAAAACATCAGAGAGGTGGGAGGCAAAGTGGTTGGCCTTACTGAGGTTGTCAGGAAAAGGACGGTCATTAAGGAGGACAGGGGAATGGGGGGTGGGGCGGTTCCCAGTAAGGCGGTGGAAAGCAGACCAATACTTGGAAGAGTTTATGGGGAGCGTGGTGTTGAGTTGTGTACATGTCTGGCGCCAGGCACGGCGTTTGTTCGCAACAAGCAGGTTGCGGATGTGTCGCTGTAATTGCCGGTGGTGGGTAAGTGTATCCTGGTCACGAGTGTGGAGAAAAGAGTGGTAGAGGCGGCGGGACTCTCGAAGGAGAAGGATGGCCTGTGGAGGCAGGGCGGGGCGGTGAGGGTGGATGGCTTTGGTGGGGATATGGGTGGCGACGGAATCAGACAAGGTCTGGTGCAGGAAGGCAGCAGTGCGAGAGATGTCATCAGGAGACTGGAGGGTAAGGTCGTGGCCGTCAACCTGGGTGTGAATGGAATCCCGGTAGGCATCCCAGTTGGCACGGGAGTAATCATGGACAAGTTTAGGAGGGATGGCAAGGCGAGGAGCGTGGCGGGGATGGCGACCGTTAGAGATAGTGAGGAGAACAGGAGCATGGTCACTGCCAATGAGGTCAAGGACATCCGCGGTGATGCGCCCAAGGAGGTTGGGAGAGGCAAGGACCACATCAGGAGTGGTGTTGGATTCGGGCTGGGTGTGCTGAGGCAGGGGAACCAGGTCTCCCTGGAGAGTGGTGAGAAACTGATGCCACCACTGGAGGTCGGCAGGATCACGGCTGTGGATATTGAGGTCGGCGGCAATCACGTATGTGGAGAAGGTGCGGTCAATGTGGGCCAGGAAATCCTACAGGATGGGGGTGCGAGGGCAGACATAAATGGTGGCACAGGTGATGGTAAGGGTGGGGAAGAAGAGGCTGAGGGTGAGATACTCGGCAGGATGGTTAAGGAGAGGTTGGGGCCGGACAGGGAGGTGCTTGAGGTGGCCTATAGCAACTCCGCCACGCGCGAGAGGGTACGGGTTATCGGTGCGGTGTAGAGTGTAAGGAGCCGTGGAGACGGAGATACGGGGTTGAAGGAAGGTTTCATTTAGGACGAAGGCATCCACGCGGTGCTGACGTAGGGTGTGGAGGAAGAGGAGTTTGTGGGTGGGCAGGGAGCGAATGTTGTGGTACAGGATACGGTACGGTTGTTGTACCATGGGAGTGGAGAGTTAGACGAGGGTGGTGTGGGGGGTGAAGGTGAAGTGGGCCTGGTTGTGGGAGTATGTAGCATAGGTGGTAAGATGGAAGATGGAATGGGCAGCGAGGGCGATTTGGGAAAGAGTGTGTGAGCGCTGGAAAGGGTGGATGTTTTGGAGCACAATGGTGGTGAAACAGATGATGTCCTCAGCAGTAGGGGGGGGGGGGGCAGAGCGAGTTGTTGGGGTGGATGGGGTCATCAACAGGACGGACAGGGACGGTGAGCTCAGGGGTTGCTGGTGGAGGTTTCGCTTTACACTTCGAGGAGTAGGTAGGATGTGGTTCATTGCAAGTGTTGCAGGAGGGGGGAGAGGTGAGGTTGGGGCAATGCTTGAGGAAGTGTGAAGCTTTGCAGTGGGGACAAGTAGGGGGGTTCTTGCAGGCAGAGGTAACGTGGTCATTGTAGGTGAGACAGCGTTGGCAGCAGTAGGATTGGACTGGGGAACGGGAGGGGTCCACCTTATGGCACTGATTGTAGATGAGGGCTCCCTCGGTGAGGAGGCGGTCAATGGAGGAATATCCGCATGAGAAAAGTCGGCCCGGCATCATTGAAGATGCGACGGGCCAAGCGGATTTCAATGTCGGGCCGGGAGTTGAGTTCCGCCAACACCTCAGCCTCCGTGATCACAGGGCTAAGCTTCGTGATCACAGCAGTGAAGGTTGGCGGACGTCGAGGAGGTTGAGGCTGACGGGGAGAGGACGGGGTGTGGTAGGGGGTGAGGGTTGCACGTTGGCCAAATTGGATACGGGGGATGCGGGAGAGGAGATCAGTGTGGAGGGAAGCATTGGGGGATTTTATGAGGACCGAGTCCTTGCGAGGAATCAGTTGGGAGATGGGAGCATTGGGGTAGTATTTCCGGATGGCGAGGGTGAGGGAGTGGGCATCAAGGAATTGAGGGTCAGGATTGGAGAGGACAAAGGTGTGGGCGGCAGGCGTGGCGGGGGCGGGGGTCGGGGCCGCGTCCATGGGGGTGGGTGGGTCACGGGGAGTGGGGGTTTTTTTGGAGGAGACTTTGGGGGAAGAGTCAACATTCGGGCGCTTTGAAGGTTTCGTGGGCACGACCGGGTGGAGAGGGGGCAGGGGTACGGGTTGCAGGGTGAGATGGCGGGGAGCAGGACTACCCTGAGCAGCGGATGACGCAGACAGAGGGGGCGTGAGTGTCACAGAGACTGTGGAACGGCGAGCAGAGATCCGTGCTGGCTTGGAGCCTGTCGGAGGCGGTGCAGGGAGCGGCGGAAAGTTAGTAGCTGTCGATGGGGCGACAGTGATAGGGGAGGAGGAATTGGGGGTGGTTACAGCCGAAAGTGGCGCAGGGGTGGGGTGGACAGGGAGAGAAGGAAGGACGGGAAGTGGGGTGGAGGATGAGCTCCATGTGATGGTGGTTGGAGCAGCGGAGAGAGAGGTGAAAATGATAGTGGTGGTGATGGTGGGTTGGGACATGGTGGCGGCGCGTGAGAAGGGCGGCGGCGGCGACCAGACGGCGGCGGAGGCGGGCACCGGCAGGCGGCGGCAGCGGCGGCGAGCACCGGCAGGCGGCGGCGGCGGCGGCGGCGGCGGCGGCGAGCACCGGCAGGCGGCGACCAGGCGGCGGCGGCGAGCACCGGCAGGCGGCGACCAGGCGGCGGCGAGGACAGGCAGGCGGCGACCAAACGGCGGCGGCGGCGGCGGCGGCGGCGGCGAGGACAGGCAGGCGGCGGCGGCGGCGGCGAGGACAGGCAGGCGGCGACCAAACGGCGGCGGCGGCGGCGGCGGCGGCGGCGGCGAGCACCGGCAGGCGGCGGCGGCGGCGGCGGCGGCGGCGGCGGCGGCGGCGAGGAGGACCGGACGGCGAGCAGTAGTGACGGCGAGCGGACGACACGGCAAGGAAACGGTGGGGATCTTCCACGTCGAAGTTGCACCCTGAGAGTAGCCCAGGCAGTGAAACTCTTCGATGAAGAAGAGAGGGAATCCAACCCTCGAATGTATAGCGTATCTTAGGTATTTTCTCTTATTTGTGTATTAATCATATTTTGGTGATGACACCCATTTACAAAGTATCTAAATAGTTCCATTAAATGAAGACACATGCTGAACATAATCATAGGTATGACACAATACTTCACAAAGCGCGTATGTTCTATCTACACTTTGTCTTTTTCGTTTTGTCTATGAAGTTTTATCCATATCTTATGAAGGAGTGTGCTTGTTGCCCGCACATTTAGAATTCGCAGCGCGGCTGATCGGTGGCTGGGAAGCCGATCGCGCGCCATCTGGCGGTAATGGTCAGCTTCTCGGCGTTTGCACACCAGACCCGTGCGGGGCAGCAGAGAGGAAAGAGCGGTGGGCAGCCGCCCAGGTCTGTGAGCCCACGAGACGTGAAGGAAAGCTGTCGGTGCGTAGGAGAGGAACAGCGCAAAAAATAACAGCAGGGGCCTTGCTGCGCCTCGTCGGGTCTTGTAGCCGCACTGGGCGTACGCTGGAGCAAAGCAGATTGTGCGGACGAATAATTGCTGCTGTTCCTAAAGCGACGGGGCTGACGTGGAGTGTTTGACGCAGTGAGGGAAAATAAGATTCTGTATCGTGCCTGCGCTTTTAGTTTGGGGGAGGCCTATAAATGCCTCTACTTTGGATACGAAAACCGGTTCATGCTGTATTTGTGTTGAGGGCGTCAGATGTCGAAATCAGTTAGCAGGCTTCCTCCGTCTGAAAGTACAGCACCGCGCATCCAAAACTGACTGCAGAACGCAACGATGTTGTGAGCACTGGAGTAATTTCATGATATAGTTTTCTTAGTATGACTAGTTGCCGGTGGTATTTATTTGATGGACGCCTCTACTTCGTGATGTGTGACGAAATGACGAATTAGTTTGCTGGATCAAATGGTTTAAATGGCTCTGAGCACTATGCGACTTAAATTCTGAGGTCATCAGTCGCCTAGAACTTAGAACTACTTAAACATAACTAACCTAAGGACATCACACACATGCATGCCCGAGGCAGGGTTCGAACCTGCGACCGTGGCGGTCGCTCGGTTCCAGACTGTAGCGCCTAGGACCACACGGCCACTCCGGCCGGCTTTGCTGGATCGTATCTGACTGTTTGCAATTGAGTTGGTTCCTTACACGAGGCCAAGCTTTCGGTTATTCCTTGCTATTGTGTAATATTAGTTACACCCTATCTTTTGATAAAGCTTTCAAGAACAGTGTTCTGCTAGTTCGAAGATAATTTATTAATCGTTTAATTAAGAAAAGTAAGATCCTATTTAATGTGTTACCTTCGGAATAAGTGGAAAAGACAAAGATTGAGCTGAATTTCCTGCTTTGATCAGACTGAGTTTTGTTTTATGGATTAGATAGTAATATTTTTTTAATGGGTTATCTACATCTACATCTACATGGATACTCTGCAAATCACACTTAAGTGCCCAACGGAGGATTCATCGAACCACCTGCATGATAATTCTCTGTTGTTCCAATCTGGAACAGCGCGCGAAGGAAACGAACACCTATATCATTCCGTGCGAGCTCTATTTCCTATATTTTATTATTATGATTGTGTCTCCCATTGTAGGTCGGCACCAAAAAATATTTTAGAATTCGGAGGAGAAAGCTGGTGATTGAAATGTCAAGAAAAGGTGCCGTCGCAACGAAAGACTCTTGTTGTAAGGATTTCCACCCCAAATCCTGTATCATTTCAGTAACACTCTATCCCCTATTTCTCGATAATACAAAACATTCTCCTCTTCTTTGACCTTTCTTGCCGTCATTCGTTAATCCTGTCTGATAAGAATCCCGCACCTCGCAGCAGTACTCCAAAAGATGACGGACAAACGTAGCGTAGGAAGTCTCTTTAGTAGAGCTGCTGCATCTTCTGTTTTACCAAAAAAACAGTGTTTCTCTCACCTTCCCCATCTAGGTATTTAGTTGAATTTATTGCCTTTAGATTTGACTGATTTATCGTGTAACCTAAGGTTAACGGATTCCTTTTTGTACTCATGTGGATGACTTCACACTTCTCATTATCTTCATTTGCTTCTTTTATAATAAATGAAAAACGGGGTGGCGGCAGGAAGGGCATGCGGCCATCCCTAAAACTAACATTGCCAAATCTGTTGCAACCACACCGACCCTGCGATCGCTGCGGGACTGTGGCGTAAGTGAAAGAAAAAATGTAAGTGATGAGCCTAAATAGCAACAAGTTTCTGCACTGCTTTCTACGCTCATTCTCTTGTATCTGTAGTCTGTTTTTGCGCTGGAGAGTATATTGACCACTGTGTTTCAGTTATGTTTGTCTAAAGCATTGTTAAGCATGTGTATTCACCTGAAAGAGTCTATCGTCAGTACAGGTTTTCGAGTCCCCAGTGTTCTTATACTCCTTGCACAATTTCGTCTCTTCTGGTATCCGTAAGACGTTACATTAATCTACTGGTATTTCTGAATCGTGCAGCATAATACTGATCGTCTGTAGTCTGCACATTTCTTCAGTTTTCCGTATTATTTGCGTACAATGAAGACTACGTTCAAATTTGGAAGTATATCTCTTTCAAAATTTGGGAATGTTTGTCTTATTTTACGTAAAAGATAATTCACTGACTGTTGCGAAGTTTCATTCTGATATTGCTACTGAATCGATGGTTAATATATAAGCACACTGGTGTGCAAAACTTAAGGAAGAAGGTAATTTTCGCATGATGTACCAATGCAAAGTAACATAGCTCGATGAAACTTGGACCATACGTAGAAAGAACTACTACAATATAGTACAGAACGTCACTAAGAGAAATGCGCAACGAGACCAACAGAAGTGACGCTAACTCCGACAATAATTACACTTAAGTCACCGCAATTTTTATGCTATCCTGGACATTACAAAATCACAGACGCTTCAGTGCGTCCATGTAATATTGTACCTCCCCAAAAAATAACATCTGCACCACCAAAATGATCATGTTTGACAATGTTCCTGGTGCATTAAGTGCTCCCACCAAACGTCCAGAATCTACTCTCATACAAGTATGTGATCCCACTCCTCAGAGGCTGGTCTAGTCCCTACGTTCTTGGCACCACCGTTAACTGTGCAGTCGTGTTAAATGTGATGGCAATTTCACCGATGTTTGATGTGGGTATCCTTCTTGCCTGTTGCACGACGTATCGGTCATTCACTGCTGTAGTTGTCAGTGACACGGCGACTGGATGCAAGTGGTCTGTTTGCCCGACGACCGACTTTCTGTGCACGACTGTGAGACATCTGGCAACATGCTCCCTCGCTCTTACTCATTTCCACCGAGTACTGAATGTGCTATGATGCTTGATCTATCTCGTCCTTATGTTTTGCAGATTTCTCATCGTTAACAAGAGAATTGCATTGTCTGTTTAGTATCCACGATTGTTTCTCACACTTTTAATTTTCCATATTCAACTGGCAACGAACTTTAGCAACAGTAATATTGCATGATCTCGACATAGTCATACGGTGTAAAACATTGTGCACAGTCAGGTTGACGTCCTTTCAGTTATGGCCCTATGTTAAACATCTGTAAATATCCGAGGTGTGCAGAAGTGTATAAAATGGTTCAAATGGCTCTGAGCACTATGGGACTTAACTTCTGAGGTCATCAGTCCCCTAGAACTTAGAACTACTTAAAACTAGCTAACCTAAGGACATCACACACATCCATGCCTGAGGCAGGATTCGAACCTGCGACCGTAGCGGCCTCGCGGTTCCAGACTGTAGCGCCTAGAACCGCTCGGTCACCCCTGGTGGCAGAAGTGTGCAGGTAAATGAGTCACTCAGTAAGCATTATTTCAATAGTGATTCAGAGGACTAGGCATATAGCAGACAGAGTAAAATTTTTATTTTCAAAAAGTCTGATCCGTGAAAATAGCTAATAGCGCGTGTGATTAACTCCATGAAGTATATCTCTGTAACAAGTTTATAACCATGTACATGTGATGTACGAATATTTACAGACTTTTAGTGACTGGTGACTGTTAAATAATGCCAGCTAGGTGCGAAGGGATCACATAAAGCTGTATTCCAAGCACAAATAACGCACGAAACTGAGGAAGAGACTGTGAAACGTCCCCTTAGAACAATTTTACAAGACCGTGCTTAAACTGACACACAATGTTTTTAGCGCAACGCAATCTGATTATCAAAGATCCCTGCACAAGAATGGCCCTGAGTAACTTTAACCTATACCTTTCACAAATCACTTACCTCACAAAAATCTTCGTTACTCGAACTACTGCAATACAGCGAGCGCCACTACTGCCAGCTAAATAAAAGATTCAAACTACAGAAGGCACTAACTACTGATAGGGATAGTTAGCAAATGAAAGATATTAATAGAGAACAAACAATGTATTTACCTTAATAGTCATAATATATATAGCAGTTCATGACAAATTACAAAACTCCGCCATCTCTCTCCTCACATCCACCACTGCTGGCGGCTCACCTCCAACTGCGCAACGCTACGCGCTGTTCACATCCAGCTGCCCAACACTACAATGGCAGACAACAACGCAAACTAGCCACAGACTGCACACAGCACAGCCAGTGATTTTCATATAGAGTGCTACGTAACTTTGCCAATAAGAAAACATAAACAGCCTACTTACAACTGGGAGCACTACAAAGGAATTTCAACGAACGTGACGATCTGCTGTACCGTTTATATAAAGCTATGAAGAAACGGCCAGAAAGCTGGGTCATATTTGGAATCAGGCAGTGAACTAACACGGTTCTCGAAGTTGTTTTTGGTGGACAGAGCCCAGTGAAAATAAAAGTTGAAATTTATTTACATTTGTCAGAATTAGTTCACCTAAGAAGATCGCCCATCGTTCTTCTGACTGTCACGAAGATGAGAAGTTACATTTGTAGACGCTATATTTCCTTACGTACTCTGCAGCGATGAGATATTCTTAACGGTAAGAGACTTGTGCTCAGTCACACTCTGAAGTAAGGTAACAGAACCGATCTGACAAATTATGGCCCTATACCGGTGACATCAGAGTTGTGGAACACATTTCGTTCTATACCTTGATCTCTTCTTGCGCCTATTCACGTTCTGTGTCACAGACAGCTCATTCATCAATATGGTGTCAGGGTTAAGCGAGTATGTGAGTCAGGGTGGTATGGCTGCTTACTAGTTATTGTTCTCCAGCAATGAATTCCTTAGTTAATTGCTATACTTTGGTACATCTATTCGGTGTGGCTATGTGTCATATTTGACAACCATTCTTTTTATTAATGGGTTGTTACTCAGAACGGAAGTTGACTCCAGTGATTATGATGTATCTGAATCGAGATACTCTTGGTACAGCCTGGAAATGGTATCACATTAAAAATACTGGTCTTGCACCACCTCACAGAGATCCGATCTCATTACATTACCTGTAACAAATCCTTTGCTATAATTATAATTTGCATTGCCTTTCGGGGTACAATAGTTTTGGAAGGGTTTTTAACTTTTCCTGCTATTGTTAGATCAGATTTTACCCTTTTAATGTAATTTTCGTAATTGATATATCAATATTTATTGATTAGTGCCACAACGTTTCCGTTATCTGCTTTTGTACTGCTGGTGAAATTTTCCTGTAATTTATTTACGAGCTCTGTCACATTTATGGAATTCACATTTTACTTTGTGTGTGGTGTTATGTTTTTCAGTTCTTCGCTTACTATCTCTCTTCTCAGAACAATATTTACAACACTTCTTTCATTTCTTCTATCATTGATGAACACAATTTTTAATTACATTTGAGGTTTTCTGTGTATTTTTCATCTATCTGTGTATTTACATCGTGTGTTAAACCTTTTTCAGAAAGCTTAATTTTCTATTTGTGTAACACAGTGTCTGAGTGATTTGTCTGTCACACATATCAGTGATGTGGACTGTTACGCTGGATACTACTTGTGGCTTTGTGTGCTGTTTGTTTTGTTGGGAAGTGCAGTATTTCGCTGGGTTTTCATTTTATTTCTTCTACGACTGTATATGTAAACGAACAACATTCATAACAAAAAAAATCTCTTAGTATTATTCAAAACCACAACATGAATAAGTTCTTTGCATAGCACGATATCCAGGGCTTGCTTTATGGCATAGAGTAACCTGATTTTGTTATTTAACCAAAGTTTGGGATCAGTTTATTTCGTTCTCTGTGCACTGGAAGAATTGTTTAAGACTTTTACATTTATATCTGTAGGAATGATAGCAATGGGGCTTAAATACTGTTAAACTTAAGATGCTGGATGATTTTCCTTATCTACTGTTTGAAATATCTCCATTCACTGAAATTTTTAACTTTCATTCGCGATGTTGGCAGTACCCAAGACTCACAGAAATATAAATTAAAAAATAAAGACAACGTTGAATGCAAAACAGGTGATACACAGTAAAATTAGTGTGAAAGCGACTTGTCTGTTTCATGAAATGAAAGAGGTCTTTCCAAACTACTGTTCGTTGCAGTGTGACGTCTCCTAAGGATTGGGGAGCCATTGCAGAACATAGGTTCCGCACCAGCCTTGGCTGTGAGGAGACTTGTTACTGAGTGCTGCATATTCATTAATGAGGAATGCCGAGAGGATAGTCTGTTCTTGGAGGATGTTCATAACATTAATAGAGAACGTCCAATATGACTAAGCCAGTGAGGATTCGCTTGTGGACGAAACTGGAAGAGCCGACAGCATTCTCTACGACAGTAGAGCTGCGGTAAATATAGGGGGACGGTTGTAGTTCAGTTTGTTTATTAACTGATCACTCAGTAATTTCATACATGCTTTAAATCAGAATATGTTTGCAATAGAAATTAATTCTCCGGTTTCGTGTGAATTAATTTGTACACCCCTGAAATCAGTTCCGCTGGTCTGGATAATAGTACAGAGCAAGAGTTGTAAATCGAAAATGCAGATAAAATACCTTCTGCACTATCCAAATTTCTTCCCCTTTTCATTTCCGTTGATAACTTGTAATATACTGCTATTTCTGAATCTGTAAGCATTATTACAGGAACTATATTTTATACGTAATGGGTGTAATACTGCATTTATTGGCCGGCCGCGGTGGTCTCGCGGTTCTAGGCGCGCAGTCCGGAACCGCGCGACTGCTACGGTCGCAGGTTAGAATCCTGCCTCGGGCATGGATGTGTGTGATGTCCTTAGGTTCGTTAGGTTTAAGTAGTTCTAAGTTCTAGGGGACTGATGACCACAGATGTTAAGTCCCATAGTGCTCAGAGCCATTTGAACCATTTGAACTGCATTTATTTGTGGATTATTTGTAATTATAATGTAAGTATCGTAAATTGCTGGGTAATTACCGAGGTAACTATGTTTAAATGTATCGATAGCAACGACGAAATGACAGTAGTTGTTCCGTTGTTTATCTTCGTTTATGGAGAGCCTTCACCCTATGAATCATGGACCTTGCCGTTGGTGGGGAGGCTTGCGTGCCTCAACGATACAGATAGCCGTACCACAATGGAGGGATATCTGTTGAGAGGCCAGACAAACGTGTGGTTCCTGAAGAGGGCAGCAGCCTTTTCAGTAGTTGCAGGAGCAACGGTCTGGATGATTGACTGATCTGGCCTTGTAACGCTAACAAAACGGCCTTGGTGTTGTGGTACTGCGAACGGCTGAAAGCAAGGGGAAACTACGGCCGTAATTTTTCCCGAGGGCATGCAGCTTTACTGTATGATTAATTGATGATGGCGTCCTCTTGGGTAAAATATTCCGGAGGTAAAATAGTCCCCCATTCGGATCTCCGGGCGGGGACTACTCAAGAGGACGTCGTTATCAGGAGAAAGAAAACTGGCGTTCTACGGATCGGAGCGTGGAATGTCAGATCCCTTAATCGGGCAGGTAGGTTAGAAAATTTAAAAATGGAAATGAATAGGTTAAAGTTAGATATAGTGGGAATTAGTGAAGTTCGGTGGCAGGAGGAACAAGACTCTTGGTCAGGTGAATACTGGGTTCTAAATACAAAATCAAATAGGTGTAATGCAGCAGTAGGTTTAATAATGAATAAAAAAATAGGAGTGTGGGTAAGCTGCTACAAACAGCATAGTGAACGCATTATTGTGGCCAAGATAGACACGAAACCCACGCCTACTACAGTAGTACAAGTTTATATGCCAACTAGCTCTGCAGATGATGAAGAATCGATGAAATGTATGATGAGATAAAAGAAATTATTCAGGTAGTGAAGGGAGACGAAGATTTAATAGTCATGGGTGACTGTAATTCAACAGTAGGAAAAGGAAGAGTAGGAAACGTAGTAGGTGAATATGGATTAGGGGTAAGAAATGAAAGGGGAAGCCGCTTGGTAGAATTTTGCACAGAGCATAACTTAATCATAGCTAACACTTGGTTCAAGAATCATAAAAGAAGGTTGTATACATGGAAGAAGCCTGGAGATACTGACAGATTTCAGATAGGTTATATAATGGTAAGACAGATTTAGGAACCAGGGTTTAAATTGTAAGACATTTCCAGGGGCAGATGAGGACTCTGCCCACAATCTATTGGTTATGAACTGTAGATTAAAAATGAAGAAACTGCAAAAAGATGGGAATTTAAGGAGATGGGACCTGGATAAACTGAAAGAACTAGAGGTTGTAGAGAGTTTCAGGGAGAGCGTAAGGGAACAATTGTCAGGAATGGGGGAAAGAAATACAGTAGAAGAAGAATGGGTAGCTTTGAGGGATGAAGTAGTGAAGGCAGCAGAGGATCAAGTAGGTAAAAAGACGAGGGCTAGTAGAAATCCTTTGGTAACAGAAGCGGTATTGAATTTAATCGATGAATGGAGAAAATACAGTAATGCAGTAAACGAAGCAGGCAAAAAGGAATACAAACGTCTCAAAAATGAGATCGACAGGAAGTGCAAAATGGCTAAGCAGGGATGGCTAGAGGACAAATGTAAAGAGGTAGAGGCTTATCTCATGAGGGGTAAGACAGATACTGCCTACAGGGAAATAAAAGAGACCTTTGGAGAAAATAGAACCACTTGCATGAATGTCAAGAGCTCAGATGGAAACCTAGTTCCAAGCAAAGAGGGGAAAGCAGAAAGGTGGAAGGAGTATATAGAGGGTCTATACAAGGCCGATGTACTTGAGGACAATATAGTGGAAATGGAAGAGGATGTAGATGAAGATGAAATGGGAGATATGATACTGCGTGAAGAGTTTGACAGAGCACTGAAAGACCTGAGTCGAAACAAGACCCCGGGAATAGACAAAACATTCCATCAGAACTACTGACGGCCTTGGGAGAGCCATTCCTGACAAAACTCTACCATCTGGTGAGCAAGATGTATGAGACAGGCGAAATACCCTCAGACTTCAAGAACAATATAATAATTCCAACCCCAAAGAAAGCAGGTGTTGACAGGTGTGAAAATTACTGAACTATCAGTTTAATAAGTCACAGCTGCAAAATACTAATGCGAATTCTTTACAGACGAATGGAAAAACTGGTAGAAGCCGACCTCGGGGAAGATCAGTTTGGATTCCGCAGAAATGTCGGAACCCGTGAGGCAAAATTAGAAGAAAGGTTAAGGAAAGGCAAACCTACATTTCTAGCATTTGTAGACTTAAAGAAAGCTTTTGACAATGTTGACTGGAATACTCCCTTTCAAATTGTGAAGGTAATAGGGGTAAAATACAGGGAGCGAAAGGCTATTTACAATTTGTATAGAAAGCAGATGGCAGTTAGAAGAGTCGAGGGACATGACAGGAAATCAGTAGTTGGGAAGGGAGTGAGACAGGGTTGTAGCCTCTCCCCGATGCTATTCAATCTGTATATTGAGCAAGCAGTAAAGGAAACAAAAGAAAAGTTCGGAGTAGGCATTAAAATCCATGGAGAAGAAATAAAAACTTTGAGGTTCGCCGATGACATTGTAGTTCTGTCAGAGAGCAAAGGACTTGGAAGAGCAGTTGAACGAAATGGACAGTGTCTTGAAAAGAGGGTATAAGATGAACGTCAGCAAAAGCGAAACGAGGATAATGGAATGTAGTCGAATTCAGTCGGGTGATGCTACGGGAATTAAATTAGGAAATGAGACACTTAAAATAGTGAAGGAATTTTGCTATTTGGGGAGGAAAATAACTGATGATGGTCGAAGTAGAGAGGATATAAAATGTAGACTGGCAATGGCAAGGAAAGCGTTACTGAAGAAGAGAAATTTTTTAACATCGAGTATTGATTTAAGTGTCAGGAAGTCGTTTCTGAAAGTATTTGTATGGAGTGTAGCCATGTATGGAAGTGAAACATGGACGATAAATAGTTTAGACAAGAAGAGAATAGAAGCTTTCGAAATGTGGTGTTACAGAAGAATGCTGAAGATTAGATGGGTAGATCACATAACTAATGAGGAGGTATTGAATAGAATTGGGGAGAAGAGGAGTTTGTGGCACAACTTGACTAGAAGAAGGGATCGGTTGGTAGGACATGTTCTGAGGCATCAAGGGATCACAAATTTAGCATTGGACGGCAGTGTGGAGGGTAAAAATCGTAGAGGGAGACCAAGAGATGAATACACTAAGCAGATTCAGAAGGATGTAGGTTGCAGTAAGTACTGGGAGATGAAGAAGCTTGCACAGGATAGAGTAGCATGGAGAGCTGCATCAAACCAGTCTCAGGACTGAAGACCACAACAACAACAACAACAACAACAATGGAGAGCCTCTGTGGCGCTGCGAGCTGCGAGGAGACAAGGCAGCTTGAGACTTGAAAAAGAGCGGAAGTGTTTTTTGCGCGCTGTGCAGCTATGCTTGCGCCAGTGTAGGCGCACATAAATCGTTTTCCCGCGAGCATCGAGAGCACGGTAGGATTGGACTGCTGGAGGAAGCTGCAGTTATAGCAGTTGCCTGTGCCATAATTATCCGTGCCTCTGGAAACGAATCGTGGTTCTCAACCATCAGCAGCAGCAACAGCAGCAGCAGCTCAGCATTGTTATCAGTTATATTCTTCGTCGTCCGCACAACTATAACATCATAGGACTGTTAACTGGTGAAGCATTACTAATAGAGTACCCACTGGCATTTTTCAAAAATTTTGATATTTAACTTTCTTTAATAATAGCCTGCAATGCTTAAAACTTGCAGGGCACCTGTGTTATTAGCCTCAGACATTACTACCAAGCAGGTTCTGATTTACTTTCCCTGATAATAATTTGAAATGGGAGGAATTTAGTGCAGTCGCTCACGAAATACACGGGGGCCGGGAGGGGGGAGTTACCACGTGATATTTAATGCAAAAAATTCTGATTAACAAAAAAGGGATAACGGGCACTGGTCCATTAGGGTAATGAATACCCAGAATCCCAAGAAAGTTAGTGGTAAAGAAAATGAAGCAAATAATCACTGGGGTGGCAACAGAAGATTGTCACGCTTTTCCACAACACCACAGTTCATTAAAAAATAAATGAATCAGAAAGCACTTATGTTACAGTTTATCTGAAACACTAAATTTTGGAAGCAGAGTAAAATGAAGTTACTGCTAAAACAAATGACTGACAGTAACTGAAACTTCGTTAAAAATGGCTCTGAGCACTATGCGACTTAACTTCAGTCATCAGTCGCCTAGAACTCAGAACTAATTAAACCTAACTAACATAAGGACATCACACACATCCATGCCCGAGGCAGGATTCGAACCTGCGACCGTATCGGTCGCTCGGCTCCAGACTGTAGCGCCTAGAACCGCACGGCAACTCCGGCCGGCTATAGCAGTTTGTGTTGAGCTGTTAACAGAAGCCTATCCATGGGCAGTATATCCCTAGTCTGGCTGCTGCTGGTCTCCGTCCAGTGATGCGGAATGGCACAGAATATTGCAGCAAGTCCACTGCTCGTTCACGGATGGCAGGAGCAGAAATGTAGGGGTGATGATGTGTTAGGTGCACAGTACAACGATCCTCCATTGTGTTGTGCAGACGTGGTCGTCCGGAAGCTTCACAAGTAAGTCTGCTCTTGTGTTGCCGTTCAGTCCAACTAACACTGTCACATCTGAATCCCCCAGAAATCTGTGTACTGGACGATTCGACAAGATGGCCAAATGGCGACCACAATGAAGCCCCTTTCGAACTCTCTGAGGTACTGGTAGCGCTGTCTCACAAGAGCGAACGGTATCTCCGTGTCCTTCATAGTCATCACTCACCATCTAACGCCATTCACGCTACTTGGTATCCTACCAGGGTTCGCAATGACACGAAACGCGAACAACGCTAACACACTCGGTGGCCAGCCTTCCTCTCACAGAGAGTTGCAACTTCAATCGTTCACATACCCACCAGTTATGTATAGCTGTACAACGTTACTTCAACAGCTGACCATGTCTTCTGGACGGTTTCCATTCTTCATCACGAAGTGTATATAGGACATGTGTGAACCATAGTCTGAGATGCTGAGGATGGATTCTTTTTAGACCAGGAATACATTTTTGGAAGTTCAAAGCTAAATGCCAGATAGAGTAGTAATATCGTGGTTATTTAATTCTCAATTAATCTTGCTCAAACCAATTAGCAGATTGCGGGCGAACAGAGTTTCAGGAAAACGCAAAGGCTGTTTCAGGTTACCTAATCCATTTCTCAGTACACCTACATACTACCTTTTGTTAAAGGTCCATCAGTGTTCCTACGAGATCAAAATTTTAGTTTTATGGACCAACGGATATTGGAATAACATAAGCTACGTGTCTGCCAGCTCGTATGGATCTTATCTGACTGCCCATCTTCATTCAGAGCTATTAATTATGTTTATAACGACCCTTACAAATGTGAAAAAGTTTTTCTGTATGCCGAGAACGCTATTCCTCAACGGGCTATCAAACTGCAGCAGAGATGACAATAAGCGTATTGGATGCTTCATTACTTGAGCTTTAAGAAACGAGAAAAGACTATGTAAATGATGTAGATATGACAGTAAATATTCGAGTAAATAACCAGAAGCATCATATAATACTTTGCGGAAAATATTAATGGTACGAAGTAAACTGAAATCTGAACATTACATACTGGTTTTACTAACTCGTTTATCGTACCTCGGAAAGTAGAAGTGAGAGTAATATATGGAGGAGAGGAGATAAGCTAGGAAACAGTAATACGACGGTCAACTCTTACAGTAAATGGTTGTGAGACGAAAAAACAACAAGAAAAAAAGTAATGGCAGAAAAATGCGTTGCATTGAAACATACATTAATTGTGAGTACGTAAGCAAATTCTATTACTAATTGTCTGAATTATTGAGAGACCTATTGTAGTATGTAACTACATTTGAGATAATCGAGTTGTAGAAAATGACGATGTTCATGTTTAGTACTCATGGTAGTTCAAGAATCGATATTCTTTGTCTCCTATTCTCTAATCACCACAGAAAATCGCTTCTTTAATATCTCTGTCACTATTTACTTTGCTTAAACTTTCTACCTCCGCAGTCGAGCATCTGTATCGTTTTTGGAAATGTGATACTGTGTCTCACGTAATCATGAAACGAACATTACAGATATGGAACTATTTGCGCAATTATTTTCACTGATGATTACTACATCAACGGAAAAGAAAACCAAGTCTATCCAACGGAGATTGTTGAAAGGAGGAATAAAACGTTGTATTAATTGATCTACTAGGGAATATTTATTCAATATTGCAAAACGGATCTTTCCTAAAACTGAAGTTATTACAAAGTGCTTTAGGCTTTTAGGCGTGTTACAGTTAGAGAGATCATCACACTGAGTGGAATGCTGTCTGGTACCAGGTCTAAGGTACCCAAGTTGAGAGCTGTTAGAATGGAGAGCACTGCTCTTACTTTTGCTCCACTATGTTATGCCTTTGCTTCGTCGGTCTGTTTTGACATAATGAAAAAGGTCAGTCAATAAATACATGAAATGAGCCGTGCGAGAGTCTTTATCGATACCTCTCCCTTTCGCCTAATGTCTATGTCTTGTTGATTGGAAGTAGCGGCTCGGGTGTGCACCCAGAGAGAAGCAACATGGCGTTTCGCGAGGATAACAGACAGCCTCTCGCTGTTTATGGGCATTGACACTGTAAGGAATTAAAAATTTTAGAAGATAGTCCAGAGCAGGACCTTGTTTTCTGAAGGCTTCTATTCAAGAGCTGCTTTATACGTTTTGGGAACTTATCTGAAATGTAGTTGGTTGATTGAGGCGGGTAGTTAAATTTTGATGTTCAGTGTTTGGTAATTTAATCTGACTGCTGTCACGGCTACCTGCCAAATGCTGTTTTCTAAATTTTTGCTTAACTTGGTTGTTACCGATAGTAATCGTTTTAAATTTGTATTTAAAAACATTTGTTGTCTTGAGGGTACTTGGTGAATTACTGTCTTTCTTTTTTTGTTAACTTTTAAGGTGGCTGATAGTTGCAATTGTTTTTCATATTTTATTGCTTGTGCACCCATTATTCTGAGCGTTTACCAGGGCGATAAGGTTTATAAAGTGTAAATTGCTTTTCTGCAGTGCCTGCCTGGAACATTAAGAGAGCTAGAACTAGTTTTTGCTATTGATATTTGATCTTATTATTAAATGAATTTATTTGATCCAGCAGCATACAACTCACCAACTTATCGTTTCATGAAAGTCCACAGATTGGCCTGTATAATGGTTCTCTTAACGAGCATATTAACGTAAAATCGTAACACTCATCACATTTTATTAGCCTATTTGTAAAGCAAACATATTAAAAGTTTGAATAAAAACTAAATAGTAATTGCTAGATTATAGCGTGATAGCAGCCTTGGCACACCTCTAGGAGAATTGAACACCGGGTGTTTGCAAAGGATCCCAAAAATTAAATTGGAACCCGCTGTATGAAAAAAAAGATATTCTTTGTAAAAGTAGCGAAATACTTCACGGTTGGAGCACGTTATAAATATCTGGTCTTCTGCGCTAAGATTTAGCACTGCGTTGGATCAGTGCGTTTAGAATGGGCAGTGGGATTGCTCTCCATTTGTAATCGACCCTTAAGCTATTCGACAGATAGTGGTTTACAAGCTGCGACCGATGCTAACTAGAGCAAATGGCGGTAGCGATATAGGGCCAATGTAGCAGATGGTCGTTCCATTAACTGCACAATAAACGATCAACCGTGATCGTCATGGCGTATTCTATGGACAAATGCAGTGGAAGTGCACATAAACATATTTCCGACTGTCAGAGCAGCCCCATGATAACGCCACAATGTGCTGCATTATGGTAACCGGTAATTCCATGTCTCTAATGCTACTTGAATCACAGTAATTGCACTAGCCCTTATGACACAATAGTCAGGTACCTAATCTTCATTCGCCCTCTGTCAGATTCTCAAGTCCCAATAATATTCTGACATGATCTGTGAAACTTTAAACACAAGGAACGATACGTTCCACTAAAATCAATTTTTGAACGTTAGGTGTCAAGCTGCGCGAGCTAGAAATATATATATATATATATATATATATATATATATATATATATATATATATATATATATATACACTGAAAGACCTAAGTCGAAACAAGGCCGTAGACAACATTACATTAGAACTGCTGATAGCCTTGGGAGAGCCAGCCATGTCAGAACTCTTCCATCTAGAGAACAAGATATTTGAGACAGGCGAAATACCTTCAGACTACAAGAAGAATATAATAATTCCAATCCCAAAGAAAGAATTCGTTGAAAGGTGTGAAAATTACCGAACAATCACTTTAATAAGTGATCGTTGCAAAATACTAACACGAATTCTTTACAAACCAATGGAAAAACTGATAGAAGCCAACCTCGGGGAAAATCATTACGGTTTCCGAAATAATGTTGGAACACGCGAGGCAATATTGACCCTACGACTTATCTTAGAAGATAGGTTAAGGAACGGCAAACCTACGTTTCTAGCATTTGTAGACATAGAAAAAGCTTTTGACGATGATGACTGGAATACTCTCTTTCAAATTCTGAAAGTGCAAAGTGTAAAATACAGGGAGCGAAAGGCTATTTACAATTTGTACAGAAACCAGATGGGAGTTATAAAAGTCGAGGGGCACAAAACGGAAGCAGTGGCTGATAAGTAAGTAAGACCGGGTTGTAGCCTATCCCCATTGTTATTCAATCTGTATATTGAGCAAGCAGTAAAGGAAACAAAAGAAAAATTCGGAGTAGGAATTAAAATCCATGGAGATGAAACAAAAATTTTGAGGGTTTCCGGCCGCGGTGGCCGAGCTGTTGTAAGCGCTTCAGTCTGGAACCACGCATCTGCTACGGGCGCAGGTTCGAATCCTGTCTCGGACATGGATGCGTGTGATGTCCTCAGGTTAGTTAGATTTAAGTAGTTCTAAGTTCTAGGGGACTGATGACCTCAGATGTTAAGTGATATAGTACTCAGAGAGATGTGAACCATTTTTGAGGTTTGCCGACGACACTGTAATTCTGTCAGAGACACGAAAAGGACCTGGAGGAGCAGCTGAACGGAATGGACAGTGTCTTGAAAGGAGGATATGAGAGGAACACCAACAAAATCAAAATGAGGGTAATGGACTGTAGTCGAATTCAATCAGGTGAAGCTGAAGGCATTAGATTAGGAAATGAGACAAAGTAGTAGATTAGTTTTGCTGTTTAGGAAGCAAATAACTGATGATGGGCGAAGCAGAGATGATATAAAATGTAGACAGGCGATAGCAAGAAAAGCGTTTCTGAAGAAGAGAAATTTGTGAACATCTAGTATAGATTTAAGTGTCAGGACACGTTATGAGGCATCAGGGGATCACCGATTTAGTATAGGAGGGAAGCGTGAAGGTAAAAATCACAGAGGGAGACAAAGAGATGAATACACTAAGCGGATTCAGAAGGATGTAGGTTTCAGTAGTTATTCGAAGATGAAGAGGATTGCACAGGATAGACTAGCATGGACGGCTGCAACAAACCATTCTCTCGACTGAAGACCACAACAATACATATATGTTTATTTTACAACTACAAGAAAGTGCGTCTTTTTCTCACTAGAGATGTTTCGCTACATTGAAGTAAAGCATCATCTGTGGTATCTAATTACAGATATTTAAATTGGTAATATAGGCCAAGTGGGAATGCTTGACCAGGCGTCATTAAATTCTCCATTTATTTCGCCATATGGTCCGTAGTTGCACCCTTTTGTTGAGGAACACAAGCATTTTCTTGTAGCTCTAACGACGGAACAAAACTACCCTCAGGAATACACAGGCTCTTCAGTTTATCTGAAGACACTGAAATATGTGGAATGTGTCAACCCTTACCCCATTTCATGTGTGGGTGTCTTAGGGAGCAAGTTTGAAAATTTAAATGGGAACCACCAGTTTTACTGCGCATTCGGATTCTACGGAAAAAAATACATAATTTGTGTTTGAAACATTACTTTCGTTGCATGAATGATGGCGCTGTAATCGGAAAATCAAAATGGGTATAATATCGTATGTTTCAAAACGGTATCCAATGATATCTGAATTAACACCTCACCTCCACGGTGGGAGGGTATGACAAGCAATTATTTCAAACGTTTAATGGGACTGCACTGCCCGTTATGATAGGTCGCAGTTCGCCACATGGCCACAGTGGCGTGTCGAGCAGTCCTCTTTTCGTTTTGTCCAAGGTATAAAACGTTGAGAAGGGGGCTTCCCATTAAAATTTATGGAATATTTTCCTATCCTACCCTCATCCTGAAGATGTATGGGTTAATTCAAGTGAAATTGGATGATATTTGGAACTTATGATTTTCTACCCAGTATTATTTTTCCGATTACAGCACCATCCGTCATGCAACTAAAATAATGTTGCAGGCAAAACTCAAGTAATTTTTTCTGTACAATCCGAATCTGCAATAAAAAGGTAAGTTTTTGTTTAAGATCTCAAAACTGCCCCCGTGCCTCAACACATGGGGTTGGGTGGGCGGTCGAGTTTGATATCACTGGATGTCCCTATCACAAACAAAAATATTTTATCTATGAACTGCTTGGATCCCATGTGCAGTATTCTCGATATTTCGATGTCTTCATATAAACTGAACTCCCTGTATATAGACACCTAACAGAATTCCTAGAATTCACGATCAGTGTTTTCTCCAGTTAAAATTTCCGGGCTTAGAGGCCGTGGTCGATATATAAAACCGCCCCCTGACGTTTCTTCTCTAACTGCATGCGTCTTCCGACGTAAAACGGTCTCTCAGCCCGAAAATTTGAACTGAAGAGTTAACAGAATCGTGTGAAATAGGCATTGGCTATATTTCTGTCATAGTTTGCGACAAGAAAAAGGAACTTCCTTCAGGGATCGTGATGTGGCTAGTTACACTAGTTCTAAGGAAAGAAAGAAATATATGTCTGGAGAGAAAAGTTGTGATTCCTACAGAAGTTTGAATGGTCATTCGAAATTTGTTTTCACTTTTTCTCTGACTTGCGTATTTTAACTAATATGTCTTCTTCTATCTAATATTCTTTATTAATGTAAACTTTTTTCTCGGACTCAAGAAATTATAAGCTCAACTGTCTCAGTTAAGTAATCTAACTCTACCACGTTAGCGAAGCCTAGAAAGGTGACGTCTGTGGCTGTATTCACAAAAGGACTGACCTACTAACACGTATTTTAAAGAAAGGTATGTAGGAAAAGAGAAAATGATACAAACGTGGTTTACAAGATCCAGTTTTTTCCCTTGCATGAAGTGCCTTTCTTGTCTCGAATGAGATACCAAGAATAGGCGGCTGCCAAAATTGTTGGCGTCCACTCTCCTTCGTACCATTTTCCCACGCCGGATATGTCTTTATTCAGTATTCCTACGAGTTGGTCTGATACATCACTGCAGCTTTCTGAGAAGAAGTTAGTGTAAGAATATAGGTAACTTACTTTCAAAGACATGTTCAAGCCAAGACCTTATTATGCGTTGACCTTTTAATTCACTACTTCCCTGTAATTTTCAGCTCTTCTTTTTCGAAGCAAGCTTACTGATACCTATACTTCTCTAAGCACTACTATACTCGCACTTCTGCGTCTGTAAGGGGTATTTCAAAATTTTGATCTAAATTATGTTTGCCGGAAGCCCGGAAGACACTTTTTAATTTTTGTTGCTGAAAAAGGAGGAAAATTTTCATCGAAATATACAAACGCGCTGACCGTTTGCTCCTTTGCTTTTACTAATCATTTAATCGAACTGAGTTTCGTGTGAAGAGCTACCAAACTTTGACATTTGACATTGTTTTACCCACTACCAAATTGCTTTCAGGCGATATATTTTTTTATCTAGTAGGATTTTCTATAAATTTTATTCCACTCGCACAGAAAACAAGCAAATTTCCAAATGATAAGGCAAACACTTTGAAGTCACTACAAATCTTCCATTTACGCTCACTGTAATTAATTATTTTGAGAATATTTTCTAAAATTTCGCAACTAACTTTAGTCAATCTTGCGTAAGCAATTGAGACAGAGCATTTTATTTCCATCGTGGAGCAAACCACCCTTGAGATTTACATTCGATGCATCTATACAGAATCTCAACTCCTACGGATTGTATTTGAAGTCAAGCGCTTTCATTTACCCTGAAACCCAGTGCAAGAAATCAGTGCTTCCTCGCTTGCGAAATGGAATATAAATATACGTTCTCTGTGGCTAAATTCGGTGAGGTTGACACTTTAGTGGAGAAGATTATATTCCTTTAACCTCGAACCAAGCAGCTGAGCTGCCGGTGTTAACACACGGAGAGACAAAAGTTATGGGATACCTCCTAATATTGTGTTGGACCTCCTTTACCCCGGAGTAGTGCAGAAGCCCTACGTGGCATGGACTCAGAAAATCGTTGAGTTACCCTGTCACTACAGCAGTCCGTAATTGCGGAAGTGTTGCCGGTGAAGGATTTTGTGCACGAACTGACGTCTCTATTATGTCCCATAAGTGTTCGATAGGATTCATGTCGGACCATCTTGGTGGCCAAGTGATTCGCTCGAATTGTCCAGAATGTTCTTCAAACCAATCGTGAACAATTGTGACCCGGTGACATGACGCACTGCCATCCATAAAAATTCCATCGTTGTTTGGGAAAGTGAAGACTATGAATGGTTGTCTATGGTCTCCAACTAGCCGAACATAATCATTCCCTGTCAATGATCGGTCAGTGGACCAGAGGACCCAGTGCAATCCATGTAAACACAGTCTACACCATTATGGAGCTACAGGGTGTTTCAAAAATGACCGGTATATTTGAAACGGCAATAAAAACTAAACGAGCAGCGATAGAAATACACCGTTTGTTGCAATACGCTTGGGACAACAGTAAATTTTCAGGCGGACAAACTTTCGAAATTACAGTAGTTACAATTTTCAACAACAGATGGCGCTGCAAGTGATGTGAAAGATATAGAAGACAACGCAGTCTGTGGGTGCGCCATTCTGTACGTCGTCTTTCTGCTGTAAGCGTGTGCTGTTCACAACGTGCAAGTGTGCTGTAGACAACATGGTTTATTCCTTAGAACAGAGGATTTTTCTGGTGTTGGAATTCCACCGCCTAGAACACAGTGTTGTTGCAACAAGACGAAGTTTTCAACGGAGGTTTAATGTAACCAAAGGACCGAAAAGTGATACAATAAAGGATCTGTTTGAAAAATTTCAACGGACTGGGAACGTGACGGATGAACGTGCTGGAAAGGTAGGGCGACTGCGTACGGCAACCACAGAGGGCAACGCGCAGCTAGTGCAGCAGGTGATCCAACAGCGGCCTCGGGTTTCCGTTCGCCGTGTTGCAGCTGCGGTCCAAATGACGCCAACGTCCACGAATCGTCTCATGCGCCAGTTTACACCTCTATCCATACAAAATTCAAACGCGGCAACCCCTCAGCGCCGCTACCATTGCTGCACGAGAGACACTCGCTAACGATATAGTGCACAGGATTGATGACGGCGATATGCATGTGGGCAGCATTTGGTTTACTGACGAAGCTTATTTTTACCTGGACGGCTTCGTCAATAAACAGAACTGGCGCATATGGGGAACTGAAAAGCCCCATGTTGCAGTCCCATCGTCCCTGCATCCTCAAAAAGTACTGGTCTGGGCCGCCATTTCTTCCAAAGGAATCATTGGCCCATTTTTCAGATCCGAAACGATTACTGCATCACGCTATCTGGACATTCTTCATGAATTTGTGGCGATACAAACTGCCTTAGACGACACTGCGAACACCTCGTGGTTTATGCAAGATGGTGCCCGGCCACATCGCACGGCCGACGTCTTTAATTTCCTGAATGAATATTTCGATGATCGTGTGATTGCTTTGGGCTATCCGAAACATACAGGAGGCGGCGTGGATTGGCCTCCCTATTCGCCAGACATGAACCCCTGTGACTTCTTTCTGTGGGGACACTTGAAAGACCAGGTGTACCGCCAGAATCCAGAAACAATTGAACAGCTGAAGCAGTACATCTCATCTGCATGTGATGCCATTCCGCCAGACACGTTGTCAAAGGTTTCGGGTAATTTCATTCAGAGACTACGCCATATTATTGCTACGCATGGTGGATATGTGGAAAATATCGTACTATAGAGTTTCCCAGACCGCAGCGCCATCTGTTGTTGAAAATTGTAACTACTGTAATTTCGAAAGTTTGTCTGCCTGAAAATGTACTGTTGTCCCAAGCATATTGCAACAAACGGTGTATTTCTATCGCTCCTCGTTTAGTTTTTATTGCCTTTTCAAATATACTGGTCATTTTTGAAACACCCTGTACCAACAGCTTGCACAGTGCCTTGTTGACAATTTGGGTCTATGGCTTCGTGGGCTCTGTGCCACACTGTAACCCTACCATCAGATCTGAAATCTACCTGAAATCTTAACTCTTCTGACCAGGCCACGGTTTTACAGTCGTCTAGTGTTAAACCGATATGGTCACGAGCCCAGGTGAGGCGCTGCAGGCGATGTGTTAGCAAAGGCACCCGCGACTGTCATCTGCTAACGCACTATTGAAACGGATACGTTCGTCGTACGTCCCACATTGATTTCTACAGTTATTTTATGTAGTGTTGCTTGTTAGCACTGACAACTCTACGGGAAAGCAGCTGCTCTCGATCGTTATGTGAAGACTGACGGGCACTGCGTTGTCCGTGGTGAGAGGTAATTGCTGAAAATTCGTGTTCTCAGCGCTCTCTGGAGAATTTGGACCTCGGAAGACTGAATTCCCTAACTATTTCTGAAACAGAATGTCCCATGCGTCTAGCTCCAATTACCATTCCGCGGTCAAAGTCTTAATTCCCGTCGTTCGGCCAGAATCATGTCGGAAACTTGAGTACAAATTACAGCTCCGCCAGTGCACTGCTCTTTTATACCTTGTGTACGTGATATACCGCCATCTGCATATGTGCATATCGCTATCCCAAGAATTGTGTCACCTCAGCGTAAGTGAGAACTACTACATGTGTCTTGGTACAGGGGATCGTTATCATTTATTTATTACTGTTCAATTCACTGTCAGTTT
Organism: Schistocerca cancellata; assembly: GCF_023864275.1. Classification (NCBI taxonomy): domain Eukaryota; kingdom Metazoa; phylum Arthropoda; class Insecta; order Orthoptera; family Acrididae; genus Schistocerca; species Schistocerca cancellata. The sequence continues at coordinate 293,236,250 of NC_064630.1, read as the reverse complement.
CGATTTCTTCATCTGTTTGCCATGAAGGAACTGGAAAAATCCCAGTGTGTGGCTCTGGCCATCGTGCAGAAGGTAGGTCCGTATAAGGAATTTGTATCTTTGATTTCTTTTTTTTTAACTCCCAGTATATTCATCACATAAAAATAACCTGAGATATGGCCTTTAGGTTCTCTCCATACCATAGGTACAGCAAATAACAGAGCGTTTGCTTTTCTTTCCACCAGTTAATTTACAGCAGCAAGTTGCACTACGTATACATGGCGCCAATTCCTAATCCTGATATCCATCGGCTGTTAAAAAATAACACGTGTAAGCCTTATGTGTAATGTGTGAAATTCTCTTTGTACTACTCTCAAATGTCAATTCCCCAGAAATACAACAGAAGTTATTGGAACTACATCGACAGCAGCACAGCCGAAGCATTTTCTGGACAAATTAAGAAAAAATCAGTTCTGAAAGATTTCGCTGTGGAATTTATAGACTAGAGAAAGGCCTGGGGTATTACTATTATGAATTTATCAGTTTATCACCCATCAATGAAGTGGGGCACGAGATTAATCCAGCCATAGAAGCGACTGCAGACGTCACTGTACGAGGGTAATTGATCGATCGACCTGAAACGATTCTTACGTAAAAAATATTCGTAAGGAATGAACCGAAGTGATCGGCAACGTGATTTCAGTGTGGTTCTGCTTAGCGATATTGAATAAGTAAAGGGAGAACACGATATGTTTTCGTCGTTCTACGCTCAAATAATTCGTCTATAGTCCTTTCTTTGCGGCCTATGAAAGAAAGATGCAAGTGTTCATGACAAGTTATGGTTATTCTGGTGCGATATGATCAAATCTGATAATGCAATCAAAGTCCACTTACACGTTACCAAGAAATGACTTATATTTTATCTAAGTTACGGTATACACACACATTTCTGCTTACTCTGCAACAGCCAGACAAAAAAAGACGCCACAGAATGCGAGAAGAAATAATTTGTTTTACAGCAAAATATATGCAGTTTGTTTCCTTTTGGTCTCGTTAGCAAAGGTCTCTGACAAAAGGTTTTTATCAGCATTTTAATTACAAAATGTATTTTACACAGAAAAACAAAAACAGAAATTCCCCACGTATCACAGTATTAATACGTTTCTGTTGGTGTATTTTCATCTCACACTTAGGACGGTTATGAAGTTACATTGGGGCAATCCATACATGTAATACACGGCTAGCATATGTAACGCTATAATTCGTATTTACTCCCTCCCTTCTTTCTAATTTGCATACTCACTTGCTACTTCTTGTATTACAAAATATCATAATTAATCACCTCGCAGGCAGAAACACTTGAGGCTTGCTGACAGTAAATACGAAGTTAGGTTTCATGAAATACGTGGCTACGGCGGCACACATTCGGGATGTAGTACCGAAATCTGAATTCTAAAACAGTTGTCATAAACACAGAAGTTATTATTACCAACTATTATTTACAAAATTTTTACGTGTTTACCACAGGTAATGGCTTTTTTTTATTAGATATATGCTGGAATTACCGGAAAACTACCCCTTTATAACGACGTTCTGGTGTCAGATCTGAATTTCTCATTAAAAATTCATATCAAGTCATGCACTTTTATCACGAAATAGAACCCTTGTAGAACGATGTTTGTTGATCGCTGGCGGTATGACGTAGCAAAATAGCCTTAGAGGATAGAGATCCATTTTTCCCGCCCGCGTACAGGCGAGAACAGGCGTGGTGTGTCGTTACGTTGGAGGCCCTGAAGGCGCCGCGTCGGTTCATTTATTTGTTTCTCACGTGTCAGACCGAGCATCCAGAGCAGTCGGCCGGGGCTGTAATTCCCAGCGAAATTTACGGCCAGCCAGATTAAGCAGTCAGGCGCAGCCGACTGCCCTGACGCCGCCAGCAGAATAACTTCTCAAATTACTTCTCCGAGCCAATTCCGTAGATATACAAAATGTTACGACCACGCTTCATAATCAGGCGTACTATGATAGGCAAATAAGTTTTTCTCCGGGTTCGGTTTAAGCTGAAAGTTCTCCAGGACCAGCACTTCTTGTAGTTTATAACTTTTTTAATTTTAGGTACTAATATCAGGAAAGTATCCTTATGATAGCTTTAAGCGATTTAAGGGTCCAAAGTACGATTTTCATTGGGCGCTGGAGGCATCCCCCCCCCCACCCCCCCAAATCCCATAACCCTAACACCATCTGCATCCAAAATGATGTCAGTGAAGAGTTTCCAAGAGGTTCCTATCATAAGAACCCGAAACCACAAGAGCTAATTACTAACAGTAAGGGTAACCATTGTTTCTCTTTCTGTGTGCTGTGTGAACTTCCGTCGTGTAAATGAGGATATTTAAACAGTACTTTATCCATATGATCACATATGTTACGTTACTTTTAAAACAGTCTTGAAGTGGAAAAGAAGAAAACATGTTAATAATATTGATACAGCGATAGCAAAATTATTTATGTACATTTCTAGATTAGTATAGTGACTCGCCTCACGTTAGGGATGGGAAAAACCGACCCGTTCAAACCGATATTGGTATTTTATTGCCGAAGAACCGGTACTTTTCGATATTTGTTTGCTGTCGGTTATAACAGGTGATTTTATTTTTTACAGTAACTGGGTGAAATGACCGAACTACCACGAGCCATAGCAGCCCTGCTGAAATTTTTCGTTTCTAAATAAACCTTTTTTAAAGAAACAGTAATTTTTATTCGTAAAAAAATTGCGTTACATTGAAATATTGTGTTATTATAGAAAACTTGAATATTGATTAGTGTTATTTTAATGACAATGCCGACAGAAACGAGCACAAACACATGACATAAGAATTAGTACATCATTGTTGAGAAATCAATAACGTACCTGTTACCGTGTGTTGTGGCCTACTAGGGGGTACGCACGTACATTCAGTGTGCAAAACTTGTCCCATCTGGTCCGTATGGTAGTTTCTCACTGTCGTCGTTGGACATCATTTGTATTACACAATGACACCAGCCCTGGTCTGGAAGCTTTTAGTAAGTGCTGTATCAATGATGTGCAATGCTCCTTTTGCTTTAAAGAACTGAAAACGAGAGGAGCCACAATAAATTTTGGACGTAAGGAAAAAATTTAAAAGTTTAACAGTTCATCCATAGTTTACAGTAAAAATATAGCAGCTGGTCTGCTGCCTGTGTCTACATAAGATACCTTTATCTACTTTTAGTCCTTGAAAACGGACAAGTTAACACGAAAAATACAGTTCTTCAGCCTCAGTTTCGACTGTTCAGCACTGACTATTCGTAATGTCCCAATAGTGGTACGATCACCGATTACAACAAGTTTCAAAAAATTAGAAGCAATGGGAGAACACTGGTGATTTTTTGTAGTAGTCAGCCACCTGTCACGTTAGAGTTTTATAAACCCTCGTCGACAATTTTGTAAAGGCCTCGTTTCTACTGCTGAGGAGGCCGAGTTGCCACTGTTGTTACGGTAGGCCGAGTTTGTGAGTTCGTGAAACGGCTTCTGGTGCAGTACACACCGCTAAGACAATTTCTTCCTGTCACTATTACACAGCTATGCTGCAGGGTCAGGTAGCAAGATAGATGAACGATGGTTCTTCAACACTGCAACAAATTTGTAACAAAGACACACAAATGTGGTATGACGTTTACTTATCTTTGTGACTAGTTGAATAATGAAGTCCGTAGCACTGCTTGTAGTACAACATGCCCTCAGTGCCTAACTGCAAATAATCGTAGGTAAATTTCACGGCGCATAGCAAATGCAGTTTGCAACAACTGTCTTTTTAATTCCAAGAGTTTGTAAACGGCGTTCCCTGTCTAAGTCAGCCCCTGGACGATGATCCATAACTAAGTGGGCGAGAGCTTCTCTTCTATCTTCCGAGTAGACTTCTGTCTGTTGTCGTCCTGTCATTGGCGGATTGTACCCGGCGGACAATTGGCCGAGGCGTAGTCGATATCTTCATCCTCAGCGCGACCCGTGGCGCTGGTGGAACTCGCACAAGTGGCAAGCCTCTACGGCACGGGCGCCAGCTCGCATCTTTGCACTCGTGGCTCTTTTTCCCTGGCTGTGTCTTGTTCTGACGGCACAGTAAGAAAAGTAGCGAATGGTGGACGGACTTAAGTTTTCTTTTATGTGGCTATTTCATCTAATATTTAGATTCCCTGTATTGTAAACAAAATTTTTCAATCTTTATTCGATTTTTACGTTTATTAGAGGAAATAATAGGGATACAAAAACGAAAATCACTTATTTCAGAATGGTGGCCGAGCGGTTCTAGGCGCTTCAGTCCGGAACCGCGTGACTGCTACTGTCGCAGGTTCGAATCCTGCCTCGGGCATGGATGTGTGTGATGTCCTTAGGTTAGTTAGGTTAAGTAGTTCTAAATTCTAGGGGACTGATTACCTCCGACGTTAAGTCCCATAGTGCTCAGAACCATTTGAACCATTTGAAGTTATTTCAGAAACTAGTTGTCTTCAGCGCTTTTAATAGCGTGGTTAAACTGGCGTTGAGAAGAAAGCGATGTAACCGAAAACTGGTTGTTTCATCGATAACCATCATCCCTACATGAGGTGCGCGAATTTTTGGCTACAAGACAGTGAACTCCAATAAAGACTTTGACGACCTGCAAGAATAATGGAAACTTTCGGGTCCACATAAGTTGGTCTATGGCTGCTTTCATTGTCACACACAACAATAAAACGAAAATATTACACATTACTCCACTACATTTTGACCTCGCGCAGCGACAGTGGTTCAATGTACCAAAAATAAAAAAACAGTCTCTGTTGCAAGTGCCTTATTAATAAGCACGCCTTTTGAGCTGTTAGGGCATCTTCAGATTCTCTGTAATTAGTAACAACAATCTTGTTACATAATAGTTTATTCATGAGCCTGTCTAGCACCGATGAATAGTATAACTAAGCTAAAGGTGAGAAGTAAAATGATTCACATGCCTTCAGCAGAGGAGACAACATTAGTCATGTTTAATAGCCATTGCTACGATGGCGTTATAGCGAAAGCCACAATCACCAAATACAGGCGTAGTAAAGCCTGAAATGGCAAGTGAAAATATTTAAGTTAAGGTGTAAGATTACGATATTAATAACAAATTAAATCTGCGTGAGTGCAGGGTAACCAACATGAATGAAACAACTAAACCGTAGAAGTATAGATTAGGGATCACAGTCATGTGTCACCGTGGTAAACAAATACTGCTCGAGACAACGCACACGCTGAAGCAAGAGGGCCGCACAGTAGATTGACGTGAGAGCGAAACTCAGTGAAAGCCTCGAGTGGCGGCTCTGAAAATAAAGAGGGATTAAAATAAAGGAAATACTGAACACAGTCTTTTAATTCTGATGGAATACAAAAAAATACTCTTAAAAGTAGACAAACTAGATGTAACATAGAAATTAACTATTGCAGAGAACTGCCAATTATTAAGATGGATCGAAATGTCAGTCCAAATGAATAGGGAGATGGTGGAGGGGAAAAGAGGGGGAGGTGAAAGGTAAAGGGATAGGAGACGGTAAAATGTGGAATAATTAGTTAACTTGAAATACATTGCCTAGACCAATAGGTACAGTAGAAAATTTAGTAAATAATATAATTATTTTGAATAGTAAAAATCATTCAACGGCCTAGATCGCATAAAATATTTCTTTATTTAAGACAACCGGTTTCGACTGGCTCAGCTGTCATCTTCAGATCTTAAAAATATTTTTTTTATGAAAAGTGTTTGCCTCATGTTGAAACTCAAGCCAGGTTGTCAAGTGGGTAAAAAGCAGCACATCATTTTATCCATTTGAGGGCTTGGCGTGAGGTTCAACATCAAATGAACACATTTAATAAAAAAAGATTTTTAAGACCTGAAGACGACAGCAAAACCTGTCTAAACCGGTTGTCTCAAATAAAGAAATATTTTGAGCTATCTAGCTGTTGAATGATTTTTAGTAAGTAAAACAGTTCACGTCTTCTGTACTCTCTAAATGAGAAAATGTTATTATTTATATCGAAGTCAATCAATATTAATAAAGCAGCTAATACTCATAGTACTCCTTCTGAGTGCATCTACATCATCTTATTTTTGTTGGGGACATATCTTGCAGAATCGTCAACCTACTCAAAGGCAAGGGTGTTATCTCTTTCTCTATCCGCGATCGAATCGCGTACGAACTCATTCGCAATGAACTACCAGTCAAAGATTTCTTTTATACGAGTCTAAAGACTTACTTATGATCAGTGCTCCCGTACACATATCTGACAAACAGGTCGCTGGGTTAAAATACTGTTTCGGGAGTACTTTATCACTAAAAATTTCCCGTAAGAAATAACTCTTCTTTCGATGAACATCTTAAGGCTAATGGCGAACAGACGCTCGATTCTCTCCAGATCCTACATATTCCCTCTCTCTCTATTCGTTTAGTCGGTTCCGGCTCTTAGTGAGCCCATGAACCAAATCACGCCACTTTTTCCTGTCTTGCACTTTCTCCCGTAGACCTTCGAGGTTGGAACACATTGCTTCTGTAATTTCATCGATTCATCTCATCCTCTGACGTCCTCTTCTCCCAGTTCCTTCAATCTTCCCCAGCATTAATGGTTTTTCCAGCGAGGCATGTCTTCGCATTGTGTGTCCAAAGTAAGTCAGCTTTTTTTTTTAACATTAGACCTTCCAGGGAGAAATCTACTCTTATTTGCTCCAATATTGATCTGTTGGTTCTCTTTGCAGTCCATGGAACTCTAAGAAGTTTTCTCCAACACCACCATTAGAAGGAGTCAATTCTTCGCCGTTCAGCCTTTCTAATGGTCCAGGTCTCACATCCATACATCACAACTGGAAAGACCATAGCCCTCACAATACGGATCTTTGTTGCTAGTGTTATATCTCTGGACCTTATAACCTTGTCAAGGTTTGACATCGCCTGTCTACCGAGCAACAGGCGTCTCTGGATTTCATGGCTGCTGTCGCCATCAGCAGAGATCTAAGAACCGAGATAACTGAATGTGGTCACTACCTCCATGGTTTCTCCTGCCATATCCCACGAATTGGTAGGTGTAGTTGCCATAATTTTCGGTTTCTTCACATTCAGCCTAAGACCGGCTTTTTCACTATCGTCTTTCACCTTCATCAAGAGTGTTCGCAATTCTTCTTCACTTTCTGCCAACAGGATCGTATCATCCGCGTACCTGAGGTTGTTTACATTTATTCCAGCTATTTTAATTCCTGTTTCTCCTTCATCTAGCCTCGCATTCCTCGTAACATGTTCTGCACACAGATTGAATAAGTACGGTGACAGTATGCAGCCTTGCCGGACCCCTTTCTGAATCTTTATCCATTTCGTTGTTCCATACATAGTTCTCACCGTGGCTTCTTGGTCAAGGTATAAACTCCGTACCAGATGAATGAGGTGATCTGGTACACCCATGTTTTTCAGTACGTTCCATAATTTGTTGTGATCGACGCAGTCAAAGGCTTTGGCGTAGTCAATAAAGCAGAAGTACACATCTCTCTGGAATTCTCTTGCTTTTTCCATAATCCACCGAATGTTAGCAATTTGATCTCTAGTTCATCTTCCTTTCCTAAATCCAGCTTGTTCTTCTGGTTGCTCTCGATCTAGATATTGGCGAAGTCTATTTTGTAAGACTTTGCTAGCATGTGAGATAAGTGCGATTGTTCGGTAATCTGAGCATTCTTTAGAACTTCTTTTTTTTGGAATGGGGATGAATATTGATCTTTTCCAGTCTTCTGGCCACTGCTGCGTGATCCATATTTTTTGGAATATTGAGTGCAGCACTTTCACTGCATCCTTTCCAGTGACTTTAAACAATTCTGCTGGTATTTCATTATGTCCACTAGTTTTGTTATCAGCCATATTTTCAAGGGCCCACTGGATTTCGCTCTCCAAAATATCTGGCTCTAGTTCTAAATTAATATTAACATCAGCAGTAGGAGCCCTGTCATTATGCAGTTCTTTCTTGTATAGGTCTTCTACATATTCTGCCCATCTTTCCTTAACATCCTCTGCTTCACTCAGATCTTTCCCGTTTCTATCTTTTATCATTCCAATATTTGCCTGGAATTTTCCTTTAATTTCTCTAATTTTCTTACAAAGATCTCTTGTCTTCCCCATTCCGTTACTATCTTCAGCTTCCTTGCACCGTTCATTAAAGACTATATTTTTATCTCTTCTAGCTAATTTCTGAAAATCTTTATTTAATTCAAGCATAGCTGATCTATCTCCCTTGATTTTTGCTTTCCTTCGTTCTTCTGCAACTTGCATTGCCTCAACTGATAGCTGTCTAACCTTTTTGCTGTTCCTTTTCTTGGGAATGTGTTTCGCTGCGGCCTCCTTGACAGTATTAGCTACTTCTTCCCACATCTCTTGTGAGCTTTTGTCCTCCAGCTCTAATACATTAAATCTGTTTTGCACCTCTACAGTGTAGTCGAAGGGTATAGAGCTAAGGTCGTATCTGCAAGTTGGGATACTTTTTGCTACATTCTGAAGTTTCAGCTGAAATTTTGCAATCAGGAGCTCATGATCTGATCCGCAGCCAGCCCCAGGTCTTGTTGCAGTTCACTGAACCGCGCTCTTCCACCTCTGATTACAAAGTATGTAATCAATTTGGTTCCAGTGTTGGCCATCTGGAGAAGTCCAGATATAAAGGAGTCGTTTTGGTAGTTGAAGCAATGTATTAGTAATTATCAATGAATTTTCTTGGCAGAATTCTAGGAGTCTCTGTCCTGCTTCATTTGTTGTACCAAGACCATATTTCCCTGTTATACCCTCTAAGCTTGATTTCCCACTTTTGCATTTCAATCTCCAACTATGAAGACGATATACTTTTTTGAAGTTGACAGCAGTAATTCTTGTAAATATCCATAGAACTGGTCAATAATTTCCTTTTCAGCATCGGTTGTTGGCGCATAAACTTGAATTACTGTGATGTTGAGTGCTGACCTTGAAGTCTAATTGGACATCATTCTATCATTTTTATATTTGCATCCCATTACAACTTTTCTCACTTTATCACTAACTATGAAGCCTACTCCACTACTTCTGTTGTTATAGTGTCCAAAATAATACACCATATGGCCTTCCGAAGCAAATTCTCCCCAGCCAGTCCACCTCATTTCACTTATTCCCAATATGTCGATGCTAATTTTCTCCATTTCTCTTTTCACTATGTCTAGTTTTCCTTGATAGATGGTTCTTACATTCCATGTTCCTATGCAGTGCTTCTCTTTCCACCATCTTACTCTTCGTGAAGCTGCTCTCAACCTGGTTCCCCCCGGAGATCCGATCGGGGAACTTGAAACTCCGGAACATTTTGAGCTGAGCGAAGCCATGGAGTTTTCTTGGGATAGTTCAGTGGTGGTTTCCCGTTGCCTTCCACTGTCCTCCAACTCCTATCTGCTCACCGACTCAGTTTCCCACTGGGGTTCGTTACCCAAACTTCCGCTGAGTTGCTCGGCTTAACAGGGGCACCACGTGTAGGTAGGAAGTTGAATTGAGGTGACAGAGGCTGTGAGCACTCTCTTGCTGAGTTCTTGTAATCACGTACCACCCCCATTAGTTCCACTATTTTAAAATTTTTAAGAATATTTTTATTCAGTCACATCATTTTTAATTGGCTCTGTTCAGCACTTACTCCATTTTAATTTCTGTTTACTATCAGCGCCATCACTCGAAGCTTTCAATAAATTTCGCTCTCACGTCATACTGTTGTGAGACCCACCCGCTTCGGCATATACGTTGGTTCAAAATGGCTCTAAGCACTATGGGACTTAACATCTGAGGTCATCAGTCCCCTAGACTTAGAACTACTTAAACCTAACTAAACTAAGGACATGACACACATCCATGCCCTAGGCAGGATTCTAACCTGCGACCGTAGCAGCCGCGTGATATCCGGACTGAAGGGCCTAGAACCCATATATGTTGTCTAGAGTTGTACTTGCTTATCACTGTGATACGTGGCTGTGATAGGTGATCTATCTTCGCATCGTACAGTGCCATCGTTTAGTGAGGTTTTTTCTCGATTCGTAATCCTATGCTCATGCAGATTTAATTTTTTGTTGATGTAATTTTACAACTTGACGAACGTTAGGGGTTTTCAGTAGGCACTTCAGGCTTTCCTATGTCCATATTTGAAGACTGCTGCATTCACTTTTACGCCATCATAGCAATGGCTTCTAAATACAACTAACTAATGCGGTCTCCGCCACTCAAGGCAAGTGAATCATTTTACTTATCACCTTAAGCTGAGGTATCCTATCGATCGGTGCTAGATGGATTCGCGAATAAACTGTTACGGTTGTTACTAATTACGGAGAACATGAAGATGCGCTAACCGTTCCAAAGGTTTTTATCATTAATAAAACACAACAGACTTATTTCTATTTTTGGAACATTTACAAAATTGTTAAATACGGCCATTTTTAGAATCTTACGTTTTTCCGGAGGATTGAGAACGATGGCAACCTATGGTTGAACTATCAGTGTAGTTCTCCGGTACGGAGGAATGTAAGGGTTTAACATATCGTCGATGATGTAATGGAAACGATGGAAAAGAATTGGGGAAGGCTCTCCCACATGTTGCCAAGGTTACTTGGAGTACGATGAAAAAGTTTCAATGGGAAGTCCTTACACATCGTCCATACACTCCCGGTCCCTTCCGATGCGATTTACTTATTTTTGGAGCTCTGAGGAAAGTCATTCGCCGTTCTCAACTTTCTTCGGAAGACGAGAAGCTCGCCTAGGTGCAATCATGGTTTCGTAGGCAGTCGCAAACATTTTTCGATGAAGGCATAAAAAAAAGTTCAAATGTGTGTGAAATCTTATGGGACTTAACTGCTAAGGTCATCAGTCCCTAAGCTTACACACTACTTAACCTAAATTATCCTAAGGACAAACACACACACCCATGCCCGAGAGAGGACTCGAATCTCCACCGGGACCGATGAAAGCATAGACCGCCTTGTCTCAAAGAGGGATAAACGTATTAAAGGACGTGTCGTTTACCTTTGAAATAATAAACAGTGTACGTACTTTTCTTGCCGGCCGCTGTGACCGAGCGGTTCTAAGCGCTTCAGTCCGGAACCAAGCAGCTGCTACTGTCGCAGATTCGAATCCTGCCTCGGGCATGGATGTGTGTAATGTCCTTATGTTATTTAGGTTTAAGTAGTTCTAAGTCTAGGGGACTGATGAGCTCAGATGTTAAGTCCCATAGTGCTTGGAGCCATTTGAACTTACTTTTTTACCGTGTGTCTCGTTTTCATGTGATTGACCCTTATGTTAACACCAGAATCTGCGGAGACTGCTATGGACTCATATTACTCTACAAGAGTGAGTTTTACGCATTGTATGTCGGTTTTTAACATAGATACGGTCGTTTCTCCTTTGGTAATGTAACGGTAAACTTTCTTAAAAATGTGAGGCTAATCATCTATTTTCAGATTTTTAATAATTCTTCATGCGATTGTCTAATTAACGCATATCCCTCTGATTTAAAGAGGCGTGTCATCCATTCTCATTCTTATTCTCAAGTCACCCAGTACTGTGCGAAAGAAAAAAAAAAAGAAAAACACATTCCTAACACATCAACTTCCCCCAGCTTTTCCATTACTTCCCGACAGAGCTAAGAGTCGTATACATCTTGACATCTTGGCACGACATGTACCTGTCTTTCCTTTCATCTGTACTTAACAGAGCTATTTCATCTGTACATGGTAATTCAATATTCTTACTGTCTTCTTGCAAATCGATTTCAATCACATAAGCATAGTCATCCTATGTCAAAAGAACGACAGAAATCATTTAAAATTGTAATTTCTTTATGTGTTTTTGAATGGATCTTCCGCTAATAGTAATGTTATTCAAAAAGCCGTAATGGCTTTTAACTTATAAGTAACGCTATAGAGCTATTCTTGAAAAAAGCAGCGTCACACAAAAGGAGCAGTGTTTGCGGAGCTCTTGTATGTATCACACGTGTGGCTGCTATCGCCAACTGTCACATGATTTTTCTTAACAATTTTGGGTTAGAAACGAATTAGCTATGTAGCCTTGTAAGTAAGTGTGGCATTTGATTATTTATTTACAATATAAACAAGTAGTAAGTTCACAGTGTTCTTTTAATTAGTGAATTAGCATCCAACAAAGAAATAACGTTCGATCACCGAACCTGTGGGTTTTCAACGTTGGAGCATGCAGTAGGGCATAAAGGTAGATTGGCATTTATGCTCTTGTGATGTTCACCAGATACATGGCAACACGTGCCTAAAATTTTCAAGAAAGCCGCAATGTAAGGCAAGCGTTACTTGAAAACAGAGAACGCTACTTCGAGCCTTTAACTGTACCTTGGGTGGTTTTCACTATTGCTACGCCATTCAGTTCTCCCTGTCTCACATATGTGCATGATCTATAAAATGTAAAATGTCACTGTTTGCCTTAACGCGTCTGCTTTTCTTTCGTTCTCAGGAAATTCATGAAGAGATTACTAATGTGTCAACTGGAGAATATCTAAAATGTGAAAATAAGAAGACTAGTACGGTTAACATACTCAATCTTCGGCTTATCCTAGTAAAGGCACATCGATTATAGAAATACCTCAGTTCTGTATATGTATAAGAGGAGCATCTTGTGTTTTCAAAAAAAAAAGACAGAATTCGGATACAGAAGTTTCTGAAAGTAACAGTTTGAAACAAAGCAAGAAATTGACGATCTGTGTCTACAGGGAATCAAGTTGACAAACTTTAAGTTCGGTGCAGGTTGTTGGAAGTTTGACCATCAAGCCTAAGGGCTTAATGAGAGAGGGAGTAAGGCAGGAAGTTTGTAGTGTCTGGAGTTGAGGACAGAGGTGGGCGCAAGGGACGGGCACAAACTGTGTTGACCATAGCTCACTCCTTCGGGACCATAGCTCCTTGATGTGCCATCTACAAAGATACAGTTAGTCGAGTAGCAAATTTTTACGGGACAACGTCACGCACATGCGTAATTAGATCTCTGGTATCATGTACGTCAAGTAGGCAGTAGGTCAAAGAGTTTCTTCAATACTTGGGCTTTTAAATCTGGATTTCAATGAAATGAATATTGAGACAAGTTGGACCTTTGCTAATAACAGTATTTTTTTTTTCTGACCGATTTGCTTCCTTTACGGAAACTCACCACGCCGTTTTATAAATGGAAATCACTGTGAACAAGCCTCAGTAAATTTCAGTGTAGTTACAAAAGAAATACGATGAAAATTTTTCGAATGTAAGTCAGTTCACATCATATTAACAGTCTGGTATTTCTGTGAATATTGTTTTATCACTGTTAAGTTATGTTATATTCAGAGGAGAGAAGATATTCCTGGAGGAATTTAAACAGCTCTTCGCGGTGTACATGGAATCTCCCTTCTATCAGGCATACACACCTGCAATAACAAAAAAAAAGATGCAATTAAATTTCACATTCAAATCATTAGAGTAAATTAAGTAAGTAACAAGAATGGTAGCTTGACTATGAGAAAAACATAACCCATTCGCTGGATTAATTGTAACTGCTTGAGGTGGATTTACGTATCTAACAGCTGTAACAAATTTTCACCGACCTAATGCTACTTTTATTCAGTCTGAAAGTATATACTTATTTGAGGATAAGCAGTATCTGTATGGTCCAACTGTTATTCCTTTCATACTTATTGGAAACTTCTCTCCCATGTGCGTCAGTCCGTAAAGTCCCTAAAAACAAGTTAATGAGACCTTTTATCTATAAGATATCTTCTGGCATATAGCGCGCAATGTTGAACTGCAGAATTTCACGTTTTTGAATTACACATAGTGTATGGAAAAGTTATCAAGATATGCTCCTGAATAATTACGAAATAACTGGAATCCAGCGACTCTATATTGTGTGCAATAATGTGATATTCAGTATCGGTTGTGTGAATTACTTATGCATGTAGAGTGTGCATCAACAAGTGAAGGTTTAGGTGAGTGCAATATGAAGATAATTAACATCTCATCTCACGAGTTCTCCCCATCGAAAGAAACTCTAGTCCAAGAATGAACCGTGTAAGCAGTCATTCGAGTAGATAATGAATACAGTGATGACGTAACTGATTCTAAAAAATAACATTGAAAAATGTGATCTTTATTGGAGTTTCGCACTGCCAACCGTGGATCTGTTTCGTATTCCCGACTGATACTTCATATGCATATCCTGTTTGACGACAGTAATCAGGTTTGTGGCTGAAAAGACAGCCCACTGACTCGCACTCCGGAAAGAAATGCTTTCCAATTTTCCAAGTCCTCAGGAGCATGGAACTGAATAATCACTAGGTGGGACACAGTAGTGATAGCGATTTAACCTATGAGACTGAAAAGCCTTCACTATCGAATACGTTGCTTTCCCACTGTGCAGTTAAACTGAAGTTTTCTCCTGTTACAGTAGCATGATGAGGAGATTAACGCTAAGCAACTTATCACTACAGCTCAGCTGTATATATTCGGTTCCCTTGTTTGACATACAATACCTTCATCTAGATTATTTCAGTTTTGGAATCTGTTAAAACACGACTATACACAGTCAAATATTTTTATGGTAGAAAGTAGGTCTTTTTCAACGAGCCTTTTTTTTTAAATTTATGTGAGTGATCAGTATTCTGACTGGTTTGATGCAACTCGCCACGAATTCCTATCCTGTGCCAACATCTTCATCACACAGTAGATTTGCAACCTACGTCATCAATTATTTGCTGGATGTACCCCAATCTCTGCCTTCCTCTACAGCTTTTACCTTCTACATCTCTCTCTAATACTATGGATATTATTCTGTGGTGCTTTAATGGATGTCCTATCATCCTGTCCCTTCTTTTTTCCTCGTCTATTTCCCGGAGAACCTCCTCATCCCTTATCTTATTAGCCCATCTAATTTCAAACATTCTACTGTAGCGCCACATATGAAATACTTCGATTATCTTCTGTTCTGGTTTTCCCACAGTCCATCGTTTACTAAAATACAATGCTGTACTCCAAAAGTTCATTATTACAAATGTCTTCTTCAAATTAAGGCCTATGTTTACTGCTAGTAGACTTCTCTTCGTCAAAATGCCCTTTTTGCCAGCGCTAGTCTGCTTTTGATATCCATCTTGATCCATCCGTCATTAGTTATTTCGAGGCCTAGATAGCAGAATTCCTTAAATTCATCTACTTTGTTACCACCAACCCTGACGTAAAGTTTCTCGTTGTTCTCATTTCTGCCACTCCTCAGTACTTTCATCTTCTTTCGATTTACTCTCAGTGTATATACTGTACTCATTAGACTGTTCATTCCATTCACCATTTTCATCAGCGAATCTTATCATTGATATCCTTTCCCGTTGAATTTTAATTCCACTGTTCAATCATTCTATTATTTCAGTCGTTGCTTCTTCGATGTACAGATTGGACATTAAGGGCAAAAGACTCCAACCCTGTCTTATACCATTTTTAATCGAAGAACTTTGTTCTTGGTCATCCACCCTTATGGTTCCCTCTTGGTTCTTGTACATATCGTTTGCTACATGTCTATCTCTATAGCTTACCTCTATTTTTCTCATAATTTCGAACATCTTGCAACATTTGACATTGTCGAACGCTTTTTACAGGTCGACAAATCCTATATCCTACTTTTCTTTGGTTTTTCTTTCCTTATCAAATGCAACGTCAGAACTGTTGCCTTTGCATTTGCTAAAGCCGAATTGATCGTCATCTGACACATCCTCAATAATCTTTTCCATTCTTCTGTATATTGTTATTGTCAGCGACTTGGATGCACGAGCTTTTAAGCTGATTGTGCGATGAGTCTCGTACTTTCCAGTTCTAGCAATCGTCGGAAATGTGCGGATAATGTTTTTCCGAATGTCGGATGGTATATCACCAGACCATACGTTTCTACACATAAACCTGAATAGTCGTTTTGTTGCCATTTCCTTTCCTGCTCCACTGCCCCCATCCCTCCCCCATTGATTTTAGAAATTATGATGAAATCTTATCTATCCCGTGTGCCTTATTTGATCTCAAGTCTTACAAATCTCTTTTAAATTCTGATTCTAATACTGCATTCGCAATATCTTCCATATCGACTCCTGTTTCTTCTCCTATCACGACATCAAATCCCCCCCTACCCCCCCCCCCTCATAGACACCTTCATTGTACTTTTTCCATCTATCATCTCTCTCCTCTGCTTTAATAGCGAAATTCTCATTGCACTATTAACGTTACGACCGTTGCTTTTAATTTCACGGAAGACTGTTTCGACTTTACTGTATGCTGAGTCAGTCCTTCCGACAGTCGATTCTTTTCGACTTCCTCACATTTTTCATGCAACCATTTCGAGTTTGCTGCCCCGTACTTTCTGTTTATTTTATTCCTAAGTGACCTGTGTTTTTGTATTCTTGAAATTCCATGAACATTTTTTAACTTCCTTCTTTCATCGATCAAAGCACTACAGTGCTGGGGGAAAAACTACTGCTTCAGGAATTTCAAAATCACATTTTTATCAGAAGACACACAGTCTCCTTAACTAGCGCCGAGTGACTTAAGTCTTTTTGCTGAACTGAATACATGGCTATGTGAACACAGCTTCTAACCTAAAAAGGACGTCTAAGACAACGTCAAGAGTTATTTAAATTCATTGACCGCAATGTTTTGTGACGATGCTGTTGGAAAGTTTGTCCATAGGTACGACAAATGCCTCAGTTGGTACTGTGCTTATGTCTAAAGTAAGTGTACCTAATTTTTTGTAGTAAAATAATTATTATATACACTTCCCTTTCATTTATTGACTGTCGGTGGCTAAAAATGGTTCAAATGGCTCTGAGCACTATGTGACTTAACTTCTGAGGTTATCAGTCGCCTAGAACTTAGAACTAATTAAACCTAACTAACCTAAGGACATCACACACATCCATGCCCGAGGCAGGATTCGAACCTGCGACCGTAGCGGTCACTCGGTTCCAGACTGTAGCACCTAGAACCGCACGGCCACCCGGCGGTTAAAAAGCATCCCATATATATATATATATATATATATATATATATATATATATATATATAGAGAGAGAGAGAGAGAGAGAGAGAGAGAGAGAGAGACAGAAAGAGAGAAAGAGAGGATGAGTCATTAATGAGGAAAAATATGGGACTTAGGGTGTTACTGTGCGAAGAGATTGGCCAAGGCGAGAGATAGGCAACACGGCACAACATGCGAGTATTATAGGTAGTCTAGCCGCTCACGAAAAGGCGAGGCATGCGGCGTCAAGCGACGGTCTGCGTGACACTGCGAGCAATGACAGCGCCCACATCTATCTCATACCGGTTACACTGACCGTTGTTATGTATCGTGGCTAGTTAGCATAGAGAAAGGAACGTGAGGAGGGGCTGCACTATTTTACATGCATGTTTTATAATTTGGTTTTTGTGCTCCAGACTTAGTTTTAAGAAACGAGTACGTAGATGCAGAATACAAAATACAACTACACAGGTATGAATACAAACGACTACGATACAGCTGTACAAATCGAAACTAACATAGAAACACATGACCAGAAGCTGCAGTGACGGTTTATAAGTACTGTTAGAAATGACGGCCACGATATGTGTGGCAAAGTTGAAGTCTTCGCAAGAAGGATTACTGAACACGATCCAACATGTCTGTATCTCCTTGCGTAATATCACAGGCGTGATGCCATCAACAACCTCTCCTTCATAAATCACAGATTTCAGGTGGCCCCACAAGAAGAAATCCAGTGAATTGAGGTCTGGCGATCTTGCTGGCCATGCTACAGGGCCTCCACGATCGATCCATTGCGAGGGGAAGGCATTGTACAGGTGGCGTAGCACTGTGACGCTAACTGAGCGGGGGCACCATCATGTATGCATCACAGGTTCATGCGAGAGGCAAAACTAACGTCTTCCGACAATTCCGGTAAAGTAGCATCCAGGAAACGCAGATACCGCTCTCCTGTAAGCCTTTGCGGCAGCACATGTGGCCCTATGAGATGGTGATCGATATACCGCACTACATATTGACACCGTATCCTTGTTGGTACCCTCGTATCACTGTGCTGTGGAGGTATTGTTTGTGAAAAATGCTGGTTGTGAATCTGACGCCGTAGGATAAAGTTGCAGAAGTCCAGCCTCCTCTGGTAGTCTTCCGGCAATAATGCCTGTACCTTCTGCATCCGAAAGGAATGGTAATGGTTTCTATGGAGCACTCGCATAACAGTACATTGTGATACTCCTACATCAGTGGCGAGAAACCTGGTGCTTATTGTTCGGTCCTCCGCAAGAGTTTGTAACACTTTTTCTTCGTCATCCGCACTGTACGTCGACGGTCGGCCACGACCACTAAATCCTGGAGGTGCTACACATGCACCATACTCCCTCAAACGCCTGTCCACGCAGTAAAACGTTTTTGCGGATGGAAGGCGCCGGCTAGGAAACCTCTAGTGAAACAATTGGCTTGCAACGTCAGCTCTTCCATCCGCAATCCCGTAGGTGAGGTGGATGTCGGCATATTCCTCCTTTGTGAAACTTGCCATGGTACTGTAGTAACATTGCGACGCGGCCGTTAGTAGCTGTCGACACGGCGAGTATCGGGCAGAGTGAGCAGCGCAGAGGTGTTGTAAACACTTCATGCACGCCGCGGTTTTACTTCCGCCGTTGACCACTCTTTCAGCTTTACTGGACACACATTCCCTAACATGGGACTGTACACTTCGTTACTACCGGCAACGTGTAATTCACAAGTACTGATTGAATTTCACATACATTACAATGGGATTTGTTCTCTCTCGTATCTTTCAAACGCTGGCAGATACACATCAGGTCATTAGTGTGTCATGTGTTGTATCTATGGGTGAATGATGGTGATGAATGAATGAATCGTGATGGTGAGGCTCGTTGGTATCTCGTTCAATGGTTAACAGGTGTTTTTGTTTTACGTACACAGTACACCAAGGAAAACGAAATTAACAACGGTGCGTCACGTGTTACCCATAGCAGCATGCAGTGCTCGACATATTTTTCCTCATTTATGACTCACCCTATATATATATTGTGTGTGTGTTTGTGTGTTTCACGCCATTTGTTTCGTGAACGGTTACATATATCGGAACGCTTTTTTCGGCAAATGTTAGAGCGTCGAGGTACACGTACGTTTTTGTTTGTGTAATGTTTTTAGCGCATATAGCAATGGAGACACTGAAACAAGTACGTTTTTTAAATGGAACCGTGTACTTTTTATAACTGCATTCATAGCTCTTGAGAACAAAATTACAGAGATATATCATTTGTTAATGTCGCAAAAAATTCGAAAGATATGGTAGAAAGTGAGAGCACGGGGACCGCAAATGGCGTTTGTTGTGCAAACACTGCCAAGCAGGCGTCTCAGACCAGGCTGCGTAGTTGTATATTGCAAGGTAGACCTGCATAGAATGAACCAACTTACGATCTAGATGCAGGTTCACCTACTAATGTTGTGTATGGAAATACAACATAGGCTAGAATGTAGCCTATCACAAAGGGGTTGGGAAAATTATTTCGCATTTGAATATTCTCGCAGATTTACGTGAGCTGAGACAGAGAAATGAAATGTCATTCCTAAAAAAATGAAGAGGTCTTATAGACTGCAAAAACGAACTACAGTATTAAATATCTAAATGATGAAGAGATTTGCCGGCCGGTGTGGCCGTGCGGTTCTAAGCGCGTCAGTTTGGACCCGCGTGACCGCTCCGGTCGCAGGTTCGAATCCTGCCTCGGGCATGGATGTGTGTGATGTCCTTAGGTTAGTTAAGTTTAAGTAGTTCTAAGTTCTAGGGGACTGATGACCTCAGTGGTTAAGTCCCATAGTACTCAGAGCCATCTGAACCATTTTTTGAAGAGGAGATTTGACATCTTTTTCCTGTACATGGCTGTGTGCTTCTTATAGGTAAAATACATGCTGACGAGCAACTGTCCTACCACCTGCACTGCTGTAGATTAACTCTAAATTATATCATACGGGCTACATTCGTTGAACTAAACATTTTATTAAAATCCTTTCGGAATCACCTGCACATTGCAAAACAAATATTCTTCTTAACGAAACGTCGTTTTATGCTGAACGTAAGCGCGTAATGACAGTGTTAACAGCTACGTGAAATACGCTCTGTCAACATATTTGACCTGGCAGTGCAATTCCGTGCAAACGTAAATGAAATAAACGATGTACTAACAATGAATTGGTAACCTCCCAAACCATATAACATAAATTTTGTTTTCAAAAAAGTAACTTTATCTTATTCTAAGCATGTATCAAACTGTCGAACATGGACTAAAGGGCACATTTACAATTGTCGTTGGAAAGAACGATGAACAGATGTAATTAAGTGGGTGATATGGTAGAGCATACTCTGGCGATTCGACGACACATGTCTGGAGTAGTTGGGACTGCGTCAAAGGCTGCATCTTTGAGTGCTCCCCAAAGAAAGAAATCGACAGGAGTCAAACCTCACAAGCCATTTGACAATAGAATTTTGTCCTAACCGAACTCCAGGAAAATTTCTTTCAGTATTTGTGCTGCAACACGGAACGAGTAAGCGGGACAACCATCGTGTTGCAGCCACATACACTGTCGAATATCCAGTGGTACCTCTTCTAGAAGAGCTGGTTGAATGTTCGTCAGAAAGCGTGCGTACTAATATCCCGTTAGAGTGCCTGAGATAAAGTAAGGTTCCACAATGTAATTTCCTATATTGCCGCACCATACGTTTACTCTCCCGGGACGTTGATATTGCACCTGTCAAAGCCAGTGTGGGTTTTCGGCTGCCCGGTAGTACATGCTAGGCAAATTTTCATTAGCTTGGTTAGTAAACGTTGCTTCATCGGTGAAGACCAAACGCTTGAAAGACGTAATTTCGTCTCTCAGTTGCGGAAGTCGTGTACGACGTTAGAAATCACGGTCGTCGAGTGCCTTTTGTAGTGACAGATGGTAGAGACGGAAATTCTGTCGATGCAGGATGCGAATGACACTCGTTTGACTGATTTCACATTCCTTAGCAATTTGTCTCGTACCACTGTGTGGCTTCATTAGCGCCGTAGCCAGAATAGCTTCATCGTGTTCTCTGCCGGCTACAGTCTGCTTTTTTTTTGTCCTCATTTTGACGTTCAAGCAGCCTGTCGGCACTAGCATCTTACTAATTCGTGCAACTGCGTGGCCCGTCGGACGTAGACTGTCCGGCTGGATAGCCTACACCGCTGTCCTTTTTTTACGGCATTTCTTTTACATTCACCATATAAAAGTGGTATGCTGAACTTTTCCTTATTGGTGTATATGCCTGCACGCAACCAGTGTTGAAACAGAAATGAGCGGCCTCCAAATGCGCACAAGTAAACTGGCGAATATGTTGTCATTCTGTTACAGAGTAGCACGGGAGCTCTGGTTGACAGTGTTTGCACCGGTATTGACGATTCTGGCCACAGTGCTCTCAAATTCGAATTTTTTACGACACGTTCGAACGTCTACATTAATGAAAGCTGTATCACTGTAATTGTCTTCTCAAGAGCTATCGAATCCACCTATAAATAGTATACGGTTACATTAAAACAAAAGTATTTGCTTCAGTCTCCCTTGATACCAGCGCTAAAAAACGAAACAAAAAATTCTGCCCATATACATTGCATGTAATGGGTATAAGTACAGATTTTTTTAAAGTGTGGCAGCTTAATATGTGCATACGTTAGTGCGTTCATTGATTTTTCTCTACCTCGAACAACCTTCCCACAAACACGTCATAAACTTTACGGTCTGAAGTTTCCTGCACGGTCATACCTGCACAACTAAGTGGACCACGCCTGTCAGTATACGCTAACCATTTTGCGTCCATGCATCCACACGTCAACGGGCGTCTTGTATCCCAGGGGAAAATAAACATTAACGAACTGCTGTTGCCACATGTACTTGGATGTACTACAGAACCTAAATACGTACGATTTGTAATAGCTATAATTACTGGTCTGCAAATGATATAAATGCTGATGCACTCTAGTTCAATACACTGTCCTCAATCAGCAATAAAAATATCTGCGTTTGTACCCATCGCACCATGTATATAGGGTGTTAAAAAAAGGTACGGCCAAACTTTCAGGAAACATTCCTCACACACAAAGAAAGAAAATATGTTAGGTGGACATGTGTCCGGAAACGCTTACTTTCCATGTTAGAGCTCATTTTATTACTTCTCTTCAAATCACATTAATCATGGAAACAACACAGCAACAGAACGTACCAGCGTGACGTCAAACACTTTGTCACAGGAAATGTTCAAAATGTCCTCCGTTAGCGAGGATACATGTATCCACCCTCCGTCGCATGGAATCCCTGATGCGCTGATGCAGCCCTGGAGAATGGCGTATTGTATCACAGCCGTCCACAATACGAGCACGAAGAGTCTCTACATTTGGTACCGAGGTTGTGTAGACAAGAGCTTTCAAATGCCCCCATAAATGAAAGTCAAGAGGGTTGAGGTCAGGAGCGTGTGGAGGCCATGGAATTGGTCCGCCTCTACCAATCCCTGTTGTTGAGAAGCGTACGAACACTTCGACTGAAATGTGCAGGAGCTCCATCGTGCATGAACCACATATTGTGCCGTACTTGTAAAGGCACATGTTCTAGCAGCACAGGTAGAGTATCCCGTATGAAATCATGATAACGTGCTCCATTGAGCGTAGGTGGACGAAACTAAAATGAGCTCTAACATGGAAATTAAGCGTTTCCGGACACATGTCCACATAACATCTTTTCTTTATTTGTGTGTGAGGAATGTTTCCTGAAAGTTTGGCCGTACCTTTTTGTAACACCCTGTATATGATCCTGCAGTTTACGGAGGAGTTCATATGACCCAATGTTTCTTAATCTGTGTTCCGAGGAATTCTGTGTACTGTGGAGATGACTCAACAGTTCCATGAAATCTACATGCCTTTCTTCAGAACAATCATAAAGTAACGTAAATCATCAGTGCCACTACTAATCGTCGCTTCCATTTACCAATCTGAATTGTCGGTACGAATGCAACACCGGCAGCAAATAACACTGGACAGGGTGATTCACAAATAGCTCCAGTGTTTTAGAAGACGTCTGCGTGAAACTACAAGACATACGTAGAGCACCTCCTCAAGTTCAGATTTGTAATATGCGCCATGGCGTAGTTACTGAGAGCAACACTATGGGCAAGCATGACAGAACCTACTGGGGCATCGAATTACTTAGTGGTTGCAGATAGGCAACCCAATCAGAAGATTTATAAAGCTGGCTGCTGTCGAAGCAGTAGCAACGATCTTAATGTACGTTGGTGTCCAGAATTAAACCAACAAACGGAAATTTCGCAAGGTTGCATATTGTCTGCCACAAAACAGCATAGACAGATGATAGTAGAGTAGAAACAATGTAAAGAATACGGAACGCAAACAACTACAATAGACCTAATGGTAGACAAAAATGTTCTTTATTTTTTCCAACTAACGGACCTACACACACATTCCGACAACTGGTTAATGAGCTCAGTATGGGGTGTGACCACCTCTGGAGCACTAAAGGCCTGACAACGACGGGGCATGCTGTGAATAATGTCATCAACTTCATGTCGAGGCAATAATGCCCATACTTCCTGCAGAGCTGCTCGTGAGCCTTGAAGAACGGTTGATGGATGCTGACGTGATGCAACTCGTTTCCCTAGTGCATCCCAGACATGCTCTATGGGGTTCAGACCGGGAGAGCGAGCAGGCCACCCCATGCGTGCAAATATCCTCCGTTTCCAAGAAAACATCTGCTACCCGTGATCTATGAGGTCGATCATTATCGTCCATCAGTATGAAGCGTGGGCCCACAGCACCTCGCAACAACAGATCATGAGGTCCCAAGATGTCATCACGATACCTGACAGGAGTTAAACCTTGCCGATTCACCCGTAAAATTTCATATAGAGGTGTTCGAGTGGTCAACATAATACTTGCCCACACTATTACGGATCTTCTCGATGTCGGTCTCTTTCCGCAATGTTTGAGTCCCGAAGTCGTGTTCCATGTTCCCTCCAGATGTGAAACCGTCGAGAATCACTCTGAAAACCAAACCGGGACTCAGCACACTGGCCCACCGTTCGGCCGCCCATATGGTATGCTGACAGATCCAGTCTAGACTTTCCTTTCTGTGAAGACGAGTCAGAGGTCACATACAGCAGGTCTCCGACAGTAAAGGCCGCTCTGCCGCAGCCTTTTCTACATTGTTTTCCTCGAAACAACACATCCAGTGCATAATGCGAGGTCAGATGCCAGTTCCCGTGCAGTACTGAGGCTGTACCGTCGTGCCCTTACAGCCAAATAACGGTTCTCTACCCCTGTAATCATACGTGGTCGGCCCTACCCTCGTTTTTGGGTTACAGTTTCGGTCTCTACAAACTATCGCCACGTCCGAGAAACAACTGAACGATCCACATAAAGTCATCTGGCCACATGAGTTTGCGACTGTCCTGTGGCCCTCCACCGCAGAGAGTCTGGTAGGCGTCTCACTGTGCTATGCTGCACCGTCTGAGATTGTGTACACAACGATTATGGCTGTGGGTCTACCCGGCAAACACTACCCCGTTTGATAGGTGCCTTAACGTCATCGTTAGCGTGGTTCTCTGTTGACCGGCAGGCCATCTTCCCTGCAGAACACGATCGTAAGTACACTCCTGGAAATGGAAAAAAGAACACATTGACACCGGTGTGTCAGACCCACCATACTTGCTCCGGACACTGCGAGAGGGCTGTACAAGCAATGATCACACGCACGGCACAGCGGACACACCAGGAACCGCGGTGTTGGCCGTCGAATGGCGCTAGCTGCGCAGCATTTGTGCACCGCCGCCGTCAGTGTCAGCCAGTTTGCCGTGGCATACGGAGCTCCATCGCAGTCTTTAACACTGGTAACATGCCGCGACAGCGTGGACGTGAACCGTATGTGCAGTTGACGGACTTTGAGCGAGGGCGTATAGTGGGCATGCGGGAGGCCGGGTGGACGTACCGCCGAATTGCTCAACACGTGGGGCGTGAGGTCTCCACAGTACATCGATATTGTCGCCAGTGGTCGGCGGAAGGTGCACGTGCCCGTCGACCTGGGACCGGACCGCAGCGACGCACGGATGCACGCCAAGACCGTAGGATCCTACGCAGTGCCGTAGGGGACCGCACCGCCACTTCCCAGCAAATTAGGGACACTGTTGCTCCTGGGGTATCGGCGAGGACCATTCGCAACCGTCTCCATGAAGCTGGGCTACGGTCCCGCACACCGTTAGGCCGTCTTCCGCTCACGCCCCAACATCGTGCAGCCCGCCTCCAGTGGTGTCGCGACAGGCGTGAATGGAGGGACGAATGGAGACGTGTCGTCTTCAGCGATGAGAGTCGCTTCTGCCTTGGTGCCAATGATGGTCGTATGCGTGTTTGGCGCCGTGCAGGTGAGCGCCACAATCAGGACTGCATACGACCGAGGCACACAGGGCCAACACCCGGCATCATGGTGTGGGGAGCGATCTCCTACACTGGCTGTACACCACTGGTGATCGTCGAGGGGACACTGAATAGTGCACGGTACATCCAAACCGTCATCGAACCCATCGTTCTACCATTCCTAGACCGGCAAGGGAACTTGCTGTTCCAACAGGACAATGCACGTCCACATGTATCCCGTGCCACCCAACGTGCTCTAGAAGGTGTAAGTCAACTACCCTGGCCAGCAAGATCTCCGGATCTGTCCCCCATTGAGCATGTTTGGGACTGGATGAAGCGTCGTCTCACGCGGTCTGCACGTCCAGCACGAACGCTGGTCCAACTGAGGCGCCAGGTGGAAATGGCATGGCAAGCCGTTCCACAGGACTACATCCAGCATCTCTACGATCGTCTCCATGGGAGAATAGCAGCCTGCATTGCTGCGAAAGGTGGATATACACTGTACTAGTGCCGACATTGTGCATGCTCTGTTGCCTGTGTCTATGTGCCTGTGGTTCTGTCAGTGTGATCATGTGATGTATCTGACCCCAGGAATGTGTCAATAAAGTTTCCCCTTCCTGGGACAATGAATTCACGGTGTTCTTATTTCAATTTCCAGGAGTGTACATCTGTTGATAGACTGTATGATTATATCCTGAATTAGACGCCGGACGGAGAAATAGCGGTTTGTTACTTTAATTTTGGGCACCAGTGTATTATACACACGTGCTCTTCCGCCTGTTTTGACGTCTGCTGTGACGAAAACGGTGCCCATAGTGAACACCTGTAATGTAGTTTTCACGAAGTCGTCGTCTGAAACACTGAATGTTCTTATAAAAAACCCTGTACTTGTCGTCTGCTTATAAAAGACTGTGTTGTTATTTCTACCATTTGTGTCGATAAAAAACAGATACCACAGTAGAACTGATCCAAAACCTGTCATGTGAATTCAAATTTCATTAAAGAAATAATATATTTGCGAAAATGAGAACATCACTATTTCCCTTCAAATTTAAATTTAGGAGCACTGTTTGAATACGTTAGCTTCAATTTAAGTTACTTTAAAACCTTTTGGATTAATTTTGAAATTACTTTGTGAATTTATTAGATATTATTTGCAATATTTATTATTGTTTTGGGAAATAACCAATTTCCAAAATATTTCGTTAAAAACGCTACACAAACAATTCAGCCGTTCCACGGAGGAAAATGGACGTTACAAAGGGTCCACCTATTCGAAAACTTTAGAAGAGGCAGATTGTCTATCCTAAGCAACTCTATGTACGCGCCCCAAGTATTCATTTAACTAGTAACTGCTTCTTCTGCATAGGGCAAGACTGACCTACTGAGGCGCACTACATTCGACAGGATGACGGATGCCACGAAATGCACGCTCGAGATTGTCACACAATCCTCTGCGTTTCTGATGTGAGCGTTCCACTCTGCTCCGAACCAAAAGACCGCGATCATTCTCAGAACGATGCGTTATAAAGTCAGCCGTGCTTCCACCCACGCACGGGTCTGTTTCCATCAATTGCACCAGCCGTCTAAAGCAACTGAACATGGTCGCAGAACCCAGGCATCAGACGTCATTCGTAGCGACATGGGTTACGATTTGCAAACCTGTTGGAAATACTTTCTCTAGCCGCCGGCAGAGCCTCTTGCAGACTACAGGTGAGATCTGCAGCCACACATAAAGAGTGGACACTGATCTTTCTTCTTCATATTCTTGCAGTTTCCCTGAGGAGCTCCGTCAATTATCTAACTTTGAAGCTCACAATGACCAACTTACCAACGATTAAAGATTGACCAATATTGGAAGGATAATAGGAAATAGGACCAACAGACGAGGAATCTCGTGTAGACTCAAATGCGCTTTCATAATTGGGTAGTGCAAGGGGACATCTGTGCAGCTAATTATCTATATTCACTGTATACTGAGAGATAACGAACGCATCTGTCTCCTCCATTCACTCTCAGGTTCTGGTAACCTGTTTGGCGATATTGAGATTACTGGAGAACTTCAGAGGCATTAGGCACTGAAAGTGCCCCAAAGTCGTTGCATGTCAGGGCAGAAAAAAAAAGGGCCCTCAGCACTATGGGACTTAACTGCTGAGGTCATCAGTCCCCTAGTACTTAGAACTACTTAAACCTAACTAACCTAAGGACATCACACACATCCATGCCCGAGGCAGGAGTCGAACCTGCGACCGTAGCGGTCGCGCGGTTCCAGACTGCGGCGCCTAGAAACCGCGTCAGGTCAGCAGCGTAAGGCCTGTAGACCATGGGCTATGAATGATTACAGCTTGTTCCGGATACTGGCCTATTTCTTTTGTGTCCGTACAAAATAAACACAATTCCTATCCATTTCATACAACAAAAAAACTATATAGTAACGCAACAGATAAACACATCAAATCAGAAACCAAAAGCAGGCCGCAACAATAAGAAACTAAATTACACCCCTGTGGCGCTGCAGGTGACTCCAAGATAGTCTATGATTACGACCTACGTGGAACAAACACTAGAAAATAAAAAGTAACCCTACTGTCTTTCAGACGTTATCACAACTGGTATCCTCAGTTGCAGTAATATTCACTGGTTCCATAGGAATCGAACAAGTACATTCAACAATTTCCACCTTCGACAATGTGAAGGTCTTTGTGTCTTATTGTATTTCACAATCCTTTCTCTTTCCTTGTTCTCATTCTGGGTATCTGTAATCTGCTCCAGAGTGGTTGACATAAAACCTCTCAAAGGTGCGTCAACTGAGAGTAGTTGGAGAAAACTCTCAAACGGTATAGTTAATGAAAATATTTAGAAATACACTGTTTATGTTTTGATACTTTCTGGATTGTTTTTAATTGGTTATTTCCATTTAGCTAGTAGTACTCAAATCGGTTTTCTAGGGGCATGAAACTGAAGCAGTAATGGAGGCAAAACAGTTCTTTTTCCAAGGGACAGGGTCTTTTGATTTTGAGGTAGGACTCAAAGAAAATTAGTGTTTGACGTGTTTGTAGCAGGGTTAGACAGAAAATGAGTTTCGAAGGAAGACGGTAACATTAGAGTTTAAAATCTCGTCAACGACAAGAACATTAGAGAGGACAGGGACGGAAATAATCTGTTCTCAGATTGCCGGCCGGTGTGGCCGTGCGGTTCTAGGTGCTTCAGTCTTGAACCGCGTGACCGCTACGGTTTTGCCTCGGGCATGGATGTGTGTGATGTCCTTAGGTTAGTTAGGTTTAATTAGTTCTACGTTCTAGGCGACTGATGACCTCAGAAGTTAAGTCGCATAGTGCTCAGAGCCATTTGAACCATTTTTGTTCTCAGATTTTATAACCGGGAATCACTTAGGGAAACCCAGAGTACCTAAATCTGAAAGGCTAAAAGGGGATCTGAACAACAGTCCTCCAGTAAGCGTGTCCAGTGTCGTAACCAGTGTTCATCTTCACTCGATGACGAGGTTCGAATCTTACGGATGGCTGAAACGGATACCCGCCGCACCTAGCACAAAAGTGATTGTACCCTCAGGGTGGGATCGGCAGAGTTTTGTAAGAGCTTGCACGGGAAATGTCCAGTTACTTGTATTCTTTACATACCACAGCATCTACGCTCTGAGCAAAATATT
Source organism: Schistocerca cancellata (assembly GCF_023864275.1). Taxonomy (NCBI): domain Eukaryota; kingdom Metazoa; phylum Arthropoda; class Insecta; order Orthoptera; family Acrididae; genus Schistocerca; species Schistocerca cancellata. The sequence continues at coordinate 293,207,075 of NC_064630.1, read as the reverse complement.
GCGTTGAAATCGGCTAGAAAATGCTAGAAATATCTGGTTACTGGAGGTCAAAAGCAATATTTGATGTTTTAACGTCATAAAACTTGCCATTGCCAGTACGACTAATATTCTTTCTGTAAACTGACCACATAGCTACCTCTGTTTCATGAAGACAAGACAGTAACGCCAGGCTGGTATTCCAGAGTTTTCCTGCTTATACCGTTTTAATGTATCAATGACAAATGTCCAGAACAAGGTCTCATCATCATAATGCTCACCTTTCACCGCAAGCCAAACCTAAGGATCAGGTTGAGGATTTTAGCATCGACAACAATCCTTGAACCACTCCGTGCAGTTTGTGCCTATTTCTATCCATGCATCTACGTTGCTCAACTTTTCAGACGCAGTGCCTCTGCAAATGATCTGAGGGACCTCCCAAATGAAGCCTGCGGTAAAGGTTTCACAATATGATTTGAAAGGATGCAGAGGTGCATAAAATATCATGGAAAGTACTTCGACAAGAAATGAAGGCAATAACGCCAAAATATGATTATTAAGTCTTAGAAATCTCAGAGGATCCCTCACACGTGATTGTGCATCATGCGCGCCTGTATTTTCATATGCATTATCTGGGCTAAATCATCTACAAATGTCTGCATCCGCTTCGAAACTGTGTGGTTTGCAAACAGCAAAATGGTTCAAATGGCTCTGAGCACTATGGGACTCAACTGCTGTGGTCATAAGTCCCCTAGAACTTAGAACTACTTAAACCTAACTAACCTAAGGACATCACACACATCCATGCCCGAGGCAGGATTCGAACCTGCGACCGTAGAGATCGTGCGGTTCCAGACTGTAGCGCCTTTAACCGCTCGGCCACTCCGGCCGGCTGCAAACAGCACCGAAGTCTCCACTGCCCCTACGACTCCCACCCTTATATTATCTTCGCGTATCGTGGCAAAACTAATACTGTATGTTAGATGACAAATGTCCTGGCTAACAGATCTCAGAACAAAAATAAAAATAAAAAAAGTGTTGCACTGAAATTTTGTGATTAACAAAGCCAATATTGCGTATTCGTGAGTTCTATAGCTGTACAGATCATAAAGCATCCATACATTTAAGAAAATTTAGTATCAGAGAGTTCTCCATGGTGTTGCATCGAATATCCACATGTACTGGTACTGTCTTTCCTTAGAATCATTGGAGGATTTTCGAGACAGCTACAATCGTCTTAAATTTTAGCGCCGTAAACCTTTATACTTCCACAAAAAATGCAAAGTCACGTTTACTGTTACTCTTTTATAGGGAACCGTGTCGTTTATTGAGGGTAATCACTGATAAACGAAAACATTATGACCTTCCGATTAACACCGTGTAGGTTCAGTTTTGAAACTCAGTACAACAAAGATTCTTTGGTCTTGATTTTCCAGTTCCTTGGTAGGTTTCTGTTGCTATGTGGCACAAGATGTTTGCACACAGGTCGCGTAAACTACGGGCTAGTAGTCTGTGACCGTGGAGCTTAGCTTGCAACGGTGCCTAACGGTTATTGCTGAGTTGTTTGTCTTCCTAACAGCAGCGCATAGAGCAAACCATTTGCGAATTTGCCAGATATTTCTCGTATTTTAGATACATGGGATATGCGCCACTCTGTTTAAGAAGAATGGCTTGATGTAGTCACAGGAACGAGTTGTGAACGTCTACTTTCATATGCCACAACTAATTCGCCGCAAATAATAACCTGTAGCTGTGACCCTACACTCAAACACTCTGTGTATTAGCTAGAAATTTGAGTTAATAAAATACACATAATACAAAATAAAAGTTAAACGAATAATTTAATAACAAGAGTTCTGTTCTAGCGTCTGTAATTGACATAGACGATAAAGAGTCATGTTGAATAATGTTTACTAAAAGAAGGAAGTCTAGGATAAACGGGAAGTGGTCCTACGATATTCACATAAAATACAGACAGAAAATACCCTTATCAAATGCAGTAAAGTTATTTAGAATGTTACAAGAATGACGAGTTTGTTTGCGTGGCCATCAACCGCAGCAAGCACAGAAATATTTGTTTTATAAATAAAAATCGCCTTCTCTTGCTGTACTGTATTTTATTTCTCCAAGATGCGCTTCGCCTTTTTTCATTGATGATGCCTTAAGGTGAAAAAAGGCAAAACGCGTCTGGGAGAAATTAAATACAGTGCAGCAAGAGAAGGCGTTCTTAATTTACAAAACAAATGTTACGAGAATGGTAGCAAAACCCCAACACTAAATTGTAATCAAAGACATGCGAAAACTAAATCCATTTCGCGATCGCAGTGCACGAAATATCCACCAGCTCAAAACATCTACATCTACATCTACATCTACATCCATACTCCGCAAGCCACCTAACGGTGTGTGGCGGAGGGTACCTTGAGTACCTCTATCGGTTCTTCCTTCTATTCCAGTCTCGTATTGTTCGTGGAAAGAAGGATTGTCGGTATGCCTCTGTGTGGGCTCTAATCTCTCTGATTTTATCCTCATGGTCTCTTCGCGAGATATACGTAGGAGGGAGAAATATACTGCTTGACTCCTCGGTGAAGGAATGTTCTCGAAACTTCAACAAAAGCCCGTACCGAGCTACTGAGCGTCTCTCCTGCAGAGTCTTCCACTGGAGTTTATCTATCATCTCCGTAACGCTTTCGCGATTACTAAATGATCCTGTAACGGAGCGCGCTGCTCTCCGTTGGATCTTCTCTATCTCTTCTATCAACCCTGTCTGGTAAAGATCCCACACTGCTGAGCAGTATTCAAGCAGTGGGCGAACAAGCGTACTGTAACCTACTTCATTTGTTTTCGGATTGCATTTCCTTAGGATTCTTCCAATGAATCTCAGTCTGGCATCTGCTTTACCGACGATCAACTTTATATGATAATTCCATTTTAAATCACTCCTAATGCGTACTCCCAGATAATTTATGGAATTAACTGTTTCCAGTTGCTGACCTGGTGTATTGTAGCTAAATGATAAGGGATCTTTCTTGCTATGTATTCGCAGTTCATGGTTCAAGATGGTGATTCACAAATTAACACACACGATACAAAGAATAGTCACCCATACTCTGGGTATCCTCGGTTTCGTAGTACAAGCGGAGAAGTTAAGAATCCTACTCTAGAGCACATTCAGACCTCTCGAAATATAAAGTTCCTTCGAAAGTGCAGGATCAGTCAGCTATACGACTGAATCATGCACGTCACAATAGGTCTGATCACTTCCAGCACTCGACATCAAGTCCAGAATCGCTCCCTCGAGCTGGTCACTCGAGAAGTCCCAGTCTCCACTTGACTCCCGTGGTGGTTACTTCTTCATTGGGTGGAGCCCGTCCCCACGAAAAATAGATGTCCTTAAGCTCTACTGACATGATTTGATTCATCTTGACCACTTTCCCACAATAAACTAAGATATTACTATATTTAAATAAATAAATCTTCTAAACATTGTCACATTATGATAAGTTACAATAATTATAAATAAAGGTTTGTCCATAAACAAAGAAGCCAGCATTCTTATGCAGATCTGCTCATGATAAATGACAACAGATTTTTATTATATTTCATTTGAACAACTTGTAAATTAGCATAGATTTTTAGTGGCACTTGCAGTTAACGTTTAAATAAAGTTATGGGCAAAATGTTAAAGTGTTCATTAAAAATCTACACAAATATAAAAAAAATATAGGGTACTGATACTGTATTGATTTGCTTTGTGAATGTGGAGAGTTCTGACAAATATTTATGTAATAAAAATGTATAAAAGACCTAATAACTCAAGAAATAAACTAGATACAGATATGTACCTTCGTAAACAAATTCACCTTACCTTGTAACAATTCTAGGCGGACGACTAGTCGAATTTGCCGACCATGACATACCTTGAGTTAACTATCATGGTCCTCCTCAAACAACTGATTCTTGATTCCAGTACAGCTATTCTGCTGGAAGGTGCCATCGCCATTGTGGAAGACATCAAGCAGGAAGGTATACATGTGGTCCGCAGTGATGTTCACATAGTCCATAGGTCTTGTGGTGCTTCGATTACCACGATAGGTCCGATGTAAGTTCTAGAAGATTGTGTATCTGGATACGACCATCGACTTTGTGTAACAAGAAACGTGTTTCATCCGACTAGTATTCATGTTTCCATCGATTCACGGCCCGATATTAATGATCTTGTGCCCCTGAAATCTTTTTCAAATGGCTCTAGGCACCATGGAACTTAAAATCTGAGGTCATAAGTCCTCTAGACTTAGAACTACTTAAACCTAACTAACCTAAGGACATCACACACATCCATGCCCGAGGCAGGATTCGAACTTGCGACCGCAGCAGCAGCGCGGTTCCGGACTGAAGCGCCTAGAACCGCTAGGCCACAGCGGCCGGCAATCTTTTTCACATTAGAGGAACACGTAAGTGACATCTGCAGCGGACCTGAATGATCAACGATGTGTGCTGAAGGGTTGCTCCGAAACATTTGTGCCTGCGACTGCCTAATCCTCCGCCTTCAGCTTTGCCGCAGACCGCCACTATCCCAATTCACGGAATGTGCAAGCTTCCGACGTTCGCTTCGACGCTGGGACATTAAACCTTAATCTTCCTTTCTTTTTCCACGTCTCGAAGCGTAGACGTCCAACACCTTGTCGTCCACTTGTGGTTTCACCTTAATTAACCATCTTCCGTGGACGCCCATGACAGTAGAGGTCGAACAGTCTACCAGCTTCGTAGTTTCCGAGATCCTCACTCCCAGGCAGCAGGCCGTGACAGTCTGTCCTTTCTCAAAGTAGCTTTCGTCAATGGATTTCCCAATTTGCGCCCCGTGTCGTCTCTAGAACGTTTTTCCAGATGTCCCTGCTCTGATTACGTATTTTCCTTGCCGCGCCACGTGCCTGCAGCGGCAACAGGCGGCACTCGACGTCACGGTGGATAGTAGTCTCAAAGTTCTGGCTCATCAGTATAGTTTTGTACAACACGAGGGAAAAAAGAGTAGCAGGATTTTCTCCTAGCTGTAGCGGAAGCATGGACGTGTCTGAGTGTGTGTAGGTGGCGAGGTACTGGAACGTGCCGGCTCTCTGGAAAACTGCGAAGTTACTTTGCTGCGCCGGTCATGTTTCCGGGGAGTTGCCACTTCACCACTCGAGGAACTTGGGACACTGGTGACGCGCGAAGCCGCAATATGAGCTCAGTGGTGGCAGCGCGGAGTGGGGGAAGGTGAGGCGAGGCGGCCACCTGCTCATCAAAGTTGTACGTGGGAGGCAGCGACGTCTGCCCCAGCTGCCTTGTCACCTCTCGACTCGATTCGCTGCTTGCCTGCGTGCCACTGTGTCGTAATGATCCAGCCGTCCCTTTACTATTGTTTGCATGAAATTAATGCATTTGTACGGATATTTTTTCGTATTGTTAAGGTTGGTCTAACTACGCGAAATTTTGTCAAAAGGAAGAGGGATATTTCATATCTCGTTACTGTAGGCCAGTGTTAACGAATAGTGATTAAAGTTAAGTTATACACACGTTTCATCTTCTCCCTAGCATACATGATGTAGATTAAAACCGACTACAAAAACTAGACGTTGGTTTCTGCCTGTTTAAGTTCCCCACAGTTTGTGATATCCTTTTATTGACTTGTTCGAGAACGAGATACAGATCGGAAGAGACATAGGTGCGTCATCCAGGTCTTACTTGAAATGGATGATCATGACTACCGATTAGCTCTCCGGTGGATATATACATTTTATGTCCGTCAGACCATCAGTGTGTCATTTACAAAGTCAGAAAAAAGTGGTGAAAACTGATACAAGGCTAAAACTAAATTCAGTCTACATCTACATTCTTAAAACCACTCTGAAGTGAATGACAGAGGGTACGCCCCATTGTACCACTTATTTGGATTTCACCCGTTTGATTCACGTGTGGAGTGCAAGAAGAATGATTGTTTAAATGCCTCCTCGCGTGCTGACATTAATCTAAACTTATCTTAACGATCCACATGGGAGCAATACATAGGAGGTTGCAGTATATTCCTGGAGTGATAATATAAAACCGGTACTTGAAACTTCGTAAGTAGGCTTTGACGGATGCTTCACGTCTATCTCCAAGTATCTGCCAGTTCAGTTTCTTCGGCATCTTCGTGACATCCACCCACGAGCCAAACAAACCTGGGACCATTCGTGCTGCCCTTCTCTGTACACGCTCAGTAGCCACTGTTGATCGTATTTCGTATGGGTCCCAAATACTTGAGCGATGTTCGAGGACGAGACGCACAAGTGATTTGTATGCATCTCCTTTGCAGACTGATTGCACTTCCTCGTTAATCTACCAATAAAACCAAGTCTATCATGTAACTTACCCGTGACTGAACCTTTGTGATCATTCCATTTCACATCTTTCACAATGTTACTCCGTGGTATTTGTATGAACTGACCAATTCCAAATGTGACTCACTGATATTCAAGTCATAGAGTACTACAATTTCTTGCTTTGTGAAGTACGTAGTTTTAAATTTCTGAACAATGAAAACAAGTTACCAGTGTTCGGACCCCTATGAAATCTTATTGAGATCTGATTGAATGTTTAGGCAGCTTCTCAGGCAGCACTTTATTGTAGATAAATGGATCAGTTGCGAAAAGTCTGACGTTACTATTAAAGTTGTTCGCAAGATCATCAACATACAACATGAATAGCAAGAGTCCCAACACTACTGTGAGGCACACCTGAACTTACTTGTACATCCGTAGAAGACACTCCATCCAAGACAACTTGCTGCGTCCTCCCTTCCGAAGAAATCCTCACTTCTGCCACGAATGTTTCACATCATAAACCGTACGACCATACTTTTGATAATAAGCGTAGATGTGGCAGTGAGTCAAATATTTTTTTGAAAATCTAGAGATACCGCATTTACCTGAGTACCTTGATCCAAGGCTTTCATTATGTCATATGAGAAACGTGCGAGTTGCGTTAACCACGATCGATGTTGATTGGAATTGATCAGGTCATTCTGTTCAAGTTACTTTATTAAGTTTGAGTTAGCAATATGCACTAAGATTCTACAATAAATCGGTGTGTGGAATGTCGGACGGTAGTTTTGTGAATTGCTTGTACTAGCCTTCTTGTTGACAGGTGTGTAATGGGCTTTTTTCCAACTAATGGGCACCGTTTCTTTGGTTCGAGGCCTCTGCGATACATTATAACTTATAGCGGGGCTGACTAAGCCGTTAATTCAGTACAGAGGCTAACACGGATTTCATCGGTTCCTGGAGCTCTGTTCAGGTTTAACTGTTTCAGTTGTTTCTCCATGCTACTGACAAATTATGACGAAAGGTCAAGAACTAAGGTATATGCTCTGGGATTGCAGCAGACTGTTTCTCCCTTTCAACGACTGTCGTAATAGCAGCAACTCCATCCGCTGGAATACTAGCGCAAGTCACATTAGCCAAACTTTACAATTCGAGAAACGGGGAAACTATGACTGCGCAATGTCTTACAATGGAAGTGGCAGAAAACATAGATGAATCTAATAGTCCATATTTTTTTTCTAACTTCAACGTAAAATCGAATTTTGTCTCCATAGCGGAAGATCATTGGTGGTGACGGATAAGTATGTATATCAGCTGAGATTACATCACTGAACAGTGTTTGATGGTTACCGAAATTTTCTTACACTTGTTTGGTTCTACTGAGTTTTACCGCACATTGAGTTCCAGAGGTTATCAACTTTATGTTTAATTCGATTTCGTTTAGGAATATGAATCATTCAGTTACTAAGCTATAATGCTACTAAATAAGTGGAGAGTCATTTGTAAAACAAGAACTCATTAGGCAGAAAATCACAATAGATTTCTATTCATTATTATCCTCTCAGAGATGTCATGTCTCTTGGAGATGTGAGAGTAAACTGAATTAAGGAAATCAAATGTAGTTCTTGTCAGTTTTAAGACATACTTTCACTACTCTACGTAATTAGTAAATAAACAGTTAGTTACAATAAAAATTACTTCATGCTTTAATTAGTTTCATGTAGTAACTAAATATAACTGCATTTGTCTTACATACAGGATCAAATAAACCCAATTAAGTTAAAAAACTGTTGAGAATTATGTGAATCTGTAATGAAAACTTTACGTTACATTATAGAGTAACGAAAGCTGTTGTAAAATGAATAATATCTTACAAAATCTATTAATAAGTAAGTTATTTTATAGATTTTTGACACAAGCTCAAATATCTTAGTACTATACCTCCCACAACACTCAGTAACTCTGAAGATCTTCACTGCTGGTACCTTGTCTGATCTCATGTCATTCACAGCTATACCCGTTACAGAATTATCTATTTTCTCCCTACCAAATTTCGACTCCTCTTTTATTAAACTCAAGGAAAACTCTTCTCCTGCACACAGGACGTGTAAATTTAACAATTCAAGCTTTCGGTTACACACAAATTCCGAAACGTACTCCTAGTAATGAACTAAAATTCCCAATAACAAAATAATTTTGTTTGGTGTGCTGATAACATCTATCTGCCATTTTTTTCGATATTTAAGAGGTTACTCATCTGAACCTTGCAGTTCAACACTCCCACTTTTTACTTTTAGAAACTCACGTTTAGTCCTCCGATATGTTGCGTCGATGTTTTCTGGGGTGATCTATTGCTTAAATTCTCTACATGTCTGTCTCATCCATTATGATTTATCCTATTTACACATCGTGTTAATTACATTTCGAAGCAATCCATATAGCTGGCATTCTTTCTAAGCGTTTGTATATTACAGATGGAGTAATTCTTGAGTGATCTATGCCTTTTGTACCTCTGTATAAGTCGCATTTATTGTATCTTGTCCTACGATAACTACGTCCCTGTTTCTTAACCTATACTTGTCTTTTGATAAATTACTCTCGACATTTTTAGTTAGGATTTTAACCACTGTCTCAGTTAATTTCCACTTTAACCCACATTTTCAGTGTAACAGCTTGTCGTGTATTCATTTTTCTGTAATCCATTGATATTTAGCTTGCTGTTCATCCCAGCTTAGCCTATTTCTACACCTGGGCTTACATGACAGTGCGATTTAAGATCTTTTTTTAATTTTGTGTGCCGTCTGCCTATGTATTCCGGGCAGCTCTGAGCATAACTTTTTCTGTTGTTTATTGGAATGAGATTGTATCTCAAAACTCAAGAAGTGCGTATCTCCTAATTCTTTCACGCAGTCAACATTCTCCAGTAATTTCGCTTTTTATTCTCTCCCCTACTACAAAGTTATGGTCACGTAGGACTAAAAGTTTCATGGAATTTCACGTATGCAATTGCTTTATTTCCTCATTTATTTCCCGAACATCAGTTTGAGTTGAGTGCATATTAAATCTGTGCAATGGCAGTTTAACTGATTTCGATGCAGTCTTTAAATAAACAATTTGGTCTTTCATTTGCTCATAGGAACTCACCGTATAACCTAGCGTGTTGTTTATAATGGTTCCTATTTGTAAGCTTGAATGATGCTGTCATAGCTGAAGTGCACTCACGTGACTATAAATCTCACTCCTGTTTCCTTATAATTCTAGTAATCGGTTTTGAATGTTACTGTAACCCATTTGTCTCTATTTTATGATTCCTCTCATTCTTTGAAATTTTCAGTATTGTATTTGCTAGACGTTATCTTACCCATTTCCCTCACGAAAAATTCTCCTATTCATCCATCACCCTGAGATCCGAATAGGTTTTTAGTTTACCCCTGGATTTCTGGCTTAGCGATCACAATAAGAAACTTTCCGAACAGTATTTCCTTTTCTGTTTTGCAGATGCCAGCTGAGAAGTGTCGTACGTAAGCTTTCTACGAGGGTAGTTTGACAAGATTAGCAAAAAAATTAGTCAGTTTGGTAAATAACTCAACTTACTTCCCGGTATAATCTCCTTTGAGGAATATACACTATGTTTAGCTATTTCGTCCCACTGGAAAAATAGGTTTGTCAAACTGTGCAAAATACTTGTTGACGAGAACTAGCACTTCCTCATTTGATGAAAGTTTCTTCCTACCAAACCAAAGTTTCAAGTTAAGGAATAGGAGAAAGTCACTTAGGGCAAAGTCTGGTGAAAAGGTGGGTGAGGAACCAGTTCAAAGCCCAGTTCATGCACTTTCGGTACTGTTATCGCTGTTGTATGGGATGGTGCATTATACAGGTTAAAGAGCACTTTTACACGAGTCAATCTCGGTCTTTTTTCAGCCAATGCTAGCTTCACACAATCCAGCAACATAGCATAATAGAACTCAGTTTCGGTGCTGCCTTTACCCAAGTAATCTATGAGTATTATTTCTTGGGAATACCAAAAAAAGTGAGTCTCACCCTGCTAGCTGACAAAATGATCCTTGGCTTCTTCTGTGCACCTCCCCAGGCTTTGTCCATCGTTTTGACTCTTATGTATTAATCGATACAGAATTCATCATCAGTCACAAATAGGTGAAAAAATCTTGCCGCCTGCGATTAAATATCGCCAGACGCTGCGCTGAAATGTTGTGCCAAATGTGCTTTTGGTTGACTGTGAGCAATCGCGGGACTCACATGGAACACGATTTCTTTGCAGACAATTCTCTGCGCAGGATAAATTCTCTCGCTCAGTTGAGATGTCTACAGTCTCAGCAGTCTCACGAATTTTTATGTGGCAGTGATGCGCTACCATATCATGGATTTCGTCAATTGTTTCCTTTGTGATGGCCTCGACTGAACAGCAGGAGCACATTTTGTCTTTGGTACTTGTCAGACCACATTTGAATTCATTAGTCAAAACATGGCCTTCAATGATGGTTCAAAGTCCACGTGAACTTAATCCAATTCTGTTTTTGTCTGCGCAGCAGTCCAATCCTTCGAATGAAAATTTTTAATAACAGTACGAAACTGTTTTGTCCATTTTCATTCGCAGTCAACACACCAATTTAGACGCCTGTCAACAATGAGTTATATGCTGTACATTGTTGAAATCTTCTATACTATCCTTGCAGTAATGAAGCTTATCAACCAAGAAAGGGCAACAATAATGTTCAATTCATTGATAGAAATTTGTTAAACTTATGAAACCATTTGTAATGGAAGCCAACAATATGGTCGTTAAAGATTGGAACTCGAACCAAATTTTGGGGAAGTATTTATTAATTACAAATTAAAGTGTTCGGATATTTGAAGTAACTACTTGGAGTGCAACTTTGTGCACACAGATTGCAAAACAAAGTCAACCATTGAGTCAGAATTAAGAAATCTGGGTGTCTTCTGAATAAGAACTGAAACTAATTGTAGCAATATCGTGAAACACGTTGCATCATAAAGTTTTGGATTGGTTTTTCGAAGTGTTCGTGTCATTCGCTTACAAGGATAGTGTCACAGTAGATGAAGAATGCTATTCGTACCACATCCAAGTTATTGGCCCAATATCTACAGTTACCCTCGGCTATTATTAATATGGCCCCATGTGTTTATTCATTACATTTGTTTTGATTGCACACTATCACTCATTCTCCGATATCTCTCTATACCTCTACCTCCTCCCTATAAACCATCACAGATTAATCATCAAACATTCAAACGTGCAAACATGCTTCACAAACATTGGATAACCTAGCTGGTATCCTTCAGCAAGTTAACGTAACTGAGTTGTCAGAGAAAATGTCGTTACCCTACGACACAATCAAGTGAAAGAAAGAAGCCAATAAAATATAACTTTTCATTGACTTATTGTGACAAAAACAACTGTCTCGTTCTCTTCCTTAGGGCACCATTCGTATGCGGCATGTGCGCAGCACACTGCTCAACACGCCGTCGTCCGCTTTTCACAACATGGAGTATTCGCTGCTTATTCGAGGAGCTCATCAGCTGTTGTCATGAGGCTGACTGGACCCCGTTCCACTCTTTTCACCAAGCAAAAACCCTTGGCACGAGTGACATGGCGGCTACTTGTTACACTGCAACTAGTCTACATTGAAGGTTTTAATGAATTCCACAATGCAAAATTAACGAACACACAGAGATTAGTAAATTTAATGGAGAATCTTTTTTCACTGATGTGCGCAATGTTATCTTCCACTGGAGAATTTACTTTCATGGATGCAATGAATTCCACAATACAACGTTACTGAAAAAAAGACACGAAAAGTTAAATTTTATTGAGAAAATTTTGGCTTTTTGGCGATGAAAGGAGACAGCTCGCAATGTTTCACTTTGCAGAAACTGCACCATTCTCACTTTTGACTATTTGCTTTTCTTTTTCGCTAAGTTACTTACGCTTTGTGTCGAATATTTATTTTCCGTATTCACTGACCAGCTGAGTACCCGGCATTGTTCGGATAATTATTTATTCCAGTATTCTATTAGTCCACTTCCTTCTTGCCCCTCTCTGTCCATCTCGTCCTCTCGTCTCTCCATATTCGTCTCCTCGTCTTCCCTTTCTGTCTATTTCACCCAAGTCTCCGTCCATCTCCTCCTCCTCCAACTCTGTCTGCCCATCTGCTCCTCCCCTTTTTCTCTCCGCGTTATCGCACCCACCCCAATATGTGGTTGCTGATTCTTACCCGGACAGTCTTTCTTTCCAGGTAATAATTAATACTCGTTTGTGTACCAAGTTAGGTTGAAATCGATCTAGGGGTTAGGAGGACCTATTTACCGATGGATTGGTTCGTGTACACGTATGTCATGTATATTTCACACCTATTGGTACACATATTTCACCTGTATATCAAGCGACTTTCTCCTTGTAGTTTCGTTTTCAAGCACTTAGCTATGTGTCGTACAATGATATAATTTTGTAGGTACATCCAGTGGTAAAATTTGTTGCAAATAGAGTTAGTAGTAAGGAAATAATAAATTGAAAGGTCATCACTGATACTGCAGTTTTACTGCATGAATAGCGAAAATTTAGCAAGTGGTAAAACATTTTTCCTTGTATCATTCTGTAGGGAGTGTAAGCATAAAAATGTTTCGTAGAGATTTAAAATTATGTGCAAAGTTGGTTGAAAATCATGAAGTGCTCTCATTCACAAATAATGGATAAACTGGTGGTTCTTTCCAGACCGAAGGCGACATGTGTATAAAATTTGGTTCAAATAGATCCGGTAGTTTAGGAGGATATGTGGAACATACATACACACGTGCTTACATACACCTTTATAATATGTATGGATTTACTGAAACATAAATATTACGATGGTGGACACAAATTGAGACATATTTTTAAATAATTATATGTTTTTTCGTATGAAGTGTGGTTGAGATCATAATGGATATACTCACATATTTCTGACGTTTAATAGAATGGAATGCAGAGGATACGGGTCAGGGAGATGGGCAGCACTGCGGATATAACTCTCACTCCTGCTGCCGCAACAACGTCCGCTGACTAGCTACAATCCATTAGTTCTGCTGTCAGCCGCAGCCACCAAAATCAGCTGAACGTAGTCCGATTGCGTTTGACGTATGTGCGCATCCCCTGGCGATTTTACTGCAGTCTCCCTGCAATTAATATCAGCCATGCAGAATGTGACCATAGGCGTTATATTGCACTGAACACTCGATTTACAACGTTACGGCGTAATAGCAGTGAATTGATGCAGTAAGGGAACTAACAAACGCCTTGGTGTAGGTCGTCATCCATGAATACACGACCATTGTCCTGACTGTTTTTGATTTTCGACTTCTCTTCTGTAAGCTAAGGAGCGGGTTACAAGTCTTCTATAAGCATGCAAATAATGACCTGCTGGAAATCAATAAATACATTTATCATTTTGTCACTTTGTCGCTTCTGAGTCAACTAATTTTCTTTTGCTACGGTTACCACCATCAAGCAGTTACATGATACATGACGTTACAGCAACAAAGCTAAATTCCTGACAGTATTAAATTCTGTGGTGCACAGTGGCTGGAGGACGGATCTTCGGCTTTTGCGGGCATTTACCTTACCGACTGGGAATTGTAGGTGTTGTTCACGGCTTGCCTCAAGAGCTTCGCTCTTTCTGGAATTAGCATCACTTGGACTACATATTCCGTGGAATAAGTCAATTTACAGGCTGTGTGTACATGATTTACTTGTGAGTACGGCTGCATTTTGGGCTTTTACAGAGCACTTACGTTGTTCAGTGAACTGAGCAAAAAGGAACATACAGAGTGTGTCAAAAAGGACTTTACAGTTTTGCTATGAGGTACAAAATTTATTGCAAACTTACAGAACCGGTAGATGTGTCATTTTGTTGCAAACAACCTTAGGTTTCACGTAAAAGTTTCAAGTGTCATTTTGGTTCGATGTGACTACAATTTGTGATGCGGCAAACTTACTACACTCGTTGCAAAATTTATCATGTCACAGTAAACAACCCATTTCAACGAAGTTCTTGTGAAAGAGTAAATTTTAGGCCTGCTTGGAGGTCCTTTAGCGTATTCGGTGCGATATTTACGTCGAAGAGATATTGCCGAGTTCGTTTTTTGAAACCAAAACGCACAGACAACAGGTTCCCCTGCCTACAGAGTAACTCCAGCAGATTAAAAAATACTGAAACATCACTCACAAGACAGATTTTAACACTCCAAATGTCACACATACCGGATTTCACAAGGAAATACAAACAATTGGAATGGGCAACATGTGGCATTTTACAGTCTTAACAATCCTCCATCAAAACATGTAATCAATAAAAAATTAAATACAACTGTGAGAAGTTGAGCTCCAGTCTTTGAACTAATAAGTATTTTGTGTTACTGAACACTGGCGCAGAGACACAGAAATCCAACATGTAGTATTATCATTGAATGAATGGGGAAACTCTTACTGCAGAACTGATTCAAGGGGTGGAGAATCATTATACCAGAAAAGAAACACAGTTCAAATCAAGACATGACCTCAGTACAGTAAGTGTAGACAAACACTTTGAAATATCATCTACTGAATTAAGAGGGCTTGATGTCATCAAGAAATTAATCATTTTGTATGTGTATAGATATCTCAGTGTTAGTGTGGACACTTTTTTCAATAAATTAACAGAAGTTCTAGATAAAGTCTCAAGTACAAAGGTAACATAATTCTGTGTGGGGACATCAACATCAACACTAATATCATAAATGAATCCAGCAGCACCCTCATAAATATCCTTCAAAATTTTGGCATGTCCCTGTTGGTCAATAGTGCAACAAGGGTTACTACAATGACTTCATCACTAATTGACGTTGTGGCCAAAAATATGGCAGGAAAAAATGTGATGTAGCTGTAAAGGATCTCAGACTATCAGACCACCTCTGTCAAATAATAACAGGAAAATCAGACATCGAATCATTCCATGAACTATAAGCTTACAAAAGACATCTATCAGAAATCAAAATATAAGATTTTTCGAAAGAACTAGCGAAACAAAGCTGGGATGAAGTGTATAAAGTAACCAACGTGAATATAAAATTTTCTAAACTCTCTACGTTATTTAAACTGACCCTTGAAAAGGCATTTCCAGAAGTATGCATGTCTGTATCAACATCTCACAAAAAAATGGATAACAGCAGGAATTAAGAAGTCCTCACAAGCACTTAAACACCTCAGTTAAATGAAAAAGAGTGGCAGTGATCCAGAATTACTAAATTTCTATCATAGATACAAAAAGATTTATAGGAAGGTGCTGATTGCTACAAAAAAGTCATTTAATGATAAAATAATATACCTAATGTAGAGAATAAAAGCTAAGCAGTCTGGGATGATATAAAAAAGGAAACGGGTAGAGGCAAACAAACGCAGAATAACATACTGCTAAGCGCTGGGTATAAGGTAATAAATGGTCCAGAATACTTAGCAACTATGTAAACGAGCATTTTTCAAGTACTGCAGATAAGTTACTGCAAAGATTCCCTAAAACAAATATAACACTCTTAACTAATGTTGCACGACATACAATTATGTTACTTCCAACCACAGGAAATGAAGTCAATAAAACTGTTCAAAAAGTACAAAATAAAACGTCAGTAGACTTAGATGAAGTACCAGTGTGCGTACTAAAACAATGTATACAGATTATACAAGGCCCCTTAACAAATATAATAAATGAATCCTTCACATCAGGGACATTACCATAGCAGTTAAAATGGGCAAGAATTGTGCCTTTGTTTAAGGAAGGTAATGCAGAAGACATAAAAAATTACCAGCCCATTTCCTTGCTGTCACCATTTGGGCCAGAGTTGTACCGTTGGTTAAGGAAGGTAATGCAGAAGAAATACAGAATTACCAGCCCATTTCCTTGCTGTCACCACTCTCTAAAATAATAGTAGCAATTATGAAAGACAGATTAATGAATTACCTGAATAAATACAATCTTTTAAGTGAATCACAGTTTGGTTTCTGAAGTGTCAAAAATACAGTCAGCCACAGAAAAACTCTCAAAAGTTGTACTTGCTTCTCTTAACAAAGGTGGGTGTGTTAGAGGCATAGTCCGCAGCTCGTGGTCGTGCGGTAGCGTTCTCGCTTCCCGCGCCCGGTTCCCGGGTTCGATTCCCGGCAGGGTCAGAGATTTTCTCTGCCTCGTGATGACCGGGTGTTGTGTGATGTCCTTAGCTCAGTTAGGTTTAAGTAGTTCTAAGTTCTAGGGGACTGATGACCATAGATGTTAAGTCCCATAGTGCTCAGAGCCATTTGAATCATTTTATCAGAGGCATGTTTTTGGATCTTTCTAAGGCGTTTGATAAAGTCGACCACAAGATTCTATTAAATAAGGGTAGCTAATGGCTGGTTTCGAGCATACCTAGCACACAGGGTACAAAGGCCAGAGGTATCACATACTTCAAATAGATCTAACATTTAGTAAAACACTTATCAGAACCAAAATGCATTAATACAGGGCTTCTGCAAGGTAGCATAGTAGGACCAATACTATTCCTAATATACGGCAATGACTTTCCCAGTAGTGTTACTCATGGTGAAAAAATTCTCTTCGCTGATGACAGCACTATTATAGTCACTGAGAAAACAAGAGAACTCCTTGCAGAAAAAGCAAATGAAATTCTCAAGAAAGTTTATGATTGGCCAATAAGCAAAGTGACATTGAACATAAAGAAAACTAATGCCATGAATTTCAGTTTGAAAAGGGAAAACGACAATGTTAAATTAAATGTAGATTGCATCTCGATAGACTGTGTAACAAATGCAAAATTTCTAGGAATGAATATTGATTCTCAGGTGAAGTGGTGTGGACACACAAAGGTACTTGCAAACAGAACGTCGTCATCAGTATGTAACATCCATTGTCTTCTACTTACATTCAATTCATATGTACACTCAGTTCTTAGCTATGGCTTTATTTTTTGGGGAACAAATGTGCAAAATACGAACACAGTTTTCAAACTCCAGAAAGGAGCCATAAGAATAATAACCAAAAATAGTAATCGAGCTCATTGTAAAGTCTGTTCAAAACACAGGGGATTTTAAGTCCTCTGTGTGAATACATTTTCAAGTCAGTTGTGCACATCAAAAATAACATTGGTAATTACTGCACAAACAGCTCAGTCCATGATCATGGAACAAGTGCTAGACCCAAGTTACATTTACCAAGAAAAAATAAACATAAAACTCAAAACAGCATTTGCTACAAAAGAATGAAACTGTCCAATAAATTACCAGAAAATGTTAAAGAAATTGCAAAAATACACTTATTTGAAAAGACAATTGCAAAGAACCTGTAATGATGATTATAAAACATCCAACATTCCACATAAAACCTCCACACTACGTTTTTTCCTTCTTTTTCCCTTTTCTAGAAAAACTTACCCATAAGCTATGCATAGCACAATACTAAGACCTCTTCCTCTTTCTGAGCTCAACATCTCACTCATTACAGAGGGATGCTGACTCAAGTTTTCGGGATAGCAAATGGGAAGCTGCAGTACAGAAAGTGGCCACAGATCATCAGTGCGAGTGTGTTTGTGTGTGCAGTGAGTGAAGTGTTATGAAAAATGTGTGAATGGTGTGTACAGTGACTGATAGTGAGATATGAGTAAACAATGAGGCATTACATTACTTAATAAGTTATTTGTAAAAGAAGTATTGTATACCAGTAGTAAATCTAATGACTGTCTCTAACTAGAAGTCTGTAAATGTATGTGTATACGAATTAGTTTAATTTAAATTGGCCCAAACTTGTAAAGACTTTGACATGTCCTATATCCTTGTAAAAAGAGGTCTACAGATGAATAAAGCTGCTACTACTACTACTACTACTACTACAACTACAATGAGCAGCAGTGAAAGTAGCCATTTAAACTGCGCGCTATGCTGTCGCTCCTGGTGGTGGAGTGGGGTACTGATGCATTACGTGAATCATAATTGAGCTTGTTTGCCAAAAAATGACACATCTACTGGTTGTGTAAGCTATCTCAATAAATTTCTACAACATAAAAAGCATTAAAGTAGTCTTTGACTCACCCTACACTTGCCCTTCTTAGCAACCATGGTACATCTGCAACTACAGCTACATATATACCCCACAAGCCACATTATGAAGTGGATCGAAGCGTAATTTGTGTACCACTATCAGTTCCCCCATTTCCTAGACGGCCTGCGGAAAGACTCCATGTGAAATCGGATCTCATTAATTTTTGCATGATGGTCTTTTTGTGAAATATACTCTGGAGAAAGCAATATTTGGTTGAGTCTTCTAGAAACGTACGCGATCTGAATTTTTATAGTAAACTGCACTATGGTGGACAACGCCTCTTTTGTAGCGTCTGCCACTAGGATTGGATGAGCACCTCCATGACGCTTTAGCGCTTACTGAATGAACCTGTGACGAAATGCACTGTTCTTTGTATCTTCTGTATTTCCTGGATTAGGTGTCCTTTCCGTTCCAGCAGATTCATACCGAGGAGATCCTCTGGGACATAGAACTTGTCAGAAAAACATGAATATACAATAAACATTTACAAAGAAAAACAATATGCTAATGTACTTAAGATGTCTTGTCTGATACAGATCACAGACTGATGAGTATTCTAGTATTGGTCAAACGAGAGTTTTACATGCTACCGTCTCCGTGGGAGGCCTATTGTTACTGAGTATTCTACCAATAAATATTAGTCCGACGTCTGCCTTACCTGCGTTTAGTTTTGTGTGTCGTTCCACTTTAAATCACTCTGTAAGCATCCTATGTGATATACAGGGTGTAATGTGCATAAGTGTAGATATTGTCTTACGTGATACCTTACCACATACACACATTAGTGTGTTGTTTGGTTGTTCTCTGCATCGAACATTCTTCTCACGAACGTGTCACATATTTTATTAAATGATGTTTTCTGCATGGACCTAACTGCACCACTAAGTGGACTATGGCTGTCAATACAGGTTGTTTTGCGTCCACACATACACATTTCAACAGATGGACTGTTGCCTCTGGGAAAATAATCATTAATGGCTTGACATTGTCACATGTAGTTGCAGGTACTAACCAACCTAAAAATGTATAACTCCTCATATCTGTAATTATTGTTCTGTAAATGAAGTAAATACTGAAGTAATGTAGTTCAGTATATTGATCTCAGTTTCCAATAAAAATGTCTGTACCCTTTGTGCTCTGTATAATGGATGTGCCTGCTACCAATGATTGTTCTACAATCATGTAATCTTAGAATAATAGGTTTTTCTGCCTGTTAATGCGCAGTTCGTTGCATTTGGTTATGTTGGGGCTGAAATGCCATTCCCTAAACTAAATGACGATCACTTGCAAGTCACCCTGCATTCTGCTACAATTTTCTAGCTTTGTGACTTCTCTGTATAAGGCAGCGTCATCCAAAAGAAAATTTATGGAACGCCCAGTGTCGTCCACTACGTCATTTATATACAGCGATGCAAATTGTCAACAATGAAGTAAACATACCTTTCTTCTGTACTGCACGTATTAACTGTTATTAACTGAAAATTCATTATGCAGGAGCACAGATGTCCGGAAGAAATTATTTTAGAATACATGTAGCCTTTTCTTTGAAATCTGTTAGAATTTTGCTATTCAATAAACAAATATTTTTGTTCCTGCATATTGTTTCTGAGCCACTGACAGCTACAGTGATGAATAACGAAGGTGATCTTTCTTCCCTTACAATTTTGTCTAATAAAAACACGGTTGGAGACCGTGACTTACGTGACAAAAAAATGGTTCAAATGGCTCTGAGCACTATGGGACTTAACATCTGAAGTCATCAGTCCCGTAGAACTTAGAACTACTTAAACCTAACTAACCTAAGGACACCACACACATCCATGCCCGAGGCAGGATTCGAACCTGCGACCGTAGCAGTGGCGCGGTTCCGGACTGCAGCGCCTAAACCGCGTGGCCACCGCGGTCGGCACTTACGTGACACGAATTTTTGATGGTCACAGCAACCAGCCACAAACTGGTTTCATGTGTTATTGAAAAAGTATAATTACTGGTTTCCAGTTGATAATTTTCATCATTGGAGGGGCTAACTTCTTTAGTAAAGAAGTACCTAAGCAGTCTTATGATGAACTGTATCCATTCGAAATCAGAAACGGTATTTTTTCAATAAAACGTAAAACCAGTTTGTGGCTGGTTCCTGGTGTACACCATCAGCAATTTTCTTCTATTGTTGTAGCTGCGTACATAATTATTCAGTTTTCAGCCAGCATTTACGGGGATTCTTATATATGCATTGTATTGTCTCTGGAGTGTCGGCTGCCCTCTGTTATTGGCCGACTCCTTAATTCACCGGTCGTTTCAGTGGTGGCAGCACCAATTTACGTAGGCTAGTAATTCTGAAAGATTTTTCAAATTCATTAATATATCTAACATAACCCCAGATCGGACGGTTGTTCTCCCCTCAACAATGGTCCTTCTTTATAACATTATTAGTAAACTGTCGTGTGTGGCTGGCCGATGCAACTAAAAGTGGACGGTTGCCATAAGCAAACTGTCACGCATCTGTGGGTCTAGATGAATCACACTAAAGTGACTGGTGAGTCGAGATTACTAACATCCATCTAGGTCAACGTTATTGATCTTCTCCGTGTGAAGCTACTTCAATATCCCATACCGCTCATTCCACAGATATACATCATCTATTATATACTGCAGTTGCGCAAATAGAACCATTTTTGTCACAAAATCATACCAGAGTAAACTATGAACATCATTAAAATGGTGTCAGTCAGTTAAATGCTGTCTTGTTATTATACTGTTACTACTTTTCAGTTATTAATTCAACATGTCATATTACTCTCCCGAGTTGCCCAACTACCTTCTTCGTTTTTTACAACTTAACGGCTTTGCACACACATTCTGACACATGGTTAATGTGCTCAGTGTGGGGTGTGGCAACCTCTGGCAACAATACAGGCCCCACAAAGACGGGACATGCCGTGAATTATGTCATCTATATCATGTTGAGGCAATAAGGCCCGTTCTTCTTGCATAGCTGCTCCAAAGTCTTGGAGAGTGGTTGGTGAATGCCGACGTGATGCAATCCGTCTCCTTACTGCACTCCAGAAATGTTCTACGGGATTCAAATGGGAAGAGTGAGCAGACCATGCCTGTTGTAGGACTACCCGGAAAACACAAGCCCTTTTGGTAGATGCCCAGGTTATCCGTTGACTGTAATGCCATCTTCCGTACAGAACGTGATAGTACACACATAAGTTGATGGTTTGTATGAGTATATCGTGAATTAGATACAGGACCGGGAAATAGCGGTTTACTGATTTAATTTTCTATTGCCGACACACATGTACTCTGCTCCGTTCCGCTCTGGCACGGTGGACTGGATGGCCGAGCGGTGACCTCTCCAGTTGTCAGGATGCTAGGAAATGGCTGTAGAAGCGTCAGAAACGCCAAAGAAACATTATTAATGCAAAACACCTTTATTCCTGCCGAGTACAATGTGGCTTGGTGATATCAACGACCTTCCCCGAGTCCTCGCTGACTCGTAGCGATGACACCAGCTCCGGACCGCGCAGTCTTGCTAGCGCAGCGCCGCGTTCTGTGACGTAGCAGAGGAATGTCCTTACTTCGGCCGCGCGTGGCTGGCGGCGCCCGGCTGGCCGGTCGACTCGGCGGCGGGCAGCAAGCCGCTGCATGTAGGTGGCTCCGGGTTGGAGTCCCGACGCTGTCGGCACGAGAGGCGTTCTCGTAGTGTGGAGTGTACTCTATCCCACCCCGTCTTCTTCCCTGCTCCTCCTGGTGGCTCGTCCGTGGTGGACGGGCGGAACGGGCTGCAATCCCCCAGCGTCGTCGGCTCACCCGGTTGTGACGGCGGATGCACAGATCCTAGGCTCCGCACGATCTCGACGACGGCTCACTGATGTGGCGGCGAGCGAGTCTGCCGCGATGTCTGCTAATCCTGGGTTGATGATTGACAGCGGCAGCAGAGAGTACCAGAGCTGGTACTGTCCCCTCACGTCTGCTGCTGGATGGGCCGCCCTTACTGCAACATCTCCTTATTAAAGATTAACATGTTGATCACCGAGCTGAGTGCTACACAGTGACCCAGTACACGTCTAACTGCAAGTCTAACTGCGAGTGCGAGTGCCTTGTTGCTATCAAAGCTGGCGTATTTAAAGGAAGCGCAAGCGACGTCCTGATGTCATGCTCATTTGCAATGAACGCATTCGTTCCACTTATACTGCTGATTCATCTGTCGTACCCGCCCCTTAGGTGTTCTTGCGGCAGAGTTACGTGTTGTTGCGGCAGACTTACGCGAAGTTGTGAAATGCAGTACAGCTGACGCTATACCTCTGTCTTGCACTCTACGAAAGTCTCCGTCTAACACAAACCCGCGTGCTAAGCAATTCTCTGTCGCCTGTTGTGTGTAACCAGGCTATTGCCCCTGCGTGACGACACATTCCATACATGTGCAATCCTCTTACTTCTTGGCCAACCTACTGCCTCTGACTCTCGGCATAGGCAACGAAACTTTGACAATATTCCACGTTTCCAACTCTTTACTATTCCGCGACACTACAGATCCTTCCTTTTAAACTGTTCTTCGAAAGAAACAGGGATCAATGGCGACCATGCTTTACTTTATTACTAAATGCCTAACCTCAGTACCTTTTCCAATTTATTAGTTAACATAAAACATTTCTTCATAAAATTACCCAATATGGACGAACGTTCATGGATATACCCTGTCGTGCTTACTATAAAATAATGCTTTGTAACATTCTGTCCTTTCTTTTACATTCCCTTTGGATAGAATGGCAAGTAGGTTACAGCAACAAAATAAATTTAAATGAGAGATTGTATACTTCTTAGACGTTACAACTGCTACTCCTGCGATTCTGTTTATTTAGTTAATTATATCAGCTGATTTAGATCAATGTCTGCGGACTCTGCCAGAAATACAACTTAAATTTTTCTTAGCACCATTCCTCATATTAAATAAGTAAGGAACATGGCTTACTGCGTCAGGTAAGAAAAAGCATAAGGCGATAAAATCATAAACACCATTAAATGCAACTTCAATGTCTTGTAGACTAAATGGAAGTTTCTGTAATCTTGTATAACGCTCCATGATGCCTGAGGTAAGTGCTGTACCCTCCTCTTGCGTTAGGAACGTAAATTTCTCTTTACTCTACTCCAATTATGTCACCGTTAGTAATCACATTTCCCCTCGACACATATAGCACCTCCACCAAACGTAGCATGCGTGTTGCTATCCGCCGTCAACTACAACTAAACTTCATTCCCTTCACAGCCAATACTCGTCCTAACAGTTAATACGTTACACATTCATAACGTAGGCTTCCTTCACATAAGTCTTGGTTCTAATATAATTATCACAGAAATACTTAACACAAGAATCCACATTAGTGTCAAGACCGGTAATCATTGCTTTTAAAAGCCATCTCCTCCTCAGCATTATTATGGATTAAATACTTTTCAGCTTTTCTTTTACCTCTATGCTAATGTAACGACTCTGAGTTTCCGGCTCAGGTTTTACGACTGTAAAGCTAGTTTCTAACTTACCCAGTACCCATCTTGTCATTCACTTTTAGCAGAATCCAGTTTAACGCTTAACTCTAACAAATTTAGATACCGTCTGACAGCTCTGTTCCCTGAGCGATTTATTGACAGTTTTTAGTTTCAATCCTAGCATATGTATTGCAAAACCTAAAACCCTGTCTTTATCGATTTTTAGCCTTTCCAACACAAAACTATTAGTTCATTAATAACAAAAGGAGGTTTAGCATTGGTCGTTGGAGTATAAATATTTATTTCTGTTCAATCGATTTCAATCACTGCATTTGTACCTTTGGTCTTACAAGTACTATTCATTCTTATCTGCAGATACTGAAGTTTTATGCTTGTATTTATGAGTCCACAGGGCTTTAATATTAGCACTGACGATGGATGCACGGTGACTGAAATCAATCGCAACAGAAATAAAAATGTCTGCTTCGATGACAAATGCTGACCCTCTTTCTATTACTGTGTTGTGGTCGTGGTGCTCGCAGCTCCTCACGGAGTACCAATTCAGCAGAACTATTAGCACTTATTTCCTTATACATGATGTGCATGAGAGTACATAAACTAGGTCCCTCCTCCTTCCCAGGCCTACTTCCCGTCTAACTGTCCCCTTCTTTGGAGACTATCGACACCGTAAGAGCTACTGTATATCCACTACACAGACTAGCTGCTGACCAAGTCTCGAGAATGAGTCCCTATCACTCATCTACAGATCACTCATACCATCTCGCTCTACCAACCCTCACAATTTCACATATGTCAAAGTCCATAGCACTGATTATGGTTTCATTACTCGTCTTATCTTTGCTAAAATCCCCCCCCCCCCCAGGTCTCTTCGAAGCCTCCCTCGTCAGTGTCTTCCTTCGGCATTGTACTGGCTGCGCTGGAGAGAAGAATATTTATTCATATAGAATTACGAACAGTGCATTGAATTAAGACTTTTATGATTTTTGAAAGACATGCGTAAAAAATGCAGAATTAACATTTATCATTCAACTTAATTGTGTTTAAAAGCAGTATCGATATATTACGTATATCATTCTTTGTTCTATGTTAAAAACGTTAATAGCTGTGAAACAGTCGAATGATTTTATGTAACTGACTACTCTGATCTTGATCTTGATGAGGACAGACATGAGAGACATTGTAAGTGTACTTACATTTCATTTTGGTTAAAAATATGCGTTTATTGGCTCTTGAAAACTTAACTGATGTATTTTCAGCATCCCTGCATGTAGGAAACTAATAACTTATTTTTTCAGAGTATTGGAACGCACAATACAGCGCGAGCCAATGATTGATTGTTGTCGGCCACTTGCACGGCCACAAAGTTTTATTCGAGTATTGTCTGTATTAAAGGGCACAGAGCTGCCGGAATAACTTACAAAGTTTGCGTCTTCATTATATTATTTAACTTCAGTGTCATTTTAATTTATTTGGAAAGATTACTAGCAGGTTTCGTTAAATTCTTGTGGTTGCCGCATAACAGCTATCTTGTATCTCAGCTACGTAAATTCACAAAAATTAGCTTACTCCGAAACGATCAGTGATAAATATGCCATACAATAACATTTCTCTACGCATACCCATGACATTAAAGCAGTATTAATTTCAATGAAATTGCAATGCAAAAAGAACATCAGATGTTTTGCGAACATGCAAGGGAGTACGGTGCTTCACACCGCTCTCTGCGTTTTTCATATTGCGGACATTAAACCTTCAAATAATATTTCCAAAAGAAAAGGACTATGTAACCTGCCCCTGATAAGTTGTGTTGTCACTATAGTTTATGTGACGTCATCTGATGAGTAACTATACATATGTGTGTCTACAAATCATCCAGTTTAATGAACTGCGCAGGTGAACACCTGTACTTAAGGTACAGAACAGAACACAAGTACATACATATTAAAAACAACACACCATGCTGTCTTACTCAGTTTTAACTCCAAGATTTTCCGCTTATCTTCGTTGTAAACTGGTCGCTGTCTAGTGTAACCAATGATGTGCTGGTTGCTGACGTGATGTGGGACGCCGCAGATGGACCCATTCAGATTCCAGCAGCGACCATCGGGGTGCGGTAACTGGCCATTGAAGCGTCGGCCAGGGCGATTCCGCGCTTGCTGTCGCTGATAGCTATCTCCCCCGCAACGGCTGCACCAGATACCGGCATCTGCTGGTCTAGCCCGCGTCGTAACTGCTCGCTGCCGCCGAATGCTGAGCTTGTTAGTGACTCGATCTGTTGAACTAGGAGACTGCCCCGCGTACCTGACTACCAAGTGCGAGGCAAAAATACTTTGAACAGCCCGCTAAGGACGGACGAGCGGGTAACGCTACTCTCTCCCACTCTGCAGATACCGCAGCCACACCGACACGACTCGCCAAGCACTGCTTTCTTGACCGAACTTACCAGCAGCAGCAGTAGAAACCAACCGGGACGCATATATAGGCCCATTCTGCGTTGTGCCAAGAAGCGCGAAACCACCACCCGTCGTCGACCAAAGTCACCGCGTCGCCACGTACCACCTACTTACTCTCACGTTCCCTACACAAAAATACAGCCAGACGAATCCTTTCTTAAACGTATGACGGTTCTCTTATACGAGGCTCTTGGTAGCCTCAGGATTAAGTATTACTGTCATCAATTGGCCCATCAGAACCTGAGAACACTGTGATCAAGTTATCATCTCAGGGACGTGCCACACTTTAGAGGTATTAATACAATACATTTCAAATTAGTTACTTTTAAGTACACTACTAGCCATTAAAATTGCTACACCACGAAGATGACGTGCTACAGACGCGAAATTTAACCGACAGGAAGAACATGCTGTGATATGTAAATGATTAGCTTTTCAGAGCATTCACACAAGGTTGGCACCGGTGGCGACACCTACAACGTGCTGACATGGGAAAAGTTTCCAACCGATTTCTCAAACACAAACAGCAGTTGACCGGCGTTGCCTGGTGAAACGTTGTTGTGATGCCTCGTGTAAGGAGGAGAAATGCTTACCATCACGTTTCCGTCTTTGATAAAGGTCGGATTGTAGCCTATCGCGATTGCGGTTTATCGTATCGCGACATTTATGCTCGCGTTGGCCGAGATCCAATGACTGTTAGCAGAATATGGAATCGGTGGGTTCAGGAGGGTAATACGGAACGCCGTGCTGGATCTCAACGGCCTCGTATCACTAGCAGTCGAGATGACTGGCATCTTATCCGCATGGCTGTAGCGGATCGTGCAGCCGTGTCTCGATCCCTGAGTCAACAGATGGGGACGTTTGGAAGACCTCAACCATCTGCACGTACAGTTCGACGACGTTTGCTGCAGCATGGATTAACCATTCGGAGACCATGGCTGCGATTACGCTTGACGCTGCATCACATACAGGAGCGCCTGCGATGGTCTATTCAACGACGAATCTGGGTGCACGAATGGCAAAACGTCATTTTTTCGGATGAATCCAGGTTCTGTTTAATGCATCATGATGGTCTCATTCGTGTTTGGCGACATCGCGGTGAACGCATATTGGAAGCGTGTATTCGTCATCGCCATACTGGCGTATCACCCGGCGTGAAGGTAGGGGGTGCCATTGGTTACACGTCTCGGTCACCTCTTGTTCGCATTGACGGCACTTTGAACAGTGGACGTTACATTTCAGATGCGTTACGACCCGTGGCTCCACCCTTCATTCGATCCCTGCGAAACCCTACATTTCAGCTGGATAATGCACGACCGCATGTTGCAGGTCCTGTACGGGCCTTTCTGGATACAGAAAATGTTGTACTGCTGCCCTGGCCAGCACACTCTCCAGATCTCTCACCAATTGAAAACGTCTGGTCAATGGTGGCCGCGCAACTGGCTTGTCACAATACGCCAGTCACTACTCTTGATGAACTGTGGTATCGTGTTGAAGCTGCATGGGCTGCTGTACCTGTAAACGCCATCTAAGCTCTGTTTGACTCACTGCTCAGGCGTATCAAGCCCATTATCATGGCCAGAGGTGGTTGTTCTGGGTACTGATTTCCCAGGATCTATGCACCCAAATTACGTGAAAATGTAATCACATGTCAGTTCTAGTATAATATATTTGTCCAATAAATGCCTGTTTATCATCTGCATTTATTCTTGGTGTAGCAATTTTAATGGCTAGTAGTGTAGTTGTCAAGCCCTGAAATAACTATCAGAATCGGACCAATCAGCAGAAAGCCAAGGGAAATCTTAATCACCATGGTTACATGACATCACCCAACTCTCAACAAAAACTTTAATGGTTCTCGCTACAAGTGAGAAACGTCCAAATGTGTGCAAATCTTCATATATCTAGAATCACTATATACAGTATTTGCATAATTATGTACGTGAAGTAGAATTAGATTCAATATCTATCAGTATCAGCTTCGCTATTACTCACTGAAAACCACAATAACACGATGACTGTGGAGGGTTTTAGTCTCTGTGGTGTAACTTTTAGAATATGAAACCTTTAACCGCCAGTAAGCCATTATGATATTTAATTCTAATACTGATTACAGTAAACCGTACCTAGAACGATATTTCTTAACTATAAATCTTCGATATTGGGTGTGACGTCAAAATAACGTCACGTATGCACGAAGCACTGTTTCCACTTGTAATTTTAGTTTTACGCTAGCTTCTTACGGAATTATCCCTACTAATCTTAAAAATACTTGTTAAATTTCGGGCGTGTGGTTATAATAAAGAACAAAATATTATTTCACTGATGTAATAATAGAAAATACCTACGGTACACAATACAAAACATTCCTGGATTTACAGGCTCAGAAACTGGAACTTCGCTTTTACTTCTTTTCGCTGGATTTAGCGCGGCACTATTGGGTTCTAAAATTTAGCAATTGTCTGTTCGTATTCCCAGTTTTTTTTTTACTAAGCAACCCCTTAAGGATTTCATTGTAAGTCTATTTAATTTTGTCTATTTTTGCATTTTTGGGAACGCAGAATAATCTTTGTACCTCAGTATTTGAAGATGGAGCTACTAGTAAAAGGGAAATGACCATTTGGGGTGTTCCTAAATAAAATAGCCACGATAATGTATCAGCTTAGAACTATATTCCTACAAATTTCTTCTGTAGTTTCTTTTTTAATTTGTTCCTCACCTTCAACCCCAAAATCCTTGGTTTTGATGAGAGTTTCACGTTTCCATTTATTGTCTCCATTTTGCATGTTGATTTACGTCACCAAAAAATTGAGATCGCTAAACACATCTTTTACAGACAGTTTCTCCTGATTTCGTGCTACTTGGTGATCTATACATTTTAATAAATCGAAAATGCTCTCACTGAATTCGAACCGCTGTTACATCTGCAATATTATTTGCAGATAAAATTTTGGGCAACTTTCACAAAGTTTGTTCAGTTCTTATATAGCGGCTTTTGCCTTTCACTCTTCCAGTATTTCATATGCTTCCAGTTCAGTTGGGTGATTTTCTGTTTTAGCGACATTCAGTTTAATGAGGCTGCTGAAATCAAACTAGGCGGCAAGTTCACTTTTTTGACGAAGATGCACATAACGGTTTGGAATATCTCGGGAAGCGTGTACAGTTGTGGTGAGTTTGATTAAAAGAAGGTATTAAAATCATTGGCTACTCATGAAGTGTAATAATGCATTACTGTAACGATTATTAAGACTGTTACAGGTAGAATCATTAGTGACAGAGAGGTCCTCAAAACTGATTTTGTGAGAAATCACACCTGTCTAGTATCGTGTAGGGCCCCGCGAGCACGAGGAAGTGCTGCAACACAACGTAGGCTCGACTACTGTCTGAATTGGTGCTGTAGGGAATTGACTCCAAGAATCCTGCAGGGTTGTACAAAAATCCTTAAGAGTACGAGGGGGTGGAGATCTCCTGTGGACAGCACGTTCCAAGGCATCCAAGATACGCTCAATAATGTTCATGTCTGGGGAGTTTGGTGGCCAGTGGAAGTGTTTAAACTCAGAAGAGTGTTTCTGGAGCAACTCTGTAACAATTCTGGATGTGTGGGGGTGTCGCATTGTCCTGCTGGAATTGCCCAATTTCGTCGGAATGCACAATGGACATGAATGCATGTAGGTGATCAGACAGGATGCTTACGTACGTGTCACCTGTCAGGGCCGTATCTAGACGTATCAGGGGTCTCATATCATTCCAACTGCACAAACCCCACACCATTACAGAGCCTACATCAGCTTTAAAAGTCCCCTGCTGACATGCAGGGTCCATGGATTCATGAGGTTGTCTCCATACCCGTACACATCTACCAACTTGAAACGACTTGAAACGAAACTTGTCCAACTAGGCAGTATGTTTCCAGTGATCAATAGTCCATTGCCAGTGTTGACGGGTGTTGACAGCGCAGCGTAAAGCTTTGTGTCGTGCAGTCATCTAGGGTACACGAGTGGGTCCTCTGCTCCGAAAGCCCGTATCGATGATGTTTCGTTGACGCATGTTGATGGCCCAGCATTGAAATCTGCTGCAGTTTTCTGAAGGGTTGCACTTCTGTCGCGTTGAACGATTCTCTTCAGTCGTCGTTGGCCCCATTCCTGCAGTATCTTTTTCCGGCCGTAGCGATGTCGGAGATCTGGTGTTTTACCGGATTCCTGATATTCACGGTACAGTCATGAAATTGTCGTTCTGGAAACTCCACACTTCATTGCTGCCTCGAAGACGCTGTGTCACATCGGTCGTGCGCCGACTGTAATACCATGTTCAAACTCACTTAAATCTTGATAATCTGCCATTGTAGCAGCAGTAACCGATCTAACAACTGCGCCAGACACTTGTTCTATTATATAGGCTTGCCGACCGCAGCGCCGTATTCTGCCTGTTTATAAATCCCTCCATTTGAATACGCATGCCTGTTCCAGTTTCTTTGGCGCTTCAGTGTAATTTGATGGCCTCTTATTGCTCTAGTATACTCTCGACACAAGCTTGAAGCAACAACCATCTCTTATTAGCTGCGGAAAGTAATTTATAATGATCAATCTTCAGAAAATCTTGAAACTGCTTTAATGATACTCTCCGCTTCATGCTCATACTGAAGAATGTAGGTATATTATGGCACAAATATTCTAAATTTTTGGGAACTTTGCGGAATGTATGTAATGCCGCAAGGTGGATTAAATGTCACGAGCACTCTACAATGACAAAGTATGGATTTTCCTTTTTTCTATTAATGTCTGAAACGAAGTGTTTTTCCATCATACGTTTCTTTGAACCGTAAACATGTGTTGCAAATTCATGCTTTATTATCAGGAAGAAACCTTTTGCCACCCCATCAGTTATATCGATCATGTCAAAAAATCAGCATTCCACTTTTTTCTCACTGATAAAGAATTTCAAAACAACTGCCAGCTCTTTCTTCATAGACGGTGTGTTTGTCATCTACATAAATAAAAATCAAATGCAGCTTGTATGAAAGATCATCATCTGAGAAAGGCTTCATTGATTTGGTTGACTGTTTGTCGTTTTCGGTATTGTCAGGTCAAGATTGGTATAAAGAAAACTTCTGGAAATCCATCTGAAAAGACGGAAATTAAAGTCAGTCTTTTTCTTTTTTGTAACTGATATTTTTGATATGAAAAAGAAAATTAAAAAAATTGGGTTTAGTTTTACAGTTCTGATTTCACATGTGTTCACCACGAAAGTAATCTATTTGACAGTGGTATATGTAATACTTAATACTTGTGTAATACATAAAGGGGAAACGTTTTTACTGAAAGTCTCGAAAAATTCGTGACCGATTTATCGCAAAGTTTTATACCATACTCTCCCGAACAATCAGAAGGAAATTGAGACAGAGAGGGAGGAAGAGATTGACAGAGAGTTGGTTTGGGAGGGAGGCGGTTGTTCACAGAGAGAGGAAGGAGGAGATATACAGAGAAAGAGGGGTGAAGAGAAGACGGACAGGGGGGGGGGGGATGAGTGAATAAGGAAAGTAGTTTATATGTTCCCACAGGTATTAAGCAACTGCGAAGAATTGCTGGGTTCGCTAGTCGATTTTAATACTAAAATATTTGTTCTTTACAGCGTCAATAGCTTCTTGTTTATCAGACGATCATGTGACTTGAAGTAATATATTTGTTGTTTTTTGCTTTCCTCGATGGACATCATCTGAACATTTTGACTCCAGAAACAAGTTTCGCATTAGTCCCACGTAATCAACGACTAATGAAATAGGCAGGTCATGTTTTGCAAGAAATCCGCACATATTTAATTCCATTACTGAAACCTTAGCGATATGCGTCTGGTTTTTGCGCAATGTTCACATGTTTGCACGTTTTCATATAACAGCCCTTTGCTTGGAGTGTTTGGAGCTTTTTATGCACCTCAATAATTCAGACATTCCGCACACAAGATCACAATCACGGATTTTACAGTAAGCTTTTGTCTCAACTTTGTTAGATCTCATCAGCCAAGTCTTAAAATCAGAATGTACCAACTAAAAAGTTTTGCTAATATTTTTTCTTTTCTTAATGTTCATCATCCCCCACCCTCCCACCCCCCGAACAATGGACCTTGCCATTGCTGGGGAGGCTTGCGTGCCTCATCGATACAGATAGCCGTACTGTAGGTGCAACACAACGGAGGGGTATCTGTTGAGAGGCCAGACAAACGTGTGGTTCCTGAAGAGGGGCAGCAGCCTTTTCAATAGTTGCAGGGGCAACAGTCTGGATGATTGACTGATCTGGCCCTGTAACACCAACCAAAACGGCGTTGCGAACGGCTGAAGGAAAGGAGAAACTACAGCCGTAATTTTTCCCGAGGGCATGCAGCTTTACTGTATGATTAAATGATGATGGCGTCCTCTTGGGTAAAATATCCCGGAGGTAAAATAGTCCCCCATTCGGATCTCCGGGCGGGGACTACTCAAGAGGACGTCGTTAAGAGGAGAAAGAAAACTGGCGTTCTACGGATCGGAGCGTGGAATGTCAGATCCCTTAATCGGGCAGGTAGGTTAGAAAATTTAAAAAGGGGAATGGATAGGTTAAAGTTAGATATAGTGGGAATTAGTGAAGTTCGGTGGCAGGAGGAACAAGACTTTTGCTCAGGTGAATACAGGGTTATAAATACAAAATCAAATAGGGGTAATGCAGTGGTAGGTTTATTAATGAATAAAAAGTAGGAGTGTGGGTAAGCTACTACAAACAACATAGTGAATGCATTATTGTGGCAAAGATAGACACGAAACCCACGCCTACTACAGTAGTACATGTTTGTATGCCAACTAGCTCTGCAGACGATGAAGAAATTGATGAAATGTATGATGAGATGAAAGAAATTATTCAGGTAGTGACGGCAGATGAAAATTTAATAGTCATGGGTGACTGGAATTCGACATTAGGATAAGGAAGAGAAGGAAATGTAGGTGAATATGGATTGGGGTTAAGAAATGAAAGAGGAAGCCGCGTGGTAGAATTTTGCACAGAGCATAACTTAATCATAGCTAACATTTGGTTCAAGAATCATGAAAGAAGGTTATATACATGGAAGAAGCCTGGAGATCCTGACAGGTTTCAGACAGATTATACAATGGTAAGACAGAGATTTAGGAACCAGATTTTAAACTATAAGACATTTCCAGGGGCAGATGTGGACTCTGACCACAATCTATTGGTTATGAACTGTAGATTAAAACTGAAGAAACTGCAAAAAGGTGGGAATTTAAGGAGATGGGACCTGGATAAACTGAAAGAACCAGAGGTTGTACTGAGTTTCAGGGAGAGCATAAGGGAACAATTGACAGGAATGGGTGAAATAAATACAGCAGAAGAAGAATGGGTAGCTTTGAGGAATGAAATAGTGAAGGCAGCAGAGGATCAAGTAGGTAAAAAGACGAGGACTAGTAGAAATCGTTGGGTAACAGAAGAGATACTGAATTCAACTGATGAAAGGAAAAAATACAAAAATTCAGCAAGTGAAGTAGGCAAAAAGAAAAACAAACGTCTCAGAAATGAGATCGACTGGAAGTGCAAAATGGCTAAGCAGTGATAGCTAGAGGACAAATGTAAGGATGTAGAGGCTTATCTCATGAGGGGTAAGATAGATACTGCCTACAGGAAAATTAAAGAGACCTTTGGAGAAAAGAGAACCACTTGCATGAATATCAAGATGTCAGATGGAAACCCAGTTCTAAGCAAAGAAGGGAAAGCAGTAAGGTGGAAGGAGTATATGGAGGGTCTATACAGGGGCGATGTTCTTGAGGACAATATTATGGAAGTGGAAGAGGAGGTAGACGAAGATTGAATGGGAGATATGATACTGCGTGAAGAGTTTGACAGAGCACTGAAAGACCTGAGTCGTAACAAGGCCCCGGGAGTAGACAACATTGCATTAGAACTACAGACAGCCTTGGGAGAGCCAGTCCTGACAAAACTTTACCATCTGGTGAGCAAGATGTATGAGACTGGCGAAATACCCTCACACTTCAAGAAGAATATAATAATTTCAATCCCAAAGAAAGCGGGTGTTGACAGATGTGAAAATTACCGAACTACCAGTTTAATAAGTCACAGCTGCAAAATACTAAAGCGAATTCTTTACAGATGAATGGAAAAACTGGTAGAAGCCGACCTCGGGGAAGATCAGTTTTGATTCCATTGAAATGTTGGAACACGTGAGGCAATAGTGACCCTACGACTTATCTTAGAAGAAAGATTAAGGAAAGGTAAACCAACGTTTCTAGCATTTGTAGACTTAGAGAAAGCTTTTGACAATATTGACTGGAATACTCTCTTTCAAATTCTGAAGGTGGTGGGGGTAAAATACACTGAGCGAAAGCGTATTTACAATTTGTACAGAAAGCAGATGGCAGTTATAAGAGTCGAGGGACATGAAAGGGAAGGGGGTGAGACACGTTTGTAGCCTCTCCACGATGCGATTCAATCTGTATATTGAGCAAGCAGTAAAGGAAACAAAAGAAAAGTTCGGAGTAGGTATTAAAATCCATGGAGAAGAAATAAAACTTTGAGGTTCACCGATGATATTGTAATTCTGTCAGAGACAGCAAAGGAATTGTAAGAGCAGTTTAACGGAATGGACAGTGTTTGTAAAGGAGGGTATAAGATGAACATCAACAAAAGCAAAACGAGGATAATGGAATATACACTCCTGGAAATTGAAATAAGAACACCGTGAATTCATTGTCCCAGGAAGGGGAAACTTTATTGACACATTCCTGGGGTCAGATACATCACATGATCACACTGACAGAACCACAGGCACATAGACACAGGCAACAGAGCATGCACAATGTCGGCACTAGTACAGTGTATATCCACCTTTCGCAGCAATGCAGGCTGCTATTCTCCCATGGAGACGATCGTAGGGATGCTGGATGTAGTCCTGTGGAACGGCTTGCCATGCCATTTCCACCTGGCGCCTCAGTTGGACCAGCGTTCGTGCTGGACGTGCAGACCGCGTGAGACGACGCTTCATCCAGTCCATAACATGCTCAATGGGGGACAGATCCGGAGATCTTGCTGGCCAGGGTAGTTGACTTACACCTTCTAGAGCACGTTGGGTGGCACGGGATACATGCGGACGTGCATTGTCCTGTTGGAACAGCAAGTTCCCTTTCCGGTCTAGGAATGGTAGAACGATGGGTTCGATGACGGTTTGGATGTACCGTGCACTATTCAGTGTCTCCTCGACGATCACCAGTGGTGTACGGCCAGTGTAGGAGATCGCTCCCCACACCATGATGCCGGGTGTTGGCCCTGTGTGCCTCGGTCGTATGCAGTCCTGATTGTGGCGCTCACCTGCACGGCGCCAAACAAGCATACGACCATCATTGGCACCAAGGCAGAAGCGACTCTCATCGCTGAAGACGACACGTCTCCATTCGTCCCTCCATTCACGCCTGTCGCGACACCACTGGAGGCGGGCTGCACGATGTTGGGGCGTGAGCGGAAGACGGCCTAATGGTGTGCGGGACCGTAGCCCAGCTTCATGGAGACGGTTGCGAATGGTCCTCGCCGATACCCCAGGAGCAACAGTGTCCCTAATTTGCTGGGAAGTGGCGGTGCGGTCCCCTACGGCACTGCGTAGGATCCTACGGTCTTGGCGTGCATCCGTGCGTCGCTGCGGTCCGGTCCCAGGTCGACGGGCACGTGCACCTTCCGCCGACCACTGGCGACAACATCGATGTACTGTGGAGACCTCACGCCCCACGTGTTGAGCAATTCGGCGGTACGTCCACCCGGCCTCCCGCATGCCCACTATACGCCCTCGCTCAAAGTCCGTCAACTGCACATACGGTTCACGTCCACGCTGTCGCGGCATGCTACCAGTGTTAAAGACTGTGATGGAGCTCCGTATGCCACGGCAAACTGGCTGACACTGACGTCGGCGGTGCACAAATGCTGCGCAGCTAGCGCCATTCGACGGCCAACACCGCGGTTCTTGGTGTGTCCGCTGTGCCGTGCGTGTGATCATTGCTTGTACAGCCCTCTCGCAGTGTCCGGAGCAAGTATGGTGGGTCTGACACACCGGTGTCAATGTGTTCTTTTTTCCATTTCCAGGAGTGTAATCGAATTAAGTCGAGTGATGCTGAGGGAATTAGATTAGGAAATGAGACACTTCAAGTAGTTAAGGAGTTTTGCTATTTGGGGAGCAAAATAACTAATGATGTTCGATGTAGAGAGGATATAAAATGTAGCTTGGCAATGGCAAGGTAAGCGTTACTGAAGAAGAGAAATTTGTTTACATCGAGTACTGATTTAAGTGTCAGGAAGTCGTTTCTGAAAGTATTTGTATGGAGTGGAGCCATGTATGGAAGTGAAATGTGGACGATAAATAGTTTAGAGATGAAGAGAGTAGAAGCTTTCGAAATGTGGTACTACAGAAGAATGCTGAAGGTTAGATGGGTAGATCACATAACTAACGAGGAGGTATTGGGGAGAAGAGGAGTTTGTGGCACAACTTGACTAGAAGAAGGGATCGGTTGGTATGACATGTTCTGAGGCATCAAGGGATCACCAATTTAGTACTGGAGGGCAGCATGGAGGGTAAAAATCGTAGAGGGAGACCAAGAGATGAATACACTAAGCAGATTCAGAAAGATGTAGGCTGCATTAGGTACTGGGAGATGGAGAGGCTTGCACAGGATAGAGTAGCATGGAGAGCTGCATCAAACCAGTCTCAGGACTGAAGACCACAACAACAACACAATCTTGAAACGAAGAACGTTCTTGGTCATCATTTTCTTCAATTTTTTTATAACAACACTAAGACGAATAATTAACAGAACGTTTTCTCGCTGTTGTTGCGCGATGCACAATGGAAAACAAACAGAGTCTACAATAACAGCACGAGAAGTTGGTTGACTGTGCCAAGAAACTGGTTGTTACATGACGGGACCAGTCGGAACACGTCGAGTCGGGTACTTCGTTGTTCCACGGCAGCCAACGTCAGCGATCGAACAGTTGTAGCAATAATGGCGTTGTATTACAATAGCCATATTTTAATTTCATATTCCTTCCAACAAATAAGTGCCACTTTTGAAGATGAGAGTCTGTATCGTCCACATTCGTGAACCCTTGTTACTTAAGTGGGCTATTTTTTCCATACCACCTGACGGGATTGAGGTGTGCGTGGTCGTAAGTTGTCAACCTGGAAGACAAACACGGAAACATGCCTGCTTTTCCTCTACAACTCACACGCCCCGACGTATTCGTGCTACTGCTGTAGGCGTAATACGACTAAGTTACGATGTCGCCCTTAACAATGCTAAAAGCACAGTTACTTAGAGGGATGACATTCAATAGGAGTTTGGGATAATCCCCTTTACTAAATCGGTGGGATCAAAGAATAAAGTAGCAGTGGATGGTGAATCCTAAAAATAACAAGTGTAGCAACTTAAGTTCGACTTTACCCCAAATTTCCCTAAAGCCCTGTGAAAATAAGAGAACCCTGAAACACTCATAATACAAGACGTTTCGCACTAAAAAGCGCCGAAATCCCTAAAAGTGTAAACACTGGCACCAGGTCTTGTGAGCTGTCGCCCGTGCGAGCAAGGCCAGCATCGAACGCTAACGAAAGTCGATAGCAGTTCTTGCGGTTATCGATATTACTTGTGGCGTCAGAATGACGTCACCTTTGCGGGAAGTCTTGTGAAATGAGCGTCACCACTCCTCCATCCCCACCCCTCCACCCCCTGCCAATCCAGTAGTCAGGCCGTCGGCTGCCCTGTGTTGATGACCGGCTCTTCAACCCACCGACCGTTTCATTTGCGGCAGCACTAAGTTCGGTAGATTAGTAATTCTGAAATATATATTTAAAATAGCCCCAGATTGGACAGTCGCTTTCCTCTGAGCAATCTTTCTTCTTTCCAACGTCGTTAGTATACTGTCGCGCATGGCTGGTTGGTGTAATTAAATCGTAACGGTTGCTGTAAGCGAGCCGTCACAAGATTCAGTAGCTATTTATATGTAGACTACGGTGTGAAACAAGCACAAGGTCATTTACAAATAAATGTACATGTTGGGGCGTATAACAGAAGAATGCACAATTATAATATCTCCACGTTAGTCAAAAGTAATGGAATATATTGGGAAAAACGCAAGAAGATCCAAAATGAAGACACGTGGCAAAATAGTGGAGCAGGTGTCCACCGTTAATTGTATTGATTGTGAAACATTCAGCACAATAGATCGCGATATAGAAACATAACTTTGCAAATGTTAACATTTATGTGTAACAATTAATACATATGTGAAATATAAAATCAGATAGGAAACTAAGCTGAAGTTTTATAAAACAATGACTGTACTTGAAGTAATACACGGAAGTGATCCGTGGCTACTCTCGGAGAAAAACAGTAGGAAAATTTCATTAGTTGTAGTGAAATTTTTCAAGTCAGTCAAACGTTGCACACTGATGGACAAACTATGAGGAGAGGAATAAGACATGAGGCATAGGATTTTTTTATTTGGAAGCAAAGCTTAAAAAAGTATGAAGTCAACAGGTGCAACCGTTTAGGAAGAATGCAGCAATATGGTCTGCCCAGAATCGTCATGAGCTACAAGGACACTGGACAGTGTAATGGCACATGCTAGATGTTTCCAAGGAGGAATACATAATATGAAAATGGAAGCAAAGCGCTGCAGTAGAGATGCTGGTAAATAGGGGAGATGTGACAGTCATTTTTTTAAGTCGGCAAAAAGGAGAGAAGTACATGGTATGTCTTGATGAAAGAGGACGCGGATGTTTTTACCGCTCTTCCTATTTTACCTGTTTTGTTAATAATATTGTATATGGGTTAATATAAATAATGTGAAGTGAATTACAGTGCCTGTCTATTTATTTGATAAACAGTTCATCCCGCCACATCGAAATCAGTTTCTTCCATTAGGTGACACGGTTAACAACTAGTTACTTCCACGGTGACTGATTTCGAGACGACCACCGCGGGATACAATAAGAAAATTAGAATGTTACAGACAAAAATACAATATTTATGCCACAGCTGATTTTTCATTGCAGTAGTAAACGATTTTCGTATACATAGCAGTGACAATAATAAGTCATCTTGTCGCAAACGTGTATCACGAGTGAAATTTTCCACAACTATTGAGTTTGTTATATTTCAACAATTCAAATACTGTGTGTACCTTATTCTGTCAATCAAAATCGAATCAAGTACCAATGAGAAAATTAATACTAACATAGTGATCATGAATATATCGAATGAGAATTTATGTATTAGATAATGAAAATAATGCACCGCAACAAAATGACAATGTTACAATCGAAAACAATATAAAACTGAAGTCAACTACAATGAATGGACAGAATGGTAGACCAAATGATGTCATGTGGCAACAGTCGATGAGGTTAACTCACCGTCCTCAATATGACACGTCTCTTTGCAAAATAATTTGGATAGAAACAGTATAACAGATGTAGGAAATTTTTCCGAGCTCAATATTCAGTGATCTGAATGGACACTTACACACTCAGACTATAGGCACATAAGACAATCATCATTGACAGGTGTCAACTAGAGAACAATACTTACATAAATTAAAACAAATGTACACTGAGTTACGCACAGATCTGAGTACGAAAATCACAAACGTGTCCATTAATCTCGGAAATTTAGATCAGAGTCTCAGTACCTTAGACCAAAAAGTCCTGACACTTTAGAAAGTCTTCAAAAATTTGCGTACTAATTTGAACACACAGTTGACAGATCCAGCCATTGAATTAGATGTAAAATTTACTAATGTACAATCAGCTACAGAAGAAAACTGTAATATGAGTGAAGATCAAGATGAAAGTGCACGTTAAGTTTAGGACCTTGCAACGGCACGCGGTAGTTCAACAAAGTGCAGATGATAGCTTAGCTCAAGTGGTAAAAATTCAAACACACGTATCTGGTATGAAGTACACGCGAAAATCTCCCCGATGATGTACAAAATGTCATGCAAGAGGTAGGATTTCTGACTTAAGGACAAACATTCTTGAGAACTGAGTATGAACGTATCATTAAGGATGTAACAAGATCAAATGAGAGAACTGAGGCCGGCCCCTTTGACTTACCTTAAGGGAACATGCTCGTGAAAATAATTTGAAAAACAATTTCTTGGTCTACAGTAAAGAGCATTTCATTCTGATTTCAACAATGTATAGTTTATGTGCATTATCACCTTCCGTTCGTTCTAAAATCGAGGTTGAACGTACAGCTGCACAGGGCCCCGCCCATCTGTCCGTTTGAACTGCATCAGAATACGTGATGTAATATTTTGTTCTTCCGTTGCTTCAGTCGTTAGTTGCGGATCGTTAACACAGGTGTATCCTAGAAGGCACTGACTCCTGGAACCAAAGTACAGGCAATCCTAGAAGGTAAGGTTCGAATTTAAACAAAGATCTGAGAATATATGGTTTCGGAATTTCATACGAGTGTGGTTTGTTTCTGTGTGTGTGTTTCCTGTGCTACAAATGCCGAGAGTAAAGAAATTTAGCCCCAAACGAAAGTTTCGCGGCAACCAGTTCCAAACACAACCGAATAATACACATTAGTTACTTCAAAATTCGCCTGCGGAAACTGTGTCTACAGGCAGTGCTTCTAGATATAAACTTTCGCTTTCTGAGTAAGAACACACCTAGTAGTATTGCGAGCAGCAACAACGACGGAAGTGTTATTGCGAACCAAAGTATGCTGTCAACACTTTTGAATGGTGCTGTGAAATGTAAGTAAAGAAGTTGTGAAGATAGTATTGACGTTTCTGAGGACATTCCAGCAAGGAAAGGTCTTTGAAGTCGGTTGTGATAGCCTGTAGTCCGTGAAGATGCACATTGATACTACGACATCACCAGTAACTGATAGTCGACATTACTGTGTAAATATTCAGCTTGCTTATGCAATGCGATGTATTGCAAGGGGAAGGAGAGCTGCTCAGATTTTTTGTGCAGAGATGGATCTGCCTCCACCTCCAGTGAGGTTTGATAGATACAATAAATTAGTACATAATGATTTATGAGGTGTAATTGAACATTCAATGAAAAGAGCAGCAGAAGAAGCAGTAGCAGTGTCTGAGAATACAGGCACTGTGACAGCATTTGATGGGTCTTGGCAGAAGAGAGGTCATACTTCTCTGAATGGGATTGTAACTGCCACATTTATTGAAACTGGTAAGATACTAGATTATGAGTGTCCAACAAAGGACTGACAGGGTTGTTCAAGTAAATTTAATGTCACCCATGTATGTGTAAAGAACTCTGAAGGCCCAAGTGGAAACATGAAACCGAAAGAAGTCTAAACATATTTAGAAGATCAGAGGTCAGTAGTGTTGTGAGGTATGTAGGCTAGCTTGGGTATGGAGACTGTAAAGGACACACTAATGTTGTTAATGACAGACCATATGGGGACACACTGATAGAAAAGCTTGAATGTGTTGGACATGTACAAAAAAGAATGGGAGCTCGGCTGAGAAAATTATGTAAAGACATCAGTGGAAAAAAACTGTCAGACGGAAAACACATAGGCGGTCTAGGACTTCTTATAAAAAGTGAAATTGATTCTTTGACTCAGTATTATGGGCTAGAGAGAAGGAGAAATGTAGGAGATTTGGAGAACATGAGACGAGCTATTTGGACAACATGGCTTCACAGAGTGTCAACAGATGAAACCCACAGCATGGTTTGTGCCAAAAGGGGAAGATTCGTGGGGCAAGTAATGGTTGAGCAATGCTACAGGCATACAATATATCCATAAGCATTCCTTTCCACTTGCTGTAATGCAGGCAATTAAGCCCGTATATAGGAAACTGGCAAATAAAAATCGTAGGAAATGTATGCAAGGTCTCTCTTAGAATGCAAATGAAAGCTTCAACAGCTTTATATGAGAGAGAATAACCAAAACTGTATTTGCTGGGCTGACAGTGCTGACGATTGGTGTAATGGATGCAATGATAACATCCTATGATGGTGCAGAAATAAAAACTTTGAGGTTCGCTGATGACATTGTAATTCTGTCAGAGACAGCAAAGGACTTGGAAGAGCAGTTGAACGGAATGGATGGTGTCTTGAAGGGAGGATATAAGATGAACATCAACAAAAGCAAAACGAGGATAATGGAATG
The DNA here is from genome assembly GCF_023864275.1 of Schistocerca cancellata. NCBI lineage: Eukaryota > Metazoa > Arthropoda > Insecta > Orthoptera > Acrididae > Schistocerca > Schistocerca cancellata. The sequence goes on along the minus strand of NC_064630.1, from coordinate 293,164,483 downwards.
TAGTCGAATTAAGTCGGGTGATGTTGAGGGTATTAGATTAGGAAATGAGACACTTAAAGTAGTAAAGGAGTTTTGCTATTTGGGGAGCAAAATAACTGATGATGGTCGAAGTAGAGAGGATATAAAATGTAGACTGGCAATGGCAAGGAAAGCGTTTCTGAAGAAGAGAAATTTGTTAACATCGAGTATAGATTTAAGTGTCAGGAAGTCATTTCTGAAAGTATTTGTATGGAGTGTAGCCATGTATGGAAGTGAAACCTGGACGGTAAATAGTTTGGACAAGAAGAGAATAGAAGCTTTCGAAATAGAGAATGCTGCAGATTAGATGGGTAGATCACATAACTAATGAGGAAGTATTGAATAGGATTGGGGAGAAGAGAAGTTTGTGGCACAACTTGACCAGAAGAAGGGATCGGTTGATAGGACATGTTCTGAGGCATCAAGGGATCACCAATTTAGTATTGGAGGGCAGTGTGGAGGGTAAAAATCATAGGGGGAGACCAAGAGATGAATACACTAAGCAGATTCAGAAGGATGTAGGTTGCAGTAGGTACTGGGAGATGAAGAACCTTGCACAGGATAGAGTAGCATGGAGAGCTGCATCAAACCAGTCTCAGGACTGAAGACCACAACAACAACAACAAAATGATGGTGCAATTTCAAGGTTCAACGTTATGAAGAAATTGAACATCCAGACCGGAAGGAATATGGCTTCAACTCTAACTGCTATTGATTAGCGACGGGTAACCGAAGCAGAGGCAGCTGCAGAAGCTGCTACCAAGGACTCAAGGATAAAGGAAAGAATGAAGAGAAAGAGTATGGAGGATAAGGAAATAGGAGGGCAGCTGGAGTATGCAGCTGAAATACTCTAAACGAGCTTAGTGGTAAGTAAATAAATCTGTAAATCTTCTTTTTCGTTTTACCGAAGACTTGAATTTTCATCATTCAGGTACACTTTTCTCCTAATTGGCTGAAGCTAAACTCACAAAAATTGGTACAGATATTTAGAATGACCTCTTCTACCTCCCTTGCCTACTATTTCCTGAAAAATTTATAACATGGTGATGATGTCGGTGATATTTGAGCTATATTTTTAAATATTTTTGTTGAAGTAAAATAAATTACTTGTCTTTTTCATAGATCAGCATCAGGGAAGGAAATTGGAAGCATAAAACACCTATATGAATGTTGTCTGTACTCTGTCTGTTTTTGCAAGCTGTGCTGTCAGTGGTTCCAAAGAAAATGGTACCACAGTGAAATTGTGTTCCATTTTTATACTATTGTAAATATTGTTGTTAGTATCAAAATATAATAAGAATCTCAATGATTTTTTTGGAAGTGCTTTGAATAATGACCCGAACTGTGTGTAAGAATTTTGAGCTATCTCTCATTTATCGATCAGTTGCACTATGAGGGTGAAGATAATGCTAAAAATGCAGCCCGTTCAAGGGCGTGTATCCTTAACTAAATAGTGCGCCAGGAGACGAAAAACTTATGTTGACGTGATTGGAGAGGTTTTAAACGAAAGTGAACATAAAGGTCTCTCTAAAATGGATAGTAAAGAGATGGTAAGATTCGCTCCGAACTCAGCAATGAAAGAGATAGTTCGAAAGAACTGCCTTCCAAAGCTAATCAAAACAGAAAAGCAGTACTAAACAGTAGCCATGCGGCACATTGTTTCGCCAAAGTCAGATTATGACAAAAGCGAAGGAGAACAGTTTGAAAACAATCAAACACATGTGCCACTGTCACCATGCGCAGCATATCCGCCTCCAAAAAGACGTAGGACAGCGTCGCAATCTGATGACGTAATGCCTGGCCTGTCGTCAGCCATCATAGACGAGGTCTATGATACACAGTTCCCAGCCATCTCATAAGAATCTCAGAGAAGACACCCCGTTGTCATTGTGTGAGAGTCCTTAGAAATGTTTTACTTCAGCACCGAAATGCAAAAGATTCAGTTCCTTGTTGGTTTCATACAAGGTGACGGGAAGTAGTGGGCAGCCGAAGAGGCAGGTCATGGTCAAATTTAACCTACAGCCGTTTAGCATAAAACAAGCCGGAATGCGCCGATATTTCGAAAGATAACTGAACAGGACGAGATACTGGAGCAACACGATAACACATGACGATGTTTTGAGAATAATAAGGAGTCGTTTGTCGAATAACATTGGTGAGAAGCTGGGAACTATGTCAGCTTATGACCTAGAATATTCTCTCAGGGTGGTGGATTCGATTGCCCTAAATTATGAGAGTAGTCAAAACTCAAATGAGTGTAACATAAACCAGGTGGACACATCGAAAAATGAAGGATTTAATAATACAACTACAACGACGCCGGTAACAGGAGAAATCAGAACGGTAATATGAACACGCAGTGCGGTTAGCATCCATATACGCCGCCACAGGGATATAATGGTAATGTAGGAATCGGAAATGGTCAGGGTACCAAGGCTCGCCATCAAGAAATAACCATTATGTTGGAAATAACTGTTGCTGTTCCGAAGATGACAGACAACAAGGATATACAACAGGGATGAACACCCACACGTAAATAACAATTATGGAAAGAGCGGATATTGGAGTGATATAAACCAAAGTCAGCGAAACACCACCCCCAACTATCGCCTTGTAGACATTGTAGAAGTGAGTGATGGCAGTGGCAGCACCCCTCCTCCTCAGATGGTAAATGGCGAATAATTATTTCTTAACGAATGGCGAAGAAATCGATATGCGGGATGAACTATGTACGGATAAGACAAATTATATAGAAGGAGTAAACTATGAAGTAGATGCTGTGGTTAATGCCGAACTAGGAACAATAGATGTATGTATGATACCAAGCCTTAATAACGTTGAAGTAAAGGCACAAGTTAGGAAAAAAAACAGTATGATAAAAGAATAGGTCGCATAGCTACTTTTCACATTGGACAGGAACTGCTATTGAGCACCCATTCCCAGTCTACCAGACACAGAAAACTTAACAAAAAGTGGCACTTGTACACAGTTTAATGAACTGCTGCGTCGTAAAAAATTAATTAATTAAATAACTTGACATTTGACTTTGACACAGGTAAGACAGGTACTGCATTTAAACTCTCTTCTGATTTTTTTTTGCCTAGATGCATATACGCTCCTGTGTGTAAACAGTCCACTTCTGCACTTCGGTTCGTGTTTAAGTCACAGCACGGTGGAAACAGAATATCCACAGTAGCCACAGTTACAATCAAAAATGGCACTAGAACTCTTCAGAGAATATTGGTGCAAACAGTCATACGTCTACTAGCGACTGAGGAGGATGGATCACTGTCTTTGCGTAGTAACTAATGAGATTTTTTTCAGGTAAATTGTCGCGCCTGCTTTACTAAATACATTTATGCTGGCCAAGAGGTTAATGTGTTCTTCGCAAGAAGATGTTGCAATGAGAATATAATCGAAAAAAAAAGCAAGTTGACTAGGCAGTTCAGGTCGTAAAACAGCATCCAATGCCTGGATAAACACACCAGAGCTAACATTTAGGCCAAATGGAAGGACGTTAATATGATAGCTTCTCCCTGCATGGACAAATGCTGTGTAATTCCTCAATTCAGGACTTAGCATTATCTGCCAGTAAGAACTTCTGAGATCACAAGTTGAAAAGAATTTCTTGCAATGAAATTTCTATATAAGCTCATCGATATTGTCTGGATGAATGCGGACAGGAAGAACAATCTTATTTATCTGTCTTGCCTCCAAAACTAGTCGAACTTTGCACTATGGTTTAGGTACAACCAATGAGGGACTACAGTGTGCGCTTGTGGATGGCTCAATCAACTTCTAATCCAACATTCGTTACAATTCTTCATCAACAGATCGTCGAAATCGCCAAGATACAGGATAAAAACTTTAGCAATATGTGCTGTGTGGGTATACTTCTAAATTACACACATAGCCTTTCACTATACCTGATTATCGATATTCTGCTGCAATAAGTCTGCCAATTGCCTTCGCTGCCGATCGTCCAATCAGTTTCATTCAGACGTGTTTTGAGATAGAACATCAGTTAAGGTGCATAATTAATAAACCTCTTCTGCAACTGATCTCCGACTCTTCTCCAAACACCTTACAACCTTAACTGTTGATCCCCGACAATATCTTCCGTGGCTACAGTCTTCTCTGATCAGCTCCACTCACACATTCTCATCATCAAACTTAAAAGATTCACAACCCGCAGAGAAGTCGAATTTTACGTCCGTCTCCAGGATACTCTCAATACCCAAAATACAGTCCTCTATTAATTTATTTATTACTAGGAACGTGCATAAAATCACTACATTTCCTATTTCTTAATTCAGTAAGAGTCTACATCTTTACCTTTTGTGCCCTGGTACCGATTTCACCTATAACTTCACGATTACTCACAGGAAATTATCGGTTTATCACCTCTCTATCGATCTGGATCCTTGTGGAATCCAATACATTAGCCGGTTGAACGTTTTGCACAGCTTCTTGCAGTTGTTCATTAACACATTGTGTCAACCTCTCTTGTATGACTGCGACACATCTGATTTAAAAAGTTCCAATTCGGACACAAGAGAATCTACGGTTGTGGTAACATCTTTTACTTCGGTTTGGATTTTAGAGATTTCCGCAAGAACATTCTCCTGGGACAGCTTAAGATTTGCCATTTCCGTAGCAAGATCATTTTTCTGAATACTTAAATAATCCACTTCGCATTTCAGACCCTCAGAATCTTGTTTGGTTGGCAATGACTCAACCATAGCAATAATATCTGGCATAGTTAGCCTGATATTTGCTTGTTCAGTTACTATTGCTTCCTGCTGCTTAACGAAACAATCTTGTTTGGCAGAGATACTTGCTGTTCTACTGCTACAGTATGAACTATAGTGGAAATTTTGTCTCGTTCCGCTGCCACTGATTCTTGTGCGGAGGCTATCCTAGACTGTTCAGTTGCTACAGATTGCACTTTAGCAGACATCGATTACTGATTTGCAGTCAACGTCTGCACCGCTTGGGATGTACTAAGTAAAAGATCTTTAATGTGGTCATTACAACTATCAGTGGAAGAGACTTCCTCAACTGACTGAATATTGTCCGTTGTATTCTGTTCCCGTTCCATTTTCGACTGGGCGCGTGTCCTAATCATAAATCAACAAACAAACAAAAAAAAAACAAAAAAAAAGAACTTCACGTGACCCACGCAATTTCAAAATACACACATTAAATCAATGTAAATCTACACATGATTTTTTCAAATATACATCTGAATCTCCCCCCCCTCCCCCCCCTCCCCCCGTGAACCATGATGGACCTTCCCATTGGTGGGGAGGCTTGCTTGCCCCAGCGATACAGATAGCCATACCGTAGGTGCAAACATTTCGGAGGGGTATCTGTTGAGAGGCCAGACAAACGTGTGGTTACTAAAGAGGGGCAGCAGCCTTTTCAGTAGTTGCAGGGGCAACAGTCTGGATGATTGTAACACTAACCAAAACGGGCTTGCTGTGCTGGCGAACGGCTGAAACAAGGGGAAACTACAGCCGTACGTTTTTCCCGAGGGCATGCAGCTTCACTGTATGGTTAAATGATAATGGCGTCCTCTTGGGTAAAATATTCCGGAGGTAAAATAGTCCCCCATTCGGATCTCCGGGCGGGGACTACTCAAGAGGATGTCGTTATCAGGAGAAAGAAAACTGGCGTTCTACGGATCGGGGCGTGGAATGTCCGATCCCTTAATCGGGCTGGTAGCTTAGAAAATTTAAAAAGGTAAATGGATAGGTTAAAGTTAGATATAGTGGGAATTAGTGAAGTTCGGTGGCAGGAGGAACAAGACTTTTGGTCAGGCGAATACAGGGTTATAAATACAAAATTAAATAGGGGTAATGCAGGAGTGGGTTTAATAATGAATAACAAAATAGGAGTGCGGGTAAACTACTACAAACGGCATAGTGAACGCATTATTGTGGCCAAGATAGACACGAAGCCCACACCTACTACAGTAGTACATGTTTATATGCCAACTGGCTCTGCAGATGACGAAGAAATTGAAGAATTGTATGATAAAATAAAATAAAAATTATTCAGATAGTGAAGGGAGACGAGGATTTAATAGTCATAGGTGACTGGAATTCGGCAGTAGGAAAAGGGAGAGAAGGAAACGTAGTAGGTGGATATGGATTGGGGGTAAGAAATGAAAGAGGAAGCCGACTGGTAGAATTTTGCACAGAGCACAACTTAATCATAGCTAACACTTGGTTCAAGAATCATGAAAGAAGGTTATATACATGGAAGAAGCCTGGAGATCCTGACAGGTTTCAGATAGATTATACAATGGTAAAACAGAGATTTAGGAACCAGGTTTTAAATTGTAAGACATTTCCAGGGGCAGATGAGGACTCTGACCACAATCTATTGGCTATGAACTGTAGATTAAAACTGAAGAAACTGCAAAAAAGTGTAAATTGAAGGAGATGGGACCTGGATAAACTGAAAGAACCAGAGGTTGTACAGTGTTTCAGGGAGAGCATAAGGGAACAATTGACAGGAATGGGGGAAATAAATACAGTAGAAGAAGAATGGGTAGCTTTGAGGGATGAAGTAGTGAAGGCAGCAGAGGATCAAGTAGGTAAAAAGACGAGGGCTAGTAGAAATCCTTGGGTAACAGAAGTAATATTGAATTTAATTGATGAAACGAGAAAAAATAAAAATGCAGTAAATGAAACAGGCAAAAAGGAATACAAATGTCTCAAAAATGAGATCGACAGGAAGTGCAAAATGGATATGCAGGGATGGCTAGAGGACAAATGTAAAGATGTAGAGGCTGATCTCACTCGGGTAAGATAGATACTGCCTACAGGAAAATTAAAGAGACCTTTCTAGAAAAGAGAACGACTTGTACGAATATCATAAGCTCAGATGGAAACCCAGTTCTAAGCAAAGAAGGGAACGCAGAAAGGTGAAGGAGTATATGGAGGGTCTCTACAAGGGCGATGTACTTGAGGACAATATTATGGAAATGGAAGAAGATGTAGATGATAATGAAATGAGAGATACGATACTGCGTGAAGAGTTTGACAGAGCACTGAAAGACCTGAGTCGAAACAAGGCCCCGGGAGTAGACAACATTCCATTAGAACTACTGACAGTCTTGGTAGAGCCAGTCCTGACAAAACTCCATGTGGTGAGCAAGATGTATGAGGCAGACGGAATACCCTCACACTTCAAGAAGCATATAATAATTCTAATCCCAAAGAAAGCGGGTGTTGACAGATGTGAAAATTACCGAACTATTAGTTTAATAAGTCACGGCTGAAAAATACTATCGCGACTTCTTTACAGACGAATGAAAAAAGTAGTAGAAGCCGAGCTCCGTAGAAATATTAGAACACGTGAGGCAATACTGACCCTACGACGTATCTTAGAAGCTACATTAATGAAAGGCAAACTTACATTCTAGCATTTGTAGACTTAGAGAAAGCTTTTGACAATGTTGACTGGAATACTCTCTTTCAAATTCTGAAGGTGGCAGGGGTAAAATACAGGGAGCGAAAGGCTATTTATAATTTGTGCAGAAACCAGATGGCAATTATAAGAGTCGACGGACATGAAATGGAAGAAGTGGTTGGGAAGGGAGTGAGACAGGGCTGTAGCTTCTCCCCGATGTTATTCAATCTGTATATTGAGCAGGCAATGAAGGAAACAAAAGAAAAATTCGGTGTACGTATTGAATCCATGGAGAAGAAATAAAAACTTTGAGGTTCGCTGATGATATTGTAATTCTGTCAGAGACTTGGAAGAACGGTTGAACGGAATAGATAGTGTCTTGAAAGGAGGATATAAGATGAACATCAACAAACGCAATATGAGGATAAAGGAATTTAGTCGAATTAAGTTGGGAGATGCTGAGGGAATTCGGTTAGGAAATGAGACACTTAAAGCAGCAAAGGAGTTTTGCTATTTGGGGAGCAAAATAACTGATGATGGTCGAAGTAGAGAGCATATAAAATGTAGACTGGCAATGGCGAGGAAAGCGTTTCTGAAGAAGAAATATTTGTTAACATCGAGTATAGATTTGTCAGGAAGTCGTTTCTGAAAGTATTTGTATGGAGTGTAGCCATGTATATAAGTGAAACATGGACGATAAATAGTTTGGACAAGAAGAGAATAGAAGCTTTCGAAATGTGGTGCTACAGAAGAATGCTGAAGATTAGGTGGGTAGATCACATAACTAATGAGGAGGTATTGAATAAGATTGGGGAGAAGAGAAGTTTGTGGCACAACTTGACTAAAAGATGGTATCGATTGGTAGGACACGTTCTGAGGCATCAAGGGATCTAATTTTTAAGACGTTTGTATTCCTTCTTACCTGCTTCATTTGCTGCATTTTTGTATTTTCTCCTTTCATCAATTAAATTCAGTATATCTTCTGTTACCCAAGGATTTCTACTAGTCCTCATCTTTTTACCTACTTGATCCTCTGCTGACTTCACTATTTCATCCCTCAAAGCTGCCCATTCCTCTTCTACCGTATTTATTTCCCCCATTCCTGTCAATTGTTCCCTTATGCTCTCCCTGAAACTCTGTACCACCTCTGATTCTTTCAGTTTATCCAGGTCCCATCTCCTTAAATTCCCAACTTTTTGCAGTTTCTTCAGTTTTAATCTACAGTTCATAACCAATAGATTGTGGTCAGAGTCCACATCTGCCCCTGGAAATGTCTTACAGTTTAAAATCTGGTTCCTAAATCTCTGTCTTCCCATTGTATAATCTATCTGAAACCTGTCAGGATCTCCAGGCTTCTTCCATGCATATAACCTTCTTTCATGGTTCTAGAACCAAGTGTTAGGTATGATTAAGTTATGCTCTGTGCAAAATTCTACCACGCGGCTTCCTCTTTCATTTCTTAACCCCTATCCATATTCACCTACTACGCTTCCTTCTCTTCCTTATCCTACTGTCGAATTCCAGTCACCCATGACTATTAAATTTTCTTCTCCCTTCACTTCCTGAATAATTTCTTTTATTTCATTGTTTTTCTTTTTTTTTGGTCATCAGTCTACTGACTGGTTTGATGCGGCCCGCCACGAATTCCTTTCCTGTGCTAACCTCTTCATCTCAGAATAGCACTTGCAACCTACGTCCTCAATTATTTGCTTGACGTATTCCAATCTCTGTCTTTCTCTACAGTTTTTTCCCTCTACAGCTCCCTCTAGTACCATGGAAGTCACTCCCTCATGTCTTAGCAGATGTCCTATCATCCTGTCCCTTCTCCTTATCAGTGTTTTCCACATATTCCTTTCCTCTCCGATTCTGTGTAGAACCTCCTCATTCCTTACCTTATCAGTCCACCTAATTTTCAACATTCATCTATAGCACCACATCTCAAATGCTTCGAGTCTCTTCTGTTCCGGTTTTCCCACAGTCCCACAGTCCATGCTGTACTCCAGACGTACATCCTCCGAAATTTATTCTTCAAATTAATGCCGATATTTGATATTAGTAGACTTCTCTTGGCCAGAAATGCCTTTTTTGCCATTACGAGCCTGCTTTTGATGTCCTACTTGCTCCGTCCGTCATTGGTTATTTTACTGCCTAGGTAGCAGAATTCCTTAACTTCATTGACATCGTGACCATCAATCCTGATGTTAAGTTTCTCGCTATTCTCATTTCTACCACTTCTCATTACCTTCGTCGTTCTCCGATTTACTCTCAAACCATACTGTGTACTCATTAGACTGTTCATTCCGTTCAGCAGATCATTTAATTCTTCTTCACTTTCACTCAGGATAGCAATGTCATCAGCGAATCGTATCATTGATATCCTTTCACCTTGTATTTTAACTCCACTCCTGAACCTTTCTTTTATTTCCATCATAGCTTCCTCGATGTACAGATTGAAGAGCAGGGGCGAAAGGCTACAGCCTTGTCTTACACCCTTCTTAATACGAGCACTTCGTTCTTGATCGTCCACTCTTATTATTCCCTCTTGGTTGTTGTACATATTGTATATGACCCGTCTCTCCCTATAGCTTACCCCTACTTTTTTCAGAATCTCGAACAGCTTGCACCAATTTATTTTGTCGAACGCTTTTTCCAGGTCGACAAATCCTATGAAAGTGTCTTGATTTTTCTTTAGCCTTGCTTCCATTATTAGCCGTAACGTCAGAATTGCCTCTCTCGTCCCTTTACTTTTCCTAAAGCCAAACTGATCGTCACCTAGCGCATTCTCAATTTTCTTTTCCAACCTTCTGTATATTATTCTTGTAAGCACCTTCGATGCATGAGCTGTTAAGCTGATTGTGCGATAATTCTCGCATTTCTCAGCTCTTGCCGTCTTCGGAATTGTGTGGATGATGCTTTTCCGAAAGTCAGATGGTATATCGCCAGACTCATATATTGTACACACCAACGTGAATAGTCGTTTTGTTGCCACTTCCCCCAATGATTTTAGAAATTCTGATGGAATGTTATCTATCCCTTCTGCTTTATTTGACCGTAAGTCCTCCAAAGGTCTTTTAAATTCCGATTCTAATATTGGATCCCCTATCTCTTCTAAATCGACTCCTGTTTTTTCTTCAATTACATCAGACAAATCTTCACCTTCATAGAGGCTTTCAATGTATTCTTTCCACCTATCTGCTCTCTCCTCTGCATTGAACAGTGGAATTCCCGTTGCACTCTTAATGTTACCACCGTTGCTTTTAATGTCACCAAAGGCTGTTTTGACTTTCCTGTATGTTGAGTCTGTCCTTCCGACAATCATATCTTTTTCGATGTCTTCACATTTTTCCTGCAACCATTTCGTCTTAGCTTCCCTGCACTTCCTATTTATTTCATTCCTCAGCGACTTGTATTTCTGTATTCCTGATTTTCCCGGAACATGTTTGTACTTCCTCCTTTCATCAATCAACTGAAGTATTTCTTCTGTTACCCATGGTTTCTTCGCAGCTACCTTCTTTGTACCTATGTTTTCCTTCCCAAATTCTGTGATGGCTCTTTCTAGAGATGTCCATTCCTCTTCAACTGTACTGCCTACTGCGCTATTCCTTATTGCTGTATCTATAGCGTTAGAGAACTTCAAACGTATCTCGTCATTCCTTAGTACTTCCGTATCCCACCTCTTTACTTTGATTCTTCTTGACTAATGTCTTGAACTTCAGCCTACTCTTCATCACTACTATATTGTGATCTGAGTCTATATCTGCTCCTGGGTACGCCTTACAATCCAGTATCTGATTTCGGAATCTCTGTCTGACCATGATGTAATCTAATTGAAATCTTCCCGTATCTCCCGGCCTTTTCCAAGTATACCTCCTCCTCTTGTGATTCTTGAACAGGGTATTCGCTATTACTAGCTGAAACTTGTTACAGTACTCAATTAGTCTTTCCCCTCTTTCATTCCTTGTCCCAAGCCCATATTCTCCTGTAACCTTTTCTTCTACTCCTTCCCCTACAACTGCATTCCAGTCGCCAATGACTAATAGATTTTCGTCCCCTTTACATACTGCATTACCCTTTCAATATCCTCATACACTCTCTCTATCTGTTCATCTTCAGCTTGCGACGTCGGCATGTATACCTGAACTATCGTTGTCGATGTTGGTCTGCTGTCGATTCTGATTAGAACAACCCGGTCACTGAACTGTTCACAGTAACACACCCTCTGCGCTACCTTCCTATTCATAACGAATCCTACACCTGTTATACCATTTTCTGCTCTGTTGATATTACCCGATACTCATCTGACCAGAAATCCTTGTCTTCCTTCCACTTCACTTCAAATGGTTCAAATGGCTCTGAGCACTATGGGACTCAACTGCTGAGGTCATTAGTCCCCTAGAACTTAGAACTAGTTAAACCTAACTAACCTAAGGACATCACACACATCCATGCCCGAGGCAGGATTCGAACCTGCGACCGTAGCGGTCTCGCGGTTCCAGACTGCAGCGCCAGAACCGCGCGGACACTTCGGCCGGCTCCACTTCACTTCACTGCTCCTACTATATCTAGATTGAGCCTTTGCATTTCCCTTTTCAGATTTTATAGTTTCCCTACCACGTTCAAGCTTCTGACATTCCACGCCCCGACTCGTAGAACGTTATCCTTTCGTTGATTTCATCAATTTCTTCATCATCTGCAGAGCTAGTTGGCATATAAACTTGTACTACTGTAGTAAGTGTGTGCTTCGTGTCTATCTTGGCCACAATAATGCGTTCACTATGCTGTTTGTAGTAGCTTATCCCCACTCCTATTTTTTATTCATTATTAAACCTATTCCTGCAATACCCCTATTTGATTTTGTATTTATAACCCTGTATTCGCCTGACCAAAGTCTTGTTCCTCCTGCCACCGAACTTCACTAATTCCCACTGTATCTAACTTTAACCTATCCATTTCCCTTTTCATTTTTTCTAACCTACCTGCACGATTAAGGGATCTGACATTCCACGCTCCGATCCGTAGAACGCCAGTTTTCTTTCTCCTGATAACGACGTCCTCTTGAGTAGTCCCCGCCCGGAGATCCGGATGGGGGACTATTTTACCTCCGGAATATTTTACCCAAGAGGACGCCATCGTCAATTAATCATACAGTAAAGCTGCATGACCTCGGGAAAAATTACGGCTGTAGTTTCCCCTTGCTTTCAGCCGTTCGCAGTACCACAACAGCAAGGCCTACGGTACGGCTATCTGTATCGTTGAGGCACGAAAGCCTCCCCACCAACGGCAATGTCCAAGGTTAATGGGGGGGGGGGGGGGGGTGGGCGATACCTATTATCCCTCTCAAAAGCATTATCTTCATCTAGGCTTAGCTCCTTCATACCACTTATGCTATTCGTTAACCAGTTAGTTTGAAGTCCCCCTTTCCTATTTGTAGCTATAGCAACGTCCCTTTTTACTACACGAACTTCAGGTCTTCGTTTGATATGATCGAACAGCCTCAGCTTGGATTCTAAGCGTTTTCCAAAAACGGTTACGACTTTAACAATTACTATTAAGAATACTCTGCACACTTTGCTTTACAATGCCGCTGTACGCTGTAAGTAGTCTGTTGAGGTTTTAATGTTGGTAACGCCACGTAGCGCTCTGTGTGAAAATCACTGACTGTGCTGTGTGGAGTCTGTGGCTGGCTTGCATTGTTGGAATATTTGCTATTGTAGTGTTGGGCAGTTGGATGTGAACAGCGCGCAGCGTTGTGCAGTTGGAGATGAGCCGCCAGCAGTGGTGGATGTGGAGAGAGAAATGCCAGAGTTTTGAGAGGTCACCATAAGAGGACGATCTGGTCGTGTGTCAGCCAGAAAAAGGAAATTTGTAAAGATGGATGTCATGAATTGATATATATATATATATATATATATATATATATATATATATATGATGACTTCTGAAGATTATTAAGGTAAATACATCGTTTGTTCTCTATCAAAATCTTTCATTTGCTAACTGTGCCTGTCAGTAGTTTGTGTCTTCAGTAGTTAGAATCTTTTATTAAGCTGGCAGTATTGGCGCTCGCTGTATTGCAGTAGTTCGAGTAACGAAGATTTTTGTGAGGTAAGTGATTCATGAAAGGTATAGGTTATTTTAGTCAGGGCCATTCTTTTGTGGGGATTATTGAAAGTCAGATTGCGTTGCGCTAAAAATATTGTGTGTCAGTTTAGTGTTGATCAGAGTAAGTAAAGAGAGAAATGTCTGAATACGTTCAGTTTTGCTCATCTGTTTGAAAATCAAATAACCTAAGAGGTTTACCAGCACAGTAATTTATAATTTTCAAAAGGGGATGATTCATATGTCGACCGTCAGCCGAGGATACCTCACTGGAATCTTCTGATTTTTTCTTGTAGTTTGTGTAATTAGTGTAGTTATTGTTTATTACTAGCGCGTATTTTTAGAGAGAATCTCCCTTGTAGTTGTAGTTTTTCTTTGTTGTACTGTGAAACAGTTGTGGCATGCATGTAGATATGCACCAAATATTTCGCAATTGTGCTTCCAATTAATTAGTTATTATTTTCAGTGCAATGTTAATCTTTTTTCTTATTTTGGTCTTCAAATTGTGCTTTTCTGTGTTATCGTGTGAAATATTGTGACAATTATGGCGTGAGAAAAACGTAATACTAGGCTCCAAAGTAGACTGAGAAATGACAGTGAAGACGAGAGTAGTGTGTTATGCGGCCTCGCCTTTTTCTCAGTTAAGTCAAGACAAATTTTCTGCTTTTCAAAATGCGAATATTGCCGGTGCAAATGCACTGCCGAAAAGCGTAGAGGAACAGATTCCAGACACTAACACATTATTATTGCAATTAATGCAACAAATGAAACAAAATAAAAAAAATGAAACAAAATCAGAGACAAACACAGCAACAAATGGAACAAAATCAGAAACATATTAAAGAAACACTTCAACAAACACGTGAAGATTTAACTACCGAGTTACATAAAATCTACTATAAATGTCAAAAAGTCTGTAATGACATAAAAACACAAATTTGTGAGCATTTTCAACCTATTTTTTCGCGGCATGAAAATACGTTACAGTATCACGAAGCAGGCATAAAAGAACTGCAAACCATTTTTCATGAAAATCACGACCCCTTGCGAGCTAAAATTGACTCAGTTGCATCTCCGATTCAGTTACACAACTTGAAAATACTCAGGAAAACATAAAGGACACAGTAGGTGTTCTGAAAATTGGTTCACAAAGACACATGCAGGAAATCAGTTCATTATCAGAGAAAGTAGTCAAACTTTCGGATCAGCTAAATAATTTATCTACGGAGGTAGATGATAATCTGAATGACACAAGACCGGTAGTCTTTAATGACACAGAAGAGTACGAACAAATTAAGAAATTCAAAGAAAATCAGACTCAAATTAATACGCAACACAAAAGATAAATCCGGGAAGTACAAGATCAGTTGGCACAAGTAATACAAGAATTACATATTTCAGAGGAGACTCGCGCTCCAACATGGGAAGAGGGATTAAGAAATACGGAAAAGCCACAAAATAATAACACAGGGCTTTTCGGAAATTATGAAAGAAACTGGCAAGGTGCACCGAATTTTGAGATGGAACCGCCGACACGACGTAGCATTGACTGATATGCGGCTCGCCGACATGATGATTTTAATTATAAGCTGTTCATTACTACACGTAAATTCAACACATTTAAGAATCCAGGCAATGACATTCATCCACAAGCGAGGCAGGAGACGGGCAGGGTGGGAGATGAAGATGGAAGACAAGGCAAGAATGAGTGCAGAGACACTGAAGGGGAGCATGAGAGGGAGGGGTTGCAGGAAGGGGGAAAACCACTCAGGAGAAGGGAGGGAGAGGAGAGGGAGCCCTGAGGAGGAGGCAGGAGGAAGGTGGGGCTTGGGTTGGTAGGAGGGGTAGACGTCAGGGCGAAGTTCATCATCCAGGAGGGGTAGATGCTGGAAGTTGCATTGGGAAAGGAGGTGGAAGGTGTGGAGATGGAGAGAGGGCGGTATATTACGGTAATGGCGCGGTAATGGGCTGGGGGTCGAGAGGAAGGGGTACACCAGGCGGTGGGGATCGAGATGGCAGGCAATATACAGGGTGTGGATGTGTACAAGGAAAAGTAGAAGGTGGGGGAAGGGTATTAGGTGGTAGAGGATGTGTTTGGGGGATGGAAGGTGGATCCGGAAGGCGAGGCGGAATGCATGGCACTTGAGGATTTGGAGGGTGTTACAGAACCTGGGAGGGGTGGAAATCCAAGCAACGGTGGCATAACAAAGGATGGGGTGGACCAAGGATTTATAGGTGTGAAAGATGGTAGAAGGATGCAGTCCCCATGTCCGGCCGGACAGGAGTTTCAGGAGGCAGAGTCTGTTGTGGGCTTTGTGTTGGATTGTGAGGAAATGGGGAGTGCAGATGAGGTGGCGGTTGTTAGGTAGAAATCAAGGAGATGGAATGAGCGGGTTGTGCGGCCTATGATGATCACCTGGGTCTTTTAAACATTGATATGAAGGAACCACTGGTTGTACTAATTGGCGAACTGGTAAACGTGGGTTTGGAGATAACGTTGGGACCATTGAAGGGTAGGATTAAGGGCTAGGAAGGTGGTGTCATCAGCAAATTGGAGGAAATGAACAGGTGGGGGAGGTTTGTGCGTATCAGCAGTGTACAGGAAATACAGGAGAAGGGAAAAGATGGAGCCTTGGGGCACGCCAGCGGAGGGATAGAAGGTGGGAAGTTGAAATTGTGGATAGTGATAAGGGATGGACGAAGCGAGAGGAATGAGGTGAAATAGTTGTGCGCTGTACGGCTAATACTAGCTCATAAGCTGTAATAAAATAGAGAACGCATATCTTTAAATGTTTTGAGGAAAGTGTTATCAAACATTTACTCACTTCACTGTCGTCAGGAATGCAATGAGTAGAAGTACAGTAGAGCAACATATTTAAAGCTGAGCAGTATTTCACATTCCACTTCTCTTAGCACGTTGAGTGCCGTTTGTCGCTAGGGGGAACAACTTGCTGTAGCCGCGACGTGAGCGCCACCTGGTAGCGGTTGTGGAGTGCTGGGTGTGGAACGGGCGAGGTAGTCAGTCGGCATGAACTAGTGAACAGGTAGTGATTCGAGGACACGGTTAGCATCGCCTGTTATTGGGTAGTTTGTCCAACGGATATGTGCGATAGTGATCTTCAAGTAAAAGATCAAGTCTGCTGGGTACCCCGTTTCACAGTGGCATTGGAATTTCGATTACCGCTATGTTGAATCAATTGCATGTCTTGGTGACACAAGGACGTCAAGTTTGAATGCTGAACTGCTAGGAGGACAACTAATTTTTTATATTTAAAGGGTACTACATATAACGCTATGTCAGTTTTATTAAGTAAAATGAATTTGATAAAAGCAGACGTGATGAGGAGTGTACTAGTATATATGACTGAATTTTCTTATAACTCTTTTTGTTGTGTCCGAAAGCGTGTGGCTCGGTTAACTAGAATAATATTTCTCAGGTCGTGAACGTCAAATGGTTCTAGTGCTAAGTTTACTTAAGAGAAACTTATTTGTTTCAGCAGCAAGCGAGTGTCGTTGCGGCGCATTCGGTAATATACTGAGGTGACAAATGTCATAGAATGGTGATACGCACATGTACAGATGGCTGTGGCATCGCGTACACAAGGTATTAAAGGGCACTGTATTGGCAGAGGTGAGGGTTATTTGCCGCAACAGGTTTTTAATTGTGACGAGACTGGTTTGTTGTGGAAAAAGATGGCGAAGCGTACCTTTATAACTGCAAAGGAGAATGCACTGTCCATTCACAAGTCAGTGAAAGACCGTCTCACATTGCTATTCTATGCCAATGCAAGCGGCGATTTGACCATTAAACAGCTGCTTGTTTACCGTTCAGAATCTCCACGAGCCTTCAAGAAGTGTAAACTCCAGAAAGTAGGTTAAATGTGATGTGGAGGTCTAGCAACAAGGCTTGGGTGATATGTGATTTATATTTTGTTATTGGATCAATGAAGCGTATGGTCCTTTTGTGAAAAAATATTTTCTTGAGATGGATTTCCCACTATATGTCTTGATTTTTTATGGACAAGCTCTTACTCATTCTACAGGCCTACAAGATTATCTACTTGAAGAATTTCAATTCATCATGATCTAATTTCTGCCTCCCAACACTACGCCGTTACTTCAGCCTATGGACCAGCAGATTATTTCTAACTTTAAGAAGCTCTACACTAAAGCACTCTTCAAGCATTTCTTTGAGTTAACTGAAGTTACTAATCTCACTCTCAGAGAGTTTTGGAGATATCACTTCAACACCGTTGCCTGCGTCAGTATGGTCGAAAAGGCATGGGAAGGGGTTACCAAGAGAACTCTCACTTGGGCTTGGAAGAAGCTTTGGACGGAGTGCACTGTCGAATGTGACTCTGAGGCATTTGAGTCAGTACTTGTGGAGCATGTAGTCAACGAGATTGGGTCTTTGGCCAAGAGTATGGGACTAGAAGTGGATAACAATGATATCGATGAGTTTGTGGAAGATTACAGGCAAGAAATGACCACCAAAGAGCTTATGTAGTTGCAAGATGTTTCACAGAAGGAAGTTGTGGAGATGCGTTCAAATCTAATGGTTCAAATGGTTCTGAGCACTATGGGACTTAGCATCTGAGGCCATCAGTCCCCTAGAACTTAGAACTACTTAAACCGAAGTAATCTAAGGACAAAAATGGTTCAAATGGCTCTGAGCACTATGGGACTTAACATCTGTGGTCACCAGTCCCCTAGAACTTAGAACTACTTAAACCTAACTAACCTAAGGACATCACACACACCCATGCCCGAGGCAGGATTCGAACCTGCGACCGTAGCAGTCCCGCGGGGCCGGACTGAGCGCCTAGAACCGCTAGACCACCGCGGCTGGCACCTAAGGACATCACACACATCCATGCCAGAGGCAGGATTCGAATCTGCGACCGTAGCAGTCGCACGGTTCCGGACTGAAGCGCCTAGAACCGCTCGACCACAACGGCCGGCGGAGACGAGTTCCTCAGAGGAACAGAGAGGAGGTGATAACATCAAAGTAGCAACCTTTAGGCGCAATAAGGGAAATACTGAAAGCATGGGAATCTGTTGCATTCTTTATTGAAAATCAGGACTCCAATAAAGCAGCGGCTACGCGCGCTACAAATTTATTTGATGATAATGCTGTGTCGCATTTTGGCCAAGTGTGAAGCATCTGCAGGAACAAATGAGTATCGATAGCGTCCTAGTGGAAAAGAATTTGTTCTGAGACTTGAATAATAAAATACATAATATTGTATGTTTAATTTTTTTTAAATAGATAGCATGAATAAGCTAAAACATTTAGTCCTTTTTCTATATGGAACGTATTATTTTAAACTAATTAATTTGGGATAAATTGTTTCGGTTGATTGTTTCACATTATGAATAAGATTCCGGAACGAATTACGCTCGCTATGCGAGGTTCCATTGCGGTATGAATCTGCTATCAGAGAAGTAAAATGCATTTCGTTGTGACAGTTTCTCTTTGTCAGAAAGGCTCGACAGTGTGGTTTGTTGTGACAGTTTCTCTTTGTCAGAAAGGCTCGACAGTGTGGCAGTTTCTCCCATTGAACAACTTGTGGTGGGCTAAAGCCAAGTCTGCTGAACAATGTCTTGTATAAAATGCATGTCGATTTCGTAGAACTGCTATCAAGGCGGAGAGACGAGAATTGCTACATATTTATGTCGAGCCTTTTTCACGTTTTCGTGGTTCCGTGCTACGGAGGAACCACTACTAGGTCTGTTAATCACCAATAACGTCACATGCTTCACATCACAAGGTTTTTAGAATTTGTATGTGAACTTACGGATATTCCTTGGTACTAAAGTAACGCCAGTGCGTGGAGGGGTGCCTATGAACCAGTGTGGTTTGAGTTGTTGCCGGAGGCGAAGGGGGAGCCCAGGAGGTTTCAAAGAAAATGGTTCAAATGGCTCTGAGCACTATGAGACTTAACATCTGTGGTCATCAGTCCCCTAGAACTACTTAAACCTAACTAACCTAAGGACATCACACACATCCATGCCCGAGGCAGGATTCGAACCCGCGACCGTAGCGGTCACGCCGTTCCAGGCTGAAGCGCCTAGAACCGCTCGGCCACTCCGGCCGGTAGGTTTCAGAGAAAAGGGGCTGAAAGTTAACAAGTGCTTTATTGAAAAATCTGGGCTGTGGCACATTGCCAGGTAGCCGCTGAGTTCCGCTGGGAGTCTACTTGCAAGCCCCGTGTTGCTGACTTGGGGTCTTCGTTGTGTGCCGCCGACCTCTTTACCTAAGCCGGCAGTGAGACTTCTGCGCCAGTGGTGCGTACACTCGACGATGCCGTATCTGCTGCGGTCCAGGCGGCGCCTCGGCTGTGTCACGGTGGGAGAAGCCCACCGCGATAAGGCCCTCGTCCCTTGATGGTGGAAGGTGGGGAGCCAGCCACTGCCCCCTGGGTAGGAGGCGGGACTGCTGCTGCAGTTGATCCGGGATGGCCTACTGTGGAGTAGCACTAAGTGCGGGAGCGACTTAGCGCATGGAGCTGTAGCCCCCTGTGGCCTCGAACCAGTGTCTCAGGTGTGTACACATCACCTGTCGCTCTCGTTATTGATTATTCTATTACAATTTTTTTAAGATAGCTTCAATTCAGATGAGATTTTTCATAACATAGTAGATGCACTGAAAATTGTATTTAGGAAGAGGTTCAAGATATAAATTATTAGCTACTATCAGTTACATACGAGGGCTGTCCAGAAAGTCAGTTACGATCGATCGCGAAATGAAAATCACAGTGAAAATCAGAAATGTTTCATTTGTAACAGTTATCTACACCTTTCAGCTACTTCTCTACGTAGTCGCCGTTCTGATGAGACATTCGTCGTAGCGTTGTACCAACTTTCCAATACCCTCATCATAGAAGGCAGCCGCCAGTGCTTTCCGCCAATTCTCTACGCTGGCCTAAAGCTCGTTCTCTGTGCCAAAATGTTGTCTTCATAGCCAGCGGTTCGTTTGAGCAGAGATGAAACTCAATGGGAGGCAATTACGGGCTGTATTGCGGGTAACCAAAGATTTCCAATCGAAACGAAGCAGGAACATCTTCATTGCCCCTGCAGAATGAGGCTGGGAATTGTCTTGAAGAAGAAACCGCACGACAGTTATGTAATGTTGGTTGCATAGCTTCAGGGGAAAATTCTCACCAGGCCCTCGTACTTGGCGGGAGATACTATTTTCTGTAACATCTTTACGCGCTCACTAAGAGCTCAGGAATGAAAAGAGCGACATAATTCTACTTAGAGTCATACTAGAGACACTGCCCAACACATCTTTGCAAAGACTGAGCCCCTTGGGTCCACATTAAAATCAGTATCATAATAGTAAATGTTCAGATAGGATATTGAGAAGGTTTACGACGAAGACAACTGGCGTCTTACCCTCAAGGGTTAGGTACCGCATCCAATCTCAGCTATTATGTTGGTTATTGCTTCTATACTTATTAGCCTATTTATCACACTTGTTTTGCGCTTCTGTCAATCTTAACATTCGTTCCTTCTCTTGTCGCTGTCTTTTCTCCTAACCCTAAAACTACGTGTTTCTAATATTCACACTGGAAGCTTGGGAAGTAACTGTGAAGCAGTTTGGAATGTAGTGTATTCAAATGTGAGATCCTGGTTACAACTAGAAAGAAAGACCAACTAGCGGAATAAGGATTGCAACTGAACAACTGAAGAAGGTGGAAATATCAAGTACTTCTGGAGGTGACAGAGGAAAAAGGAGGAATTGAGAAAGAAATCTGTAAACGTGGCAGACACGCAGAAGTATTCAGTCGAAATCTCTGTAGCCTGGTTTGGACCAACCATTTTCCACAAAAAAAGCAAAGAAGTAATATACAGTAGTTACTATGTCTCAGTGTCCGCCTGATTAGCTGGGTGATAACGTGCTCGCCTCTTATGCAAGCGGGCCCGGGTTTGATTCCCGGCAGGGTTGGAAATTTTGTGGGGACTGAGTATTGTGTTGTCCTCATCATCTTTTCAGCCACATCACTGGCGCGCACGTCGCCCTGAAATAAGACTTGCACTTGGCGGCCGAACTTCTCTGGATTAGGCCTGAAGCCTCCTGGCTAACGATTCCATACGCTCAATATTTTTTCTTTTTTTCAGACATGCGTCTGAAACATCGGATATGAATAAATGAAATGTTACAGGCGTGTGAAATGAAGGAGGGCCAATTGGGAGACAGAGCATGAGGAAGGAAAGGGTAAGGGAAAGCATGAAAGAGAAATCCTTGCAGAGCAGGACAGAAAGATTAAGGCTAAGACTTTTTTATTCATTCATTCATTTATTTTATTTTACTTACGCCCTCAGTTATTTGCTGGATATATTCCAATCTCTTTCTTCCTGTTTGCTTGCAATCCTTCTAACAAGCCATGGTTTGCTCCAGCCTTAGTTAAAAGCATCAACTCATTCAGCCTGCAATCTTTACCTGTGAATGCAAGGGCGTCTCACTTTCCAAAAGTCTGATTTTCCACCTTTAATGCACTAGGCCCTACAGTGACTTCATCGTAGTTCAAAACTGTAATGCCTTGGTAACTTCTTGACAAGACTACAGTGATTGCAAACAATAATTTATTTTAAACATAAGCAGCTAATGACACTAGACTCCTGCAAGCACTGGGTTCCCTCGATCAAGACTCCGAGCACCATCTTGTGAGGCGACAGGCTATGAGGGTGCGGATGTGAAGAGCGCAGTTTCTGTAGTAAAAATCGCGGCAAAGTGGCAGTCGAGAATCTGGCATGTTTACATCTAAGATGGGTGTGTATCAGCCGTCTTGGCAGCAGCAGAATCATCCTAGTTTCGGCACTGACCGACAGATGGCGGTACTTTAAAATGAATACGGTCAGTTTGGCGTCCAGCCACGTGACGGGGAAACCTTACGGCCGGCACGCTGGCTCATGGTGGGCTTTCTCTGGGCCGCTTTTAGCATAGAGCTGAAGTGAATGTTTGATGTAAAAATAAATAAAAACTGATTCCAATGTGGCACACAGGAGCTTGTAGGCTCATTTTAAAGCAGAAAATTAGCTGGTCGTGCTCATATCAACGCGCCCCCAGTCGCCCTGGTAGTTTTTGAATTATAATAAATTAAATATTTTAATAACTAAATAAAATTGTAATTGGGTATCTTGCAGACGTTTTGACCAAATTTTACGAACGAGGTGTCAAATGAAATGTCTGAATGATTAGTATTAAGATATCTATGAAACTTTTTCACATGTTTCGAAAATACAAATGAGGTGCCGGAATGCTGTTTACAGCCGGCCGGAGTGGCCGAGAGGTTAAAGGCGCTACAGTCTGGAACCGCACGACCGCTACGGTCGCAGGTTCGAATCCTGTCTCGGGCATGGATGTGTGTGATGTCCTTAGGTTAGTTAGGTTTAAGTAGTTCTAAGTTCTAAGGGACTTATGACCACAGCAGTTGAGTCCCATAGTGCTCAGAGCCATTTGAACCAATGCTGTTTTCGTGATTAAAATGCAGAATTTTGATAAATAAAAATAGGAACAATAAGGATAGCGGCAGTGTGGAAAAGTAGACATAAGGAAATAGGTAACACAATAATAATATCAGTTAGTTATGTATTGAGAATATTCTAAATAATGAAAAGTTCTCTATGAAGAACACATAAATTTTAATAATATGAGAATGAGATCCCGTACAGAAATTCTGATAATGAATCGGAATCCTGCGGAAAATTTGCGTCTGAATCGAAGTGCTACATGCATTTTATTGTATCTTTATTAAGTGTAAAAGTAAATTTTGTGTGCGAACAAACTTGATTGGACTTCAGAGTGTTCACAGCGAGGGCTTTTAAGCTTCAAATGGCTCTGAGCACTATGGGACTCAACTGCTGTGGTCATAAGTCCCCTAGAACTTAGAACTACTTAAACCTAACTAACCTAAGGACAGCACACATCACCCAGCCATCACGAGGCAGAGAAAATCCCTGACCCCGCCGGGAATCGAACCCGGGAACCCGGGCGTGGGAAGCGAGAACGCTACCGCACGACCACGAGATGCGGGCTGGGGGCTTTTAAGGGTGGCCATTTTTTGTGGTAGGGCAGTCTATCAGTTGAGTGGAAAGGGGTAGCACGTGTGACTGGCGAAAGTCCGTGCACGAATTGGACTTAGAATATTTTTCGTCCCGCGAAGTCGTATAGAACTTGTGATTGTAGCTGTTGTGCGCTATTGGACTCTGAAGAATTCTCGGTGGTGCGTTTGTGAGACTTGTGAAAATTTCGCGCATGAGTTGAACTTCAAATATTTTCGTACCGATAAGTCCAACCACATTTTACGGAATCTGATCAACCACTGTGGGGCACAGTGATTTCAGCTTGCGGCTGGACTTCGGATTGTGTTTGGAGTATTATTATATTTCTTGAAGTATTCTCAGCTCCGAACTTTGTTCATCTTGTGGTTTCAGCTATTTTAAAAGAATCATTAAATGAATAATTTCTGAACGATTGTGATTAATAATTCAGTGGCGCTGTTAAACTAACTCGGTAAGTATCTGAGGTCAAATCAAGAACACTTAACTTCAGTCAAATCTGTCCTGAACAATTTAAAATAAACTCCAGTTAGTTAAAAATGTGTTGTGTTCACTAAAAATTATTCCTGCCTGCTATAATTTGTTTTTATAAAATTGACATTAATTTATAATTACTGGGGATATTGCAGCGGATGTGGTTGGCACCCTTCGGACCTAACGTAGCCAATTTATTTAATAAGTCCAACCACATTTTGCAGAACCCCAAGGGGATACATGCTATATAGGTGCTTGGGTGATAATTGTTTTTTTGTTTTTCGTGCAGAAGCACGTGGGGGCTCGAGCCATCTAGTTTTACTAGATAACTGACTTTGAACTAAAATTATTGTGATCATCCAGTGCAACCAATGTGTTTCTCACATCTCGACCCAGCGAAGGTCGCAAATGGGTTTTTCTCGTCCGTAGTAGCTCGCAATCTACTGCTCCAGACCGAGTGAGGTGGCGCAGTGGTTAGCACACTGGACTCGCATTCGGGAGGACGACGGTTCAATCCCGCGTCCGGCCATCCTGATTTAGGTTTTCCGTGATTTCCCTAAATCGCTCCAGGCGAATGCCGGGATGGTTCCTTTGAAAGGGCACGGCCGACTTCCTTTCCCGTCCTCCCCTAATCCGATGAGACCGATGACCTCGCTGTTTGGTCTCTTCCCACAAACACTCCACTCTACTGCTCCAGAATGATGCCCCATGCTGACAGCAAGCCACCACCAGCCGCACTACAAATCCACCAGGGTGCCTCGCCGCCTTGCTCCACAACTTCATTCTTGACCATGTCCCTGCTCTCTGGAAGTTGCTTGCTGTGTTACCTTCCTGTTGGCCACCTTGATACCGCACTGGCACTGAGACTCCTCTCTGATAACGAGAGTGGCCATCCTATCCTGCATACATGGGGCTGCCATCGTGGGAAACTCTGTGGGCCAGCCATGCAGGGACATGAACATGGCAAGTCTGCATGCCATTTACAGCCCCAGTGCTGGACGTGTAGACCCGTCCGCTACTTTCGTTGGTTCCCTGGCGCTGCCATCAAGTTGATGAAGCCGATTCATGCACGTAGACCACAGTACTTCTCATCGTGACAAGATGCCCCTAAATACCTTGCAACGGAACTGCGAGTGGCTATTTTGCTGTTGTATGATCCCACTGCCACAGTGGAAGGCAACATCGGCACCAGCACAGCCAACTGAGGAGGAAATATGACTGTGCCGTGAATCG
Source organism: Schistocerca cancellata (assembly GCF_023864275.1). Classification (NCBI taxonomy): domain Eukaryota; kingdom Metazoa; phylum Arthropoda; class Insecta; order Orthoptera; family Acrididae; genus Schistocerca; species Schistocerca cancellata. The sequence goes on along the minus strand of NC_064630.1, from coordinate 293,139,172 downwards.
CTAATTTACACGTATAAGACATAACACTATTTCTTTGAAACGAAAATAGATGACATCCTTCCTTACCCTTCTTCGTTCCAAGCTTGTGTCCCATGTTCAGTGACCTCGTCATTGACGGAACTCGACTCTGGTTCATCTCAGTCTCTTCTGTCACTGCAGTGTAGAAATACGCACTTATAAATAAATGTGAAATTACCTTCAAAGCATTGAAAATTGCTTAGCTACTGAGATGGTACTTTTATTCTTGGTGTGCCTAGTGATCATTTCTTTACAATTTCTGATCGTTCTTTATGGAAATAAGCTTTGTATTATTATTAAATCATTACAGCTTATTTAGAAACAAGCCTAAAAAAATGTGAGTACACATTCGTTAAACAAAAAACACCGTGTCCTGCACTTTATCGAACTGGAAGTTATTTTCGCCCCACGCAAACAAATTTATCGAATCGTGTAGACTGAAGTGCCACCACAGCAATTTTCTGTCGTAGGTAAGAAAAATTGCTCAGTACTTTTTGGCGTCTTCTTCTTCAACACTGCTTCCAGTTTGTATTCATATTTATAGCAAAATAGCTGGTTAATATTTTAGGCAATACTACGATACTGTACTCTGTGGTGCAAGTAATAGAAATTTCGATCATGTTATATTTATTATCAGCTGAAATAACTTCACACAAAGACAAAGAAGGTCATGACTTTTACAACATATCGTCCCAGTATGAAATCTATTATACACTGACACACTGAGCTGTACCAATAGATAATATAGTCTTTTCACCGGTGGTGAGCACAGTTTACAGCCTCTAACGAGAATTGCTGCAGTATGATGAATTTACAGCTTTTAATTGTGGCTCAGATGTCGCCATACTTGGCCAGCACAGTACATCTTACTGCAACGTAATGCGTGCCGTAAGCCAGCACGAAATAACTTAAGCTGACCCACAAAAATATACACACATCAAAAAAAAAAAGTTTTGCATCACCTCGGTTCCGAGAGTTCCGGAATCTGTACAGAAAATTTGAATAGAGATCAACATAAACATCATTTACACCCTTTTTATTGCTCATGAAAACCACACATTATATGTTGTACCACTATACAGCAAGACCTTCAGATGTGGTGTTCCACATTGTTGTATACACCGGTACCTCTAATACCAAGTAGCACGTCCTCTTGCATTGATGAATGAATCTATTCGTCGTTGCATACTATCCACATACGTAAAAGGGAATGGTAATATGTAACAGATGTCACACCATCTTTGAATAGTCTGACTGCTGCAACTAAGAGCAAGAGAATTATACACAATTGTCCATCCAACGTTTTCAGTGCAACCTATACAGATATCTTACAAACATTGGGCTCTCTTTACAGGTAGGGATAAAACAAGTGTGTACGTCGGTTAAAGTGCTAATCGCATATTAAAAACACAATGAACTAAAAACAAACCGACGTCTCATCCAGAAAAGGCGTACATTCCAAAACGAAGCACGAACGAAAGGCTATTTTGATCTACGCATTACAAGCCAAGTTTCTGATTGGGTCATTTATCAGGGTGCGAATTCTGGGTTACTGCAGCGGAAACAGAAGGGGCGAAATGTGTTTTCAGCCATCATAAATATTGGCCTACTACCTTATTTTCATACTAACGTCTATTACTTTGTATTTGGAAAGATTGCATCCTCATTTCCAAAGAGCTTTGTTTCTTTGACTCTAAACAGGGTCTTTTGTATCGTTTCACAGCATATGGAGTTTACCTGTCGAGGTGGAAAATGTTATCTCTTGTGACTGTAAAATATGGCACAAGACATTTCATTATCTCCGTCATTATTGAACCGCTAGGTTCAATGGTTCCAAGCACTATGGCACTTAACATCAGAGGTCATCAGTCCCCTAGACTTAGAACCACTTAAAACTAACTAACCTAAGGACATCACACACAGCCATGCCCGAGGCAGAATTCGAATCTGCGACCGTAGCAGCAGCGAGGTTCCGGACTGAAGGGCCTGAACCGTTAGGTTAAAATGATGAAAACTGTACTTGACACAGAGCTGCGGGTGATGATGTAAAGTCGATGTGGAACCTTGAAACATACTACGTAATAGGCAAAAATTGAGGAGGTACGTCAATGTAGTACATTTGACAGTTTTTAAATACCTCGGAGGTTATGCGATGAAATGTGAATTTGGCAGAGAATAAAAATGTCGAATCAAAACACCTCTTCTACGGATATGTCACTGAACATTGGCCCCTATTTTGACTGAACCATGTGGGGGACTCTTCCTGTGCATCGAGAAGGGTGCCTGAATATTGCGTGCTATAGCGGTGAAACTGGTTGCTCACATAAAATAACTTGAAATTTAGACTCATGAAGGTGTTTTGATCCGATTTTTTTATATTGAACAGCTGAGGTCCCGCAAACATCTGTAAAAAGATGACTTTACAGAGAGAATGGTTATATTTTTACTATGATGAGTAGCATGGACGTGATTATTCTGCTAATTGCGTATGTGCTAATCGTGAAGCTCATAGTGTAACAGCAGGTGGTAAAAATGAATCTTACAATTGCAAGACAATGTAGCAGACTGACGCATTATATGTAATTGTGTGTCGAAGTGTGGACAGGGAATTGTATCTATGCTTTATAGATCTAGAAAAGGCATATGACCGGGTTCCTAGGATGACGTTATTGTCTGTTCTAAGAGATTATGGAGTAGGAGGCAAACTTTTGGAAGCAATTGAAGGTCTTTACGCAAATAGTTAGGCAGCAGTTAGAGTTGACGGTATATTGAGTTCATAGTTCAGAGTAGTTTCAGGGGTAAGACAAGTCTGTAACCTGTCTCCACCCGTTGTTCTTATTATTTATGGATCATATGTTGAAAACAACAGACTGGCTGGGTGAGATTAAGATATATGAACACAAAATAAGCAGTCTCGCATATTCGGATGACTTAGTTGTGATGGCAGATTCGATTGAAAGTTTGCAAAGTAATATTTCAGAGCTAGATCAGAAATGTAAGGACTATGGTATGAAGATTAGCATCTCCAAAACGAAAGTAATGTCAGTGGGAAAGAGATATAAACGGATTGAGTGCCAAATAGGAGGAACAAATAGAACAGGTGGACGGTTTCAAGTACTTAGGATGCATATTCTCACAGGATGGAAACAAAATGAAAGAACTGGAAGCGAAGTGTAGCAAAGGTAATGCAGTGAGCGCTCAGCTAAGATCTACTCTCTTCTGCAAGAAGGAAGTCAGTACCAAGACTAAGTTATCTGTGCACCGTTCAATCTTTCGACCATCTTTGTTGTGTGGGAGCGAAAGCTGGGTGGATTCAGGTTACCTTATCATTAAGGTTGAGGTTACGGATATGAAAGTAGCTAGGACGATTGCAGGTACTAGTAGATGGGAACAATGGCAGGAGGGTGTCCACAATGAGGTAATCAAAGAAAAACTGGGGCTGAACTCTATAGATGTAGCAGTCAGGGCGAACAGGCATAGATGGTGGGGTCAGGTTACACGCATGGGAGAAGCAAGATTACCCAAGAGACACATGGGTTCAGCAGTAGAGGGTAGGAGGAGTCACGGTAGACCAAGGAGAAGGTACCTGGATTCGGTTAAGAATGATTTTGAAGTAATAGGCTTAGCACTAGAAGAGGCACCAATGTTAGCACTGAATAGGGGTCAAGGAGGAATTTTATAAGGGGGACTATGCTCCAGACAGAACGCTGAAGGGCATAATCAGTCTTAAATGATGATGATGGTGATGATGATGATGATGATGATGAGTGAGACACACAGATGCATTGTTCAAATATGTAGGTCATGGGTATTCATCACCTGGATAGAAAACTCCAGCCAATTTGACACTCAATAATACATGGAAAATATAGGTGTACGAAAGTTAAGTGCTAAGAAACCTTCAGATGATCGACAGCGGAAGGACGTGATAAAATGCTTCTGGTAGAGGCATGACTACAGAAGCTTGAGTTTTAGTGTGTAGAGTGGCAAGCTTGGTTTCCCTTCCTCCAGAGAGTCATTTTAAGTGGAGTGTCGTGCTGAAGCAGCGAGAGTGTAGATGGCGCAGACATATGACCGCCATGTCCGCCGCACTGGCCGAATGGTGGTATGGCAAGGTTGGATGGTGGTGATCAGTCAGCTGCAGCTACTACAACCAGCAACATCGTGTGGAGGACAGCAGTGTCATCGCTATGGAAGTGGTGCCTAAACCTGAGGCACATCGCCAAGGCCTGGTATAGTACAGAGGCCGAGGTGTCGCTATGGACTGGCTGCGCCTGTAGGTGCTGGAGTTTACAGTCAGTTGGCGCACAGAGAGGCCCAGGAAGGTTCTGTGCAGAGTCAACAGCAAGGGGCACCAGACTCTAGTATGCTGCCATCGGCGAGTCAGATGCCGCTACTGTCAGTGCAGCACATGGCCACTGTGTGCATACTGCGTGGTGTCTTACCGCGTCCGGATGACAGCGATCCCAGGGGAGATGGGGAAAGGGGATTGTACGTCAAGCTTTTTCAGCTGACAGCTGCATCCTGGTGCTTTTGTAGTTGATACAATGCACTGTTTTGAACGAATTGTTCATACAGTCTATTCACATTTTGCTTTAAAGTCTGTGATTGATGTGTGTCACACTGTGGTTGTTTACTGATGGCACGCACGGCATGCAGATGTGCATGATGTAAGCGAGAGAAGTTCAGTTTGTAAAATAAATGCTGTGAGCATGATTAATTTTACTTCACTGGAAGTCATTTGGTAGGAACTAAACTGTGAGTGTGACTCAGTTTTTAATACGATTTGTATCAAGAATTTACCTCACTGTCTGTTCTATGTGAATGATCATTTGTATTTGTTAAGGTATAGAAATTAAAAATATATATGCTGATGTAGCTTGGTAGAACCTAGTGGGTAGGTTGAGGTGGCAGCTATCTGGTAACTGTAGGGGTAGACCAATACACAGTTCTTTGTTATGTAAGATGACAAACAAATAACACACAATTCTGGTTAACTCGATATGTTACAAGACATAGTCTTGTTAAAATTTACGAATTTCATTGATAGGCAAGGTGAACAAACAAAATCAACATTGCACGAATATAAACAACTAATGCTCACACTAGTAATTACATGCAAGAAACTTCCCAGACCCGGGCTGGAAGATGCAGTTCTCAGTGAAGACTAATTTTACGGTGGCAATGCCCGTCCCATGTAGGTCGACAGCTTCACAGTTGGACACCTAGCAGACACAATCAGACGCTGGAGCCACTGCTTTTGACGACGACCCTTCGGAAAGCCAGAGATAGAAGATAAATATCTGGAGAAACCCAGCTCAAAACATTGGTGAGTCAGTGTAGCCACCTGTGTTAAAACTCATATGAAGAGAAAGCTGTTTTTCTCACAATTATGTAGCAGAAGTTAAACTCTGCCGTACGAAAGAAGGGAAGCTTATGATAGGCTACAAAAATTCTATTGGATCGCGTTATGTCAAATACTAACGCTCTGACTGGCCAGAAAGGAAATGTGTGGCCACCAGCTTTGATATAGGCAAATTGCAGACAGAGTAATTCGCTCTTACTGTTGCAGAAAATCGTCGAGTGTTTCAGCAAGGCGACTCGCGCTGCACTGAGACGATTGCGAGAGTCATTATGTGAACCTTTGTTCACACGCTCGTCTAACTTGTAAGGAGTTAAACTGCCACATTTCCTTGTGTAGAGAATGCCACCGAGCACTGACAGATAACACTTGAGAGCGATTTGAGGGGAACGACGTACGTTTTATTCCAGCCATATGGCGTGAACCATGCCAATTAGCCGGGGGATAACTAGGAGTCTCGGTTTCACCGAAGACCTGGGAAATGTATCCAACTGGTGTTTAACAGTCGAGAGAGAGATTCATTGGACGAATATATTATACTGGAAGTGGCATGTGATTACATTTCCACGCAATTTTGGTGCATAGATCCTGAGAAATCAGTACCCAGAGCAACCACCTCTGGCCGTAAGAACGGCCTTGATACGCCTGGGAATTGAGTCAAACACAGCTTGGATGGCGTGAACAGGTACAGCTGCCGATGCAGCTTCAACACGATATCACAGTTCATCAAGAGCAGTGACTGGCCAGTGACGAGCCAGTTGCTCGGTCACTATTGACCGGACGTTTTCAATTGGTGAGAGATCTGGAGAATGTGCTGGCCAGGGCAGCAGTCGAACATTTTCTGTATCCAGAAAGGCCCGTACAGGACCTGCAACATGCGGTCGGGCTTTATCCTGCTGAAATGTAAGGTTTCACAGGGATAGAATGAAGGGTAGAGCCACGGGTCGTAAGACATGTGAAATGTAACGTCCATTGTTCAAAGTGCCGTCATTGCGAACAAGAGGTGACCGAGACGTGTAACCAATGGCCCCCCATACCATCACGCCAGGTGATACGCCAGTATGGCGATCACGAATACCCGCTTCCAATGTGCGTTCACCGCGATGTCGCCAACCACGGATGCGACCATCATGATGCTGTAAACAGAACCTGCAGTCATTGGAAAAAATGACGTTTTGCCATTCGTGCACCGAGGTTTGTCATTGAGTACACCATCGCTGGCGTTCCTGTTTGTGATGCAGCGTCAAGGGTAACCGCAGCCATCGTCTCCGAGCTGATAGTCCATGCTGCTGCAAACGTCGTCGAACTGTTCGTGCAGGTGGTTGTTGTCTTGCAAACGTCCCCATCTGTTGACTAAGGGATCGAGACGTGGCTGCTCGATTCGTCACAGCCTTGCGGATAAGATGCCTGTCATCTCGACTGCTAGTGATACGAGGCCGTTGGGATCCAGCACGGCGTTCCGTATTACCCTCCTGAACCAACCGATTCCATATTCTGCTAACAGTCATTGGATCTCTACCAACGGGAGCAGCAATGTCGCGATACGATAAACCGCAATCGCGATAGGCTACAATCCGACCTTTATCAAAGTCGGAAACGTGATGGCACACATTTCTCCTCCTTACACGAGGCATCACAAAAACGTTACACCAGGCAACGTCGGTCAACTGCCGTTTCTGTATGAGAAACCGGTTGGAAACTTTCCTCATGTCAGCACATTGTAGGTGTCGCCACCGGCGCCAACCTTGTGTGAATGCTCTGAAAAGCTAATCATTTACATATCACAGCATGTTCTTCCTGTCGGTTAAATTTCGTGTCTGTGGCACATGATCTTCGTGGTGTAGCAGTTTTAATTGCCAGCAGTGCAGTTACACCTGAACCCGTACACTAGTTTCTGCCAGTGATAACATTTCTTTTACAGAGAGTGTAGTGGAACTGACACTGAGATCGTTGTCTGATTACATCACTGTCCATGCTGCTGCGCTCTTCTGACCTCTGCATGCCTGAGTTGGTGTTTTCCTTCCTTGCAGGCGATAGGTTCGACATCAAATTCCTAAAACACTCACAGAGCATCCTCATGAAACTGTGGTAGGAAGATAGAATAGAACCAGTCTCACACACATGTTAGATAATGGAGACCCTATCAGCATGGGAAAATACCATAGTAATGTGGTCAACAACATCTAATTAATGGCACAAAAAATATACTCTTAAAATTTTTTGTAATAAATATTTTGTGTTGTATTAACCAGTGGTAAGTATTAGCGGCTACTGACAAGTCATTAGGGAGACAGAGACTTGCAGTGCACAGTGATGTACGCAGTGTCCCCGGAGTATAGTTGTAATGACATTGTTAGCTTTAAGTTTTACTTACAAGTGCGCAAGTGGCTGACACAGCGATGATAAGTTGGTTCTGTCCTAATTGGTAAGTGACAGTAGTACAATTTTGTTATTGTGTCAAGGGAATTCGGAATACTAGAGAAAGGGTGACGGTAGTAAGTTTATGAAGCGAGTAAGGCCGTATTATTCCATTTTTATGCGAAGTAGTGCACGTCAGTTAAAATTTCAAAGACGAAAATGAGATCGATTAGCAATGGGAGATCGAGACCTTGACCGAACTGAGATTTACACCCAGCAAGATAGTGTATGGGAACCTCAGAACAGAACAATGTGTAGGGAAGCAGCCTACTAACGCTTTATAAAATTCTCATAAGTCTTTCCATTGTGTGCCAGCCTAGTCCGCTGTAACTAGCTCTGACGTCATAAATGTTGCGCAATAGTTTAAAAATGAAGTAAATAACCTGAAACGGTTCTAGCATGTCAGGAGTAATACTAAATCAATATGTGTTGAATATCAGTTCGATAACTTTAACCATTTTCGAAATTTGGACGTTTTTCTGTAAAAATTATTGGCGCAACAGAAAAGAGCTAGAGACTTAACAATTTATATTTAGATTCCTTTTTCATAATAATTTAATAGAAACAGTCTTCTGGATCTCACAAATTAAGATTTTAGTTGAAATTCAATATTTTCTGGTTTTTGTCTTAAAAATTAAGGAAGCAAGATAGATCAAGTAGGCTAATAAATAAGGCTAGGATGTTTAAATTTAAGTAGAATAGAGATCCGCTATAATCATAAAGATGTGAGAAGTTTCAACTGAATAACTATAAAACTATAGCGATAGCGTATCTCGAAAGGGCAAGCTCAGAGCTCGTCTACTGCATGTAGTGTAATTAAATTAATTGTCTCGCCCAAAATAATTGACTTAGCCACGTCAGACTTTTATTATGATTACTTACCTGTGTGCTGAATGCACATTTAAATTGAGAGCTTCATCGGCCATCAGCAAAAGAAGCTATGATTTATTCAATAACTTTAAGTGGTGCATTACTAGCCCAGCGGCTAGTTGGGAGAGCCGATTTGATCAGGCGTTCCCTTAGCCGTCCGCACCGCGGCCTTATATATAAGAACGCTGCGCGAGAGAAGGCCCCAGTTCTCTCCAGACGCTGAATAGCACACCACCTGTGCTGGGAGTCGCGTCGCGTCGGTATCATTGCTATAAACAGCCTCGGATGCCATAATAAGTTACTCGGGATACGCGTAACCTTGAAATCACTTTCGAGTGAAGTGTTAATTCTGGGATGACTTAAATGATCTATCTTCAGTTTGCGTATGTCGTATTTTCACGTGCCGTCGCGGGACAGACATTCTACCATTATTTAGCGTGGCGTTTAATGAACATTATCATCAAATTATGGCGAGCATCCACTTAAACATTTAATTTGGACAGTTATAGTTGCATCAGCGCATTAGACTCTGAACTGCTCTGGTAGTTGGATTATGTGGATTCCTTCTTTTTTTCATCTGTGACTTTCAGGATATAGCGAACGTTTTTACAGGATCGTTTTTTGATTATGAATCCCAGACAATCTCCTATTTCCTCAGAGCTATAAGCTGTAGCTATAAGTGTATTTCTCAGATGAAGTGGGCACTAGGAATTCTAATTACAGGCTTCACGTTTTGCTAATTACTTTCTGGTTGCCAATATTGTAGTTAGAGAGCCAGTGTTGAGAACGGCAAAAGACAGCATAAATAATAGGAACATTCTACATTTATATAACAATTAAATTCCAACCAGCCGCCCCACATATGGTTCAACGGCAGGGAAATGCATCTTTTCTGCAGTGTTTCTACATTACAAACCAAATATTATATAACAGCATAAAATCCACCAGCCGCCCCACAAATGGGCGAACAATGCCCATACTAGATGTAATAAAGCCTTCCTTAAAACAAAGTATAGGCAATACAATTCGAAATGTGTCGCTGCATGGCTCACAGGTGCCAGTTGCGCACAGACACGAGAAGGTAAACATAGAACGAAGCGCGTTGGAAGAAGAGGGAGTAGGACCCGTTAATTTATCGGAAATTCTCCAACAATTAACGCGCACCAATTCGATACAAAACAGAGAGATGAAACAACAGAGGACACGACAGCAACAACAGATGAGTGAGCAGAGTGCAGGAACAACAAAACAATTGCTACAACAGATATGTAAGCAGAATGCAGAAATAACTGTGTGAGATCAGACAACAGTTAGGTACAGTCGTGGACAAAACGAGCGAGACCCCTCGCCTTTTCATTATGCTGATCCACACAGCTTTAAAGTCTGCTACACAGGATAATAGGCAAGGCGACGAAGTGCTACCAAAATACTATGCACAGGCGTGAAATTAAAAAACCATCCGAACTTTGTCAGCCTGTTTTGAACCATGTGTAAGACTGTATTAAAGCTGATTGGTGTGTTAAACACAACACGTAAATATAAGATATAAATGAAAGAAGAAACGCTAATTAGTATGAACTGTACTAATAAAAATGAATTTCAGCTTATCGAGGTAATACAATTGTTTTAGTAAGACAAAGCACCCCAGATCGTTAAGAATTAGCAAAATATTATGCGCATTCGGCCTCGAGATGGTCTGTGGCAACGTTTAGACCAGTCATACTGGATTACCGTTGCTGACTTACCATGAAAGTGTGCAAATTTAGCAATGCGTGAAGATTCTTAAGGAAATTCAGTTAAAATCATTCAGTGCCACACTTAAGTCAATTCAGTTATTGACAGAAGCGGTAAAAGTAGGCAGTAACAAGTATGAAACTCTACAAGAGTTTCATATTGACATCCACAGGGCGCCGGTACTGAATAATGGTAGCAATAAAACATAATCAGAGCGCGAGAATCTCTTAAAATTGCTTTACTGATAGTCTATCTGCCTCCATCAAGATTAGAATCTAAAACAAACCATACCTTCCTTGCAGTAGCAAACACCTTTCACTACTCTAGCAGACAACCCAGGCAAACAGCCCTGTATTATTACCCCAGACATGAATTTCGCAATGAAAATGGCAAAATGATCTGCTGTTTCTGTTGCATAGAGCTTTCGGAACTCAAAACCATGAATTTTCTACCTTTATGTCACAGCTTATGCAACAATCATTCTGGATGCTTATCGAAATAACAAAATACTGTTGCTAGCGAGTAAATTTAGTAGGATAATTCTGCATCACCCCAAGAAATAAACGGCTGCATAGCTGCCAAGCGTATTCTGCAATGTTTCGAATTCTCTATTAGACTCGTCACAGCCAGGAAACGTTCGTTAGCCGAAGTGTTTCTTAAGCTAGCTGGAAATGGGAATACTGGCACTTCTAAAACGCGGTGGCACTAATATTGGGATCTGGATTACTACGTGTATAGGCAAATTGATTTTATTTGCATTCCTGAACACGTGATTTGGATCGAAAGCGCAGCTACGATTAATATGGTGATGTATCGACTGCAACAAGAACATTTCGAATAAAGAGTAGGGGGAATTATTTATACGGCCCTCATCTTCAGTAACTGTCGTAGCTATTTTCGTTGTAACGATTTCGTCACCTAAATCGTTAAAAATGGAAGCCTACTATTCTCACTTTCTTGACCGCCTATCTGTCTACCCAAACCTTAAAACTCGTTTACCTCGAGTACGGGTAGACGTAATAAGCGGAAATGTATTTCACTTCCTGCGGTATACGATCTCATGGGGGTGTAGAGAAGTGAGCTACTATGTCAACGCAATCTAAAGATACGGCCATTTATGTAAAGAAAATTTGCTCGAGAGGTCAAAAAATGGCTCTAAGAACTATGCGACCAAACTGCGTAGGTCATCAGTCCCTAGACCTAGAACTACTTAAACCTACCTAACCTAACACACATCCATGCCCAGGGAAGGATTCGTTCTGACGGCGCAAGCAGCCGCGCGGTCCGCCATATGACGCCGCTGAACGCACGGCTAACTCGCGCCGGCAAGCTGTTAATATCATCTGGTGTTGCTAAAAAGTTATTCACTTCTGGTGAATAATTTTCTGTGCAGTTCATTTAAGATAGAATAACTAAAAATATATTTGATGTTACAGAAGAGGGAGGACGCCTAATTAATTCCCCTTGTCTTTATTTATGATGTTAGGTTCGCAATCTGAGCATACGTACTATCTATAATCACACTTTAGCGCCAAGTCATAGTCACAGATATGCGAATACAACGCATTGGCTTATACTTGAGGTATTACGTTTCCCACGCAGTGGTGGCAGACGATGCTGTGGCGTCTTCGAAGCTCGAGCTTTGACAGTGCTAGCTATATCAGCACATCAGCTGAGCAAACGTTTTCTTCCTGCTGCTAGTCTAATTGACAATGGCAACACCGCAGAATACGTTTGACAACTATGTGACCATCGATTTACGTTCTTGATGGTTCATAATTATGTTAGTAAATCCACTCGATATTTTTATGCCCTTTAAATTACATTTGCTACATGATTCGAACTGAAGACGTAGGAAATGTGTGTTATTTGTTGCAGGGACACGTTCAACAGAAACAGCTACTTACATTGACACTTATGTTGCTAATTAGTCGTCTTATCCATCACATGGACAGCGAGGATACTGTGTTTTGCTTCAGTTGTTTCATAGCTTAGTGGTATTGTGTGTTGGTGTCGTTGCCAGTTTACATACTGCGCATGTAACACACAATAAAAGCGTTGGATGCCTATCGTGATCAGTCTACTTCAAAAACGTTTGTTGTCATCGTAATTTATGTAACTTGCTCTTCGACTTCCAATTTTACAATTTGTGGAAAAATGTTTTACCTTGGTAGTCCTAGTTTCAAACATTGTCTGACTGAGAAACGTAGGCATGAAGGAGTCAGTGAAAGCAATTATTCGCTATTATAGGAAACTTTTGAATCCTTTGGACACTTGAATTCTCTATATTGATTCTGAGAGTTTTGTTATTCCTCTTGTTATTTACTGTCTCAGTGTCACCCATGAGAATAAATTCTTGACTGAATTTCCTTATGAATCTTCACGCATTGCTAAATTTGCACTCTTTCATGATAGGTCAGCAACGGTAATCCAGTATGACTGGTCTGAAGGTTGACACAGACCGTTTCGCGGCTGAATGCACATAATATTTTGCTAATTCGTAACGATCTGGGGTGCTTTGTCTTACTAAAACACTTGTGTTATCTCGATAAGCTGAAATTCATTTTTATTAGTACAGTTGATACTAATTAGCGTTTCTTCTTTCATTTATATCTTATATTTACGTGTTGTGTTTAACACACTAATCAGCTTTAATACAATCTTACACATGGTTGAAAACAGTCTGACAAAGTTCGGATAGTTTTTCAATTTCACGCCTGTGCACAGTATGTTGGTAGCACTTCGTTGCGTTGCCTGTTATGTTGTGTAGCAGACTTTGAAGCTGTGCAGATCAGCATAACGAAAAGGTGAGGGGTCTCACTCGTTTTGTCCACGACTGTACATAGAGCAAGAGGCAAAAGAATCCAGAAATGTGGTCGAAACTGTAATAATAGGTTACGCGAAATTGAGAACAGATATGGACAAGGGCCAAACATCGTGTGGCGACACACAGACCGAAACCAAAACATTACGTGACGACAGCAAAACATGAAGTGGTGATTCTCACCGTGAAATTGCAAAGATAACGAAACGGGTTAATCCAATTAAACGCCAAGCAGCGGGCACAGCACGACAAATAGTTGAAGATAGTGTGTTGCGAAATCACACCACGAAAGCGGTTCTCAAGAGCTACGATGCTCGCATCGTGAGAATAGAAGCGAAAACGAAGAATCAATTCGCAGAATACGTAACAACTTCAGGGTAAATAACGCCACCAGAAAGGCAACAAGTTTCACAAGGAATGAAAAAAATTTCACACAAATACAATTCCGATCACAGGCGGAGAAGAAGATACGCTACAGCCGACCACCTGCGGTGCCACAGGCAAGTTTCGAAACTTCCGAAGAGCAGACGGCATCACGAAGACACTGGGTACCTCAGGCGTACATTGCGGAACAATTCGGATCACATGATTTAGCGGCAAGATCAGCCTGGGAAGACACCGAGCCAATACGTGACAGGGAAGTGCAATGGCTTGAAGGTTATAGCGTAAAGCGTACCTAAACTCACTCTGTGCCGATGGAAGAAAGTCATTGCTTTCCATTACAACACTATTATGCAAAACTAGGCGAAAGTTACACTGGGAAATATCCAATGGAGTTACCGCAACCTGAATGACTGATACGTGAAATGATCGGAAACAGAAGCGGCGAAGATTCTCGAATTTCGTTCGGTACCATGTCGAGGTACGACAACGATCATTTCCACATTATAAGAAAGTTTCAGCATTCACTTGCGCCCACGAACCTTCATTGATCACTTGAGACTAGGACTACCAGAACATTGGACATTGGCACACAAACTAGAATTTATATGTGCCCATATGTCTGGAACAGTAGCAGAAGCGATGCAAAACGTAGCAGCTACATTTAAATCATATGAAGCTTTCTGAGATAAGTTTCTTTCACACTTTTGGTCGATTAAGCGCAAAATAGGGTAAGTATGAACTACAACAAAACTTCGAGAATTTAGGCGAGAAGAGCCCTGTAAAATTTTTTGAAGCAATGGCAAAGAAAAACCAATGTTTGGATATGCCATACAGCGATGGAGAACTGATTAAATTGTGTACCATGAAGCTGCCACTAAACTACCAACTGTCAGTGGTAGAGCGTGGAGGCAATGACGTGGAAGCTTTCAAAGGAATTTTGAGAGAAATAGAATCAATATTCTCGGAAGTTAAGGCAAGGAAAAAAGGAGCAACCCACGTGAAAACGTGAATGAAAGACCGCGGAAAGCGCCGGAGACCGCACGAAGGAATGTCAGCTATTTCGAACCGCGTGATAACTTCACTCAGAGAAGTGCAATAGATTCCAATAAAGAAATGGTTATGGGTTCTGAACAAGAAATGGCAACGGTTATCCACCCAGGAATGGCAATAACTATTACAGGGGGAATGCCAGTAATCGCAATGGGTATTGAAGGGCAAACAGGCCGACAAAATACCAGCACGAAACCTGTGCCACCAAGTCTAACAAAGACAGAAAGGACCGAAAGAAGACGGGGAGATCAGGCCACAAAACCCCAATAGACGTTCGAACTGATGAGAGAGCGCTCAAGCCAAGGAGAACAGCGCACCTCCCCAAGCAAGCAGCAGCGACGTAACAAGAGAAATATATACCCTATCACGAGAGGTGAATGGTGAAGCAACAGAGTCGTAGAGACCGAAAGAGCTTGAGATACCGCAAATATCAGGGTCGATAGGAATTAACTGGGAGGATTTCGAAAAAAACTGACTACCGGATCAAAGTGAAGAAGGTATAACGGAAGTCGAATTAGAAGACCAAGTAATTGGCATTGCAGAGTTATTTAATACTGAAACTAGGAAGATTCAATTAGAAGAGGATAACGTATCGCCAAGAGAAATGAACATTTTGTCACGACAGGTAATAAATGAAGAAATAGGATCGCAGGGATCATAAGAAGGTAGGAAGACAACATCATGCTGAGGAGCAATTAATTGGGACGATACCGATAAAGAAAACGAACTACCAGAGGCAGGCACAATGGGAGAAGAGAATAGGGACGAAGTAACTATAATTGCACAGTTTTTTGAGGCTGAGACGAAGGAAAACGAACTCAAGAAGGATAATGTGCAGTCGACGGAAGTTGAAAATAAACTACAATTGGGCATAGGTCAATATGTGTACAATGGTGGAAGTCACAGAGATATAATAAGAGCATTCAGATGCGATTACTTGGTAGTTTCGGCGAAGAAAGAAGGGTCAGAAGTATCGAGCTGAAGGAAGACGAAGTTAAACGTGGAGAAGAAGTTGCAGGAGAGATCGAGATAGTTGTAGAGGCATATCCAACAGAAGGTTCGAATTCATAGGTATAAATCCTGAAACGACTCACGTATGATTCAATAGAGGATACCTTAATGCAATCCCAATTAATGTAGTCATAAACACCGGAAGCGAGCTAACAGCGATTTCAGAGAACTTATTTAACCAATATAATGCTAAAGAAGGATTACCGGTCTTGAAAATGAAGAGATTAGAGTGAAGGGTCCCATCAAAAATCACGCTCTGGCTGTCAATAACAAACAAGGTTAACTCTTTGCGCCATGGTCAGAAGATCGAAGCCAGTTTCGTTATCATAACGAAATTAACGGTGGACATGATAATAGGTGCGGATTTTCTGAATGGAACACGAGCTATGATAGACATGGGAAGGGTAGAGTGACATTTGAGAGCATTATACATACTTCTCTTTGAGACAAGGCTGTACAGTATCAAACATAGGTTGAGGAGCAAAAGCCTTCCTGGCTTAAGGAACGGTATCCCACCACACAAACAAAATGGTATAGACAGAATGAACCGAACACAGAATCAGGTAGGCAAACGTTAAGGACTTCATCATGTAAACCATATAAAAGATACGATGAATAATCACTTATAAGCTTGAGTAAATAATACGAAAGAAGCCATCAACTATCTTTCAGACAGGATGGGACCACGAGTCTGAGCTAAAGAAGCGACAGCAGAAGAAAAGCGAGAAGTAGTTTAAATTTTTATGTGTAGCGACTAATATGATATGTAGAGTTTCCAAAGCTGAAACGTATAAATCCTGATCTACTAGCACGAGGTACTAACAAGCTATACCACGACACCACACATAACGAACATAAGGAGTCTCATTAGCTTAAGTTATCTAGACCAAACAGGAACCAGACAGAGAAACTAGAATTGTAACACAGAGACAGGACGCTGAACCATGTAAAGAATTTCTTAAGAGGTGTAAATTTGGCATTAGGTATAAGGTAGATTTCCTGCAAGAAACAATCGTCAACTGCCCACGACGATGCGATGGACGACAACAGAAAATGTAAATGGGATGTGAATGGACGAGATCAACGATTTCCTACGATGTGGAGGCGCCGAAAAGGGCGATTTGTAACAAAGGGAGCCGAGCAGTAGATGATCGACGCTGCGTCCAGGCCTTGCGAAAATTCACTTTCGTCCGATACTCAAGTCGGAAGGACTGCAGCTAAAGACGGACCACAAAACAAACGGAAGAACAGCCAGCACCGAGCAAAAACAAAACTCCTCGCTAAAACCCCGGCTTGGCTGAGGCACATTTTGGCAAAAACATTACTTGTAGAATCGCATTGCCGCCACCAGACTGCAATATTATATTGAACTACAGAGCCGAATGTTGGTTGGTTGGTTTGTGGAGAGGTTAAAGGGACTAGACTACAAAGGCCATCAGTCCCTAGAGCCGAAGGAAAATCAGTCAATCAATGCTGAACTACACGTCCTAATCAACGATTGAAATACTAACGAATGTAAGATCTCAAAGCAACTAGCAGTCAATAATTTCCTATATTGTGCCCAGAGAAGGAACAAGATTCAACTCTGAAGGAAGGTAGATGCTTGAGTTTTGTACTATTGTTTGGTTTTGATGAGTCCACTAAATTGTTTTCGGACTTGTGTTTTCCAAATTTCTATTCTGATAGAGCAGATACGTCACTAGGAGTCTCGGTTTCACTGAAGACGTAGGAATTGCATAGAACTGATGTTTAACAGTTGAGAGAGACTTAGAATAGATTATCAGGTTCACAGCTCGCACTGACAGGAGCCACTGCGAACGCCGTAAAGACACATGCGCTCCCGCTACGCCAGCAAGTGATATGCAATTGATACTAATAACTGCATTCGTCTCCGTCTCTTCTAATTTTCTTCTACATTCAGCCATGACCTGTAGTTAAACATATTCATGATGTCGGGTTTAATACAAGCAGAAACGCAAGATATCCGATCTAACGAAAAGGACTGATCAGCCACTGTAGAGTGTTTTACACTATGAATTTGTCGAATTGTTTTAACGGTGTACTTCATTTTGATTGTTTTTTACCTACCTCCATTCAATTCTGGGTATTTTGAGTGTGAATGCTAGCGTAATTGATATCTCTGACGACAATTGTATGTAATTTGCTTATATTTTTATCGACCCGCTGACATGATGTCAGCCATGCTACCACTGAAGAACCTTATAGTAGTTAGGAAATCCGCTTCAGAGTTTTGAACACCCAATATCAATATGTTAACATCCTGTACGTTAGTTTTGGTAACATCGCTATGTCATGATGCCATGCTTTGAGTAAAAATAAACCTTAATCAAAAAATTTAAGATTTTTATTTTTTGCTAACATATAGCTACCCCTGAACCCGTACACTAATTTCTGTTGGCGATAACCTTTTCTGTACAGGGAGTGTTGTGGAACCGACGTTGAGATCATTGATTACAATACTGCCGGTACTTCTGCACACTTCTGGCCTCCGCATGCGTGAGATTGTATTTACCTACCTTGCAGGCGTAGGTTCAATACCAAATTCCTAAAACACTCATAAAGCGTCCTTGCGCAACTGTGACAGGAAGATAGATGTGAACCAGTCTTACACACATGTTAGATGGCAAGTAATTTTAAGATTTGTTTGGTATATTACTTGTTGTTGAAGTTATCCTCCATTATTACTGTTGTTTATGGCTAAGGGCAATGCATCATAAGCTGTTAGCTTTGTTACCCTATTACGTGTTTGAGGGAAATGTGTGGATTTTAATTCTGTTTATTGTCTGTAAGATTATTTGTTGTGTTGTATGTTTTGAGCCCTACTTGTGGGTCTTTACAGGGTGCAGAACGATATGATGTTTTACAGTAACGGTGGTACTCTTCCTGTAGCCAGAAGCATCTTTATGTTTCAGGAATGAAATGTTAGATTGAAGCTCACGTCTGCACTTCCCCGAGCCCGTAACGCACTCCGCTTAAATCTTTCACAACAGAGACACTTCTGAAGAAAACAAATAGGACGTGCAGGGGAAGTAAGATGAAATGGATGTAGAAACACGAAGAATAAAAAGACAAGGACAGACTCAGTATATTGAAAAGTCGAAACAATCTTCGGTGTATATAAAAGCGAAGGAGTCAACGTTGAAGTGCAGCAGGAATTCCACTGTTGAACAGGGAGGAGAGAGTTGATATGTGGAAAAAGTACACAGAGGGCCTCTTTGAAGTAGACGAATTGTCTGATGACGTGATAGTAGATATATTTGGTGACTTTATGGATTACATAAGTGATTCTGTATTACAATCAGAGTTTAACAGACCTTTAGAAGACTTCATATCAAGTAAGGTGGAAGGTCTAAATCACGTCCCTTTTGAATTTCTGAAATCAATGGGGGAAATAACAACCAACTCTTGAGGATGGTGTATACAATACACCAGGCTGGAAACATATCATCTGACATTCGGAAAAATATCAGCTACACAATTCCGAAAATAGCAAGGATAGAAAAGTCCGGAAACTGTCGTACAATCACGTTAACGGGTCATGCATCAAAGATACAGATGAGAATAATACACGGACGAACAGATAAGGAAGTGGAAGAAGTGTCAGATGACTATCATTTTGGCCATGGGTAAGGTAAACGTACGTGAGACAAGGTTGCGCTTGACAATCCAGCGAGACTTTGAAAAAATTAAGACACCTTCATAGTGTATTTCAACATAGAAAAAGTGTTCGACACTGAAGTGGTGCAAGATATTCGAAATTATCAGAAGAATAGGTGTAAGTTATAAGGGAAGAAGAGAAATACATAGTGTGTACAAAGAATCAAGGAGGAACAACAAGAACGGAAGACCAAGAACGAAGTGACCTTTTAAAAGTGTGCATATACATCGAAGAATCAGTGACAGAAATAAAAGCTTCAGGAGTGGGATTATAAATAATGGTGAAGAGTATCAACGATAACTTTGGCTAACGACGTTGATATGCTCAGTGGAAGGAGAAATTACAGAACAAGCCGAACGAAATGAACATTCTACTGAGCACAAAATAATGCCTGAGTATGAATAGAAGAAAGACGAAAGTGATGAGAAGTAACAGGAATGAGACAATTGACAAACCTGACATCAGAATTGGGAATTACGAATTAGATGAAGTGAAAGACTTCTACTAACATGAATGCAAAATTACGCATGTCATTCGAAACAAGGCGTACATAAAAGCGGAGTAGTACAGGCAGAGAGGGCATTTCTGTGGAAAAGAAATTTGCTGGAATGAAACATTAGCTTAATTTGATGAAGATATTTCTGAGAAAGTACATCTGAAAGACGGCACTGTATGAAAGTGTATCATGGACTGTAGTGGACAAGAAGAGAATAGAAGCGTTTAAGATGTGTTGCTATAGAATGATGTTGAAAATTGAGTGGACGGATGAGATAATAAATGTGTTCCTTCACAGGATTGGCATGGAAAAGTATGTGGAAAACTGACAAGAAGAAGGAACAGGATGACAGGCATTGTGGTAGTGTAAAGTGTAAAAACCGTAATGGAAGACTGAGACTGGAAAATTTCCAACTGATAATTGTATGTAAGCGCGACTCCGAGATGAAATGGTTCGCCCAGGAGAGGAATTCGTGGCGGGCCGCGTCAGTCCAGTAAGATTAGATAGAGATCCATGAAAATGCGATTCTCGCAACTCTAAATTGACAATATGAGACGGTAGACTCAAATTCATTAAATTATGGCTGTCTTTTTTTACACGTTTCTGTTAGTTTGAATGACAATGCTACAGTGTGGGGATAAGAACCATGTACCGACAATATAGGTGAGAATGGGGTTGGGAACAGGGTGACAAAGAAGTATAAAGCAGAGTACCGTCTGACCAGTTAGGGATCCTGCACGATGGGTGCGCTTAGTAGACTGCGTCGAGCAATGTGTGCAAATTACCTGCTACAGAAAGAGTCCGCGACAACTCATTCTATTTAAGTGCCCACCTCTGCAATACCTGAAGCAGTTTCTACTAAACTGGTGTGCCACGTCGGACACCACGTCTGTCTTCGCCAGCGTCAGTGATATTCTTCTTGGCTGTGTAGCACTGGTGCCGCCGTAGTGTGGCTGCAGCGAGGCACGTGACCAGAGCGGGAGCGCCAGTGTGGCCATTCCGCAGAGCGGCGCGGACGCCAGTGAGTGGTCAGCTAAGCAGGACGAACGCGTTCCCAGCAAGCAAGTGCCGAGTCTGTAGTTGCGGCTGGCGGCGAGCCGTCAACAGTTATCGCAACGGACGTGGAAGATTGTGTCGGCGGACGATGGAGGCTTGGCCTATACTTGCAGATTTATTTATTTGTGTCAGAAGCATCTTACATAAAATCAGAATGATTGACACATACATATCAAGTATATAACAAATACAAAAAGAGTATAAAAGTATACAAATATATAAGCAGGGTCAAGTAGTTTTTTTATTTTATGAAGTCTTGGATCAGAAACTGGCCACGTCCAGCGCTTCCGGGGTGGCATTCATCAAATCCTTCATGGTGCAGGTGCTTGGGCACAGCACACACTGCGTGAGGTGGATGGTGGTTTGAGTGTGTCCACTGTCACACAGCGCCGGTTCATTTGAGAGGCCCTATTTGCGCATATTCTCTTTGGATCGTGTGACACCAGAGCACAGCCTATTAAGAGATTTCCGTGTCGTCCATCCTTACATATGGCCGGGAGGGAGTTCTTCGTTTGGGACTAACCATTCTCCAAGGTGCGCGTTTTCTTCTCGCGACATTGCCAGCCTCACTCTTTGTGGTGTCCCGACGATGTTTTCTGCTGTGTGCAGGAAGCTTTTTCTAGATTTTAGTCGACGGCGGGCTGGCTGGTGTTTGTACAGCGGGTGGGCAGGAGAGGTCAACGCCTTTCTCTTTTCCTTCGTGGCCGCTACTTTCCTTCTAATATCTGGTGGGGCCACGCCTGGCAGGCAGTACAATTTATCAGTCGGGGTTGATCTCAGACAGCCTGTGATGATGTGGCAGGATTCATTAAGTGGTATGTCCACTTGCTTGGCGTGGCTAGAATTTACCACACTGGGCACGCGTACTCCGCTGTTGAATAGCACAAAGCAAGAGCTGCGGTTCTCACTATTCCAGGCTCTGCCCCCAATGTAGTGCCCGTTAGTTTGCGCACAATGTTGTTTTGTCGCGGCTACTTTGTGTTTAGTGTTCATGCAGTGCTTTTTATAGGTAAGTGCTCTATCCAGGGTGACACCTAAGTATTTTGGTGTTTCGCAATGTTCCGGGGGCACTCCTTCCCAGTTGTAGTCTTCTTGCAGATTGTCTGTTCTTTAGGTGGAAGGCGCAGGTTTGGGTTTTCCCTGGGTTGGGTTTGAGATGGTTCCCCTTATAGTAGGTGGCAAGCTGTTCGAGGACTTCTGACAGATTATGTTCAACAGTTTCAAAGCTGTCTGCTTGAGCGGTAATGGCGCAATCATCCGCATATATGAAGCTTTCGGTGCCTTGGGGGAGGGGCTGGTCATTAGTGTGTATATTAAAAAGTGTTGGGGCCAGTACGCTTCCTTGGGGGAGGCCATTTTTCTGTATTCTCCACAGGCTTCTCTGTCCCTGAAAATCCACAAAGAATCTTCGGTTCTGGAGTAGGTTTCCAATCAGTAGGGTTAGTCTGTAGTTCCTACTCATTGCGTATATTTTCCTCAGGAGCAGTCGGTGGTTGATTGTGTCGTAGGCTGCTGATAGGTCTAGGAAGACAGGCCCGGTGATCTTCCTGTTCTCGATACCATCCTATATGTGTTGAGTTAATTTTGGCACCTGTGACGTGCCTCATTTGCCCTGTCTGAAGCCTTCTTGTTGTGGGATCAGGAGGGGCTCGATGGCATCCGTGATTCTGTGGAGTATCATCCTTTCCAAAACCTTGTACATATGGCATATCAGAGAGATCGGCCTGTAGTTTTGGGCTTGTCATGTTCTTTGTCTGGTTTTAGGATGGCAATAACTCGCGATTTTCTCCAGATTTTTGGAATTTTGCAGGATGTCATGCAGTTGTTCATCATATTGACTAGCCATTTCCTTGTTACAGGTCCAAAATGCTTTATTTGCTCGACGCATATATCATCAAGGCCGGCTGCTCTCCGCATTCTAATGGACAGTGACGAGGTGTTGCTAGGAAGAAACCAAGGAACGCAATTCTGCGAGAAGGCAAGACCCTCATCGAGTCTGCGTGGCCATTGTCACTGGACAGACTGTTGGTTGATTGGTTTATCTGGGGGGAGAGGACCAAAAAGCGAAGTCAACGGTGGCATCGGATTAGGAAGGAAGTCGGCCGTGCCCTTTCAAAGGAACCATCCCGGCATTCTCTGAAGAGATCTAGGGAAATCACGGAAAACCTAAATCAGGACTACAGGATATGGATTTGAACCGTCGTCCTCCCGAATGCGACTCCAGCGTGCTAACCACAGCGCCACCTCGCTCGGTGGATGGACTGAAAGGGACCGACTGTCGCGGCCATGATAATTTAGTTGGCGAGCCAACTCAGCTCGCTTGGGAATTATGTTTGATAAACAGACAGCTAAGGGTGCAGCCAAATCGAGGGAACTTTTATGTACATGCATCACTGGGCTGTCGCTTTTGCAGCCAACAGGGGATAGCCGAGGACCAGGCGAGAATTTAGCGGGGTTTAACACTCATCTCACAAGACCTGATGCAAATGTGACGTTATTTTGCAGTCACACGGAATATCGACGGCCGCAGGAATTGCTATCTTTTTTGTGACGTTGACGAATATGAATGTTATTGCTCCTCGTTTCATAAGAAAGCAAGCAATTTAAGCTGTCCTCCTAGATAGCTGCCTTACCAAGTATCGGAAATCTCCACATTTTTGGAAACAAACATCGAAACACGATACTGCAGCGCCTGTGTTGTTAAGAGGAACAATTCAACTTTCAATTCAACGTTCTTATTTCTTAACAACACAGGCACTGCTACATGATATTTATCCTCCGATACCAGGCAGCGACTTTCAATTAAAATGTACGCCTCCCCCTCCCCCTCCTCCCTCTCCTGCATGGGCATTGCGTAATGTGTATACTAGGTGCAGGAACTTCGACATATGGAAGTTTATGTCTAGCTGTGAGTCGTGCACGGGCAGCCAAATCGATTAAGGCGACCGTTCAAGTAAAAGCGGTAAATCCAAATTAGAGTCCCGATCCGGCTCAAATATTCATTGTCGTAATTTGTAAGTAGGCTGTTTATGTTTTCTTTATGTAAGTTTGATGTTTATGTTTTCTTATTGGCAACGTTACGTAGCGCTCTCTGTATGAAAATCACTGGCTGTGCTGTGTGCAGTATGTGGCTAGTTTGCATTGTTACCTGCCATTGTTGTCATGAACTGCTATAGCTGGATGTGAACAGCAGATAGCGTTGGGCAGTTGGAGGTGAGCCGCCAGCAGTGGTGGACGTGTGGAGAGAGATGGCGGAGTTTTGATAATCTGTAAGACTGAATGTCAATTATGAATATTAAGGTAAATACATTGTTTGTTCTCTATTAATATCTTTCATTTGCTAACTATCCCTATCAGTAGTTAGTACCTTCAGTAGTTTGAATCTTTTATTTAGCTGGCAGTAGTGGCGCTCGCTGTTTTGCAGTAGCTTGAGTAGCGAAGATTTTTGTGAGGTAAGTGATTTGTAAAAGGTATAGGTTAAAGTTAGTCAGGGCCATTGTTTTGTAGGGGTTATTGAAAGTCAGATTGCGTTGCGCTAAAAATTATTGTGTGCCAGGTTAAGCACAGGCTTGTATAATTGTTCTAAGTGGACGTTTCACATGTAAAATTGTTTTAAGGGGACGTTTCATATGTACAATTGTTCTAAGTGGACGTTTCATATGTATAATTTGTTTTAAGGGGGCGTTTCATATGTCGACCCTTAGCCTAGGATACCTCACTGGAATCTTCTGATTTTTTCTTGTAGTTTGTGTATTTAATGTAGCTTTTGTTTATTGCTAGTGCGTAATTGTAGAGAGAATCTCCTGGGTAGTTGCAGACTTTCATTGTTGCACAGTAAAACAGTTGTGGCATGCATGTAGATTTGCACCAAGTATTTCGCAGCTGCAATTAACTAGATATTATTTTCAGTGCCATGTTAATGTGTTCTCTTATTTTTGCTATTCAAATTGTGCTTTTCTGTGTTATCGTGTGAAATATTGTCACAATAATGGCGTGTGAAAAACGTAACACTCGGCTCCAAAGTAAAATGAGAAACGACAGTGAAGACGAAAGCAATGTGTTAGCGCCACTGTGTAATGAGTTAACTAATGTTCAAAGTAGTAATTTGGTAACTGTGCATAGGGAAATGGAGCGGGCGTCAAACAATGGCGTAGGCAGTGAAACAGGTAGTGGACAGGGAAGCATTATCGATCGATCGGTCGGCAACAGCTCGCCTCAGGAATCCGAAATGACAGGACACAATTTTGCAAATACTGTAGATTCAGGTTTTGCGTCCTCACCGTTTTCTCAAATGAGTCAAGACACATTTTCTGCTTGTCAAAATGTGAATGCTGCCGGTGAAAACGCAATGCCAAAAAGCATAGAGAAACAGATTCCAGACACTAATACATTATTATTGCAATTAATGCAACAAATGGAACAAAATCAGAGACAGATGGGACAAAATCTTCAAAAGTTAGACACAATGGAACAAAATCTTCTAAAGTTAGACACAATGGAACAAAAGCTTCAAAAGTTAGACTCAGTGGAACATATGCTTGAACAAACACGTGAAGATTTAACTACTGAGTTACATAAAATAGAATCGAAATGTCAGAAAGTCTGTAATGACGTAAAAACACAAATTTGTGAGCATTTCCAACCTATTTTTTCGCGTCATGAGAATGTATTACAGAATCACGAAGCAGCCATAAAAGAGCTGCAAACCATTGTTCATGAAAATCATGAGACCTTGTGGGCTAAAATTGACTCAGTTGCATCTACCGATTCGGTTACGCAACTGGCAAAAACTCAGGAAAACTTAAAGAACACAGTAGATTCGATTTCAACACAAATGGACACTCTGAAACTTGGTTCAGAAAAACACACTGAGGAAATGTGTTCACTATCGGAGAAAGTAGCCGAACTTTCGGATCAGGTCACTAACTTATCTACAAAGGTAGATGATGATCTGAATGACACAAGACCCGTAGCCTTCACTGACACAGAAGACTATGAACAAATTAGAAAATTCAAACAAAATCAAAATCAAATCAATACACAGTACAAAAGAGAAATCCGGGAAGTACAAGATCAGTTGACACAGGTAATACAAGAATTACATATTTCAGAGGATACTCGCGCTCCAACACGGGAAGAGGAACTTAGAAATACGGAAAAGCCACAAAATAATAGCACAGGGCATTTCGGTAATTATGAAAGAAATTGGCAAGGTACACCGAATTTTGAGATGGAACCGCCGAAACGACGTAACAATGACCGATATGTGACTCGCCGACATGATGATTTTGACTATAAGCTGTTCATTACTACACGTAAATTCAAAACATTCAAGAATTCTGCCAACGACATTCATCCACAAGCGTGGCTCCATCAATTCTCTCATTGTTTTCCTCCCAACTGGTCATTAGAACACAGATTAGAATTTATGTGTGGCTACTTAGAAAATGAACCAGCTGTAAGAATGCGATCGGTCATTCACGATTGTCACAGTGAAGGAGAATTTTACCATGCGTTCCTCTCAGCATATTGGTCACAAGCTACACAAGATCGCGTAAAACATAGCATCATGATGATGAAACACTTTGAACAATCTGAATTTTCCAGTCTTGTCAAATATTTTGAAGACATGTTGCACAAGAATCAGTACCTGTCAAACCCATACAGCCCCTCAGAACTCATCCGCATTTGCTTAATCAAACTGCCTGAACATTTACGACATATTATTTTAGCAGGACGTTGCAAAGACGACATTGAAGCTTTTCAGGGACTGTTACAAGAATTAGAAATTGACACACACAGTCGCAGGATGCGAAAACAGGAAAACAATCACTACAGGTCACATCCGTCACAATTCCGTGACGACAGAAACGATAACTGGACGCGACAAGCCTATTCTTATAACGTAAATCGTGACCAAAACAGACACCACCCATATGACAACCACTGGCAGAGTAATAGTTACAGGGAAAGATCACCTTTCCGTGGTAATGACTATCACAGAGACAATCAGAGAAACAGACAATATGGGAACCAATATAACTATTATCAAGGGAGACAGAATAACTTTAGACGCAACGGTCCAGCACGCAGTTACGATTCCGTGAGAAATTCTACACCATGTGACAGACAAGAAAGAAACTATGTAAACTACCGACAAAACGACAGACGTGAATTTCATCAGAACTGGCGGGTTTCTAACAGAGCTGGGCCCTCTGGGCAAGGCGAATTTGTGGAAGTTAGGCCTCCTAATCCCAGTAACGGCGCGCGCCAACAAAGAAACAGACAATGACTCGCACCACAGGCAGCCACCTGCGCCCGCTGGCTCAGGGAAAAATAACGTTGACGCTAACCTTGAGCAAAATTGCCGTATTCTTTACGGACGAATACCGCATGATAATTGTATACAAGTTGAAACTCTGCGTACTGAGAAGAGGAAAAGGTTTTCACCACATTTCACATGTAAAACCGTTTATTGAAAGATAATCTGCTTTTAACTTTGTCTTTGCCATAAAACTTTTCACTTCACATTTCTAGTATGCTTTGTCACACTGAGAAACTGTTAACATGCAACTATGTTTTAAAGCTAACTAACCATCCAGTCAAGAACATAGGTAACTTAGACAAGTTATTGCGAATGCATTGTTATTGCGAACAGACGACACAGTGTTGTTATTTATACATTCCTCCTTGTTAGTTGCACGATTACGTAACGAATATACGGCTCACATACTTAGGACATACCAGCACTGCTAATGAAATTTTCATGCAACATTTTGGTTTGCTTACGAGTGGATTCTGGATTTGAGGTGCTTTATGTGAAATGCCAGATGACACAGTGGTTAGTTTATGTGACAGCTACACGATTTTATCACGACGCTGCTAATGCGTGACAATTTACAATGTTGCTTTTGCGGTGTATCTGTTTTATATCTGCACAGTTTTTTCTGAATTCTTCTATAAAGTGAGACATGTTTTAGTAGTAACTTTTGTGGTATAGCTACAATGAGACAGCCTTTTTCGTAGCACAACAATACTTTACAGCACAATAATTCCTTCATCGCGGCAATAAGCGTAATAACTAAGTTATCTATACGCAAAGCATTTCACTTTTGTTTATCATGAGGTAAGTACATTGGCTTCTGCTTAACTTAGCTTTTGGAGGACGATAACTACGACACTTCCCAGAGATTTTCTTAGAGCAAGACGCACGTTTAGCGCTACAGGACACGTATTTGAGTGATTAATTTTGTACTTAAAACATTTATTTTTAAAGATTTTTGAATTACAAAGAAAGTTTTTCGTGATACATTTCATTCCATTGCTGTAATCTGTAACACCTGAGGGTATAATTACAACAAACCTCAGGGGGGTACACGCCTACTTTGTGTACCATGTGTTTGGCAAGCACAAGGAGCCCTAGCTAATATGGTATTTGCTTATACAATTTAACACATCGGTACCATATTTCTCTAATACATAAATTACACAGCTATCTGATCATTTAACAGAGAAACAAACATCTTTTTACTACGTCAGTGACACATGTTTACGCAATTACAGAGTTGGATTACTTCACACTTAAGAAATTGTACTTTGTCTGCACTTTGTGAACTGTTCATAATTTTTTTGAAACCATTGTGATACTATGAGAACTTTGAATGATGTATTTGGTAAGGGAGTATGATTTTAAAGTACGTTTGAGGTAGATGACACTACTGAAATGAGCAGAGAATTTTCTTTAGGTTTTGAAATTATTGCAGGAAGCTACGACGTTTTTGACATTTGACTGAGGTGTTATGATGTTATTTTTACGACGACGATGTGTATTATGCTGTTGAGGTATGTTTATGTCAATAAAATTCTTGACCTGTGAAATGTTTTTATATGAGACTGTCACTGTAGCGGAAACTGCTGTCGTAAATATTTCCATAAGAAAGTTAAGTGACCACCTGCACGTGCGTCGTCGGCACACAGCTGTGTCAGACACCTGGAGAACAAGCCATTAGGGTGTGCCTTTCATCGCTAATGCGACACGCTCGTTACTTGAAAACATATGATTTTTGTAATGCGTTGTGGGCACACAGCTGGGTCAAACACCTGGAGAACAAGCCATTAGGGTGTGCCTTTCATCGCTAATGCGACACCCTCGTTACTTGAAAACATATGATTACTCGCACTTTGTGCTAATTACTGAAATGCTTATGAATTGATGGGAAATATTCGTACATCTGCACACCTGATTATGACAAGAGTCTTTGTACGAGAGTTGAGAGCAATTAACTTATGAAATGAAATGTCACATGACTACTGAATGATATTTTTATGCTTTGCTTTTCGTAGTTGCTTATTTCATTTGATGTCTGGTTTCCAGCTGTGTTGCAGCATTGCTCTTATAAAATGAAATGCATTTGCTAATGTGAACTCTTTCTGTCAACAGATCTATTAAATAATTATTTTATGATCCACATTCTTTAAAAAAGGAGCACTTGGAAAGGAAAGAACAATACGAAGGAACTAATAACAGTAACACATAATTTTCTTTTCAAGTACATGGTAATATTTTTTTTACAATAAGTTGTTATGGTGCACCACTTTAATTACATAGACATTAAGATGTGAATATGCTTTTCCCTTGTCTGCATTGTTGTTTTTACTGTAATATTTTTTCTGCTTGAGCTATGTCATGTTTAGGTATAAGTTGCTGCTGTTTGCCAGGCATAGTGTTACTGAATTTGACTTTGTGTTACTCTTCTAAGCTAGTTTTTCTTGTTTCCTGCATTGCCTTATATTAGTTGTAATATTGCACTTGCTTTGCTAATTTATGCTGCTTGCTTTGCCATTTCTATTTTTTGTCATTGATGTTTGTGTTAATTATTTTTTTTTGCTGCATTGCCTCGTCCCTTGGTATATATATCTGAGCTCAGTAGATTTAAGTTAGCTTAAGAGGGGGTAGACTATATAAGAAACTGACTATGGAGAATAGGTAAAGTATGCATTGCAAGGTTACATGAAAAAAGATTTGGGCCCAAATGAGTGTTGTACAATCAGAAATAATCATTTTGAAAGAAATATGAATAGAATACAGGAAGGAGGTATAGGTAGGATTTTCTTGGAAATAAATGATGAGGTAAGCAATATGTGAACATATAAATACAGAAAGCATGCTTGGATAGGATTTTTTTGGTGGAAACAAATGTTGAAATAAGACGAAAGATCTATCGAATGAAGTTGTGGGGTGGACTGCAGTACCAAATGTTACACTGAAAACAAACCCTGTCCTTTCCTTTTGTGTTATCCCACTATGTGTTTGTGTACCCTTGTGTATTAGTGTTTTCCTGTCTTTATGTGTTGATGTCTTTATGTGCTGATGAGAGCTATGTTGTAGAATTTTTCTAATACTCTGTTATTTTCTTTGTAAAGATGCTTAGACTTTATTTATTCTGCTTTGTTTTAATGCTCATGTGTGAAGTTGACGTTTCAAAAGTTATTCTGATCTTTTATGTATGTACTCATGTCATCATTCCTGTAACACTGATGTATATGTTTATTTCTATTCTTTTGTAAAGCCCCTATTACTACAAATATTATCTGTATTGTTATGTTTTTAATGATGTATTTTGTATCTTTGTAATTGTATTCTTATGTTATATAATTGTAATTGACACCAGTTCATCATATTATTAACTTGTAAGCATTCATTTCACTGCACACATTCTGTTGGTCATAGTATATGGACAATATGTGAGAAGTAGGGACTGTTAGTGTTTGCACGTGTGTTACTAATTCAGCAAGGGACTGGATAACAGCATTGCTGGTTCTAAGGACAATTCCCAAAAACTTTGTGAATGCACAAGTGGTGGTTATGGACTTGCTCTATTATCCGCAAGACTCTTCAATGGTGATTGTGCACCTGCACAGTCACAACAGATGGCTGCTGGCCATCTCTACAAGGACTACAGTGGGTCTGCATCTCTGGTGGCCCATCAATACCATGCTCTCTACCAGGACTACAGTGGGTCTACTCTGTGATGACCTACCTACCAATATTCTTCGAAACGTCGACTGACTCTGCTGTGGGTTTGCTCTGTTGTGGCCCATTACCTATCAGCATGTCAAGAGTCAGCACTGTCTTTCCGTTGGAAGGACAACACTACTTCTTCAAGACTGCATGGAAATCCACTACTTCTGTGTGCAATTTCTTTTACTAATGAGACTTTGTGAAAAAAAACTGTAATTACTATTATGATGAACGATCAGGACTGTCTTTATGGACTGTGAGAAAATTTTAGCTGTTGACCAACATTGTATCAATAAGTGTGTGCATTTGATATCTTTGTTATTGTAATTATGAAAAAATTTTTCAAATCTGTATTGGCCACTGGCCAAAAACATTTTGTAAAATTTTTTGTGGGGAGCATGGGGGCTATGTAAGTAGGCTGTTTATGTTTTCTTTATGTAAGTTTGATGTTTATGTTTTCTTATTGGCAACGTTACGTAGCGCTCTCTGTATGAAAATCACTGGCTGTGCTGTGTGCAGTATGTGGCTAGTTTGCATTGTTACCTGCCATTGTTGTCATGAACTGCTATAGCTGGATGTGAACAGCAGATAGCGTTGGGCAGTTGGAGGTGAGCCGCCAGCAGTGGTGGACGTGTGGAGAGAGATGGCGGAGTTTTGATAATCTGTAAGACTGAATGTCAATTATGAATATTAAGGTAAATACATTGTTTGTTCTCTATTAATATCTTTCATTTGCTAACTATCCCTATCAGTAGTTAGTACCTTCAGTAGTTTGAATCTTTTATTTAGCTGGCAGTAGTGGCGCTCGCTGTTTTGCAGTAGCTTGAGTAGCGAAGATTTTTGTGAGGTAAGTGATTTGTAAAAGGTATAGGTTAAAGTTAGTCAGGGCCATTGTTTTGTAGGGGTTATTGAAAGTCAGATTGCGTTGCGCTAAAAATTATTGTGTGCCAGGTTAAGCACAGGCTTGTATAATTGTTCTAAGTGGACGTTTCACATGTAAAATTGTTCTAAGGGGACGTTTCAAATTCCCTTATAGAGCTGATGCGAATACGTTTCACGTAAAACAGTGAAATATTTGTGAGAACGAAGAATATGAATACAGCTCGTTTCAGTCGCAGCAATGTCTACTTAGGATCCTGACGTCCACACTCTCTGGAATCGCCAACATTTCTTCCATCCCTTGTTCTCTAAGCAGTCGTAAATAACGTTGAATATTGTAGAACATACTTGTGTCACATTCATAACAGAATCCCAGAATGTCTTAAAAACACTAAGACGAAAAAAAGGAAAAAGAAAAGAAAAAGTCACCTAGTGATACGTGAACCTAACTCCTTCGAGTGTAAAAACCACGAAATTGTACATTACTCTAACATCTGGTCGTATGGTTTTGGTCTCCTGGCCGGCCGTAGTGACCGAGCGGTTGTAGGCGCTTCAGTCCGGAACCGCGCTGCTGCTACAGTCGCAGATACGAATCCTGCCTCGGGCATGGATGTGTGTGATGTCCTTAGGTTAGTTAGGTTTAAGTACTTCTAAGTCTAGGGGACTGTTAAGTCCCATAGCGCTCAGAGCCATTTGAACCATTGAGTCTTCTGGCATGTTTATTATAGTACCTGGTGAAGGCTTATACCGTTCATTAGTTATTAACTGACATTTACTGGTAGTGGTGACGTGTTTGTGATAAATTTTCAATGCTCCGTGGCTTTGAAACTGCATACTGCAAGTCGTAGTGCAAACATCTGGATATGCTAATATGAATATGGCGCCTGCCGCATCGGTTATCGATAATGGGAGTGACGTCAAACTGGCGCCAGGTTTCCAGAAAGCCTCGTGCGATGTGACCCTTTAGCAGGCGTCGAAGAATTCATAACCGGTGACGGCCGGATATTCAGTAAGTAATGTAATACATTTTATTTTTGACAGATTGATTTTATTCAGGATTCCAGTGCACCATATTATTCCCCACTTCTTTAGCTACAAAACCATCTTCTTCAATATAACCTCCGTTCAGTGCGATGGTCTGACACCACCTTACTGGGAGGGCCTGTATGCCCACAATGTACGACCCTACCGGTCGACGTCCGAGCCAACGTCTTTGTACACCAATAACCTCCCCATCATCCACGTATTTCTTTCCGCGGACTGTTTCTTTGATTGAGTCAAACAGATGGAAGTCGGAAAGTGCGAGAGTCGACCCGTAGGATGGATGAGGTCGAACAGTCCAGTGAGCTCCTCTCAGGTGTGTAGACTCGTGCGAGGACTTGTGTTGTCATGGAGAAGGAGAAGTTCGTTTGTAATTTTTTCCCGATGAACATGCTGGCATCGTTTCTTCAGTTTCCTGAGGTTAGCACAGTACACTTCAGAGTTGATTGTTGCACCATGATGGAGGACGTCAAATAGAACAACATATTCAGAGTCCAGAAGACCGTCGCCGTGACTCTACCTACGGAGGATGCGAACTTTTTCTTCGGAGGAAAGGCCAGTGTTTCATCGTCTGTAAACATGGTCGTCAAAAAAGTGTCACTATCATCACTGTAAAGCGCAAGGAACTCCGCGAAGATGGTCCTTCATTGTGCTTTATAGTTTTCTCTTAGGCGGCGAGGAACCCACTGGGCACAAACAGCTGGTTACTGCATCTGATGGACGAGTGTGTCAGAATTACCAACAGAGCTGTCCAGTTGCGCAGCGAGGTGTCTGATTGTGATCCGTCAACCATAGCGAATGAGAGTGTCCACACGTTGCAACACTGCAGGAGTCACAGCTCTGTGCGGATTGTCAGCACGCGCCAGATGGGACAGGTTTGCGCGACCTTGTTGCTGTGATGACAGATCCCTTGCCCAATGACTAACCAAACTTTTGTTCACTGTCACATCTCTGTAGACATTCTGCAAGCGCCTATGAATATCTTCGATGCTCTGGTATTCCACCCAAAGAAGCACAGTAACAGCTTTCGGCTTGGAACGCAGACATCAATTTGAAGGCTACGTATTGCACCATTACCTATCGGAACTTCATGATACTGTAGGGGCTGAACCGGGAATATTTCACTATGTCCCAGAGCAAATTAGACATTTTTTTGTAAATGTGTTGCATTACTTACTGAACGCCCCTCGTAAATAAAATATTTAAAAAAAAAAAGGAAATTGTGCTGTGACATGTTGGACTCTGTCATCTACTAATTTATAGAGCAGCATGTTAGGATTGTGGGTTTTCTCTGATACAATGTATTGAACAGAAACCAAGTTAAGTGTTTTTATGTATCGCATTGATGTATTCATTATAAGAAAATATAGTGATACTGATTTGGTAATTTTGATGAAAGTGTTTAGAAGTTTGGATAGAGAGTCTTGTTTCTATTGAATGACTACGAAATTTGTTGCTGTGATTCGGACTTGAGCTTAATTAGAAATATTCTTTAATTAGGACTGAGAGCGGGTTATGCGAAGGCCTGTTTATATCCTCGGTACAGTGAGATTACTCTATGGCTCTGATGAATTTTTCACGTGCTGTCCTAGGTACCTATTTGTCCCTTCGACTTCTTCTGGTTAGTCAGATTTCAGTGAGACAAATATGGGGTTGTTAACGGTTTGTAGAAGCGTATTAAACATGGGGATCTCTATTAAAGCCACGTTTTTGTGTGGCCTGTCCCTGAATTGGTGACTGCATCTGCAGGCGCTGAGGTTTCTTAAGGACAATCGGTTGATCGAACACCTGTACCCGAAGAACTTGACACCGGTATGACGAGGAGAACCGCCACAAGACGGGTTCGGTACGTGTGGCGGTGGCGTGCAGAAAACAACCTGTTGGAGCCGGTGATGTTTCCTCTGATCACACAAACGTCACTGCGGGAGGCGAGCTATGGCTTCAGCAGGTTGCAAGGTGCACAGTGAGAGTGCGTTTGAAATGATGTGGGTGCCCTGGTGCTCTTGTTTTCAACTTGAGTCTTGGCGTTATACAGGGTGTCCCAGCTATCTTGTCCACCCAAAATATCTCTGGAACAATAACAGCTACTGGAAAACGACTTTACCAGTATCAATGTAGGGCTGGGGCCCATGAATGTACGTATTTGGAAACATTCTAAAACGAAAGCGTATGTGTGTTTTAACACAAACTTATGTTTTTTTTAAATGGACCTCCTATATTTTTTCTTCAGCAATCCATAGCATGACAAAGCACATACACAATGGCGTTGATTGCATCGCAATATTCCCATTACATCCCGAGATATTAAGACGCAAAGTTGACGCTTGAAACACCCGACATGCGCTGCTAGCGCACGTCCTGAGGCTCAGGCGTGAACCCGTGCTGCCCGTAATCGCGATGTGATTGACATGCGTAATCACACTTCCATACTTATCAAGAGGTCCGAAACGAATAATACGGTCTGCTGCCATCCTGCATTAACGTCGTACATTCCAGCAGGTATTTCTCCCAGAGGCTAGGGGTGATGCGGTTCTGTAACATATCTGTGTACCGCAACGTTAGTCACAAAGTTAACTTCGCTTATCGTTAATCCGTTACTAAAAAGGTAATGCCGTTCAACGTTAAAACTTTACTTTACTGTAGATCTAGCGCAAGTGACAGTTAATCATTCACTCGTAATAATAAAATTCATGTTGATGGTTTTAGTGAAACGAGCAAGTTTAGGTAAAAATGTTTTGATTTGGGAAGTTTAGGTAGGACATAGAAGATGAATGTATACATGTTTAACCAATTAGTTTTATTATCACATAATTATCAATGTTATGTTTATCTAATGCGTTAAATGACAAATTGTTGCAAACAAATGTTTCTTAACATCACTGGGTAAAATTGCCCTTTGTAGAAACTTCCACTGTGATACCAGCACTACATACTAAACATAGGGTTCGCATCTCATGCTCAAAGTGATGCCCATTGGCTTGCATACATAGGGTCACTCTACGGATGAAGGATGCCCTACTTCGTACTACTGTTTCCTCTTTGATGGCTGTACAAGCATCAATAATGCGTTGCTTCATGTCCTCTGGTGTTGTTGGTTCATGTTGGTAAACAGCATCCTTCACTGCTCCCCAAAGAAAATAATCCAGCGGTGTAAGGTCCGGAGATCGGGCAGGCCACCTAACTGGGCCACCTCGTTCAATCCACCTACCAGGGAACTTACGGTTCAGAAGTCGTAGTGCTCGTAAGGCGTTATGTCCAGGGCATCCGTCATGCTGATACCACATGACCATTCTCCGGTTCAGAGGTACGGTGTCCAAGAGAACAGGAAGATTGTGTCGTATAAATCTGGGCTATTGTCTGCCATTTTGGATGCCATTTATAAAGAAAGGATCGATAATGGTATCTCTAATAATCCCACACCAAACATTAACTTTCCACGGACGTTGGATTGTCTGCGGATCAATAATGCATATTCCTCATATTGACAATTCCTTTGTTGGAGAATGATGCCTCGTCGGTAAAGAGAACATCTGCAAAAAAATTTGGATTAGTCAGAAGTTTTTGCTGAGCCCACCGACGAAATGTTACCCTATTGCGGAAGTCATTTCCATGAAGATCCTGGTGTAAATGAACATGGTAAGGATGAAATATATGACGTTTAAGAATACGCTGTGCGCTTTATTTCGACACACCAACTTCACGTTCAATTTGACGTGTGCTGATTTGAGGATTCACAGCTATGGTAGCGAGCACAGCAATCTGTGCGTGTTCTAGGACGATGTCGAGGTCTTGGATTTAATCTTCCCGTTTCACGTAGGCGAGATGTGAGACGACAAAACATCCGGCGCGAAGGCGATGGCTTGTCAGGGAATCGTCTTCAGTACAGTCGTTCTGCCTGAACAGCATTTCGTCGACCTACAACAGGGTACAGTACAGGTATGTAGAGTAGGGTAGAAAACAGACATATTAACTTAATAATCATAATGTTCGCTAACAGTACTATCAACAAACAAGCAATCTCATAACGTATTTCCCGTCAACGTACATTCTCCATAGATCAGCAGCATTTCTACCATATCTTCATGTGTGTACATTATACTGTATAGTATAAGTACCACAACACAACGTTTATTCACAATGCGTACTACCTCCGTGCCGTCACTAGATTACTCTGATGCACGACTACACTGGCAAGCGGTGTACTGCACGCCAAAGCAACAACAAATGGGATGCTCGGAGGGTGGTGGAGTACAGGAGTTTGCATGGGTCGCAAATCATACATAAAGCAAAGTGGTAACTGTGGCAGTAGTGGGAACTACGTTGGACACTTGTCTAGGTAGAGCCAGGCCCTGCGCGACAGGCACAATGGGTCATATAACGCATTAGATAAACCTTATTTTGGGTGTGCAAGATAAATAAGACAACCTGACGGGTGTACACCGGTCGGTACTGGTTCATATTGTGTACGTAGATACGTAAAAAGTGCAAGAGGGAAACCATTATGTGCTTATGAGAGTTGATGGCAGCAGACCGTATTATTCGTTACGGACCTCTTGATAAGTATGGAGGTGTGATTACACACGTCAATCACATCGCGGTTATGGACAGCATGTGGTTCACCCCTGAGCCTCAGGACGTGCCCTATCAGCGCATGTCGGATGTTTCAAGCGTCAACTTCGCGTCTCAATATCTCGGGATGTAATGAGTATATTGCGATGCAATCAACGCCATTGTGTACGTGCTTTGTCATTCTATGGAGCGCTGAAGAAAAAATATAGGAGGTCCATTAAAAAAAACATAAGTTTGTGTTAAAAAACACATACGCTTTCGTTTTAGAATGTTTCCAAATATGTACATTCATGGGCCCCAGCCCTACATTGATACTGGTGAAAGTCGTTTTCCAATAGCTGTTATTGTTCCAGAGATATTTCGGGTGGACTAGATAGCTGGGACACCCTGTATACAGTGCTGCATGAAGTGAAGGCAACTGTAGTTTGCTTCGCCAGAAATTTGTGAGCGTTGAGTTACAGTTTGTTGTGGCTATTATACGGGGGTCGAGGGAACTGATTTTTGTGCGTGCCTAGCGGGACCTCCTAAATTGAAATTGTGTCCTAAAGCAAGTCAGTTCATGTAAGTACGCACAGTGAGTCTTACCGTGCAAAGGTAAAATGTAATTTAAAATCTTTTTACAACTGTGGATGTGTGGTTTTCATGGTTAAAAATAATGGTTCAAATGGCTCTGAGCACTATGGGACTCAACATCTTAGGTCATAAGTCCCCTAGAACTTAGAACTACTTAAACCTAACTAACCTAAGGACATCACACACACCCATGCCCGAGGCAGGATTCGAATCTGCGACCGTAGCAGTCCCGCGGTTCCGGACCGCAGCGCCAGAACCGCACGGCCACCACGGCCGGCTTTTATGGTTAAACATACAGTTCATTCATACGTATTATGAACCGCTGTGTTCTGATTATTCAAACGTAGGCATAGGTATTTCAGTATTATATTGGTAGTAGGTGTCTTGCTGGTTGGGGTAGCTAGTAGTAACCAGGGAAAAAGTAGTCGATAGGGGTTGTAACGCCGGAAATGCATATCCTCCTATTTCCATCTATTGTGCTATAAAATTTTTCCTTATTTTGTTACCTGAAGATATGACGTTTCTGTGTCTTTGTATGTTGTAATTGTTTTACTATTTGTGTATATATATGCATTTATGTCGGTGTATAATGGGTTTGTTTTGTAAATATTATTTGTATTTTACGCTGGATCTTGCCTAGGGAAAACTATGCTGTCGAACAAATACATCGATAGGTCGTGTGGAGAACCAAAGTATTTAGGATCTTTGGTAGTGTTAACTCTGCCGCGTGGAGCGCGGGCAGAGCAGAGAGAGTCTGGCTGGAGGAGGGCAGTGGAGCAGGTGTGTTGCGTGACGCTCCCGCGAGTTGCCGCGCTTTCGGGGTTTGGCAGCATGTAATTGCGCTCGACTTGCTTTGTTGGTTTCTGACATGGTGTCGCGGACGGGAAGCGTTAGCTGGCACACATCAAGTGCCCGTTTCGGCTGGAGACCGTGTCGAGAAGAAGGCGCGCCACCATCCAGCTTCTGCAACAGCGACGGCCGACAATGAGTGACTGTCGCCACCTCCTCGATCGACGACTTCAAACCTTCAATCAACCAACAAGGAAGACTGGTAGCACGTAAAGTCTTAGAACTGTATGGCAGACCTCAGCTTTACAAATTGTTAAATTTTTCTCACTAAATTACAGCAACGTAGCTTGAACCTTTGTTGCTCATTGTCCCAATTGCATTACCAAGCAGGGTTCCTTCCTTTCTACATCTACATCTACATCCATACTCCGCAAGCCACCTGACGGTGTGTGGCGGAGGGTACCTTCAGTACCTCTATCGGTTCTCCCTTCTATTCCAGTCTCGTATTGTTCGTGGAAAGAAGGATTGTCGGTATGCCTCTGTGTGGGCTCTAATCTCTCTGATTTTATCCTCATGGTCTCTTCGCGAGATATACGTAGGAGGGAGCAATATACTGCTTGACTCTTCGGTGAAGGTATGTTCTCGAAACTTTGACAAAAACCCGTACCGAGCTACTGAGCGTCTCTCCTGCAGAGTCTTCCACTGGAGTTTATCTATCATCTCCGTAACGCTTTCGCGATTACTAAATGATCCTGTAACGAAGCGCGCTGCTCTCCGTTGGATCTTCTCTATGTCTTGTATCAACCCTATCTGGTACGGATCCCACACTGCTGAGCAGTATTCAAGCAGTGGGCGAACAAGCGTACTGTAACCTACTTCCTTTGTTTTCGGATTGCATTTCCTTAGGATTCTTCCAATGAATCTCAGTCTGGCATCTGCTTTACCGACAATCAACATTATATGATCATTCCATTTTAAATCACTCCTAATGCGTACTCCCAGATAATTTATGGTATTAACTGCTTCCAGTTGCTGACCTGCTATTTTGTAGCTAAATGATAAAGGATCTATCTTTCTGTGTATTCGTAGCACATTACACTTGTCTACATTGAGATTCAGTTGCCATTCCCTGCACCATGCGTCAATTCGCTGCAGAACCTCCTGCATTTCAGTACAATTTTCCATTGTTACAACCTCTCGATACACCACAGCATCATCTGCAAAAAGCCTCAGTGAGCTTCCGATGTCATCCACCAGGTCATTTATGTATATTGTGAATAGCAACGGTCCTATGACACTCCCCTGCGGCACACCTGAAATTACTCTTACTTCGGAAGACTTCTCTCCATTGAGAATAACATGCTGCGTCCTGTTATCTAGGAACTCCTCAATCCAATCACACAATTGGTCTGATAGACCATATGCTCTTACTTTGTTCATTAAACGACTGTGGGGAACTGTATCGAACGCCTTGCGGAAGTCAAGAAACACGGCATCTACCTGTGAACCCGTGTCTATGGCCCTCTGAGTCTCGTGGACGAATAGCGCGAGCTGGGTTTCACATGACCGTCTTTTTCGAAACCCATGCTGATTCCTACAGAGTAGATTTCTAGTCTCCAGAAAAGTCATTATACTCGAACACAATACGTGTTCCTTTTCCGGAATGAACCCGAGTGTCGTTGAAATTCAAACGTCAGCATTAAAATAATATCATTAGATTTCACTGCTTTAATTTCAAAGTTCAGTTAAGGTATTCATAGCTGGCTACAAATTTAGATTACACAAGCACAAATTAAGAGTGCGAGTTTTGTTACCGTATTTTCGCTTACCTGTGACTGCAGCTCAGCTTGGTACGTACTAAATTTTACTATTGTTAATTGTTCAGAATCATTTAATTCAAGTTCAAAGTTAAATCTCTTATTTCTAAATTGCGTAGATTCAAGTGGCTTTTGAAATGATTGTTGAGGTAGCCAGAGACTAACCGTATTTTACTGAATTTCGTTGTGCTTCAGGAACAAAGCTCACTATTAATTTCAGTCACTAAATTAACTTTCAATTTTCCGGTTTTATTAATTCTTTTGCTAAATTAAGTCAGAGTGTAGCGAAATTTATTACTTCTGACAAACTTTCAGTTTTCACACTACACGTGTCAACCTTCAATTGCCACGCTTCTAGTGCTAATTATATGTGCAATAACCTTTCTTTTTCAGTTACTATAGTAATTGTCCATAGGACTGGCGACTGTAATTTTCCCCAAATCTCAAATATCTAATTACTGCTAGTTAATTGTTAACGTAACGGCCGCACATTTACTTTCTTTATTAACTTTACCCCCTTTCAAAATTAATTTCCACCAGTTTCATTTGCATTTTTCCTTTCATTTAGATGTAACCCTTACCTCCCACTTTATCGACAGGTTAACTTCGGTGACGATTGCTTTTCCCCAAATTTCCATTAGGTACACGCGGTTTAATTTTTCACTGTCATTAAGGTTGATAAGTGAGTGGGAGGTTACAGGGTTTTACTCAGTTTTCTGTTATAGACAACTGAAGATTTTCTGATATATTACGTTAGTATTGTCATAAGTACAGAATTCGGAAGGCCATGTATTGTAAAGTGGTACGACCTTAATTTGCTTGCCCACGTGGGACAACATTGAATAGTCTTGTATTACTTATTGTTGTTATTTCAAGATGATTTATTTTGTTCGAGTCCTGTTCAAGTTTATTTGGGCTTTAAGGAACATTTTGTTTATAGTGGTCTTTTCTATCTTGTCAAATCGATCTTTGCATCGTAAAGTACGTGGTAATAAAAACATTGAGCCCCACGTGTACAATCCCTTATCTGCGCTACACTCCACCTAAATCCCACGTTACACTGGACACACATATCACTTGCAATCTGGAAAAAGAATTACAGTGACAGTAAGACCCCTCTAGCATCCCTACGGCTGAGGGTTGGGTTGGAAACGGGAAATAAAGTAGCGTATCACAGGGACACCTGGAGCAATTTCAATCAACTTTGCTATATATATAATTTGGCTACGTTTTTATTAACTCGCTCTCGTATGTCTGGAAGTCATAAATTTTGTAACTGAATTTGAACTAACTTACCGATTAGCTAAGGACTGGGAACTTTCAACGTAGATCAGAACTTGATGACAATGGAATATCAACTCGCTTTCTTGTCTGATGTGTGGCGGAGGTACTTTGTGTCGCTACCCTTTTTCCTGTTCCAGTCTAGAATTATTCGCAGGAAGAACGGCGGCTGGTAAACGTCCGTGCCAGCACGGATCTTTCTAATTTTTGGATTCTCGATTCTTTCGCGGGAAGTACGTAGGACGAACTCATGTGATCAGAAACTGAAAGAAACCTAAAATTTACCACATGTCTCTGGTGTAATCACATGAAACTGTTTGAAATCGACTGAAAAATTTCACACACACTAGATGGAAAAGCAGAAAATAATTATTTAAATAAAAATAAATTTTCATTGTAACACATTTACGTCGGAGTAAAGCGAATAAAATAGCTTCTCCTAGCCCCCTACAGATCCGTAATCCCACAAAGCTAGTTCTGAAAATTTGTGATTGTGAATTTTCAACAGCTATGAAAATACTTGAAGATTTATAACTAAAAACATGGGGTGCATACAGATAGTTTACTTCCTAATTATTATCTAATAGCTGACGATCCCGGAATTTCCCAGTGCCCAGGTATTTACTTTGCTAATTTTGTATTAGAAACGAGAACAAAAGTGAACCGTGTTCGTAGTGTAATATCCCGCACAGTTCATGCACGTTTGGTGTAGCTCCTTTACGTATCTACAACGCGATTTTGTAAACGTCTCCATGCCGACGCCTTTCGTAGCTCTACAGATGTTTATCATTTTCGCCTAAAGCCGTATGTGCATCGCAGATAAAGTCGTCAACGGCGCTGCCGGGTGCCAGGGATTTCCTTAAGCTGACTGGAGAGTGGGAGGGTTTTAGTAATAAAGAATAAATGTACTAAAACGGGATGGATGATGCGGTATTTTTCCACGCATTTCAGTTTATGACGTCGCGTCTAGAAATATATATAATATCATGATATATTTGTGTATTCAACGGCAAAGGTTGATAATGTCGGCAAACTGTGTTGGGAGTAGTTAGAAGAAAAGAAGTAATAAATTTAAACGTCATGCATAACGTGGCAGTTTTTCACACATCTCAGTGATTGTTGTTGTTGTTGTGGTCTTCAGTCCTGAGACTGGTTTGATGCAGCTCTCCATGCTACTCTATCCTGTGCAAGCTTCATCATCTCCCAGTGCCTACTGCAACCTACATCCTTCTGAATCTGCTTAGTATATTCATCTCTTGGTCTCCCCCTACGATTTTTACCCTCCACACTGCCCTCCAATACTAAATTGGTGATCCCTCGATGCCTCAGAACATGTCCTACCAACCGATCCCTTCTTCTGGTCAAGTTGTGCCACAAACTTCTCTTCTCCTCAATCCTATTCAATACTTCCGCATTAGTTATGTAATCTACCCATCTAATCTTCAGCATTCTTCTGTAGCACCACATTTCGAAAGCATCTATTCTCTTCTTGTCCAAACTATTTACCGTCCATTTTTCACTTCCATACATGGCTACACTCCATACAAATACTTTCAGAAATGACTTCCTGACACTTAAATCTATACTCGATGTTAACAAATTTCTCTTCTTCAGAAACGCTTTCCTTACCATTGCCAGTCTACATTTTATATCCTCTCTACTTCGACCATCATCAGCTATTTTGCTCCCCAAATAGCAAAACTCCTTTACGACTTTAAGTGTCTCATTTCCTAATCTAATACACTCAACATCACCTGACTTAATTCGACTACATTCCATTATCCTCGTTTTGCTCTTGTTGATGTTCATCTTACATCCTCCCTTCAAGACACCATCCATTCCGTTCAACTGCTCTTCTAAGTCCTTTGCTGTCTCTGACAGAATTACAATGTCATCGGTGAACCTCAAAGTTTTTATTTCTTCTCCATGGATTTTGATACCTACTCCGAATTTTTCTTTTGTTTCCTTTACTGCTTGCTCAATATACAAATTGAATAACATTGGTGATAGGCTACAACCCTGTCTCACTCCCTTCCCAACCACTGCTTCCCTTTCATGTCCCTCGACTCTTATAACTGCCATCTGGTTTCTGTACAAATTGTAAATAGCCTTTCGCTCCCTGTATTTTACCCCTGCCACCTTTAGAATTTGAAAGAGAGTATTCCAGTCAACATTGTCAAAAGCTTTCTCTAAGTCTACAAATGCTAGAAACGTAGGTTTGCCTTTCCTTAATCTTTCTTCTAAGATAAGTCGTAAGGTCAGTATTTCCTCACGTGTTCCAATATTTCTACGGAATCCAAACTGATCTTCCCCGAGGTCGGCTTCTACTAGTTTTTCCATTCGTCTGTAAAGAATTCGTGTTAGTATTTTGCAGCTGTGGCTTATTAAACTGATTGTTCGGTAATTTTCACATCTGTCAACACCTGATTTCTTTGGGATTGGAATTATTATATTCTTCTTGAAGTCTGAGGGTATTTCGCCTGTTTCATACATCTTGCTCACCAGATGGTAGAGTTTTGTCAGGACTGGCTCTCCCAAAGCCATCAGTAGTTCCAATGGAATGTTGTCTACTCCGGGGGCCTTGTTTCGACTCAGGTCTTTCAGTGCTCTGTCAAACTCTTCACGCAGTATCGTATCTCCCATTTCATCTTCATCTACATCCTCTTCCATATCCATAATATTGTCCTCAAGTATATCGCCCTTGTATAGACCCTCTATATACTCCTTCCACCTTTCTGCTTTCCCTTCTTTGCTTAGAACTGGGTTTCCATTTGAGCTCTTGATGTTCATACAAGTGGTTCTCTTATCTCCAAAGGTCTCTTTAATTTTCCTGTAGGCAGTATCTATCTTACCCCTAGTGAGATAAGCCTCTACATCCTTACATTTGTCCTCTAGCCATCCCTGCTTAGCCATTTTGCACTTCCTATCGATCTCATTTTTGAGACGTTTGTATTTCTTTTTGCCTGCTTCATTTACTGCATTTTTATATTTTCTCGTTTCATCTATTAAATTCAATATTACTTCTGTTACCCAAGAATTTCTACTAGCCGTCGTCTTTTTACCTACTTGATCCTCTGCTGCCTTCACTACT
Organism: Schistocerca cancellata; assembly: GCF_023864275.1. NCBI lineage: Eukaryota > Metazoa > Arthropoda > Insecta > Orthoptera > Acrididae > Schistocerca > Schistocerca cancellata. The sequence continues at coordinate 293,094,209 of NC_064630.1, read as the reverse complement.
TCATCCCTCAAAGCTACCCATTCTACTTCTACTGTATTTCTTTCCCCCATTCCTGTCAATTGTTCCCTTATGCTCTCCCTGAAACTCTGTACAACCTCTGGTTCTTTCAGTTTATCCAGGTCCCATCTCCTTAAATTCCCACCTATTTGCAGTTTCTTCAGTTTTAATCAACAGGTCATAACCAATAGATTGTGGTCAGAGTCCACATCTGCCCCTGGAAATGTCTTACAATTTAAAACCTAGTTCCTAAATCTCTGTCTTACCATTATATAATCTATCTGATACCTTTTAGTATCTCCAGGGTTCTTCCATGTATACAACTTTCTATCATGATTCTTAAACCAAGTGTTAGCTATGATTAAGTTGTGCTCTGTGCAATATTCTACCAGGCGGCTTCCTCTTTCATTTCTTAGCCCCAATCCATATTCACCTACTACGTTTCCTTCTCTCCCTTTTCCTACAGTCGAATTCCAGTCACCCATGACTATTAAATTTTCGTCTCCCTTCACTATCCGAATAATTTCTTTTATCTCATCATACATTTCTTCAATTTCTTCGTCATCTGCAGAGCTAGTTGGCATATAAACTTGTACTACTGTAGTAGGTGTGGGCTTCGTACCTATCTTGGCCACAATAATGCGTTCACTATGCTGTTTGTAGTAGCTTACCCGCATTCCTATTTTCCTATTCATTATTAAACCTACTCCTGCGTTACCTCTATTTGACTTTGTGTTTATAACCCTGTAGTCACCTGACCAGAAGTCTTGTTCCTCCTGCCACCGAACTTCACTAATTTCCACTATATCTAACTTTAACCTATCCATTTCCCTTTTTAAATTTTCTAACCTACCTGCCCGATTAAGGGATCTGACATTCCACGCTCCGATCCGTAGAACGCCAGTTTTCTTTCTCCTCTTAACGACGTCCTCTTGAGCAGTCCCCGCCCGGAGATCCGAATGGGGGACTATTTTACCTCCTGAATATTTTACCCAAGAGGACGCCATCATCATTTAATCATACAGTAAAGCTGCATGCTCTCGGGAAAAATTACGGCCGTAGTTTCCCCTTGCTTTCAGCCGTTCGCAGTACCTGCACACCAAGGCCGTTTTGGTTATTGTTACAAGGCCAGATCAGTCAATAATCCAGACTGTTGCCCTTGAAACTACTGAAAAGGCTGCTGCCCCTCTTCAGGAACCACACGTTTGTCTGGCCTCTCAACAGATACCCCTCCGTTGTGGTTGTACCTACGGTACGGCTGTCTGTATCGCTGAGGCACGCAAGCCTACCCACCAACGGCATGGTCCATGGTTCATGGGGGGGGCGGGGGGGTGTATTATGTTGTAATATATCGTGAACTGTACTCGCTGCCACGATGTAGTTCTGTAGGTGCAATTAGCGGCATATCTGTATACTTTATATAAATTTATTGCGAGTACTCTCAGTAGTATAGAAGTAATACATTTAAACGTAATGCATGACGCCGCAGTTTCTCGCAGTTCTCATTGCTTACGTGGTTTTTACTCTGACAGCGATTGTTGCATGACAGTAAACGACATGTGTGAGATAATTGTTAGCCATTAAAATTACAACACCATGAATACTGCAAGCAACTACCTGCTTCAGTATGAATATGTTTAGCATTTCAAGACAGCCGTGCATTGTAAGTTGGAATTCTTAAGGTTGTGACTCAGATATCTCAGACTTTGCCACTTATGTATTCATACCACATGCTCAAAAGGTTTCTGGACACCTAACATTGGGCGTTAGTAAAGGGTGTATCCATCGATCGCCTCCATGACAGATGGAACTCTGCTGTGGACGTTTTCAATAAGCTGTCTGAATGCTGTGGAAAAATATCAGTCCATTCTTCCACAAGAGCCGATATCAGTAAAAGTAATGATCATTGACGCTGGGGTCTGGAGCGCAGTCGAAGTTATGTGTCATCCATAAAGTATTTCACTGGGTTTAGGTGATTTCAGAAATTGTCTCAGAGATGCTGTTTAATGACAGGGTATATTGCCATGCAGAGAGAAACAAGGATCGCCGCGAAACTGACCCTCTACTGTGTGCAGTACACTAAGCTGTACAGTGTGTTCATATCCTCCTGCATTAAGCGTTTTCTTAATCCCAATAACGGCACTATACTATAACTGAGAAAAACACCTTCACACCATAAAACCGGCTCCTCTGTACTTCATTCTTGGGATAGCCAAGATGCTAGGCAACATTCTCCAGGCGCTCGCCAACGCAAACCTTCCATCAGATTTCCACAGCAATAGCGTATTCAACGCCACATCAGTCGGTTCTAGTCATCCACTGCCCAACGCTGCTACACTCTATAACGCCTCAATTGACGCTTAGCGTCGACAGCAGAAATGTCTGATTTATAAGGAGTTGCACGACCATTGTATCCCATTCTTTTTAAACCCCTGAAAAACATCACTGTGCTAGCTGGACTACAGGTCGGAGTTTGAAACACACGAGTTATATTAATCGAGCAGGTGGGCTAGCCTCAGTGACAGGGTGGTGTAGTGTACAACACATCTGCTCAGTAAGCAGGAGGCGCTGGTTCAAGTCCCACTCTGGGAACACACTTTAATTCATTACGTCAGGTTCTCTGCTTATCGAAAATTAGCCGAACGCCGGTAACGTTACTCCTATGAAAGGGCATGAAAACGACCGAGACTGTAGCGGATAAGGCATCATACTAAGTTTCATTTTTCGAAAGATTACTATTGAAGGAAGCAATAGTAGAACAAATGGGATTCGATGCAAGGTGCTTTTAGCTATAAAGTACACTGTAATTACTTAAAGGAAACGATTTCCAATCTAATGAGGCGAAGTTGTGACAGGCACTTGCACTTTTAATAATCAAATTTAACTTTTGGGATAGACTTAACTTGGCACTGAAAACCTGTTTTGCATATAGGATACGAGACAGTAGCACACTTCAGCAAGCAATACACCAGTGGTTTGGCATGAATAACAGAGAAGTACTATGAAAACGTTTTGGCAACAGCTGGCTCCAACACTTACTATCTGTATACTTAAACAGAAAGCTAATGATCAGTACAGGTAAATGATTACTAACGGTGGAGTCCTACCACCTTAAACATGATCTTTTATCAGTTTAATTACTGGAAATTACTGTCATGGAAATGGCTTTCAGGTAGTTATATTGTGTGCATGGATTACTGTTTGTTGTCTTAGGGTGCCTTCACATCTTTATACTAGGCGGAACACACATTAGAGAAGTCCCTGCATCTGCAGTAGTTTCAGTAGTGACAGTTACTTATTATAACACACAAATGCTGTAAAATTTATCACTGCATTTAATTTGTAGTGTTGTTGTATCATGGGATGCAATCAGGCTCAATAACTAGTATGGGAGAACCGGAAACTATTCTAAGAGTAGACAAATATTAAAGCTGGTTAGTTTTGGCAAGATACAATAAGAAAAACAGTTTTAGTAACAAACACATGAAAATAAAAATATTATTATTAACCTATACAGCAGCTATTTCTTATGCTGGCACTTCAAGTATATAGCTAGTAACTACTCTGGATAATTACTGTGCTATGCAAATACCTTTAAACGGTACTGAAATTTCAATAAAAATGACATTTAAGCAAAGCACTTTGACTGCTTGATGCAACTTCAACTGTCATATGAAAAACACGTGGAAAATTTCAGAAACAAGGCTCAAAGAATATTTAAGACCTTTACCACTCCACAACAGTTATTAGAAATTGTTATACAAATCAATTACTTTTCAGTTCAGTGAAGTAGTATACTCGACAATATCGGAAAAGGACGGTCTTTGTAAATGACTAAAGATGAAATACGGGTCTCAACACAAAGTTTGAACAAATCGGCATTTTTATTTCCATAAGAAATCAAATAAGTGGTCCATGAAATTTTACAGTGCCCAAGTGAAAATTTGATACGACGGTTGTGAGTGTAGCGGTCTTCTCTGGCTTCTAAAAGGGTGGTAAAATCGTCATGATTCCTGCTGTATAAGAATCCCTGAAGATTCTCTTCTTAGTGTCGCATTCTCGTAGTTCAGGACTAACCAATGTATGCCATGAATGGTAAGCAAAACTTCTTCCACCTCCGAGGCTATTTTGAATAAGGTTGCTGCTCGTCTTGCCTCATTCAGCACACGAAGTGCTAAGAGTTTGCATGATAGCTACCGACTTCCCCGTGCCACGATGGAGCCTTGCAGTTCGACCGCAAAAATCTGCCTTCTCCATTCCCGACAAGCCAGTTTCTTTGCGGGAGGGACTTCTCTCCATGTTTTATATCATAACTAACCTACTATCTCTATGCATTAAACAGTTGTACAAGAATGGTTTTAACAAATGGTTCAAATGGCTCTGAGCACTATGGGACTTAACATCAGAGGTCATCAGTCCCCTAGAACTTAGAACTACTTAAAACTAACTAACCTAAGAACATCACACACAGCCATGCCCGAGGCAGGATTCGAACCTGCGACCGTAGCGGTCGCGCGGTTCCAGACTGTAGCGCCTAGAGCCGCTCGGCCCCTCCGGCCGGCCAGTAGTTTTAACATTCCAATTATGTTAGAGAACATTGTTTTTGAAATTACATACACATATTAACTATAGTGACATAAAACATTTAGAAAATATTTAGACAGATATTACATCAAAAAGCATGGCTATACAGAGGTCACATTTACATAAACGGACAAAGAATTTATATGAGATAACTATAGATAATGCAGAGCGACTCCCACAACGTTTCATGGTGTTCGACGATCCCTGTTCATCGGTACAAGAGATCTTCTTGATCTTCGTTTAGCTCTGGTTGTCTCTTTACCTCACTTGCGTCAGATTTAGTGGGGTTAAAATGCCGTTGATGTAATTGTTCCTCACGTAGCATCCAATGACTTGTCGACGTTCGAAGTTCCTGAACGACGCTTTCTCCTGCCACCTCTAATCTACTGGCAGTTATTTCCTGCTTCATATTACACATCTAGTAGCCAGTTCCGCATTACAGAAGTGTGTCTGGATACTACAGTTAGTATACGTACCATACTGAGATTTGATGTTTACCATATTGGCTTACTGTGAGCAGAACTTCATATGCCTCATTTGAGATGGAGAAGCGCATGTCGGCACTTGTGGGAATTCCACACAGGCAGGACCGTGGCCTATGGGACTAAAATTTATTTTCCGCGATATACCTGCTCTCGTTCGCTGGGTGATATGTGAGATATGGTGAAACGACGGGTGCAGCGCTGTGATCCAATGCCAGCCACAACACACGGACTTTGGAACCAGTTGAACTCAGCATGGATGGCATTCGCGGCTTATACGCATTGATGGAATCATACGAGGATGAAATTATCAGGTCCCATGGCGGAACCTGTCCCTACTAGGCAAAAGGGCACATGCGGATCCGAGGTGACTGAAGTGCTAATCATTTCTGCAGAACATACTAATGTGCAAGTCTTGTGAATATGAGCGTCCTGTCTCTAGTCGTTCAACAAGTTCTGTTTTTTCAGAAATGAGTATTTCTCCAGTTATGTTTTTACCATTCTCCGACGTGTGGTCGAGCATTTTCCTGCAAGGTTACCTTTCCTTGTCTATCGATATACTATGGCCGTTTGTCACTCAGTACTCAGTTCAAAAGCATCAATTGCTTTCGATGACAATCTCTTGTGATTGTTTCCTTTGGTTTCAGAAGCTTCACAGAACCCCCTCTCTTCCACAGCCATGTCACTTTCGACGTCAGAATCAATTATTTTGAAGCCGTGAAACAATTCTATGTACATATGACGAATGTTGCCTCACTAAAGGATTACCCAGCATTTTATGAGCCTCAAACGTCGATTTCTTCTTGTTGCCTTCCTGCGAATGACGAGAACTGGGCTCGTAAGTTTATATACATCGGCGGAAAAAAACATAGCACCAAAAAGTAATTAATGTAGACTAATTAAATTTTCGGGAATACATTTGTCTAGGTAATATATTTAAGTGATTAACATTACTATACCACAGGTGAGATAAGTCTTTGCAGATGTGAAATGGTGGAAAATCAATGAGCGATTTAACAGCCAGAATGTTGAATGAAAGCACACAAACGTGGGTGCATTGTGTTGCACAGATGCCGGGTGTCAGTTTGTGGGATGGAGTTCCATGCCTGTTGCAGATGGTTGATCAATAGAGGGACGGTTGATGCTGTTTGTGGATTTCTTTGGAGTTGTCGTCCGATGGTGTCTCATATGTCCTCGGTAGGAGAGAGATGTGGTGGTAGAATAGGCCAAGGCAAATGTTGACACACTGTAGAACATGTTGGGTTGCAACAGAGTTATGCGGTAGAGCATTATTCTGTTGGAAAACACCCCCTGGAATTCTGTTCATGAACGGCAGCTCATCAGGTCAATCATCAGATTAATGTACAAATTTGCAGTTGAATTGCGTGGGATAGCCAAGACAGCGCTCCCGCTGTTATACGAAATCGCGCGCCAGAACATAACTCCAGTTGTAGGTCCCTTGTGTCTAGCAAGTAGACAGGTTGGCTGCAAGACCTCAGCTGGTCTCCTAACCAACTCACGGTCAACATTGGCACCGAGACAGAGCCAGATTTGATTATAAAACACAACAGACTTTCACCCACCCATCCAGTGAGCTTTCGCTCACCACTGAGGTCGCAATGGTAGTGGTTTGGGGTCAGTCGGATGCACGCTACAGGGCGTCTCGCTCGGAGCTGTCCTTGAATTAATCGATTTGTAACAGTTTGTTGTCACTGTGATACCAACTGACGCTCCAATTGCTGCTGCAGTTCCAATACAATACACCAGAGCCATATGCCCAACACAATGGTCTTCACCGTCAGTAGTGCCACGTAGCCGCTGGAGTCCGGTCTTTTTGCGGTCGCACATTCCCATGACATCGCTGCCAGCGACCATGTAGAGAGATTATATTCCTGCCAAGTCTTTCTGCAGTGGCGCACAAGGAACATCTAGCTTTTCGTAGACCTATCACACAACCTCGTTCAATATCAGTGACGTGTTCATAACAGCTTCTTTGTCGCCTAAATGGATTCTTGACTAACATCAAGTCACCACGTCCTATCTCAAACGTAACTAATGCTTACGACCGATACAGCTTGTATCTAAAGCAAACCTGATTTGCATCCTCTTATGCCACTGGCGCAAAATTTGGGTAGGCGTCATATTTCAGATGTGGAAACACGCCTGCCAACTGTCGTATATGTCACACAATCCTCTCTGGAGCTGCGACTTTTTTTCCATCAGTCTATTAAATCGATAATGACTTTATGAGACGATCACAAGCCGGCTAACATTTGATGGCGTCAAGTTTATAAATGCATAAGCTTACTGTATGAGACTTACGACCTACAACCTGCACCACTGTATGCCGGTACTGGCCTCTGTTGCAAAACGGTGGAAGCAAATGTGTACACCTAATATGTCAATTAAGCAAGCAACACCTAGATTGACATGTTGGAACACTGTAAAAGTTTCATTGCCATCCTGTTACTATTACAGGAGTTATAAAGGTTTTTTCTAAAATAATTCTTTTACGTACTGTTACCTCGTGCTTTGTTGTAGTACTCGGGCCTCAGACAAGAATAAGGAGTGCCTACTGAAGAAAATAAAAAGGATTACAAATAAATACAAGGAAAAACAGATTAGGGTCTCTTCCTTTTACGGCGAATTTAGAGAGTAAATGTGATGATTTGAGTGAAATGCAGTGCTGATCTATTGCTCGTACTTCCTCAAATGAAAAAGCTTTTGTGAATTTTCCGAGATGCTCACTGCCTTTGTCAATTTTAACACGTTTTCCAAGGCTGTCTTTGAAAACCTGTAACTTCGGATGCTTGCCGTATTGAGCTACTATTTTGAATCAGGCCAAGAGCTTGACAGTACAGCACCTCTTCTGATGGCTGTCGCTTGGTGTTCTCGGACAATTTCTTGAAATAGACCGCCTCTATGGAATGCGTGATTATATTCGAAGTATGTTTGGGGAGGTAGGAATGTGTAAAAATCAATACACAATGAAAGGAAAATTACAGAAACGGAAAGCTAATTTAAGTTCTCTAAGGTAAATAATGAGGGATATAAGGTGAATGAACATCAAGAGAAAATGCTTGAATGCGCTAGAAGAGTCTACACAAGTTAAATACACGTTATGGGATAAAAGTTCGCAAACAGTTCCTTGGAAGGGTAAAAGTTCGCAGTTAGTCTGATTATAACAAACACAATTAAAGTCATGGAGATGAAGACGGATATTGGAGGCTTATACCCGTCACTTCCGGTATCGAACTTATCTAATTTTAAAACAGATTAGGCTCTTCTAACACTCAGTCAAAACTATACAAATTTTGCATCGAAAACGTACAAAAGTGACTTATCCCATTTTCTCCAGTTGTGAGTGTTCGTCTGACAGAACATAACTGAGGAGGTGACATATGCGCTGCCTATCGGGAAAACGGTGAACTTCTGCTTCAGGGCCTCCAAAACGTGGTGCATATTCTTGCCGCGCGGGTGCTTTTACCCCCACTTACACTATTCTTCTACCCATTTTGTATACGAACAATAAATGTATTACCTGCTATTCTTCCTAGGGTTGTAATGTTAATGGCCAGTTTTGTACAACGGAGGCGACAAAGTAGCTGCGTGTCGAGACTTGAGGCACGGCGCGAAGTTCACACAGCTCTGTGTACACATACAGCCACGTGTTGATATTTTCCTAATGCGGCGCGTTACGCTCTTATGTTGAAGAAATTAATAGTTTCAGCTCATTACTCCATCTTGCTTACAAATGTTGGCCCACTCTCAACACCAATTGCGCTCATACCAACTGACCTTGGCTTCTTATTATTCTTTTCAGATTGCACAATACTTCTTCATGGGGTGGAAAAATTTAAGAAATTTGGAAATTTGTGGTAAGTTCCAATGGGACCAAACTGCTGACGTCATCGGTCCCATAGCTTACACACTACTTACTCTAACTTAAACTAACCTACGCTGTGAACAACACACACAGCCATGCCCGAGGGAGAACTCGAACCTCTCACGGGGGAGGGGGGGGGAGAGTGGGGGGGGGGGCGGGGGGCAGCCCCAACCATGACAAGATGCCCTAGACCGTGCGGCTACCCCACGTGGCCTCCTCGTGCGGGTGCTCACATTATGTTGTGAGACGTATGTTATTCAAATCGACGATACCTGAGACCACTATTGAATCAAACGTGAAATATTTTTGATTTTTCTCGTATGAGAAACCAACACGTCTTGAACCGTGCTCACTCTCAACTACGCGTTTTCTTGAACTTGGCCGTCTACCTGTGTGTGGTTTCCTGCTCTTGTTGCGGTTATGGCGTGGTTGTTCTTCCTTCTATGTGTGGCAGCAGCGATGTGTATCGATATTTGCACTGTCGACCATCTTTGGTCTTGTGCATATAGATTCCGGCTATGGGGTCTGCAGGCAGTCGGTCGGTTGGTGGGTACCAGGGAGGATATCTCCGCACGGTGCTGTCGCCTGGGTCCACTGGCGGTCCCTGCACACTGTCGGAGCGTGTGTGGAGCTGTCCGATCGTTACGAGCTTCGTGGCTCACCGACCCACGACGTCAAAGTTGAGTGGTGTTTTAAGTACCTAAGCCACGCCCATTCATGTTGTGTGGTTCGTTTCGGTGGTTCGCTGTTGGGCAAAGTTTTCCTGTGAGCAACACGGAGTGTTTGTATTGCTGAAATTTAGCCTCCATGCGGTGGAATTAACTATATTGGTTCACTACAATTCAAGTGCACCAGCAGAATTTTCTGCCTTGGGGCCGTTAGTGTTCCGGTTACCTGCCCTGGCCACTAACGTCATTTCAGGCATTGTCCTTTCCCCATCTGTTGTCGCTGTTCAACACGGTGTGTAGTTTTGACAGCTTAATCCATATACATATTTGATTGTGGATAAATACGTCCGTGACATTTTGTGTTTCAGTTCTCATGTACCGATTGGGGCAAGCAAGTCGTTTTGTTGGTCGGTCCTTGACTGTCACTTGGTTGGGTTCCGACGGATCAAGTGTAGTTGGGCTCATCACCTGTCTCACCAGTGGTTAGCACACTGGACTCGTATTCGGGAGGACGACGGTTCAATCCCGCGTCTGGCCATCCTGATTTAGGTTTTCCGTGATTTCCCTAAATCGCATCCGGCAAATGCCGAGATGGTTCCTTTGAAAGGGCACGGCCGACTTCCTTCCCCATCCTTCCCTAATCCGATGAGACCGATGACCTCACAGTTTGGTCTCTTCCCCCAAATCAACCCCAACCTGTCTCACCTAAGTGAACGAGAGCAGACCGACCCCCCGGAGGCTTCTGAGTGCCGTTGTCTTTACTGTCTCCCTCGCCGGTGTTTAATTGTCTGATTATAGTCTTTCATAGCCAATTATTTAAAAAAAATATTCGTTCTACTGTGTTTTATGTAAATTAAAGGTCTTCACGCGCCTATAAGTAAGTTTCAATTCCGGCAAGTGGATATTTGCTGAAAGGTTATTGCCGATGTGTTGTCTTTTCTTTTAGTGCGGTTTCAGCTACTTAAAACTTAAGGCTAATGGTTACATTTTTTAAAACTTTGGAAAATTAATTGTGGGCCTTCAGCTGCTTGGAACCTTATTCTTAAAATTACCTTTCAAGCTTAAACATTGCGGCCTTCTGCCATTTCTGAATTTTGGAAAATTTTGGGCCTTCAGCTGCTTAAAAACTTATTCTCAAAATTACGCTTTAAGCAAATACATTGCGGCCTTCTGACTTTGAAAGGTTATGGTAATTTATTTTAAAATCTTGAAAATTTTATTGTGGGCCTTCAGCAGTTTGTATTGCGTCTTGTTTATGTTTGTCTATCCACTTTTAACTTGAGGTTTTCAGCCTAGTTGTGATTATATATATATATATATATATATATATATATATATATATATATATATATATATATATATATATAGCTGCGTGTCTTCAGTCACTTGACATTTACGTTGTTGGTTTTTAAGATTTCTTGTTTGGAGGCCTTCAGCCGTGAAAGATTTGGAGTTTGAATCTCGTAGTTGTGAAAGTTCGGCTGTGTGCCGCTTTGGTTGTAAATGTGTTATTACATTACAATTTGAGGTGATACTGACCGTCACCTTACTTGGCCCTTTCCACAACCCTAATCACCTGTTCTGCCCAGCGGGTTTAAGGGGCGTCTCACATCTCAGTTACGTTTTAGCTGGCTAGGGTTCAATACGTTTTAGTGTTTGTTCTGTGGCATTCCAGTTATCAGATAACAAAATGCTGTTCTTGCCTGATGTGGCTCACAAGTGCAGCAGCTATTTTTTACGAAATGACAGAGTTTCAAGATGTCCTCTCTCCCAGCTTGGACATAACAGTAACTCAAACTTTCTAATAACCTTCCGAACCTCTAGTAAATACATCGATAGCTTAACGTTTTATCAGGCGTTTAGGTTTTCATTTAACTTTTTTTGTAAATTACAAGCAGTTTGTAGGGCTGAAAAATTGATTTCTATAAACTGCGCGTATATATATAGTGACCATGCAATAACAAATGCAACCACAGACAGGCAGGTACCCCAAAAACGTTAATGGGTGTATTAAGGACGTTGTTTCGTTGTCATCAATTTCACGGCGTTTAGATGAGCATGTTTTCTTCTTGTACTCAAATTAACTATGTTAAATGTTACCAATGGTTCAATAATATCTGACCGATTTCGGGAAGATAGGAATTTATATCTGCCTTGCGAATAAATATTTTCCTTCCCACGTATTATTTCATTTCAAAACGAATATTTCATGTAGTACATTCATAGCACGGACATGTTTTGTCTTCAGTACTAGTGAACTACAATTCATCAATATTGGTTTATCTTCAATAGTTGACAGTTACTAAAATCCAAACGCTGTATCTGAGTATGTTCCTGCTGTCTGCTAGTAATGTCACGAGCGTAATGGCAAACTTACTTTGATATAATAATTTGATTTGAGGTGTAACAAGTTTATTGAAGCACCACATGAAAAGCGGATTCACTAGTTTGGCCGCGTACTTACGTCAAATTGTACTCAAGTGGCCGTCTAATTGCTTTGAAATGATTTTAGGACAGTGACTCATCTTACGGAAACAAATAATATTTAGCAAAGTGTGTCGTCCCGGATTAAGGAGTTACTGGTAGTGTTTACAGTAAGTAGTTTGATCTGTTGCTATAGCTCTAAAGTGTCTGTGGCTGTTCACGAATGATAGTTGTACCAAATGCCGTACTCCTTATTTACACATTTTATTTACATTTGTGGTTACATTCCACAGCAAATTCGTTCTATCACTACACACAAACATTTTCAAGACGAATCTTTATTTCTGAAGCGGAGTCTAAGTTATTCTGCAGCTTCTTGTGAGATTCAGACTGGGAGCCGGACCCCATCGCAAACTAGAACTTGCAGTCAATCCCGGCCTGTGACTGATTTATTGCTGCCGATGTTCTTTCTTTCAGGATTGCCAGCTCGGCAAGGTAGGCAGGAGAGTTTCTGCGGAGTTTGGAAAGTAGGTGAGTGCTACTGCCCCAACTTCAGTGACTCTTGGACTTGTAAAAAGATTTGTGGCTCCCTGCCGCGCTGTATTACTGCATCTGAATACGCTAAACCGTAAGTTGCTGCCTAAGTGGGCTATGTTGGATAAGTTGAGAGAGTGTGACATCCAGATGTGGTAGGTCACTGATTATTGGAAGAGTGTCTTTCTTACCACTTGTCGCCTGCAAGTGTCTCGTTGTCGCCATTGGAATTATTCTTCATAAGTCAGCTTCTTACAAAGTTATCTTCAACAGTGAACCCAAGTGTGGTCATGGGATCCCTACTATTACCACAACAACACCTTTCGAATTCTTATTTATTTCTCGATCCAGTTGTATGAAACATGGAAGATATCTGTCGATATGGTAAAATGGATGCCGCGAGAGTGTCAGTAAAAATCCATAAGTTAATGTTACGAGCGCGATGTCCAATCTCTGTTTCGAGCATCGCTACTGCAACAGCTAGTGTCCATGTCTTGAGTGTCATTTAATGCAGCATGAAATTGTCCGATGAAATATAGGATTTGCTTTACTTTTAATTACAAAGCAATGAGTTCGTTTTAACATAACCGAGGACAGAGCTACACTTCTTAATGACCACGCTATTACATCTACTTACAACTATTAACTGCCTGACGAAAATTGAATTTACTATTAGTGTGAAACACTTTGATATTCTAATCCGAAATATTTGCACACAAAGAAAACCGGGAGTATGTGTTCGCGCAAGAGGAAAAAGGTTCATTAGCTTTCATTTTGCACGTGTCTTACTGACTCCCTGAATAAGGACTGAGTTTGAGTTAAAGAACTAACCAGTAAATGTATACGTCGCTCATAATTTTTTACGTAACGCCAGACTGTTTTCGGCGATGTGTCTGAAGTGACTGAGATAATGTTCTAGCTCTGATCCAGAAAATTTGTTAGTCGAATAGTTCTCACTTTTAAGACAGAAGGGACTACAAACGTGTGCTGGTGTAGCAGCGAAAGTCGAGAGTGTACATACTGTGACCTTGAGGAAAAACACACACCCACCTCTAAATTAAAAGTGTATTTTTCAGTAACGTTTATAGATTTCCCACATCGTTTGACGTCAGACGAAATTTAAATCTCGTCCACAAAAAATTTCATCCAACCGTTCTCGCACAAGTCTAGAACAAGAATTTCTATACTTTCCTTTCTTAGTGAAATCCTAAGTTCACAGAACAATGTGCCATCGCATTCCAGAGAGCTCCCAACACTCTCGCTGTCGTAGTCAGTGAATATAAATATGGCCATTGGTGCGCAGTTCACGCTTAGCGTAGCATTACTAATAGTATTACACGAACTGTCGTGGGGACGTCTTATAGCGATGCTTTGCCATTTCATTCACGCAAGTGTCAGTGTCTTATCCTGCTGTGATCACTCCACAGGACGACGCGAAACAGGATGAATCAAAATGTGTAAGTATCCCTCCCTGCCACTGATCATGTTAAAACATTCCCTCGACCGGTTTTGAACGGTCCCTGGTAGTTCCAACCTGTAAACCAGAGCAAAAATTGCGTTCGAGAGGGTTCAGATCACGTTTAATGGGGTTGCAACCCCACAATGCGCTTAGAGAAGGTTTTATGTGTCCGAACAGCAGTGTCAAAGTTTGACAAAAACGACTTTGTTTCCCACTGCATTGCGAACCATGAAATGTATGTGACTAAGCGCTCCGCGGAAAGAGGTGGCTTCATTGGCGCCCTTTATGTCACTCCTTGAGTCTTTTTGTGCCGATTTTGAGTGATGGTGTCTGGAATCTTTTCCTCGGGCACACATAATAAACCCGCTTGATTTCAACGCCGAGCGTCGTTGTTGTAACACCCGCCGTAGAGACACCAAGAGAAGGGGTGAAATGGAGGTGAGAGGGGCTGTGACCAAGTCATGTGACACGTACATGGTAGAATTAGAACTGCGATGAAGAGCGGTGCCAACGCGAAGCCATTGACCCAATTGTCACCCCACATGACCTTCTGAGCTGCGGCCTTTTTCTCGCTTGTGTCGACATCTTGCTATCTAAAGGATGAAGTTACCGGGCGCCTTGCTTTTGCAGCATTAGAGAAGGATGCACGCACGTTTGAGCCAAATTTTGAACCTATGCGTAGCGATAGGTGGGAATTACGAGGTTTCGAAAAAAATATCCTTTAATTCAATTGCGCAGAGTATTTGTAATTAATAAAAGTGTATAGTATATGCAATGAATGAGGCGTTCATGTTAGGTGTAAAGGCACGACATCTAACGAGTAAAACAAACCACTGGGAACCGTTAAGGGCACCTCATCTAATGCTTACAACAATATACTTACAAACAACTAGCAACAGCTGCGAACTTAAGGAATACTTTTAAAGGAAGTTGTTAATAACTGGGCGGCAAATGTCCAAGATATTGGTTTTCCTTAAAGTGCATTGCTCATTAATCATATTTTACTTCGCTTTCTCACGTGAGTACAAACTTCTATCTCTTAACAACTCTATAAAGTAGTCCTTCTCCATTGTTCGAAGGTGACTTGTGGCAGACTTCCCGCATCCACTTATTCTTCAACCCAACAAACTCCCTTCCATCGCCTTTTCCTATCATCCCACCTGCCTCACTTCCGTCTTCGGTAAGCTCTTCGAATCCATCTACTCCCGTCGTATCCATCACCACCTCAATCAACACCACACTTACCTAGTGTGGCTTGCGACCCTCCTTCTCCACCGAAGACCAACTCCTTAACCTCGTCCACCTTCTTTCCCTCCAACTTAACTCCCATCGCTCCGCCATTATTGTTCCCCCTCGATCTCCAAAATGCCTATGACCCCTTGTGCCACCGCGGTCTTTAAACTCCAAATCTACATCCTGCTTGTCAATTTTGTCCGTCTGGCCGCTTCCTTACTCTCATACCGTCCTTCCTATGTCACATCCACGACACCAACTCCCGTATCTTTTATCCCACTGCCAGAGTCACCCAGGGCTCCGTCCTCTCCCCTTCCTCCATCTTCTGTACACTGCAGATTCATTTACATCTAGATTTACATGGATACTCTGCAAATCACATTCAAATGCCTTGCAGAGGGTTCATCCAACCACTTTCACAATTCTCTATTATTCCAGTCACGTATAGCGCGCAAAAGACTGATTACCTATATCTTTCCGTACGAGCTCTGATTTCCCTTATTTTATAGTGGTGATCGTTCCTCCCTACGTAGGTCAGTACCAAAAAAAAATTTTTCACATCTGGAGGAGAAAGTTGGTGATTGGAATTTCGTGAATAGATTCCGACCCAATGGAAACCGCCTTTCTTTTAATGATTTCCAGCCCAAATTCTGTATCATTTCTGTGACACTCCCATATTTGGTGATAATACAAAACGTGCTGCCTTTCTTGGAACTTTTTTGATGTACTCCGTCAGTCCTATCTGGTAAGGATCCCACACCGCGCAGCAGTATTCTAAAAGAGGACAAACAAGTTTAGTTCAGGCAGTCTCCTTAGTAGGTCTGTTACATTTTCCAAGTGTCCTGCCAATGAAACGCAATCTTCGCTTAGCCTTCCCCACAACATTTTCTATATGTTGCTTTCAATTTCAGTTGTTTGTAATTGTCATACCTAGGTATTTAGTTGAATTTACGGCTTTTAGATTAGACTGATTTATCGTGTAACCGAAGTTTGAGTTCCTTTTAGCACTCACGGGGATGACCTCACATTTTTCGTTATTTAGGGTCAACTGCCACTTTTCGCACCATTCCGACATTTCTTCTAAATAGTTTTGCAGTTTGTTTTGATCTTCTGATGGCTTTATTAGTCGATAAACGACAGCGTTATCTGCAAACAACCGAAGACGGCTCAGATTGTATCCCAAATCGATTATATAGATAAGAAACAGCAAAGGGCCTATAAGACTACCTTTTGGAATACCAGAAATCGCTTGTCTTTTACTCGATGACTTTCTGTCAATTACTACGAACTGTGAACTCTCAGACATGAAATAACAAATACAGTCATATAACTGAGGCGATAATACATAAGCACACAGTTACACTACGAGCCGCTTTTGTGGTACAGTGTCAAAAGCTTTCCGGAAATCCAGAAATGCAGAATAGATCTGAAATCCCCTATCAATATCACTCAGCACTTCATTTGAATAAACAGCTAGTTTTGTATCACGGAATCGATGTTTTCTAAACCCATGTTGACTGTGTGTCAATAGACAGTTTTCTTAGAGGTAATTCATAATGTTCGAACACAATATGCGTTCTAAAATCCTGCTGCATATCGACGTTAACGATATGGGACTATAATTCAGTGGATCACTTGGGTATCACGGGGATGTCAACCTCGTACCATTTGTCCCCAGGTCGGTCTACCGCTGTGGTTGCCCCCGTTGCTGCCCGCAGTGGGGCTGAGCTCTCGCCGGTGGTTGATTGGGAGGTCGTTCCAAGGCGTGGCAGGCAGCGAAAGACGTCTCCGGAGGCTGATCAGAAAGCCTCCCCTGTGCGTCTGACAAACAAGTTTCAGGTACTGTCTCTGCCTGAGCAAGATGCAGCTGCCTGCCCTGTTTCAGAGGATGATTCTTAGCCTTCAAGGTCCGGGCAATCGCAGAGGGTGGGCTTATTGGTAGTTGGGAGCTCCAATGTTAGGCGCGTAATGGGGCACCTTAGGGATATGGCGGCTAAGGAGGGGAAGAAATCCAGTGTGCACTCCGTGTGCATTCCGGGTGGAGTCATTCCTGATGTGGAAACAGTCCTTCCGGATGCCATGAAGAGCACAGGGTGCAGCCAGCTGCAGGTGGTGGTAAATGTCGGCACTAATGACGTGTGTCGCTTTGGATCTGAAGAAATTCTCTCTGAATTCCAGCGGCTATCTGATTTGGAGAAGGCTGCCGGTCTTGCTTACGAGATGAAGGCAGAGCTCACCATCTGCAGCATCGTTGACAGAACCGACTGCGGACTTATGGTGCAGAGCCGCGTGGAAGGTCTGAATCAGAGGCTCAGACGGTTTTGCGACCGTGTTGGCTGCAGATTCCTCGACTTGCGCCATAGGGTGGTGGGGTTTCGGGTTCCGCTGAATAGGTCAGGAGTTTACTACACTCAGCTGGCGGCTACACGGGTAGGGGAGGCTGTGTGGCGTGGACTGGGCGGTTTTTTAGGTTAGAAGGCCTCGGGAAAGTACGCGGTGGACTGCAATCTCAAAGGGTGCATGGCAAATACAGGACATGCTTGGATCAAGGAACAGTCGGAATTGTAGTTGTAAATTGTTGAAGTTGCGCTGGGAAAGTCCCCGAGCTTCAAGCGCTAATAGAAAGCACAGAAGCTGAAATCGTTATAGGTACAGAAAGCTGGCTAAAACCTGAAACAAGTTCTGCAGAAGTTTTTACGAAGTCTCAGACGGTGTTCAGGAAAGATAGATTAGGCAGAATTGGTGGTGGAGTGTTTGTGTCCGTCAGTAGTGGTTTATCTTGTAGTGAAGTCGAAGTAGATACTCCGTGCGAATTGGTATGGGTGGAGGTTATACTTAACAGCCGAACTAAGTTAATAATTGGCTCCTTCTACCGACCTCCAGACTCCGATGATATAGTTGCTGAACAGTTCAGAGAAAATTTGAGTATCGTAACAAATAAATACCCCACTCATACGGTTATAGTTGGTGGGGACTTCAACCTTCCCTCGATATCTTGGCAAAAATACTTGTTCAAAACCGGTGGTAGGCAGAAAACATCTTCCGAGATTGTCCTAAATGCTTTCTCCGAAAATTGTTTCGAGCAGTTAGTCCAGGAACCCACGCGATCCCTCAACACCCTTCGTGTCCTGAATGGTAACTCCTGGGGAGCGGACCGAGTGGTCCTTCTCCGCCTCTATCGCACCTTAGTGCGCTCGAAATTGGACTATGGAAGCATAGTTTACTCCTCTGCTCGGCCGTCTATTCTTCGGCGTCTCGACTCTATCCACCACCGTGGATTACGTTTAGTGTCTGGAGCTTTTTATACCAGCCCTGTGGAAAGCCTTTGTGCTGAGACTGCTGAACCTCCGCTGTCCAATCGGCGAGCTGTCCTGAGTCGGTATGCTAGCCAATTGTCTTCCATGCCTGCTAATCCGGCCCATGACATTTTTTTCGACGGCTCCTTGGATTTAGGGTATGCAGGACGCCCTTCCTCCCTACTACCACCGGGAGTCCGCTTCCGTCAACTGCTCCATTCTCTTTCCTTCCGCTTTCCTAAAACTTTCTTGACAACTTGGGGTACAGCACCGCCTTGGCTCCGTCCCCGGACCTGCCTTCTCCGTGACCTTTGTCAGTTTCCCAAGGATGGTACCCCTTCACTTAGTTATCGTCGGGCATTTTCTGCTCTATGTGCACAAAAGAAGGAAGCCACATTTATTGACACTGACGGCTCAAAAACATCGTTTGGTGTAGGGAGTGCCTATATTGTTGGCGACACCCCAAATCGATTTCGGCTTCCAGACCAGTGTTCGGTCTATACTGCGGAGCTTTACGCTGTTCTCCAGGCTGTCCAATACATCCATCGCCATCAGCGGGTACAGTATGTTATCTTTTCAGCTTCTCTCAGCTCTCTCCTCAGTCTCCAAGCTCTCTACCCTGTCCACCCTCTGGTCCACCTGATTCAGGACTGCCTTCACTTACTCCACTTGGGGGGCGTCTCGGTGACGTTCCTCTGGATCCCAGGACACGTTGGTATCTGTGGAAATGAGGCGGCCGATATATCGGTCAAGGCTGCAGTCTCTCTTCTTCGGCCAGCTATTCGCGCGATTCCCTTCGCCGATCTACGGAGTGTTTTATGTCGTCGTGTTGTTCTTTTATGACATGCACATTGGTCGACACTTCCCAATAATAAATTGCGGGACGTGGAAGCTCTTCCCTGTGCTTGGACCTCTTCCTCCCGAACGCGTCGTCGGGAGGAGGTAATTTTAACTAGACTCCGGATAGGGCACTGTCTTTTTAGCCATCGACATCTTTTAAGCGGCGATCCTCCCCCACTTAGTCCCCACTGCTCTCAGCTGTGGACGGTAAGACACCTTTTACTTGAGTGCCCCTATTTTACTCCTTTACGCGCCCGTCTACAGCTGTCGCCTGAAATATCGTCCATTTTAGCAGATGACACGCGCTCAACCGATCGCGTTCTCGAGTTTATTAGTGCCAGTGAGATGTCGTCAGTCATTTGAAGCTCTTTTTGGGGACAACCAACCCCTTTCTGTAGTGGTTTTTTAAGCTTTCCATCTGCTTTTAGTTTCTCCAATTTCTTGGGTTTCGTTCCCATTGCTGCTGGTTTTCATTTTCGTTTTTTACCTTTTCATAAGTCACAGTCCAGGCGCTAATGACTATAGCAGTTTTGCGCCCTAAAACCAAAACAAAAAAAAGAACCCACGCGAATTGTAAATGGTAGCGGAAACACACTTGACCTCTTAGCCACAAACAATCCAGAGCTAATAGAGAGCATCATGACTGATACAGGGATTAGTAATCACAAGGTCGTTGTAGCTAGGCACAGTACCGTTTCTTCCAAATCCAGAGAAACAAACGCAAAATAATTTTATTTAAAAAAGCGGATAAAGTGTCACTAGAAGCCTTCCTAAGAGATAATCTCCATTCCTTCCGAACTGGCTATGCAAATGTAGACGAGATGTGGCTCAAAGATATAGTAGCAACAGCAATTGAAAGATTCATACCTCATAAACTGGTAAGAGATGGAAGTGATCCAGCATGGTACACAAAACAGGTCCTAACGCTGTTGCAGAGGCAACGGAAAAAGCATGCGAAGTTCAGAAGAACGCGAAATCCCGAAGATTGGCTAAAATTTACAGACGCGCGAAATTGGGCACGGACTTCAATGCGAGATGCCTTTAATAGGTTCCACAACGAAACATTGTCTCGAAATTTGGTAGAAAATCCGAAGAAATTCTAGTCGTATGTAAAGTACACAAGCGGCAAGACGCAGTCAATACCTTCGCTGCGCAGTGACGATGGTATTGTTCCCGACGACTGTGCCGCTAAAGCGGAGTTATTGAACGCAGTTTTCCGAAATTCCTTCACCAGGTAAGACGAATGGAATATTCCAGAATTTGAAACACGAACAGCTGCTAGCATGAGTTTCTTAGAAATAGATAGCTTAGGGGTTGCGAAGCAACTCAAATCGCTTGATAAGGGCAAGTCTTCAGGTCCAGATTGTATACCGATTAGGTTCCTTTCAGATTACGCTGATACAATAGCTCCCTACTTAGCAATCATACAACCGCTCGCTCACCGATGGATCTGTACCTACAAATTGGAAAATTGCGGAGGTCGCACCAGTGTTTAAGAAGGGTAGTAGGAGTAATCCATCGAACTACAGACCCATATCATTGACGTCGGTTTGCAGTAGGGTTTTGGAGCATATATTGTATTCAAACATTCTGAATCACCTCGAAGGGAACGATCTATTGATACATAATCAACATGGTTTCAGAAAACATCGTTCTTGTGCAACGCAGCTAGCTCTTTATTCGCACGAAGTAATGGCCGCTATCGACAGGGGATCTCAAGTTGATTCCGTATTTCTAGATTTCCGGAAAGCTTTTGACACCGTTCCTCACAAGCGACTTCTAATCAAGCTGCGGGCCTATGGGGTATCGTCTCAGTTGTGCGACTGGATTCGTGATTTCCTGTCAGGAAGGTCGCAGTTCGTAGTAATAGACGGCAAATCATCGAGTAAAACTGAAGTGATATCAGGTGTTCCCCAGGGAAGCGTCCTGGGACCTCTGCTGTTCCTGATCTATATAAATGACCTGGGTGACAATCTGAGCAGTTCTCTTAGGTTGTTCGCAGATGACGCTGTAATTTACCGTATTGTAAGGTCATCCGAAGACCAGTATCAGTTGCAAAGCGATTTAGAAAAGATTGCTGTATGGTGTGGCAGGTGGCAGTTGACGCTAAATAACGAAAATTGTGAGGTGATCCACATGAGTTCCAAAAGAAATCCGTTGGAATTCGATTACTCGATAAATAGTACAATTCTCAAGGCTGTCAATTCAACTAAGTACCTTGGTGTTAAAATTACGAACAATTGGAAAAACCACATAGATAATGTTGTGGGGAAGGCGAGCCAAAGGTTGCGTTTCATTGGTAGGACACTTAGAAGACGCAACAACTCCACTAAAGAGACAGCTTACACTACACTCGTCGTCCACTGTTAGAATATTGCTTACCAGGTGGGATTGACGGAGGACATCGAAAGGGTGCAAAAAAGGCAGCTCGTCTTGTACTATCACGTAATATGGGAGAGAGTGTGGCAGATATGATACGCGAGTTGGGATGGAAGTCATTAAGGCAATGTCGTCTTTCGTCGCGGCTAGATCTATTTACGAAACTTCAGTCACCAACTTTCTCTTCCAAATGCGAAAATATTTTGTTGAGCCCAACCTACATAGGTAGGAATGATCATCAAAATAAAATAAGAGAAATCAGAGCTGGAACAGAAAGGTTTAGGTGTTCGTTTTTCCCGCACGCTGTTCGGGAGTGGAATGGTAGAGAGATAGTATGTTTGTGGTTCGATGAAACCTCTGCCAGGCACTTAAATGTGAATTGCAGAGTAATCATGTAGATGTAGATGTACTACATTTATTGAATATTGGTTTGACCTGTGCAACTTCCCAGTCTCTGGGTACGGGTCTTTCGTCGAGAGAACGGTTGTATATGATTAAGTATGGAGCTAATGCATTAGCATGCTCCGAAAGGAACCACATTGGTATACAGTCTGGACCAGAAGACTTGCTTTTATTAAGTGATTTAAATTGCTTCACTACTCCGAGGATATTTACTTCTACGTTACTCATGTTGTCAGCTGTTCTCGATTCTAATTCTGGAATATTTTCTTCGTCTTCTCTTCTGAAGGCATTTTCGAAGGCTGTGTTTAGTAACTCTGGTTTGGCAGCACTGTCTTCGATAGTATCTCCATTTCTATCGCGCAGAGATAGCATTGAATGTTTATTGCCGCTAACATACTTCACATACGACCAGAAACTCTTTCGATTTTCTACCAGGTTTAGAGACAAAGTTTCGTTGTGGAAACTGTTACAGGCGTCTCACGTTGTAGTCCGCGCTAAATTTCGAGCTTCTGTAAAAGATCGCCAAACTTTGGGATTTTGCGTCTGTTTAAATTTGGCATGTTTGTTTCGTTGTTTCTGGAACAGTGTTCTAACCCGTTTTGTGTACCAGGGAGGATCATCTCCGTAGTTTGTTAATTTATTTGGTATAAATCTCTCAATTTCTGCCGATACTTTTCTTTCAATTGAAGCCATATCTGGCGTACTTTTATATTATTAATTCGGAATTAGTGGAGATTGTCTCTCAGGAAGGCGTCAAGTGAATTTTTATCAGCTTTTTTGAATTTGTATATTTTTCGCTCATTTTTTGAGGATTTGGGGATTACAATATTCAATCTCACTACGACAACCCTGTGTTCACTAATCTCTCAAACGGTTTTGGTGCTCGTTATTAATTCGGGGTTATTTGTTGCTAAGAAGTCAAGTGTGTTTTCAGAACCATTTAGTATTCGCGTGGGCTCATGAACTAACTGCTCGAAATAATTTTCAGAGAATGCGTTTAGCACAATTTCGGATTATATTTTATGCGTGCCTTCGGAATTAAACATACATTTTCGCCAACATGTTGTTGTGGTCTTCAGTCTAGAGACTGGTTTGATGCAGCTCTCCATGCTACTCTATCCTGTGCAAGCTTCTTCGTCTCCCAGTACCTACTGCAACCTACATCCTTCTGAATCTGTTTAGTGTATTCATCTCTTGGTCTTCCTCAACGATTTTTTACCCTCCACGCTGCCCTCCGATACTAAATTGGTGATCCCTTGACGCCTCAGAGTATGCCCTAGTAACTGATCCCTTCTAATAGTCAAATTGTGCCACAAATTTCTCTTCTCTCCAATTCTGTTCAATACTTCCTCATTAGTTATGTGGTCTACCCATCCAATCTTCAGCATTATTCTGTAGCACTGCATTTCGAAACTATCTATTTTCTTCTTGTCTAAACTATTTATCGTCCATGTTTCACTTCCATACATGGCTACACTCCATACAAATACTTTTAGAAACGACTTCCTGACATTTAAATCTATACTCGATGTTAACAAATTTCTATTCTTCAGAAACGTTTTACTTGCCAATGCCATTCTACATTTTATATTCACACTACTTTTACCATACTCAGTTATTTTGCTTCCCAAATAGCAAAACTCATTTACTACTTTAAGCGTCTCATTTCCTTATCTAATTCCCTCAGCATCACTCGATTTAATTAGACTACACTCCATTATCCTCGTTTTGCATTTGTTGATGTTCATCTTATATCCACCCTTTAAGACACCGCCCATTCCACCCCAACTGCTCTTCCAGGTCCTTTGCTGTCTCTGACAGAATTACAATGTCATCAGCGAACCTCAAAGTTTATATTTGGTTCAAATGGCTCTGAGCACTATGGGACTTAACATCTAAGGTCATCAGTCCCCTAGAACTTAGAACTACTTAAACCTAACTAACCTAAGGACATCACACACATCCATGCCCGAGGCAGGATTCGAACCTGCGACCGTAGCGGCGCGCGGTTCCAGACTGTACCACCTTTAACCGCTTGGACACCACGGCCGGCTCAAAGTTTATAATTCTTCACCATGGATTTTAGTTCCTACTCCGAATGTTGTTTTTGTGTCCTTTACTGCTTGCTCAATATACAGACTCAATATCATCTGGGATAGGCTACAACCCTGTCTCACTCCCTTCCCAACCACTGCTCCCCTTTCATGTCCCTCGACTCTGATGACCGCCCTCTGCTTTCTGTACAAATTGTAAATAGCTTTTCGCTCCCTGTATTTTACCCCCTCCACCTTCAGAATTTGAAAGAGAGTATTCCAGTGGAGAAAGATTTCTCTGAGTCTACAAATGCTAGAAACGTAGGTTTGCCTTTCCTTAATCTTTCTTCTAAGATAAGTCTTAAGGTCAGTATTGCCTCACGTGTTCCAGTATTTCTACGGAATCCAAACTGATCTTCCCCGAGGTCGACTTCTACTAGTTTTTCCATTCGTCTGTAAAGAATTCGTGTTAGTATTTTGCAGCTGTGGCTTATTAAACTGATTGTTCGGTAATTTTCACATCTGTCAACACCTGCTTTCTTTGGGATTGGAATTATTATATTCTTCTTGAAGTCTGAGGATATTTCGCCTGTTTCATACGTCTTGCTCACCAGAAGGTAGAGTTTTGTCAGGACTGGCTCTCCCAAGGCCATCAGTAGTTCCAATGGAATGTTGTCTACTCCGGGGGCCTTGTTTCGACTCAGGTCTTTCAGTGCTCTGTCAAACTCTTCACGCAGTATAGTATCTCCCATTTCATCTTCATCTACATCCTCTTCCATTTACATAATATTGTCCTCAAGAAAGTCGCCCTTGTGTAGACCCTCTATATAGTCCTTCCACCTTTCTGCTTTCCCTTCTTTGCTTAGAACTGTGTTTCCACCTGAGCTCTTGATATTAATGCAAGTGGTTCTCTTTTCTGCAAAGGTCTCTTTAATTTTCCTGTGGGCAGTATCTATCTTGCGCCTGGCGATATGGACCTCTACGTTTTTACATTTGTCCTCTAGATATCCCTGCTTAGCCATTTTACACTTCCTGTCGATCTCATTTCTGAGACGTTTGTATTCCTTTTTGCCTGCTTCATTTACTGCATTTTTGTATTTTCTCCAATTATCAATTAATTTCAGTTTCTCTTCTCTTTCTATTAGCCCTCGTCTGTTTACTTACTTGTACCTCTGCTGCCTTCACTATTTCATCTCTCAAAGCTACCCATCCTTCTTCTACTGTATTTCTTTACCTCATTTTTGTCAATCGTTCCCTAATGCTCTCCCTGAAGTTCTCTACAACCTCTGGTTCGTTTAGTTTATCCAGGTCCCATCTTCTCAGATTCCTAAGTGTTTGCAGTTTCTTCAGTTTTAATCTACAGTTCGTAACCAATTGATTGTGGTCAGAGTCCACATGGGCGCCTGGAAGTGTCTTACAATTTAAAACCTGGTTCCTGATTCTCTGTCTAACCATTACATAATCTGAGACCTTCCAGTATCTCCAGGCTTCTGCCATGTATACAACCTTCTTTTGTAGTCTTGAACAAAGTTTTATCTCTGATTAAATTATGCTCTGTTCAGAATTCTACCAGGTGGCTTCCTCTTTCATTCCTTACTCCCATTCCATATTCACCTTCTATGTTTCCTTCTATTCCTTTTCCTACTATCGAGTTCCAGTCACTGATGACTATTAAATTTTCGGCCCCCTTCACTATCTGAATAATTTCTTTTATCTCGTCATACATTTCATCAATCTCATCATCTGTGGAGCTAGTTGGCATATAAACTTGTACTACTGTGGTAGGCGTGGTTTCGTTAGTATCTTGGCCACAATGCGTACACAATGCTGTTTGTAGTAGCTTACCCGCATTCCTTTTTTTCCTATTCATTATTAAACCTACTCCTGCATTACACCTATTTGATTTTGTATTAATAACCCTGTATTCACCTGACCAAAAGTCTTGTTCCTCCTGCCACCGAACTTCCCTAATTCTAACTTTAACCTATCCATTTCCCCTTTTAAATTTTCTAACATACCTGGCTGATTAAGGGATCTGACATTCCACGCTCCGATCCGTAGAACGCCAGTTTTCTTTCTCCTGATAACCATGTCCTCCAGAGTAGTCCCCGCCCAGAGATGTGAGTGGGGGACTATTTTACCTTCTGAATATTTTACCCAAGAGGACGCCATCATTTAACCATACAGTAAGGCTACATGCCCTCGGGAAAAATTATGACTGTAGTTTCCCCTTACTTTTAGCCAATTGCAGTATCAGCACAGCAAGGTCGTTTTGGTTAGTGGTACAAGGCCAGATCAGTCAATCATCCAGACTGTTGCCCCTGAAACTACTGAAAAAACCTCTCCAAAACCCAGGCAATCATCATAGGCTGCACCACCCACTCCTTCCATCTCTATGATTTCTGTCTCATGTATGGTCGTCCCATCCAGCTCACCCCCACCCTCAATTACCTCGGTTTCACTCTCGATCGTCACCTCACCTGGAATCCTCATCACCTCACCATCCAGCAGAAAGCCCATTCCTGCCTCAGCCTCCTGGAACTCCTGTCTGGCTGGACATGGGGTTGCATCCTTCCACCATACTCCATGCCTACAAATCCCTCAGCTGCCCTATCCTCTATTGCACCACTGTTTCCCAGATCTCTGCCCCTCACCCCTCCCCCCATTACAAGACCCTCCAAATCTAAGAACGCCACAAACTCCACCTTGCGTTCTGTATCTGCCTACCTTCCCCCCACACGACTCCTGGATCACTTCAGTCCGTTATTCCACCTCCTCCTTTTCCTCCAACTTTCCCACATCCTTTACACTATCTGTAGGATTGCTCTCCACCACCCCCTACTTTCCTCCTTCCTCTCCACCCCCTGCCCATTGCCCCACCTCTATCGCTGTATCCCTCCCTCTCTCCACCTCCATACCCGCCATCTCCTCCATCAGGGAATTTTCTAGCACCTCCACCTCCACTTTGCTATGACATCTACCCTTCCTACCAACTGTAGCCTGGCCTTGTAGACACCTCCCTCCCGCCCCCTTCCCAGGTCCCCCCCTTTTCCTCTCCCCTCCTTCTCACTGAGTCTTTGCACCCTCTCCTTGCTTGTTTTCCTATCATGTCCCTTCCCTCTCCATTCCTCCTTTGGCACACCCACCACCTCATCCCCCTTTCTATTACCTCCTCCTCACCTCCTTTTCCCTTCTCCCTTGTCCTCCATCCTGGCAGATCCTCACAGGTTTTTATTTATTACCAAGTGTGCTACATTAATGTTGTGTTCGGTGCCGTCATACAGTGTCATCTAGTGATGTAGTTGTAATTGTGTGCTCGACCTGTATATAGTCCATGTTGGTTTGTGTGCTTTTTATACTGTGACCGACTTTTAACTTGTTTATGCCTCCAGTGTTTAAGTCCGCTTCAAATTGCCAGCTGTGTTCTTTTAACTGTCCTCCAGTGCATGTCCCCGTATTAGTGTGTATTTTAACTCCCATCATCTCCATTTACAATGTTTTTATGTCCCTCTTTTTATCCCCTTTTATGTAGGACTTCACCTTTCCTCGTTTTGTGTTAAATGATTATTTTTATACTTCATCAAATTGTAAATTTCATCGACGACCATCATGTGATAGGCGTTATTTCGCGCTTCATTTCGAAACCAGCCAAGTTCTTTCTCAGCTTCCTTAATGGCAGTTTACGAAGTGTCTCTGAACTACAAAAGGTCTTTCTATGTTGAGCAGGATAGCATGATGCGGCTGGCGTAATGATATCTGAAGAGCTTATGATAAATGCCAAAACCATGTTTGTTCATTCAGGGCAGTGGAAAGATCGAAGAAATTAATACTCTTATACTGCTGGTGCTCGACAGTTAGACTAAAAGCATTTGCGAATTGGTCAATTTCTACTAGTAGGTCACGGAATAAGACGAGCGCGTTGTCGACATAACGTTTGGGGTATACCATAAGAGTTAATTTCAGGGTAATTTTTGAAGACTCTTTTTCCAGTGACTGACGAAAATATCTATCAGTGTACCTGCCAGTAGAGAGCCCACAGCTAATATACATTTTTTTAAGGTAGATATTTTCTTGAAACGAGGTGTCGTAATTTGGTACGGTTTCCAATAAGCTTCAATGATTGCCGCAGAGGAAAGTGTCTTGTGCATTAGCAAATTATTTTTAATCACTGTTCTTTTATAGGAATATTAATATACATGCTTCCCGCCTCAAGTAGGACGAATCTTGCATTACCAGAAATATAAACATTAACTGGTACTGTATCATTTTTTTACGTGCTTTAATCTGCAAAGGTAGAGAAGGTATTCTGGGATTCATAATTTTCCAGCAGTTTTCTCTTTTTTATCCTGTAATAGCAAACAGCTACTATCCATAGTTTTTCTGATTTCTGTTTGAAGTTTATCTAATGGGTTATTACTTATTTCTGTAAAATTATTTACCGATACAAATATTTACGCTTTCTGACTGTAATATTGAGTATAGTGAGTATAATGAGGAAAAAAATCAAATTTTTAAATTATCATTATACCTTCCTAAACAATTATTCTGAAATTGTGTTACGAGCTTGCAGAGAAGAGTACAAATATTTATATTCCTGCTAATGTATTCCTTGCTTGATATAGGGAACGTGTATATTAATGTTCCCATAAAGAAAGAGTAAGTAAAACTAAGTTTGTAACGCAGAAGACACTTTCCCCTGCGGCCAACCAAGATGTTCGACTTATCTCATTGGTGATCAAGGCGTTATGCTGTTTTAATTTGTGATTAATGTCACAACACACAGAAAGCTCTAAACCGTAAGTTGCAGGTCGGTTTTTAGCTTCATTTTGAATTATGTTGACACCTACGGCTAATTTCGCTTGTTCCGTTTCATTAACTTTTTTAGAACCTGTTGCTGTTTTGGCATGAGCAAGTGAATTTTTAGTTTCTTTCCAACAATTGGTTGAGGTCAGAGTTTCAAGCCTTTCTTTAAGAGCGGATGTGCATTTTTAGGAAAAGCAATTGTGGTGTTGTTAATACCATGTCGTAAAATTCATAGTTCTCTTGGATTTGATGCTTCCTCATATTTTCTGACTGTTTTTGGGATGCAAATATTGTCTAGTTTCATTTTACGTAGCAGTGTTAGCTTGCTTTGCTGTCCAAGCACTCCCAGTATTAAGTGTTCGTAGACGGTATCCAATTGTAGCAGGTTAAAAAGTTACTGCTAAGTAAACATATATTCTTATAAGTGTCCCTGATTTCATTTCTTATTCAAAGTATTTCACATTTTCGCTTTTTAAGTGAACTGCATTTGAGCCTGCTTGTAACCTAACATTCTCGTAACTAGGAATAATATTTCGCCTCAAATATGTGTTATTGAATTTTACACGAACAATAATTAGAGTCTTACCTGCAGTTTTCTGAAAGCGAGAAAATCTCTTGATGCCTGGCTCTGAAGTTTATTACTTTCCCCATGTTACAATGGTAGTCATTCCGCAACTGTTGTTCAGTTAAGGATAGTTGCCCCAGTTGCTTCATTAGAACTTCTAGTCCACACGATCTATTTCGGCCTTTATCTTAGACCACTATCATATGTATCCGAAACTGACAGATTTTAATATATAATACGATGGGTATATAGGTTGTTTTACGGCGAAATGAGAGTCCCATGCCTATGGGTGTACCTTTAAAACTTTTTATATGATTTAGTTGAAAAACAATATCTGACGTGTTTCAAAGTAACTGTACAGTTTTTCAGATCAAATGCTGATAGGACACAAGAAATAAAAATGAAACCGATTTCAAGAATTTCACACTGAATGACGACGTGAGAAAAAGGGGCGTGTCGTAACTTAACAGGCTTTATAATGAAGTTGTGTTAAGGCGTTTCAGAATTGCAACTACGTTTTTCAAATAAAATGTTGAACATTGTACCATTAGGAATTAATGAATATGTAAAATATTTCCAATGAAAAAGACTTCAAAGTTCATCGTTCAAGTACGACCTCTGACGAGTAAAAATTAAACCACCAGGAACCGTGGAGGGCTCTAGCATGCTAAACCACGTAGTTTTAAATTTATCGACACTTACATTTTTTTGATGACGCCGTAGGGTGCTTCATCTTCACTGATTTTATAATTGATGTTGCTTTTCTACAGTATAAGTTGTATATTATTTCTGCACTCGTACTGTCCATAGTAAGTATTGTTTCTTGTCCGCAGCTCGTGGTCGTGCGGTAGCGTTCTCGCTTCCCACGCCCGGGTTCCCGGGTTCGATTCCCGGCGGGGTCAGGTATTTTCTCTGCCTCGTGATGACTGGGTGTTGTGTGCTGTCCTTATTTTAGTTAGTTTAAGTAGTTCTAAGTTCTAGGGGACTGTTGACCATAGATGTTAAGTCCCATAGTGCTCAGAGCCATTTGAACCATTTTATTGTCTCTCACCTCCATTACAAAAATTTTTAAATCTATATACACATCACATTTAAGCATTAACATCTGACTCTTTCAGATAACTTCGAGAATAGCCTAATATAAAGGCTGGAATCGCCTGTCTGCTTTCTAGTTAGGCAGCTGGAACGGCTTTTGATTAACAATATTTTTATTCATTTCTTAAAGGTCACTTCTTGTAGAGAACGGGTTGCTTATCACGAAATAAATTGGGGTCACAGCGAGAAGTTTAGCCCATATGATGATATGGAGTAAATTTTATGTTTTAAAAAACGATGGCCGATTTTGTACAAAAAATGAGGCCTCTCCAGGGAAGCTTTAGAAAGAAGTGCAACAACGAGTAAAGCTAATGTTCGTCCTGCTATTTGTTCAGACTTTAGATACCGCCCAGACAATCTATATCTGGTACCCACTTCTCATTTTATTTGCTGGACTATAAAGCATATTGTCTATTTACGTTCGCCAATAACAAAGCCTCTGACACATCCCTGATGACCGATTTACAACAGAAGTTTTCCAATCTGAAGCAAATAAAAATACGAGTAGAAGGTAGTGAAACACATCCCATACATGCTGCAGTGCCTGTCTAAGAAGGGTAGTGTCATACGTTCAAACATTGACACAGCACTGCACATACCATTTTCTAGTTGTATACCAGCTGTGTGGTAAACAGATAAGAAATGATCTTCTGACACAATATGGCCTAGATCCGTTCTTAAGACGTTCAACCTTGTGTTCGGTGAGTATAAATGTAGATTTCGGAAGTCAATGCTAAATGGTCCTCCTTTCATAGGATTCGAAAACTTCTAGCTTTCGTCATTTTAAACGCAAAAAAAATGTTTTTTGGATGAAATTTTCATGGATTTCTTGTTGGAAGATATTTATTATGTTGACGAAAGAGGAAGCTTGAGTGGATGTAAAAATATGACGCAGCAAGGAATCCGTGAAACGTTTATACAAGGATGTTTCCGCAGGAAATGACGCTCCCGTATCTAATATTGTTGTAGAACGTACTCTGTGACGTAAAAAATGTACTGGGACCAATAGTTTGATATAAAACACTAGCCAGTGTTGATGCAAGATTTTTCTACAGAAACAGGTGATTCATCCTCTTTACTTATATACCTTCCCCTGCCTGTCCAAAATGAGGTGTATCTGAGATACATTGGTGATGGGTTTCGTGGCGCCTCCCCCATGAAATACATTGATGAACCACAGACAGATTTTCTGTCTTTCAGCGCTGCTTCCTTCTTGGCGATGTGCCCCCCTCCTTAATGAGCTACCAGCCGCAACGACGCGACGTGGCATTCATGGCCACTGACGTATGTAACGTAAAGCATTCAGCACTCCCATCAATGAATGTGGTGGCACAAGGGTTCCAGAGACGCACGACGCAGTAATATGTTCCAAGAAAATCAATACGCAGCCCATAAATGGTACATTGGTGACAAGGGTGTTGTAATGATCAACAGGGAGCGGGCGCCCTGAAACTGGGCACATTTTTTATTGCAAACGTATCGAGTACTGAGGAAGGGGCGACCTTCTTCAAAGTTATTGGTTTAATCTTGGTGATCGATACAACGGCAGTCGACTCCATAAACATGAGAGGAGCAAGAGGGAAAGCTGATGCCTGTAAAAAGAGGCAGACCAGAGTGAGGTCGGTTCTGTGAGATCGGTTCTCGAATAAACTTATTAGATACTTGCTAGAGTACCTTGGGACTGGTTTACGTCAATGCCTGCGGAACTTTCGCAGTAGAGCGTGGAGATGTACATTAAAGACTGTAAAGACATTCTCTCAGAGAGCACACTATGATTTGCAGCTGTGTATGAAATTAACTTTCAGTATTTAACAGGAATAAA
This sequence comes from Schistocerca cancellata, assembly GCF_023864275.1. Lineage (NCBI taxonomy): Eukaryota > Metazoa > Arthropoda > Insecta > Orthoptera > Acrididae > Schistocerca > Schistocerca cancellata. The sequence goes on along the minus strand of NC_064630.1, from coordinate 293,061,707 downwards.
AATTCTCGGTCTGGACAGAAATTTTGTTTCATTGGTTTATATTGTGCTGCTTAAATTGTTGTTGTGATTGTTTTGTTTAAATTGATAAATAGAAATACTTGGTGTCAGTTCTGTTTTGCACGAATTACCACAGATAAAAACCCGTAATCAGTTGGTGAAAGCTTATAAGAATTCTATTCATTTGTTTTCAGCGAATAAGAAACTATAGCTAATCCCAGTTGAAGACGTACTTTATGACAATGATGAAAATTATAATATCATGAAAATACACAATACAGAACTGGAAGTTCGGCCAATAACGGAGTATGAATATCACAAGAAAAAGTGTGATATATTTTGATTGAAACGTGAGCTTCGTACGAGCTAGGCATTGTAGTTGTTGAATACTGAACACGAGAAAATATGAAAAAAGATTTGTCATCGACATTTGGATGGTTCTAAAAAATATTATGCATTTTATTGTCTAAAAATGTTACTGTGGATGAGCTTCCAGAATCGGAACATCAGTGACAGGAATGGTTGAAAAGTGGCTACTTTTCAACGAAGAATGAGTACTCGATTTGATTTGACAGAGATTAGGGTTACTGTTGTTATAGCATGTCAGACGGTAGGGAGCTGGGCTAACGATGTTGTATATACTGTAGCAATAGTTTATTATCAGAAAACAATTTAACGCTTAACAGTTTTTAAATACACAATGTAATATTGGGAGCGCTGATGACCCCTAAATGGAAAATGGAAAAACCCCTAAGTAAGGCACTTAAACCCAAGGCTCACCACATCAATAAATACAGTTCCTGCAATGCGTGGCTGCAAGGCAATAATATTGAAAAACATCCAAAAATACTTTCTCCTTCCTTTCCTTATCAATCAAAATAGTTTAATGCACTGAGCAGTTGCAGTAATAATTGTTGTCATATGGTGTCACTTGTTAACAGAAAGTCAAGACCTTAAAGTGATCAAATCAATAATTACAGTTAACAACTGCACGAATGGCTCAATGCCCAGTGAGAAGTCTCGTCCCTGAAGATCAGCGTACGCCAACACTGACCAACCTCAAGTGGCCAAAATTTCACTCCTCAGAAAGCTTTAATAACACGTAAAACAGTTACAAGATAACAGATTAAACGGCCCGCGGCCATGTAGACAAGTTTTAAAATTGGCGAAAGTGTTTCGGGATTTACACGACATTTGGTTAAGAATACAAGATGGCCGTTAGCAATTATGTAAAGAGCCCTTAAGCTTAAGCCCGAAAACGGTTCTGCGTGCAGGCAGACTACCAGGCTAATAAACTAATTACTTAAGGAGGATTTTGCATGAATCAGCTGTAATAAATCACAAGAGAAAGTAATTACAAATATGAAGACCCTTTGGCCGGTATCATCTACAACTGAAATACAGAATGTCAGAGTAAGGCAAACACTTAATCTCAGGGACTTATAAGTAAGCAAACAACGGCAGTAGCCGGTCAAATATACAGAAAGAATTAGCTAAGTCTGGCGGGCAGAAACGGCAAACAAACAAATCACAATATAATTACTACACAGATGGCTAGTTCGGCAAACAGCTTATAAGAAGTAATGTCGACTTACTAGAATTGGGCGGCCAGCTGTGTTACAAAAATATACCTTTTCGACAGATGTACGGGGAATATACATTACCAAAAATTTTCGGATGAAGACCACAAAACGAGCTAAATCGTAAAATGGCACCTTTTTCTTGATTTTCTCTTGAATTCAATAAACACGCTATTAAATAATGGAAAATCTGTTCCGTAAAACACACACACACACACACACACACACACAAACACAATCGAAATTATTTAAACACTGTGTTAATAAAATAAAAATCCAATTCAACTTAATCGCTGTGTCATTGGCTGTCGCCTCCAACACGGGCGCCGTCCACGCATCGAGATGGCTTCGCCAACTCTCACCGAAGGCATTGCCGGGTACCTGTAATACCTGCTGCTCCGACACGCCGCCACACAGTAATGCCCTTCGGGTTGCCATCGCGCCAGATGCTTTCAGCTGACACTGTTCGACTTCACTGCACCATCCGTTGCGGTATAGAGGGAGCCACGAACGCTGGACAGCCGGCACTATTTCGTAACCTCGAAGCCACGTGACGCCGGGCGGTCTATATAGGGCTGCAGCTTGCAGCTCTCCACCAGTATGTGCCGCAGAGTCGACCGCCGAACAAACAACCAGTTACTGTTACAGCACTTCTGGACGAAGAAAACGCCAGAGCACCAACGATCGCTACCACAACTGATCCCGACATTGGAGAGTAATCGATGAGGAGAGACTTTGTGCTTTCTCATGTACCTTCATAGGATTGTTTTCAAAGAGTAACAGTTATTCTTATCCGATCAGAACGATCTCTCTTGTTCTTTTTAGAGATTCAATAATTGGTTCCTGTGAGAAACAAATACTCCTTTAAATGAATTATATCCATAGTGGATGCTGTTGAACTCCATTACTGTTCCATTATAGGGTGTAGAATCATTTCCATTATCAGTCACAATAAAATATTATTTATTTGTCACACGAACGGTTTCGGGCTTGAGCCCATCCTCGGGTGTTTATACATTCATGTACGTGTTTCTATTGCAGGAGGTCACTGCATAAATACAAAAAAAAATATTAAAAATTATTTGTTGGTGACTAAACAGATACAAGTGGGACGATTGTAAGTATCAAGGCAGCATTTGTCGAAATTGTCTGTACTTGATTAGAGATGAAGCATCATTATTATAATTACTGTGATGACAGTTTTTCCACTTATTTGTACACTTGTTATCATTTTCACATCCATATTTCAGTTTTATAAAGTTTAGCTGCTTATTTCACTATTACGACGTGCACTCATGAAATACACTGTGTTTACATACAGCCATGTGGTCTATGGTCAAAGAACTTAGACATAGCAGATGTGAAGATGTTCCTCATACTGATGCATGTAGGTTATGGTCAAAGAACTTAGCCATAGGAAGTGCAAGGATGTTGCACAAATAGAAACTTAAAAAGCTATTATAGACTACAAAGTTTTTTGATGCACATTATGAAATTTTTAATCCACATTTTTGTCGGAGAACTTAGATCTAGGAAGTACAATGATATTATACACATAAAATTTTGAAAGTTATTACAAATTATGAAAACCAGTTACAGTTTATGTTTACAATGATTTCTAAAATTACATTAATGACACTTGAACTGTTGTATAACTGCACATCGGATTTCCATAGCATATTACTTGGTTATTATATCAGAGGATAATGAGTTTTTGTTTTTGAATATTTCTTGAAATATCTCCTGAAAAGATTTTTTTGCAAGCGCCACTTGTTCATAGAGAACAAGGCCAGGTGAGCTAGAGCTGTGGATATATACTTATAGCTCTCCCAGCAGATTCGTTTACTTTCCTTTGTTGACAGTGTGTAGTATTTGTAGATTGTCTGTAGTGGCTGTGGCTGAGTAACCATGGTCTTTTAGATACATTGAGAATGTGGATTTATCAAAATTATTTAGCCAGATAGCATCCATATGCACATGGTATCTTACAATCAAACTCCTTCCAGTGTGGCCTATGTAGAACTGTGGGCAACAGTCACATAAAAGTTTGTAAATACCTGATTTCCGGTGGAATTTGTTATTTGTCTTACTGTTGTGGATGATGTGCTGTTGTAGCTTGTTGTTAGTGCTGAAATAAATTTGAGTACCAGTTTTCCGAAACAGGTTGGCAATTTGGTATGAAAATTTACCTATAAAGGGTATGTGGGCAAACGTGGTTCTTACTTGTGAATCTGATTTAGGAGGTGTGAATTGTGTCTTCTTGTTACTGTTGTTAAGTTTATCAATTACATCTGGGTTGTATCCATTTATCTGTGCAATTTCTTTGGTAATGTTAAACAAAAAGAAATTATGCTGGGGCCTGAGTGGGGTTTATGTATATTATTAAGTGTGAATCTGAAGAATGTCATTTTGTGTTGTACTGGATGATATGAGGAGTTGTCAATGGCAGCATCATTAGTGGTAGGTTTTCTAAAGATCTGGAAGGCATATTTGTTGTTTATGTTAGATATTGTAAGATCAGGAAAATTGATGATTTCATCTGCTTGATGTTCTACAGTGAAGTTGATGTTGTTGTCCATGCTGCTGAGGCCTTCAGCTCGTTCCTCAATTTCCTCAGTTGTACCATTGTACATGATAATTGTATCATCCACATACCTATTGTAGTATCATTTTATTTTCAAGTGAACAATCTGATCTGAAAATTTATTTTCTATGTGGTTAATGTAAATGGCTGCAAGTATTCCTGCAAAGCTACTGCACATTGCAAGACCATCTTCTTGTTTATGGCACCTCTTGCCTGAGGTTCAAGTCCTCCCTCAGGTGTGTGTGTGTGTGTGTGTGTGTGTGTGTGTGTGTGTGTGTGTGTGTGTATTCTTAGAATAAGTTAGTTTCAGTAATGTGTAGGTCTAGGGCCTGATGACCTTAGAAGTTTGGTCCCTTACAAACTATCACACATTTTCTTCTTGTTTATAAACTTTGTTCTCGCTTCCCGTGCCCGGGTTCCCGGCGGGGTCAGGGATTTTCTCTGCCTCTTGATGACTGGGTGTTGTGTGATGTCCTTAGGTTAGTTAAGTTTAAGTAGTTCTAAGTTCTAGGGGACTGATGCCCATAGCTGTTAAGTCCCATAGTGCTCAGAGCCATTTGAACCATTATAAATTTTGTTATTAAAAGTAAAATAATCATGTGCTAGGACTAGTTTCATTAGGTCAATGAGTTAATATATCTCAGCCTTAGATAGCTTTTTGTGTTTTTAATTGGTTGTTTTCAATTACCTGAATAGTGTCACGTGCAGGAATGTTGGTGTAAAATTTTACTATATCCATTAGAGCAAATTTTACACACACTGGTATTTGTAAGTCTTTGATATGTTCAAGTAGTTCATAGCTATTCTTAATTGAAAAATTGTTTTCATAGGTATAAAAGTTACTGAGAACGTCCATAAGTTTCTTGTTGATAAAATATGCTGGACTGTTTCTTGAGTTACCTATGGGGCGTATAGGACAATTTGCTTCGTGAATCTTAGTTTGCAAACGTAGTTTTGGTGCTGATGGGTTCATGGCAAGGTATTTTAGAACATTACAGTAAGATAATAGGAAATCAGAAGATTTCAGTAGTTTCTTAAGCTGGGATTGAAATTTGTATGTGAGGTCATTGTGTATTTCTTATATGTTATTCTGGGAAAATTCTAGAGTTCTCTTGATATACAGGAACATAGGAACAGCTGAGTCCCCTTTAAGAGATTTGACTATCAGAGCTTTGTTTTAAGATAGTTTTCAGTTAATATTCCTGAGCAGTTTGAAGTACAGTTATTGAATTTTTGATTATTTAAGTTGCTGTGTTGTTGTTGTTGTTGTTGTTTTCAGTTCTGAGACTGGTTTGATGCAGCTCTCCATGCAAGCTTCTTCATCTCCCTGTACCTACTGCAACCTACATCCTTCTGAATCTGCTTGCCAACCGATCCCTTCTTCTAGTCAAGTTGTGCCACAAACTCTTCTCCCCAATTCTATTCAATACCTCCTCATTAATTATGTGATCTACCCATCTAAACTTCAGCATTCTTCTGTAGCATCCCATTTCGAAAGTTTCTATTCTCTTCTTGTCTAAACTATTTATCGTCCGTGTTTCACTTCCATACATGGCTACACTCCATACAAATACTTTCAGAAACGACTTCCTGACACTTAAATCTATACTCGATGTTAACAAATTTCTCTTCTTCAGAAACGCTATCCTTACCATTGCCAGTCTACATTTTATATCCTCTCTACTTCGACCATCATCAGTTATTTTGCTCCCCAAATAGCAAAACTCCTTTACTACTTTAAGTGTCTCATTTCCTAATCTAATTCCCTCAGCATCACCAGACTTAACTCGACTACATTCTATTATCCTTGTTTTGCTTTTGTTGATGTTCATGTTATATCCTCCTTTCAAGACACTATCCATTCAGTTCAACTGCTCTTCCAAGTGCTTTACTGTCTCTGACAGAATTACAATGTCATCGGCGAACCTCAAAGTTTTTATTTCTTCTCCATGGATTTTAATACCTACTCCGAATTTTTCTTTTGTTTCATTCACTGCTTGCTCAATATACAGACTGAATAACATCGGGGAGATGCTACAACCCTATCTCACTCCCTTTTCAACCACTGCTTCCCTTTCATGCCCCTCAACTCTTATAACTGCCATTTGGTTTCTATACAAATTGTAAATAGGCTTTCTCTCCCGATATTTTACCCCTGCCACCTTCAGAATTTGAGAGTATTCCAGTCAACATTGTCAAAAGCTTTCTCTACGAATGCTAGAAACGTAGGTTTGCCTTTCCTTTATCTAACTTCTAAGATAAATTGTAGGGTCAGTGTTGCCTCACGTGTTCCAATATTTCTACGGAATCCAAACTGATCTTCCCATAGGTCGGCTTCTACTAGTTTTTCCATTCGTCTGTAAAGAATTCGCGTTAGTATTTTGCAACCGTGACTTATTAAACTGATAGTTCGGTAATTTTAACACCTGCCACCACCTGCTTTCTTTGGGATTGGAATTATTATATTCTTCTTGAAGTCAGAGGGTATTTCGCCTGTCTCATACATCTTGCTCACCAGTTGGTAGTGTTTTGTCAGGACTGGCTCTACCAAGGCTGTCAGTAGTTCTAGTGGAATGTTGTCTACTCCCGGGGCCTTGTTTCGACTCAGGTCTTTCAGTGCTCTGTCAAATTCTTCACGCAGTATCGTATCTCCCATTTCATCATCATCTACATCCCCTAAGATTTCCATAATATTGTCCTCAAGTACATGGCCCTTGTATAGACCCTCTATATATTCCTTCCACCTTTCTGCTTTCCCTTCCTTGCTTAGAACTGGGTTTCCATCTGATCTCTTAATATTCATACAAATGGTTCGCTTTTCTCCAAAGCTCTCTTTAATTTTCCTGTAGGCAGTATCTATCTTACCCCTAGTGAGATAAGCCTCTACATCCTTACATTTATCCTCTAGCCATCCCTGCTTAGCCATTTTGCACTTCCTGTCGATCTCATTTTTGAGACTTTTGTATTCCTTTTTGCCTGCTTCATTTACTGCATTTTCATATTTTCTCCTTTCATCAATTAAATTCACTATTTATTCTGTTACCCAACAATTTCTACTAGCCCTTGTCTTTTTACCTACTTGATCCTGTGCTGCCTTCACTACTTCATTCTTCAGAGCTACCCATTCTTCTTCTGCTGTATTTTTTCCCCCATTCCTGTCAGTTGTTCCCTTATGCTCACCCTGAAACTCAGTACAGCCTCTGGTTCTTTCAGTTTATCCAGGTCCCATCTCCTTAAATTCCCACCTTTTTGCAGTTTCTTCAGTTTTAATCTACAGTTCATAACCAATAGATTGTGGTCAGAGTCCACATCTGCCACTGGAAATGTCTTACAATTTAAACCCTGGTTCCTAAATCTGTCTTACCATTATATAACCTATCTGAAATCTGTCAGTATCTCCAGGCTTCTTCCATGTATACAACCTCCTTTTATGATTTTTTAACCAAGTGTTAGATATGATTAAGTTGCGCTCTGTGCAAAATTCTACCAGGCGGATTCCTCTTTCATTTCTTAGCCCCAATCCGTATTCACCTGCTACGTTTCCTTCTCTCCATTTTCCTACTACCGAATTCCAGTCACCCATGACTATTAATTTTCGTCTCCCTTCACTATCTGAATAATTTCTTCTATTTCGTCATACACTTCTTCAATTTCTTCATCTGCAAAGCTAGTTGGCATATAAACTTGTACTACTGTAGTAGGCGTGGGCTTCGTGTCTATCTTGGCCACAATTATGCGTTCGCTATGCTGTTTGTAGTAGCTTACCCGCATTCCTATTTTTTTATTCATTATTAAACCTACCCCTATTTGACGTTGTATTTATAATCCTGTATTCGCCTGACCAAAAGTCTTGTTCCTCCTGCCACCGAACTTCACTAATTCCCACTATATCTAACTTTAACCTATCCATTCCCATTTTTAAATTTTCTAACCTACCTGCACGATTAAGGGATCTGACATTCCACGCTCCGATCTGTAGAACGCCAGTTTTCTTTCTCCTGATAACGACGTCCTCCTGAGTAGTCCCCGCCCGGAGATCCGAATGGGGGACTATTTTACCTCCGGAATATTTTACCCAAGAGGACGCCATCATCATTAACCATACAGTAGAGCTGCATGCCCTCGGGAAAAATTACGTCTGTAGTTTCCCCTTGTAACCTCCCCCTCACTTATCGACCTTAATGACAGTGAAAAATTGAACCGCGTGTACCTAATGGAAATTTGGGAAAAGCAATCGTCACCGAGGTTAATTTGTCGGTAAAGAGGGAGGAAAGGGTTACATCTAAATGAAAGGAAAAATGCTAATGAAACTGGTGGAAATTAATTTTGAAAAAGGGGTAAAGTTAATAAAGAAAGTAAATGTGCGGTCGTTACGTTAACAATCAACTAGCGTTAATTAGATATTTGAGATTTGGGGGAAATTACGGTCGCCAGTCCTAAGGAGAATTACTATAGTAACTGAAAAAGAAAGTTTATTACACATATAATTAGCACTAGAAGCGTGGCAACTGAAGGTTGACAAGTGTAGTGTGAAAACTGAAAGTTTGTCAGAAGTAATAAATTTCGCTACACTCTGGCTTAATTTAGCAAAAGAATTAATAAAACCGGAAAATCGAAAGTTAATTTAGTGACTGAAGTTAATAGTGAGCTTTCTTTCTGAAGCACATCGAAATTCAGTAAAATACAGTTAGTCTTGGACTACCTCAACAATCATTTCAAAAGCTACTTGAATCTACTCAATATAGAAATAAGAGATTTAACTTTGAACTTGAAATAACTGATTCTGAACAATTAACAATAGTAAAATTTAGTACGTACCAAGCTGAGCTGCAGTCACAGGTAAGCTAAAATATGGTAACAAAACTCGCACTCTTAATTTGTGCTTGCGTAATCTAATATTGTAGCCAGCTATGAATACTTTAACTGAACTTTGAAATTAAAGCAGTGAAATCGAATTTGAATTTCAACAACACTCGGGTTCATTCCGGAAAAGGAAGGGACCCTGCTTGGTAATGCAATTGGGACAATTGAGCAACAAACGTTCATGCTAAGTTGCTGTAATTTTGTTATGCAACAATTTTAAAAGTTTGAAAAGCTGAGGTCTCTGTGCAACCCTCTTACATTCTTTGCATATGGTGCTGTAATTTACAGTCGACTAATATATGAAGAGCAAAACCAATTGCAGAACAACTCGGACACGATATCTGAATAGTGCAAAAAGGGGCAATTATCTCTCAATAAGGAAAAGTATGAGGTCATCCACATGAGGACAAAAGTAAATCCATTAAATTTCATTTACATGATAAATTACACAAATTTAATGGTTGCCAGTTCGATTAAATACCTTGGAATTAAAATTGCGAACAACTTAAGTTGGAACCACCACACAGATAATGTTGACGAATGTAAACAAAACACTACACTTTATGGTAAAACAATTAGAAGATGCAACAGACTGCCTACCCTATGCTTGTTCGTCCTCTTCTAGAGGACTACTGCACTGTATGGAATTCTTGCCAGTTACTATTGCTGGAAGACAACCAGAAAGTTCAGAGAAGGACAGTTCGTTTTGTATTATAGCGGAACAGGGGCGAGAGTGTAAAAGAAATGATAAGCGAATTATGACTGCAATCATTAAAATAAAGACGTTTATCGTAGCGGCAAAATCTTTCCACGAAATTTAGATCACCTGCTTTGTCCTCTGACGGTGAAAAGCTTTTTCACCAAAGTAGCTAGGTAGAAATGTTCATTTTAATAAAATAAATCAGAGCTTGTACAGAAAGGTTTAAGTGTTCATTTTTCCTACACGGAGAGAAATATCCTGAAGATGGTTCTGTAGCGGCACCACCGTTCAGGATAGGGAAAGTTAGTTTTGTGCGATATTCCTTTTCTCATCGGTTCTGTGGAGGACCTTCCCAATTCCTTCCTTCTACTTAAATTTACATATCCTCCTGTTACTCAACACCACATATCCTTCGAGCCTCATAATTCTGGCTCTCCCACAGTGACTGGCTTACACACAAAGATGAACTCCACCCTTAGAATCTCAAAATTTTCGCCCCAAATTAAGACCTACGTTTGATACCAGTAGTGTTCCTATCTCGTGGAATGGCCTATTTGTCTGCAACAATAAGTTTGTCCTTCCTTCGTCCGTCATGCTTTACAATGCTTCCTAGCTCGCAGAATCCCTTCGTCTGTAGTTAGTAGATTGTTCATTGATTAAAATTTCCGATGGAATATTATCTACCCCTTCTGCCATGTTTGAACGCAAGTCTTCGAAAGCCTTTCAAACTCACTCTTGGACCCTCCACCCTCCAAACCAGGACCACGTTTTTCCTTCTATCACGCGAGCAGTGTACTTTTTCCACATATCAGATCTCTCCTCTGTGCTTAACAGTAGATTTCCTTCTGCTTTCTTGCAAATGACGCCCATGGTTTTACCTTCATCAAAAGTTATTTTGTATTTTCTGTGTTGTATCCATGCGCTTATAATGGATTTCATCTCTAAGTGTTTATGTAGCATTTTTCCATTGTTTTCTTGAACATTTTTGTATTTTCTTTCGTAGATCACTCGAAGAAATTGCTTCTGTCACCCAAGGGTTCTTCGGGGTTACCCTCCTTGTGCCTAAATTTATCTATCCAACTTACGTTATTGGCTGTTATAGGGATGTATATCCCACTTGAAACTAACTGCCTACTATAATATTCAGTATCGCAAGAAAGTAGTGATAAGCGCTCCCGTGAAAGTGAAGGAAAATGACAGGTCTTGTTGAGAGAAATGAGCAGTCTAAAGAGTACAGCATATGGATTGAGACCAACCCGAAGAAACACGAAAGTAATGTGGAGTAGCAGACGTGAGATTAACATCGTAATTCATGATCACTAAATAGAAGACATTAAGTTGTCTGCTATCCAGGAAGCTAAATAGCACACAACTGACGAAGCAAGGAGGACGTAAAATACTGATTAGCACGATAGATCATGGCATTCCTGGCAAAGAGATGTCTCCTGTTATCAAACATCAACCTTACTCTGAGGAAGAAAATTTTGAGAAAATACGTCAAAAGCACAACATTGTAAGGTAGTGAGTCACCGACTGTGAGACAATCGGAAGGGATAAGAATCAAAGTGCTTTGAACGTGGTCCTTTAGAAATCTGTAGATCAGGTGGGCTGATAAGATAAGGAATGAGAGCGTTCTCCATAGAATGTGGAAAGAAACGAACACGCAAGAAGACGGGACAGTATGATAGGGCATGTGTTAATACGGCATTTAATAACTTCCATTGTAGTAGAGGGGACTTGCAAAAAGCTCGAGTTGTAGGGGAAGACAAAGACTGGAATATGTCCTATAAATAATTGAGGACGTAGGGTACAAGTGAAACCCTGAAACGGAGAAGTTGGCACAAGAGAATTCGTGATGGGCTTCTTCAAACCACTCCGGAGAATGATCACTCAATAAATAAATAAATAAAAAGTATTATTTAAGCAGTGGTTTCATATACTCTGTCACCTCATGGTATGATTGTTAGATAGGAACTTATTACTGATGGTGTTGGTTTTTTGTCACTTCTGATGAGAATAGCACAATGACTGAACTTCTCAAAGTAAGTAGTTTTAGATATTCGGGAGAATAAGACATGTTTGTTAAATACTGATGAAGTCATATGGGAGAAAGAGGTCAGCTCTACTACGTGACACAAGCCACATCGAGCAATTTCTCTTCCTTCGTGTAAACGTCATGCAAAGTGCTTGGTCTACTGGTGAACTCCACCCCTCAGGTAGACCCTGTGAGAAACCCTGTGTATTAGATGTGGCCTGCCAATGACTAACATAGAAGCCAGTGAAAGATCCCGTCTCGACTTTCAGCTCACAGCAAGCGAGAGCTAGTAGTGTTGATAAAGGAAAACAGAGTATCAGAGCAGTGTTTGTGTATGAACGAACACTGAAAATAGCTGCACAGATAGCTCTGCCCATGAGCCACACAAAATATAGACTGAACTTACAATTACCAAGAAAAGTACACATGCCTCAAAATAGAATTTTCTCCCAAGGAATAAAACTGTACGCTAAACTGTCGAAAGAGAATGAAATTGCTGAAACAAACTAATTAAAAAAAAGGCAGTGAAAAAGTACCTGTTAAGCAATACATTCTACACATCAGTGGATTATTTACACAAAACAGAATAGGTGCTTATAAATGTAACAAAATTTAATAATAATAATAATAATAATAATAATAATAATAATGACCATGCGAATCAAACACGCCAACAAGAATTACACCCTCATCAACGTACATGCCCCCACGAACGCAGACAACAAGGACAAACCAGAAGAAACAGACAAATTCTGGGACAAACTCGAAACCACCCTGGCAAAAATACCCCAAGACAACGCGAAAATTCTACTAGGCGATTTCAACGCACAAATCGGCAGAGAAAAACGCTACAGAAAAACAGTAGGAAATTTCCCTGCACACAAATTCACCAACAAAAACGGCACCAGACTGATCGAACTCTGCCAGCAAAACAACCTCAAAATCATGTCAACCTCCCTGATGAAAAAGCCCAAGAAACAAAAGACGTGGCGATCACCAGTCCACTCACTAGGCGAATTCCAGATAGATCACGTGGCAATCTCCTATGAATACCAGAAAGAAATCCACGACGTCCAAGTGAGAAAAGGCGCCAACATAGATTCGGACCACTACCTAACAAGAATCAAAATCAAACTCACACCAAGAAGACAACACAAAAAGAAATTGACCTCACCGAAATTTGATACAAGAAAGATCAGAGAATCGAACATCACAGAACACTGGGAAAAACAAGAGGCGAAAGATTGGACCAGCTTTAAACAAAAAATTGTGAACACAGCCAAAGAACTGATCCCGCTGACTAGAAAACCCAGGCACCCTTGGTGGAACACTACCTGCGAAATCGCCCTACAAAATCGAAGAACAGCTTTCACAAACTACAACAGCAACAAAACACAAGAAACACAGGACAACTTCTATGAAATTCGAAGACAAACATCGAAAACAATAAGACAAGAGAAACGCAAATACATAAACGATCAGCTAAACTCCATCGAAGAAGACTTCAGAAATTTCAACACACGGGATTTCTACAGGACGTTCGCCAACCAAGTCAAAGGATACTCACCACAGAATCTCTGCTTCAGAAAAGAAGACGGAAAACTGGCACTTACCAACAAAGAAAACTGTGAAGAGCTCGCGAAGTACTTTTCAAAATTACTAAATTGCCCGGAACCTAACTCAACCTTCGAACCCCGAGAACCGGCCAACGCACCGGAAGACTCACCATCACCAACAAAAGAAGAAATCCTCCACTGCATAAAGAAACTGAAAAACAACAAGGCAGCAGGTGAAGACGGAATAACGGCAGAACTGCTGAAGAACCTAGGACCAAACTCGCTAAACGAAATCACACAAATCATACAGAACACCTGGACAACCGAAATCATACCTGACGACTGGAAGACCGCATTCATTCACCCGCTACACAAGAAAGGTGACAGGACAGACACAAACAATTATAGAGGAATTTCCCTGCTACCGGTCATCTACAAAATTCCATCAACCTGCCTTCTCACCAGAACGCAAGGACAACTGGAACCCGCCATATCGGAATACCAAGCGGGTTTCAGACCCAACAGAGCCTGCCCCGAACAAATCTTCAACCTGAAATCAATCATAAAATCCCACATGACAAGCCCCAAAAAAATCATCTGCACTTTCGTCGACTTCAAAAAGGCTTACGACTCGATCGACAGAAAGTCCCTCATCCAAATCCTCAGAGAAAAAGGCCTAGACCAAAAGACCCGAAGACTAATCGAACAGACACTAACCAATACAAAATCCAAAGTCAAATTCATGGGCGAAATCTCGGACCCCTTTGAAATCCACACTGGCCTAAGACAAGGAGATGGACTATCCCCGCTATTGTTCAACATCGTCCTGGACAAAGTAATGAGCGAATGGGAAGCTGAAGTCAGGAGACAAAACACCTGGAGACCAGTCACATTAGGAAGGAAAAGACTGGAAATCCCTTACCTTGCATTCGCAGACGACCTAGCGATACTGACCTATGACCCAACATCAGCAAAAACACAGATCGAAATCCTGAAAGAATGCGCCGAGAAAGTCGGCCTACAAATCTCTTTTGAAAAAACGCAAGTCCTAACAAGAGAAGGCGACGACACCACAACCAAGTACGGCAAAATTAAAGGGGTCACACACTTCAGATACCTAGGCGACATCATCGAACCGACCGGAACAGAGAAACTGGCTTACGAAGACAGACAACAGAAGACACGGAAATCACTAGGCATGGTACGAAACGTCTACAAGAAACAATGCATTTCCAGAAACACCAAGATCAGACACTATAACACAGTGATCAAACCCGCCGTACTGTATGCCAGCGAAACACTAGCACTCAACAGGAAAATCAAAATTGAAGAAATCAAAAAAGAAGAACGCAAAATCATGAGGAAAATTTTAGGAGGAAGACCCACACCAGATGGCTACAGACTGCAGAAGAATTCAACAGTAGAAGCATATTCGAACATCGAGAACGATATGAGAAAAAGGCGACTTAAATTCTACGGACATTTAGATAGACTCCCTGAAACAAGACTCACCAAGAAAATTCTAGAACACATCAAGACACTTAAAGTCTCGACGCCCTGGATGGAAGGAGTCCGAAAAGACCTACAAGCAATTGGCACCACAAACACCACAGACAGAAGCACCTTCCGAAAACACATAGACAATTTGGAAGTAAAGTTAGAAGCGCTAAAACAACGGACCAAACAAGAATGGTCTGAGGAGAGAAAAGAGGCCCTCTCCAAGAGAATGAAGGAGTACTGGAAGGACAAGAAGAACAAGCCTTCAAAGTCATAAGCTTAACGATTTCCTTTTAGGGAAAATCCGCCAACAATAATAATAATAATAATAATAATAATCTGTCATTCCACCTAACACTTTCCGAGTGTATTATTCCTTCTTTTCTTTGGTTTATGAAAAGACTTACTCTCAGAGCTACACAATATATAATACCAACAACTAATCCTCTTTCTGAGCTCTTCATGAACTGATAGTGTGTGTAGTGTTACAGAATAGTGTTGGTGAGCTGCGTGCCGTGACAGAGAGTGAGAAATGAATGAATGCTTTAGCCACAGCCTTGTACGTTATTAAATAACTTCTTTGTAAAACACTATTGTACAGCAGGCGTAAACCAAATGAGGTAGCACTGTTTTAAACAGTGGATGTGTACCCAGTTTAAGGTTTTCTATGGTTTCTCTAAATTGTTGTTGTTGTTGTCGTTGTTGTTGTTGTTGTTGTTGTTGTGGTCTTCAGTCCAGAGACTGTTTCGATGCAGCTCTCCATAATGCTCTATCCTGTGCAAGCTTCTTCATCTCCCAGTACCTACTGCAACCTACATTCTTCTGAATCTGCTTAGTGTATTCATCTCTTGGACTCCCTCTCCGATTTTTGCCCTCCACGCTGCCCTCCAATACTAAATTGGTGATCCCTTGATGCCTCAGAACATGTCCTACCAATTCTCCTAATTACTTCAGGAAACTGCTGGGATGGTTCCCACTATAAGGCAATAGCCAACTATCTGTCCAATCCTCATCGAACTAGACCTGTAAGTATGTAAACGCCTGTAAATATGATCTACATTTGAAATCCCCTTGACATGTGAAAGGAAATGGGTGCATGGAAGGGTAAAACCGCGATAATCGCATCATTTTTCCTTTGACAGTTCACATTTATTTACAGAACACATTACGCTAATAAACGGAATACAACGCTAACTATGTCAAAGAATCAGCAACGTTTCTTCTTTTTTTCTTTTCTTTTACTAATAATTAGCTAGAAATCCACCGATGAAAGGTCCAAAGCCACAAACAAGAAATCAATAATAAATACAAAATTGTAAGACATTAATGTGAGATTTCTTAAAGCAATTTGACCTCAGAATAATTGAAAGAATTATTCTCCCCTAACTTTAAGAAAAAATCGTGACTTACAGTTCATAAAAGGTTTTCAAAAATGAATTGAAATTAATTTGTCTTGATCAGACTAGCCATTGAAAGGAACGTTTGCAGCTGCGATTACTAAATCACGAGTCCAAACATTCTGTGTTCAGAACAGACCAACCTGAAAGCTACGTTAAATGCCAACATTTACGATCCAACAAGATTTTCTTTTACGTAAATGGAATGAATTCAATGAGAAAGTGAATGCAAAATAGTTAGAAAAACGGGTCAAACATTGAACATTATAGAAAATAAACTCAGTTTCCAAATATTAGCACCGTAAGTGCAAGTTGAAATAGTTTGATTAAAAAAATATGAAGGTTAATCATAACTCGGAAGATTTTACCCATTTCAGGAGATACAAATTAAGAAAATTATACAAGGCCACGCCTTGATAACTTAAGGAGACAAAACCTTCAGATCTGCTGTAATAATCAAACAGTTACGTAACTCAAAATCGCAAAGAGCAAATATTATCTAGTAACATAAAAAAGTAAAACCATGGCATAATAAACGTCTCCCCCTAAAGAACTTAACTGTATAGGGTAGAATCATTAACGTCAGAAAGTTACTTGACATAGAAAACAGTGAGTAAGTCACCTAGGCTACACAGCCAGACTTGTATGCACCAAGCTGACATTTCTGTGAAAAGCAGGAACTTACCTCTAGAAGACGGTACTTAATTGCTAGCATTTAAAGTAAGGCTCTCTTACATGGCACTTAGATTTCAGCACGATCTAAAACACGATTTGTGCAGGATACATTATCTCGACAAATTTCCTTAAAAAAATTAAAATATAAATACGAGAAAATATCCGAATGCGTTCAAACAACAACTTACCACAGAGTTTATGAATAATTAGCAGCTCTAGATACCCAATTTCATTAAGTACTAGGGTAACAACTGCGATGATGGATCACAGGAAAATAAGCTACCGGATTAAGGTAACAGAAACTTTGTGGCACGAACAAGTAACAGTATGGCAAAACTTTGAGTAGCACTTACAATAGCAAGCAGCCAGCGTGACATACGCAGAACAATTTCCCACCACTAAATGGATCAAGCTCAAATACACTAGTTGTGGTTAGCAATAATAATAATTAGTGATTTTTTTTTGTTGTTCCGTAATTTCAGCGCTGTGGAAAATGGCAGCATCCAAAAGCGCACAGCATAGACATAATGGAAGGCAATTCAGCTGAAGCACACGGAAGGGCGTGATGAAAACTTCCATGCAGCCACTAACGGTACACTCAGGCCTCGACACAGATCCAGCGTCACACACAGGGTCGACCAGTTAGCGTGTTGCCCTCTTGCCACATACCTCTCTGGACTCGCTCTGACGTGCTTTTTAAGACCCCGCGGCAGTGATAAAACACAGAAAGCTGGTGCACCTATCGGGGCACCAGAAAACGAAGGGCGAAGAAAAGATGAAACGAAGCCACTACTGCTTAACCTCCCCCACTGAGCTGGCTAATGGGAACCTTAAAGATTCTGCCAATATTGAGATTACGAGCCAGTAAATTAAAAGGGCACAAGAGCCAACAAGCTGAGAACTGCGGAGCAAATTTCGCTGTAATTCCACTATGCTGTCCGCCACCCACATTGAAATTTCGGATGGAAACCTTATATCCCACGACGCCCCGAAAGAGGTGCCTCCCCTGTTTATAGCGTCTCTTCTGACGACGATGGGCTAACTCAGTATTCTTCCTCGTCCTGTCCCAATTCTGTTTAATTACTTCACGGGTAATACTCAGGCCACTCAGGCAAAAGATCATTTATAATCCACAAGTTGATCACTCAGGCAAAAGATAATTTGTACTCCACAAGTTGACAATAGGAGAATTAAGATGGTAAGCAAACATAAGTGCCGTCGGAACTATTCTAGATGCCTCAATATGGACAGAATTAACGGCGAAATTGATCCAACGTAGTGAAATATCCCATCTGGTGGAGCCTTTGTATGGCAAATGATGACTGCGACCTTGCAGTTCCGATTAACACTCTCTGAAATGGAACGCTGAGGATAACAAGAAGCGGTAGTAATAAGTTTGATAGCATTATTAAAACAAAAATGCTTAAACTCGCTGGAAAGAAAAGCCGGGGCATTGACACTAACAAGGACCTCAGGCGGTCCAAATTAGGAAAAGGTGGCGTATAGTGAGACAAGCCGTAAGTCTGCTACTGGGAAGTAACGAAACAAACCTGGAAAAACAATCGACCAGGACCAATACATAACGATTTCCCCCCTTACTGCCTGGGCGAAGGCCCACATAACCAGTCAATAGTTTATCCATTGCGTGAGTTGTTGATGGGTGTGTCCATCTTACACCATTGATACTCACCTACCAAACGACGAATGTCCTTATATGCTGTAGGCCAGGTGAGGTGAAGACACAACTTAGCTAGCGTATTATAAAGGACCAAGTGTCCACTGAACAATGAACTATGAAAATAATAACAAATGGAGTGCACAAAATCGATAGGTAAACAAAATTTAGGTACAGCCAATCTGCCAACTTCACGGCACAATATTCCCCTTCATAATAAATAATCGGGAACCAGTTCACCAGCCAACAGTGCATCCTAACAGTCCTCAATAAGGATCCTAATCTTCTTTAAGCCTGAGATCGGTAAAGAGTTGAGGTATCTCGGTTAAAAAACTAAAATTGGGAGAAACGGCTGATAAATAACAGCTCTTGCCGCGCGGAATTAGTCGAGCGGTCTGAGGCGCAGCAGTCATGGACGGTGCGGCTGGTCCCGGCAGAGGTTCAAGTTCTCCCTTTGGGTGTGGGTGTGGGTGTGGGTGAGTCCTAAGGATAATTTAGGTTAACTAGTGTGGAAGCTTACGGACTGATGACCTTAGCAGTTAAGTCCCATAAGATTTCGCACACATTTGAACATTTTTGAATAACAGCTCTCCGGTTCTTGAGTCTCTTCATCAAACACCCGACTAAGTAGGACATCAGCCGCCTAGTTGTCAGCGCCATTAGTACAACCTTGCAATCCTAATAGTCATTCTAGGATGTGCTAAAACCGAAATCAAGACTTGGTTGTCGGTCTCTAAATCAAATTCTCTTTGCTAGAGATAAAATGTAAATTTGTCAAGAGCCAATAAGACAGCAAAGGCCTCACGCTTGTAAACTGAGTATTTAACCTGTAAAAGAACAGCGGAAATATCATCATTGGAAACGTCAGTCTGAACTACGAAAAATCCAAAATGTCCAATACAGGAGGGTTAATGAGAATAATTTTGATAGCTTCAGACGCAGATTTCTAACACTCTCCCCAAAAAATATTTTCTCCTTCTTTATGAAGTTTGTTAAAGGGAGCAACAAGCTGATCAAAATTCCTAAAGTAATTCTGCATACCAATGAATCTGGCCACCCCTTTCTTATTCCTGGGAGAAGGGAACTTTCTTAAACCGGATTTACGCTGTTGCTCAATCCTAGTACCATCCTTGGAGACCAGGTGACCCAAAAAGAAATCTGCTTATAGAGGGTAACTTTAGATGGTTTAGCCGTTAATCCTGCCGAAAAGAGTCTCATCAATACCTGCCCAAAATGAGAAAGGTGTTTAAGGAAGGAGCGACAATAAACAACATAATCAAGATAATTACATATACAAACGTACTTAAGAGCCCCTAAAATGTGATCTAACAGCCGTGAAATCACAGCAGCCCCAGTAGCCAATCCAAATGGTACCCAATTAAATTCTTATAGGTTCCAGTTTACATAAAATGCAGTAACCTCTTTGGATCCCTCACTGAGTAGCATCTAATAGCAGGCTTGATTTTAGTCAAGTATCAGGAAATAGCAAGCCCCAGCAAAACAAGTAAAGCAGTTATGGAGATAAGCGAAGGGAGCTAACACTAAAATTACTGTCTCATCAAAGATTCTATAAACCACAAGTTGCCTTGCCTCTTAGGTACCGGTAATATGGGCGAAGCATACAGCATGTCAATTTTCTACGTCAATATTGTTATCTTAGGAGGCGAAATTCAATAAGGAGCATGGCGCACCGGAATATTATCGATCAAAGGGACTCGTTGCTGAATTTAATTTTATCAGCTACACACAACTGATTAGTAAGTACGTCAGGAACCTGTTGTGAAATAACTCTTGACTGTCTAGCCTGACCATCATCAAGGAGACTAAGTTTTAATTCTGTCTGACCTGTGCTTAAGGAATTAATATTTATCACGGGTTGATAAGAACAAAGGGCAATTTTCTTAAGAGACAAAATTTAAAGAAAAAGGCATTTCCAGCAAAATCTAGAATCAAACCCGTCCATTGAATGAAGCCTCACCCAGGCAACAAGATGGTGGACAAATTTTTAACTACAATGAGCTTAAGAGGCCAAGAAAAATTACTGATGGATAAACTGCTCTGCACCTCAACCAGGAGAGGCAACTCTAGCCCGTTGATGACACATCTCTGGGAGTAGAGGCGTATAGGAAGGCAACTTGTGCAGACTGCGAAACTCGAGATGCCAACAATAGTAAATCAAGGAAACTGAATTTCCAGGGTCCAGAAGCCCACAAACGGGTTCTGGCATGAGACGAGCACAAAGATATTTGAAAGCAGGTCTATCGAGGACACAAATACGTGCACAACTAGCGGGAGGCTTACTGACAAGCCCTGTGCCCCATGCCCGGTGGCGTCAGCTGTTACGCCTTGGCTGACGACTAACTGGACACTCACGCACCAGGTTGTTAAGTGCCCCACACCGAAAACAACGTTTACCAACTAGTGAATGAAAGGATGACTGACGGCAATTATTCTTCGAAATAAAAGGGACAACTTGGAAGCCCCTATCCTGCCCCCATTGCGCATTAGCAAATGTAAGTGCTTTAATCGAAACAAGTAATTCAGTCAACTCAGAAAAGGTATTAGGTCTGTGGGCAAATAGAAAACGCGGAAGATCCTCCGGTGTCACGCGCTACAAAATATTCAGAAGGCTATCTTTCTCAGTAATGTTCATATTCAAGATTGAGGCAGCCATACGAACCCACTCAATGTATTGACTTAATGTCTCACTAGGTGTTTGCACCTGCGTAATAGTACACTTTCTCAAGCTCTTTACTAATGCCTGGCGGTAGCATTCTGTCTATTGTCCGTGGTCAGAGCTGGCCCAAGTTCCCTGACTTCAACGTACATCAGACAACAAATTGCTGAGCAAGCTTTTTGACAAAGGGTAGAGGAAAGAAGTACCATGGAATGCGAAACTTGCAGAGCACCTGCATGAAGCTCCAAATTGACAGGTAACCACAGCACATCGCGAACTTGATTTAATTCATCAACAGACAACTACGAAACCCCAATGAGCAAGCATATAATTGGTTTGGGTAACTTGACCTACCACTGCTTTGAATCTCCACAGGCCTCAACCCTGTGACTAAAAGTGAAATTGCCTTATATCCAAACTACCAACTTCGCTTTTTAAAGCCAAAGTACCAGCACTAATCTGTGGATCTTTAATCAGAACAATTGACTGTCTAACGGTCTCCTTTTGCTGATCAGTAAGCTCAAGGTAATTTAAATAAGAAAGGCGGTTACTCCAATGGAACAAATGTGCTTGCAATCATTGCGGGTAGGTTGACTACCTTCCAAAAATTGATTGCGAGACAATTCATAAAAGGCTTCAGAAGCAGTAAAAACAGCAGCACCTACCTCGCCGACAATGTCAGGGGAAATGTGAGAAGGATTATCCAACGTTGTATGCAATTTGGCTGCATGTTCTGGGACACCACCTTCAACAGGAATGTCCCTAACCCTGAGTTCATATTCGAAGTGCTCGCGTTGGTGTGAGATAAGCCCAAGGAAACTGTAGAATGCATAGCAACATAGTTCTCTGAAACAGTTCAAATAGCTTCTAGTACAATAATTCAAAACTTTCAATTTTCAAAAAATAATGATGCAAAAGGGGTAGACGATTCCCTCCTCCCCCTCCCCCCTTTACGTGGAAAGAAAGTAACCACGCTCTGTGGCTACCATGGAAATCCCCTTACACAAGATGGGGAAAGGAAAAGGACACATGGTATGGTGGACTCACGATAATCGCATCATTTTTCCTTTGACGGTTAACATTTGCTTTCAGAACACATAACAAAAACAAACGGAATACAATGTTAACCATGTCAAAGAATGAGCAACACGATCTTTTTTCTTGTTTTTTAAAAAAATCTGGTTAAGCCACTGATCAAAGCTACAAGGAAAAAATCAGTGATAAAAACAAAATTGTAGAATATTAAGGTAGGACATTTCTTCATTAAAGCAATTTGGCCTCAGACTAATTGAAAGAATTATTCTCCCCTAACCTAAAAACAAATCGCCACTTACGGCTCTTAAAAGGGTTTTAAAAAATAAATTTTAATTAATTTCAATCTTAATCAGAAATTTCAATCTTAATTAGAAAGGAACAACTTCAGCTGCGATTGTTTAATCACAAGTCCAAACATTCACTCTTCAGAAATTAAGTGCCAACAGTTATGATCCTGCAAGATTTTCTTTTACATACATGGCATGAATACTATACAGAAATGATGGCAAAATAGTCAGAGAAACATCTCAGAGTTTGACCACTATAGAGAGTAACTTCAAAGTTTCCAAATACTAGCACAATAAGTAGTGTCTGCAATAGTCAGATTTAGAAAATCTGAAGGTTAATTATAAATCGGATGATCTTCCCATTTCAGGAGAGATGTAGACTATTTGGCGGAAGATATTAACATAAGAACTAGTAAATAAGAGCACAGCCTAAACAAACTTAAGAAATAAGTTGTCAGCGCAAACTGCTCCACTAAGGTAATGTCGTGAAGCCGCAAACACTCCAGTAACACAATGTTAGCGCGTAACAGCAACAGGTCGCCACGGCTAAGCGCTGCTCCAAACAGCGGACCCACAAGTCGTAAAACTAAGAGGTGTTAACAAACGCAATTTAGGTGACACATGAGCTAAAACGTACAAGTAAACAACTTAATGACATATAATCTTCAAATCTGCCTAATAATCAAACAGTAACATTACTCAAAATTGTACACAGCAAACACCGCCTAATAACATAAAATCGTAAAATGATGGCGCAATAAAACTACTTAACGGAATAGGGTTTAATAATTAACGTCAAAAAATTACTTGAAATAGGAAAGAGCTAACAAGTCACCTAGGCCACACAGCTAGACCTGTTTACAGCAAGCTGAAATTTCTGTGAGAAAAACAGGAGCTCACCTTTAGAAGCGTTTACGAGTTTCATGGCACTTAGATTTTAGAACGATCTAAAAAACAATCGGAACAGGATACATTAGTCCGATAAATTCCCTAAAAATAATTAATAATTATTGTCCCGGAGGCCCTGTCGCGGTAAGTTCGGCCGCTGGGTCCAAGACTTATTTCAGGTGATGACACGATGGGCGACTTGCACGTTGGTGATGATGAGATGGCTAAGGACGGCCCACGGGTTAAGAAAATTTCCAACCCGGCTGGGAATCGAACCAGGGCCCATGTCATGATAGGCAAGCATGTTACTATTCAATTAGGCAGGCATACAATGAAAGACAATTATGCTGAAGCACACTCAAGGCCGTGATGAAAACGTCGATTCAGCCATTAACGGTACACTCGCTGCCACCTGTCTCCAGAGGAAAAGAGCCAACGTCCCAACCAGCCTACGGGGTGACTACTGTCCGTGTTGTTTCTCGCCACAGTGAAATGTTATTTGTATTTAAAAGAAGTTTTCAAATACGCAAAAAAGCTATAGCTAAGTAGTTAAGATAACACATTGTTGACAAATTTTTCGATTTTTAAACTTGTTAGGTAATTTTATGTTACAGTTAAAATACATGTATAATTATTGATAATAATGTTAATAATGCTATGGCATAATGGGGATGCTGGTCGTGCACGAAAACGATCAGGTTCATGATCGAGGAGGAACGATGACTGTGGGGCTGCATGTAAACGCAGATTGCTATTAAGTCATTGAGGTTAGGAAGTCTGTGGAGGATGGTAGAAGGCAGATGATTGAGGCTGGAAACAAGAATACATCTCTGGACGAATTTCGTCATTGCGTAGTAGGTGGGAGAGGACATATAGGCCACGAAGGTGCATTTAAGCTGGGATAGGGATGTAGTGGCGCAGCAGGGCACCTGGACGTGTGATTAATGGAATAGGATGCTGGATGACCAATTTCAGTTTTGTGGTTAATATACTAGGTCTGAAGGTGCTCCAAGAAGAGGGTTGGGAAGTATATGAGTTGGTACACGACGTGAGTTGTGGAAGATAGGCTGATGCAGAAGATGAGGCAGTGTGTGTTTTGTGGTTAATATACTAGGTCTGAAGGTGCTCCAAGAAGAGGGTTGGGAAGTATATGAGTTGGTACACGACGTGAGTTGTGGAAGATAGGCTGATGCAGAAGATGAGGCAGTGTGTGTTCTGCTAGCTACTGTGGGGCTGAGCACCGACACAAACAAGGAAGGAGAGAAACTGCGATAGCCACTGACACGAACCCGAAATGATATGTACATATCACATGCTGATTAATGTAAGTATTCCTAAAAATAAATAAAAAAATTTGCTTTCTGTGCTTCATACGTACAAGTACTTTTCACTACACAGAACACAGGCTAACATTATCCTCTTCCTGTTACGCGGTAGTGATGTTCTCGAAGTCTCCGACCGAACCACAAGGGTCAGTACTGGTGAGAGCAGTGTTCTGTGTAGTTGTGGATGCATTATGTCGGGGCTAAGTGAATTAGAACGTGGGCAAGTTGTTGATGCTCGTATGGTTGTTGCTTCTGTAAGCAAGGGAGCCGAAGTGTTTGCTGTTTCAAGAGGAACCGTATGGGAGATTGATCCTGAATAGGGGGGGGGGGGGGGAAAGCGGAAAAACATCAGCTAAGGCACAACGCCGAAGGAAGTAGGTGTTCGTGTCAGACAGTCAGAAGAGGATTCTGAGGAAAAATGAGAGGACCACAAAAGTCACAGCATAACTAATCGTCGCACTCGCAAACTCAGTGAGCATCGAAACATCGCGGACGGAGCTCCACAAGCAAAGAAATGTGTGGTGAGCGGGAATTCCATATGGGCGCAACAGGAAAACATGCTGCCGAAGCCATAAAAGCTGGACTATGGAGCAATGGAAGAAAGTTATTCGGACGGATGAGTCTTGTTTCACATTGTTTCCAAATTCTGGCCGAGTTTACATCTCGGGAATGAAACGTGGCAGAGTTTCGGCGATGATTTGGACAGGTACCGTTAGTACTCTGCAAGGCTGCACTACTGCCAAGGATTATGTGGCCATCTTGGCTGATGAAGTCTATCCCGTTTTACAATGCTTGTCTCCCAATGGTGGTGCTGCATTCCAAGAAGACAGGACCGCTGTCCACTCAGCTCGCATCGTCCAGGACTCGTTTTGTGAGCACGAAGAGTAATTGTCGCATCCAACTTGGCCAACTTGTTGCTCCACTTTGGAGAGAAGAGCGCTTGGTAATTATCCACCACCTTCGTCGTCACCAGAACACGCCGCTATTTTGCAAGAAGAATGGTATAAGATTCACTTGCAATCCTCACAGGCCCTGTATTTATACATTCTGAGACTACTGCAAGTAGTTTTGAATGTCAACACTTTTCATACACTGCGCTAGGTGTAGTAATGTGTTGTGTTTTCAATTTCTTAATAATTTTGTCCAACCACTCTAAGTTATAATAAATAGCACTCCACCAAGCTATAAAATGAAGTGTTTGTTTCTTAATTGATTATCCGTTTGTAATTTAATTCTTAATAATAGAACGTCCTGACACATTACAATATATATAAGAAAGAATACAATAAGGAAGTTAGCTTGAAACTGTGACACTTATCGCGGCAGGAAATGATAAAACGGAAGGGCAAAGAGAATGATCCTCACTCACCGCACCTCACATGCGTTTCGGTTTCTACCACTATAGTCTGTGTAAGGAAGATCTTACGCTCCGCATCCTCCAAGTTACAACTAACTTACAGAAATGGCTTCCAGATTGTTTTTGTTCCCGACTATGTAGTTCCTAAGAGAAACCGAGCTCTCGCTCTTAAACCAATTGAATGGTTTGACAGCAGAACAGATAGTGGGTAAAATTAAGTGTGCGTGATTTAGCGGGTCCGCTAGTTGTTGCTGTAAAATGATATTTTCATTTACTAAAAGCTACGTGGAATTCACATCTTCCACGCAAAAAAGATCCTGCTTACTTGCTTGAGACACGTTGTGTTTCGATTTCTTGGTAAACTCCTGTTTCTTAACCAGTGTATGACAAACATTAGTTTCCCTCGAACGTATACTTCGTATGCAAGCGTATCACATCTGCTCTATGGTTCATTAGGAATTTCTGTCGTTTCCATCAGTTGTGAACCTCAGTCTAATTATTTTAAGATATCTTCCGGTACAGTTAATTGATGAGAAAGTGTAATTTAATCTAAAAATCGTCTAAAAATGGAAAATGTTGGATTAGACATTTAATTTCTTTTGAATGTCTAAAAAACGTACACACCGTAAAGGTTAAAAGAATTTAATCTAAAGAAAATGACGTAGATTCTCCCTAAATCAAGGATGCGAAATTATTTTAAGTACAAAGTATATATAGTAATGAAATTAAAACGAAGTGTTTACGCATACGGTTACAAAATGGTTTTAAAACTTTTTAGTGGCTGGATCTAAAGATAAATGCACCCTCTTATAATCGCTATGTTTGGGAATCCAGAGAATTCTGACTTACACGTTTCACTGGAAACTTACATGCCACCTGTTCGGAGAGTTATTTATATTTTTTAGGAACTTAAAGGTTGTTCTGATTGTCCTTGATGCTACATGTTAGACATTTGCTACATTTCTGTAAGTTTGGAAGTGTCCAATCTACACTCATAATTCACTAAGCACGTTCTGGGACTGCTTCATGTTTGGCAAGTAACTGAGGAAAAACAGAGCGAAATGAACGGCTCAGGAGAACCGTTGCGCTTTGGCCAAAAACTCATTCAAATGTAAACAACTACAGTGGTGGCTGAGCCTCTGAAGAACAGTTTTGAGTGACTTGAGCTTTTAGCCGCGGAAAGGAGCA
Organism: Schistocerca cancellata; assembly: GCF_023864275.1. NCBI lineage: Eukaryota > Metazoa > Arthropoda > Insecta > Orthoptera > Acrididae > Schistocerca > Schistocerca cancellata. The sequence goes on along the minus strand of NC_064630.1, from coordinate 293,034,391 downwards.
TGAGGTTAATATGTCAGGAACAAAGTAATACCGATTTATGTGATCGGAATCTTGGTAATATGGTACGTACATTAATAATAAAATTTCAATGTGTGTCTTAGAATTTCTGATAGTTGTGCTGAGTAAAACACCCGAACTCGAGTTAGTGTGCAGCTCTAAGTAATACAAGAAAGTCTTAAAGCTTTTGATAGCAGTTCCGATTCTAAACGCCCGAATTCCGTTCAAGTACAGCTATAAGTAAATAAAGTGCCAGGAAGTACTCAATCTAGAAATTCTTGGCTTTCGAATGCCACCTGCATCACCTTTTTTCTTCTACTACCTAGAAAGGAAGAGGAGGAATATGTAAGTAGAAGGACAAGGCCCAGTATGAATCGTTGTTAAGATATGAGGTGATAAATTTAATAAAAGAAGGAAATGAAGCAAACAGAGCAGGCTAAAGAACACAGACGCCTAAGAAATGAGACTGAAAGGAAGTGCAAAATGGCACCCCACTAGAGCTAATTTGAAGTGGTGAAACACGCTTTACGACAATCAGGTCTTAAAAGTCATGAAATACTGGACACCACTACGGTGGAATGATTATGGATGGCAATGCGACATGTCACTGAGCTACAATTGTTAGTGATTGGTTGAACACCCTGGACAATTCGCGCAATTGATTTGGCAACTCAGATCACCCGACATGAATTCCATGGAACGTTTATGACACTTTATCGAGAAGTCAGTTCGTGCACAAAATCCTGCACCGGAAACTTTTTCGCGGTTATGAATGGATATAGACGCAGCATTGCGGAGCATTTCTGTACTCCCCAGGGGGTCCACAACTCTTTTGTGGATACGTGCGTGGCGAGCACGGGGCCCCGAGCTATTGCAGCCTTCTTTATTTCCAGGGCTGCATTTCCTTCCCCTTCCCCTCCTTGCTCCTTTCCCCTCGCACTCTCCTCTCCCTCTCATGGTGTCCTTGCTTATGGTGGTCTCGCAATCCTCCTGGTTCTGTTGATTTTACAATTTGGTTTTGTTGCGTAATCATCTCCACCTTTTGGCACTCCCTGGTCCCCCTCTGGCGTTTGACCTCCATTCCTAAATTTCTCTTCCGTAGTGTGAGCCATTTGGGAAAGAGCACCTTACCTAGTGTCTCCGACGTGTGCCCTCCTAGTACATTCCACCTTTTGTTTCACGTCGTTGTCTGATGCTAGGGTGCATAGCCAGCACGGTAGCCAGCCCGTGTTGTGGGGTCGCTATGTACCCTTTTGGTTGAGCCCCCTGAACACACAAGGATCACACTTCTGATACCTGAGCTGTGACCACCTCATGCAAGCCTTGGAGTGGTTGCTCGTCATCCTGGAGCATCGGAACTCCCAGCAATGGCCACTGTGCCAGACGGCCCTTGCTGTGGCTGGATGGCGCCTGTGAGGAGAGCCCCTGATCGGAGTGGGTGGTATCAGGACAAACGCTATGCAAATGAAATGCATACGGGTCCAGACCTCTGGCCGTTCTTCTACGGCCGTCTCTCTGCGTGGAACTGATTCTTAGAGTGCTGCTTCTCTTGCCCCTTCAGCCTTCCCTTCCATGGTTCCCCACTGGGAAGAGGGTCAGGCCCATCGGCTAGGGGCGAAACCTTTCCCCCAGTATCTCGTTTGCACCAGGACTGATGGGCCCTTCGTGCCTGTACCCATCTTGGCACAATTCCTGTGTCCATTACCCCCCCACCAGTCTCTAAATATGATTCAAGGTGTGATTTTTCACAGGGACCTCATCCTTCAAACTGATGAGGAACTTCGGGACAATCTCGGATGGCGGGGTGTTCACTTTGTTCGGCGTGTTCAGAAGGGTCCTAAGGACAATTGCATTGATACTGGTGCCTTTATCCTGGCCTTTGAAGGGGATACCCTCCCTGAGAAGGTAAAGATTATGGTTTATCGATGTAATGTGAAGCCGTACATCCCACCTCCTATGAGGTGTTTTAAGTGCTTGCATATTTTGGACACATGTCTTCCCGCTGTTCACAGGCCTCTCTCTGTGGTGACTGTGGGCGTACACTCCATGAGGGGAGTCCCTGTGTTCCCCCTCCTGTGTGTGTTAATTGTCAGGGCAATCATTCTCCACGTTCACCAGATTGCCCAGTATATAAGAAAGAAAAGAAGACACAGGAGTATAAGTCCCTCGATCGTTTAACTTACACAGAGGCCCGTAAGAAGTATACACGTCTTCACCCTGTGTCCATGACATCTAGTTACGCTTTGGTTACATCTTCACCCCCTCCTCCCCCTTCCTTACCCCAATCCCGGACCCCTCTCCTACCCCCCCCCCTCCCCTGCGGCTCCCACACCTTCTCCTCTGGGCGCTGCTCCCCCTCCCCAGCCAGAGAAGTGTCCCACTCCTTCGGCGTCTGCCGGTCAAGGGCGTTTCTCCCGGGATGCCCCTCCCCAGCACCTTCCAGGCCAAAGGTCTGCTGCCACGCGACGATTGCGAGAGCCGCGGTCTGTCGGCCCCCAGGTCGCCCGGTCTCTTTCTGTTCCCGATCTTGCTGCAGCTGGCTCCTTTATGCCACACAGCCCTCCTCGATCTCAGCCTGAAAAGAAGAAGAAACATAAGTCCCGGGACAAAGAGCCTCTGGTGTCACCAGAGGTCCCATCCCCGGCTTCACAACCGGATTCTGACATGTCGTTCATGGATGTCGCCCCCTCCTTGTCCGTGACAGGTGGGGACCCAGCGGTATGACTGGCTTTAGCATGTTCAGCCCCCATTTAAATCATCGTTCTGCGGTTCTCCAATGGAATTGTAATGGATACTATCGGCACCTTCCGGAATTGAAATCCCTTATTTCGTCTTACGCTGCAGCTTGTGTGGTTCTACAGGAATCTCATTCTACTGATGCTCACTCACCGACCCTCCGTGGGTTGCGTGTTTTCTGTCAATATCGGGTCGGACCCCTGCGGGCTTCTGGTGGCGTTTGTACGTTGGTCCGTACAGACATTGCTAGCATGTGGATTCCTCTTCAAACTACATTGGAAGCGGTTGCTGTTAGGGTCCACCTGGACTCTGAGGTCACGGTTTGCAATCTTTATCTCCCTCCTGAGAGGACTCTTACACCTGCTGCCTTAACTGCCCTTCTTCAGCAACTTCCTCCTCCCTTCCTCCTCCTTGGGGATTTTAATGCTCATCATCCCTTGTGGGGCAGTGCCTTTCCATCTAGACGAGGTCTTCTCATAGACCAATTTATTGCAGACCACGACTTGTGCCTTCTTAATGGTGGCTCCCCTACTCATTTCAGTGCCAGGCATGGTACCTTTTCTGCCATTGATCTTTCTCTTTCTTCGCCCTCCCTCCTCCCTTCATTGCACTGGTCGCCACACGACTACCTTTGTGATAGTGACCATTCTCTCTCCCTTCCCGCTCCCCGATGGTCAGGTTACCTCGTTGGTCTTTCCAACGCGCCGATTGGCCTCTATACATTGCACAGGTCGTGTTTTCTCCCTCTTTGTCGGGTTGTATTGATGACGTCCTACGTGACGTGTCTGACGCGATTGTTCGTGCTGCTAGCCTTGCTGTCCCGCGCTCATCTGGACCATTTCGTCGCCGGCAAGTCCCGTGGTGGAATACGGCCATTGTCATTGCCATCCGTGATCGCCGTCGAGCTTTGCAACACTTTAAGAGGCACCCTTCCGTAGCCAGCCTTACTAACTTTAAACGCCTTCGCGCTAAAGCCCGTTATTTAATTAAACAGAGCAAGCGGATATGTTGGGAACGATTTGTTTCTTCCTTCGGTTCTACTGTCCCTCTGAAACGGGTATGGGCTACACTTCGCTCTCTCCAAGGTTGCAATCGGCAGTCCACCCTCCCAGGCCTTCACCTCCCAGATGGCCTTTGTACAGACCCGTTAGCTCTTGCGGAACATCTTGCGACGCATTTTGCAGTGGCATCAGCATCAGCCTCCTATCCGGCTGCTTTCCTTCACCAGAAATAGCGGGCCTAAGCTTCCACCATACGTTTTACCCCTTGTGAGTCAGAATCTTACAATGAACCTTTTACTGAATGGGAATTTCTTTCTGCTTTATCTTCTACTCATGATACGGCCCCTGGCCCAGACTCCATTCATAACCAACTGCTTCAACATCTCGGTGCTCCACAACGGCAACATCTTCTTCTGGTGTTTAACCGTATCTGGCTCCAGGGTGACTTCCCTTCTCAGTGGAGGGATAGCATCATGGTTCCTTAAACCTGGTAAGAACCCCCTATCTGTTGACAGCTATCGGCCAATTAGTCTGACCAATGTTGTTTGTAAGTTACTTGAACGGATGGTAGCCGGTCGGCTCAATTAGGTCCTCGAATCTCGGGATCTATTGTCCCCTTACGAGTGTGGCTTTCGAGAGGGACGGTCTCCAATCGATCATTTACTTCGCTTGGAATCCGCAGTTCGGCAGGCTTTTTCCCAGCGGCGCCATTTGGTTGCAGTATTTTTTGACTTTTGCAAGGCCTATGACACGGTCTGGCGCCATCAAATCTTAGTTACCCTTCATCAGTGGGGTATTCGGGGCCCACACCCGATTTTTATCCGCCAGTTCCTGTTCCATCGGTCATTCAGGGTTCGGGTTGGTACTGGTTTTAGTTCTCCACGGACCCAGGAAGCGGGCATCCTACAGGGTTCTGTCTTCAGTGTCCTTCTTTTCCTCATTGCTATCTATGGACTTGTGGCCTCTGTCGGTCCTTTGGTCGCCCCTGCCCTGTATGTGGATGATTTCTGCATTTGGGTTAGTTCCTTTTCGATGGCCTCTGCGGAGCGGCAGCTCCAGGGAGCTATACGGCGTGCCTCTGCATGGACCCTATCACACGGGTTTCAATTCTCTCCTCTAAAATCGCAGGTGGTCCACGTCTGTCGCCGTACTACGATCCACCCTGATCCAGAGCTCTATCTCGATGCACAACGATTGCCTGTGGTCCAACAGTTTCGTTTCCTGGGTCTTATTTTCGACAACAAGCTCACTTGGCTGCCCCATATTAGACTTCTAAAGGTAGGATGTCTCCATAAACTCAATGTCCTTCGCTTCCTTGCCCACTCTTCTTGGGGTGTGGACCGTTCCCTCCTTCTCCATATTTATCGTGCTCTAGTTCTGTCTCGCTTGGACTATGGTTGTCAAGTTTATGGTTCAGCTGCTCCTTCCACACTGCACGTGTTGGATCCAGTCCACCATCGTGGTATCTGTTTGGCCACCGGTGCCTTCCCTACTAGCCCTGTTGATAGAGTCCTGGTTGAAGCTGGGATCCCCCCCCCCCCCTTTCTGTTCGCGGTCCCAGCTTCTGGTGTCTTATGCACTCGCTATCCGTTCCTCTCCCACTCATCCTTCCTATTTTATCCTGTTCCCAGACCATGGACGTCGCCCACCCGATTCCCGCCCTCGGGCGGGTTTACCGATTGGGCTCCGCCTTGCGTCTCTTTGCCGTGATTTCCAGCTTCCTCCTTTGCCCTGTCTTCCTCGCTCCCTCCCCTCCACCCCTACCCCCTGGTTAGTTCCTTGGCCTCGAATTCGGATGGATCTCCGCCGAGGTCCGAAAGATTCCATCCCCCCGATGGTGTTCCGTTCCCTTTTCCGCCAAATTTTATGGGAGTTTCGAGATGCTGTTGTTTTTTACACTGATGGCTCTAAATCTGCTGATCATGTGGAGTATGCCTTCACGTCTTCTATTGGAACGGAAAATCATCTGCTGCCACCTGCATGTGGGGGGTTCACCGCGGAATTGATGGGAATTTCCCAGGCCCTTACCTTTATTAAACAGTCCCAACATAACCGCGTTTTGTTATGTACGGACTCAATGAGTGGCCTTCTGGCTATTGACCGCTGTTTTTCGCGCCATCCCTTGGTCTCTGCCATCCATGACCATCTCGCTGATCTTCACCATGCTGCTTGTTCCGTTGACTTTCTTTGGGTGCCTGGCCACGTGGGTATCCCAGGAAATGAGCTTGCTGATCGTTTGGCTGGGGGAGCAGTCACTTACCCCTCCTTCTCTGTAACCATTCCTGCAGCGGATTTACGGCTTCAAATCAAATCCCGCTTCGCACGTCGTGGGCCAACTCTTGGGAGACTACTCCCCTGTCTAATAAACTTCGTGCGATTAAGGTGACACCAGACCCGTGGCGTTTTTCCTTTCGCCTCTCCCGAAAGTACTCGACCACAGTGTGTCGTCTCCGCATTGGCCATACCAGGCTGACCCATGGTTTTCTTTTGCGTGATGAGCCACCCCCACTTTGTGGTTGTGGAGCCTTCCAGTCAGTAGCCCACATTTTGGTTGAATGCCCCCTTCTATGTACTGCACAGAACCGTGATTACTGCTCTAAGATTAGAAGGATGTGAAAAAGAGTATATGATAAAACAGCGAGAAAAGTTTAAGCATATTTCGTATGTTACTCAGTCTCTAATATTGAGAAAACTGTTATAGAAATTAAGAAGAAATGTTGAAATGGGCTTTTAAAGGTCAGTGAGAAGAAAAGTTTCAGCCTTTTGAATGACATTGTAAGTCTGTGAGAGGTTTTCAAAGGATTTGGAAGGTCTTTGGACTGGAATGAATAACGTAAAAAAAGCTAGAAGGTAAACAGTAATGAAAACAAAACAGGGATATAATACGTAGCCCAATGAAGTCGGATAGTACTGAGGAATTAGATTAGCAAATGAACATTTTAACGGGTCGATGAGATTTGATTACAAAATAACCATCTATGGCTGAAACTAAATAATGTGAAGGTTGGCAATAACAAGGGAAGCCAGCCTGAATATGAGGTTTAAAGGGTGTCCATAATTAAAGGTCAAGTTTAAAACCGCCGTAGAAAGAGAGAGACTGCTCAGTATGACGTCAAATTTGATCAGCATATTATTGACACGGGGGGAAACGTGCTGAGAAACACACACACACACATACAACGAAAATTTGACCAATAGATGGCGCTATAAGCTTCAGAATGTGCACACCAACAGATGTGCGTCACACAGCTGTTCCGCAGTTTGCGTCCGAGACGCCCAACATGAATGTCTCCGTGAAGGATCGCACGCTGCTGGAAAAGCTCTTTTACAAGAACGGTGTCTGTGCACCAGTAGCCCTGCATAAGTTCCACACGCTCTTGGGTATGACGAAAGGCAATGGTCCGATTTTTGCTAAGGGTCTGGAGAAAATGATAACAAAATTTGAAAAGACAACTTCTTCTGAAGTTGATCCGACGTTTGTCGAGGATATATCCACGCCTTTACAGGAGGTGATCATAGGGCGGTGTGCAAACACAATGTGCACAGGCGAAGCCCATCTCCATTCCGAGGGAAAACTGCAGAATATGGGCAATGGATAACCATCACGCCATCAAACACTACCACTTCATTCTTCAAATCTGACTGTTGGTATAGGTTGATGACATAGTTTATCGTAGAGCCGTATTTTTTCCGAGGAGATGCGTTCTACAGGATCTGTCCGTCACTGGTGAACGCTGTGATCATCTTTTGTGCACCAACGTCATTCCACCTATTCAGCGGTGTGGACGTGTGGTTAGTCATTTCTCTGCAAAATGGCACTCCTCTGTGCACGGCACAGCCTCTGAAGCGTCCGCTCCAGGGATATTTTGGAAATGCTAAAATTAGCAGCCGTTATTTGTGCAACGGAATCTGAACATGACCACCGAGGCTCTCCGATCTGTAATGGAATATGCTGTTTGTCGAACACTTGTCTTGCGCCAGTCTCACAACAATCAGAAACCGATGTCATTTTGCTTTTTTGCTTTTTTTTTAAACCGATGCCATTTCGTTCCTTATAGGATTTTGGCCCCAGGACAATTCAAAACCGATAACATTTTGCTTTTTACACGAGAAAACTCAAAATTCTTGCAGACAATAACACTGTTGGGGTTGAGATAAATCCTGTGAACAAATTTCAGTCAGATGAAAGGAAAAGAATTGAAAACAGTAGCTTCTTGCTTCTAGATGAGAAAGAGGAGCGTAGATTCAAAATGACGAATCCATTCGTTCCTGTGGTTGGTTCGGAAACTAAATTACACAAAAGGCGGGGAACTGGTTATGCCCACTTTTAACAATATGTCATGTCCCAATTACAAATTAAACCAGGAATGCAGACAAAGAATGTGAACAGCACATACACTAAGTGATCAAAAGTATCCTAACTCCAAGCTGAAAATGACTTACATGTTCATAGCACCCGCCATCGGTAATTCTGGAATTCGTTATGGTGTTGGCTCACCGTTAGCCTTAATGATAGCTTCCACTCTCGCAGGCATACGTTCAGGCTGGTGCTGGAAAGTTTCTATGGGAATGACAGCCCATTCTTCACGAAGTGCTGCACTGAGGAGAGGTATCGATGTCGGTCGGTGAGGCCTGGTATGAAGTCGGCTTTCCAAAACATCCCAAAGGCGTTCTATAGGATTCAGGTCAGGACTCTGTGCAGGCCAGTCCATTACAGGGATGTTACTGTCTTGTAACCACTCCGCCACATGCCGTGCATTATGAACAGGTGCTCGATCGTGATGGAAGATGCAATCGCCATCCTTGAATTGCTCTTCAACAGTGGGAATCAAGAAGATGCTTAAAACATCAATGTAGGCCTGTTCTGTGATAGTGGCAAGCAAAACAACACGGGGTGCAAGCCTCCTCCATGAAAAACATGACCACAACATAACATCAACTTCTCCGAGTTTTACTGTTGGCACTACACAAGCTGGCAGATGACGTTCACCGGGCATTCACCATATCCACATCCTGCCATCGGACTGCGAAATTGTGTACCATGATTCGTCACTCCACAGAACGTTTTTTTCCACGGTTCAGTCGTGCAATGTTTACGCTACTTAAACCAACGAGGTGTCGTTTGGCAATTACCTGCGAGATGTATGGCTTACAAGGAGCCGCTCGACCATGAAATACAAGTTCTCTCACCTCCCGCATAACTGTCATAGCACTTGCAGTGGATCCTGATGCAGTATGGAATTCCTGTGTGATGGTCTGGATAGATGTCTGACTATTACACATCACGAATCTTTTCAACCGTCGGCGGTCTCTGTCAGTCAACAGACGGGTTCGGACTGTACGCTTTCGTGCTGTACGTATCCCTTCACGTTTCTGCTTCACTATCACATCGGAATCAGTGGCCCTAGGGATGTTTATAAGTGTGGAAATGTCGCATACAGACGTATGACACAAGTGACACCCAATCAGCTGACAACGTTCTAAGTTTGAGCTCCGCAGAGAGCTCCATTCTGCTCTCTCACGATGTCTAATGACTACTGAGGTCGCTGATATGGAGCACCTGGCAGTAAGTCTCAGCACAACGCACCTAATATGATAAACGTATGTTTTGATGTTTTTGGGGGTGTCCGGATACTTTTGATCACATAGTGTACTTAGAAAGAGACATTCAATGTCAAGAACAGTTATGAATTTTCAGGGCTGTAAAGGATGTACCAATCCCAGCTGGAGCTACATTGATTTGTTTTGACATTGTTAACCTAATTACCAATGCCCCAGGAAGCGATACCTTGGAGGTTATATGAAACAATTTGATAACATGCAAGAAGATTAGTTAGGGGGAAATAAAAGAACTCCTGGAAATTTTAGACCGTGGATTGGCATTCATTATTTTAAGTTCAACGATAAGCTTTCTTCAAAAGAACGGACTCGTCAATGGCAAAAATTTGTCAGTTACTTTACTGAGATCTTCACAAATGAGCTACAAAATGCTTTTATTGTACAAAATCTTGACATATGTATAAAAATTGTCTGTTATAGGTGTTATGTAGATGACGTTATACTACTGAACAAAGGTGACGAAAATGAAATAGTGTGAGGTAGCAGAAAGAATGATTGGGATGCATGAAAAAATTAAGTTCACAGTGAAACTGGAAGAAGAAGAAAGTTTTTTTTGGATCTTAGGCTAACTAAAAGAGATCTAAGGAGTAAGATTAGCTTACATGGGAAGTCAAGTTTTACGAGTACAATCAAATATATTTGGAGGATCAGTTTGGTACCTCAACCTGAAACGTCTTTGCACTGTAATCACATAATTGCACTTCGCAAACTCGTGAACACAAAATGATTTCTGATGCGGATTAGCCATTTTAAACATATGACGGTTACCAAGCAAAAGAGATGATAAGTGACATCTAGCGGCAATTACTATAAACTAGACTTTGTATTCGTTTCTCCAATGGCCGAATCGAGGCGCAGCGATCCATAGTCTGGACAAATTAATAATTCGTAATACGTATATTATTTTTGGAACAACCTGTATTATGGTGTGTACGAGTATGAGTGGTATGCATGGCTGTTTATCATATCACTATTTTTTATTTCTCTTGTGTATCACCAGGCCTGTTATAGATTTTATTTCATCCAATTGAACATAGTTGGTTATTATTTGTAACAGATCTGAAGATAGCCGAAAATAGTAAAAGTGAACTTTAAGATTTGTGTGATCAAGACGGACTTTTACAGATAAGGTGCCACTGTATGATCACGGACGCATTTACAGGCTTTGTCTTCAATTGATGTTATGCGGCTCTCTGTCTCAGACAGTTAAAAATCGATTTTTCCCATCCGATATGCCACGACCTTCCCGTAGTGAGTGGCTTACGTAACTGAAGGTACCTTAACTGTCGACTGCCGAACTTGTACTGTCATGCACAATGAAAGTATGGATAGTGTAATATATACACTCCTGGAAATGGAAAAAAGAACACATTGACACCGGTGTGTCAGACCCACCATACTTGCTCCGGACACTGCGAGAGGGCTGTACAAGCAATGAGCACACGCACGGCACAGCGGACACACCAGGAACCGCGGTGTTGGCCGTCGAATGGCGCTAGCTGCGCAGCATTTGTGCACCGCCGCCGTCAGTGTCAGCCAGTTTGCCGTGGCATACGGAGCTCCATCGCAGTCTTTAACACTGGTAGCATGCCGCGACAGCGTGGACGTGAACCGTATGTGCAGTTGACGGACTTTGAGCGAGGGCGTATAGTGGGCATGCGGGAGGCCGGGTGGACGTACCGCCGAATTGCTCAACACGTGGGGCGTGAGGTCTCCACAGTACATCGACGTTGTCGCCAGTGGTCGGCGGAAGGTGCACGTGCCCGTTGACCTGGGACCGGACCGCAGCGACGCACGGATGCACGCCAAGACCGTAGGATCCTACGCAGTGCCGTAGGGGACCGCACCGCCACTTCCCAGCAAATTAGGGACACTGTTGCTCCTGGGGTATCGGCGAGGACCATTCGCAACCGTCTCCATGAAGCTGGGCTACGGTTCCGCACACCGTTAGGCCGTCTTCCGCTCACGCCCCAACATCGTGCAGCCCGCCTCCAGTGGTGTCGCGACAGGCGTGAATGGAGGGACGAATGGAGACGTGTCGTCTTCAGCGATGAGAGCCGCTTCTGCCTTGGTGCCAATGATGGTTGTATGCGTGTTTGGCGCCGTGCAGGTGATCGCCACAATCAGGACTGCATACGACCGAGGCACACAGGGCCAACACCCGGCATCATGGTGTGGGGAGCGATCTCCTACACTGGCCGTACACCACTGGTGATCGTCGAGGGGTGCACTGAATAGTGCACGGTACATCCAAACCGTCATCGAACCCTCTCTACCATTCCTAGACCGGCAAGGGAACTTGCTGTTCCAACAGGACAATGCACGTCTGCATGTATCCCGTGCCACCCAACGTGCTCTAGAAGGTGTAAGTCAACTACCCTGGCCAGCAAGATCTCCGGATCTGTCCCCCATTGAGCATGTTTGGGACTGGATGAAGCGTCGTCTCACGCGGTCTGCACGTCCAGCACGAACGCTGGTCCAACTGAGGCGGCAGGTGGAAATGGCATGGCAAGCCGTTCCACAGGACTACATCCAGCATCTCTACGATCGTCTCCATGGGAGAATAGCAGCCTGCATTGCTGCGAAAGGTGGATATACACTGTACTAGTGCCGACATTGTGCATGCTCTGTTGCCTGTGTCTATGTGCCTGTGGTTCTGTCAGTGTGATCATGTGATGTATCTGACCCCAGGAATGTGTCAATAAAGTTTCCCCTTCCTGGGACAATGAATTCACGGTGTTCTTATTTCAATTTCCTGGAGTGTACCTCAAACCATAGCCGTTGTATTCCGTTTCATTTGCCGACCCAATTTATGTTAAGACGCTTCCAGCGTCGTCTGTTGGTAACATTTTCGGTAAATCTTTTTGTTCTTTGACGTTTCCCCCTATGCTAATAATATGGTATTAAAATTTGACGTATTTCTGAGCAGTGTTTCTTTTTCACAGCGTTTTGAAACTGGAACTTTAATTATGGGCACCTTGTATAAAACCATTCAATAAAAATTTTAGGAAGCCTTTTCTTGACGAATTAGGATTTTGGCCTTACAAGGATGTGAGACGGAGACAATAAACTCTACATACAGAGGAGAACTAAAGTTTTTGAATCGTAGTAGTTCAGAAAATTGTTGAATATACATTAGGTGGATATTTCCTGGAAGTAATGAAGAGTTACGGAATAGAGCATGGAAGAAATACGAATCAACGTAATTGAAGAGTAAGTAAGTCGGCACAGATAATTAAATCAGCTGAAACAGCACACGAAATGTAAGCACGCATGCACTATGCATATTAAACATTTATTAAGAAATACAGAAGACAAAAGAAAATATCCGTAAGAACCTCAGACTAGTTAAACGCTGGAATATCCCTAGTGTATTCGCAAAAACGTTCTCACACTGCTACTTTCACGGAAAATGACAAAAAATAGAGAGAACGTATCAACCTTCAATGACAAACAGAAGTGCCTCTGGCGGCTGGTGCGCGAACTTTTTGACAGCTGTGGAACGTGAACACTACTTGACCATTTCGACTGTTACAAGTAGATAGGACAAATCTTGAAACAACACATAATAACTAATTTGGTAAGCAGGAGATAAACTGAATATGGAGTTTACAGATTTATGTCGGTGTGTTGTAAAGGAGAAAATTGTAACGAAGAAACTAGGGTAAAGAGTAACCTCTAACCTGTCCTCAGAGAACCACAACAGTGGTCCCTTTAATATGGTTGTTAATCTACCTTGTTGTTCTATTTCGATTTCCAGTTTATTGCCAGAAAGACGAGCTTGTACTGACAAGGTAACTGACAGATCCAGCTTTCTATTAAATGTACATATGGACGGAGATGTTAGTAATCGTATCCTCCTCCTGTGTATTTTGTACGATTTTCCCAAGGTATCCGTTCCTAAATTAGTTCAGTCAAACTGTCTCTGTCGTCCCATTTTTATTATTTATAAATCACCTTTCAAGCAAGAGATTTTTCGAAAACTACAAGTGGAAAAAAGAGCGATCGATAGAACGACAGTAAATTGATGGTAATAAAGACTTGGAGTAAACGTAATCAAGAAACGCACTTACCAATGAGGTACAGGTTTCTTAATATTAGGTTAACCAGAGGCCTAAGAGGTGCAAATAATGGGCAGGCTCGATTTTCTACAAGATGCATAATGAAAATAATAAACCAAAAACATTATTACAGAAGATAAAACTTTCTCTCTTGAACGAATAATTCGCACAAAATGTAAAAAGTACTACAGAAATATGCGAAACGTTAGTGGAAGAAGAGGTGAATGATGTAAAGCAAATACATTCTTGATTAATGTATGTAATAGGTAAGGGCAATTTATAAATAATTTTGTCTATGTACTAAGAAACTAAGTGGCAACATATTAACTTTTCTCATTCGTAATAACGTATTAAGTTTATTCTTATTTACTATGCGCGCTGTTTAAATTCGAGCCTCTGGTTAATCTGATTTCAAGAAACCTGTACCTGATGGTGTTTCCGATACCCTGTCGCAAATTAGTGCACATATTTTTATTATCTTATAGTATGATTCGTGCAACAGAGGCATCTTATGATTTTTACGCACACTAAAGGTAGGCAATGAATTAACAAGATATTTGGCCATATAGAGATTTTGTGGGTTACAAATAAACAAATATTATTGTACACCACCCATAACTGCACTTTCAGACTGTATAAATATTGGCTGACCATGACAGTACATTTTGTCACTTCTCGTGTTATTTATTGTTTGAAGTACCTCAGTATTAAAATACTTTTATATCTGTGACAACATTTAAATTACATCCTTCGAATTTCTTGCAAATATTATTCTATTTTACAAAATGTTACCGTTTTGTGTTCCTTTTTAAACTGTATATAATGCAAATATAACACCAAAGGTTACACACAGCCTTTTAACAGCACTGTGACAATGTTATTTCTTGACTAAGATTCATGTATGATCTCTGACGCATGTTCGCTGTACTCTCGTAATATGTACCCAAGATCGTAACGTTTTAAGTCTGTATTTCTAGTAAACAGTGGCTCGTTTTCCATAAACGATAACTTTATCCAACCTTAATGAAATAACGGGCAGCTAATTGCACGTGTACATAAGCATAATATCTTGATGTTGTATAGCTTCAGATACCTCCGCAACGTCTGTGACTGACGGCGGTACTTATCGGTTCCCACATCGTGTCCTTGGGTACCGGTTGGCGCCCTTCTTTCTAGCTGGGTTCCGCAACATCTTTGACTGATGACGGAACATACCGAACCATATTTCGTACCCTGGTTACCAGTTGGCATCCTACCAACCATCTTTGCTATGTTTACGTCTGCCATAAGCCCTGCAGAGGACAGCTTACGTTTAAAAGAGCCAATGCCACTGAATAATGGTTTTTTTCTCTGCTTTTGAACTTTTTATAATGCCCATCGGTTTACATAATATGTCGAACATCCCTAGCTGTCCATTCTATGACCAAATTTCTAATAATGATACATTTTCATAAATGGATCAATCGAAAAGTAGTCATGTGACATATTCGGTGGCTATTAGTGACGTCATGCAGAGTCTGTGGACAGAGCTTTCGCTGTTAAATTATTAGCGACTGAGCTTTAGAAAGCAATGTTCTTCGCGTCTCTTCAGGGTGGCGTCCTCCGCGCCATCGTTTTCTGCTGTCACCAGGGATACTTCAGCTGTACTTTTACATTATTATATTCGTATGATTGTATTCAAGTTCTTTGGCCCCCTAAGAAAGTGTATTACTCTTTTTCACATTGTGAAGTGGTCTGATGATGGCGCATTAAGCGATCGAGATAACTTACATGCGATCAAGCAAGACTGCTTCCATTGAAATAACTTCATTCTTATTTAACGTCTGTTGGACATACTACTCTTGTGGAGCTTCTTACCGTTTCTGTATAATGTTTAAATTACTGCAGTTACTCTGTCCACATACTTTCGCTCCACTTGAAATATGTATGATTTTATCAGTAGTGACACTTTAAAAATTACGTCGTCACTCACTTATGGATGTCAGTCCATTAACATTCTTGATTCCCTGCTTTGATTTTATGCACATGCCTTAGCTTCAAGGATTTAAGGTGATGATACACATAATATGTAAAACAAACTAATGAAAAGTGTGGGCATCATGGCTACGAATGGATCAGATATTTCATAATACGAATACAGAACGTCATAATGTTTAATGTGTTAAGTTAAAGTGCCACAAAGATGTTGTCACAGACGTTCACAGTCCTACCACTGATCAAGTCAAAGACAATCAAAAATTTCGATACATTCCATAACCATTATTCTAAAATGATACATTTTGTAATTTTAAAGCATTCTCATTTTAATACGTTTAATTACGATTTCAGATAGATATCTTTTGTTTTAGGGGTGGGGGGAGGCGTTGTGCGAGTGCCATAGCCGAATGAAATTCATCAGCTGTGGATCATTAACTGACCACTATCACGCCAAAAATATTCGGAAGACGAAATCTAAAACGCCAAGCAGCCAGAAACATTATGACAACCTACCTAAGAGCCAGTACGCCCATCTTTGGCGCGGATATCATCGGCGACGTATCGTGGCATTGAAGCAATGAGGCTTTGGTAGATCGCTAGAGGGAGATGGGAGCACATCTCCACACACAAGTCACCTAATTCCCGTAAA
This sequence comes from Schistocerca cancellata, assembly GCF_023864275.1. Classification (NCBI taxonomy): domain Eukaryota; kingdom Metazoa; phylum Arthropoda; class Insecta; order Orthoptera; family Acrididae; genus Schistocerca; species Schistocerca cancellata. Next base: position 293,018,351 of record NC_064630.1, on the reverse strand, counting down.
TTCCGAGTAGGAAGGCGATGAACTCCGGCGCCACGTTCAGTAACACCACAGATATGTTCGACCAAGTTCGGATGTGTCGAGTTGGGGCCCCAGCACATCAATTGGAACTCTCCATTATGTTCCAAGAACTACCTCAGCGCACTCCTGGTCTTGTAACATGGCGCAGTACCTTGATGAAAAATTCCACTTCCGTAAGGTTCAAATGGCTCTGAGCACTATGGGACTTAACATCTGTGTTCATCAGTCCCCTAGAACTTAGAACTACTTAAACCTAACTAACCTAAGGACACCACACACATCCATGGCCGAGGCAGGATTCGAACCTGCGACCGTAGCAGTCCCGCGGTTCCGGACTGCAGCGCCTAGAACAGCACGGCCACTGCGGCCGGCCCGCTTCCGTAAGGAAACAAGATCGTCATGAAGGGGTATACATTGACTGCCATCAGTGTACCATACTCCTTGGTCGTCATGGTGCCGTGCACGAACTCCACAGGGCTCATGTTGGCTAGCTTGTGTCCAACCAACATTACAGGTGTCAAGGAGCAGTTCCCCTGGCAGACGCGGATTCGCATCCTCCCACCGGCATAATGAAGAAAGTATCGGGATGCATCAAACCATGCAACACTCTGCGACTGCGCCAACGCCCAGTGCCGATGGTCTCGTGCCATTTCAGTCGAAGTTGCCGATGCCGTACATTGGCACATGCATGGGACGTCGGCTGCAGTGGCCAATCTATACGAGTGTTCGGTGCACTGTGTGTGTTCAGACTCAGTTGTACTCTACCCAACATTAAAGTCTGATGTTAGTTCCGCTACAGTTTGCCACATGCTTCGTTTTACCAGTCTGTCCAGCGTACGACGTCAGACATCTGTAATGAGGGGTGGCCGCCCAACCCCATGACGTGTGGACGTGGTTTCACCTCGCTTTCGCTATGTGCTGAAGATGCTCACCACGGCACTCCTCGAACACCCGACAAGCGGTGGAGTTTCCGACATGCTCGTGCTGAGCCTTCGGGCCGGCACGATCTGCCCTTAGTCAAATTCTATACTATTGGCCATTAAAACTGCTACACCAACAAGAAATGCAGATGATAAACAGGTATTCATTGGACAAATATATTATACTAGAACTGACATGTAATTAAATTTTCACGCAGTTTGGGTGCATAGATCCTGAGAAATCAGTACCCAGAACAACCAACTCTGGCCGCAATGACGGCCTTGATACGCCTGGGCATTGAGTCAAACAGAGCTTGGATGGCGTGTACAGGTACAGCTCCTCATGCCGCTTCAACACGATACCACTGTTCATCAAGAGTAGTGACTGGCGTATTATGACGAGCCAGTTGCTCGGTCACCGTTGACCAAACGTTTTCAATTAGTGAGAGATCTGGAGAATGTGCTGGACAGGGCAGCAGTCGAACATTTTCTGTATCCAGAAAGGCCCGTACAGGACCTGCAACATGCATTCATGCATTATCCTGCTGAAATGTAAGGTTTCGCAGGGATCGAATGAAGGATAGAGCCACGGGTCGTAACACATCTGAAATGTAACGTCCACTGTTCAAAGTGCCGTCAATGCGAACAAGAGTCGACCGAGACGTGTAACCAATGGCACCCCATACCACCACGCTGGGTGATATGCCAGTATGGCGATGACGAATACACACTTCCAATGTGCGTTCACCGCGATGTCACCAAACACGGATGCGACCATCATGATGCTGTAAAAAGAACCTGGATTCATCCGCAAAAATGACGTTTTGCCTTTCGTGCACCCAGGTTCGTCGTTGAGTACACCATCGCAGGTGCTCCTGTCTGTGATGCAGCGTCAGAGGTAACCGCAGCCATAGTCTCGGAGGTGATAGTCCATGCTGCTGCAGACGTCGTCGAACTGTTCGTGCAGATGATTGTTGTCTTGCAAACGTCCCCATCTGTTGACTCAGGGATCGAGACATGGCTGCACGATCCGTTACAGCCATGCGGATAAGATGCCTGTCATCTCGACTGCTAGTGATACGAGGCCGTTGGGATCCAGCACGGCGTTCCGTATTACCCTCCTGAACCCACCGATTCCATATTCTGCTAACAGCCATTGGATCTCGACCAACGCGAGCAGCAATGTCGCGATACGGTAAACCGCAATCGCGATAGGCTTCAATCCAACCTTTATCAAAGTCTGAAACGTGTTCGTACGCATTTCTCCTCCTTACACGAGGCATCACAACATCATTTTACCAGGCAACGACGGTGAACTGCTGTTTGTGTATGAGAAATCGGTTGAAAACTTTCCTCATGGAGGACGTTGTAGGTGTCGCCACCGGCGCCAAACTTGTGTGAATGCTCTGAAAAGTTAATCATTTGCATATCACAGCATCGTCTTCCTGTCGGTTAAATTTCGCTGCTTTAGCATGTTATCCTCGTGGTGTATCAATTTTGATGGCCAGTAGTGTAATAGATGGCGCGCGTATTCCCTTTCTGTACACGGACAGCGCACTGATACGACACGCACTGCATGCGTGTCTGACTAACAGTGATTCTTCGACAGGTGACGCTGCTGCCGCCTGGACGGCTTTATATCGATTGTAGGTTGGTGGTTGATCAGTGTATATAAGAAAGAAACGGAATTATCTCCATACAGTAGAATGTATTGGAAGAAAAGGAATTAGCTCCATATAACAGATTGTAAGATCGATATGAATGATGTATATTTATACAGTGGCAAACGTTACTGCGTTTTACATCATAGCGATGAAAAAATCGTAAATAAATCTTTTCCGAATTATCTGTCTTTTTTATATAAGGTCAACGAACCTGCGATATAGAAAAATATATTGAGAGAAAACTTCAACAAATGAGAGATTTTGTTCTAAGGTGTTCGAAGTAACCTCATAATGTTAAGTGATTCAAGGAAAGCTACATTTTCGATGTAGTGAGGTCAATGCTTACCATTTGAGGCTGACCATAAAAGTAGCAGTACGTCACGTATACCGAGGACCCCATCACGCTATGGAACGACATTGCAGTATGCAGTTCGCCATCATCAGAAACAAAACTTCCAGCGAACAGCACAGCACCTGCGCCACACTTTTGCTTCGCGCTTGTGTGCCCCCGCCGTCGGAGCGGTTTTCTCATCTTTTATCTCAGAGCCACTGCATCTTCTGTGCGCTTCTCTCTATTGACAGAACAACACGTTGCCGACGTCGACACAAGCTCTCAGAAAGATATTGCGGTGTTGCTGCGGCCAGGCACGTCCCAGAACGATGTATTTATTGCTGGCGCTGTCGGAAGCCGCAGACGGGAAAAGAGCGCGTCGTGTCGGGGTCGCCGGGTGGCTGCTGGTGGCAGGCGCCGTAGATAGGCAGCCCCGCGGCGCACTCGCCGGTCTGCCGGGACACGGCACAGGAGGCCGCGACAACTTGATGGATTGCAGGTGCTCTAGCCAGCCGAAGAGTCCGCCCCTGCGCTATTCCAAATTCTGGCAGAACGATAGGCTTCCACCTTCGCTGCTATAAAGTGGAAAAAAATAAACACTTTTATTGTTGGAGTGTTTACTGGCCATGAAACTTTAATACAACTTAATTGTCAGATACTTTTATTCAGGAAAATTACTGTTTACCATATAATAAATGAAGTAGTAGCAACTACCGGTTGAGGTTATAGAAGTGCAGCGTCTATGACACGATACAAGTAGTGACGTGGGCAAATTACGAGTAATCTAAACGACACGGAACCGGTAGCATACAAATCCAGAGGAAATATTTTCCAGTCTATCACTCGTAGGCGAACGCTGTTGAGAATGTCCCGTGGCACTACAGCAGGATGAGACGACGGACTCGGCTGACAAAGAGACCACAGCTACTCGTAATCAGCGACTTCGTCCAAATTTATGGGAAGATGAGCAAGCGTTTAGAAGAAAATAGCAGTTCTGGCGCGGGTCGGGCGGGCATGAACCATTTATGTTAGCGTTGTTTCCTGGCAGCAGTTGGCGAAGCATAAAGAGCGCAATCTTTAATCCAGGGGTCATACAGTAGAATCCCTATGTGGAAATACTTTTTACTTCAATGTTTACATTACTTACACTGCAAATAAACGAAAATAGTATTCAGTATATTGTATTTATTAATAATTTCTTAAAAGAATGAAAAGGAAAGGAAGAAGAGATAAAAGAAAATTTGTGACAGCGAGCAAATTTCCAAGAAAGAATTATTACATAAAGTGTCCAGGAGGATTCTGTAAGTAACTCTCCAAGAGGGGATTGTAATTTGAGTGAACACTGCGTTTTTCAATTGTTACAGTTTTTGACCACCAAGCAGTGTTACGCATGGTTTGCTGTCAAACTGCCGGACGAGTGAGATTTTTTTATGAATACAAACCAAATATTAAAAAGAAAAAAAATGTAATTGTAGAAATGCGGCGTTTGAACGTGTGCAATGTACAGAGAAAATCACCCCTTCCCCTTTTCTTACGATGAATGTAACTCCTTGACGGACAAATCATCAACAGTAACGCAATAAAATTATATAACTTAATATCCCAAGTTCTCTTGTACGCCTTACGATTCTTTTCTGGAACTACACTCCTGAAAATGGAAAAAAGAACACATTGACACCGGTGTGTCATACCCACCATACTTGCTCCGGACACTGCGAGAGGGCTGTACAAGCAATGATCACACGCACGGCACAGCGGACACACCAGGAACCGCGGTGTTGGCCGTCGAATGGCGCTAGCTGCGCAGCATTTGTGCACCGCCGCCGTCAGTGTCAGCCAGTTTGCCGTGGCATACGGAGCTCCATAGCAGTCTTTAACACTGGTAGCACGCCGCGACAGCGTGGACGTGAACCGTATGTGCAGTTGACGGACTTTGAGCGAGGGCGTATAGTGGGCATGCGGGAGGCCGGGTGGACGTACCGCCGAATTGCTCAACACGTGGGGCGTGAGGTCTCCACAGTACATCGATGTTGTCGCCAGTGGTCGGCGGAAGGTGCACGTGCCCGTCGACCTGGGACCGGACCGCAGCGACGCACGGATGCACGCCAAGACCGTAGGATCCTACGCAGTGCCATAGGGGACCGCACCGCCACTTCCCAGCAAATTAGGGACACTGTTGCTCCTGGGGTATCGGCGAGGACCATTCGCAACCGTCTCCATGAAGCTGGGCTATGGTCCCGCACACCGTTAGGCCGTCTTCCGCTCACGCCCCAACATCGTGCAGCCCGCCTCCAGTGGTGTCGCGACAGGCGTGAATGGAGGGACGAATGGAGACGTGTCGTCTTCAGCGATGAGAGTCGCTTCTGCCTTGGTGCCAATGATGGTCGTATGCGTGTTTGGCGCCGTGCAGGTGAGCGCCACAATCAGGACTGCATACGACCGAGGCACACAGGGCCAACACCCGGCATCATGGTGTGGGGAGCGATCTCCTACACTGGCTGTACACCACTGGTGATCGTCGAGGGGACACTGAATAGTGCACGGTACATCCAAACCATCATCGAACCCATCGTTCTACCATTCCTAGACCGGCAAGGGAACTTGCTGTTCCAACAGGACAATGCACGTCCGCATGTATCCCGTGCCACCCAACGTGCTCTAGAAGGTGTAAGTCAACTACCCTGGCCAGCAAGATCTCCGGATCTGTCCCCCATTGAGCATGTTTGGGACTGGATGAAGCGTCGTCTCACGCGGTCAACACGTCCAGCACGAACGCTGGTCCAACTGAGGCGCCAGGTGGAAATGGCATGGTAAGCCGTTCCACAGGACTACATCCAGCATCTCTACGATCGTCTCCATGGGAGAATAGCAGCCTGCATTGCTGCGAAAGGTGGATATACACTGTACTAGTGCCGACATTGTGCATGCTCTGTTGCCTGTGTCTATGTGCCTGTGGTTCTGTCAGTGTGATCATGTGATGTATATGACCCCAGGAATGTGTCAATAAAGTTTCCCCTTCCTGGGACAATGAATTCACGGTGTTCTTATTTCAATTTCCAGGAGTGTATATTTGCAGCGTGCTCGTTTACGCTGTAAATATAGTCCTTTCTTGGAATTTTACTTGTAGTCCCAAATTTTCCTTGACATTTCTTTTTTACCTCCTTCTATGAAAATAATAATAAATACAATGTATTGAGTATCATTGCGGTTTACTTGCAGTGTAAATAACGTAAAAGTAAATATAATACGCAATGTCCTGACTGACTGATTGGTTGACTGACTGATGCATCATTGCCCAACCCAAACCGCTAAGGATAGAAAATTCAAATTTGAAGAAGGTGTGGGTCTTATACTGAAGGCGTCGCTTTAGAATGAATTTTTCGAAATTCCAAAATTAATGGGGGCTAAATAAGGAATGAAGTCTTCTTTATGTCGCTATTAAGGTAATTTCGAAGCTATACCTACGAAAATAGTATTTGGTTTCTTGGCCAGAAATGAATTTTGTTTCAGCATTTTTGGAAATTTAACCCTAGTGGGTGGAAGCTTTTTTGAAAATGTGTCATTGGTTAAAAAAATGGCTCTGAGCACTATGGGACTTAACATCTATGGTTAGGTTAGAACTTAGAACTACTAGAACTTAGAACTACTTAAACCTAACTAACCTAAGGACATCACACACATCCATGCACAAGGCAGGATTCGAACCTGCGACCGTAGCAGTCGCGCGGTTCCGGACTGAGCGCCTAGACCCGCTAGATCACCGCGGCCGGCCATTGTTTAAAAATCAAAAATATATGTTTCAGTATTTTTCGGAACTGAAGCACTAAGGGGGTGAAACAGGAATTTTTATGAAAATATTTTATTATAAAAGCATTTTTAAAGCTCAGACTATGAAAATTTAAAGTTGGCTTCACAATAGAAATAAAATATAAGAATTTCATTGCTTTTGGAACTTCATCCATGTGAGGATGAAAGCTTTTATGGAAATATTTCATTGTGCAAGCATTTTTCAAGTTAATCTATGAAAATTTGTGCTTGGCTTCTGTTAGAAATGAAACACATGCATGCCAGTATTTTTGGAAGTTAGGCTGCTAAGAGGATGATATAGGGGGTGAAAAGTTTTATGGAAATATTTGACTAGGAAAGTACTTTTAAAGTTAAATTTTGGAAAACTGGTGTTTGGCTTCTAGGTTAGAGATATATAAAGAAACGTTTTTCATTTTTTTTCGGAAATTCAACACCTAATTGGGTGAAATATCGTCAGACTCACTGACTCACCATCACAGAGCCCAAGCCACTAATGACAAAAACTTGAAGTTTCGAGAGGATGTGGATTTCATACTGTGGCATCGTTTAAGATGGGATTGTCCAAAATTCCAGTCCTAAGATGATGCAATAGAGGATGAAAGGATTTTAGAAAGTATGTCACTAAGGACTTTTGAAGCTATGACTACGAAAATTAGATTTGGTTTCTTTGTCAGAAAATAGAAATTACGTGTTTCAGCATTTTTGGAAATTCTTCACTACAGGGATAAGATAGTGGTGAACATTTTTTTGAAAATAAATAATTACTATAGATCTACTAAAGAATTTTTAAGGTTATATTTATGACTACTGGTATTGCACTTCCCAGTTACAAATAAAATAATGTGTTTCATTGTTTCTGAAAATTTAACCCCTAAACGAGTGTAATACACAATGAAAGTTTCTAAGAAAATATTTCCTTACATTCAAAAAATTGTAAAGCTAAATTTATGCAAAGTGATTTTTCATTTCACGGTTAGATATAAAGAAATATCTGTTAGGGGATGAAAGCTGCTGTGGAAACATTTCCACAAGAATGCAAAATGCATGATTTACAAAACTTTTGGATTAGAGCTGCCAATATCGCTTTTTGGTCAGAAGTACATTCGGAAAAAAACCATTCTTGTAAGGATTAATTAGATTGAAAAGTTTAGAAGGTGTTTTTGAACAACATAAAGATTCGATTAAATAAAAACGAAAAAAGCGGATACTAATCTAGTTTAAAATAAAAAAGAGCTAACTTTGTAGTTACTCGACACCACGACCCTTGGACTACCATTCTGTACTTTATCCACTGCGCCAACCACCCCGCACCTAAACTGTTTCTTTTTCTTTCTTTCCAAACGCTTCGCCATCTAGAACTCCCTGTTCTGTTACTTTCATTTCTGGCCAGGCCTTGCATACACTATAAATTGGGACAAAATCAAAGCAGATGCCTAAGGGCAATCACCTTAAGAGTTCAGCAGAGCTAGGTGGTAATGTACTCAGTCCAGAAGCAATGGTGGTGAGAAGGTCGCTTAGTATACCTGAGATGACGTACTTATCGTGGCTGCCGGAAGACAAGCGGCTTCCTTCTGCCCTACAGCGGTGTACATAGACGTCTTCGTAGCTTCCAAGTTGGCAGACTCGTGTGGGTAGCGGTCACGCGGTTTAGTAGCCACGATCTATGGCGAACCGGCTAAATCTGTGATGTCCATGACCTCCGCAATCGATACGTCTTCATCTATCAATGGCAAGGCTATAAGGTTCACCGCAAGAAATAGAAAACACCATTTATTGACAGAGAGAAGTTTTCACTGTAAACACAAGAAGTTTGCAGGACCATTTATGTTCTCAAAATACATACGTAATCTAGAAGATGACCGGAAACTACACGAGTGCAGTTTTTGGAACGATGCGTTAAGTACTTATGTGGTGTGGGTAATGAAATGTGAAATGATACGAACATTCAAATTACTTGGGTTTATTTGCTTATCAGAAGACAATTAACAATTAAGGCAAAATGATATTCAGGTACTCTCACTGATAATTAATGCTGCATAAACAATAATAGCAACCTGTGACGAGTTCTTTACATTTAATAATGGTAACCTGTACGAAAGCAAATCTGGTGAATCTAACATGAGGGCCGGAGGAAAAATTGAGAATAAATCTCTTGAGCATATCTAGAAATTAGTCAGCATAGAATATATCTACTGAAGGTAATACATACAACTACTGAAGTTAATATGTAGGACTACACCAGTTGTGGATTTTGGAAGCAGACTGTTCATGACTTCACAAGCCAAGGCACTGAGATTATAAAATTATTAATTTACTTGAAATTCACGACATCTCACGCAGTAACGGCTCGGTCTCTCGCAGTGTAGATGTCGTTGACTGACGTTCTGTGATCTCTGTCTGTGGTAGCCAGCAGCCCTCTTCTACGTCTACAAGCGTTGGATGACCTTAAAATTTTCTCAGTCCCTCAAATCCATGAGATCAGCTGGTGGCTAAAGCTGACGAAATGGAAGAGCAGCAACAGTGGAAGGACAAGTGAGGTGAAGTGGGGAAGTGATCCCTGTGCGAGGGTATCTGACAAGAAAACCCCGGGGGGTCTGAACCTTATGAGCTCCAGCCAATCGCAATGTTCCACAGAGAACTGATGTCCCCTTCTTAAGGTTTACATGGTTGACTAATTTCTACCACTCTCCTATTAAAAAAATCATTCCTCGCTATTCATATCTCTCTCTCCTCAGTCAGTTGAGTCAGCTTCTCTCAGGCACTGTCGTGTTTCTCTGTGACTCAAGAAAAAGTTTAGATAAACAACTGTCCATTGGTCTAAAGTCTTTAAACAGACCTAGCTGGTGGCTCTCCTTACACGATCTCCAGCAACCATCCACAAAGTCGGCTTTCTATGTTTGGCTGACAATCATGCCTTTCGTTAAAAATTCTACCTTACTCAGCCTCCTAATAACATTTCCGTGAGTGGTCACTAACTATTATCTACTTGCACGGCAGCATTGTGGGGTTTCACAAAGATGTGTGGGTGAGCAGTGAGCATCTCTCCTCGCTTACCTTCTAAGAAGGACTCAGCAGGGTCTCTGACTCTTCCGGTGCTTGGATTGCACTTATGTCTTCCAGTTACTTCCAAATCATTCCCTCATTTCCAGCCACCGTGCAGATTTGTTTTAGATTACTATGGAAAGTGACAATCATTTGTACATCTAACATCAGTTCATTCCTCCAAATGTAATTAATTGTTCACGTCAAGTGTGGATCTCTAACATGAATCTATAAGAATTTATACAGGGTGTTACAAAAAGGTACGGCCAAACTTTCAGGAAACATTCCTCACACACAAAGAAAGAAAATATGTTATGTGGACATGTGTCCGGAAACGATTATTTTCCATGTTAGAGCTCATTTTATTACTTCTCTTCAAATCACATTAATCATGGAATGGAAACACACAGCAACAGAACGTACTAGCGTGACTTCAAACACTTTGTTACAGGAAATGTTCAAAATGTCCTCCGTTAGCGAGGATACATGCATCCACCCTCCGTCGCATGAATCCCTGATGCGCTGATGCAGCCCTGGAGAATGGCGTATTGTATCACAGCCGTCCACAATACGAGCACGAATAGTCTCTACATTTGGTACCGGGGTTGCGTAGACAAGAGCTTTCAAATGCCCCCATAAATGAAAGTGAAGAGGGTTGAGGTCAGGAGAGCGTGGAGGCCATGGAATTGGTCCGCCTCTACCAATCCATCGGTCACCGAATCTGTTGTTGAGAAGCGTACGAACACTTTGACTGAAATGTGCAGGAGCTCCATCGTGCATGAACCACATGTTGTGTTGTACTTGTAAAGGCACATGTTCTAGCAGCACAGGTAGAGTATCCCGTATGAAATCATGATAACGTGCTCCATTGAGCGTAGGTGGAAGAACATGGGGCCCAATCAAGACTTCACCAACAATGCCTGCCCAAACGTTCACAGAAATGAGTCTCATGTCAACACAAGCACCGAAATCAACATTACCTTCCTTCAATTGGGCCAACTGGCGGTGAACCTAGGAAGTACAGTACATACTGATGAAACTAAAATGAGCTCTAACATGGAAATTAAGCGTTTCCCGACACATGTCCACATAACATCTTTTCTTTATTTGTGTGGGAGTAATGTTTCCTGAAAGTGTGGCCGTACCTTTTTGTAACACCCTGTATATGTTGCATGACTGTTCCGATATACTGTCTCATAACGGAACGCATAACGGTAGAAAATTGTAGCAAAATGCAGGAATACTTGCTTTAGGCAGAGATTGGCAATTTACCCTCAACATAAATAGTCAGAAACACGTTACTGCATGATTAGGCAATTGTGTAACAATCAGTGAAAGCAGTCATATCCATTAAATTTTAACTAATAGCAGATAAGTCACATGTTAGAAGAAACATGTCAGACTGAGATTCTTTGAGAGAATTATAAGGAGGTGAAGCGTACTCCAGACAGAGGTACCTTACAAAATTGTTGTTCGACCATTACTTGCTGATAGAGTGAGAAGAGGCCAAGAGGAACACAATGTTTGGCCACAGAAGTGTAACAGCACCACGAACATTGTCGTAAAACTCTAATGGTGGATGCTACAAGAGACATGTTCTATTACCACAGTGTAGGGTACCATTAAAATTTCTAGAACTTAACCTTACTTAGAAATATTCGACCTCACATAGAGCTCTATCACCTCTTGCATCTCGTGGTCGTGCGGTAGCGTTCTCGCTTCCCACGCCCGGGTTCCCGGGTTCGATTCCCGGCGGGATCAGGGATTTTCTCTGCCTCGTGATGGCTGGGTGTTGTGTGCTGTCCTTAGGTTAGTTAGGTTTAAGTAGTTCTAAGTTCTAGGGGACTTATGACCACAGCAGTTGAGTCCCATAGTGCTCAGAGCCAATTGAACCATTTTTAGAGCTCTACCACCAATCGTGCTTTCCATGCGCCATTCGCGACAGGAAACGTGGGGAAGTGGCAATGGTACAGATAGTCTCTTCTGCCACATACGGTTTAGTGTTACGTGTAATACAAAGGGTGTCCCAGAAATGTTAACGAGAAAATGGAGAATGGGAAACAGTTTCCGGAAGCGTCATCCGATGACGGTTTTTTGGGGGTCATCAATCATCTGACTCCGTTGACCGGCCCACCAAAAATTCCTGTCCTGTGCCAACCTCTTCATCTCAGAGTAGCACTTGCAACTCACGTCCTCAGCTATTCGCAGGGTGTCTTTCAATCGCTGTCTTCCTCTACAGTTTTCGCAGTCTACATCCCCCTCTAGTACCACTGAAGTCAGTCTCTAATGTCTTAACAAATGTCCTATCATCCTCTTCCTTTTCGTTATCAGAGTTTTCCTCATATTCTTTTCCTCTCCGATTCTGTGCAGAACCTCCTCATTCCTTACCTAATCACTCCATCTACACTCCTGGAAATTGAAATAAGAACACCGTGAATTCATTGTCCCAGGAAGGGGAAACTTTATTGACACATTCCTGGGGTCAGATACATCACATGATCACACTGACAGAACCACAGGCACATAGACACAGGCAACAGAGCATGCACAATGTCGGCACTAGTACAGTGTATATCCACCTTTCGCAGCAATGCAAGCTGCTATTCTCCCATGGAGACGATCGTAGAGATGCTGGATGTAGTCCTGTGGAACGGCTTGCCATGCCATTTCCACCTGGCGCCTCAGTTGGACCAGCGTTCGTGCTGGACGTGCAGACCGCGTGAGACGACGCTTCATCCAGTCCCAAACATGCTCAATGGAGGACAGATCCGGAGATCTTGCTGGCCAGGGTAGTTGACTTACACCTTCTAGAGCACGTTGGGTGGCACGGGATACATGCGGACGTGCATTGTCCTGTTGGAACAGCAAGTTCCCTTGCCGGTCTAGGAATGGTAGAACGATGGGTTCGATGACGGTTTGGATGTACCGTGCACTATTCAGTGTCCCCTCGACGATCACCAGTGGTGTACGGCCAGTGTAGGAGATCGCTCCCCACACCATGATGCCGGGTGTTGGCCCTGTGTGCCTCGGTCGTATGCAGTACTGATTGTGGCGCTCACCTGCACGGCGCCAAATACGCATACGACCATCATTGGCACCAAGGCAGAAGCGACTCTCATCGCTGAAGACGACACGTCTCCATTCGTCCCTCCATTCACGCCTGTCGCGACACCACTGGAGGCGGGCTGCACGATGTTGGGGCGTGAGCAGAAGACGGCCTAACGGTGTGCGGGACCGTAGCCCAGCTTCATGGAGACGGTTGCGAATGGTCCTCGCCGATATCCCAGGAGCAACAGTGTCCCTAATTTGCTGGGAAGTGGCGGTGCGGTCCCCTACGGCACTGCGTAGGATCCTACGGTCTTGGCGTGCATCCGTGCGTCGCTGCGGTCCGGTCCCAGGTCGACGGGCACGTGCACCTTCCGCCGACCACTGGCGACAACATCGATGTACTGTGGAGACCTCACGCCCCACGTGTTGAGCAATTCGGCGGTACGTCCACCCGGCCTCCCGTATGCCCACTATACGCCCTCGCTCAAAGTCCGTCAACTGCACATACGGTTCACGTCCACGCTGTCGCGGCATGCTACCAGTGTTAAAGACTGCGATGGAGCTCCGTATGCTACGGCAAACTGGCTGACACTGACGGCGGCGGTGCACAAATGCTGCGCAGCTAGCGCCATTCGACGGCCAACACCGCGGTTCCTGGTGTGTCCGCTGTACCGTGCGTGTGATCATTGCTTGTACAGCCCTCTCGCAGTGTCCGGAGCAAGTATGGTGGGTCTGACACACCGGTGTCAATGTGTTCTTTTTTCCATTTCCAGGAGTGTAATTTTCGAAATTCGTCTGTAGCATCACATTTCCAATGCTTCAATTTTCTTCTGTTTCGGTTTTCCCACAGTCCATGTTTCGCTACCATACAGTGCTGTACTCCAGACACATATTCTCAGAAATTTCTTCCTCAAATGTTGATACGAGTAGATTTCTCTTGGCCAGGAATGCCCATTTTGCCAGGGCTATCCTGCTTTTGATGTCATCTTTGCTGTGTCCGTCATTGGTTATTTTACTGAGTAGGTAGTACAATTCCTTAACTCCATCTACTTTGTGACCATCAATCCTGATATTACGTTTCTCGCTGTCCTCATTCTGCTGCTTCTCATCTCTTTCGTCTTTCTTCGATTTACTTTCTTTAATTGCATCGAAACTGATGAAAAGGTTGATGGATATCTCAATTAAGGACAGAGTATTAGAAGCGCCAAAGAAACTGGCATAGGCATGAGTGTTCAAATACAGAGATATTTAAGCAGGCAGAATACGGCGCTGCGGTCGACAACGCCTATATGACAACAAGTGTTCGGCGCAGTTGTCATACCGCTTACTGCTGCTACAACGGCATTTTATCAAGATTTCAGTGAGTTTGGGCGTGGTGTTACAGTCGGTGCACTAGCGACGGGACACAGCATCTCCGAGGGAGCAATCAAGTGAGGATTTTCGCGCACAAAAATTTCACAAATGTACAGTGAATATCAGGAATCTGGTAAAACATCAAATCTCCGACATCGCTGCGGCCGAGAAAAGTTCCTGCAATAACGGGACCAACGACGACTGAAGAGAATCGCTCAACGTGACGGTAGTGCAACCCTTCCATAAATCGCTACATATTTCAACGATGGTCTATCAACAAGTGTCAGCGTGCGAACAATTCAACGAAACATCATCGACATGGGCTTTCAGAGCCGAAGGCCCACTCGTCTACGCTTGATGACTGCACAACACAAAGCTTTACGCCTCGCTTGGGCCCGTCAACACCGACGTTGGTCTGTTAAGTGGAACCATGTTGTCAGACGAGTCTAGTTTCAAATTGTATCGAGCGGATGGACGTGTACTGGTATGGAAATAAGCATGTCAGCAAGGGACTGTTCAAGCTGGTGGAGGTTCTGTAATGGTGTGGGGCGTGTGCAGTTGGAGGTCAGGTGACACGTTCGTAAGCATCCTGTCTGATCACCTGCATCTATTCACGGCCATTGTGCTTTGCGACGGACTTGGGTAATTCCAGCAGGACAATGCGACACCCCACACGACCAGAACTGCCGCAGAGTTGCTCGAGGAAGACGTTTCTGAATTCACACACTTTCACTGGCCACCTAACTTCCCAGACACGAACATTATTGAGCATATCTGGAATACCTTGCAACGCGCTGTTCAGAAGATATCTCCACCCCTTGTAGTCTTACTGATTTATGAACAGCTCTGCAGAATTCAGGCCGTCAGTTCCCTTTAGCACTGTTCCAGACATTAGTCGAGTTCATGCCAAGTCGTGTTGCGCCACTTCTCCATGCTCGCGGGGGCCCTACTCGATATTACGCAGGTGTACCGATTTCTTTGGCTCTTCTGTGTAGTAATTTCTACGTAAGTGTTAGTTACTGTGTAGTTATTGGTAAAATTATAAGATTTTTATAATCAAAATTTCGAAAATATGAATAAGGATTAATCCGATGGTTGAATGCATAGCGAAATATTTTACATTTCTATTTCGCCTAGATTCTGAGAAGAAATACTGATGAAATGACCATACGACTAAAAAGATCCATTATTGTTAAAATACGAATATCAGAGAGCTACTGTGAGGTTATCCATGTATTTACACCATTAAAAAAGAATAATTTTCTTAGGAAACAACTTCTAAACATAGTCAGAAAAAAATACAAAATTGCTTAATTGTTGGGTGTCTGGTTATTTTCCCACTGAGGCCTTTAATTTTTCCCTGCGTGAATAATCTCACTTAGGCTTTTGCAATTAACGTTCCGGTGAAAAAAGTGAACAAATTTAATTTGGTTTCAGAAATAATAACCAGTGTATGGAAATGTCGATGCAGTATGCTTAAAATGAAAAATCATAAATAACGTAACCACAGATGAAAAATCAATTAAGCAATGCGCTTCACATGAAATAAACTTCTAAAGTAAACCACAATATTATCAGCAGTAACAGAGAATTAAATAGGTCTGCATACTCGTTACGATGCTACTGCAATACGTAATTGTTTTCCTCTGTTATATGTCGATAGTTTTGTTATTTTTACATGCAATTCTGTAGACACCTTGATTTTGAAAGTAGTAATTTTGTTTTTATTAATATAAATTTGCATGAAACTCTGTGTGCAAGATAATTATTACTGTCAATTTATAATTTTTCTATCCACACATCCACGGCCAGTGTCGCTAACGCAGATCACGGTCACACGCTCCTACATTTGGTTCGAGACCAGAGGATAAAGGTCTTCATCAAGAGCAGAGAATGTATACGGTTTCATGAACGGAAGGGTGAAGAATGTGCGGACTACTATTAAAAGAAAGAATAACAGAAAAACGATATCTTTGTGCTTATGTCCAACTTGTCACGCTCGGGGCAATTGTATATTTATACCAATGAGCATCCTTTACGCTATGTTACAGTGGACGACACTCTGTCGTTTCATCTCAAAGGGAACAACTTTATTCCACTACTAACTCACGAAGTAAGCTCAACGACCTCTTCCCTGTAGATCTAAATAGTTGATAAAATCATCCGTTTGGTAGTACAGTATCTTCCGTTTCTCTGAACAAAAAATTTCAAGAGAGCACGGTGATGAGATACTTCATTCGCCACACTATCTTCTCAATTAAAACTCCTGTTCCAAAACTGAAAGAATGAACATCAGACGTCAGTATGTTTACATTTGACATGCACGTGCAATTCCGACGTGGGAAGAAAGTTGAAGATAGGCAAATAATAATGTTGAATAAATACGCCACACGTAAATTGGAGAGAGCAGACTTCCTTTTAGGTGACAATGTTTGTGCGAAATCTTGAGAGACTTAACTGCTAAGGTCATCAGTCCCTAAGCTTACACACTACTTAACCTAAATTATCCTAAGGACAAACACACACATATCCATGCCCGAGGGGGGACTCGAACCTCCGCCGGGACTAGCCGCACAGTCCATGACTGCAGCGCCATAGACCGCTCGGCTAATCCCTCGCGGCCCTTTTTAGGTGACAAAATAACATTTTTGAGCGAAAGATCCATCGAGTCATTCGAAATACCACTTTACTGCATGATAGTTATCAAGTCTGGCCAGAAAAACCCCTTCCTAATCTCATATTACAAATAAGGAGCGTCTTTTGAACCGTATTAAATGCAGACGAGATCAAAATACATTTCGCCGCGGTTTCACTCCAATTGCTGTTTAGCGCCTTTCAGTCAGATCGGGTCATTTCGATTTGTTTCCAATACTAATTTAGTGCTGAAAAACATGAATCGAATTAAATTATATTATGTACACCATAGCCTACGGTTCAAAAGGTTTTACGTTCAAGACATATTCTAGCCTGCGTTATCAGCTCTCTCTTTAGTTGGGTGTTCACTCTGCTTTGCTCTTGCTGATCACAATGTGGATTTGGCTGCGTGACTGTACTCATTCAATCATCATGGGCGGGGGAAGGGGGTGGAGACGGGTGCGCTATTTACCCGTGGGAGAGCGGCCAAAGGAAGTAGAATGAAAAATATAGCTGCGGATACTGAAAGACAGCGAACTGATGTACTTTGCGAACAATCATTTTCAATGAAATTTCCAATGTGAGTACATTGATGTATTATTCGTATGGGATATATTGCATAAATATATGTTTTTATGCTTTGATTGAGATTTACTGCTGTAGTTATGACGTGAGGAGACGTATACCCCTTTAAGTACTTTAGATCCGTATTTAAGTAATCTTGAGTCGTGTCGCAGTCACAAGTAAGCAGATTCAAGTCTAGAAGCATCTCAGTATTCTACCTGGCGAAAGCAAAATGTAAAGTTTACAGCGTACCGAGCGAAGTGGAACAAGATCCCAGACTCAGTTACGTGAGGGAATATGTAACTTCCATCATACAACTGCAAAGCATTGTGCAGATGAGCGCACTCGAAATTCCATTGTTGTGTCGTGTGAGGTAGGTTACACTCTTGTTCATAATATTGCTGCTGAAATGTTAAATTGTTATACTGAGAACAAAAAGATCCTGGCATTGACTTTTCTCTTGCACCAGAAAGAAGGAAACAGAAAGATTGTAACACATCTATCTACCGTCAACAACATGTTAGTAACTTTATTTTCTTGTGTTATGACCTGTGTGTAACAATAAAATCAGTAAAAAACTGAAATGAACGTTTCAAACGGTATTATGTGAAAACATGATTGTATCGAGACGTATTTTTGTTCAGTGTATTTTTTCAAAACATATTAACAAAATGGCGTCTTCATTCATAGGGAAATGATTTCAGTCATGACTAATAATGAAACTTAATCTAAATTAGCAAGGTATTGCCATAAAAATTTTGAAATATGTCTTTTGGTTAGGAAACGAAATATTTTCCTTTCTTCGGGGTTCCTGTAAAATTATGACCTGTGCAGTTAATACGGTTTGAAACGATGCTTCTGAAGTAGAATGTGAATGAATTGAAGACGCTCGTGAGTGAACAGAAAAAAACACCCAGTCTTCAGGCCACAAATGGCCCATCTGGACCATCCGACCGTCATGTCATCCTTAGTTGAGAATGCGAACAGGAGGGGCGTGTGGTCAGCACACCGCTCTCAAGGTCGTTATGATGGTTGTCTTTGACCGGAGCCGCTACTATTCGGTGGAGTAGCTCCTCAATTGGCATCACGAGGCTGAGTGCACCCCGAAAAATAGCAACAGCACATGGCGCCCTGGATGGTCACCTATCCAAGAGCCGGCCAAGCCCGACATTTCTTAACTTCAGTGATCTCACGGGAACCGGTGTATCCACTGCGGCAAGACCGTTGCTAGTGAACAGAAAATATCATAGTCTTAAATCACTAGACGCCCCGTTGATAATGGGCTATGAGTTCTACCGAAACGATAGCTTAGTCGTCATTGGGCTAACCGCGTAGTGACTACGTTTTTAAGCCGTACATCTAAAAGTTAAGGTATACGATATCATGAGACAGTGTGCGACTAATGGAATACCTTTATTTGTCTTGAAAGTAACCGTCGTAGTCCTCAATGTCAGCTGATGTTTCCACACACCACTCCAGCTTGAACAAGTAGAAACCGACTTCATTTAGATTTTCCGACATCCGAAGATACAACAGGAAACACTGAGTAGTCTCTAGCATATGTGTCCGGAAGATGGAGGGGTAGGTATCGACTTTTACTTCAGCGCAACATTCACGGCCTTTTTTGGAAATAATTATCTACGTTTCTGCACGCTGCAGCTTTAGCATTGCAGAGTGCGACGGAAAATACTTTCGCTTCAGCGCTTACTATATAATTTACGTTTATTTGTCGTTAGGATGTGGACGAAATATGGGACGATTCCTTGGTGTGGCAGCACATTCGACACTGTCTTGCAATGAGGACAGACACCTTCATAGGAAAGTGTCGAAATAGTGTCTCAGAACGTCCGCTCCACATCAACTTAGCTGTTTCTAGTTCCCGCAAGGATACTCAGATTCTTCCTTTCGTCCAGATTAATAACAATAGGTGTGAACAAGACCTGTGTTGGTTTGCTGAGTATGTTTTTTATGTCAGAGATAAATTTTTGTCTGTAAAGCGATTCATAAAACTGCTCTACTGGCTTTCTCTTCTAAGAGATATGCTAGTACTTGTACATCGGCTATGCTTCCAAGTCGTAGAGTTTACTTCAGTACACTGTTTCTTTCACCGCAGTTTCACTTGTGATGCTTGATCCTCTTCGGATTTTTCAGTCCAAACTCTTGCATTTGTTTGTTTTACTGCGTATATATTAACTTTCGGAAAGGTAAAGGCACAAGACAGGCAGTCTCTACGTTGCACATGGTAATGGAAGAAAGACTGAAGAACACATCATACGATTTGTCGATGGAAAATGCGTTCGATACTGTAACGTGGAACAAGATGTTCGAAATTCTGAGAATAATAGGGTTAATCTCCGGAAAGACGAGTAATGTACAAAATACACAAGAAATAAGACAGAGCAAGAAGACTGGGGGACCAAGAACGCGGTTCTAGGATTAAAAAGGGGGTAAGACAGGGTGCAGTCTTTCGTCACTACAGTTGAATCTACACTACTGGACATTAAAATTACTATACCACGAAAATGACGTGCTACAGACGCGAAATGTAACCGACAGGAAGAAGATGCTGAGATATGCAAATGATTAGCTTTTCAGAGCATTCACACAAGGTTGTCGCTGGTGGCGACACTTACAACGTGCTGACATGAGGAAAGTTTCCAATCGATTTCTCATACACAAGCAGCAGTTGACCGGCGTTGCCTGGTGAAACGTTGTTGTGATGATTCGTGTAAGGAGGAGAAATACGTGCCATCACGTTTCCGACTTTGATAAAGGTCGGATTGTAGCCTATCGCGATTGCGGTTTATCGTATCGCGACATTGCTGCTCGCGTTGGTCGAGATCCAATGACTGTTAGCAGAATATGGAATCGGTGGGTTCAGGAGGGTAATACGGAACGCCGGGCTGGATCCCAACGGCATCGTATCACTAGCAGTCGAGATGACAGGCATCTTATCCACATGGCTGCAACGGATCGTGCAGCCATGTCTCGATCCCTGAGTCAACAGATGGGGACGTTTGCAAGACAACAATCAACTGCACGAACAGTTCGACGACGCCTGCAGCAGCCTGGACTATCAGCTCGGAGACAATGGTTGCGGTTACCCTTGACGCTGCATTACAGACAGGAGCGCCTGCGACGGTGTACTCAACGACGAACCTGGGTTCACGAATGGCAAAACGTCATTTTTTCGGATGAATCCAGGTTCTGTTTACAGCATCATGATGGTCGCATCCGTGTTTGGTGACATCGCGGTGAACGTACATTGGAAGCGTGTATTCGTCATCGCCATAGTGGCATATGCCCGCATCTCGTGGTCGTGCGGTAGCGTTCTCGCTTCCCACGCCTGGGTTCCCGGGTTCGATTCCCGGCGGGGTCAGGGATTTTCTCTGCCTCGTGATGGCTGGGTGTTGTGTGCTGTCCTTAGGTTAGTTAGGTTTAAGTAGTTCTAAATTCTAGGGGACTTATGACCACAGCAGTTGAGTCCCATAGTGCTCAGAGCCATTTGAACCATAGTGGCATATCACCCGGCGTGATGGTATGGGGTGCCATTGGTTACACGTCTCAGTCACCTCTTGTTCGCAATGTCGGCACTTTGAACAGTGGACGTTACATTTCAGATGTGTTACGACCCATGGCTCTACCCTTCATTCGATCCCTGCGAAACCCTACATTTCAGCAGTATAAAGCACGGCCGCATGTTGCAGGTCCTGTATGGGCCTTCCTGGATACAGAAAATGTTCGACTGCTGCCCTGGCCAGCACATTCTCCAGATCTCTCACCAATTGAAAACGTCTCGTCAATGGTGGCCGAGCAACTGGCTCGTTGCAATACGCCAGTCACTACTCTTGATGAACTGTGCTATCGTGTTGAAGCTGCATGGGCATCTGTACCTGTACACGGTATCCAAGCTCTGTTTGACTCAATGCCCAGGCGTATCAAGGCCGTTATTACTGCCAGAGGTGGTTGTTCTGAGTACTGATTTCTCAGGATCTATGCGCCCAAATTGCGTAAAAATGTAATCACATGTCAGTTCTAGTATAATATATTTGTCCAATGAATACCCGTTTAACATCTGCATTTCTTCTTGGTGTAGCAATTTGAATGGCCAGTAGTGTATATATCGAGGAAGCAATGACGGAATTAAAGAGTTCAAGAGTGGAGGTTAAAATTTAGAGTTAAAATGTATCAGTGATAAGATCCGCTGATGACATTGCTATCCTCATTGGAGGTGAAGACGAATCACAATATCTATTGAGTGGAATGACAATTCTGATCAGTATAAACTATGACGTGAGGGCAAGAAAGACGAAAGATGAAAGTAATGGGAAGTAGCTGAAATGGCAATAGCGACTAAATTAACATCAAAATTTTTGATCAGAAAGCAGACAAAGTTAAAGAATTCGGCTACCCTGAAAGCAACCTGTGACGGGTGCAGCAATGTAGACATACAGAGCTATCACTGATAGACAGGTGATTCCCTGCCAAAATAAGCCCAGTAGTATCAAACATAAGACTTAATTTGTTTAAGGAATTGCGGAGAATATAGATTTGAGGCTTATCATTGTTTGGCAGTGAATCAGGGACAGAACAGAAGGTGACACTACAGAATAATTTTAAAAAACAGGCGGATTGCTAAGGTAAGGAATGAGTAGGTTTTCTTCGGAGTAGGGGAGGAAAGGACCATATGGAAAACACGGGCAATAAGAAGCTACTGGATGATAGGACCTGTATTAAGACATCATGAAATAACTTCCATGGTACTAATGGGAACTGCAGAGGATAAAATCTCTACAGAAAACGGAGATAGGAATGTATGCAACAAATAATTGAGCAGGCTGGGTGCAGGAACTACTCTGAGATACAGAGCTCGTCACAAGAGAGGAATTCGCAAGGGCCGCAACAAGCCAGCCACGATGACTTTATCATGCTACTGTTCGACCTGGAGCACTCATAAATCTTTATCTAAATTCTTACTCAGTCTTTATTGGCAAAGACAATTGTATTTCTTTTTTTAATGATGTCTGAAATCAGATTTACAAATCTGAGTTTCTAACTGACGTAGCTTCCGTGGAAACCGTATTCTGTTTCTTACAGGAAAGTGACAAAGTTATTTGAGAGGGCTTTTGGGTTGAATGCAATCATACCTGTAGTGTATGTGGTTAGGAGTATATTATAAGAGTTAGAATTCCTGAGCCAGATAAGGAGAAGCGGAGAAACAAAGCAAACCACCCGTGCGGAACTGCGTCTGATGAGCCGAGGCCGGCGCCGCGACTTGGTGCCTAATCCGCGTGGCCGGCGGCCAGAGAGGGCTGCCGCGGGGGTCGTAATGCCGGCGCGGATCGTTAATGCCGAGAGTAAACAAAGGGCGGCCGATGGCGCGTCATTAAGTGAGCCGCGGGCAGCCAGGCGGCCAGCTTCAGGGGCCGGTGGGGGGTGGTGGTGTGGGGGGGAGGGAGCGTTGACGGGGGTGGGGGTGGGGCGTGGGAGCGCACACTCCGCGACCTCCAACGTGCGATACAGCGAAGCGCGTATACACATGAGTGACAGTCCAATACAGACAGATGAGACGGGCCGAGGTACAGCGTAACGGCTGGCTAGCCCGTTGTTTTCTTGAAGTTTTGAAGAAAGTCCGACTGCACACACGAAAAATTCTATCTGAATTATGTTACTTGCTTTATAGTCAAGAACCCGTCATGTCTAACAGATCAGAAGCAGCTGGTCACGATGGCATCAAAGTCCAAATTATGAAGAATATTGTTTGTTGACCCGCTACTGTCCACTATAACAGACATCTTCAACCACTCCTTCAAAAATGTTCAAATGTGTGTGAAATCTTATGGGCCTTAACTGCTAAGGTCATCAGTCCCTAAGCTTACACACTACTTAACCTAAATTATCCAAGGGACAAACACACACACCCATGCCCGAGGGAGGACTCGAACCTCCGCCGGGACGAGCCCCACAGGCCATCACTGCAGCACCTTAGACCGCTCGGCTAATCCCGCGTGGCAACCACTCCTTAATCACGAGTTTTTTTCCCTGAGGTTTGGAAACAAGGACTTGTTAATTCACTACTTAAAAAGGTCGCTGCCACTACACCCCCTGATTATCGGCTATTTTAATTCTTCCTGCACTGTTCAAAGCCTTGGAGTATGTAGTCCACAACTAGCTAACAAACTACCTATCCACAAACAACTTACTAGATATAGGTTTCTGTAAACATCGTAGCGCAACTTCCGCCTTAATAAAGGTAAAAGATGAGCTGAACCTGGCCATAGATGCACAACAGACAACTATCATATGCTTTTCAGATTTCAGCAAAGCTTTTGATGCTGTCTACTTTGACATTTTACTTGCCAAACTTAGGAGCCTAAATTTCTCGCCAAGTGCAGTGCAATGCTTTCCCTCATACCTGACGTCTCGCCAGTAATAGGTTATGTCCGGCACCATAAAGTAACAGTGGAGGAGTAGTATCGCTCACGGTTCGGTATTAGCACCTATACTGTTTTCATTTTATGTCAATGACGTGTCATCAGTGTTGCCCTACTACAAATACTACATCTACGCTGATGACGCGCAGTTATATCTAACTAAAACCAATAAACCTGAAGACAGTTATCGAGAATCTCAGTACCGATCTGTGTACAGACAAAATCCTTTCGATCCGACTCCCTCGTTCAGCCATTTTCTCGAAGTACTTGCCAGTAGCAGAAACTCGACTGTAGAACAGTCTCCCCATTATATTACAGAACTGAATAACATCTCCAGCTTGGGAACATAGTTAACGACACATTAACTAAAGGAATCTTACAAAAAAATTAAAGCAATGGGAAGGGACAGAGGAGAGGTGATGAACATAGGTTGACAGGGTATGTGATATTATTACAACTGAGTCAAATTTGCAAAGAAATAGGCTGTAGGACATCACTTCTCTCTATAACGTTGCATCCCTGGCATTGATGCGTGCACTGGCTCGCTTAGAAAGGGTTTCGTAGAGAAATTGTATCCTCTCCTGAAGCAAGCTGGTCCACAGCATTGTATCTGGCCTTGGATGTCCTGGACACTGGCACTGGGACGGACTGTATTTGTCATTAGTCATACAGGACCAGCACCTGGTGTCATAACATTTGGCTCACTGTATGATCAAAAAGGTTACGTACATGGTAACGTTGTTCTAT
Source organism: Schistocerca cancellata (assembly GCF_023864275.1). Lineage (NCBI taxonomy): Eukaryota > Metazoa > Arthropoda > Insecta > Orthoptera > Acrididae > Schistocerca > Schistocerca cancellata. The sequence continues at coordinate 292,993,789 of NC_064630.1, read as the reverse complement.
CCACCGACCTACTCTTCGGGCACACCATATTTGCCAATCACTTATCCTCGTCTTTTCTAAGCCATTCAGCATCCACGCATCATATCCTTACAAGGTTATTCACCACACAATTATCTTCAGAAGAGACTTCATAACATTTGAATTTATATTCTTGCAATTAAATTTATGTTTCCAGATATGCTTCTTTCCTATCGTCAACCTGCATTTTGAATGCCCTGTGCTGCGGCCATTGTCAAATTTAGATAAACTCAACTTCTGGTGTGTCAACTCCTAGTCTAACTTTATAAACATCATTCGATTTAATTCGGCTACGTTCTATTACACCTGTTTTAATCTTCTTTATATTTATCTTATAACGTCTTTCCAAGAAATTATCCATTCTGTCCAACTGATCTTCCAACTTCTTTTACAGAAATAACAATTTTATCGGCTAATCTCAAAGTTTTGATTTCTTCTCCTCGATATTTCATTTCGTTTCCTAATTCTGCTTCGTCTCATTTACTGCAAGCCCAATGACAGTTTGAATGACATCGGTGAGAGTTGCTGTATAATTCCCTTTCAACTGCTACTTCCTTTTCTTGTCCTTGGACACACTTAACTTCAATCTTATTTGTATGCAAGTTGTAGGGAACATTTTATTCCCTGCATTTTATTCCAGCTACCGTAAGACTCTCAAATAACATATTCCAGTCAACAGTGTCTAAGCCTATCTCCAATACTACAAATGCTACAGTGACGGAAAAGAAATCACAACACGAAGAAGGGGTTGTGCGACATAAAGTTGTTAGGCATCTTTCTACGTCTGAGAGATGATGTCTATTCAAATTTCGTGCCATTTGCTTAAGAGTGCCGTTAGTAACGTTACTGTGAGGATGCAAATTAGGGTTGCTTTAATTACATGCTGTAAGGTCATGAGCGTTAGTCACCTTCAGGATTGGATGTGGCGTGTTGATTTTAGTTAAAAGTGCCTACAAAGCAACAAAGACGCACTTACTATGTACTTACATGTATAATTTGACCTTGCCACCTACATCAGAATATTTTTATGGTATTAAGATGACAGTAGCCGATACCGGTAATAGTCAAGTGTAAAAGTTTGTGTGATCAAGATAAACCTGTAAAATAAAGTGCAACATTATGAGCACACATTTTCAGATTTCAATTAATAAAGATGATGATGATGATGATGATGATGTTTGGTTTGTGGGGCGCTTGACTGAGCATTTATCAGCGCCCGTACGAATTCCCAACTTTTGCTCAGTCCAATCTCGCCACTTTCAAGAATGAAACAATAAAGACGCCATTATCGGTGAGTCTGAACGAGGACGTGTAACAGGGCTGCGAGAAGGTAGATGTTATTTCTGCTTAGAAAGTCTTAACAGAAATGCAGCCACTTCACATGGTTGCTGGTAGCGGTGGTCACGGTAATGAATGATCGCAAGAAGACGGCCACGTAGAACTACCGAAAGTGAATACTATCGTGTTCGGCATGTGACATTAGCACATCGTACTGCACCCGCAGCTGCAATTTGAGCAGCAGTTGGTACCACAGTAAGACAACGAACGGCTAGTTTCTTGAAGGACAGCTCCGAGCCAGACTTCCTGCAGCGTACATTCCAATGATCCCAAACCATCGCCATTTGCGACTTCAGTGACGTCGAGCGAGAGCTCCTTGCAGGCCAGAATGGAGCTCTGTTGTGATGAAAGTTGGTTCTGACTCAGCGTGAATGATCGCCTTGTGCTGGTTAAAAGGGGGCCAGTTGAGGGTCTGTAACGTACCTGTCTGCGTGATAGACACACTGGATTTATGATCTGGTGGGGTGGGGGGGGGGGGAGAAGGGGCGAGCGATTATGTATGACAGCTGGAGCACTGCCGTGATTATCCCACGCACCCTAATTACGAATCTGATGATTCGACCTAATGTGTTGCCATTCATGAATAGCATTCCACAGGTTGTTTTCCAACAGGATAACGCCCTCCCTCATAACACTGTTGTAAGCCTAGACACTCCACAGAGTGTCGACATATTATCTTGGCCAGTCGAGCACATATGGGACATCGTCGAACTCCAACGTGTTTCACAAATAGCATTAATCGTCCCTGTATTGATCGACCAAGTACAACAAGCATCGAACTCCGTCCCATAAATTGACATCCGGCACCTGTACAACACAATCAAGACAATGCATGCACTTTTGTATCCTTGTATTCAACATTTTGGTGGTTACATCGGTTATTAATGTACTAGAATTTCACATTTGCGATGGCTTATCTCGTTTTTACATTTACCTGTGATCTTGCAACGCATGTAAATATGTGACTTACACAAATGCATTCCCGAAATTCCATTAATCGTCAGTAATTATCTTTTGGTGAAGCAATTTCTTTCAGAATTGCTAGTTGTTGCACCTATACTTATACTCTGAAACTGACGTTATAGTGGCATTTTTCCTTTCCAGCTGCCCTTCCTATGTATTCATAATCAACACTAACTCCTGCATTTACCATTTCATTGCAGGTTCATTGCTGGTGTAGGCTGGGGCTATATCTTTTTCCTACTCTCGCATATCGTCTGCACTGCCGTTATACCTAAAGACTCCCCTCCTGTCTACTTTCTCCAGTACACCGACGACAACGTTTTCCTACCGCCCTACCTCACTTCCAGAAATTTCAGCGGTCTTTTAAACTCCACGATAACCAGTTTAGCTAGTTCAGCTGTTGGTACAACCTGCATCTCCTTCAGTCAACCTTTCCAAGCCGCAGGCAATAATTACAGGACGAACTACCATCAACATCCACGTATATGGCTTCTTTAAATGACACACACTCTTGAAAGTTATGTGATTGACATACGTTCTAATTTTTTTAAGGACATCACTTGAGTATTTAACACTGCTCTTAGCGGTTTCGAGCAGCCAGTGGTCGCGTATAAAATTTCTATATCTGCGTATTGTTGCCTTCAGTGTTGTCTACAACACAACGGTAACAGCTTACAGCATGTTTCTTCGGATGTTATTTCATTCTTTCTGTTACTAAGATGGCTACTTGTCTTATCTCATTTATTCTGCAGTGGTCCTTTGTTTCCTCTTATTATTTCTTAATAATCGAAGATGACCACAGGATAGTCGAAACCGGTTAGGACATTCTAAAATGATAATGGGATTGTGTTATAAATCATATAAAAAATAATAAATCGTTTCTACCTCACCATTTACGCTAGCACACTAAAGTATCTCAGACTAACCCTCAAATCATAAATTGAAAGGAAATGCGACAGCCTAACCATAAAAAAGGCCCACAGTATACTAAAACTGCTAAAATTACCAATCAGTCTACCACGTTCCTGGCCGAGCGGCTCTAGGCGCTACAGTCTGGAACCGCGCGACCGCTACGGTCGCAGGTTCGAATCCTGCCTCGGGCATGGATGTGTGTGATGTTCTTAGGTTAGTTAGGTTTAAGTAGTTCTAAGTTCTAGGGGACTGATGACCACAGCAGTTACGTCCCATAGTGCTCAGAGCCATTTGAACCATTTTTATACCATGCTCCACACCTATATAGCCTTAATCCGACAGATCGTCTCTTAACTCAATGATGCCTGTATGTCAACAAAATGTCATCACTCGCTCCAAATCCTAGAACGTCATGCACTCTGCCCCACATTCCGTATCTGTCTACTGTCCCCTAGGAGGATCCCACATGAACTTACCAATTTCCTCTCCTACAATGAACACCTTCGAATTTCCTCCACTTCCACAAACATGACACGGACCATACTATTGCTTCATCACTAGTTATTATTCTCTCTTGCCTGCAGCTCTCATAGCAGCACATGACCCCACCCTTATTTCTATGCACTCTCCCTGTGGTGTCACCGCCACACACCACACTTGCTAGGTGGTAGCCTTTAAATCGGCCGCGGTCCGCTAGTATACGTCGGACCCGCGTGTCGCCACTATCAGTGATTGCAGACCGAGCGCCGCCACACGGCAGGTCTAGAGAGACTTCCTAGCACTCGCCCCAGTTGTACAGCCGACTTTGCTAGCGATGGTTCACTGACAAATTACGCTCTCATTTGCCGAGACGATAGCTAGCATAGCCTTCAGCTACGTCATTTGCTACGACCTAGCAAGGCGCCATTATCATTTGCTATTTATCTTGTGATTCATGTACCGTCAGACTGATGTTCACCAATTATGGATTAAAGTTAAGTATTCCAGAAGCTACGTAACTTTTTTACTAGACTCAACTCCTATAACTGTTCCAGACCTCACGCCAGCCTGCGTGAGCTTAAACGCGTGCCTTTCGGCTACCAATCATAGTGGCTTGGCTGTCTTGCCAAGTCACAACACTCCCCGTCCTATCCCACTGAAGAAAAACTCACCTGACTACGAAATCAGCCCAGCTTTAACAGAATACTCTTCTCCCAATCCATGTCAGGGCTCCTGTTTGTCTCCTCTCCTCCCGCTACATTTTCCTACCTCCTTTCTAAACGCTAAACGCTTGTCTGGGTTACGCTCACTCTTCCATCCCACATCCTTTCCGAAACATTCTCCCTCCAACAACAATCTTTACTTGCTACTCATTTCCTGTTACTTCAGTAAAGTGTTCTCCTTTTCTTATGAAGACTATCGTCAGTTCATTGTAATTAAAATCTTCAGAGTCCCAGCACCTATTTTAATAATTTTAAATACATGGGGAACGCTTTCCAGAATTAATTTTCACTCTGCTGCGAAGTGTACACTGATTTTAAGCTCCCTGGCAGATAGAAACTTTCTGTGAAGGGCAAAGGTCCCTTTTTCGAGTCCCAGTTTGGCACGCAGTTTCAATCCGCCAGGAAGTTCTGAGACGTGGCAGACCACTCCCTCACTTTAACTACGCTGCCAGTCAGATCAATATTGATATGTTAGGTCATGATCTCCGTGTTCTCCAGTACTACATTTGGTATGTGTGGTTTGTGACTCTTTACATGAGGAAATTGTGGGCAGAATGTTCATAGAAGTGCATATGTAGCCTGCAAAGAACCTGTACCCGGGAGGGCCATGGTGGAGGCGACGGAGTACAGGGAGAAAGATGGATTGCGGTCCATAAAAGTCGTGTCCAGCGACCTGACTGTGAGAGTAATTCGGGGAAGCAGAGCTCTGTGAATTGTACCTGCAGAGGGACTTTGGACCTGAGGAATCTTCCCACTCGTCGGTAACAGGATGCGTAAGGAATGTAGCATTCTCGGAATGCTATGCAACAATTCAAACACATAAAATCAGCAGTTTTATTTCTCGGAAGCAAATTGACAATACTTTGATTACAGAAAATGTCGCTAGCGAGAGGCGAAGTATACAGAAAGTCCAAGTAAGTATTTCACTGTTTTCATGTCGCCTCTGGCTAGCGACATTTGTTGTAATCAAAGCTAGGTATTGTCAATTTGCTTTCTAGAAATAAAACTATTCCGAGAACGCTGCATCCCTTAGGCACCCTGTTACCGATAAGTGGGCAAGACCCCACAACTGGTGACGAAGTGTCAGAAACAAACTACATGCCTCCCGGCCACGGACTTCTTTTTTTTGCGCTGGCGTATTAATTTTTGTTTTTTGTTTTTCCTTTGCAGTGGCGCATATTGCTTTAACAGTTCCTTTTCGTTTTTGCTAAACAGTGTATCCAGGTGGGCGTTGCAGAAATTGTCTTTCTACATATTTTTACCTATTTTTACTTGTCTTATCTACTTGTTAAATTTGTGTCTTCCTAGATGCCCACCCTTCTAGTTCCGCGCCCTGCTCAGGCGCCGCAGCTGCAAACGTTAGATGCCACACAGCTAATACAGATGTTTCAGTTTCAGTCACAGCAGATACCTACTCTGGTCAACACGGTGCAGCAGGTACTGGCCAATGCTGCGCGCCCACCGGAACAAGCACTGCCTACTACAGCTGCTTTACCACCTTTTCGACAGTTTTGTGGCCAAGAGCAGGAATGGCTTGAGTAATTAGTCCACTCCGAATCACATCTCATTGCTCACAACGTCCCAGGTATTCTGAAACTTCCCCAACTATTACCAACGGTAGGAAGTGCGGCGTTCCGATTAATTCAAAAACTCTGTCCTAACGCCACTCCGAGTCAACTTAGTTATGATTAGGTGGTACAGGCCCAGAAGAACTATTATGACCAACAGGTGAATGTGGTAGCTGACCCGTGCGTGGCTCGTGTTCCCGCCATGTATTTTACACCCTGTTTTTAACGTACTTCCACCTCACTACGTTAATTTAAATTACTACTGTTACTCAGTTGCTCCTTTGCCTGACCATGACTGGCACTAGCTGCGCATATCGATATATCCCCTCTCATAGTATCCTTACTCGACTGCTATTACTTCCCGGTCGTTGTCTGTCGTAGGCGAGTTCGGGTTGCGAGTTCGGGTCTGCCAATCAGTTGGAACGTGTCTGGAGCGCAGTCCGGACCTGGCAGCCGGAAGTTGCAATGCGGCACTAGTGCAGTCGGGTTGGAGCAGCAGTGAGGTCTGCGTCGACATTGCTCGCCCAACCATTGCCGCCACGGATCACTTGAGCCGGGCCACGGTCTTGGTGGATCGGTAGTTGATCGTCCTACCGGACGACGCGTTTGGGATCGCCGATCGTTCATTAGTCGGTTGTGTGTGTGCGCGCATCGACTCCCGATTTGTCTTCGTGCCTGCTTAGTTACTGTTGGGTATCGTTCAGGTCTTCGTGCAAGTGTTCGTCAGGTTGTGTGTGTAGTTGGCGTTATGTCCACTTTTTACTATTTTAGACGTTGACGGCACTCTGAGAAGAGTCGGTCGGTTGCTGCGGACCAGGGAAGTTACCTCCGAGCGGTGCAGTGGTTGGGTCCGCTGGTGGTCCCTGCGCAGTGTCGGAGCGTGTGTGGAGCTGTCCGATCGCTACGAGTTTCGTGGTTCACCGACCCAGGACGTCAAAGTTGAGTAGTGGTTTCAACTACCCAAGCCACGTCCATCCATTTTGTGGTGGTTCGTTTCTGTGGTTAGCTGTTGGGGAGGTTTTCCTGTGAGCAACAGAGAGTGTTTCTATTGCTGAAATTTAGCTCCCATGCGGTGCAATTAATTATATTGGTTGACTACAATTCGACTGTACCAGCGGAATTTTTTGCCTTGTGGCCGTTAGTGTGCCGGTTACCTGCCCTGGCCACTAATGTAATTTCAGGCAGCGTCCTTTCCTCACCTGTTGTCACTGTCCAACATAGTGTGCAATTTTGACAGCTAATACATACTTCATTGTGGATTATCACGTTCGTAACCTTTTATGTTTGAGTTCTCATGTACTGAATGATGGCATGCAAGTCGCTGTGTCGGTCGGTCTGTGGCTGCCCGATGGTTGGGTTCCGACGGATCAAGTGTAGTTGGCCTCACTACATGTCTCACCTAAGTGAACGAGGGCAGACCGACCTCCCTGGAGGCTTCTGAGTGCCGTTGTCTTTGTTGTCTTTCCCATCGGTGTTTAATTATTTGTTTTCAGCTGCTTAAAAATTTAAGGCTTGTGGTTATATTTTTTTAAAAATTCTGGATAATTAATTGTGGGCTTTCAACCTTGCAACTTTATTCTTAAAAATTATCTTTCAAGCTTAAATATTGCGGCCTTCTGCCTTTAAAAGATTGTGGTAATATATTTTAAAATTTTGAAACTTAATTGGGCCTTTAGCCATTGGTATTGCGCCTTGCACATGTTTGTTCTACCTATTTTGCCTTGAGGCTTTCCACCTAGCTGTGATACATGTTTTTTTAATTATTTTATTCGCTATTTTAACTGCATTATTATCTTGTTGATTTTTAGATTTCTTGTTTGGAGGCCTTCAGATGTGAAAGAGTTGCATTTGGTAAAGGTTCAGCTATGTGCCGCTTTGGTTGTAAATATGTTACTAAATTACAATAAATTACAATTAGAAGGTGAATCTGACCCCAACCTAATTTGGCCATTTCCACAATCCTAGTTACCTGTTCCGCCCAGCGGGTTTAGCGCCCGTTTCAGTAGTAGCTAGATATGAATTCTTCAGTTGCAAAAAACGGTCAGAAAAAACTTATCGCGAGTGGGTAACAGATTTGCAAGATATGACAAGGAAATGTAAATTCAAATGTGCTTGTGGTGCTTTATATTCAGATGTTATGTTGCGTGAAGCGATCGTGTACAATGCACCTGATGTCAAAACAATGAACTGTTAGGCTGTCCTCGTCTCTCAAATATTAGCACGCGACTGAGGGCTTTTAAAGGACAAGGCATCCTCGTTATCGGAAAGTGTACTTTGCCTGCCATTTATCGCTTGCATACGCGAACAGTGACTTATACAGTGCCCCAATCGTGCGACTGTGAGAACATATTTGGTCTTGAGTCTTTTGATTCGTTTGGCTTTAACGTTCGGGACACTGTGTTGTCAGTGTCTGCTTTCAATTCCAAAGACAGTGAAGCTAGCTTGATAAGAAATGGTTCAAATAGCTGTGAGCACTGTGGTACTTAACATCTGTGGTCATCAGTCCCCTAGAACTTAGAACTACTTAAACCTAATTAAGGACATCACACACATCCATGCCAAGGGCAGGATTCGAACCTGCGACCGTAGCGGTCACGCTGTTCCAGACTGAAGCGCCTAGAACCGCACGGCCAGCTTGCTAAAAGAATTCCCGGAACTCTTTTCGGAAGGTTTAGGCAAAGTTAACTATTTTGTTGCACATATTACTCTCAAAGACAATGCTTAGCCGAAATTTTTCCGGGCTACAACTGTTCTCATTGCATTACGGGAAAAAGTCGCGGCTTAACTTTAAGAATTGGAAGATAACAGACTTATTGCACCCGTATTAGCTAGTCAATGGGCAAGTCCACTGGTTTTGCTCCCCAAACTATCGGGTCGCATTCGCCTCTGTGTTTACTTTAGGTCTACAGACAACCCACAAACTGTAATCGATTCTCATCCATTGCCACGCCCAGAGGATCTAATGGACAAATGAGGCGCTGGACGCTAATTTTCAGAAATTGATTTGCGTGACGCCTATCTTCAAATACCGCTCGATGAAGCATCTCAGCCGGCCGGTGTGGTCGTGCGGTTCTAGACGCTTCAGTCTGGAACCGCGTGACCGCTACGGTCGCAGGTTCGAATCCTGCCTCGGACATGGATGTGTATGCTGTCTTTAGGTTAGTTAGGTTTAAGTAATTCTAAGACTGGGGGACTGATGACCTCAGATGTTAAGTCGCATAGTGCTCAGAGCCATTTGAACCATTTGAAGAATGTCAAAAAGTGTGTACACTAAATACTCATTTGGTCCTTTCTAAATATTTGCGTCTGCCTTTTGTCAGTGCTTCCGCACCCGCCATTTTCCGACGATATATGGAACAGCTGACTCCACAAGTGCCAAACTGTTCGAGATATTTTGACTATATTGTCGGAGCAGGTCGTACACCTGAAGAACATATTTCAAATTTACGTGCTTTGTTTCGTGTGTTGTCTGATGCAGGACTGAAATGTAGACTGGACTAGTGTGATTTTTTTAAACCTTAGTTGCTGTACCGTGGCCATGTCATAAAAAGTGAGGGTGTACATCCTCTGCAGTCGCATTTGTTAGCCATACGATACTTGCCAGTTCCTCGTAATATCACAGAACTGCATCAGTTTTATGGAAAATCAACTATTATATTCGGTTCAAACCGAATGCTGCACAAATCGCAGCGCCATTGCGTCGCAATAACATTCCCTTTGTTTGATGAGATGAGTGCTAAGTACCATTTCAAAAACTTAAAGATGCATTGCTAAGTTCACTTTTCTGCTGACAAATCAATTGTATTGCAAGTTGCCACATCCTCTTACAGAATCGGTGCAGTGCTTTCGCACAGAATTGGTGAAAAAGACATACCTACTACTTTCCCATCAAAAGTGTGGTCAAAATCTTAGTGTAACTATTCACAAATTGAAAAAAGGGGCTTTGGGTATTTTGTATGGACTCGCTAACTTCCACCACTATATATATGGCAGAAAATTCTACTTAGTACCGTTACGAAACCTTTGCAGTCCTTGTTTCATCCGACTAAGTCAGTTCCTGTACTAAATGACCAAAAATTGTAGCGATAGGCTTTGTTGTTGTCTCAATACCAGTACGAGATTGTGTATCATCCGACAGTTCAACATGGTAATGCGGATGTTCTTTCACGTCTTCCGATTGCCCCTGATATAGACTTTGACGCTTCTTCTGTTTTTTGTTGTCACATCGATGCTCAGGATTCTGAATTGCTTCAGTTTTTCCCGCTGAACTATAGGAAAATTGGACAGGCCACGGAAGCCGATCCAGATTTGATACATCTTGGCCTCGTTCCTTGCATTGCATAAAGAACTATGTAGTACGCCGTTACTTTGCATGCCGGCATAGCCTCGCTGTACAGAAATGTGTGATTCTTGTTCAGAGTGGCAGTGGCCAGTCACGTGTGTTGATCCCTTAAGTTTTGCAAGATGAAGTGTTGCAGTTACGTCACTAAGGACACTGGCGGTTTTTGCGTGCGAAACAGTTAGCGGGTCCACACTCTACTTGGCAGGGCATGGACGCCCAAATAGAATAGATGACGTCACAGTGTCACGCATCTGCGGAAAATCAGTCCACTCCGCCACAAAAATTCTCTGCTTGGCCTATGTCGCAATTGCCATGGCAACGTGTGCACATTGACTTTCCGGAACCTTTTTGGAACACCTTTTGCTGTGCCAATGAATTCGACAGTTTCATGTAGCACAATTCAGGTGTTGCTATCGATTTTTTGCCTAGAAGGTTTTCTTGAAGTAATAGTGTCAGACAACGGCCTTCAGTTCACGTCACATGAATTGGAAACATTCTGTGAACGTAATGGCATACAGCAATTAGCTAGTGCACAGTTCCATCCACAGTTAAACGGCGGAGCGGAACGTTTTGTCAGAACGTTCAAGCAGCAGATGGCCATACTTCGCTCCGCACACACCAGGGATCAAGCATTGCAGCTGTTTCCCGCCTAGTAACGTTCGCACCCACGAGAAGGACCATCGCCGGCGAAATTGCTTCACGGCCGCCGCCATCGCACAGTACTCCACCTGCTAAACCCTTCTCAGCATCCAGGAAGGCCGCAAGTAACGCTTCGCGCCGCATGATATTGTCTTTTACAGGGTTTTTAGTGGCAGTAGACGGTGAGCGCGAGAGGAGATCGTCCGTCTACTTGGTACTTGCATGTATCTTGCTTCGGGTCCCGATGGCTTGCAGTGCCGCCATCAAAATCAGCTTCGCCTCTGTCATGCACTCGATGATTTTTCAGACTCTCCCCCTCCAGATTCACGGATAAAGAGGACAGCGCGGCCGCAGTTGCTACCAGAGGATGTCATACCGACATCGCGGGACGACCCCATGGAGACGAAGCTTTCGCCTCCTCCGTCTCCTCTCGTCCTACCGACGGAGCTGGAACCGCCCATACCGCGGCAGTCGCCGCCTTCTTCATATGGTTTACTGCAGCAGTAGGGGGACGTTTACCCTTCTAGCCGTTTTCCAGGGGGCTTCCGCCAGAGGGCAGGCAGGATGGCGGGGTACGGCTGGGACCTTGACATCCCCGGCAGCCATGGCTCCCACACTCCTGTATCCCCAGCCGTGGTCGCACTCCATACACGACGACGGTCCGTTGCTTTGGGGGGGGGGGGGAGGAGGCAGGGAGGAATGTTCTGGCGTAACCACAAGTGCCGGAACGAAGATGCAGTACGCAAGACCAGAGAAGGCGATGAGGAAACGTCAGCCAATGGTGCGCGGAAATGGGGGAGAATTATTATGTGCAACGTATGGTGGTCTAATGGCCAGTGACAGTTTTCAGCTGTGGAACTGCATATCATTTCGAGCATATCATGTATTATGAGGGTGAACTTCGTCCTGAATCGATCATTTGACATTTGACATTTCCAGCACGCGCCGTTGTGCCTGAGGGTCAAATTGTTTGGCCAGACCAGCCAACAGGTGCACCTCACATTGTAATCTGCTGGGATTTTAGGGCTCTGATAGGGAAGTTTCCGGCATACAATGATCAGAATGCCAGTCCGTGTAGTTTGCAAGTTTTCCTGGATGCATCAGAGCAGTACAGCTGCTGTAGCCTGCCTCTCGTATGCCGCTTTCTGATGCCGCCTGAATCAAGGTAAAGGTAAAGTATTTTTGGGCCAGCCTACGGTTGTTAAATGATATTTACAGCTCCCAGTTCTCCGTGAACCATACCTTGGGGTGCACTGGTCATACGAGGTGCATTCAAGTTCTAAGGCCTCCGATTTTTTTTCTCCGGACTGGAAAGAGATAGAAACATGTGCATTGTTTTAAAATGAGGCCGCGTGTCAATACGTCCCAGAGATGGCAGCACCGTACGGCAGATGGAATTTTACCGCCAGCAGCGAGAAAAAGAACTGTTTTAAATACTTAAAATGGCGACGTTTTCCTTACTTGAACAGCGTGCAATCATTCGTTTTCTGAATTTGTGTTGTGTGAAACCAATTGAAATTCATCGACAGTTGAAGGAGACATGTGGTGACGGAGTTATGGATGTGTCGAAAGTGCGTTCGTGGGTGCGACAGTTTAGTGAAGGCAGAACATCGTGTGACAACAAATCGAAACAACCTCGGGCTCGCACCAGCCTGTCTGACAACATGATCGAGAAAGTGGAGAGAATTGTTTTGGGGGATCGCCGAATGACTGTTGAACAGATCGCCTCCAGAGTTGGCATTCCTGTGGGTTCTGTGCACACAATCCTGCATGACGACCTGAAAATGCGAAAAGTGTCATCCAGGTGGGTGCCACGAATGCTGACGGACGACCACATGGCTGCCCGTGTGGCATGTTGCCAAGCAATGTTGACGCGCAACGACAGCATGAATGGGACTTTCTTTTCATCGGTTATGACAATGGATGAGACGTGGATGCCATTTTTCAATCCAGAAACAAAGCGCCAGTCAGCTCAATGGAAGCACACAGATTCACCGCCACCAAAAAAATTTCCGGTAACCGCCAGTGCTGAAAAAATGATGGTGTCCATGTTCTGGGACAGCGAGGGCGTAATCCTTACCCATTGCGTTCCAAGGGGCACTACGGTAATAGGTGCATCCTACGAAAATGTTTTGAAGAACAAATTCCTTCCTGCACTTCAACAAAAACGTCCAGGAAGGGCTGCGCGTGTGCTGTTTCACCAAGACAACGCACCCACACATCGAGCTAACGATACGCAACAGTTTCTTCGTGATAACAACTTTGAAGTGATTCCTCATGCTCCCTATTCACCTGACCTGGCTCCTAGTGACTTTTGGCTTTTTCCAACAATGAAAGACACTCTCCGTGGCCGCGCATTCACCAGCCGTGCTGCTATTGCCTCAGCGATTTTGCAGTGGTCAAAACAGACTCCTAAAGAAGCCTTCGCCGCTGCCATGGAATCATGGCGTCAGCGCTGTGAAAAATGTGTACGTCTGCAGGGCGATTACGTCGAGAAGTAACGCCAGTTTCATCGATTTCGGGTGAGTAGTTAATTAGAAAAAAAATCGGAGGCCTTAGAACTTGAATGCACCTCGTAGTTGATTCCATTTGACTGGAATTCATAGTGACATCATGTCAATTTGTTTTGTAAAAGGAATTAATTCAGGGGAGAACTTTTTATAGTTTCGAACCACCTTTCCCCACCAATAAATGCTTTGCCAGTCAAATCCCATACCTTTTCCCAATATATAATTTTTTTGTAAGATTTATCAACACGATCATAGATATAAAAGGATGAATAAAAACTTGTCATTATTTTTGTAAACTTAAATACGCCCCCATTCTCAATCATGCTCCTCCCACCATTTCTTTTTTGTTTCATTGTGGTGATACATGGATACACCAGTAATTCAAAATTCAGTAGTTAGTAGGGAGCCGTGAGGATGGTCTCAACCAGAGGTTCCGCCGGTCATGGCTGCAGATTTATGGACATGCGTTACAGGATACAGAGTTCTGGACTACTTTGAGTAGGTCATGGGTGCGCTACACAAATGAATCAGCAAAGCGGGTAGCAGAGTACTTGCTGGATGCATACAGGTTTTTTTAAGTGTAGGTAGTAGTTTGAGATCCTCTGATGAATGCTCGCCTGTCGACAGACACAGACTGAAATCAGATCGTGTACAAAGCGGAGACACTTCTGGGGTTAAAATCTTAACAGCAAATTTTCGAAGTATTCGTAACAACGTTCCTGCATTTACTACCCTCCAAGAAATTTCCCACGCTTAAATTATTCTTGGGACTGACAGCTGGTTAAAACCAGAAGTAGAAAGCTGTGACATGTTTATTGAATCATGAAACGTATATCGGGGAGACAGATAAGACGCCATTGGAGGTGTGGTGTTCACGACAGCTGACAAAAATACAAAAACAGTGTATCTTTTGAGATTGAATTTGAGGTTACAGGGTACTTCTCTGGCTCAATATTATGTAAAAATCAACACCTATTTCTTTCGGGCAGTGTTTATAATGTATATGTTATACAGATTTTTTGTTGATATCAGGTAATGTAACACACTTTCTAAGCAAATTAGAAGTATTTTGAATATTTTTGAACCTGCTTAGGGTTATTAAATATTACAAACAAAATTGAGGCAATTTCTTTCACATAATGCTTTCTCAGATTGAGGTACCATTTAATCCAATGTTATACATTTGAAGGAGACCAAATTTTTACCAGATATGCATGACGTGATGGCTGAGGTACAAGACCTATTTGAATCCACCTATTATGTATATTACAAGGACAAAAAATATCACAGCCTGCATTTTGATTTTTATAATTTTTTTCCTAATAAAAATATTTTTTCTATAATTTAGTTGATTCTGCAATAAAGCTTAGGTCTATTATATAAATATGGACTATTGCAAGTTACAGAAAAAAATTAGAGCAATGCTTTATAAACTTTATAAAATATTCGTACCTCAATTTTCTAAACTACAATTTGCGGGAAATTGCGAATGAAGATGAGTCCAATTAAACTGTGTCTCAGAACATTCCTAAAGCATAGTTTTCATCCTGCTACATTTCTCATCCTCAAGCTTCCTCTTGGCATTCCTTTTAACACTTCTTGCTTCTTTGGTAACTTGAAGAGGGAATCTTTCAGCTTGATGCACCCGTTGTGTGTCACACACAAGCAATTGGTCTTTCATATTAGAGCCACATTTGATGCCTAAATTTCTCAGGACTTCCAACTTTCCTATCACTCCGTCATTGAAAAATATCATTGCATCTAGTAAACTAACTTCAATGTATTTAGTCCTCCAAAAATATTCTTGGGTAATTTTGCCCATATGCAATGGTTGAAACTTCCATTTTTATTCTACGTGCCCCCATGTAGACGTTTACTAAGCAAAACAGGCTCACTCAGGTCTCGAAAAATTAGTTTTATTCCATTCATAAGAGGCTCAGTTAGAGTGTGCTAATGATGGTATATTTGACCACTTTCTTTTGTTTTTGGGTAACCACACCAAGAATCTGCTCCTTTAGGGCAAAGTCCGTGAACAGGGTGGTCATCTGTTGTCAACTTACGAAAGTAGGTGGCCAATACAGCTTTTCCCATTGCTGTAACATCATTCAGAGGTGCAGTTCGTCTAATGGCCAGTCCATAATAACTCTGAAGAAGGTCTGTTTCAGTTTATGTCAATCGGCCTAGGCCAGACAGAGAGTTTCCATTATACAGCAACTTCCCTTTCATTTCTCTTCGTAGCTTCCTCAACCTAGCACCCATCCTATTTTGCATATGTCCACAACACTCCAATTTTGTTAAAAAGATATCGCAATTTTATTGAAAGTTTTAGAGTCCCCATCACCTAGATACTTAGTGTATCTAACGTCCACTACCAACAGCATCATTGTTAACACGAAAATTTGAATAACCTGGGGGTGTGCCATGTGGAAGTTTCTTCCCTGAAGAACTGATACACAGGTTACTTTCAACAGTGTGACTTGTTTTGTGAACTGATTACCACGGAATATCCTTTTATTGAATTTCTCGATACTTGGCATAGTTCTTATTTATTGCACTCTAAAAGATATGTACTTTCACAAATATATGTAGCACTTTGGCGACAAACATTCAGTAAAACGTGAACCAACTGCTTCAGTGAAATAAAAGTAATTATTAGCAAAGATAATCATTTAAAGACTCTAGAAACCTGCACTGTTGCCAACATATAAAATGTATCATACGTATAATCGCTGAAAACAGATAGTTAACAGTTCTTTTCGAATTAATACTTTTTTCTGTAACAGAAATTAAGCGGGCGAGACGACATACATGAACATAACTTTAAAATTTTGTATATATACGTCATTTTTCATTTGAAACCCTATAATGAATATATCGATGTAATCAGGAATGACTATAGAATTTAATAAAGCCATAAAAAATTTCAATTTTTCCACCATTTATATGTACCCTGTATGCTTGATACGGCAATGAAATTATCTGGACGCGTATAAGAGATCTGGATCAAACCAAATTAACTCTAGCATGTTTTCACCGGCTACCCAATTCCTTTGTGAAGTTTTACAGTCATTCAAGGAAAGTCTACGCTCAGTATCTCGTAAGTACCCATATTCGGCAGTATTAGTTGGACTTGACTTAAACCTACCGAGTATAGACTGGAACGTCTACGGGTTCACCGCAGGTAGTATGGGCAGTCTGTCTTGTGAAGTAACTCTCAACACACACTTTTTCCGAAAAGTGTCTTGAACAACTAATTAGACAACCCACACTCAATGGAAATATTTTAGACCTTGTAGCTGCAAACAGCCCTGACCTTATCAACAGTGTCAGTATACAAACAAGTATTACTACAGTTAATAAGTGCGTCAAAAAGGCCAAGAGAGTGTTTATGCTAGAAAAAACAGATAAGCAGTAGTAAGCAGCCCACTTAGACAATGAATGGACATCACTTAGTTCCAGTATGACTGACCGCGCACGATTATGGGCAAAGTTTAAATGATTGTCAATTGTGCTCTGGATACGTATGTGCCAAGTAAGTGAATTAAGTCTTAATAATCGAATTCGCAAAATACTGAGGCAACGGAAATTTTTGCTGTCTGGGTTAAAAAAAGAACGCGGGAATTTTGACAGGCAGAAGTTAACAGAGATTCGTCCATCTGTAATAAGAGCACTGCGTAAAGCATATTGCAACTCCCATCGTCATACTTGGGCAAAAGACGTTGCGGAGAACCCGAGAAAATTCTGGACACACACGTAAAACCAGTAAGCTAGTCGAAGGCTTCTAACCAGTCACTCGTCGACCGGTCCGAGGTTGCAATACAAGACAGCAAAGGGAAACCTGAAGCTTTAAATTTCACCTTTGAGAAATCACTCACGCAAGAGGATCGTGAAAAAATGTCATCGACTGTCGTACAGACTTCCGCATGGAGGACATACGTGGCATAAAGAAGCAAGTGAAAGAGTTAAAAGTAAATAAATCACCAGTTCCAGATGGAACGTCAGTTAGGTTTTAAGCCCGAAGCGAATGAAAAAAAGCGAAGGTGACGCCTGTACATAAGAAACATATAAGAAATAACCGGCGTAATTACAGATCAATGCCCTTAACATTGGTTTGCGGCCGAAATCTGAAGACATTCTGTTGAAATACAATAATTTCCCTTGAGACAGAAAAGTTTCTGTCCACAAATCAGCAACGATTCAGAAAGCATCGGTCGTGCGAAACTCAACTTATCTTCTTCTCACATGATATACACTCCTGGAAATTGAAATAAGAACACCGTGAATTCATTGTCCCAGGAAGGGGAAACTTTATTGACACATTCCTGGGGTCAGATACATCACATGATCACACTGACAGAATTACAGGCACATAGACATAGGCAACAGAGCATGCACAATGTCGGCACTAGTACAGTGTATATCCACCTTTCGCAGCAATGCAGGCTGCTATTCTCCCATGGAGACGATCGTAGAGATGCTGGATGTAGTCCTGTGGAACGGCTTGCCATGCCATTTCCACCTGGCGCCTCAGTTGGACCAGCGTTCGTGCTGAACGTGCAGACCGCGTGAGACGACGCTTCATCCAGTCCCAAACATGCTCAATGGGGGACAGATCCGGAGATCTTGCTGGCCAGGGTAGTTGACTTACACCTTCTAGAGCACGTTGGGTGGCACGGGATACATGCGGACGTGCAATGTCCTGTTGGAACAGCAAGTTCCCTTGCCGGTCTAGGAATGGTAGAACGATGGGTTCGATGACGGTTTGGATGTACCGTGCACTATTCAGTGTCCCCTCGACGATCACCAGTGGTGATGCCGGGTGTTGGCCCTGTGTGCCTCGGTCGTATGCAGTCCTGATTGTGGCGCTCACCTGCACGGCGCCAAACACGCATACGACCATCATTGGCACCAAGGCAGAAGCGACTCTCATCGCTGAAGACGACACGTCTCCATTCGTCCCTCCATTCACGCCTGTCGCGACACCACTGGAGGCGGGCTGCACGATGTTGGGGCGTGAGCGGAAAACGGCCTAACGGTGTGCGGGACCGTAGCCCAGCTTCATGGAGACGGTTGCGAATGGTCCTCGCCGATACCCCAGGAGCAACAGTGTCCCTAATTTGCTGGGAAGTGGCGGTGCGGTCCCCTACGGCACTGCGTAGGATCCTACGGTCTTGGCGTGCATCCGTGCGTCGCTGCGGTCCGGTCCCAGGTCGACGGGCACGTGCACCTTCCGCCGACCACTGGCGACAACATCGATGTACTGTGGAGACCTCACGCCCCACGTGTTGAGCAATTCGGTGGTACGTCCACCCGGCCTCCCGCATGCCCACTATACGCCCTCGCTCAAAGTCCGTCAACTGCACATACGGTTCACGTCCACGCTGTCGCGGCATGCTACCAGTGTTAAAGACTGCGATGGAGCTCCGTATGCCACGGCAAACTGGCTGACACTGACGGCGGCGGTGCACAAATGCTGCGCAGCTAGCGCCATTCGACGGCCAACACCGCGGTTCCTGGTGTGTCCGCTGTGCCGTGCGTGTGATCATTGCTTGTACAGCCCTCTCGCAGTGTCCGGAGCAAGTATGGTGGGTCTGACACACCGGTGTCAATGTGTTCTTTTTTCCATGTCCAGGAGTGTACTACAGACCTTGGATGGAGAGCGACAGGCAGATTCCATATCCCTGGATTTCCGGGAGGCATTTGACACGGTGCCCCACTGCGGATTGTTGGCGAAGGTCCGAGCACAAGGTTTAGGAATAAGTTTCCAGATATGTGAGTGGCTCGAAGACTTTTTAAGTAATAGAACCCAATACGTGGTCCACGACGGCGAGCGTTCATCAGAGAGAGAGGAGTCGACAGGAGTGCCCAGGGAACTGGGACGGGATCACTTTAATTTTCAGTATATATAAATGAACTAACGGAGGTCCGCCCCTGGTGGCTGAGTGGTCAGCGCGACGGAACGTCATGCCTAATTGCCCGGGTTCGACTGCCGGCAGGGTCGGAGATTTTCTCCGCTCGGGGACTAGATGTTCTGTTGTCCTTATCATCATCATCATTTCATCCCCATCGACACCCAAGTCGCCGAAGTGTCGTCAACTCGAAAGACTTGCACCAGGCGAACGGTCTACTCGCCGGGAGGCCCTATGCACAAGGCATTACCGTTTCCAACTAATGGAGAGGGTGAGCAGCACTTTACGGGTGTTTGCTGATGACGCAGTGGTCTGCGGGAAGATCTCGTCTTTGCGTGACTGTAGAAATGTACAGGATGATTTAGACATAATTTATAGTTGGTGTGCCGGCCGCGGTGGTCTCGCGGTTCTAGGCGCGCAGTCCGGAACCGCGCGACTGGTACGGTCGCAGGTTCGAATCCTGCCTCGGGCATGGACGTGTGTGATGTCCTTAGGTTAGTTAGGTTTAAGTAGTTCTAAGTTCTAGGGGACTGATGACCACAGCTGTTAAGTCCCATAGTTCTCAGAGCCATTTGAACCATTTTTTTTATAGTTGGTGTGGTGAATGGCAGCTTTCTCTAAAAGTGGAAACAGTTAAGTTAATGTGGATTAGTGGATAAAACAGTCCTGTAGCGTCCAAATACAGCTTAGTACTGTGCAGCTTGATACAGTCATTTCGATTAAATATCCTGGCGTAACGTTGTAAAGCGATGGAAAATGGAATGAGCGTGTAAGGTTGGTTTGAGGGATGACGAATGTTCGAATTCGTTTTATTGGGAAAATTCTGAGAGAGTAAAATAATAAACTGGTAGCCAAGATCGCAGAAATTCTTTTTATTCCATGATTCATGGAATAAAAAGAATTGCTGCGACCTTGGCTACCTGTTTACTGTTTTACAAACATCGAGATCGCTCCCACATTCTGAGAGAGCGTAGTAGCTCATCCACAGAGGAGGCGGTGTATACTGTTCGAGTGCTTGGAACCCCACCAAATCGAATTAAAGGAAGATATCGAAGCAGTTCAGAGGCGGGCTGCTAGATTTGACACAGGTAGGTTCGATCAGAAAGCAAGTATTACAGAGATGCTTCGTGAACTAAAATAGGAATTCCTGGAGAGAAGAGGACGCTCTTTCCGTAAGGCACTATTGCGCACATTTAGAGAACCGGCATCTGAGGTCAGCTGCAGAACGATTGTATTGATGAAAGTGTACATTTCGCGTAAGGAACACGAAGATACTGTGCGTGGTATTAGAGCCCGTACAGAGGCTTGTAGACAGTCGTTTATCCATAGCTCTCTTTGCGAGTAGTACAGGAGAGGAAATGACAAGTTTCAGTAAGAGGTAACTTCCGCCATGCACCGTGCGGTGGTTTGGAGAGTTCGTATGTGGAAGGAGATGGTAGTAAATGGTCGTTTATCTGTGTAAGATGGTCTTCATGCGCTACAGTAGTAACTTTTTTCCTCTAAGATTATTAAGAAAGATTTCATTAATCAATTCAATATACAATTTCACCACAGAGGACAGAACTGCTGTTTCTCAGATGTTTCACTCGTTCGTAAATGCTGTTTCTTGCCCTCTATCCACACCATTGGTTCTATATTCAACAATTGTAAATAGTCGTACAACTCGGATAAATGTTTAATCCACCACTGAAATGCGTAAAAATAGCCTGACAGTCTCTTACGCATGTACATACGCATGACACAATATACGCCATAAACTACAAGCTAAACACACCACATTTAGCTGATCGTCATACTGGACTGATTTAACTGTTGCGCGTTAAATACACTTCTCCATTACCAGCAACTGCAATCTCTAAATAATAAACCCATAATATTACTTATCACGCTAGGAAGCTAATATTCCTAGTTCAAAGAAAGTCCATTTTCCATCAAAATCGTGACGTTAACGTTAGATATCAAAATCTCGCTGAGTCTTTCGAAAATTTTACTTTGACGCTCTTTCGGTGTACACACAAAAACATAGGTCTTTCCTCCGCCTCTCCCTACAGTCGCTCATGTAAACATAATTTCAGTCTGCCAATATAAAAACGCCGGTAGCAGCAGACGCAAACACTGTCCAGTAATTACTTTTACAACTTTGTTGTTCCAGTGCGGCATTATTCGTATGCGCATCGCAGTATCTTATTATTGATCTTCCACGGCAAACAAAACTGTAATTGGCTTCGGGTGAACGCTTAGGTCGTAAAAGGCTAGCACCGCTGTTGTTTCCTGTATATTCCGATACTGCTGATCGACTAGCCCCTCTTGCTACATACTGTAGCGTTTTTATTTGCTGTCGACTTTCTGACAAAAACCGTATTTAACGTTGGGAGAATACACAATGAAAGCGGCTTGTGGCTAGAAAATGAAACAACATATCCACTGCAGAAAAGGGTAAAAAGTTTGCGGTAGAAATACTGCGTTAATACCCACTGAAAAGGTAGCTGATCTTTTAAATTTCTGCCTCTAATTAGCGTTATCTGTCCATAGTTGATGATGTTAACGATGAAAGATGAGTTTGATATCTAGATGTGCATATTTTCATATTGGTGAATTATATGAATTGCGTCCAAGGTTTCCATGGGACAGACTAGTCTCTCTTCGTCCTGCAGATTGTGTAAAATAATATAAATAGCTGTGAGTGCAGGAGCCATTCCATGCATCCGTGTTTGCACAATAGACAGCAAAACTATTAGTCTTCTAATTTAGAAAAGACGAGGAAATTAGTATTTTTTCCTTGACTATCGTATGGAATAGTTGGCTGGAAGGCGCCGAACAGCGGGTTCTCTCTGCTAACTGATAGCAAGCTTATTTGTCCTTGTGCAATGGCATCCTCCCTTCTGTGTATTACGTGCATCTGTTTAGTGTACGTGGATAGTGGGTGTGTACAGTGTGGTTTCATGATTGTGTTGGTAGGAGAATGGAGGGGGTGAAATCTGGTGCCGGCATACAGCCTACTCCTCCCGAATAGCGTCAAATGGGCCGCCGTTATTAACATCCCTCTACATGCATGTCTGAAGGAACGTTGAATCATTCTTATTAACAATACACGCACTGCAATATCGTATTGATCCGCTGTACGGGAATTACATAATGTGTGTGCGAGTACAGATATTGACTCAGGAACGACGATGTATGGAAGTTTGGGTCTGCCCATGAGCAACGCACTGATAACCAGAGCGGTGTGTGAGTAATTTGAGCTACGAGGCTATAAACAGATTAATCTTTTTTTCTAATGTTTACATCTCAAGTCAAAACAATGTGTTAAACACTCACTGTTCTTCAGCCTGTTTTAATGGGACTGTTAATTAAAAGGTGCAAATAGAAGATTCGGAAACGATGTTTTATGCTATGGCCCAATCGGGAAGTCATGTTGGTGTTCGAAAAGCAAAATTTTTTTTAGCTAAGTTGAGGCAGAACGCAGGGTACACGTTCTGTAACTTTAAAAAGGCTCTGGAACTCCATAACAACATCGAACAGGTGGCACCAGGAGGTTGAAAGTGAATGTTACATTCCAGCTGATGAAAAAAAATAGTGGAACTATCGGCTGTGGAAGATCAACATGTTTTTGAATTTGAGTTATCTGAAGAAGAATCTGAGGTTGATATACCTGTGAGGCAACAAAGACAAGTTTTACGAACTTGCAGCATGCCGGAACATCTGTGGCTCAGCCACTTTCGTTAATCAGTACAATGAAATACAGACAAAGGTGAAAATTTCACTTTTCACCTCCATTTGCTGTAACTGTTCGTTTGCACATTCTGACATAGTTCCCGCATTTTCGGAAATACCATTTCTGACTATATTACGATACCTGAAAACAGTCTGGGCCTGAAACTAATTATCGAGTGAATAAAAAAGTGAAATTTGCGACTTCGGCTGGTTCTTCGCTGTACTGAAACACCAGCTTGCCAATGAGTGGTCCGTCGTCTGATTCAGAGGACGACGTCGTGCCTTTGGGTAAAACCCAACACACAGGCGCAAAATGGAGTAACATTATGTGACCAAAAGCATTCGGACATCTGACTGAAAATGACTTACAAGTTCGTGGCGCCATGCATCGGTAATGCTGGAATTCGGTATGGTATTGCCTCACCCTTAACCTTGATGACAGCTTCCATTGTCGCAGGCATACGTTCAACCAGGTGCTGGAAAATTTCTTGGGGAATGGCAGCCCATTCTTCACGGAGTGCTCCACTGAGGAGAGGTATCGATATTGGTCGGTGAGGCTTGGCACGAAGTCAGCGTTTCAAAACATCCCGAGGGTGTTGCCTCCATGTTGCCTCCATGTTAAGTCCCATAGTGCTCAGAGCCATTTGAACCATTTTTTTCACCACCATGTCTACCGATCGAACTCCACTATAAACTCGTAAATAACGTTGAGCAGACCATAGTTTCCATTATATTCCGTCTGTCCCCGAATGGAAACAGGACAGACTTGAGGACACTTATCAAGCCGAAGGATTAACGCCCTAACATTCGTATATTCCACCTCCACGTTCGCCGCACTATTACAGCCATCGCGGGGAAAGAAACGGACTTACCTGTGGCACAAAATGAGCCAGTCGGCCTGAAAAAGTTCGAAAAACTTGACATGAAACTCATACGATTCATCATCGAAGTAAGCCGTGTGAATCTGTCCTGAAGTGACCTTGATCGAATCTACAACCCAGTCATGAATTTCTAACGAAGTTGGTTGCACGCGCTGCTTAGATTCGTCAAAAGTAAGTCTGATAGCACCTGTGCTTGGAATGTTCCTGGGAGCCATGGACGACATCGCGGCGCAAGACAACGCCGGGGCAAAACTAAATCAAGAAATCGAAACGTCGAGAGACAAAACAATGATGTGACGCACACAAGGGCAATAAGGACGAACATGGAAGCTCTCGCAGCGCTAAAATAGAGGCGGAAACAGGCAGAACCTACTCGTACGGCGAAGAAAGTGGGAAAGACTCGGCCACGGAGGCAGGTTCGATTACGCTGCTTTTAGGAGTTTTTTAACTGAGTGACGTATCGTAGCAGGCATCCTGGGAGGGTTGACAAGAGACATTGCCGTTAATTCAGTTTCTGTCCATCCTCCGGGCCATGAGTGGCTGCAATCCATATTTTACCACTTACAAAGATGGCGAAATGTATGCTTGGGATTATGTAACATCACACCACAGCTCCTGTGTGGTGCAAGGAGGAGGGAAAAGTATCGCGTCGCTATTTCCGAAGCTACATAATGTTTATATGTATCTGCCTGTGGAGCGTCGCTTGCCTCCGAAGGACGCCCTATGTGGAGGTTGGTGTTAATTAGGTAGCGTGTTGCTGCCGGCCGGTGGGCTAGGGGCCAGCTGGAGTGGGGGAAGGGCCGCGTTACTCCTCCCAGTTTGGACACACACACACACACACACACACACACATTGTTGCGTGTTGCCACCTCGCGAGGCCCACCCGCTGAACAACACTTGCACTATGATTGACAATTAATAAGCTCGATACAATACTGCAGTGCCTGTGTTATTATGCAGTATACCTGTGGACATGTTGCATGTCCGAAGGAAAAGACTCTGCGGCAACATCAACCTCCATGAAATGAAATGTATTCGCAATTGCGAATGCGAACGACCACAGCTGTATAAGGAAGTGGCAACAGCGAAAATTTTTACAGGACCGGGACTCGAACCCGGATTTCTCACTTTACGCGAGCGGTCGTATTAATCGTTTCCCTGTTTTGTTTCTTTTTTATATACTGCCTGAAAGATATAAATGGCGACTTCACAGGTGGATCAAAACATGATGCAGTTGATTGCACTTCAGGATAAAACCCTGTCTTGTACACTAAGTGATCAAAAGTATCCGGACACCACCCAAAACATACGTTTTTCATGTTAGGTGCATTGTGCAGCCACCTACTGCCAAGTATTCTATATCAGCGACGTCAGTAGTCACATCGCGAGAGAGCAGAATGGGGCGCTCCGCGGAACTCGTGGACTTAGATCGTGGACAGGTGATTGGGTGTCACCTATGTCATACGTCTGTTCGCGAGATTTCCACACTTCTAAACATCCCTAGGTCCACTGAATCCGATGTAATAGTGAAGCGGAAACGTGGTAGGACACATACAGGCCGGCCTCCCGTGGCCGAGCGGTTCTAGGCGCTTCAGTCTGGAACCTCGCGACCGCTACGGTCGCAGGTTTGAATCCTGCCTCGGGCATGGATGTGCGTGACGTCCTTAGGTTAGTTAGGTTTAAGTAGTTCTAGGTTCTCGGGGACTGATGACCTGAGATGTTAAGTCCCATAGTGCTCAGAACCATTTGAACCATTTTTGACACATACAGCACAAAAGCGTACAGGTTGATTTCGTCTGTTGACTGACAGAGACCGCCGACAATTGAAGAGGGTCGTGATGTGTAATAGTCAGACATCTCTCCAGACCATCACACAGGAATTCCATACTGCATAAGGATCCACCGCAAGTTCTATGACAGTTAGGTGGGAGGTGAGAAAACTTGGACTTCATCGTCGACGGCTGCTCATAAGCCACACATCACGCCGGTAAATTCCAAACGACGCCTCGCTTGGTGAAAGGAGCGTAAACATTGGACGATTGAACAGTGGAGAAACGTTCTGTGGAGTGACAAATCACGGTACATAGTGTGGCGATCCGATGGCAGGGTGTGGGTGTGGCGAATGCCTGGTGAATGTCATCTGCCAGCGTGTGTAGTGCCAACAGTAAAATTCGGAGGCAGTGGTGCTATGCTGTGGTCTTGTTTTTCATGGAGGCAACAAATGGAAGAATTCAGGGTGCGATCAAAATCCCGCTCCATCCTACAGGATGAACTCACGTCCTTATATCACCTTGTGTGGTTGCGGACGCGTCGAATAAGAGCGTGTATCACGACCCTTAATCATACCAGTGGTCATGAACAGATATCCCAACATGAAACTTACATAGCGATCTCTAATTACTTTACTGACCTTTATAATGAGCCTGCTACTGGCACGATTGTCCCTAATGTGTTTACTCGTCTCCTAGATTGCGTGGTTACTCCCGCTTTAAATGATGAATTTCTAAGTGACTTTTCTCTTGGTGATATATATCGTCTTATTGCTGGTTCAACATTGGGACAATTATTTTATGTACATTTTTAGCCTCTTATAGGTGATACATTCCTGTCTCCTTCAAGATAGGTAAAATCTTAATTCCGAAGAGAATCAGACGTGAAGAAACTGACAAATTCCGCCTATCACATAACTTAATTTCGATAAAAAACCGAGTAATAGCCATTTGTCGATACAGCTAAAAAAATTCCTGTCTGTTCACCAAGCTGTGCGCCTGAGCGCACGATTCTGAGTTCTGTAGTCGAATGTCTGGACGTCGTCTCGGTGACTGCAGCGACTTCTGTCTTTGGAGCTTTGCTTTTTATTCATCTTAATGAGGCGTTTGACATGATTAGTCACGGTTGCTTGATGCGGGAGCTCAAGGCGACCGGTCTTAATCATATTGCGTGTCAGGTATTATCCAGTCTTTTCACTGATGTGCACGCATCTGTCGCAGTGAATGGACATATTCCGCCAAATCACCATCCGACGTGTTGCTTTTTGTCTTGGCCTTAGGACCTCTGTTAAACCAGATTGCTGATCAAGTATGTGGCTGGAAGATATTTGGAGAAAACTTCTCGTTACGAGCGTACGGGGACGATGTTATGGTACTGCACGTAATTTTGTCAATGTCACATCCTTGGATTCCTTTTTTTCTCTCCCTGGGGCCCGCATTAATGAAATGAAATGTACCGTATTACCACTGCAGGGTTTTCAAAACGTTGTCATTCCATGGGCAACGGTGGTTGTTCGCCACAAATCGTTGTGAATTGCCCTGGATCACTGCTCGATGAAAACGGCTGCACTCAACTGACCGGACGTGACGAATCGAGTTTAAAGGGCAATTAGTGAACACGAACGCTGTTACCTTAGTCTTATTCACAAAGTGCTGATCTTAAGTGCCTACATTATCGCCACGCGAGTTAGCCGTGCGGTCTTGGGGTCTTGTCACGGTTCGCGCAGCTCCCCAGTCGGAGGTTCGAGTCCTCCCTCGGGCATGGGTGTGTGTGTTGTCCTTAACGTAAGTTAGTTTATGTTAGATTAAGTAGTGCGTAAGCCTAGGGGCCGATGACCTCAGCAGTTTGGTCCCATAGTCCTTATCACAAATTTCCAAAATTTCCTACATTTTTAGCAAAGTGTACTTTCTTGCACAAATACTCCCGCTCCCCAAATTGATGGTCCGCCACTCGTTGTCTCGCGGTAGCGTTCTCGCTTCCCGATCACGGCGTCCAGGGTTCGATTCCCGGCGAGGTCACGGATTTTCACCTGTCCAGAGGCGACTGGCTATGTTGTCTTCATCATTGTCATTCTTCCCCATTACGGTCGGAGGAAGGCAACAGCAAACCACCTCCATTGGGACCTTGCCTAGTACGGCGGTGCGGGTCTCCCGCATCCTTCCCCTACGCTCCGTCAAGAAGCATGGAAATTCATTTCCATTCGAAATTGATGCAAGTGAGCGGTCATTTCCCTTGGAAAAGTCATGTTTGTCGACTTTGGTATGAAGTCGTTGTGAGGCCCCGCCTCAATAGAGGGTTGGGATTTCCCAATATCACAAATGAAGGCTTCAGTACTGTTTATACGGCATAACGATTTAACAAGTACTCGAGCTACTCATTCTGTTGTATCTGGCTTATTTAGGTGTCTTCGACGGGCCAGTCTAGCTCCTCCTGCCGGTAATGGTGAGATAAACTCTAAACTGCAGCACGTACGTAAATTTAATACTCTACTAACTTTTCTGAGAGCCGACATTTTATCGAAAACGCACCTTACCACTAGATTTTTGGCTTCTTGTTGGGGAGTACAGTGTGGTTTCTCGTTATTCTTCTTATCCTCCCTACGGATGTGGCTTCTCTGATTTATCGTTGGGGAGGACAATCATCACACTACCCAGTAGAAATGGCTACGCCATTGATATCAAGGAAAACAGTGTGGTTTCACATGAGTCTTCCTATAATACGAATGGAAGTCGCCTCATCGTAGTATTGGGTCATTGATAATCTTATCCCGACCAACAAACGCCTCCATTGAGTTGATATAGTCCGACTAGTCTTTGTGACACTTGTCATCAACCTGACGGATTACCGCACATCATTGCCTCTTGCGGACGAGAACTCTGGCACTGGATTTGCGACAACTGGCTTTCCTTACCCAATCAGCTGAAGCTGCTTTCTCGGCTGAGCTTCTGCTGTGTACAGACTTACCCGACTTCCCTCGGACGAAGACTAATTCGATCCTACGGCTCCTTGAACACTACGTCCCCTGGGTAGTTGGGTGTGACAACTATCCCGAACCCCGCATTTCCTCTAACGTGTAGTGAACGCTCACTGGAAGCGGCAGAGGCTTCCACATTATCGTGCTTTATTTGAAAATACGTTGCACCTCGTCTGTAATCGTCAAGGAATGAATAGCTTATTTTTTTCCTTGTTCTGGAGCCTTCTCTCATTGTCTTCTTCCCAGATTATAATGATAATTATTATTATAGAGTCCCGGAACTGTGGAATTTATGTCTGTCACGTTTCCTTTTCATAAAAATACAAACAAAAATAAATAAAAAAGTAAAAGTCTAAAAAATCTAATAAAAACGTTAAAAAAATCTAATACCGTATCTAGTACCATATCCGTGGGAGGGACCAGTACAAGGACAGACGTGTGGTGAGAGGGGGGTGGGGGTTGGCATCGTGGAGCCAGGCCTCGGGTTTCGACCCACGCTCACCTTGTCTCGAACTGTGTCCTTACACGTAAAAGAAGTAAAATTAAATAAAAATAGGATAAAGCGTGCCTGGAAACCGAGAGGTAAAAATAAGAAAAAAGTCACTTGTGTGGTGGTGCTCGAGCCCGAGGAAAGCTGATTCGAATCCTGGTTGTGTAAAAAAATTTCACAGGCAGTAAGTGGGCGAAAAGGGGAGGAGAGGGCCCACTCCTTCTGAAGACGATGTTTTTAGATATATAAGGGATGCAGGTGGTACGCAGCTGTCAGCGTGTCTTCGATTACTGCCACAGGTCCCAGGCAAGAGCAGGAGAATGTCTGCATAGCATATTAGTGCCCCAACAGTTTGCGTCTGTGGCGCGCTGCATGTTTCTAGCCGCCATTCATCTCGATGACGGCGTCTGTGGAGACGACTATCGACCTAACGTAGCAAAAATGAAACTCACCCAAAGAGCCGACACGTTTCCTTTGATCGACGGTCGAATCCCGATGTCGCGTGCCCCCTGCAACGTAACTGACTATGTCCTTTGGTCAACTTGTGAACTCGTAGGGGTAGTCTGCTGCGGGACTCCTTGTTCAACATTTTACGGTGGACAGTGTCCTCCGAAACACTTTTACACTAGCATTGTGCTCTTTTGGCAGATATGCCAATGATCACCACCTATCCTACTTTACAGAGCAGGCAAGCCTCCTAACCCCAATATCTGTGAAGGGTTGTGGACGTCCAACCATTTAGCGACTAGTGGTAGTTTCTCTGCCCTTCTACCTCTTTCCATAGATACTCAAACAGGAGTATGTGAACATCCGACTAGCTTCGCCGTTTTCGACATACTCGATCACAGGCTCTGCGCAGTAATAATCTGACGTTTGTCAAAGTCGCTCATCTCAGTGGATTTCCCCATTTGCAGCCGAGGTCTTCGCTAGAGTGACCCATCGTCCGTGTCTGCTCCGCTTACATACTTTTGTTACCGAGTCATGCGCCCGCAACGCCATCGGAGGCATCCATCGTCGCGGTGGGCAGTGGTCACAATGTTTTGGCTATCAGTAGACGTGTTCTAATCTCTCTACATTCTGCATAGGAATTTTATAACTTATTTGCTGTTGGAAATCCGAAGACTGCAGACGCAGGTAGAAGTTTCATGTTGGGTAACAATCACACAGCTCCAATTCGGTCCATTTCTTCCCTAATTTTTCATGTCACTTCAATTCGACAATTGATTTGTTACAGTCACAATATTATCACAAAGCTTTAAGTATGTGGCCTCTACCACATCCCTCGATAGGGGATGAGTGCCTAGACCCCATCATCTCCTAAAGTCACACTCTCTGGGACGTTGGTGGTGAATCGGCTCCCCTAAATATGTATCACCATATCTTGTTAGTCAGTTAACAATCAGACAGCCTTCGGGAGAGGCCTCTGCCGCTAACACAGTGATCGTCATGTATCGATACCTGGCTGCCGGTGGGGTTAGCGTGATCGATTTCCACGTAAGATAATTAAAATTATAAGCATATCTTTCCCCAAGTTTTTGTGCTTGTAACAATAATTAATGCCATTTCGACAGACCTGTAGAAAACTTTATTAATTTTATAATTTACACACATAAACCAGTCCTTCCAAATTTTTGCTTGGTGTTGTTTCAGTAACACTCAGCTTAATTTTTAACTTATAATTTAAATATACATCTGAATCATCTAATACTTTCTCCAGTCAAGCAGGTGTATTCTCGAATTCTACCAATTTGTCCTATTAAGTTAGTAATGCATTGCTTAGTGTTTATTTTCTAAAGACACTAATCGAACGATAGACTGCACTTTCCTGGGAGAACACTAAGGTGCTTCGACAAATAGACTGAAAGAGTCTCCATACACTTCGATTATTCATAATCCTCTCCCGGGGTATTGCTGCATGGTTTGGCGGAGGACACCAAAAGATAGTTCAAATAAGGGCAGCTCACCTTGTATCATCACAAAATAGTGGAGAGATTGTCACATGTATATTTTTTAAAAATATTTCGTATGGCTTCAAGGATACATTACTTAGCTTAAACAGTAATGGTGTTTATGGTGCTAAAATATACACAAAGTACAGATAAAGTAATTTAAATTCATTCCTGATTAGTAAAGTCTTATATTAAGTCGGTAAGACCATATTATCCATGTGAAAAGAATTAATTAAAAAAACCCTTGGATGAATTACATATAAGAGAAGAAAAGGTAATTTTATAAACAGAATAGGTATTCTAACTTCGAGATTGTAATAGATAGGAAAGTTCTTTAAATATCTGCAATCACCTGGTTATAGGTTGTTCATACAGGAGACTACATCCTTAGAGACTTCATGTATGCTGGACAGAGTTACAGCCTATTAAATCCTGCGACTATGTGGTATATTGTTTGTCGCTGGTGTCCGCAGTCACACTTGAGAGTTTCAGTGCTTATCCACTTGTGCCTCAATTTATGAAACCTTCCGTGCTTGGAGCGTGTGCAATAGAGAGTGGTCCACAATCTGATAAGTAGGTGGAATCCAGGAGGGGCTCGTGTAGGATCGACAATGAAACCTTCATAGTCAGGATTGACTTCAAACCATGTGTGAGGAGCAACAAATTTACCTCCATAATTTTTTGTTGTGGATATTTCCTAGTAGCTATTAGCTCTCTGAAATACTGACATGCACCACAACACTACATCACATTCTGTAAAACTATCCAGCGCAGACATCCCTGTCCATCTGTCAAACTTGACCCTCTGAACCGGTGTTTCGATTAACAGGAGACTTGGTTGTGTAAGGTGTTTCGTGACTTCGAAAGTGTGTATCAATACAGATGAGTTAGTACTTGATAACCACCAACTAAATAGCGTGCCTGTTTACCTTATGCATCCAAAACAGTAGTGATTTTTCGTGGCGTGGATTGCATAAGCCGTTGCCGCTTTTTTACGGAGGTACGTACGGCAATCTTACCTCTTCCCACTCCATCCCCAGAACTGCACTTTTTAACAATGCGTTTGAAATTTTCAATTTCCATTACAACAAGACAACATTCCAACATCCATTTTTTAATTTCCCATCGCTTTAAACTTGGAAGAAGCAACCTTAAGTGAGCTATTTGACTTTCACCCCTAGAAAAAGTAATGTATTTTGGACTTTTACCAACATTTTTGGATTTCCCACCTTTTAAAAAATGTTAAAAATATTTGGGAGGGAAAACAGTTTTCAATCATAAATCGTAGTGATGCATGACGTGTCATAGAATCTCTTTAGCTGCAGTGCGATTGTGCTTATAAATCCTAAAACAATAAAGGCTTAGAACCCCATTGCCCACAATGTGCCGTAGATAAAGTGATCTACAATGTATGTAATAATACATAGAATGGCTGCAGTGCTACGGAAAAAAATAATATACAACAGAGTGAAGTCATAGACTGCCGTTTGCCTGCCCCAATTTTGTATAGTGTAGTCGTAGACCACCAAAATCTATATAATCTTGAAACTTGGTAGGCCAAATATTTAGTCATACATAGCCACAGCATAATTATTAAACATTATATCATTATATTTAGTTTGGTTGATCAGTTGGATTACATATGCCGGTATTACATAAAATACCCGCCACCTGTCCACAAACAGATACTGCAAGTTTAAAATGTTAGGTCACTGAGCAAACTTCGATATGTATACCTAACATAGAGTGGCACAATAATTTAACAAGAGCTCTGAAATTTTGCAAATGTGACTGGAACGTCAAAATGGGAAGTGAAGCAGGTACATATCGTATCCTCCACAACACACCGTAAGGTGAACTGCGCATTTTAAAGTACAGGGCTATTACAAATGATTGAAGCGATTTCATAAATTCACTGTAGCTCCATTCCTTGACATATGGTCACGACACACTACAGATACGTAGAAAAACTCATAAAGTTTTGTTCGGCTGAAGCCGCACTTCAGGTTTCTGCTGTCAGAGCGCTCGAGAACGCAGTGAGACAAAATGGCGACAGGAGCCGAGAAAGCGTATGTCGTGCTTGAAATGCACTCACATCAGTCAGTCATAACAGTGCAACGACACTTCAGGACGAAATTCAACAAAGATCCACCAACTGCTAACTCCATTCGGCGATGGTATGCGCAGTTTAAAGCTTCTGGATGCCTCTGTAAGCGGAAATCATCGGGTCGGCCTGCAGTGAGCGAAGAAACGGTTGAACGCGTGCGGGCAAGTTTCACGCGTAGCCCGCGGAAGTCGACGAATAAAGCAAGCAGGGAGCTAAACGTACCACAGCCGACGGTTTGGAAAATCTTACGGAAAAGGCTAAAGCAGAAGCATTTCTTAAACAGGAGATTGGAAAACTGATGGATCGGTCGTGGTGGAGATCATGATCAGCAATTCATGCCATGGCCTCCACGCTCTCCCGACTTAACCCCATGCGATTTCTTTCTGTGGGATTATGTGAAAGATTCAGTGTTTAAACCTCCTCTACCAAGAAACGTGCCAGAACTGCGAAGTCGCATCAACGATGCTTTCGAACTCATTGATGGGGACATGCTGCGCCGACTGTGGTAGGAACTTGATTATCGGCTTGATGTCTGCCGAATCACTAAAGGGGCACATATCGAACATTTGTGAATGCCTAAAAAAACTTTTTGAGTTTTTCTATGTGTGTGCAAAGCATTGTGAAAATATCTCAAATAATAAAGTTATTGTAGAGCTGTGAAATCGCTTCAATCATTTGTAATAACCCTGTAGATGTAGTAAATATTAGCTCTTCCCACATACATCTCACGAAACAAGAAAACTGACTGAACACAATACTTTACCAAGAATCAAAACTACATGTTACTCACCACTAAGTTTCGGCTATCTATCTCAGCCTATCTATCTTTTTCGAAATATCATTGTTCATATCCTAAATGTTGACCGACTGCGTGTCAGTGTCCAAACATGCTCTGTTGGAGTACTGGCTATCGTTAGTGTTTTTAATGTCTCTGTTAATATACCAGCGATTGTGGTGGTGGTATTAGGGTAGCATCGAGACGTGCTGGCGGCTGCGTGGATAGCAGTTACTTCTCGCCTTAGCGGCAATGGCCTACATCGGCTGGTGTGAGAAATTTCTCAATTTGATACATGCCAAAGCAGGCATCGTGGGAGTGTGAGGCGGACGTTGCCTGAAGACAATGACGTTAATTCAGTCTAGAGTGCCCTGCTGGTGTTGTGTGGGGGTAGTCCATATTTTCAGAATTACAAACGCGACAAAATGAATACTGCCAAGGAACAACTGACAGTTGCCAAGGGACAACTGACAATTGCTATGGAATAACCGACAGTTACCGCGGAACTCTCGACTAATGATAGTAAAAGGAAATATAGAGGGAGCCTGCGAATAAATGCTCTACAGGCGTCCGACAGTTCATGTGGTGTGGTGTTTGATGAAGTTGTTCCGGAACAGATTAGTGCGACATTCGGTGTAGTACGGCACCATTTCTGCAAGAGGTCATTTGAGAGCTTACGTTCATCGAGGAGCAGTTGGACGGTTCGAAGCCGGTCAGACTGTTACTACTGTGGCCACACTAATGGATGTGTCCAAAGGTGTCATCTCACAAATAAAAAAAAAGGCCTCTGAAGTTGGAAATACTATGCGAAACCATGCCGGTAGTCGTAGACGGACCACCACATCACAAGAGGATGGAAGCATAGCCCAGTGACGAAAAGGAAATAGGTATCTCACTCCTAGGCATATCGCCACAGATCTTGCAACAGCTACCGGGTCACGTGTCTCTGTCAGAACTACACTACTGGCCTTTAAAATTGCTACAGCAAGAAGAAACACAGATGATAAATGGGAATTCATTGGACAAATATATTATACTAGAACTGACACGTGATTACATTTTCACGCAATTTGGGTGCATAGATACTGAGAAATTAGTACCCAGAACAACCACCTCTGACCGTAATAACGGTCTTATACGCCTGGGCATTGAGTCAAACAGAACTTGAATGGCGTGTACAGGTACAGCTGCCCATGCAGCTTCAACACGATACCACAGTGAATCAAGAGTAGTGACTGGCATATTGTGACGAGCCAGTTGCTCGGCCACCATTGACCAGACGTTTTCAATTGGTGTGAGATCTGGAGAATATGCTGGCCAGGGCAGAAGTCGAACATTTTCTGTATCCAGAGAGGCTCGTACAGGACCTGCAACACACGGTCGTGCATTAACCTACTGAAATGTAGGGTTTCGCTGGGATCGAATGAAGGGTAGAGCCACGGGTCGTAACACATCTGAAATGTAACGTTCACTGTTCAAATTGCCGTCAGTACAAACAAGAGGTGACCGAGACGTATAACCAATGGCACCCCATACCATCACGCTGGGTGATACGCCAGTATGGCGAAAACGAATACACGCTTCCAATGTGCGTTCACCGCGATGTCACCAAACACGGATGCGACTATCATGATGCTGTAAACAGAAGCTGGAGCCATCCGAAAAAATGAGGTTTTGTCATTCGTGCACCCAGGTGCGTCGTTGAGTACACCATCGCAGGCGCTCCTGTCTGTCATGCAGCGTCAAGGGTAACCGCAGCCATGGTCTCCGAGCTGATAGTCCATGCTGCTGCAAACGTCGTCGAGCTGTTCGTGCAGATGGTTGTTGTCTTACAAACGTCCCCATCTGTTGACTCAGGGATGGAGACATGGTTGCACGATCCGTTACAGCCATGCGGATAAGATGCCTGTCATCTCGAGTGCTAGTGATACGTAGCAGTTGGGATCCAGCACGGCGTTCCGTATTACCCTTCTGAACCCACCCATTCCATATCCTACTAACAGTCATTAGATCTCGATCAACGCGAGCAGGAATGTCGCGATACGATAAACCGCAATCGTGATGGGCTACAATCCGACCTTTGTCAAAGTCGGAAACGTGATGGTACGCATTTCTCCACCTTACACGAGGTATCACAACAACGTTTCACCAGGCGACGCCGGACAACTGCTGTTTGTGTATGAGAAATCGGTTGGAAACTTTCCTTATGTCAGCACGTTGTAGGTGTCGCCACCGGCGCCAACGTTGTGTGAGTGCTCTGAAAAGCTAATCATTTGCATATTACATTATCTTCTTCCTGTCGGTTAAATGTCGCGTCTGTAGCACGTCATCTTCGTGGTGTAACAATTTTATTGGCCAGTAGTGTATTTCGTGGCTATTAAACCATCCGGTCTGTACCCTCGGAAGCCTGTTAAATGTATCTAGCTTCGTCCACACCATCGCCGAGAGAGAGTACGTTCGTCTAGGGAACATGCTCGTTGGGGATCAGAAACAGTGATCTAGAGTGCTGTACGCCATTGACTTTCCTTTCACTGTGGCAAGTGAGGCTGGCCACCAGTTACGTGGAGAGACAGGGGAGCACTTTACTCACCACAAAATGTTCATGAACGTCATCGGCATGGCCCAGACGTTTTCGTGTGGGCAGGAGTTATGCGCAATAGCTGAACTTGGCTGCATAAGTTTTTACGTGATACCGATAGAGCACAGCGGTATTTCAGGGAGATTATTCTGGGTAATTTTAGTCTGTTTAAGTGTATGATAGGTCCCTTAGACAATGTCCTCCCCCCTCCTCGCCCCCTCCTATAGAAAATGAAGCATCATACTAAAAACATGTTCTGAATGAAATGTTAATGATACGTAAAATATGATTACCCATCCTCTTGATACTTAGCTGGTTATTACCCCCACAGCGATTGTTGCCTGACAGTAAGTTATACTTGTCCAAAGTTCGGTAGAAAACGGTTCACTGGTTTAGGAGGAGATTTAGAACCCACACATACAAACACATTTTTATAATTTGAGTGTAAGACACGCATACTAAATAAATGTTTATCCTAAGACAGTCCGAACGTTCGTCAGAACATCACGTGAAATTTTGAACTTGTAATGGTCGCCTGGTCGTAGATATAGCTAATTGCTATAATCGCACTATTTCACTCCCATTTACGGAGCTTGTTAGCACTTGATGTTAGGTTGGCGCCATTAAAATGCATTCTGTTGTGGTAATCGCTGCTACTTACTGGATCGCTGCTGTCTCTCGATGCTGATGCTGGCTCTACATCTGGTTGTCTAGGGTTAAAAACATGAGGTCCCGTGTTTTTTATATGTTTTGATGATAAAGAACGAGCGAAACCAACAAATATGTAAACTTCAAATATTTATTACTCAGGTGGCCATCTTAATTCCACTGTCCACCAAAGACCATGACACAACACAAAGTAGTATTTCCGTTACATATTCTTTGCATTGTTTATCCACCTCAAACAATAACACACAAACACACTTTACCAAAGTGACATTCCGACTGCCCCCCGACCGTTCTTGCTGCTTGTATTTATAACATTGTCAAAGAACTACTAAAAAGAGATATAGTTTACAAGTCACATGTTATCATAATTTGTGCAGAAAAGTTATTAATTTGCATCGAGTGACATAATTTAACATGTTATTAAAATGACAGACAGATTTGTTGACTTGACAGAATAATTCTTTGTTACAAAAAGGCCGTTTTTTAGAAGTTTGTCAATTGACTTCTCTAATTTGCATAAATAAGTAAATAACATGAATTATTAAGAATTACATTGGTTTTCGTCTAAAATAGGATTGCTTACGTGAATACTGAGTGAAACCGCTCCTAGTGAACAAATAGGTTTCACTGGGTGATTTTTATTTAAGGAGATCCAAAATACCTAAGTTGGCCACTATTTTTCGTACTTCATATTAATTATTTAAGATGAACTCAGTGTTTTTACATGATGACATTTGCTGTATCAGTGATCAAGTGATATAAACTTTTGTGTGGGTCAGTTACACAGTATAATTTAATGGGTTGACTGTTTATGGAGACATGTTATGCAATCATTGTTAACATACACGATACCTTTGCTATAATCATAAATACTCGTTAAACTGGTTGAATTTGGAGGGTATCGCATACTTCGGTACAGTAAAGCCTTTAATATTTTCCATTACAATACCCCCCTCGGGTAATATCATTTACAGAACGTTAATGATATTAGCCGACTAGGACAAACGTGTCAAATGGTTAAAATTTGGGAAAGTACTACTTTAATAATGTTTTTTTTTTGTTTTACTATGCATAATGTGTATGTATACAAGGACCGTTACAACGTTTCAAAATGACTTTTTCCAGCAAATATTTTAGTTGTGTTGTTTCAAATGCACTTTGTGTTATGTCATTCAGTATGACAGCATAATAAAAATATTTAGTAATATATGAAAGTAAAAAAAAAGTTAATCTTTGCTCCCAGTGAGCCACATGGAAAATGATCCAAAACAGACACAAATATATCACATGCGATTTTAAGATATATAAAAATTATATGTAAATTATTTCAAAGTCAGTTCTCATTGAGTCACAGATTAATCCAGATAATAGAAGGAACATAAATATATTACACAGATGGACAGATCATATGTCCATAGGAAAATATTGCAATTGTCTGCTCTTTTTGAGCCACATAAAAGAAATGAAAACAAAGCACATAATTATAAGTATGGACATGATATATAAAGTCACATGTATGAATATAATATGCATTAAAAAATGGAATTATTTAAAAAACTTGTATCCCATTGAGACACATAGTCAAGACAGTACAAGAACATATTAATACTAAAATTGGACGCTTAAATTGGTCACAACATAACACAAACATCAAACTTGGTGAACATCTGATTAGTTGTAGAAAATTGTACACAAATCTTATGCCTAAGAACACAATAGTAACCAAATGATGGGTCTTGCACAACAATTTTTTCATTGTCTTTTATTTGGTGCAAGTATGTCCCATATTCAACAATACAAAAGGAAAGTAATAATGTTTGTCACCTTCTTGCCCGTTGCAAGTGAAGATGATGTCTCAAAATTTAATATTCAATAGTGACAATTAAAATATAAAAACATTCTCTCAGAGATCTTGAACTTGTCCATGGTTTGTCGGATGAGTGGTAGATGCTATTTGACACACCCAGTAAAAATCTTTGCTAATAACATGCTTTATGGAAAATGGGTAAGTAACTGTATTCAAACAGGGAAATGTGCTTAATCATGTTTATATGGTTTCAATTCAGTGATGTTTCTTAATCCAAATAACCTTCTTGATCTGGGAAAGATAAGTCTATATGCATTAGGATGTGGGCTTTCTTTTAGTTCAAATGGACCAATGTCAATGTTTACTTTAACATATGGACAACCTAGCTCAACATCTTTGTCTATTTCAGTATTTTCAAACAATAGATCATTTTCAATTTCTTTAGTTCCTAAGTCTAATGTCTCTTTCCTACATTTAGACACATCCCTCTCTGTTTGCAAAGCATTGACATTTAAACATAAACCTTTGTTTTCATCTGTTCCTTTTAACACTGTGTTGTCACTTAACAACCTACTGCTTTCACCCCATTTTTTATAAAGTCTACTACGGATTCTTGTCCACCATGTAGGATACAAGGTTGCACTTACCTTTGCTAATTCTTTCCAAAAGGCATCTTTGTTTATACAGTTTCCATAGTTGTTCCACAAAACTTCTAAAAACTATTTCCCTTTTTCTTGAAAACACACATTTACATTCCATCCCTTTATATTTTCTTTAATATTATTATTATTATTACCATTCTCATAGATTAGTGTTTCATAGTTCCCAATAGGCAATAGCTTGTCCTCAGATACACATTCCCTAGTCTGCATTCCACTTAAATTAACCTCATTGTTACCCATGTTTGTCACATCACTTACCTTTACCTCATCATCACTTTTCAATTCTACAAATACTTTTATTTCTTCCTCCACACTCTCATCAATAACATCACTTGATTTAGGATCATTATTTAATTGTCCCTCTATTACGTCTTCCTCCTCCTCCACAACAACCCCATCTTCAGTTTCCCCCCTATGTATCTGAATTTCAG
Organism: Schistocerca cancellata; assembly: GCF_023864275.1. Taxonomy (NCBI): domain Eukaryota; kingdom Metazoa; phylum Arthropoda; class Insecta; order Orthoptera; family Acrididae; genus Schistocerca; species Schistocerca cancellata. Next base: position 292,953,581 of record NC_064630.1, on the reverse strand, counting down.
CAATTGAGTCTTTGGCTCCATTAAACACTTCGTCATCCCCCTTCTTATCAAATAAACCCCCCAAAATAGATTCTATTTGTGGTGTGTCTGACTTGTTATTAACACCAGTATCTTTTTCAGCCCAACTATGGAACTCTCCAATACCTTCAACTTCTGCACTTTCACTAACTACCTGTGCTTGAACACTGTTTTCATTAACTGTATCACTTTTACTTATAGTATCCCAAAACCTTTTATTAAATTCTAATTTATTCATTCTAACAACATCAGTGTTTTCATGGTACTTACTCTTTACATTGTATCCTCTCCTTTTCCAGTTCCGGTTATGTGTTGTCCTGTCATAATATTGTCTATCCCCAAAACTACGGACATCTAGTTGGACTGTCCACCGTTTCCCTGATGGTTCCCTCGGTCTGTCCGTTTGTAGTTGTCGTTTTGTTCACTAGTTTCAACAAACCCCCTTCTATCTTGTTCTCTTCCCCAATACCTATTTCTATCATTCCTGTTATCTCTCCTCCATCCTCCCTCCTGTGTATAGTTTCTGAAATCATTTTCATATCTCCTATCTCCCCTATTTGGAGCATTATTTCCAGAATTTTCAAAGCCTCTCCTCCCATAATAATCTCTATTTACATTCCTGTTCCACTGATACTGATTGTTGCCAGAGCCAAAACTTTGGTTATTTTCTCTTTCCAAGGCCCTATCTAATCTATCTACAAATTTCAGGAACTCTTCCATTGAATCGTCTGGTCCATGCACTGCAGTCTCTCTGGTAACCTTCTTTTTAAAACATCAATTTGTGTCATAATATCAAAAGAGTTATTCAAGTGAGCAAGTTTTTTCAATTGATCTCTGCAAAATTTTTGCATTCTCCCTACTTTCCCTCTATACACTGGTCCATTTAGAAATTCTGACTTTAATCTGGCTTGTATGGATTGTGACCAAAATTTGCAAATAAATTTAGCTTCAAACTCTTCAAAAGTATTCCAAGAATCATTATTCTCATTTGCCCAGGATAGGACCTCCCCTTCTAGAAACCGTTTTACTAACTTAATTTTTATGTTATCTGACATTCCTACAACAAACATATCCTTACATTGGTGAATAAAGTCAATAGGGTGCAGATTTTCACCAGGAAAGCAGTTCACTTGGATGTGCCCATACATTGTATTTTGACTGTAAATCGTTTGTTTGGACATCAATGCGTCCTCCAATTGTGTACATTTAGTGTGTATATTTTCTACTTTTGTATCTACATTAGTGGTATACAGGTTGTATTCTTGTTTAAGGTTTTCTGAAGTTTTGTCTATTCTCTGATCTAATCTTTCAACTTCAGTATCTACTCTGTTGTAGATGACAGCAATGCTGTCTGTGTTAGCTTGTATGTTTTCATTTAAACTTTCAACTTTAACTTGAAATTCTTTTCTGAAGTGTATCAACTGTTCTCTAGTGTCCTTACTGAGGGTAGTTTTAATTTCCTCACACTTCTCATTGAGATGAGTACTTAATAGATCAAAATCCAAACTTAACTTATCCAGTCTATCTGTGAATTTCAAACTTACTTGTTCACTTGATTGTTTAACATCCAAACGTACTTGTTCACTTGATTGTTTAAAGTCCGAACTTACTTGTTCAATTGATTGTTTAAGGTGCGAGCTTATTTGAGTTGCAAACCCTACTAGCCACTCTGTTAAGTTTAATTGTTCACCATCCCCTGGTTCAATTTTTACATTTCCTACGATCTTATCACTCTCAGGTAGAGACATGTTAACTAATAATTAATTTAAATGACAACAACAACAAAATACCTTGCTGAATGTAGCTATGTCGTGATCGGTGTTCCTGTTGGCTTTCTTCACTTCTATTCGGATTTATCGAAGCTGAAGTCTTGATTGATGAATTCCATTGACATAATCCAGACGTTAATCTTCCGAGCGGCGTAGTCGCACAAACACACTTTATTTATTTATTTATTTTTGACATATTTTCACTGTTGCCACACTGCACAAATAAACTTTTTTGGAATGATAGGCACTTACAACATTTATCGCTGCACTATTATCATCGATGCACTTAAATATCCCGGACGAGCCCCCACTTTTGTAATGGTCGCCTGGTCGTAGATATAGCTAATTGCTATAATCGCACTATTTCACTCCCATTTACGGGGCTTGTTAGCACTTGATGTTAGGTTGGCGCCATTAAAATGCATTCTGTTGTGGTAATCGCTGCTACTTGCTGGATCGCTGTTGTCTCTCGATGCTGATGCTGGCCACACTGCACAAATAAACTTTTTTGGAATGATAGGCACTTACAACATTTATCGCTGCACTATTATCATCGATGCACTTAAATATCCCGGACGAGCCCCCACTTTTGTAATGGTCGCCTGGTCGTAGATATAGCTAATTGCTATAATCGCACTATTTCACTCCCATTTACGGGGCTTGTTAGCACTTGATGTTAGGTTGGCGCCATTAAAATGCATTCTGTTGTGGTAATCGCTGCTACTTGCTGGATCGCTATTGTCTCTCGATGCTGATGCTGGCTCTACATCTGGTTGTCTAGGGTTAAAAACATGAGGTCCCATGTTTTTTATATGCTTTTCATGATAAAGAACGAGCGAAACCAACAAATATGTAAACTTCAAATATTTATTACTCAGGTGGCCATCTTAATTCCACTGTCCACCAAAGACCATGACACAACACAAATTAGTATTTCCGTTACATATTCTTTGCATTGTTTATCCACCTCAAAAAATAACACACAAACACACTTTACCAAAGTGACATTCCGACTGCCCCCCGACCGTTCTTGCTGCTTGTATTTATAACATTGTCAAAGAACTACTAAAAAGAGATATAGTTTACAAGTCACATGTTATCATAATTTGTGCAGAAAAGTTATTAATTTGCATCGAGTGACATAATTTAACATGTTATTAAAATGACAGACAGATTTGTTGACTTGACAGAATAATTCTTTGTTACAAAAAGGCCGTTTTTTAGAAGTTTGTCAATTGACTTCTCTAATTGGCATAAATAAGTAAATAACATGAATTATTAAGAATTACATTGGTTATCGTCTAAAATAGGATTGCTTACGTGAATACTGAGTGAAACCGCTCCTAATGAACAAATAGGTTTCACTGGGTGATTTTTATTTAAGGAGATCCAAAATACCTAAGTTGGCCACTATTTTTCGTACTTCATATTAATTATTTAAGATGAACTCAGTGTTTTTACATGATGACATTTGCTGTATCAGTGATCAAGTGATATAAACTTTTGTGTGGGTCAGTTACTCAGTATAATTTAATGGGTTGACTGTTTATGGAGACATGTTATGCAATCATTGTTAACATACACAATACCTTTGCTATAATCATAAATACTCGTTAAACTGGTTGAATTTGGAGGGTATCGCATACTTCGGTACAGTAAAGCCTTTAATATGTTCCATTACAATACCCCCCTCGGGTAATATCATTTACAGAACGTTAATAATATTAGCCGACTAGGACAAATGTGTCAAATGGTTAAAATTTGGGAAAGTACTACTTTAATAATGTTTTTTTTTGTTTTACTATGCATAATGTGTATGTATACAAGGACCGTTACAACGTTTCAAAATGACTTTTTCCTGCAAATATTTTAGTTGTGTTGTTTCAAATGCACTTTGTGTTATGTCATTCAGTATGACAGCATAATAAAAATATTTAGTAATATATGAAAGTAAAAAGAATGTTAATCTTTGCTCCCAGTGAGCCACATGGAAAATGATCCAAAACAGACACAAATATATCACATGCGATTTTAAGATATATAAAAATTATATGTAAATTATTTCAAAGTCAGTTCACATTGAGTCACAGTTTAATCCAGATAATAGAAGGAACATAAATATATTACACAGATGGACAGGTCATATGTCCATAGGAAAATATTGCAATTGTCTGCTCTTTTTGAGCCACATAAAAGAAATGAAAACAAAGCACATAATTATAAGTATGGACATGATATATAAACACAAACACTAGAGAAGTCACATGTATGAATATAATATGCATTAAAAAAAGGAATTATTTAAAAAACTTGTCTCCCATTGAGACACATAGTCAAGACAGTACAAGAACATATTAATACTAAAATTGGACACTTAAATTGGTCACAACATAACACAAACATCAAACTTGGTGAACATCTGATTAGCTGTAGAAAATTGTACACAAATCTTATGCCTAAGAACACAATAGTAACCAAATGATGGGTCTTGCACAACAATTTTTTCATTGTCTTTTATTTGGTGCAAGTATGTCCCATATTCAACAATACAAAAGGAAAGTAATAAATGTTTGTCACCTTCTTGCCCGTTGCAAGTAAAGATGATGTCTCAAAATTTAATATTCAATAGTGACAATTAAAATATAAAAACATTCTCTCAGAGATCTTGAACTTGTCCGTGGTCTGTCGGATGAGTGGTAGTTGCTATTTGAGACACCCAGTAAAAATCTTTGCTAATAACATGCTTTATGGAAAATGGGTATGTAACTGTATTCAAACAGGGAAATGTGCTTAATCATGTTTATATGGTTTCGATTCAGTGATGTTTCTTAATCCAAATAACCTTCTTGATCTGGGAAAGATAAGTCTATACGCATTAGGATGTGGGCTTTCTTTTATTTCAAATGGACCAATGTCAATGATTACTTTAACATATGGACAACCTAGCTCAACATCTTTGTCTATTTCAGTATTTTCAAACAATAGATCATTTTCAATTTCTTTAGTTCCTAAGTCTAATGTCTCTTTCCTACATTTAGACACATCCCTCTCTGTTTGCAAAGCATTGACATTTAAACATAAACCTTTGTTTTCATCTGTTCCTTTTAACACTTTCCATTACAAACTATACTGACCAAGAGTGTGATAGGAAAACATTTTGCAGTTATCTCGAAAAGCTCGAGAAAGATTTCTTTCAGCCTTTGCATGATACTCTAATATACATTCAGACGGAGATTATGTATGTAAAGCAGAAATGCTAGCAAAAAAACATATGTATCAGAAAAAATGTAGCCTACATTCATTATCCAGATATTTATTAGGTTGTCATGTAAGAAGTCGCAGTAAATTCGTCAGGAAATTTTCAAGATTTTGTGCTAACAACGTTTCCCCTTTAGATATTTTACATTAATTTGTAAACCACGTACAATAAAACACATATAGCCATGTCCATCCGAACGGTTATTCAGGTATCACGTAAAGATTCGAAGTAAGTAGGTGAAGAACATTTGCATATTTCTGCTAACAACATTTCCCATTTGTATACATACACTGAGGAAAAATAAATCTCAGTACCAAGAAGGAGTTTTACGCCATAAACGAAGGTTGGTAGGCGTGTTTCTACATCTGAGAAATCATGTGTATTCAAATTTCGTGCCAGTCGCTTAAGGCGACGAAGACGCCATCATCAACACTTCCCTGAGTTTCAACGAGGTCGTGTAATAGAGATGCTGGATATTCCTTCTGAGACATTGCAGAAAGAGTTGGCAGGAATATAGCCATTGTACCTGATTGATGCCAGCGGTGGTCGCGATAATACACGGTCGCAAGAAGACCGGGCTCCCGACGAGCACCTGACACCATCGAGAGGGAAGATCGTCGTGTGGCTCTGGCGCATCGCACTGCATCTGCAGCAGCAATTTGAGCAACAGTTGTCACCACAGTGACACAACGAAGCTTTTACAAATTGGTCACTTCAAGGAGAGTTCCTAGCTACACCTCCCGTAGCGTGCGTTCCACTGATCCCAAAGGAACGCCGTTTGTGAAGTGAGTGGTGTCAAGTGACAGCTCATCGGAGGACAGTGTGGAAGGCTGTTGTGTTTTCTGACGAAGACTGGTGGCTTTGCCTCGGTGCATGTGGTGGCTCTGCTTTTGTTTGGAGAGGCCAACTGAGGGCGTGGAACCCACCTGTCCGCGTGCTAGACACACTGGACGTACACTAGCAGTTATAATCCGTAGCGCGATTTCGTATAACAGCAGGAGCACTCTCGTAGTTATCCCACGTATCCCGACGGTATATTTGTGCGTCAATCTAGTGGTTCGACCTGTTGTGCTGCCATTCTTGAACAGCATTCCAGAGGGTGTTTTCCAACAGGATAACGCTCGCCCACGAACCGCTGTTGTGGCCCAACGTGGTCTACGGAATATCGATATTTTTCCTTGGCTTGCTCAAGCCGCAGAACGAGCACATGTGGGACATCATCGGGCGAAAACTCCAGCGTCATCCAGAGACAGCATTAATCGTCACTGTACTGACAGACCAGGTGCAACAGGCGTGGAACTCCATCCCACAAACTGACATTCGGCACCTGTACAACACAATGAATGCACGTTTGCGTGCTTGCATTCAGCATTCTGGCAAGTACACCAGTTATTAATGTGGCAGTATGTCACATTTGCAATATGTTATCTCGTGTTTACTTAAAGCTGTAATCTTGCAATGTTAGTGTCTTAAATATATTATCTAGAAAAATCTACTCACGAAATTTCGTTAACCTAGATCACTTTTTGCTGTTGTAATTTTTCCGGTGGTTTTTTTATATACGAGGGCTGTCCAGAAAGTAAGTTACGATCGGTCGCGAAATGGAAACGACTATGAAAATCCGATAAAGCTTTGCAAAGATGTGTTGGGCAGTGTCTCTAGTATGACTCTAGGTAGAATTATGTCGCTCTTTTCATTCCTGAGCTCTTAGTGAGCGCGTAAAGATGTTATAGAAAATAGTGTCTCCTGCCAAGTACGAGGGCCTGGTGAGAATTTTCCCCTGGAGCTATGCAACCAACATTACATATCTGTCGCGCGGTTTCTTCTTCAAGACAATTCTCAGCCTCATTCTACAGGGGCAATGGAGATGTTCCTGCATCGTTTCAGTTGGAAATGTTTGGTTACCCACAATACAGCCCGTAATTGTCTCCCACTGAGTTTCATCTCTGCTCAAACGAACCGCTGGCTATGAAGATAACATTTTGGCACAGACAACGAGATTTAGGCCAGCATAGAGAATTGGCCGAAAGCACTGGCGGCTGCCTTCTATGATGAGGGTATTGGAAAGTTGGTACAACGCTACGACGAATGTCTGAGTCAGAACGGCGTCTACGTAAAGAAGTAGCTGAAAGGTGTAGCTAACTGTTACAAATGAAACATTTCTGATTTTCACTGTGATTTTCATTTGGCGATCAATCGTAACTTACTTTCTGGACAGCCCTCGTAGTACGTATATAAGAACTTTACGACAGTTTTGATATCTATTTTAAACAACGTCTTGTCTTCATAATGTAGTATGGACTACCCTTCTGCCATAAGCTTTCACATATTCTTCTGAAAATTTCGATGAGCTTGCAGTATTGTGCACCGTGTAAACACTCATTCTCTGTCGTCAGATCCAATGAATGTGTCTTGATTTTTCTTAAGTCCTGCCTCCATTATCAAGAACATTAGATTTTTTTCGCAGGTGTCTTTACGTTTCGATAAGCGAAACTGGTCGTCATTTTAAAGATACTTACTTTTATTTTCCATTCTTCTGTATAATATTCGCGTCAATATCTTCGATGCATGAGCTATTACATGAATTGTGTGATAGTCCCCACACATCACTGCCGTATCTGTCTTTGGGATTGTGGTGATGATATTTTTCAAAACGTCCGATGACATATCTCTAGACTCGTAGATTTTACAAGCTAACTTCAATCGTTTAGTTTCTACTTCCCTAATCATTTTAGGAATTCCGTAAGAATATTTTCTATGCCTTCTACATTATGTGATCTCGAATCCTCTATCGCTCTGTTAAACTCTGACTCCAGTACTGGACCTCCATGCATTCCATATCGACCTCCACGTCTTACCAAGAGAGATGAGGCCGTGATTAACGCACTGCGTTATCGTTATGGAATACGACGATTCAAATGCTCTTCCAGTCAGCCCTGTTAATTTTTTTCCGTAATTTCTCTAAATCCCTCCACGTAGATGTCGGAATGGATCATTTCTAATGGCACAGCCCAATTTTCTTCCCTATTCATGCCACAATCCGAGTTTGTGCTACGTCTCTAATGACACAGTTGTCGACAGGGCCTTAGTCTTCCGCCTAGTTTCCTTCCCACTTCTTCTTTCCGAATATTGATGCCTTTGCTTTTAATTTCACCTAAGATTGCTTTTAGTTCTCTATATGCTAAAACAGTTCTGCGACGGTCATTTTTTTTTCTGTTTGTTCATATTTCTCTTGTAGCTATTTCACCATGGTTTCAGTGCATTCCTATATGGAAAATATTGTTATAGACCTCTGCTTTCATAAATGTTTTGTTCTTCCTTCCACTGTCGATCGACTGAAGTATTTTTTCTGTTACCAAAGGTCTCGCGACGAACTGTATTTTCTGCACGCTTTCAAGATTTGATCCACTAATGTCATCCAGATCGCCCCGCAATGAAGCTGGTACCGGGAAACTGTGGCAATCTATAGTCCCTCTTTTCGTCGCAGATATCCACTGCGATGCAACAATTGCAACTAGGAATCATTTTAATATAGTTTCTAAATTTTGTGGTTGCAAATTACCGTCATGCGTCGCCAAGTATTGCAGGCGTTTAGCACCAGAATACAGTACACTTGGTGTTGGGGTAGACAGCGTTCCCCTGTAGTAATAAGCTGGGGGCAACCGCACTGCGCCACTCCAGGGCTCGCGCCGGTTATTGCCACATTCCTCCAACACTCTCTCCCCTCCCCCCCCCCCCCCTATCCCACTCCCCCTGAGGACGAGCACGACGTTGTGGGTGGAAACTTCCAGTGGCGCGAATATCTGATCTGCAAGAGCAACTTCGTCAGTTCACTTTTACTCCATCATGAACGAAGGTTATGATGTACGACTGACATTTCTCGTCATGTTATGTCCATGCAATATGATTTATGTATTTATGTTCTTATTGACTGTCTGTGCAATTAAATACGTTTAATTCGAATTTAATGTTCGTCCAAATAATTAATCTAATAAAAAATATTACTACCAACTCCTTCTCGGTAAGTGTTCACACAATCCATTTTACAGTCAGGTCACTTTTTCTTTCTGTTGATGAGTTTCTGGTGTCCTTTATCGAGGGGAGGTACGTGTCGTACGTAACCTAAGTAGCGTCACCTCTTATCTCTCCTTATCATGGAGAAGCTTCATACTTCGAAAATCTTTTTTTGAAATATGTTAACAACTGAAAGTGTGGTACTGAATTTAATACCACAAATTCCTTCCTCATTCTTAAAAGTAATGTGAACGCAGTTATACGAATATGATGTTTTTGGTAAGTTGTTAAGGTGAGTCTGTCCTGTATGTAAGTTCACCCACTTATTGAGTGCATGGTAATTTGGTCAACAGTGATTCAGTTATAGTAATACATACATTGTATTTAATAAGAAATTTCTGAAAATAAATTGCGAAATGTGCTCTTCTGGTATTTCAGTGTTCGTAGTTGACTTTGTTCATCATTTACAACCTTTTCACTTGTTCGATTAGCCATGAATGACTTTGACTAAAATACTCGTGCTGAGGCTCATTCCCAGGAAGATCATACACGTTTCACCTTATCTAATTCCATAAACGAATAAAGCTTCTATAGATACCTGATTAGCGTACTTTAGAATCAACACTTCATCGTTGAATGATACATCATCGCATAGTCCTTTTGTAGTTTGCTTTCGTAGTTATTGTGGCTTGCAAAACACCATTCGTAACTTTTTAATTACTGCAGTAAGTTTGCTGTGATGAAACACTGACAAACAAAATTTCACACCAAACACATTTATTGATTAATTCCGTCTGAATAAAACCTGAGACTATACTTTTTTGAGCGGTATCTTGTGAATATAACCTGTAATGGATTGATGTACGATATCTGTGAATGAATGCTTTAGTGGACTATATAAGTATCTTATTTATTGCGGAATGTAAAACCGTAAAAATAATGACGAGCTAAGACTATAGAAATTATTGTTTTATATCTGTGAGATGAATCTGGAACTGAGAGTGATAAAGATGAAATCAGTGAGGTTCGCGAGACAGACGGAGAGGAACGTTAAAAGGAAAGAAGGGACATATTTGTATTTAGCGGAATTTATAACAGTACAAAAGGAGGTGTTTAAAGTCATGTTTATTTAAATGAGCAAATAAAGTAGTGAGTAAAGTATTCCGTGTAGTAGAACCAAATACCGAGTTAAAAATGCAAGTGCAACTATGTGTAAACACAACGAAATACAGATGAAAGAATATTACTTTTAGCTACTAGAAAGAAGCAGAAGTGAGTTACTGAATTTCACTATCTGTGTACGCACCAAGAACTTCAATACGTGTGTCTTTCTGTTCCGGAAATAAAACTTCCTGACCACGTACCAAATTGTGACCCCGTCGAACTATTCCTGGTTTTTATAAGTGCGAAATTCATGTTCTGGAGAAGATTTGTGCCCTGCAGAAGTCTGAATGATAACTAGCACTCTCCTGTTGTATTTCAGATGGCAAATAACATTCTTCGCCTACTTACTGACTTCGAAAAAGAACTATATCAGTTTTATCGCGGGTCTACTACTACAAATCTTCCACAGTTACAGAAAATCAAAATACAACACCAAAATGGATGAGGAACAGTAAGCTGACGTTAATCATCCCAAAGATTAGTGGAGATTTGGAATAATCATTAACGTAAATCAAGAAGGGTATTTGTTGCAAAAGTAAGAAGAGGAATGATTTCCAGTTGGCAGTCCCCGTGTCCCATTCTCAGACTATGGAGATACTTGGTTTGAAGGGATAAGTTTCGTGAGTCATACGCATTTCCCAAATGAGTGGGGAATGAAGCGTATGGTAGTGGTCTAGAGCGTGATCGCTAGGGTGGAGGGGTTGTGCTGGGCTGCCGCTATGTCGGGATGTACTGCAGTTCCCCGCCGGGGCGGTTCCACGGTAGTTGTAGTAGTGGCAGGTTGCAAACGGTAGCCGGTGAGAGAAACGCTGATACGAAGCAGTGGAGACTGTTGGCGACAGGCAACAGCAGGCAGTCTCGGCTGCTGGTATAACATGTCTTATAATAAAGACGCAGGGGTGAACTTTTGTACCTGACTGCATAGTCCTAAAAGGATATGTTGATGGCGATGTTAATAATAACTAGAAACTTTCTTACTTATGGACCGTCACGTAAAGTTAATATTGTTTCAATTAAAGTGTTTGTGAGATTACGCCATTACATTGAATTAATAGTAAAAAGCCAATTCGTTTGTTTGTACTTACGTAAAAGGTAAGTGTTGGAAAAATTAACTTCACCAACCCACTAACGTTCTAATAATCTTTGTTCTTAGGAAATTATAATGTGATACGAAATATTTTCCTTCTTGTTGTGGCATCAGTTTGATACGGATGTAACCAAACTGACATCAACGTCTTACCAATCATAGTTTGACCATTATATTTCAGACTTATTTTCATTCTGGAAAATGACAACACTCTCAGTTTCCCCGTTTTGACTGAATAATGAAATTGTTTCTTACCGTTAAAATTAAATTAGAAGCGATGTGTTTGGTGTCGCAACGATCGAGCACCATAAGCGCTCTGTCGTTAGTTATTTTATTATTCTTAAAAAGTCGATCCTGCATCTTAATTCTAATTGCAATTACCAATTTACAAAACAGATTTCTTCTGTATGAACATTAACAACGTAGGTGGTCATTCGTCACCAAGCGTACCGTTAAGCAACAATGACTTTTTGACGGGAAGCTCATTTTTATCCGTCCTAGTAAAGTCAATGGATACAAGTGAAGAGTTTCTTCTTGTCCAAAATTTACAAAAATTAAGATATTGACGCCATCTATAGATATAACGATGACCTACATACCTATGGAACTAGTTTTGCAAGAAGAAGCCCACGTTAAGAAATACAGGTGTTCAAATAATTACATATCCTACAAAAACAGTCCTTTTTCATTCTTTCTCTACAAGAGTGTCCCTTGTCTGTGCCTGTTTTCGTGAAAATGATGGCTGTGGCACTATCTCCCCTATTTCGCGATAGTACAAAACGAGCGACCCTTCTTTGAACTTTTTCGATGTCATCCGTCAGGCCTACCTGATGCGGATCTCACACCGTACAGCAATACTCCAGAATAGGGCGAACAAGCGTGGTGTAAGCAGTCTCTTTAGTAGACCTGTTGGTTTTCTGCCGATGAATCGCAGTCTTTGGTTCGCTGTACCCACAGCGTTATCTATGTGATCGTTCGAATTTAGGCTATTTGTGATTGTAATCCCTAAGTATTTAGTTGAATTTACAGCCTTAAAATTGTGTGACTTATCGCGCAATGGAAATATACCGGATTTGTTTTAGTACTCATGTGAATTGCTTCACACTTTTCTTTATTCAGGGACAATTGCCACTTTTCGCTCTACATAGATATCTAAATCATTCTGCAATTCGTTTTGGTCATCTGATGACTTTACAAGACAGTAAATGACAGCATCATCTGCAAACAATCTGATAGGTCTATTCAGATTGTCTCCTATGCCGTTAATATAGATCAGAAACAATAGAGGGCCTATAGCACTTCCTTGGGAAATGCCAGATATTACTTCTGTTTTACTCGATGACTTCCGGCCATTCTGTGAACTGTGACCTTTCTAGCAGGAAATCACGAATCCAGTCGCACAACTGAGGAGATATTTCACAGTCAAGCAGTTTGGTTAGAAGACGCTTATGAGGAACGGTGTCGAGACCCTTTGGAAATCTAAAAATATTGAATTAATCATCCCACGTCGATAGCACCCGTTGCATAGACCAGTACAACAACTTTTAAGAACTTGTATGGTCTGTCAGAAGGACAATCATCGAACATGTATCATATACATCGAACATGTACCTTGTATGGAACTTCCAATTATCATTAAATTTATGGTTTCAACACGTACAGTAAAAATACAGTTAATGGAAAATACGTTCAGATATTAAGGATAAATCACAGGTTGAGGTAGTAGTTGAAGTAGTTAGAGCTAGTTGATCTTGTACTGAATCTGTTGTAGGTAGCCAATGTGAGTTTGTACAGGCAGAGGCTGTAGCTGACAACCGGAATAAATTAATAGTTGGTACCTACAACCCTTCCATCAACTTCAACTTAGATGATATAGCTGCAGAAAGTTGAAAGTGAACTTCAGGCTCATTTCAAACAGGTACCCCGTAAACAGATTTACAGCTGGTGATGACTTCAATCTACCCTCGACATGTCGACGAAAATTCATGTTTGAAGTCTGTGATGGGCGTGAAACTCGTCTCAAACAGTAATAAACGCTTTCTCTGAAGATTAATTTGAGCAGTTTGCTTAGGACACAACTGTCAGTGTAAATGGTTGCGAAAAGAAACTTCACTCAGACCAATAAATATTGTTGAGGAAATAGGGAGGATCATGACGGTTGCGGGGATAGTGACCACGAAGTTGTTATAGAGAGACTGAATAACGTAAAACCTGAATTGACCAAAAATACACGCAAAATACATCAATTTAAAAAACAGATAAATAACCACTTGACGCCTTCCTCACAGTCCCCACTCCTTCTAAACTATGTAAACATAGACGAGTTGTGGCTTAAGTTCAAAAAAGTAGTAACGACGGCAACTGAGACACGTATATCAAACCAGTTAATAGGAGATGGAAGTGTGCCTTTATGATGCACATGGGAGGTTAGTACCCTGTTGCAGAAGAAACCAAAAACGCACGCCAAATTTAAAAGAACGGAAAATCTCCAAGATTGGCGGTCTTTTAACAGGCTCGAAACTTAACGCGGACTTTAGTGCGAGATGCTTCACATGACGAAATTCGATCTCCAGTTCTGCCAGAAAATCCAAAGAGATTCTGGTCGTTTGAATGTACGCCAACAGCAAGAAACAATCGGTATCTCCACTGCGCGATAGCATTGGTAACGTTACTGATGACAGTGTATAACACTACTGCGGATTAATAATAATCAAAAATGGTTTAAGCTTGCACAGTATCCTCTGGGAGGATTTTTGAAATTGAACGTGTGTTCCCTAACAGAAAGAGGGTATCGAACACGAAATTAATTAGGGTGGTAGTTGGTAAACAACAGAAAGACTAAAATTTCGTAAGAAATTACAGTAGCAGATTTAATAAAAATGAAATAATAAAACTGTCGCAAGCTTAATTAGGCATAGGAATGTGAAAACATTATTTTCAACGGATTTGCATATACTCTTGCAGCAGTGACTTTCATAGATTCTTTCTCAGAAAAATCCAGTGAACACCTAGAATAACCAGACGAAACTACACAGTGGATAGCAGTAGCACTCAATTGCAAAGACTGGCCTTCACAGAAACAAAATAGAGAATTTATCCCTGCTGACTACAATACCTAGTTCAGTCTTCAAATAATTCAGCACAAAAATTGTTCTCAAAGACTAAAATGAGACTAACTAGCAACTGCCCAGCACATAATATCACAAATGCAATAAAATTCACAATACTCACATTTCATATGCATTTCCCGTTGTCAGTGTTTCAGGTTCATTCACAGAAACCTACTCTCGGTTTCACTTGTTCTGTTGTTAACTATTATAGTGGAATCCTACAAACTGACCACTCCTTTATCCACAAATAACCACACTTTACAGAAAATCCTCGCATCATAATAAATGCTGAACTACAACCCCACTTAAGATCATTTAGCCCTGAAAGCTTGAAAACAATATACACCAGCAATATTTTTATCTGGATGGTAAGTAAGTTCAAATTAAAGCAAATATTCAAAAAGTATTAAACTTTTGTGTCTCATTCACCACTTGTGAAGCAAGTGATTTTAACCAGTCACATTTAGATTCATTGGTACTAACCATTTGGCACTATTGAAATATTTCATAGTTAAATTAGAAACTTTTTATCTGATAAATATTATGTGCCCCTTACATTACTCGTGAAGCGAGTGGTTTTCACTGACGATCTTAATGTTCCTACACATTGAACAACGACACTTGGAAAGTAGAAACTAATCAGAATAACTTGGAGCTTTTCATAAATTAAACGGAAAATAAAATGGATTAATATCAGTCTTTCACAAGCAGGATACTCGGACTTAAATACTTTGGGGAAAGAACCCTGCTTGGTTAATTGAAGAGGAAAATTTCATGATTCAAATACCAGATTTTGCAACACTTGTATTATTATTGCAAAACTGAACAGACAAACACACTGGTTCATACTGATATACAGCTGTAACCTCCTGAAGTTGTTGGAACAGTGGCGCAATAGCGGTGGCGAGCACGTGGCAGCGACCTGGTCTCTCATCTGGTGGATTATTGCTCTATTTCATTTCTTCTTGACGACATAAATATTAATTTTAGAGCCATTCCCAATGTGAGAGCACCCTATTATAGCAGTAACCCCATCCGAAGCCGTTCCATCATGGACGAGGATACCGAACGCCTCACTCAGCACCTGCGGTGTTGACTCCACAACTGCTGGCCACTGACTCCTCCTGTGCTCTCTCGGTTCCCGCTCAGGCTGAGCGCCAATTCTACCTTTTATCTCGCGCCACACCATTTCCGTAGCGGAGGGGAATCACACTATGTCTTTTATATTATATAATACCAAGTCCCTAAGTATGAACCAGTTTTTACATTGCAGTTTCTCATACATAAACAAACATATTTAATAAAATTCCATTATTTAAACACACTATTACGTTAAACAATTTATACATGATAAAGTACCACCTCCTCGAATGATCCAAAGAACTTAACTAGTAACGAGTAATGACTTCTTAAATAAAGTTGCACTGTGTACTCACAATCGATTGTGGTGTTACAAGTGTCACTAATGCAGAGTTACTAAATTTCGTTTTTCTGAAATTACTTCACAAAAAAAAAGTAAATTTCCCAGAATTCGAATAAAGAATAGCTGCCAACATGAGTAACTTAGAAGTAGATATCATCGGTGATGCGAAAAACTAAAATCACTTAATACAGGCGCGTCTGCTGACCCAAACAGTATACCAGTTACGTTGCTTTGGGAGTAAGCTGATACAATAGCTCCATGCTTTGCGCTCACATACAACCGCTCGCTCCACGAAAGATACATATCTAAAGCCTGGAAAGTAGCACAGGTCAGATCAATAGCCAAGAATGGAAATCAGAGTAGTAGTCGACTCAACTAAATACCAAGGTTTCACAATTGAGAACAACTTTAGTAGGTACGATCAGATACACTGCGCAACAAAATGAAAGGATCACTTTTTAGAACTGTACGTACCTAAAAAATGCGTACTGCTGGTATCACTCACGCCTTCCACCGCCTACATTTCAGAAGGAATAAAGTGTTTCACAAAGGCATTGATAAAGTGTTCACAAAATGTCTTTTGCAGTTCCGATCGTCTCATCGTAATACACAATCACATTCTTTTTAATAAGGTATTGTTGATGGACAGTTACCGCAGATGTAACACCGGTTCCCCTCAGATCACCGAAAGGCTTTTCCGGCACTTGTATGGGTCACCTTCCGGCACTGCCAAGCACTGTTGTCAGGTGGGGTGCACTCAACCCTTACGAGCTAATAAACTACTTCATTTAGAGGTAGCGACTTCGGTCAGGAAAACTGACAACGGCCGGGAAGTGGTGTGCTGACTACATACCCTTCCATATCGCATCCAGAGAGCTTATTAACTGAGGATGACACGGAGGTCGGTCGGTTCCATTGGGCCTTCTGAAGTCTGTAAGGGCGGAGATTGACTATCGAAGAATACACAGCTTCTTCTAAGGGGCTTCATTTTACTCCCATGACTGACTTCAGATTATAGTGGCCATCCTCAGATGGCTGTACTTGTATTATGGTGTTCTGTCTCGTTTTGGTTCTTATGCATTTATGGACAACTCTGCAGAGCGTTAAAGTTTCAATAACACACGCGTATTACGCAATCAGTTATGGAACACAAACATTTTTCAGTACCCTTAGCGTCAGTTGCTGCTTCACACACGTGTTTTACAAAACCATAATACTTAGCCCAACGACATCCTACATAGATGAAATTAAATCCTTTAAAGTTTTTCGCCTGTATTTGAGGATAGTGGTATCGGGTATGGTCACACATAATGTGACGACTCTCCTTTAATTTTGTCGCTAGTCAAGATTTTAGCCTCGCGGGGTAGCCGAGCGGTCTAAGGCACCTAGTCACGGTCCGCGCGGCTCGCCCCGTCGGAGGTTCGAGTCCTCCCTCGGACACGGGTGTGTGGTCCTTAGCGTAAGTTCGTTGAAGTTAGATTAAGTAGTGTGTAAGCTTAGGGACCGATGACCTAAGCAATTTGGTCCCACAAGACCTTACCACAAATTTCCAATTTTTTCCAAGATCTTCCAGCTTATGCAGGCACATTTGATACCAGTATATATAAGGTGATATACAGATATCCTTAGAATACATTTGAACGGTGCCGTTATGATGCTTAGTTACGAACTCTGAAATTCTTTTCATTTAATGGAAGGTGCCAGTAATTTGCAAATGTGCGTTACTTTGAGAGAGATAATGAATAGATAAAATCAGAGAACAGCTTTTTGATTTGAATGGCTTGTCACTGAGCTGCAGATCTTTTGAACGCACTGTCGCTGTGAATGGGGCCCGTCACGCCTCGCCAGCAGTGTTTTTGGGGCTGAATTATGACGCGCCAGCCGCTCTCCGGCATGTAAATGGGTGCGTCATATGCGGGCGACATTTGCGCGGTTGTAGCCGGGATGCGGCGACTAATCCATCGCAGCGCGGCGTTAGCGGAATGAGCCATTAAGGTGCCCACTGGAGCGTCGCTAATGCGCCGGCTTTGTCGCGCCTCGGATCGCATCGCTGCCCTCTTAGCTGCATTTTCCCGTCGCATTTCCGCCGCCAAGTATTTGCTCTCATCTGTTAGGAGGCCGAGTTACTCAGTGAAAGTCATCGACGACTGTAGACTGCGTGCCGGTGCGTGATCAGGGAGAGCCTCCAACTTTCTGAAGAGTGGTTGATTAGTTCCACTTTTTGGTTGTCGTTAGCTGTTATGTGGTCTAAACTAATAAATAGTCAATTTTTTTACGGTGCCTGAAAAAAAGTTATCACCGAGAAGGCACGATCGGATGTCAATGTAAAGTACACGTACACACCATCGGCAAATACATGAGTGATCAGAGCTATAATTTTCGTGATAGGTAGAACAGCTACCAGAATCCACCAATGTCGTTCGTGTTAAGTGTTGTAGCCTGGCCTGATACGGGATAGATGAATTGCGTCCGATGTTGAGAGGCGACTCAGAAGCACATGGAGATGGCACGTACCCATATGAGATAGCATTATCAGCACCTGAATGCGTTGGAAAGACACCAGTTTGTGTCTCCAATTGGCTGGCTGGTCGAATCATACGATATCCATATTTGTGTGGGATTCTAATGTGACAGTGGCCCGACGCTGGGCTGTTTGGGAATACGTAGACAGCCAAACTCCTCATGAAGGTTATGATCGACCGCGTCTGACCAACACAAGGGTGCTTGCATACAGGTGTTAAAACTTCTTAAATGTAAAGCTGATTGAAAAGTACAATAGTCCGCTGCATCTGTATTTGTTTGTACCAATTAAAGAAGCACATCCAATTTCACAACTTTTAAGCTGCATTGTCTGTTGTGTATTACGCTATGTCATATGGTATAGGGAGGTGCTACAGAACGACGCAGAATAATAGTTGGCGTGGCTAGACAAAGTTCTTGATCTTCTTCAGTCGGTAAAAACGGTAATATCCAGTCACGATGAATTCTCATCATCTAGCCGATTAAAATATGTTACAGTGGGTCTATGTTTAATATAGGCCCACTAGAACGCATTTTAATCGGACAGGTGATGGCAGTTCATCGTGATTTTAACAGAGACTAGACATTCATCATTGATGATCGTTTTTAGTGATTGACCAAACTGAGAACCTTGCCTAGTCACAACAACTGTTACTCTGCGGCATTCTGTAATATCTTCCTATATTATATGACATAGCATCATGTACACCAGAAGATACAACTTAAAAACAGCGACACCGGTTGTGTGAGTCTCTAATAGAATTCAACAGATACTGCTATCGCGGACTATTGGATTTTTCATCCAGTTGTATATTCTAATAGCTTTAACAGCTGTATTTAAACATCTGTATTATACTGTATGAATGATCAATCACTTACATATGATTAATTTAGCTGTGGATGCCCTAGTTTTAAAATTATCTGTAACACAAAGGAGGATAGAATATTATGAATATAGTACATCAAGCACATCGTAGTCCCTTCACATTTGCGCTTGCTATCCGAGAGGAAATAAGGGCTCCCTGAACTACTCTGTATCACTGTACACTAGTGGTTGGAGAGTAGCAGCAGCCGATCCAGGCGACTGGTGTCCCACGTGCGGTCTCCCGTTAACACAATACCTCAAACGGATGCATTTGAAATTGTGTCGCGGCCAGCCTGGACTACTGATGAATGTCGTCGGACTGTGTTGATCGATGAACTGCCGTTCTGCACTAGTCCTGATGATCAACGTCGGCGAGTATTGCGGTGGACAGGGGGAAGGCAAGATTCTTGTAAAGGCTTGGAGTAGCGTAGCGCGATTACTGCTAGGGCCAATGTGTGCGGAGCCATAGGGTACGTCTTCTAGGTCACGGCTTGTAGCGATTGTGGGGATTCTGATGACACATCGGGACGTCACGGAAAATCCTCATGAGCTGCCATTTTTCCATAGGACAATTCTTGTCCACAAATTGAACAAGTCTCTGTAAATTGCCTGTATTATGGTGAGTTACTCCGTGGCCAGTAAGATTGCCATACTTGCTCCCTGGGGAACACGCGTGGGTCCAACTCGGACGTGTTTCCCTCCTGGTGCGGGTTACAAGACCAGTTACAAAAGTTGTGGACCATCTTCTCTCAGCAGAGGATACAGCAGTTTTACAACACCCTTCCTAACCGATCAGTACCTACATCAGACTAGAGGGCGTGCAACGTCATGCTGATAAATGAACACATACTGCCAAGTTATTTGTAAATCTGACTCGATTTCATAATTACTGAAATAACATCACAATCATCTCAAACCATACAATTTCGTTTCGTCTGCTCCTCCATCTTTGAGTGCTTCAGCGTTTTCTGTCACGAAGTGTGTTTATCTACGCATTAATGCCTAGTAGGTTGGCAGCGTGCTTGAGATACAGACGCGTTTAGATGCGTGCGTTTGGAAATAATCGGTGTAAAATTTTATCCATCTCGAGAATATATTCAGTCCATATCTTCACGCTGCGCTTCAGTTCTGTCTCACGTTTTAGCGTGATTTAGTTACGAATTTTTGAAGAAGGGGCCATTCGTACGATAAATAACACGCTTTGCCATCCACCATTAAACGTTATCAGTTAAATTATTTATAGTTCGTTTCATTGTATGCTTTTTAAGAAATTATTGTGTCTGATAGAACCAGATATGGAAATGAGCAATGTGTCCTTATCACCAACATCTGCGTGGTGTGTTAAACTATCAGCTGAAAAATCGCATTTCTTTGACGTTTATTTTACGCTAATTTCACCAGTGTGTTTGTATGTACAAATCTCTTACAAACAGTAATAATTCAGTCAAGTACGCGGTAATTAACAGGTACTAAAAAAAATTATTAGCACACTTAGTGACTAATAAACCCGATATTTCAGTATTTTCTGCATTTACATCTGCATGTTTACGCTGCAATTCACATTTAAGTGAGCGGTAGAAGGTTTACCGAACCACCTTAAAGCTGTTTCCCTACCTTTCTACTCTCGGACGGCGCTCAAGAAAAACCTGCAAGTAAATCTTTCTGTGCGAGCTTTGATTTCTCTTACTTTGTGATGATGACCATTTCTGCCTCTGCAGATAGGTGCCAACAGAAAATTTTCCACAATCAGAGGAGAAAGTTTGTGATCGAAATTTCGTGAGAAGATACTGCTGCGAAAAATAAAGTCTTTGGTTTAATGATTGCCATCCCAGTTCATGTAACATGCCCGTGGCACTATCTCCCCTATTTCTGGATAGTATGGAACGAGCTGCCCTTCTTTGAACTTTTTCCCGGTCTTCCATCAGTTCCATCTGATGCGGATTCCACACCACGCAGCAATAGTCCAGAAGAGGGCGGACAAGCGTGGTGCAAGCAGTCTCTTTAGTTGCGATTTCTACCTATTCTGCCAATAAATGGAAGTCTTTTGTTTGCTCGAACCCTATTATTTGTGTAATAGTTTCCAGTTATTATTTTTAACTGTAATCCGTTAAATATTTAGTTGAATTTCCAGTCTTTAGATGCGTGTAATTTATCGTTTAATCGAAATTTAGCGGCTTTCTTTTAATACTCATGTGAAAGGCTTCTCATTTTTTATTATTTAGAGTCAAATGGCACTTTTAGCAGCATCATACACCTTCTTTGAATTATCTTCAATTTGTTTTGATCATCTGATGACTGTGTCATCTGCAAACAATCTAAGAGGACTGGCCTATAACACTTCGTTGAGGAACGCCAGATGTTATTTCTGGTTTACTTGATGACCCTCCGTTGCTACAAACTTTGACCTATATGACGGGAAATAACGATTCCAGCCACACAACTGAGGCAATATGCCATACGCACGTAATCTGATTAGGAAACGCTTATGAAGAACGGTGTTGAAAGCCTTCTGGAAGTCTAAAAATATGGAATCAATTTGAAATCCCCCGTCGATAGAATTAATTACTTCTTGAAAATAAAGAACTAGATGCGTTTCACAAAAACGACATTTTCTCTGTCAGTGCTGACTATTTGTCAATAAATCGTTTTATTTTTTTTCGTGGTGACTTGTAATTTTCGAACACAGTATATGTTCCAAAATTCTGCTTCAAATCAGCGTTAATGTTATGGGTCTATAATTCAGCGGATTAGTCCTATTCCCTTTCTTCGGTATTGGTATGACTTGTAAAATTTCACAGCATTTAGGAACGGAACTTCCGAAGGGCAAGTGATTGTATATGATCGTTAAGTACGGAGATATTGTATCAGCATACCCCGAAAGGAGCCTGACTCTTTATAGAATCTGGACCGGAGGCCTTGTCTTTATTGATTTAAGCTGCTTTGCTACACCGAGAATATGGACTTCTACATTACTCATGTTGGCAGTTCTTATAGAATACAATTCTGGAGTACTTGCTTCGTCTTTTTTGATGAAGGAGTTCCGGTTAACCGTGTTTAGTAACTCAGTCATAGTTGCACTGTCATCAGTGACTTCACCATTGTTATCGTGCATGAAGGTGTTGACAGCATCTTGCACATGGGGTACTTCTCATACGACCACAATATTATCGGGTTTTCTGCCAGATTTCGAAAATGTTTCTTTGTGAAAACTATTTTCTAATTGTAAGAATTTTTACTTTCATTTAAGCAAACACAAATCCTTACAAAAAATTAAGAAAATGGAAAAGAACATCTAGAAAGAGTGTATGACGAACGTATTCCGAAATAGTTGCTACACTGCATCCCTGAAGGTAGAAGAAACGTTGTTAGCCTTAAGAGAAGATGGGTGGATGAAGAATTCGCTACGGAACAACTGACCTAAAGCTTGAGGAAGACGAAGAAGGATAATAATAAGGAATTGTGTTCCACCATTTTCCTTTACATAAAACTGATGTAAGTTCCCAATTTCTTCTTTGTCGTCTTCTTCTTGCTGTTCTCGCGTCCTTTCTAGCGAGAATAACACAGAATACCTTTTCGCAGATGAGCACTCGCTTTTAATTAAAGGCTGCCCTCTCCATTGAGGACTTTCATATATCGTAAAACGGAGGCCTGTCGGACTCATTCGCCTTTCCGGCCTACAGATACGAACAAAACTTGGCCGCCCCTGACGCACAAGGTGACCTTTGCCATGAGGGACAACTTTCGCCAAGTTCCCCGCGTGCTGCGGCTTCTGCCCGCCTACGCAGTTGATACCGCTAATGACGTTCGCCTCCGGCCGATCCCCCGGGGCCTGGCCTGTAATAAGCGCGCGAGACACTGCGATCGCAAAGGGCCGACACGCCGCCCCACACTTTATTGCGGCAGCCAAGGAGCGCGGCCTAACTTTAATTCACCAGGGGGCTGGCCGACAGGCCCCTCCCACGTAAGTCGCCCTGTCTCTGTCTGGCCGCGTCCAGTCCTCACCGCCGTGTCGCGTCGGCGCCACCCACCACTCGTCCGACCGGCAAATCAACCGTTAACAGTGGGCGTAAACTTTCCTGCAGCGTCGATCGAAGAGAGAGAGGCATGAATTACTTACATGTGTATACCCTCACCACCTCTCGCGTAAGTCAACAAACACATGGAAACATCCTACTTGCGCACTGTCATGTCAGCTTACGCGTAAGTTACGAAAATTAAAAGGCGTTTAACTTTCCAGCACGAAGTCAGCTCTTCTACTGTCGGCTGATGAAATGCCGCTTGGTGTATCTGCTCTCATTCTACTCTCGTCCGACGGACAGCACACGTCTCAGGTTTATGCACGTGAAAGCGTCATGATAAAATATTGCGTTTAATACTTTCTGCTCTACACTGTAGCATTGTTTCCGAATAAGGTCCGAGATCCATCGAGCTATTCTACTTGGCAGTGAAGCATCATGCGAAAGTTACATCTTTACGTTCTGACACCAGTTCCATAATCAGTCAATATACAGATTGCCGGCCTTGCTTTAACTCGCGAAAAACAGTTGAAAATTGTAAAGACTCCTAATCAATGTTGTCAGGCTTACCAACTTTCCAACTTGACAAGTCAAACATCTGGATGTAGCGATTCAAAGCGATATGAGGTGGAACGAGCATGTGAAAACTGTGGTTGGGAAGGCAAATGGTCGACTTCGAATTTTAGGAAAGAATGGTTCACTTGTAAAGGAGACTGCAAACAGAACGCTGATGCGACCTATTCTTGAGCGCTGCTCGAGTTTTTGGGATCCGTACAAGGTCACATTAGAGGAAGATATCGAAGCAATTCAGAGGAGGACTGCTAGATTTGTATCGGTAGGTTCGAACAAAACTTAAGTGCCACGGAGATGCTTCGGGAACTCAAATGGGAATGCGGAGGTTCGAGTCCTCCCTCGGGCATGGGTGTGTGTGTTTGTCCTTAGGATAATTTAGGTTAAGTAGTGTGTAAGCTTAGGGACTGATGACCTCAGCAGTTAAGTCCCATAAGATATCACACACATTTGAATTTGAAAAATGGGAATGCCTTGAGGGAAGGCGGTGCTCTTTTCGGGAAACAATATTGAGCAAATTTAGAGAACCGGCATTTGAAGCTGACTGCCGAACGATTCTGCTCCCGCTAGCATACATCGCGCGCAAGAAGCACGAAGATAAGATACGAGAAATTACGGCTCATGTGGAGGCGTACAGAAAGTCGTGTTTCCCCTCGCTCACTTGGCGAGTGGAATAGGAGGAGAAATGACAAGTAGCGGTATAGGGTATTCTCCGCCACGCACCTTACGGTGGGTTGGGGAGTATCTGTGTAGATGTAGACTGTGTTGGGAAAAGAGCATTGCACCGTCACTGCACCGTCACCAGCTCGTCTGCAGTGTCCATTATAAATTATATCGGGTTAATTCTAAAGTCAAAAGGGGAAGGACGGACACCAGAAGTACACACCTCTAACTTCCATTGGAGAAAAACCAATTAGCTCATTTTTTATAGCTCTCAGCAAGTCCTTTTCATTCATTAAAACACGCCCCCAGCTAGCTAATGACTCCACGCTCTGCTACGCAACCACTTCCTACAGAGTGACTGCGCGCCACTAGATGGCAACACTCACCTTGAAAACAATCACACTACTATGCCATTAACTACGCTAGCGCACAGAAATGTAACCACGAACAATAAGAGATTTTCCGCACCGGGAGGGCACTTCGCTGATTCGCCAATCGCCATCTTCTAAAATACGTTCGGCAACACTATAAACACCACAGAGGACACGAAACCTAGCCTCGTGCACCCCATGACGGCTGCCAGCAAACTCCCCAAATTTTCAATCCTCCGAAAGCTTCAAGAATTTAAGCATTCTAACCCATCAGAATCAGGAAAGGAGAGTAGACATTTTCATCGCTTACTTCCCGTCGCCGCTAATGGAGCTTGTGTAAGGTGTTGCTCCCTGGCTTGACTTTTGCAAGTTTCACTGCAACGAACGTACGAAAATATTGGATATCGTGAGAAAGCGTTAACCTCATAGTGAGGCGTGTAGCTTCAGGACGCAACTCATTTATGAAGGTTAGAGAAAGACCAACCCATTGCATTCAGGCCGCGAATACCTCCTTGCCCCAGATACTGGCTCAAGTGGAGCCATTAGGAGAGTGCCCAACCAGTTCAGTTAGGAAGAGATTCCACTAGTTCCTCCAGTACCCCATATCCAGCTGTCCCCGCTCGCTGCTAACAATTATATCCCTTTCACTGTTACGCTTCACCCACTGCTCTAAACAGTCCTTACACTTTTCAGGAATTTAAAATCGGGTGATTTACAGAACCACTCTGTAGGGTGCGTGAATGTTCGTCGAACCAGACATCAACATCTACATCTGCATCTACATCTACCTTTATACTCCGCAAGCCACCCAACGATGTGTGGCGGAGAGCACTTTACGTGCCACTGTCATTACCTCCCTTTCCTGTTCCAGTCGCGTATGGTTCGCGGGAAGAACGACTGCTGGAAAGCCTCCATGCGCGCTCGAATCTCTCTAATTTTACATTCGTGACCTCCTCGGGAGGTATAAGTAGGGTGAAGCAATATATTCGATACCTCATCCACAAACGCACCCTCTCGAAACCTGGACAGCAAGCTACATCGCGATGCAGAGCGCCTCTCTTGCAGAGTCTGCCACTTGAGTTTGCTAAACATCTCCGTAACGCTATCACGGTTACCAAATAACCCTGTGACGAAACGCGCCGCTCTTCTTTGGATCTTCTCTATCTCCTATGTCAACTCGACCTGGTACGGATCCCACACTGATGAGCAATACTCAAGTATAGGTCGAACGAGTGTTTTGTAAGCCACCTCCTTTGTTGATGGACTACATTTTATAAGGACTCTCCCAATGAATCTCAACCTGGCACCCACCTTACCAACAATTAATTTTATATGATCATTCCACTTCAAGTCGTTCCGTACGCATACTCCCAGATATTTTACAGAAGTAACTGTTACCAGTGTTTGTTCCGCTATCATATAATCATACAATAAAGGATCCTTCTTTCTATGTATTCGCAATACATTACATTTGTCTAGGTTAAGGGTCAGTTGCTACTCCCTGCACCAAGTGCCTATCCGCTGCATTTCGCTGCTATTGTCTAATGATGCAACTTCTCTGTATACTACAGCATCATCCACGAAAAGCCGCATAGAACTTCCGACACTATCTACTAGGTCATTTATATACACTCCTGGAAATGGAAAAAAGAACACATTGACACCGGTGTGTCAGACCCACCATACTTGCTCCGGACACTGCGAGAGGGCTGTACAAGCAATGATCACACGCACGGCACAGTGGACACACCAGGAACCGTGGTGTTGGCCGTCGAATGGCGCTAGCTGCGCAGCATTTGTGCACCGCCGCCGTCAGTGTCAGCCAGTTTGCCGTGGCATACGGAGCTCCATCGCAGTCTTTAACACTGGTAGCATGCCACGACAGCGTGGACGTGAACCGTATGTGCAGTTGACGGACTTTGAGCGAGGGCGTATAGTGGGCATGCGGGAGGCCGGGTGGACGTACCGCCGAATTGCTCAACACGTGGGGCGTGAGGTCTCCACAGTACATCGATGTTGTCGCCAGTGGTCGGCGGAAGGTGCACGTGCCCGTCGACCTGGGACCGGACCGCAGCGACGCACGGATGCACGCCAAGACCGTAGGATCCTACGCAGTGCCGTAGGGGACCGCACCGCCACTTCCCAGCAAATTAGGGACACTGTTGCTCCTGGGGTATCGGCGAGGACCATTCGCAACCGTCTCCATGAAGCTGGGCTACGGTTCCGCACACCGTTAGGCCGTCTTCCGCTCACGCCCCAACATCGTGCAGCCCGCCTCCAGTGGTGTCGCGACAGGCGTGAATGGAGGGACGAATGGAGACGTGTCGTCTTCAGCGATGAGAGTCGCTTCTGCCTTGGTGCCAATGATGGTCGTATGCGTGTCTGGCGCCGTGCAGGTGAGCGCCACAATCAGGACTGCATACGACCAAGGCACACAGGGCCAACACCCGGCATCATGGTGTGGGGAGCGATCTCCTACACTGGCCGTACACCACTGGTGATCGTCGAGGAGACACTGAATAGTGCACGGTACATCCAAACCGTCATCGAACCCATCGTTCTACCATTCCTAGACCGGCAAGGGAACTTGCTGTTCCAACAGGACAATGCACGTCCGCATGTATCCCGTGCCACCCAACGTGCTCTAGAAGGTGTAAGTCAACTACCCTGGCCAGCAAGATCTCCGGATCTGTCCCCCATTGAGCATGTTTGGCACTGGATGAAGCGTCGTCTGCACGTCCAGCACGAACGCTGGTCCAACTGAGGCGGCAGGTGGAAATGGCATGGCAAGCCGTTCCACAGGACTACATCCAGCATCTCTACGATCGTCTCCATGGGAGAATAGCAGCCTGCATTGCTGCGAAAGGTGGATATACACTGTACTAGTGCCGACATTGTGCATGCTCTGTTGCCTGTGTCTATGTGCCTGTGGTTCTGTCAGTGTGATCATGTGATCTATCTGACCCCAGGAATGTGTCAATAAAGTTTCCCGTTCCTGGGACAATGAATTCACGGTGTTCTTATTTCAATTTCCAGGAGTGTATATTGTGAAAAGCAATGATTCCATAACACTCCCCTGTGGCACGCCAGAGGTTACTTTTAAGTTTGTAGACGTCTCTCCATTGAGAACAACATGCTCTGTTTTGTTTGCTAAAAACTCTTCAATCCAGCCACACAGCTCGTCTGATATTCCGTATTCTCTTGCTTTGTTTATCAGGCGACAGTGCGGAACTGTATCGAACGCCTTCCGGAAGTCAAGGAAAATGGCATCTGCCTGGGAGCCTGTATCTAATATTTTCTGGGTCACATGAACAAATAAAGCTAGTTGGGTCTCACACGATAGCTGTTTCCGGAATCCATGTTGATTCCTACAGAGTAGATTCTGGGTTTCCAGAAATTACATGATACGCCAGCAAAAAACATGTTCTAAAATTCTACAACAGATCGATGTCAGAGATATAGGTCTATAGTTTGCGCATCTTCTCGACGACCCTTCTTGAAAACTGGAACTACCTGTGCTCTTATCCAATCATTTGGAACCTTCCGTTCCTCTAGAGACTTGCGGTGCACGGCTGTTAGAAGGGGGGCAAGTTCTTTCGCGTACTCTATGTAGAAGCGAATTGGTATCTCGTCAGGTCCAGTGGACTTTCCTCTGTTGAGTGATTTCAGTTGCTTTTCTATTCCTTGGGCACTTATTTCGATGTCAGCCATTTTTTCGTTCGTGGGAGGATTTAGAGAAGGAACTGCAGTGCGGTCTTCCTCTGTGAAACAGCTTTGGAAAAAGGTGTTTAGTATTTCAGCTTTACTCGTGTCATCCTCTGCTTCAATGCCATTATCATCCCAGAGTGTCTGGATATGCTGTTTCGATCCACTTACTGATTTAACGGAAGACCAGAACTTCCTAGGATTTTCTGTCAAGTCGGTACATAGAATTTTACTTTCGAATTCACTGAACGCTTCACGCATAGCCCTCCTTACGCTAACTTTGACATCGTTTACCTTCTGTTTGTCTGAGAGGTTCTGACTGCGTTTAAATTTGCAGTGAAGCTCTCTATGCTTTAGAAGTAATTTCCTGACTTTGTTGTTGAACCACGGTGGGTTTTTCCCGTCCCTCACAGTTTTACTCGGTACGTACCTGTCTAAAATGCATTTTACGATTGTCTTTAACTTTTTCCATAAACACTCAACATTGTCAGTGTCAGGACAGAAATTTTCGTTTTTATCTGTTAGGTTTGTCTGAAACTCTGTGAACCCGGCTGTAGTCGTCTTGGAAGACGGAAGTGTCCACAGCGTACTTATCATAACTGCACACATGGTGGACAAAAATATAGAACCACGGAAACATAACATATTATCACAATTTGTATAATTACATAATGCCTAATACGGTGTAGAAAACCGTTCTGATTCAAAACAGCTTCCAGTTGTCTCCTGTACGGTTTTCAAGAGAATCTGATACCTTTCTCCCAGAAAAATAGTGACAAGTACAGGTAGCGATGATGGAGGTGGACAGTGACCACTCACTCTTCTCTCCAAAGTAGACTCAATAGTATTAAGATCTTGTGACTGTGGTTGCAGGGGAGATGGTGCTCATAAAACCAGTCCTGGGTGATGGGAGCTGTGTGGACAGGGGTCCTTTCCTCTTGTAACAAAGCATCACCAGTCGAGAACAAATGTTGCACCAAGGCATGGAACCGATCAGCTACAATTTTGGCATTAATGAGACCTTGCAAAATAACCACAGGTCCCAAGGAATACCATGACATCGCTGCTAAAATCATGATGGAATGGCCCACCATGTGTCACTCATTTTGACGTAAACTTGACCAGAAGGTGGAAAGAGTGACAACAAATGAATCTCTTCCATTGCTCTATAGTCTAGCTTTCACGGCTTTGGACCACATCTTTCTGTTATGATCTTCTACATCACAGATGAGTAGTTTCGGAATTCCAACTCGCAGTTCTCTGCTTATGGAGTTGCCAGCTACCTTAGTGTTGTTTTGATTTTGGCAATGTTCGCGAGTGTGACATTTAGTTCTGCAGTGATTTTTGCAGGAGACGTCCTCTTAGTTTTCGTCACACTCCTCTCCATTGACCATCTGCCAAGATAACTCATCATACACTTTCATTGGCTTAATGGCGGATGATGGGTTTTCGCTTTCGCCGTACGCCGTATAAATCTGTGATACGGTGCCTTTTGGGACAGCAAACACTTTGGCTCCCTTCGTAACTCCCTCTATACGAGCATCAACGAATTTCTCACGTTCTAATTCACTAGGTCGGACATTAATGTATTCTCAACTACACAGGAAAATTTTTTCGACTGCGACTGACACTTGAAACGTATAGAGGACATTCAACAGCTGTCGTTCGTGATCAAATACAACAGCGCAACATGCAGGCTTGGCTATCATCTGCATTTATTATGCTCAATCACGCGTTTCTCGTGGTTTTCCTACTGTTTTGCCCAATTCCTGTATTTTAATGTTGTACAGAGATGTTGTGACACAATAATGCCCTTTATGACATATGACATTCGCATATAACACAGCAAAGTCTGTTTTTGCTGTTCCACTGTCATGAGGCCAGTATGACAATGGAAACACTGGACAATACTCAGGATGACTAGGTGAATCACTTTACCATCAGGGCCAAAGAAGCGAGGCAACCGGCTTGCATATGACTTCTGTCACTCATGAAAAGAACCAAGAGCGTTATAACACGTGGACACACGAAACAATGAAATAAACTTCCTGGTTCATCTTGACGTAACGTGAATGAACAGACCATTTCATGGTATGAACAACACCCACAAAACATCATAGAATTACCCACCGTCCTCACAATTCAGGTTAAGTCACTGTTACAGAATTGTTAAGGCTACATTGTTAAGGCTTTCGTGGCCACTTGTTGACAAACTGCCTATTGGCTTCTGTCTCGGGTTCTTCGGCCGACGTTCATCTAATGATTTTTCTGACGTTTCGCCAGTACGAGTGGCTGGCATTGTCAAAGCTTCACCCTCCATTGTCGGTGGTGAACTGGTGGCGAGCTCGCGGCCGCAGACTATATGTACCTGGCGCGCCAACGTCCGAAGGCTTCTCCGCGGTCATATCCGGTGCGGTTCTCCTCTTGCTACCTGCAACGGTCGTTCGCTGCAGTACGGGAAGCCAGGATCCGTTTACCTTAAGGCTTTCCTCTTTCTTGTTGAAACTGTTCGCGTGTTTTTGGATTTCTACAGCTTCTCTGAACAAGCGCGTGTGATAATGCTTCTTCACAGCCAGAACTTCCGTGTCGGAGAATTTTATTACGTGGTCGGTCTCATTCAGTGCGTGCTCTGCCATGGTGAAGAACAGCTCGGTGAATTCCTGAGACACTTGAACAGCCTCCATGCCAACATAACATTTACCATGGAAGTAGAAAAGAACAAGAGACTGCCATTTCTAGATGTGCTGGTCACAAGGGACGGCGAAAACCTGGGACACAGCGTGTATCGAAAATCGACACACACCGACCGATACCTGCACAAACTGTCAAACCACCACCCGAGCCAGAAGAGAGGCATGATTAGTACGCTCGTAACGAGAGCAGGACGAATATGTGAGCCTCAGCACCTCAAACGAGAAATGCAACACCTGGAAACTGTTATGAGGAGCAATGGGTACTCCACAAATTACATTAGAAGTGTAAAAGAGCCAAACACTCGGCGAAGTAAGGAACCAGAAAAAGAAATGTCGGGTACGGCCTTTCTGCCATACATTCCCAGAGTGACGGACAGAATCGGCCGTATATTGCGCAAACACGGCGTAAAGACGATTTTCAAACCGACAAGGAAGATCAAAGAGTGTCTTAGATCGGCGAAGGAGAAAAGAGACCCACTTGCAATGTCGGGAATATACCGTATACCCTGCACATGCGGAAAAGTTTATGTCGGAATGACTGGACGATCCATTAACACCAGGATCAAAGAGTATAAGCGACATTGCAGGTTGGGGCAAGTGGAGAAATCGGCCGTGGCAGAGCACGCACTGAATGAGACCGACCACGTAATAGAATTCGCCAACACGGAAGTTCTGGCTGTAGAGAAGCACTATCACACGCGCTTGTTCAGAGAAGCTGTAGAAATCCAAAAACACGCGAACAGTTTCAACAAGAAAGAGGAAAGCCTTAAGGTAAACGGATCCTGGCTTCCCGTACTGCAGCGAACGACCGTCGCAGGTAGCAAGAGGAGAACCGCACCGGATATGACCGCGGAGAAGCCCTCGGACGTTGGCGCGCCAGGTACATATAGTCTGCGGCCGCGAGCTCGCCTCCAGTTCACCACCGACAATGGAGGGTGAAGCTTTGACAATGCCAGCCACTCGTGCTGGCGAAACGTCAGAAAAATCATTAGATGAACGTCGGCCGAAGAACCCGAGACAGAAGCCAATAGGCAGTTTGTAAGTCACTGTTGCCGTCAGTGCGCACCACGTCTTGTATAATTTGAAAAGAGAGAAACCACACTACACGCCTCCAGTGAGCTACTGTCTAATTTCTGTATCCATTAAACAACTGAAAACGTGCAGCCTTATGTACTACTGTGATGTACCACATGCACCCTATGTCATCAGTCAGTCTTGTACATATTTAAGCATTGGTCTTCACATATAGTTTTTACCTTCTACAACTCCCTTTTTACCTGGTATCTTAACATATGTCCAATAATCGTGACCGTTCTTCTTCTTCGAGTTTCTCTTATGTTCCTTTATTCAGCGACTCTGCGGGCAAATTCCTCATTACTTATCATATAGTTTTCCTTAATTTTCTTTACCCTTCTATAGCACCAAAATGTCAAACGCATCTGTTCTCTTTATTTCTAGTCTTTCCCCAGTCTACAATTCACCACCATACAATGCCATGCTCCAGATGTACATTCTCAGAAATTTCTTCCTAAGGTTAAGCCTATGTTTAATACTAGTAGATTCATTATGACCATTAAAGTCCTCTTTTCCAGTGCTAGCCTTCTTTTTATGTCATCCTTGCTTCACCAGTTGTGCATCGTATTCTTTTCAAGTTAGAATAATTCCATAGCTTGTAAGTAGGCTGTTTAGGTTTTTATGTTGGTAACGCCATGTAGCGGTCTATATGAAAATCACTGTGCTGTGTGAAGTCTGTGGCTGGGTGGCATTGTTGGAATAGTCGTTATTGTAGTGTTGGGTAGTTGGATGTGAACAGCGCGTAGCTCCAGTGTTGCCAATTTAGCGACTTTGTCGCTAGAAATGGCGACTTTTGCCTTCGTCTTAGTGACAAAAAAAAAAAAAAACTTTTTAGCGACAAAAATTATTTAGCGACTTATTTGGCGACTTTTGGAGTACTGACGACTTTTGAGGTGCAAATCAAAACTATTTTGGACCAGTATTTTCATTAACAAAAGTAAGATTTTATCTATAGAGTGGGTACTACACTGACTTTGTTCTAGATTTACTAAGTTAAATTAAGTTCTTAGTAGATCATGTAGCATTGTTCAGCATTTAGTAAACCTGATTGTGGGAACTGCATACAGAGTAAGAAAACCTGGACTGTTAAACAATTGATTATTTATTACCCACTAACCTGTTATGGTAGATAGCGTATCGATATACAATTCTTCAACTTTTGAACTCCCTTTATTTTTCGAATTGACAAAAAACATACGTAATACTAAGTACAATAAAATACATTTATGTCCAGCAACCTCTAATTTTTCTAAATGTTAACTCGCAGTCAAATTATTACCATATGCACAGTGGTAACGCAAGAACAATTCTGTGGGGGTATCTCAGACATTATTACGTTTTAAACAATGAACAATAGGACTGATATCGAGTTATCGAGTGAGTAAATTGTTTCATGACCTCTAGTTCACATAAGTTTTAATGTATTTTCAGTGACTATAAGTTGGTTAAATTTATGTTGTGGTGGCTTACATAATGAATTTACTGCAGAAGAAGAAACAGTACGCTCAAAAATATCGGGATGCGTGGGAAGCAGAACTTGAATTCAATGGGTGGCTGAAACTAGTCGTTGGAGACTTATCTAAGGCAAGATGTCAAGTATGTGCAACAGAGTTTTATGCTAAATTGTTTGATATTAGAAAGCATTCGAGAACTATTAAGCATAATCAAAAAATTGATTAAAAAAAAAACACACAAACCACCTTACCTGTGAAAATTGTTCCGAAAACTACAGTTAGAATAGCAAGCAGAGTAGAAGGCGCCCTTTCTTTATTTATTGCTGAAGATTGTTCTATTTTAGCTGTTAATCATTTAGGAATACTGTACAAGAAGGTGTTTTCCGGTGATGAGGGCGCAAAAACATGCAATTACATCGTACAAAGTGCACTAACATTATAATTGAAGTTTTGGCTCCATATTTTACAAAATCATTGGTTGAAGATATAGGTAACCAAAAATAAAGTGTACTAATAGGTGAATTCACAGATGTATCAATATCTTAAATGCTAGGTATCGTTATACAGGACTATAGTTTAAACAACCAAACCATTAGATCAGCATTTCTCAAACTCGCTGTAGTAGAAACTGCAGACGCAAGAAATCAGGCTGCTGTTCTTGTGAATTCTTTGAAAGATCTCAAACTTCCAATCGCTAATACGGTAAGAATTAGCACAGATAATGCTTCTGCAATGGTTGGAATAAACAATGGGCTTTTCGAACAACTGAAGAGAGAATATGGTTTGAAGCATTCGGTATTGATCCGTTGCATTTGTCACTCTCTTCAGCTTGCAGTTTCGCACGCCTCAGTGAATACCATACCTAGAAACATAGAGTTTCTTGTACGGGAAACCTACAATTTGTTCTCCATTTCACTCAAAAGACAAGAGGAATATAAAAAGGTTTGTGAGACGAGAAATTGTGGAAAACAGCCACTAAAAATTTTGAAGGTCTATGCAACACGTTGGCTTTCAATTGAACCAGCAATACGAAGAATTCTGGAGCAGTGGGAAGAACTAAAGCTACATTTTTCACTTGCCAAGGTTCAAGACAATTGTTACATTGTCGATCTTTTGTACAAGATGTATTGTGACGACTCAAATCATCTTTACATGTTTTACCTTAAACATGCTTTAAAAGACGTACAAATAGTAATAAAAGCTTTTGAAGGAGAAGACAATAACCCCACTAAATTACTAGATACTCTTGTATTCTTTGTGCAGTCACTCGAACAAAACATAGTTTTTCGAACTGTGATTTGTTGACAACATCAGTTTCAAGCGAATGTATGTACGCAAATCCGAACCTTGGCTTTATGTTTCAACAGAAATTGTCTGAGTCAAGTTTGTCTGAAGAAAATAAACTTTATTTGAAGAAGAGATGCATTCAGTTTAGTCTGAAACACATAAAAGAAATTCAACAAAGACTGCCGAGTAACGTTACGATCCTGAAAAAAAAAAAAAAAATAATGTCTGGACTCGCATTCGGAAGGACGACGGTTCAATCCCGCGTCCGGCCATCCTGATTTAAGTTTTGCGTGATTTCCCTATATCACTTCAGGCAAATGCCGGGATGGTTGCTTCGAAAGGGCACGGCCGATTTCCTTCCCCATCCTTCCCTAACCCGAGCTTACGCTCCGTCTCTAATGACATCGTTGTCGATGGGACGTTAAACACTAATCTCCTCCTCCTCCTCCTGAAAAAAATGTCAATGCTGAATGCTGAAGAAACACTAGAAGTGAATAAAAGTAATGCTTTAGCGGATGTAGCCAAAGAATTGGGTTTTAGTGGCGATTTCATAGACGGTATTCTGCAAGAATGACATAATATCAACTTCATTAGGTGGAATAACACTACTAACACTTCGATTTTGGAGTGAGGTGTTGCAGTATGAAAATGCCGCAGGGGAGAATCCTTTTCCTTTGATTTCACAGCTAGCAATGACCGTTCTATGACTACCGCATTCAAATGCAGAAGTGGCAAGAATATTCTGTTCTATAAACATTATAAAAACTAAACAACGTAACAGATTATCGTTAAAGCCAATTAATGCTTTGATCATATTGAGAGACCAGCTGAAGAAACAAAATAAAGATTGTGCATCTTCTGACGTACCGTCAGCCGTATTGGAGCTTATTGAAACGAACAAAAGTTACTCTTTTGCGAAAAAACCAGTCGAACTGCAACATCATCTTTTGAGCGACGTTCAACCCTCTACATCAACTACAGTTCTGTCAGAGCATGAAACAGAAGAGTTATTCGATCTTCTGAGTGACGACGATGAATAGCTCACATATCGGTATGTGTATATTTTGTAACCTAATTTGAGTTCTTGCTTTCTTTTGTTCTTTTGTTACAAATATAGTTGTATATTTCTAGTTAGTTTTAATTAAACTTTAACGTATTTTATATATTTTATATGTATGTTGTTCCAAGCAATGCGTCATTTAATTAAGACAATACAGCAATTACGTATGAGACAATTTTATTAATATTTTATCACCCCCCACCCCTGCCCCCACACACACTGGCTTATTGCACCATTCACACACGGAATTTTCAGTACACCCCGAGTAAAATCAGTTTTAGCGACTTTCTAGCGACTTTTGACATTGAATCTAGCGACTCGGGTTTTTTAGAGTTGGCAACACTGCGCGTAGCGTTGCGCAGTTGGAGGTGAGCCGCCAGCAGTGGTGGACGTGAGGAGTGAGATGGCGGAGTTTTGTGAGCGGATGATCTGGACGTGTGTCCATCAGAGAGAGTAGAGATTGGATGTCATGAACTGATATATATAACTTTTGAACACTATTAAGGTAAATACATTGTTTGTTCTCTATCAAAATCTTTCATTTGCTAACTATGCCTATCAGTAATTAGTGCCTTCAGTAGTTAGATTCTTTTATTCAGCAGGCAGTACTGGCGCTCGCTGTATTGCAGTAGTTCGAGTAACGAAGATTTTTGTGAGGTAAGTGATTCATGAAAGGTATAGTTTATTGGTAGTCACGGCCATTCTTTTGTAGGAACTAACGCGAATTCTGTACAGACGAATGCACAAAATGGTAGAAGCTGACCTCCAGGAAGATCAGTTTGGATTCTGTAGAAATGTTGGAACACGTGAGGCAATACTGAGCTTACGCCTTATCTTAGAAGAAAGATTAAGAAAAGACAAACCTACATTTCTAGCATTTGTAGACTTAGAGAAAGCTTTTGACAATGCTGACTGGAATACTCTTTTTCAAATTCTAAAGGTGGCAGGTATAAAATACGGAGTGAAAGGCTATTTACAATTTGTACAGAAACCAGACGGCAGTTATAAGAGTCGAGGGGCATGAAAGGGAAGCAGTGGTGGGGAAGGGAGTGAGACAGGGCTGTAGCCTCTCAGTCATTCAGTCTGTATATTGAGCAAGCAGTAAAGGAAACAAAAGAAAAATTCGGAGTAGGTATTAAAATCCACGGAGAAAAAATAAAAACTTTGAGGTTCGCCGATGACATTGTAATTCTGTCAGAGACAGCAGAGGACTTGGAAGAGCAGTTGAACGGAATGGACAGTGTCTTGAAAGAAGGATATCAGATGAACATCAACAAAAGCAAAACGAGGATAATGGAATGTAGTCGAATTAAGTCAGATGATGCTGACGGAGTTAGATTGGGAAATGAGACACTTAAAGTAGTAAAGGAGTTTTGCTATTTGGGAAGAAAAATAACTGATGATGGTCGAAGTAGAGAGGATATAAAATGTAGACTGGCAATGGCAAGGAAAGCGTTTCTGAAGAAGAGGAATTTGTTAACATCGAGTATAGATTTAAGTGTCAGGAAGTCGTTTCGGAAAGTATTTGTATGGAGTGTAGCCATGTATGGAAGTGAAACGTGGACGATAAATAGTTTGGACAAGAAGTGAATAGAAGCTTTCGAAATGTGGTGCTATAGAAGAATGCTGAAGATTAGATGGGTAGATCACGTAACCAATGAGGAGGTATTGAATAGAATAGGGGAGAAGAGGAGTTTGTGGCACAACTTGACAAGAAGAAGGGACCGGTTGGTAGGGCATGTTCTGAGGCATCAAGGGATCACAAATTTAGCATTGGAGGTCAGCGTGGAGGGTAAAAATCGTAGAGGGAGACCAAGAGATGAATATACTAAGCAGATTCAGAAGAATGTAGGTTGCAGTTAGTACTGGGAGATAAAGAAGCTTGCACAGGATAGAGTAGCATGGAGAGCTGCATCAAACCAGTCTCAAGATTGAAGACCACAACAACAACAACATTGAAAGTCAGATTGCGTTGTGGTAAAAATATTGTGTTTCAGTTTATTGTTGATAAGAATAAGTAAAGAGCAAAATGTCTGAGTACGTTCAGTTCTGCTCAGCTGTTTGAAGATCAAATAACGTAAGAGGTTTGTCAGCACAGCAATTCATTAATTTTTCAAAGGGGATGTTTCAAGCTTAAGCGACTTCTTGATCACCAATTTTGATAAGTTTATCTTCAATCTCATTTCTGATATTCGTCATTATTCCTGTCTTTTCTCAGTTTACTCAAATCCATTATTAACGTTCATTCTGTTCAACAGGAAATTCATCTTCATTTTCACCGCGAATAGCAACGTCATCAGCGAATCTTATTATTGGTTCAAATAGCTCTGAGCACTATGGGACTTAACGTCTATGGTCATCAATCCCCTAGAACTTAGAACTACTTAAACCTAACTAACCTAAGGACATCACACAACACCCAGTCATCACGAGGCAGGGAAAATCCCTGTCCCCGCCGGGAATCGAACCCGGGTATTATTGGTATCCTGTCCACCTGACTTTTAATCCCACTACTGAATCTTTTTTATATTTATGTCATTGATTCATCGATGTATAGATAGAACAGTAGCGGCGAAAGCCACAGTCTTATCTCAGACCCCTGTATGACGTTGTATCCAACTAAAAGAATATAGGAAGTAGTACTTTGGTTTACCATTTCCCAGATTTTGTATGCATGTTGCGATTGATTACAGTACCAGTTTCATCAGCAAAAATAACTTAATATGCTTTTTTTCGTATTAGACGGAAGATCGTTTACTTTTATGGGGAACAATAGTCTACCTAAGAAGTTTGAGCCTTGGGGAACACCATATGCTGTAAGACTTAGCCTTGGGGAACACCATATGCTGTTTCTGCCCAATCATAATTACATACCCAGACTATATTGTCTGAATTACTTTGACTGGTTTTCTGTGAATTGTCTCGCCCTCGATTTTAAATACACAGCGTAATTAATTCTGCACATACAGTGGTACTACACCAATGATAAGCGTAATACATTGTGAGGAAATAATAAATAGGATGGAAAGTTCAAGATTGTTAAGTGTCCGTATTCATGGTAATTTAAACCGGAAAAAGTGTTCGTTTTGGAACTCCTTAAACAACTTATATCACCTACATTTGGACTTAGACTGATCGAAAATCTGGAGAGACATCTCAGTAAGTTGATGATTTTGCATATTTTCACTCAATAATCAAACATGAAATAAAGTTCTGGGTAACTCATATTTATAAAAGAAAGTCTTCATTGCTCAAAAGGTGCTGCAAGAATAGTCATCATCATCTTGCAGACACAGTAAAGGGGTTGGGCATCCTGACTACTGCTTTACAATATTTTTATTCCCTCAAGAAATTTATTGTAAATAACCCACTACAGCTAAAAAGGAAGAAGGATGCACATAATTGCAAAACCAAAAAGAAAAATGGGATACATTACTCCACGTTAAGGTTGTATTTATCAGAATAAGGGGTGAACAATCTTGCAACTGTACTATCCTATCACTTAACCAGAGATATAAAAGGTCTGACAATCAGCAAAATAAAATTTGAAAACAAACTGAAAGAGTTTCTTCTTGACAATTCCTATACCGTAAAAGAATTTCTGTTGTTCTAATTTGTCAGAGATGGTGGATAGGAATTTCTAACTCATATCTTTGTATTTTTTTAAAAAAAATGTCATGTCTTCACATAGACCGCCATTACCGCTCTTATTTCGTACGGTCGACTGAGCCATACACACTACTTCACTGCCAAGGCTTACGTAAGCGGTGGAGGCGGCATAGTCGTTTGGTGCCGTCCTACATCATCTACAACTACAGAAAGTGACCAGTGTGATCTTTAGAGTGCATGACTAATACTTTGTCCGGTGAGCTTTTATAAGTAACAGTAAGCAAGTATGTTTTGGAGTGTTTGGTTCCATCGTCTGGTATTTTGTTTTTGCATTTGCTCTTTCATGTTGTTTTCACACTGTAACTGTGTAATAGGTAGC
This sequence comes from Schistocerca cancellata, assembly GCF_023864275.1. NCBI lineage: Eukaryota > Metazoa > Arthropoda > Insecta > Orthoptera > Acrididae > Schistocerca > Schistocerca cancellata. The sequence goes on along the minus strand of NC_064630.1, from coordinate 292,913,471 downwards.
TGGTCTTGCCACGAACATGGTCAGCGCCAATATTCCAAGTTTAGTTTACGATTTTTCATGAGTCTACTTATTGAAAACAACTTTCATTTGCTCAGCGGTATTTCAGAAACCACCGTGAGAAATAAAATTTCAAATGAAAGATCGGATAATAAGTTAGGTTTCTTTAGAGTTGGGAGTTGTAAGTAATCTTTTAAAACTGATACTTGATCATGAAATTAGTAGTTTACATAATGATGTAATGATCCATGTATTTAAGCGAACTGATCGGCCGCCAAGAATTGCTACGAGGTGATGTTGAACGCTAGTGGACCCAGGGCACAGGGTGCGCCGCGGCCAACCTGGCTAGTTTCCATTTCCGTACCAGGAGAGTTCAGGCTTAGAGACAATAAGCGCGTCTCAGAAAACGGGTAAATCCTGGAGCGGGGAATTTGGACGGCTAATGTTCGCATTGCTTTTGTAAAGAATATGCTCCAGGAAATGCCGGAGTGTCAGACACATTTAAACATGGCCAAGTTACAGTTATTTGAGATTCGACAATGAATCACATCAAATATTAATGCAAATCGGAAAAATAAATTTGGGTTCTCAGATAAATGAGTTGCATCCAGTGACACAAGAACGTCTCAATATCTTTGAAACTGTTAAGGTCAGTATTGCAGACTGAATAAACATTTTGACAATGAACCTCTGAATTAACAACCGTTAATCGCTTCATGCGATTTCAACAAATGTCATCTTAGATCACAGCATTGCACTGAAGCTATCATTTCTGAAAGCTATTCATTTGCATCTATTTTATTTCTTGATTAAATACATCTCTGCTGGCCACTGTGGCCGAGCGGTTCTAGGCGGTTCAGTCCGGAACCGCGCTGTTACTACGGTCGTAGGTTCGAACCCTGCCTTGGGCATGGATGTGTATGATGTCCTTAGGTTAGTTAGGTTTAAGTAGTTCTAAGTCTAGGGCACTGATGACCGCAGATGTTAAGTCCCACAGTGCTTAGAGCCATCTGAACCATTTTTGAATTAGGTCTTTTATATGGTTTTCATTACGGAAATGTTTGTCACAACATCGTATTCTCCACATTTACGCAGTAAATGAACACAGCACGAATACCTCATATTTTTCATACTGTGTATTTATTTAATGAACTGTTTACCATTTTGCCAATAGCTTTATTTAATTCTTGAAAATGTTGTCACTTGCGTTGGCTGACGTGTCTATTGTAAAGAGTGCCAAATGCTTGTGTCAGACTGGCGTAAATAATTGTTTAAACAACAGTTAGCAATAATCTGTAGTTATTTAACGTGAGAGCACTTGTGCAAGGACACTGATTTATTGATTTATGAATCAACTATTGCTTGTATTTATATCGTAAATGATCTGAGTGTAACCGAATGTTTCATTATTTAAATATTGTTGTAATATATTACTTTAGTCCAGGCCGTGCGGTATTAGCCGAGCGGTCTAAGGCGCTGCAGTCATAGACTGTGCGGCTGGTCACAGCGGAGGTTAGAGTCCTCCCTCGGGCATGGGTGTGTGTGTTTGTCCTTAGGATACTTTAGTTTAACTAGTGTATAAGCTTATGGACTGATTACCTTAGCAGTTAATTCCCATAAGATTTCACACACATTTGGATTTTGAACTTTACTCCGGGAAGTGGTCAAGATGAGTCAGATCATCTCCCTAGCTCGTAAGAACTATGTATTTTTGTGGCGACGGCCTTCAGGCTGACAGTTGGACAGTGGTGGAACACTGCTAAACTGGAGTGTAGGACATCCCGATTTCCCGAATGAAGCGCTCAGGGGAGCAGTTGGGAACACTTTTACGCAAGTTCTGGAAGAAGGCAGACCTGTCTGGAATAACGTGCGCAATTCAGTAGTTTAAGTGATTGATTCTGGGTGGTGAACGGCCGCTACCTTACTTTAACTTCTGAACGGACTTTACATTTCGAGAGGTCTGAATATGTTCCAGAGTAGAACTTTAACGTTTGCCGCTTGATTTACGGAAATGAGAACAGAGTACGAGTTACTATTCTTTGTATCACGTAAGCTAATTTGTGAGTGATCATGTTTAACCCTAACCTCTTTGAAGTGGAGAATATTTCGTGTATTGGGATCACGAAATGGTCTTAGTTTTCGCGTCTATTTGATTACAAATTAGATTTGGGGTCTTGCTACCATTCTCGTAACTCTCTGAATGTAACTTTACTGCAACTGGTAAGTGTATTTTCTGTCTATATTTCAACTGAACGTCGTAGGACCAGTTCCCGTTTATCTGATATGTCCTTTCTCTGTCGACTACATCGATTACGAACGTTAGAATAGAACGCCTGTTATTAAACTACTCATTTCGTTTTACTTTAATTTTGTATTTCCTTGTCTTTCATTAATTCGCATTTATTGCCAGTGCATACAATGCATGGAATATTTGACTAGAGGATCACAGCTATAGGTTATTAATTGCAGCGAATTAGCTGCAGGACATGAAAGCAGACATGCGCGGCTCGACCCTATGACTAGATCGAGCTATTCTTTTTAAACAGCCGCGCCTAGCCCAAGTATCTAAAGTACGAGTAACTGCTGTTAAAGTGCAACTGGTTTGCTAGTATGGGATGCTGTTTAGGAAGAGCAACAGTCAGCATTATCCGTTAGGTACAGTCGCAATGACTAATTATTTTTCACAATAATGACGAAAATATTTCGTATTTGGGTACATATGTTCATGACAGGAAAGAGAAAAGTTTCTGATCCTGCAGATATTCTTACTTCATGCTTTTAAAAATAGCTCCGGGCATTAGAAATGTTTGTCATTTGAATGAATTACTAATCACAGATTTAGGCTAGAGCACATTCAGCTAGAATCTTTCGGTGTCGTGCGCAATCAAATCACTGGCCACTACTACAGCACAGCGGTCTGCTATATAAATGTAGCACAGCAGTGTAAATGTAGAATGGTATATGTTTGTGCGGCCGTAGTAGAACGATAAGCCACAACATTATGACCACTGCCCACCACGACATTGGATGTCCCTGGTGGCGATGCGAGCACGTAAGAAAAGTATGTAAGCTGAGCTAGCATGGTCGGGGGATCATGCCAGCAAAGATACGGGCTGAAAATGCGGAAATCCATTGACACAAATGGCAGATTATTATTACACAGACCCTGTGAACGAGTATCGCGAAAACGGCGAAGCTGATCGAATCTCCACGTGCTACTGTCGTGAGCATCTGCGGAAAGAGGCAGAAGGACTACAAACTACAACTAGGCGCTAAGTGGTTGGGCGTGCACTACTCTTCACAGAACACGGGTTTAGAAGGCTTGTCTGATCCGTGACGTAGGACAGACGGTCCTCTGTGGCATCTCTGCCAAAAGATCACAATAATGGTGCACGCACATACCTCCACAAACCTACCTAGAAACTGTCGGATCCCTGATACCCTGAATCAGCGATGTACTTCGTACCAAAGACGGACAAACAAGCTATTAAGCAGGTGCTAATAATGTTTTGGCTCATCAGTGTGTACACATGGATTATAGGAGTATAGCAGCTCGTATTACATCCCAGTATCATGAGTAGGTCCAATGCAATGTCACCCTTTAGTTCTTCGATCGATTGAATTGTTTCGTGATTAGTGAATCATGCCCATAATGGGTTCGTAATAGAGGGTCTGCTTGCTAAAAAGACTTGCAGGAACGACAGTTACATTTTATGATATAAAATAGAGATAAAGAACGCATATGTAGCGTTACGCACAATGAGCAGGTTTTGTGAAGCAGCGAAGTGATAAGCACTAGGATTGATCCGTACTCTTGTTTAAGACTGCAGTCCTTAATATTGTCTCATACATGGTTTTCCACTCTCATGAAAGCCCAGGGTGGGTGATTTCGCGACAATAATACAGAAGTACAACATAAAACAATGAAACATACGTACAAACTGAAGAATAGACAAACGGGCGATTGGGATGTTCTATAGACAGTGTGGTCATTAGAGACAAAAACATAGTGCCGAGTGCAGAAGGAGTTGGAAGAAATGTGCTTCATTTCATTTTGAAGCCAATCATCTCAACATCTTCCTTCAGCGATTTCTGAAAAATACGGTAACACCAAATCTGAGTGTCCAGACGTGTATTTGAATACCGCTCCACTGGAGCGCGATTTTGCCGTACCTACTGCTCTATCTCGTTAGATGGGAAGATAGGCAATCTTTATGTTCATATTGGTCCTGTTACCCGAGGAGAGAAGTTTAAGCAACCCAGATTACTGTAGTTAAATATTCGCAAAAGTATTTCAGTTCTGATAACTTCCTTGTCACAGCTATCACATACGTGTGTATCTTAAAAAATTTCTTAGTTTTGTGTGTGGTTACTTTTTTATGTTATTAGCTCACTATGTTTTAGGCGATTCTGGCAATCTAGATCAACAGATCCATGGTGGTTCAGGTGAGAATGATGAGATGCAACAATGAGCGTAGAAGATGGGGCTGTGTCAGCATGAGGAGATGCTGAAGATGATTCCCAATGACTGAGAGATATATCGCAGAGCTAGAGGAGTACAAGTATTCTTTTTTACACTCTCACACTGATTGTAAACAAAAAATGGTTCAAATGGCTCTGAGCACTATGGGACTTGCCCCCCTTCTAACAGCCGTGTACCGCAAGTCTCTAGAGGAACGGAAGGTTCGAAATGATTGGAAAAGAGCACAGGTAGTCCCAGTCTTCAAGAAGGGTCGTCGAGCAGATGCGCAAAACTATAGACCTATATCTCTGACGTCAATCTGTTGTAGAATTTTAGAACATGTTTTTTGCTCGAGTATCATGTCGTTTTTGGAAACTCAGAATCTACTATGTAGGAATCAACATGGATTCCGGAAACAGCGATCGTGTGAGACCCAACTCGCTTTATTTGTTCATGAGACCCATAAAATATTAGATACAGGCTCCCAGGTAGATGCTATTTTTCTTGACTTCCGGAAGGCGTTCGATACAGTTCCGCACTGTCGCCTGATAAACAAAGTAAGAGCCTACGGAATATCAGACCAGCTGTGTGGCTGGATTGAAGAGTTTTTAGCAAACAATACAGAGCATGTTGTTATCAATGGAGAGACGTCTACAGACGTTAAAGTAACCTCTGGCGTGCCACAGGGGAGTGTTATGGGACCATTGCTTTTCACAATATATATAAATGACCTAGTAGATAGTGTCGGAAGTTCCATGCGGCTTTTCGCGGATGATGCTGTAGTATACAGAGAAGTTGCAGCATTAGAAAATTGTAGCGAAATGCAGGAAGTGGCAACTGACCCTTAACATAGACAAATGTAATGTATTGCGAATACATAGAAGGAAGGATCCTTTATTGTATGATTATACGATAGCGGAACAAACACTGGTAGCAGTTACTTCTGTAAAATATCTGGGAGTATGCGTGCGGAACGATTTGAAGTGGAATGATCATATAAAATTAATTGTTGGTAAGGCGGGTACCAGGTTGAGATTCATTGGGAGAGTCCTTAGAAAATGTAGTCCATCAACAAAGGAGGTGGCTTACAAAACACTCGTTCGACCTATACTTGAGTATTGCTCATCAGTGTGGGATCCGTACCAGATCGGTTTGACGGAGGATATAGAGAAGATCCAAAGAAGAGCGGCGCGTTTCGTCACAGGGTTATTTGGTAACCGTGATAGCGTTACGGAGATGTTTAACAAACTTAAGTGGCAGACTCTGCAAGAGAGGCGCTCTGCATCGCGGTGTAGCTTGCTCGCCAGGTTTCGAGAGGGTGCGTTTGTGGATGAGGTATCGAATATATTGCTTCCCCCTACTTATACCTCCCGAGGAGATCACGAATGTAAAATTAGAGAGATTAGAGCGCGCACGGAGGCTTTCAGACAGTCGTTCTTCCCGTGGCACGTAAAGTGCCCTCCGCCACACACCGTTGGGTGGCTTGCGGAGTATAAATGTAGAAATGTAGATGTAGACTTAACATCTGTGGTCATCAGTCCCCTAGAACTTCGAACTACTTAAACCTAACTAACCTAAGGACATCACACACATCCATGGCCGAGGCAGGATTCAAACCTGCGACCGTAGTGGTCGGTGGTTGGTGGTTTGTTGGCGCGAAGCCGACAACCGATAGTGTCCGATGTTTTCCATTGAGCTCAGGTGAGGTGAATTTGATGACCAAGACATGAAAGTGGGATCAATATAGTGCTTCTCAAACTGCTGTTGCATGGGTGTGGTCTTCTGAACCAAACAGTTATCCGCAAGAATTTTCAGATAGTCCACAGCTATCACGATGCCTTCTATTACTGGTTCAAGTCCCACAGAATCCCAGTTGAATGCCTACGTAGCATAATACTGTATCCATAGACAGTGAATGTTTGGAGCAGCCGTAACTGAAATGTCCGGAAATGATCATCGACCTGGTGTATTAAAAAATGTGATTTAATTGTCCAGATGACACGTTTGCATTGATTCACGGTCCTATCTTGATAACCGCGTGTCCATGGCAATCATAATTGACGGTGTCAATGGTTCAGAATGGGAACACACAGTGGTCGCCTGACGCTGGTCCTGCAGTTAAACAGTATGCACTGGACGGTGTGCTCAGAGGCACTTGTGCCTGCATCAGCATTGTACTCTGTCATTAGACCTGTCACAGATAGTCACCTATCTTGCATTACAGAGCTAGCGAGCCTCCAACTTCCCCATTCCGTGACAAGGCGGGACGTCCATCATCTCTTAACTTGCTTGTAGTTTCCCTGTTTTTCAAGCTCACGATAAAATCACACAAACAACCGACCTCTGTAGTCTTTTCCGAGACGCCATGCCACAACAACGGCTGTATATCAAAATCCCTTATGTCGTCAGATTTCTCTGCTTGTAACTCATACCGTCGCCAGGATGATTCCCATCTCTGTCCCGCTTATGTATTTTCCATATAGGTTCATGCGCCTGCAACATCACATCATGCGCCTACAACATCACCAGACAGCCCTCAATTTCACGTTGGGCAGTGGCCCACCAGTGGATATATAGCGTAGTTATAATTAAACCTCCGCTACTTGAGAGGGCCCCTATGAGACACGAGTTACCGCAGGACAATGAAATGTGGCTGCCCACAGGCCTGTTGTCAGCAACGCAAAGTGCATCATCTCATACGTCTGCACAGGCCAGGGTCAACAGAGTGCGACCTTCTGGACTCACCGAGCCACGACGAAGCAAACTAAGAGATTGAATAGAGCCTTCTTTACTGTCAGCCATGCTTTCACGTCACCACGAGGTCTCAGCCCGCCGAGTGCAACTATACTCTTCAGTACGAAGAATGTCTGGTGATAAACTTCCGCATCATCTCTGATTTCTTTGAGTTTATCATCGTAGTTATTTCGCGAGACACTAACAGAAGTTGCAAGGAAAAACATAGGTACAAAGAAGGTAACTACGAAGAAACCGTGGATAACAGTAGAAATTCTTCAGCTGCTCGATGAAAGAAGGAAGTACAACAATCTTCACCGAAGTTCAGGAATACGGAAGAAATATGAAAAGAAATGATTGCTGGAAGGACTGACTCATCATACAGAAAAATCAAAACAGTCTTCGATGAAATCAAAAGCAAGGGTGGTAACATTAGGAGTGCGATGGGAATCCCACTGTTAGAAGCAGAGGAGCGAGCGGATAGGTGGAAAGAGCACACTGTAGGCCACTATGAGGAGGAAGACTTGTCTCATGACATGACAGAAGGAGGAGTTGATTTAGAAGAGATGGGGGATCCAGTACAAGAATCACAACTTAAAAGAGCTTCGGAAGACTTACGATCAAATAAGCCAGAAGGGAAAGATAACATTCCATCAGAATATCTAAAAAACCTCTGGGGGATATGCAACTAAACGACTACTCACCTTAGTGTGTAGAGTGTATGAGTCGGGAAATATACTATCTGACTTTCGGAATAATATCATCCAGACAACTCCGAAGACTGCAATAGCTGGCGAGTGAAAGAATTATCGCAACAATCAGCTTAATAACTCAGGTGCTGACAAAAATAATATACGGGTGAATGGAAAATAAAATTGAGGATGCATTAGATGACGATCAGTTTGGCTTTAGGAAACCTAAAGACGTCAGAGAGGAAGTTCTGACATTGCTTGTTGACAAGGGAAGCAAAACTAAAGAAAAATCGAGTCACGTTCATAGGATTTGACGACCTTGAAAAAGCGTTAGACGATGTTAGATTGTGTAACATGAAAAGTAGGGGTAGGCTCTAGGGAGAGACGGATAATATACGACATTTACAAGATCCAAGAATGAATAATAAGAGTGGTCGACCAAGAACGAAACGATCTGATTAAAAATAGTGTAAGAAAGGAATGCAGTCTTTCACCACTACTGTTCAATCTCTACATCGAAGAAGCAATGATGGAAACAAAAGAAAGGTTCACGCATGGAATTATAATTGAAGGTGAAGGGGTATCAATGATACGATTCGCTGATGACATTGCTATCTTGAGTGAAAGTGAAGAAGAATTACTCGATCTGCTTAATGGAATTAACAGTCTAATGATTACATAATGTGAATTGAGAATAAATCGAAGAAAGATGCAAATAATGAGAAGTAGCAGAAATGAGAACAACGGGAAACTCAACATTAGGATTGATGCTCACGAAGTGGATGAATTTAAGGAATTATGATACCTAGGCAGCAAAATAACCAATGTCGGACGGAGCAAAGCGGACATCAAAAGTAGACTAGCAGCGGCATAAACGTCATTCATGGCCAAGAGAAGTCTACTAGTATCAAACATAGGTCTTAATCTGAGAAAGACGTTTCTGAGAACGTTCGCTTTGGAGCACGGCATTGTGTGTTAGTGAAACTTGTACTGTGGGAACACTGGAGCAAAAGAGAATCCAAGCATTTGAGATATGATGCTACAGACGAATGTTTGAAAGTATGTGGATTGACAAGTTAAGGAATGAGGAAGTTCTGCGTAGAACAGGAGAGGAAAGGAATGTTTGGACAACACCGACAAGGAGATGGGATAGGATGATAGAACATCGATTAAGACGACAGGGAATGACCTCCATGGTAGTAGAGGGAGCTGTAGAGGGTAAAAACTGTAGAGAAAGGCAGAGACTGAATACACCCAATAAATGACAGAGGATGTAGGTTGCATGTGCTACTCTGAGCTCTGAAATGAAGAGATTCGCGCAGGAGAGGAATTCATGACAGGCCGCATCAAACCCAAAGACTGATGACTCAAAAAGAGAATAGGCCAAATGTCATTCACATCTTAAATTTTTTTTCGTTCAATGCAGCTACATCTCATTGAGGCTCCCAGAACGGCAGGTGATGAGAGTAAAGTACATCTACACAAATGATGGAAACCAAGGTATGAAATATCATTAAAAATATCCTAACTACGACTGCCCTGCTATTCGGAGAAACATCCACGATCGGATCTCGCCTTCCAAGGTGAAAGCAACTTGGTATAATGCAGTCAATAGGAAAATACCAAGGAACTCAAAACTCCATGCAATACATCTCACGTGAGCGTCATTGAACCATCAAGACACTGAAGAACGCAGACTTGTCCGTGAGGGAGAAAGAGACATTTGGAATATAGTCAAGCAGAAGTTAGCGACCGTCAACAGCATATCTCCCAACATCTTCACCACTGCAAATATTCTGATTCCAGACACAGTGCCACATCCTAATACGAAACGAAATGGTCTTAAATATCTAAAAGGGCACATGCTGCGTTATATCTTGATGGCAGAAAATAAAAGCCAAGCGGATTAGTGGAGCCGGGCGAAGTGGCCTTGTGGTTATAGGCGCTGCAGTCTGGAACCGCAAGACCGCTACGGTCGCAGGTTCGAATCCTGCCTCGGGCATGGATGTTTGTGATGTCCTTAGGTTAGTTAGGTTTAACTAGTTCTAAGTTCTAGGGGACTAATGACCTCAGCAGTTGAGTCCCATAGTGCTCAGAGCCATTTGAACCATTTTTGGATTAGTGGATGTAGCAAACGACTCAGCACCATCACCTCATACGCACCAATTAAAAAATAAATAAAATGAAATAAATTAAAATAAAAGCTCATGCTTCTCAAATAGTCATGGTATAAAATGTTTCGGAGCACTGTAACAGGAAAAAGATTGATACGCACTTCATAGACGTTACTCTTCCACGATTACATATAAGGTTGACAAGAATTTCTTAGGTCCTTCCACGTGTCACTGAAGAAAAGAAACCAAGTTCCTGGAAAGAAGTACAGAACTAAATCCTCATGAAGAATGTAGACAAAATTGTTCCATTTTAATTTTTACTCACTTTATTTAATGAGAAGAGAAATTTGATGTTCTACAAAATTTTAACTTCAAGTGGAAGCAAAATTTTACGTCCTCCTACTGAAAATGAGAGTTTTCAAACAAAACTTATTTTAATATAATTATTTTTCCATCGTTAAGAGAAAGATTCATTTTCTTTGAACATCATTAGGAAGAAACATTTATTTTATTATGTTAACAAGAATTAATCAAAATTTAACAAAACTAAAAAAAAATCCAAAATCATAAATTACTTGTGTGCAAAAATGAAAATCAAACACTACTGAAAAAAGTTGTCTAAGGCCCTGAATGTAAGCTCTGATTTCCTTAAATAAATAAAAAAAAGTGGTCATCGCGTCTGGCTGCCATGTAGAGGGCTCAGGTTCGATTCCCGGCCGGATCGGTGATTTTCTCCGCTCGCGGGCGCGGTGTTGTATTGTCCTCATCGTCATCGACACACAATTCCCCAGTTTGGCGTGACCTGAAAAGACCTGCACTCGGCGGTGGAGCTTCCCCAGGCGATCAGTGTCTTATGACCACTTCATTTCATCCCATGATACTAGAGGACGAAAACTATAGGGGAGGATAGGGGAGGGAAGAGACTGGAACATAGCCCAAAATTAATTGGAAACCTTGGGTGTAAGTGCTACTCTGAGATGGAGAGGCTGACATTACAAATATCATTTATAATTCGTTGGTTCCCTTTTTTAAAAATTTAGCTATGCTAAGATTTGTTCTATTCAGTGCCTAAAAGTAAGGGAAAACTACAAGCCCTTATTCCTCACGAGAGCATGCAGCTCTACTGTACGGTTAGATGATGATCGTGGTGTGGTAGGAACTATTAAGGAGTGGAAGGAGCCAGGCTAACATGAATGGAGATGTCCTTTAAAGGAAATGTATTAACAACAATTCTTACTCAACGGTATTTACAAAACGTTGTCACTGAGCCCAAAGCAGTTATAACATCAAGTTTCAGCTCAAGCTCTATAACTATTTGTGATAAAAAGTTTAAAATACCAACGGCTATTGCAAAATGCATGTAGCAATCTTTAAACAAATTTATAATAAACTTACAGCAGTTCAAACCTAAAACGGAATTCAGGTAAATCCAGTTTGCCAAAGCACTTGAAATACACAATGAATCACAGTGGGACTTCCTCATCGCATGTTTTGTACACTGCTTTTATTGTGCCACAGTTTAAAATTTGCTCATTTACTGTATAGGCACAAACTCCTTCAGATAAGAGCGTGAATTACTCAATTGCCAAAGGTCATTACTTAACTCAAGAACAAATCTACAGCACTAGAATTCATCCGCTGCGACCTCTGTGGGACTACAGAGCCATAATATTGCATCTTATTTTATTTTACACGTCAGTTTTGCGCACACGTCCTGACAATACATTACACACATCATTAAACTGGGTTTATAAGACCTGAAACATAAATCGGTTATACTGGTCCCACAATGCATACAAATAATGGACGCCTGCAGAGCAACCTTGTAACATCAACGGTTAAAACAAACAAATGACCAGTGGAACTAATGGCGCCCCACAAGAGCAGGCTCAATTACAATTTTGCAAGATGAACAACTGAAACACACAACTGGGCAAGTAATCAAAGATAAGGTTACTCAGCTTCACGTGGAATTATCCAGTACTCGTGTGTGAATACAACCAGGGAGTAGCGACAAGATAGTGACGGCTGTACATACCTCCAACCGTTGCTTTAACCTCCAATCCCCTTAGGGCAACACCAGTATTGTGCATCGGAAGAGCTCTTGCATGCAGAAGCGGAGCTCATTTCCAAATTACAGCTTCCCAAGCAAGTGCTCTCAATTACAACTGGGTCGCGCTATCCCTGCAGGTGCGGCCAAGACGTTTTCCAGCACATGCATGGACTGCTCCCAGAACAGGGTACCCCTCGCCACCATCCTTGTGCCACTGCCAGCTCAAGACTCCTCCCCTGCCTGATACAGGCCACCACGCAGACCACATTCATACCGCAAGCCTCTCTGGCAAAGAGATTCTGCAGAACCAGCGATTCCACTAGAGAGGCACAAGGTCGAAAAATACCAACCTCTGCGGAATGTTTCGATGTACGGCACAGATGGCATCCTCAGGGCGAAAATATTCCAAAGTAAAACAGTCTCTTATTTGGGTCTCCTGGCAGGAACAACTCGAGAGAATTTCATCAGATAAAACAGAAATTAAAAAATTGGTGTTCTATGGATCAGAGCATGGAATGCTAGATCCCTTAATGTGTTAGGCTAGAAGATTTAGAAATTGTAATGCATAGGCAGAAATAGTGAGAATGAGTGAATTTCAGAGGCAGGCAAAAGACTTCACAGTTGAATACAGGGTTATGCATACGAAATCAATTACTGGAAATGTAGAAATAGGTCTAATTAATGAATAAGAAAAGAGAAATTCGTGTACGTTGTTGTGAACAGCATAATGAACGCATTATTACAGCCAAGACAGATACAAATCTAACGCCACCACAATAGTACAATTTTGTATGCCAACTGGCTCCGCAGATGATGGAGTATTAGGAAGAATATTCTGTGAGATAAAATAATTATTGAGATAGTAGAGACAGAAATTTAACTGTGATGGGTGAATGATATTCGATAGTAAGGAAAGGAACAGAAGAAAGAATATAGAACGTGGACTGGGTAGAAAGGAATGAAAGAAGAAGACACCTCGTAGAATAGTACAATTTTGCACAGAGCGTAATTTAATCATAGCTGGCATTCGGTTTAAAATTCAACTCAGAAGTCTGTATACATGGAAGAGACCTAAAGAAACTGATCAGTGTCCGATTGGAAGAATAATTGAACGAAATAAGGTGCACCCTTAAAAAAGTAATACAAGGATACTGGAATGTAGTTGAAGTAAATCAGGTGATTCTGAAAGGATTATATTAGGAAATGGGTACTAAAAACAGTAGTTGACTTCTGGTATTTGGGCAACAAAATAAGTAAGAATGGCTGAAGTATGGACGATATAAAATCCAAACTGGCAATAGCAAGAAAAGAATTTCGTAACCAGAGGCATATGTTAACAGCAAATATAAATTTCAATGTGTTTGGAGGTCTGTTCCAAAGGTATTTGTCGGAAGTGGAACTTTGTACAGCAGTAAAACTTGGACGATCGGGATTTCAGACAAGAAAAGTAATGAAGCTTTTGAAATGTTGTGCTGCAGGAGAATGCTGAAGATTACATGGGTAGATCGTGTAGGTAATAAGGAGGTACAGAAGCAAATTAGGGAAAAGAGAAATTAGTGGCACAACTTGACTAAAACGATGAATCAGTCATACAACATTTCCTGAGCCGTGAAGGAATCGTCAGTTTGGTGATGGAGAGAAGTGTGGCAAGTAATAATTGTAGATGGAGAACATGGGATGTAAACATTTCTTATGTTAAAATGGATGTAAATGAAGTAGTTTCCGGAGATGATGAGGCTTGCACAGGATGGACTAGGGCTGAGAGTTATATCAAACCTATCTTTGAACTGAAGAGCACAACAACAACAAACTAGTTAGTGTGCTGTTCTTTAGGGTTTAGTGCAGAAATTTCCTGGGAAAAAGCTGCCTTGTGAGAAGCATCAGAATTTTCAGAAGACACCACGCTACAGTGCGCATGAGCAAGAGGCAACCCGTTCAGTACCTTCCTGGCTTCCGTCACAGTGTGTGAAGATATTGCTTTGGTGGACATACGAATGGAGCCGGCCAGATAATAGCCATACAACTGTTTTCACTATTAACTGTAGAGAGAACGCTGTGCAAATGGTTAGAAAAACTGGAAGGCATCTTTCTACAGCTCAACGGGTGTCTTTGAAACCAATGAGATTTCTTTCACTCCACGGCTACGAATTACCTGGGTAGCAAACAGTAAATTGGTCAAATGATTGGCTCGAACCTTTATGTTACTATCGAGGAGGTCACAGGGAACACTAGTTTTGTAAACACTCAGGCTCTATGTTACGGCATTTAATCAGTTTCAACCACCTTATGTAGGAGTAAGCAGTAAAGAGACGTGGAAAAAATTGGCAAACACGTCTTCAAGAGGAAAAGAAACTGTAAGAAATATGGAACGTGATAGAACTCGAACGATGAGAAACATAAGTGAATTGCGGGTAGAAACGCGCTTGTGAGTTAACGAGCGCTTTGCTCTCATTTAAGTATATGGCCGAAAGAGACAGCCTTCCAGCAATTGTGAAACGAGTCCTGTCGTCCAGGACCGTGTGCCACAAAGAGCGCAGATTTGCCACGAGATGGGGAAATTCACAGGCTTCTATTGCGGTGAATGAGGCCAGGCTGATCAGGCCTAAGCGCTGTAGTGTGCGAGTGAGACAAACGAGAACATACGTCTTAGGGATACCCAATAGGAGCTGTTTGTGCCCAGGGAGGCGTAGCAGTGTTAAATATGGCGGACCTAAGATCAGCCAAAAGGGAAACATTTATGAAAACTATTTAATTCTGTTGTAATTCAGGGAATGATGCCACAGTATTTTTGATCTACCATCTTTCTTAAATTTTCATGGTGATACCAATAAAACTATAATAGTTTAGGATTTGCTGTTGAAGTGAAATTAACAACTTTTGTAACAAAGACCTTAATGCTGAAATCTGAACGCTTTCGTCGATCTTAACGATCGAGATTTCAAATGAAAGTGCATCATGAAAATGACAAATGTTGTAAATATCAACTCTGTAACTTTATTTGTTTAAAAGGTATAGTAAATTTAAAATATCAGTATTTTCAGTTAAGCATCAGATCATCATTTCCTCCACACAAAACACATTGGACGATGACAGCATGATATGTTATTGAATCATTAGGTAATAGAATATTTGCTGTAAAGTTTAGTGCATAATAGTTACTTTCGTTCTTTATTTATTTATTTATCAGAAAGCACCTTGGTGCAAGCCTACTGGCTGTGACATTCGAAGTTAAGAAGGAAATTGTACTGGTTTTATGTAAAAGAATTCAACGTTTATTATGTAACGGATATTATTGTTACTTTATTTAGGACGTGAAAGTGGCCCAGCTTTGATTATTTAAATATGTTAAAATGTAAAATAATGTAGAATAAGCTGTAGCCAATCAGATGGACGGCTTCAGGAAAGCGAACTGTAATAGTGAGTTCATCGACGATGTTCGGCACACGGGAGACGCGGCCGGAGACGGGCAGAGGGACAGTGCTGGTGGAGACGCGAAAGCGTACGGTCGGTCTTTAGGTACCTAGGAAGTGAAACGACTTATGTGGTATTTCGCGTTATGTGGTATCGCGGGACTTAAGTCTCTTAGCGGTGAGCAGCTGCGCGCCTGGTGTGAGCTCTAACTTTTCGCGTAGATAACGAGGTGGAGTATTGGTGAATGATCGAACTGTGTCAAATGGATATGAGCTCTAGTGTAACAGAAACTCTAAATACGACCAATTTCGGTATTAGTTTGCTTTCTGAATGAACATTATTCTAACCAAATCACAACTGTATGGTCGGCCTGGTTGGCCGAGCGGTTCTAGGCGCTACGGTCGCAGGTTCGAATCCTGCCTCGGGCATGGATGTGTGTGATATCCTTAGGTTAGATAGGTTTATGTAACTCTAAGTTGTAGGGGACTGATGACCTGAGAAGTTAAGTCCCATAGTGCTCAGAGCCATTCGAACAACTGTGTGGCTTACATCATTTATGGGTCGGTAATTTAACCTCCGATAGTATTATTATTGTTATTGTATGTTATATTAACTTCGTATGTTTCATACAATTTCGCAAACTTGTCACCACATAAGTCAGACAATTTAACCAAAGGGTCACAAGTATCTAATTTAGGGTGTGTAATGCGACACGTGCAGGTCAACCCCTAGATGAGTTTGAGCCAAGACATTTCGACGAAGAGGAACCGTATGTGAGCCTGAACATCCTTGGGATCATATAGTCTTCCTATTTGCTCTTTCCCTAAAAAAGATGGCAAGGTCTGTGGTCAAAATAGCGTACACGAAATGAAACAGTGAAATATGCTATAAACCGAAAATTGTACTGTTAATCAAGCACTCTGAGAAAGCGGCAGAAATAAAATAACTGCAGATGCACACATAGAGGCAAATATTTGTGAATCTGTTGTCACCCTAAGAACCATGTTTGGTACCTCAGCAGAGGTATGTAGTGGTCTGATACCTCATCATGTTCCTAGCAGCAAATTCAGAAAGATTCGCTTTCGTGCCAAGTTTTAGAACCCGTTAAAAGCTTGCAGGCAGTCTACTTAACAACCACTCTCCCTGTCATGTTGCAGCCCTTCTCTCCATTTGGCGCTATACGCCTATGACAATGAAGAGCACTCGTACTTTATATGTACCGAACCTCATTCTGAGGGAATCATCTGACAGAGGATGGAACCTCGCACTAACAAATGCCAAAACATGTTTCGAGGATGCTAGTTTCCGGAAGACACAGATAATATGAATTTTGAGTGTCGTAATCCAAGAATATATTTTGCAAAAGTGGTGTAGCTACCTTCTCACTGGGACTTCGATCAAACTTGAACCTGTGCAACATCACATGTACAGTTTTTTATGGTTTTTATGGTAAACTTGGCGTCAAACGTGCAGGTTGCGTGGTTGAATGGACAAGACAATGATATCATAATCCAAAATGGTTGTAACGGAAATTCGAAAAAACAAAACTGTGGAAGTAGCCCAGTTGTGCTGGCAGGAATTAAAACAAAACAAAAGAAATAAAAGATGCGAGATGGCGGAAACAGCTAAGCTATGCTTTCTAATCCCTCTGTCACGTCAATCAAATATCGCGCCAATTCAAAACTATACAAACAACCTGAACAGTAAAAACGAAACAGCTAATCAGTTTTTAGCCATAATCAAAAGTTTCCAAACAAGCTAAATCGCATAAATTGGCATCATGTTCAAAAGAAATCGAATGATCTGAATTTTTTATCATAAATATGTTTGTTTATTGAATACTATTGTAACAGACAGCATGTCTGTAATTGCGCATCAGGTATCTAAGCTAAGATAGCCATGCACTCTCTCTCTCTCTCTCTCTCTCTCTCTCTCTCTCTCTCTCTCTCTCTCACACACACACACACACACACACACAGACACACACACACGCAATATTTATGTCACTGTCACAATGCCAGTTTCGCGTCTAAAATATCTGGAAGAAGTTATTAAAGGAGGTAACTTCCAGCATTTCTATGTCTAAAATGTAAGACAAAACCCCTAAAAGGTGTAGCTTACACTAATTCCATATCTAAAATGTATGTCCAGAACACACAAGCTTCATCTGCAACCCAGTGTTTAAGTCAAATATATACCATTTTTTTGTCATGTCTAAAATGTTTGTCAAATTATCTAAAGGGTATAACTTACAGTATATCCATGTCTAAAATGTGCGTCATAACTACATGGAAAGCACACACAATGCTTACCTCATTTGTCATAAGGCGAATTACACGTCTAAAATGTCTCTTAGTAACATGTTACGCACTCCAGGTCATACACATACTTTTGAACATGGCAGCAATTTGTGATGTATTAGAGGGATTGCAAAGCACAACAGGACTGGCTTCCCCAGCTTGGATATTTTTTTAATGTTCCACTAGCACAACTCTGCTAGTTCCACCATCTTACATTTTTAAACTTCCCATCACAGCCTTTTTATATCTTGACATCTTGGAATTTGACGTCATTTCCCCGCTCTTGCATGTAGACCAACTGCACATACGATGTCATGGGTAAGGTACAGGTCCACATTTGCTATGTCAACAGGATTCATGTTTAGTAAAAGTGACCCAAAAATTAGGTAGTTATTCCCCTTGTTTCTGTTGTGCCCTTGTCTCGCATCGACGCAAGGTCGGCATGGTTAGTAACGTATCTGGCATGGTTAATTTGAGGGGCGGCCAGATGCCCTTCCTTTCGCCACCCCGTTACTCCCCAGTACGGAATAATTGTTTGTGTGCAGTGTTATTCATGTGAAAGTGAGTGAAAGTTTTCTAAAAGTTTACTGATTGTGTAACTGAGTTGGCACTTGGGTAACAGCACGGTATTCGCCTAGTAGAATGTAGGAAAACACGTAAAACCCATATCCAGATTGGCCAGCAAACCATCCCTCGTTATCCAGGCGTATTCAGTCCAGGTCTGGCACACCTCTCCATCCCGGAAAAGGCGTTTTAGCACGCACGGCTGTCGGGGAGTATCCGAGTAGTACATAGCCATACTATTTCCAAAGCATACTATTAAAGTAAATAGTTTATAATAATTTGAAGTCGCGATCCTGTTAAAGAGTGTAGTTTTTTAATAAAATTATTATTATTTTCAGTAAAATGTTTCTATATCTATGTCAGATCCGTAACTGTCTGGTTTTCAGGAAGCAGCCCTCCTGGATCAGGGAAGTTCTAATGTGGCTTTAATCTGTGGGATATAAATGCTAATCAAAATAACATTAATAAATCAATGAAAAATATGAATAGAAAAAATGAAATTATTATGTAAACTAAATAAAATAAAAAAAACAGAACTTGGATTAGAGCCACTACTAAGTGATAACCATTCTCCTCATCTTTCACTACAAACGAAAGAAAAATATCTATTCCAGCTCTTTCTCCGAATTTGTCACATACTCCGGAGATTGTGTTAGTCTCCGGTACAGAGAAAGTGGAATACGGGAGACAGGCATCCATATACGTACAGTTGGCCTATTGTCATTTCCTACTACATATGTTGCTGGTGAACTTTTCTCTTGCTTCAGATTCTACGTGCAGCAGTGCAAAAAAGGTCCAAGACCGTACTTACCTGGGTTGTTCAGGGTCTACGTAACTGTAGCTCCATGACGTTCCAAGAGAGGCCCTCATTGCAGCCAGTCAGAAGCAGTATGTGTCCAGTAGTCTATGTGGTGGTGTCTATGTGGTGGTGTCTATGTGGTGGTGTCTATGTGGTGGTGTTCCGCAGTAATTTCGTCGGTTGCTGTTTCATGTACTGCTCAATATTCCCACTGTGAGCGGTTCCTGCGAAGAGGGAGTCTGAGTTTTAGCTGTGGCTGCTACAACTTCTTTATTCATCTCGTACGTGTAATTCCTACAAGCGTTACTTCGTTATATATGAGTCGCTGCCTTTTTTCTTTCAACATTATAGATACTACTAGACAACAGAAATCAGTATCTTCGGATGAACTTAGTTTATTTTCAGGTTTCAACTTATCACCCATCACTCGATCCAACGAGTAAAGCGACGAAACATATGAGTTAATGTCTACGTGTCGCTGATGTAATCGATGGATCTGAGGCTCACTTCAAAGGCGAGCGGTCTCCTCCGCAGATCCAAGCGGCCTGATTTCGAGAAATTCCTATCATCATACTATCAGACTCCTGCACCACACGATCCGCCATTCCTTCGCAATTACCGGCCCACGCGCCGCTACACCTTTGGTTCATTCTTTTCCGATATTTCGATTATGTTCTGAGTCCTGCCAAGTAGTGGTCCATTAACCTTGAAAGCACTGTGTATTTTAATCTGGGGCGCATCACGCGGTAAGGATGTTCATAACGTAACCAAATGAAAGACCGGATCGAAGAAGACAAGACGGCTGACATTTATTAGCAGTTATTTAATAAGGTGTGGCAACGGCCTTGCCGCAGTGGATACGCCGGTTCCCGTGAGATCACCGAAGTTAAGCGCTGTCGGGATAGTCGACACTTGGATGGGTGCCTCAGCCTGCACTCAGCCTCGGTGCACTCAGCCTCGTGATGCCAATTGAGGAACTACTCGACCGCATACTAGCGGCTCCGGTCAAAGAAAACCATCATGACGACCGGGAGAGCGGTGTGCTGGCCACACGCCCCTCCTATCCGCATCCTCAACTGAGGATGATACGGCGATCGGATGGTCCCGATGGGCCACTTGTGGCCAGAAGACGGAGTGCTTTATTTAATAAGGTGTCACTAAATTAGTAATGAAAGAAACAACGGGAACTTGATTGCCTTCACACAATCTGTATACGTAGAGAATGCTTGGCAGACGCGAAGGGAGAATTAATTACGCTGTTATTTGTTAGCAATGAATTTTGTCACGTCGAAAAAATATTCCAAACATTGAGCGGTGGTATAATGGACCAACACAAGACAAAATCGTCCAGTAAACATTTACCCTATAAGGTATACCTTAAGAACTATGAGCACTTGTACATCTTCTCCACTGTGAGATATATCTTTTCTACATCAAGCTGTTTGCTAGTGCGAAGAACCTACAGAATGCAGTACACAGATGACGACACATTCCTCTATTCTTCTCCATGGATACACCAGGCACTGAAAATCAGTTAGTGCTGTTACTGGAAATCTTGTTCAACGATTCGGGTAAATACACGTGCATAAATTAATTCTAATGGAAAAAGTTTTTATTTTGCTAAATTTTAAGCTAGATGGGACTGTCAGCTTACATACCCCACAAGTGATGCGAATATACACACAGCTAAGAAAGTAAGATATCAACTCCGCTTTTCATTCATGTAGGGGATGGAATTATTTGCGATAGACTTGCTTTACACACCACCAAACGGTTTGACTGGTGCAAGACGTCGTCAGTTCCTATTGCCTGTCCTGCTAGAGCAGGTAACATCCGATAAAAAGTGGAAAAGTTGTTCATGCACGACGGAGCCCATTTTCCACTACATGTCCGAGAACACCCATGCCAGACATTTAATGGGCAGCGGATCGGTTGGGGGGGTCCAGTACTTTCATCAGCTCCTTCGCCCAGTCTTAATCCCATTGATTATTGATTGTGGGCCACTTGAAGTTTTTGTGCCACGTTAATGGTTTAAAAACCTACAGGAACCCGTCATCAGTGCCTGTCAGCTCACCCATGACAAATGTGCAGTTTTTCAGAGAGACGTCGTTCAGAAGTGTCTTACTGGATTATTCTGAATGGACATCGTTTGGAGCACTACATTTAGCTATAGCTCACAAGTGAAGATCGTATGCAACAGAAAGCAGATTACTTGTCGTGGCACGAGAATAATGTTTTCTCATTTGTTTATTACAGTCTGTGGGTCGCTAAGAGCACACAGTAAAAGAGATGCGTTTCATGGTAGTGAAGATAAACAAGTGCTTGTAGCCCTTAAGGTATGTATCTTCCAGCCCATTATTTCTCTATCTGTTTGCTTGTTTTGGTCCCTACTACAATCTTTCAAAATAGTGAGATTTTATGACCTTGTATTTAAAAATTATTAAATCTCGTACCTAATACTTGAATGAAAGGTAAATGTCCTTGCGAAATCGGCGGGGGTATGATACGAATTAAGGTCCGAATATTATGCAAACAGTTAGTTTTAACGTCCAAACATGTTTCGACATATTTGTGACCCCATAAACGGGTACTTTCAATCAAGTCTGTAAAATGGAAACCATGATTTAAGTAATAATTAAAAGTAGTCTTAAAAGTTTTCTATCTATTAAAAATTAGTACCTTATACAGTAGAATGCATGTTTGCGCAATAAAATTACGTCCGTATTTAGAAATATTTGTAGACTCGCCAATCAATCGCACAGAAACATCATTTCGTTGTGGATGACAAGATATTTATTAATATAAAGAAATTACCATGGAACCGAACATTCTACAGAATGAGGTGATGATTACGACAGAAGTAATATGTTTGGACCTTATAGTCGTTCCCATAATCGTTACTTACACCACGTTTCGCATTTAATGATCTGAGCGAAGGTGTCCACTGATGATCGCACGTATTTGCAGAAATGTGGTTTTTCATTGAAAAGTTGGTTCAAATGGCTCTGAGCACTATGGGACTTAACATCTGTGGCCATCAGTCCCCCAGACTTAGAACTACTTAAACCTAACTAATCTAAGGACATCACACACATCCATGCCCGAGGCAGGATTCGAACCTGCGACCGTAGCAGTCATTGAAAAGCATAGTTGTCTGCATAATAGGTGGACCTTTATTCACATAATTTATTCTACAAATGCAACTGCTGTTAAAGCTTCCAAATCAAACGAAAATTACGGGTATTTTCTTCATGCTAATAACAGCGGAAGCTTCGTTCATGAATCAGGATGAAAGAGAACACAGAAAGCCGTATCTGAGGGCGACACTGTGGAGCGCACGCGTGTTGGGTCGTAAACATTGCAGGCGTCACAGCACACTGCGCCACGGCAGCGCATCCCCGGCAGAGTCCGCGCTGGCGGCGGCCGTAAACAGGCCGGCTGGGGGCACAGGTAGAGAGGCAGGCTACTCGCCCGCAACTGCCCGCCGCTATATCTGGCTGAGCGGCGGTCGATACCGCCGGATTAGGAGCCAACGGCCACCGGTCAGCTGCTAATGCTGTTCCTTCCTGAGTCCGCAGCCCATCCGCATAAGCACTGTGCGAGAAACGCCAGCCTTTCAGAAACACACTGCCGAAACTGACACTTGCTACAACGGAACCAGCCACATGTCGCAAATGCATATTGAACGTTCACTAAATATGCGTAAATAAGCCCGTTTCAAGGAGATAAATAGGAAGTACCTTCTCTCTACATTTTTACGTCAAAGATGATTGGACGTTGAGACATCCTGACGTTCGCATTGAGCCAGTAAACAGCGTGTAGCGTGTACCTGCTTGGCGGTCGTAGTACTACCCGACCACGATATTATTGCACTTGTCCTCCTTTGGCCGTTAATGAAAACATGCTGTGACGTTACAGGAAGGATTTACAGTGGTGACTAAGGAAAGCGCATCGTACTGAGAATGATTTCAAGTCTATTCTGCATGGCCGGCCGGAATGGCCGAAGGGTTCTAGGCGCTTCAGCCTGGGACAGCGCGACCTCTACGGTCGCAGGTTCAAATCGTGCCTCGGGCATGGATGTGTGTGATGTCCTTCGGTTAGTTAGGTTTAATTAGTTCTAAGTTCTAGGGGACTGATGACCTCAGAAGTTAAGTCCCATACTGCTCAGAGCCATTTTTTGTTGTTGTGCATGAACTGTCAAGTGGTTCAGCGCGTCTGTGTGAAACGTCACGATCTCACGATAAACCGACGGAAGCGCCCTCCCTGCCCAGTGCAATAATACTGTGGTCATCTAATGCACAACATTGTGCGCTACACATTCATATTATTTACGATGTACCTGAAAGGAATAGTCGAAGAGCTCAGCGAACGTACTGTGAACATTTCTCTGCAAGGAGATGGCCGCATTGTGCACATTTGCTGCAATCCACTTTCGACTGTGAAATACACATTGATAGTCCCAATGCACGCAAACCACGGTGCGTAATCGTACCTTTCAGGACGACGCCTGTTACGACTTGAGAACAGGCCCAAGTCAAGTACAATTCTCTAGCAGTTGCAGCTGAATTCATTGTACACCTTAGTTTAATATGATACATGCTGCCTGAAAATCTGCTTCATCCTTTTAATCCTACCATAATACAGGTTCTGTTACCAGTTGACTATCGCCTTCGCTTGCGTTAGTACGCTGGCTTCTGCAACAGCCTGACGGAAACCGACAATTTCTTGAAGATTTTCTCTTTACGCAGGAAGGCATGTACAGTTGTTACATAATTCGCATGTGTGGAAGGACGAGTACTTAGGTACGAGGTTTGTAGGAGAACCTCCGCCATTAGCATTACCAAAATGCTCTTGCAAGAACAGTGTGCATCGAGTGATTTCAGGTGTGCCGCAGAGGAGTGTCGTAGGACCGTTGCTACTCACAATATACATAAATGGCCTTGTGGATGACATCGGAAGTTCACTAAAGCTTTTTGCGGATGATGCTGTGGTATATCGAGAGGTTGTAACATTGGAAAATTGTACTGAAATGCAGGAGGATCTGCAGCGAATTGACGCATGGTGCAGGGAATGGCAATTGAATCTCAATGTAGACAAGTGTAATGTGCTGCGAATGCATAGAAAGATAGATCCCTTATCCTTTAGGTCCAATATAGTAAGTCAGCAACTGGAAGCAGTTAATTCCATAAATTATCTGGGAGTACGCATTAGGAGTGATTTAAAATGGAATGATCATATAAAGTTGATCGTTGGTAAAGCAGATGCCAGACTGAGATTCATTGGAAGAATCCTAAGGAAATGCAATCCGAAAACAAAGGAAGTAGGTTACAGTACGCTTGTTCGCCCACTGCTTGAATACTGCTCAGCAGTGTGGGATCCGTACTAGATAGGGTTGATAGAAGTGATAGAGAAGATCCAATGGAGAGCAGCGCGCTTCGTTACAGGATCATTTAGTAATCGCGAAAACGTTACGGAGATGATAGATAAACTCCAGTGGAAGACTCTGCAGGAGAGACGCTCAGTAGCTCGGTACGGGCTTTTGTTGAAGTTTCGAGAACATACCTTCACCGAAGAGTGAAGCAGTGTATTGCTCCCTCCTACGTATATCTCGCGAAGAGACCATGAGGATAAAATCAGAGAGATTAGAGCCCACACAGAAGCATACCGACAATCCTTCTTTCCACGAACAATACTAGACTGGAATAGAGGGGAGAACCGATAGAGGTACTCAAGGTACCCTCCGCCACACACCGTCAGGTGGCTTGCGGAGTATGGATGTAGATGTAGATGTAGATGCAGGGCAGAAGAAAGTAGTTTCCCACCATACCATTCCCCATGTTTATTGTACATTTTCTCTAATTATCTCACATGACTGTTGTACGATATTTAAATGGAATCCACAATGAAAATCGAATGAAGCTTTGTGCAGATGTGTTGATCAGTGTCTCTAGTATGCCCATCGATCTTGTCACGTCGCTCTTTTCGGTACTGAGCGGAGAGTGAGAACGTAAAGACGCCAAGAAAATAGTGTCTCCCACCAAGTATGGATGGCTGATGAGATATCATCTGATTTGATGAAACGTAACTGTCATGTATTTCCTTCTTCATAACAATTCTTGTCCGTACGCTGCAGGGGCAACATTTTGGCACAGACAGTGAGCTGCAGACCAGCTAGCGAATTGAAGGAAAGTACAGGCGGCTGTCTTCTGTTCGAGGGTAGTGGAAATTTGGTTCAAAAATGGTTCAAATGGCTCTGAGCACTATGGGACTCAACTGCTGTGGTCATAAGTCCTCTAGAACTTAGAACTACTTAAACCTAACT
Organism: Schistocerca cancellata; assembly: GCF_023864275.1. Lineage (NCBI taxonomy): Eukaryota > Metazoa > Arthropoda > Insecta > Orthoptera > Acrididae > Schistocerca > Schistocerca cancellata. The sequence goes on along the minus strand of NC_064630.1, from coordinate 292,888,024 downwards.
AACCTAAGGACATCACACACATCCATGCCCGAGGCAGGATTCGAACCTGCGACCGTAGCGGTCGTGCGGTTCCAGACTGTAGCGCCTTTAACCGCTCGGCGGAAATTTGGTACAACGCTACGATGCTATGTGGAGAAGTAGCTGGAAAGTGTAGCTAACTGATGTAAATAAAACATAGTTCATTTTCTCTGTTGTTACCATTTCGTACCGATCGGACTTCACTTTCCGGATAACACTCGTAGAACAGTCATCTGAGATCATCAGAGAAAATGTGCAGTAAACATGTAGACTGGTACCATGGGAGACTGCTTTCTTCTTCACAGCACTTTGACTCCTGTTCTTCAAAGAACATCTGCTAGTGTTCATGGAGGAGGTACTGCTACACACCAGAGGGACGAATTTGTTCCAGCATGTGGCCTTGGCACACATTGCAGAACTTCTGCTGGATTATGTGCAGAGATGTTTAAACATATTCGCCAGAGGCCTGGATGACTTAATGCAAGTGATACTAATATCCGCCGGTCTGATAAAAAGAAGGGATATGGAACTCAAGAAGTAACAGAAATAATTGATGAGATTAGTTGCCAGTTCTTCCCCCATACTATGCTCCGATTGTAATTTAGATACGGCTCGTAGCAAAGGCAACGAGTAACTCTTTAATCAGTACTATTACACAGCTTTGGCATGGGGCAAGCCCCAGAAGGCATCAGAAAACATGACTGCTGTATCCGTGGCCCCTCCGTAAGTTACGTGGAAGTCCTTTTATATCCCTTCACAAAAGGCAGCTCGCTTATTTTGCATTTACAAAGTCTGTGTGGGAGGACATACACTATTCATGCTCCGGGTGGCTTCCTGTGGGGTGCCATTGTTGCGTACACAAAACTAAGACACCGCTTTATAATGTGCCTGAGTTTGTTTTGCGTTAAATCGGCATAACTGGTAGGTGTCAATCTATTATCAAAAACTGCTATTATGAGAAAAGAAAACAATGGTTTAATAGTTGCTTGGGAAATGTACATAGATCTATTTTTGTAAAATGTTGTGGAGATTGTCGTCTGAAAATATCTGAGCAGTAGAATCCAGTCAATGTCAGCTGGTTTACTGCTCGCGGACGACTGCAGAATTGCGGCAAAAATAACATCTACGGCTCAGCTGGCCACCGCAAGATTACAACGACGCCAAAGTGGAAAACCAACTATTGTTGAAAGGGAGAACTAACGGACTGTGTTTCATTGTAAATGGTTATTCGTTTGTCCCATGAGAAATTCAATCAGACATTGTTGGTCTGCAGCCGGACTCAGGTAAGTCCGAATCAGAGGTTAGACTCGGGTGTGTCTGAGTCAAAAGACATTTTCGTTTTGGAGAATTCCGTGTGATTGTTATCGGCTTGTTTGAAAGATATTTACTCCGACCTGTAATAATTTTGCTCTCACTTCGTGGGGAGAAAAGCATGAAGTGAATGATTTGTGTTGTAACAGAATTTAGTGTGAAATAACATTAGTGGCCAAGTTAAATTGTAGTTTAAGAGTGTGAATTATTATTTTAAAGAAGAAAACTTTCTCTGTTTTGTGTGGTGCTCTTTAATGGTAACTGAAAAATAAATTTTGATAAGAGGAAGTTAACTGGAGTGCGGTTAGTTAAAAGAAGCGGCCAAATAAAAAAAAAAATTATAGGTTTAAATTGTCACACAGCAAAGATAAATTTATCACTAAGAAAGAGAAAATTAATAAGTCAAGATTTTGTCTAACCTGCTTTGATGGTGTGGAGTGGACTGGCCGCGCACATCGTTTGTTGGCCATATGCCGAACATTAATATTACGCGTTGTGCACAGAAGTGATGCCCGGAAACTGCGTTTACACACAGACTTAACAAACTTCAGGGAAGCACGAGTGGTTGCTACAAATTCGAACATCAATGATGTTCGGCAGTGGCCGGCAAACGGTATGTCGGCAGTCTTGCAGTTCTCCTAGCTAAAACATAGAAAAGTTGGCAGGCACGGTTAATGTCGTTGAAATGAAACTCAGGTAAACAAAATAACAATTATTCGTATATTGTCGATACTTTTACATACATAAATACTTTACACACCTTGAAAATGTCTTTCAAGCACAACTACCTGTTACAAAATCATTCGGCAGAGCGGTCATTAAAAAGAGAGCGAGCCTCAGGAGAAAGAGAGAGAGAGAGAGAGAGAGAGAGAGAGAGACAGTGAAAGAGATCAAGAAACAGCCAGACGCCACTCGTGTTCATATACAAGTAGACACCTGAAGTCAACTTTAGTGCCATTTTTCCTCAGTCTGTTCCTGTTCTGGAAGCCCTTTGTGTGGAAAAGCGACTGATCACATAAAATTTGATTGTTGACGCCGCTTGCGTTGCGTCAGATGCTTTATTTGCCGATTAAAAAACACAATTGCCCTCTCCCGCTAATCTGCATGCTCTCTCACTTTTCAGAGTTAACTACAATTTTCCATTATAAGACAGTTTAAAGACAATACGCGGAGTTAATACAAAAATACAGCGTTTCTTACGTAGGTTAAAATAAATTATTTTAGTTTTGCAGCTTAAATTTATTTATACATAAAAAGAAACGTTTATCTCGTGGTTGGTGATTCGTGTACGTTATCTTCGTAATTAGGAGAAAGAACAGCCTACTTTTGAATGTGATAAAGGGAGAACCAGTGTAAGTTAGTAGGAGACCTGCATGTGCGGTCTCGAATTTAGTAGCTTTTCCTAAACGACAAAGCAAGAACCATTGTCACTGAGGACACGGAAATTGTGTCTCCTATCGGCTGAGAGCTGTTTTATTTCAATAGTACTGGGTCCGCGGAAAATCAACACCTGAAGTGGAATTAATTTTGAGTTTATTTTAAAGTCCAACATTATAAAAGTAGCGGTGACACCTAGACTTTTTGTTTGACTTTATTATTTTTCCTCTTGGAGGGGTTTGTTTGATTGTCCTGCACTCGTAAAATCAAAGCTGACTTCTATCTTTATAGAAACAAACAGGCAATAAAGATAGAACAATTTTTGTTTAAAAAAATGAAAGTAGTAGCCCGAGTCAGATTTGCTCAGTATTTAATATTCAATAATATTCTGAAAGTGAAGTTCAATTTTACAGCAAACGAATAATTTACAAATCTCATAAAGTGATAAAAGGAAGTCAAACATTAGATAAAGAAAAGTCTGCAAGGTTATAAAAAGCGAACATATTAATTCCCAAAGTAGTAGGAAGATTACTTCAGATATGTTAATTTGCAAATAGAGAAACTGTTTCATATTTCTAGAGTTCAAAAGGAGAGAAATTATCTCAAGGATTTTATTTAAAGCGAAGGAACGATAATTTATTTATTTCTGAGAGTGTGAGAATTATAAAACGTCTAAATACTTTGGTATTCAAGTTATGTAACGATAGTGTTGTAACGTGGCTGCTACGTATAAAAGTTATGTCTGATTAATGACATCAGTTAAACAAGAAAGTAAATTATATGTCTGCAAGTATGATGTTAATATATATTATTTAAAAGTGCAGACAAGGAAACTGCAATTACCTGGTTCTATGTAATCTGGTTGCGGTTTTGAATTCGAAATGTATTTAAACGATATTATCGAGTACGATATCTCCCATTTTTTAAATAAAATAGTTGAACGTTTCCGTTGCGTCGTTGCTTAGCACGGTGTGTTGTGTAGTAGTGTTACAGACTGGAAGATTTTATTTTTTTGCTGTGAATGGTGAGTTCGAGTACCTGATTTTCTTTCCAACGTTTACTACAGTGCATAGCAATTTTCATTGAAGCAGAGATCATCTTTGGTGGTAGTTATTAGTACGAACATTGTAGATCTTTTGATAGTCAGATGCGATAGCGATATAATTATTATCATATTCTTAGCTACCACTAGTCCGTCAAACGGCAAGTAGTACCTTTCGCAATTCTGTAGTGCACAACATCTTCGTAATGGTACGTAGTGGGTTCTGTATTGAGAGAATTTCAACATCGAAGTAAAAGTGTCTACATTGTGATCGGGACAGACGATATATCCAGTACAGAAGTTTACATCAGCTGGTTGTCTTTGGCGTAATATTACCTGTGAAGTTGACTGACGTACTTTCACGATAGTGCTAGCACATCAGATTCTTGATTTCTGCTTCTTGAGTACAACTGAGCGAAAGGAAGGTGTCGATTTCTTCTGGGCGACGTTGCTCTTCTGTTTCGTGTCACTGTGCCTCTGTAGTGTGTAATCATTTTGTTATTTCTGCGAGGCTGGTTGTGTTTGTCGGGTGGCTTAGTACGCCTTCCTCTTGTGAGCAATCTCAGACACTAGTCGGTAAAAATATGTGCATAGGCTCGCCCAATACAGCAGTGTAGAAGTTGGTAGTTATTCTTCCTCTCTTCTGTCGAGAGACACTGGCGCGGTTATAGTTTGAGTAGTTTAGAGGGAGTGATAGAACTCTTGTCTTTCCAAAGCCAATTTCTTATGGCAAGAAGGAGACGTCCCCGTTGGCGCTGCGAAGGCGGCCGCCATGCTCTGGGATGGAATACTCTCCTTTGTCAAAGTGACTAGACTATGTATTGTAAAAATGTTTAAATGCAGTCATGTCACCTAATGGACCTATGTTGTCCTATAAATTGGTCCTCCCCCCCCCCCTCTCTCTCTCTCTCTCTCTCTCTCTCTATATATATATATATATATATATATATATTTCTCATTTATATTGTTCGGAAACTCTCACTGGAATATTGGAATATTTTCAACATTTTGTTAGGAGGAGGTTTCTAAGAATTATCAAGTTAGCAGTTTTGATTGGTTGAAAATGTGGAGATGAGGCATTTTATCCTTTTTCCTTTTTTTTGCGAAACATTCATGACAGTGGGAAGTGTAGTCTCTCGGCATTCTGGACTCAGTCTCTGATTAGGACAGTCGGTGGTGTGAGATCTCAACGAGCGCAAATGATCTAAGGCAGGGTTGAGATTTCGACCAGGCCGAACGCTAACGGGATACTGGTATCAGACTACAAAGGACGGGGATGCTGCCTTCAGACCCTGATGTTGGTTAAGTTCTGCTTCTCTGGATAGGACGTAGGTATGTGTGGGTGTTTGTAGTCCTGAAGTGATTTTGCGGAGACGCGTGATTCATTCAGTTCTGTAGCAATGATTCTGTTAGTTCCTTTGTCCGATTCGTGTGTAGACGTCACGTTAGTGAATCCTGTCCATACTTTTTATGTTAGAATGCTCATGATCATGTCTGATTAAGATCCCAGTTGCTTTTATATCACTGGTTAATATAAATGATACCGAGATCCACAGAGCTGTTAACTTTAACTATTCTCTTACCTGTTTACCTACAGTCTATACGCAAGCGTTTCATTTACAACAATTGGTTCTCTCCCATGTTCGTTAACCTTTATGTTTCCCTGTAATATGTGAATATCCTGTATATTTCTTGCGAGCGTGTGTGTGTGTGTGTGTGTGTGTGTGTGTGTGTGTGTGTGCGCGCGCGCACGCGCCGTGCTTATGAGAGAGCTTAAACTGAGTAAATCCGGATTCATTTTATGCATTCCGTGTCTCGACAATCCCTATTCTCTTTCATTTAAATAATTACTGCAAGACTGGTATCTATGGTTCATTTATGAGGGCTTTTCTGCGTTATCCACAGCGCGAAATTTCAATTTTATACATTGGGAAGGGGCGGGGGTTACGCGCACTAATTCCCAATAGTCCAGATGGTATTACGCATTAAACTGACCAGTCAAGTAGACTCCCACGTCAGCTTCTTGTAGTGAGTCCTGAAAAGCGTCATAATTAAATGCCCTGTTCCATATTAGGTTTGAGACCCATAAAATGATTTCATAACGATGGCTGATTTGAACCTTAAAGGTTCTAATGTCCTTTTTTTAACGGAATGCGTTCCAATAAGTTTTGCCGTCTGAGTTATCGGCCGTTTTAGCGAACGATGCGCGGGGTGTCGATCGCGCATTGTCTTTAATTCAGCATTGCAATATGGCGGAGGATAATTTATGTTTGGTTAGGGACCTCTGCTGTCTCTACGGTGCATTTTATGGACCTTCCTTCAAGGGGGAGTCTTTATTTCTAGTTTTCTAACCTTCCGTCCATTGGGCTGACCGTATAGACACTTAACATCTTTTACTTATTGGCGTTCTAAGGTTACGACACTCGCTTTTGTGCCCCAAAACAAAAAATAGGTTTTACATTATTCCATGGTAATACTAGGGATATTGAATACTGGAGGGCAGGAGCAATTTACCTTGGGCGTGATTGAACACTGGAAGCAATCTGTAACCATATTAAATTGTATTATGTTCATATACTGATTTCAAGAACTTAAATGCATCCCACCTCGTAGGCACATTACGTGCTTCAGTCAGTTAATCTAATATTCCCATTTTACAACTATGATTTCTAGAGACACACAGGAATCACGTCACACTCTCTGCATCTCCAAATGACGACTTACCTTCTGATATGAAGAGCATGCAAAGAAATAGCCAAAGCGTGTTGCTGTTGCGATATTTTGAAAACGTATATACTGGTCATAACAGTAGCTCGCCAAGACTGGTTCACCCGCTCAAGGCAAGAAGTCTGTAAAGTCATGTGTCGTATTTCTATGTAGGCTATGTTGAAAAGTTCACATACTATCGTCACAACAACTGGATCTTTAAACAGTGGCTTAGAATTACATTAAAAAACCCATAAACCTTTATTCGAATGATTATTGTTTCATCTAAAGCATAGGAACTCATGTAATAAAGCATAAATTCGTCCATGTGTGAATATGGTGTAATAAATGGCCAAAAAAGGGAGGCTGTACAGCTGAATTAAAGAAATCGATATGAATTAGAAATTATTGAAAACCATATACTAGACGAAGATGTGGTGAATTCAATATCTCTAATATTAGCATGGAATAATGTAAAACCTATTTCTCATCTGAGGTCATAGGCGCATGCGTCGTAGCCTTAGAACACCGATAAGTAAAAGAAGTTTAAAGCGACTAAACGTTAAGTCCAATAAAGATCTTATTCTTGAAGAAAAGTCCACAATATGCGCCGTAGGGACAGCAGAGGTCCGTAACTAAAGATTAAATGTTCTTCACCATAGTGGATAAAAAACAGAACGCGATCGACAGCCCTCGCATCGTTCGCTAAAACAGCCGATAACTCAGACGGCAATATACACTGGAACGCAAGCGGCTAAAACAAGGGCATTGGGTCAGAAAATGGCGAACCGTCAAAGGTTGATGACAATGAGCAGAAGGTTGTGGCGGGTCAGCACTTAACAAGTGGCGATGGCTAAAAAGACAGTGCCCAATACGTCTTGCGACGAGAGGGCCAAGAAGAGGTCGGCCAAGCCGTTGAGAGAGGTTTAATTCCCTGGAGCTTGTTCCCGAGAAAAGAAGGCCAGTGGTGATGCCAAAGTGACACCATCTGCCGACAAATGGCAACACGGAGATCATTCGAAAAGGAAAAGCTACCAGGCCGAAGTAGGAGGATTGTAGCCTTGGTAGCGGCGTCAGCAGCCTCATTTCCCATCTGACCGACGTGACCAGGAACACACATGAACACCACGATGGATCCCTCAACAGCGAGGAAGTGGAAGTTTTTTTGGACCTGGTGCACTGACGGATGGACTGTGTACAGCACACAGAGGCTGTGAGAGGTACTGAGAGAATCGGGGCATATAACAAAATTAAAAAACCTGTGTCGCCAGATGTAACGGGTGGTCTGACAGAGGACGAGGAGTTATGGTGTAAATACTGTTCTGGAAGCCAATACCGAAAATGGTCTGTGCCAAAGACGAAGGCACACCCGACAGCACCATCAATCTTAGAGGCATCAGCGTACACTAAATGCTATCGCTAAGTTGCATTTGAAGGTCGAGAATATTACATAGATAGATCGAATCCGGAATAGTTTCCTTGGGAAGCGAATAAAGTCCAAGATGAACATGGGCCACAGCCGAAGCCAAGGTGGTGAAGGGTCATACCCATCAGGAGAGTGGCAATTAGCGCGAAGTTAATCTGCCGGAGCAAAGTGAACTCCGGGAGGCAACAGAGAAGTAGGGCGTGCCCCATACTGGCGGTCATGGGAGTCATCGAAAAAGAGGGCATAGGATGGGGCATAGAATGGGAGACCAGGCATGGCAAGAAAGCGGCATGCGTATCAGCTGAGGAGAAAATCACACCGATATGACAGTGGTAGTTAACCATCTTCTGCACAAAGACTCTCAATCAGAATAGTGCGAAAGGTGCCAGTGGCTAAACACGTTCCACGATACTGGATTGTGTTAAGATAGTGTAAGATGGACGGACGTGCTGATGAAACACCCTTAGTCTAGTTTCGAACGGACAAAAGACGCTATAAATGGAATAGGGTAGTCCGATTCCCTCCCAAATAAGTACCGTTTAGGGCACGTAGGGCATTGAGGGACCGGGTACAGAGTGCAGCCAGGTAAGACGGGAGAACTAAGAAAGTTTTGTATCAAGCATGAGCCCCAGGAATTTCGTAGTTTCAGCGAACGGAAGAGTAACAGGCCCAAGATGTAAGAGCGGTGGAAGAAACCTGTTACACCGCCATACATTCATACAAACAGTTTGTCAGTGTAACAGCGAAAGCCATTGCCGATGGTCCATGAGACACCACTGAAGACGCCGCTCAATGAGACAAGTCCTTGGAGAACAGCAATATATCGCAGAAATACCTGGCGGGAGAAAGTCCATGATAGGGTTAGTGGCTGTAGCAAAGAGGACGACGCTCAGGGTGGTATCTTGAGGCACCCCGTTCTCCTGGATGAAGGTGCCCGGCAAGGACGAATCTACACGCACCTTGAAAACTCGGAAACGTGGCAGCCGTCCTCCAGCAGGTGTCCTAGGCTTTCTCAAAATAAAAAAAACACAGCCACAGTCTGGTATTTCTGCAGAAAATCGTTCATGACGTGGGTTGATAAAGTTACAAGATGGTCAACAGCACAACGACCCGCACGAGATCCACATTGTGCAGCGCGGCAGTTAGTAGAATGCGATACTCGAGCCATCGCACCAGCCGGCAATGAATCACACATTCCCTCACCTTGCAAACACAGGTGGTAAGAGAAATGGGGCAGTAGACAGAAGGAAGGTGGTTGTCCTTAACTGGCTTAGGTAGGGATATGAAGTGGGGTCTCACCAGAGTCTGGGAAATTGGCCATCTGTCCAAATGCTATTATACGTACGAAGGAGAAAGTGCTTGCCCGCAAGATAAAGGTACCCGAAAATCTAAATGTGAACGTCATCCGGCCCTGGTGCAGAATATCGGGATGAGGTGAGAACATCGTCAAGCTCCCTCATAGTAAAAGTGGCATTGTAGCATTCACGATTCTGAGAGGAAAAGAATACGATCCGAGCCACATCCACTGGTTTCCGAGGGATGCAGGCGGGGTGATAGTGGATGGAGCTCGAAACCTCCGTAAAGTAGAGGCCCAAGATGTTAGAGATGCAGTAGGGTCTACAGTAATATCATCTGCTACGGTCAGGCGGAAATCAGGGAACGCACCTTGGTCCCAAAGAACCGACGGAGGTTTCTCCACACGGCAGAAGAGGGTGTGAAACTGTAGGAAGAATTAGTAACGCAAATCTCGCTAGCTTCATTGCTATCCTGCACGCAACGAATACAATTCACCATTGCAGAATGACGGTTAAAATCGCTGAGAGCACGTCTTCTTGCGTAAATGGCTTTGCGGCACGCCTCAGTCCACCAACTCGATAAAAAAGAAGTTCGAGGTATGGAACATTATGCGACGGTAAGGATAACGTTCGTAAGGTATTCTACATGGTCATTACAACTGGGAAAACTTTGTTCATCAAAGGTCACCAGGGAGGAGTGAAGCCTCCAGACGGGTTTACACGCAAGTGAGGTAGGAGTTAGCAAATGGATAGCGCTCTAGTACTTGTCAAAGAGAACGGACCACTCGAAAGGATGGGCTAGAAGGGCAGTGTAGAACGAGAGGTTTAAACGGGAATAGGTACGCGTGGAGTCGGAGAGGAACCTGTGTGCTAGAAGACAGATCTGGTTGAGTTGACTGAGAAGGGCAGTCAAGAGGAAACCTCTCGCACAGGTTCTCAAAGAGCCCTGAAGGGGATGGTGGCGTTAGACAGGCCAAGCAACAAAAAGGGGTGATGGAGCTGATCATTAAAGCGGAGTAAATCTGGCATGGTGACAGTGAATGACTAAGGAATATAATTACAAAGAGAAAAGGTGAAACAATTAAAGAAAATGTGGACGGCAACAGCTTGCAACTTGCAGCTGGGTGGTCAATGAGTTGGTTTGACTATGTATATAATATCGAATGAGCAGCATGCCTCCTCCATGAGATAGAATGCCGTGTTCGACAGGGGGCCGGGGGGGGGGGGAGGAGAGGGAAGGTCAAAGGCGGGGGGAAGGGAACACTGGACGTCAGAATGGTATCGAGGACGCAATTTCGTCTCCTATAGGCAGAAAACAACCGATGCAGAAAATATAAGAGCAACCACATTTCCTACTTCATGTATCTAACTCCACGTAAGTTCCATTGCAGAAGAGTCATAACGGGGAATGGGAGGAGAGAACAATTGAAGGGCAGTCACCTCTGTGGCTGCCGAGTGCCAGTCTTCGAAGACTCAATGCTACAGGGCGCAGAGGCTGGGGATCCTGTCTCATGAAACCTACGGAGGCGTCAGTATTCTCCCCGGGTCGGCCTGAGAACTCCAGGGTAGAAAAACGGTAGGTGTTGCTCACCTGCGAAATGGAGGTCGGCCAGGTGAGGGCATCGTGCGGCATCACTATTGAAGACGATCTCTGAGTAGGGGAAGGAGAAGACCGTTTGCCTTTCTTCGATTTCTTAGAAGCGTTACTGTTGGCAGACGACAACTCAGGGGACTGTTGGCTAGAGAGACATACAAAGTCATCACGGGAGTGTTTTTTGCTCTTTCCAGTGTGCTGGTTGTGTAGCAGGTGATTTTCCCACCGGGGGCAAATTCTGATGGTATGTTGCGAAACTGTTGGAGATGGACACGGGGATGCTACTGTGATACTGGGAGATTGCACAACTGTAATATTGAATTTGAGGTTGTAAGTCTGTGTGGCCATGTCCTTCATAGAGAGAGGTGTAGCAAGAATGGTAATGTAAGTGCCGGACGGTAAAACGCAGGGCTTTAGACTACCCAACAACTTGCGAGCGACGCGATAGTGTCCTTTCTCCTTCAATGGGATCGCCTGGACGGCTCGTTCATCAAAATACACTGCAAACTCACGAGGTGAGGTGGTATGGTTGCCATTACAATGGATACAGCGAGGAGAAGGAGGCGAGCAGTTTCGCTGATGACCGTATCTACCACAAGTGACGTATTTTGACAGAACACGCGAGCGTGTTTATAACGTTGACGCTGGTAGCAAAGCATACGGTCGGACCCTGATGACCCCATAGCCTGCCTTAATCTTCGAGGGAAGCACTATTCGATCAAATGTGAGAAAAAGAGAGTATGTGGGCACTAAGTTTGCATCAACCTTTATTCATTAGCTGATGGACCGCAGTGACGCCCTCGTCAGATAGAACATTTTGGGTTTCGCCATCGGTCAGACCATCAAGCAGCCGAGTGTGAGCAACACCAAGCGAAGAATTCAGCGTACAATGGCCCTCGACTCGAACAGGGTAACTATGGAGGAGCGAAGCTGTAAGCAGTCGTTAGGCTTGAAAATCACAATTGGTCCCATTACGTAAGTGAGAGTAGCATTTCACATGGCCTGCAATTGCATAACATCTTTCTGAATAACATACGGACTAACTGCTGCAAAAGGCTCATCTTCCTCAGTACTTGTCACCTCGGGGAAACAAGGTGTAGCTGGGAGAGTTATTGAATCTTCAGCTACGTTTATTATATGTAAAGTGAGGTGAAGATCTGCCTCCGTGAGTGCAAGCGTCTCCGATGATGCCCTCCTTCCAACTGTGGACCTACTCAGAGGGAGGCTGACCGGCCTTAGGTGACCGTTCACACGTCCCGAGCTCCAAACAGAGGGACCGACTGGCAGCTGGGAAGGTAACAGTTCAGGCAGACACTCCTCCCTGGGTTTGGCGCTGGGAATTACGCGTTAGCTACTCACCTGTTTCGCATGAAACGCGTCTTCCGATTTTCAGAAGCAGACAGGGAAGAAGAAGAAACAAATATACCTCAAACGCGGAAGTGGAAGAAGGGGAGGAGACGGAGAACGAAGTGAGAGGAAAAAAGCTGACGAGAGACTGTTCTGATGCCAGGCTACCAAAACTTCAGACCGCATTCTCCGAAATATCTAAGAAACATTCCCAAAGGGAGGAGAAAAGGAGTAACAGGATAGACATGCAGCACGGGAAGGGAGGATGTGCTGCAAAGTATGGCACGCACGAACTCTCTAAAGAGTGTTGAGCCCCTGGGAAGGAAACCCGTTCTGTATCATCTCGAAAACTGACCACTTCAACGGACGACTAAATTAAACCTTTAACAACGATAACTGCACATTAAAGGCCTGTAAATAATGCGACGGCAAGCTGCGTGGGGCTACCCAGAATTCCATGAAACATTTTTAACACGTAATCAGAGAATGAGCAATATGAAACAATTTCAATATAACTTAATAAATTACTCAACCAAGGCAGTGCCACTGCAGCCGGAAAGCGCCAACAGAAAACGCAGACAAGAACAAAACAGGCTCAACTAGCACTGTGACAGTTCCCAGCAAAACAGGCGGACAGGCTCGTCAAATCATTTCAGTGGTGATATTCTTTCTAAGTTCGTTAAAGATTGCGATACCTGCAACGATCAACTGCATGGTAGAGAAGCGTCCTTGCAGTATCTCTGCAGTTTTGCACCAGGCGGAAGAAGTAACAGTTCTGAACGTTGTCGCTGTGACTGGCAACTTTCCACACGAAGCATTAAAGTCGTACTTCTTTCAATTAGTGCATCTGGCGTGATGGATCTCTATTTTTCCCTGTGAGATGCCCAAAAGACACCACGTTTGATTTTTCTCTGGGCTTACTTGAAAACCGAAGTGTATTTTACCTCTATGGCCTCAGAGGAGGAATTAATTGCTAGAATTTTTGCAGCGACTACACGTATACTGCATTCGCCACACATTTTCTATTGAATGCGGTACGCTCTGCTAGGCTGGCAACTGCCCTACTCTGAAATTAATGGTGCTGAGAACAATACAGAGTTGAAACACATAGAATGTTTTGTTCTGAGTCACATCCAGTAACATCCTTGAAATTCCATACTCAATACGCATTACCGATATATGGTTGCTTAGCGAAATATCTTTAGAGTCCTCCCCATCATGATAGTCTCATTCCGGGTGTTAAATTTACGAATCTTGTATATAGCGCCCTCAACATACTTACTCCTCCCCGTATTTCGCTGCGGGCGTGAAACAGAGCGGGATGGCGCAGTGGTAGAGTTGTGAAACAAATCTTTTAGTTTGTTTTTAAAACAGTTCACATAGCCTGTCAGTATCATTAATTCCCAAGAGAGGTGATCAAATATTTTTATGGCTTCATCTGGCCAGGAGTACGTTAAGTTGTGGGTAGTGAAAGCAACTTTTATTCCATTGGTATGTTTATGAATGTTGCTGTTATTTTGAAACAGTGACTGGTTCTTCACGTACGACAGTGAATGTTCTGTAGTGTTCTGTAGGGCTACTGTTAGTATGCATAGTTTCTTCAACAAATAACTGCCTGAAGTTTGATAGTAAACACTGGATATTAAGCTTACAATACATTTACTCACAAAAATACTTTGTAGCTATGTGTGGAATTAAACTTTAAGGTTATTCCATTTATCAATGAATGGAGATATGCAACTTTCTGATACATCACTTATAAAAATCAGTCAATTACACCCAGAGCAAACATTAGTCAACTGAAGTGTTTGAGAAGATCTGTAATATCCGATATCTAGTTCTGATTCTGATCAGTACGTATCTAGTAATTTTGAACAATCTCCTTATGCATTTCCTCTCCGTCATGCCCTATTGTTGTTGAAGATATCAGGCCAAGGTTTGTACAGAATTAAGAGTTTTGTTTGTTGCAGGTTTACAGATCATTACAGAGAATCACTCAATATCTTTTATTAATATTTTATTTATTGTTCCTTTTGTTGTTGCAGATCAACGAGTTTGATTTCCTGACACCATCAGCGTTTCTGCTTTACCAGTGTAAGAAGGAAGATTATTTGCCCACACCAGGGAAAAGAACGGTCTCAATATTTATTCAACCTGAACGTTGTGTGAGCCATCTAATATGACCGTTTGTTTATCACTTATATATGAAGTGAATCATTTAGTCACTGTACCTTCCAGGTCGCAGTCACGGTAATTATAAAAATATATTGTGATTTGCACATTCCATTACCTTAGGTGTTTTACAAATGTTCTCGGTACGTGAAATAGTTTGATTGCAATATTTTTTTTCCGCTTCGGTGAATGGGAGACACGGTGTTTAGAGAGGAAGCCGCTCTCTCGGCCTGACAGTCCTCGAGCGTAACAGCACTGCATCGCGTGTGGCCTACGCCACAAGTTGCAGGAGCTGTATTGGCGAACATTGAAATTCAGAGCGCGGGCCTCGCCTGCCGGCGACAGTGGTATCGCTACGAGAGGGCGCAGTTAGTACGGACTTACTTTCTCTCGCAGGCAGGGTGAGTGACTCGAAACTAGGACTCATCGTATCCTGGAGCCTCAACAGTTTTTTGGGCCGGCGGCCGGACACAGAACGCCAGTTCTCCACGGATGAGCGCTCTGAGCAATTGCGCCGATTGCTATCAGTCAGGACCTCTCGTGGAGTCATCCCGCGACCTGTCGTCCGAAGCCAGCCTACCTATCGCATACCTTCCCCTCCGTTGCGCCACAGTCGGTGCAAGCCACTTCCAAGTCCTTCTTAACTGACTCAAATCTCATACTGACACGTAAACTTAATCATTCTTAAATAAGCTGCCTTTTCCAAAGTTACTGGAAAAATATTATTTATGAAATTCGATAATAGATATTAATATCTATTATTAATGTGTTTCTGAAGAAATAGTTAAAAAATAGTATGCTTTTGTCTGTCTGGAAAAATAGCCTGTGAATTTGATACATTACGTATAGCGACTAGATTTTGCTATTCCACTTAAATATTATCAGTTCCATGAGAATGAAGCAAAGAAAGTTAATTATTTTCGTGTACGATTTTAGCGTAGAATCAAAGTGATTGAATGACTTGGGTATTGATTCTCGTGTATGCAGCAATGCTTTTTGCTATCGATAACTTTGGCGAGACTGACTTAACTGGCAGTCATATCTCTGTCACCTTTCACTTACATTTAATACACGTATTCATACTTCTTATAACTACAAATAAAATCTAAACAAGAATTGTGTAACATTTGAGTGGATGACAGTGATTGGAAATGGCTGGTTCTAATTTTCCCACATATCTTTGTTTAAGATAGATCTATTCTTGACTTGATATTGGAAGAATTTTTTAAAGATCGCCATTACTCTGCTTCTGTAGCCAAGGGGATGTGAAGTCATATAACAACCTGAAAATCTGGATCTATACGTCCATTTATTTTCCACCGCCAAAGTCAGGCTGGTTTTCACCGTTCGTGTTTCAGTCTCAGGTAATTTACAGTAGAACGAAAACTCACCCTTTGTACGGTTTCATTGTCTCCATATACTTAAGACGTATATCGGCGGAAGGAAGAGATTAGTTTCTTGGCATTCGATGGGGCGATGCCTCTCGGAATTTCTCGAGTATCTCTGCAGTGCACAGTGCCTTTCATGGAGAGGAATCCAGTGGAATTTCTGTACTAATTCTGTAGAGATATCGTTGTGATTAAACCAGTCCGTCAGAAGTGTGCGCATCTTTCTCCAGTGTTATGTCTCTTCTGTTGATAGAAAATGATAAATCCTAGACCGATAAGATTACTTATAAATGGTCTTGAAAACGATCGCTGTCCTTACTGTCTAGAGAAAAAATAAATAATAAAATAATAAAATCTGCATCTCAAGTGGATAAATGCATTTGATCACTCCACTTTGAATCGCTACGTATAGGGATATGCCTTGATACTTGACACTTGAGACTGATTTTAGTGAATGATCACTGATCAGATCACTCCACTTTGAATCGCTACGTATAGGGATATGCCTTGATACTTGACACTTGAGACTGATTTTAGTGAATGATCACTGATCATTCAGTTAGGAAATACAGTGCACTTTTGTCAGTTTGCTCTCATTTCCATATCAAGGGACTACCTTTGTGTAATAGTATATGGTATTCTTGAATTTGCTGTCGGATTCTAAAATCAACTTACCATAACATTTCAACAGGCTACCTGGCCGCCGTCTACATACAGAAAACTGCTGCAAAAATTTCCCACCAGTGCTCACTTGACGATACTAACTAGATAGACCGAAGAAATACTGTGGCAAGTTGATTGAAATCTGGTTGCGCAGGACAGAGTGGATCAGGTTGTGGAAAGGGGCTAAGATCAGCTACTGTTAGTTTCACAAGGACACACAACATTATTCCTCGAAAACTTTGCAAAGTTTTCTCTTTAAAACAACAAGAATGAATTCATAGCTGAGGGCCCAAGTAAATTCTCAGTAATAAAGTATAATAATTCCTTTTAAAACACAAGGATTTAGAGAAACAGCTGAAGGCCTTACTTAAGTAAAATTAAAATATCTCCTCTGCTAAAGGGCCAAATAATATTTCTGATCAGCAAAGGAAATTCTTTAAAAGGCAAGCATTTACAAATTTCGGCTAAAAACGACATTAAGGATAATTTAAATCAATTCCTCGGCTGAAAGCCAAATAATATTTCAACATAATAAAAGGGATCCTTTAAAGACAAGCATTTACACAGTACAACAGAAAACCATCTTAAGAAAACTTGAAATATCTTGACGCTGAAGGCCCAAACAATGAATGAAAGTAATTAAAGACAATCCTTAAGATAAACATTTACACAGTATGGCCGAGGGCCATTTAAGGTATTCAAGATAATTAAAGAGAAAACGTACAGAAAGGATTTTACACATTACGGCTGATAGCCACAGATTTTAAAACAAACGCAGCTGAAGGTCTAAATACCGAGTAAACAAGAATAAAGAAATCCACGGCTGAAGGCCTAATCACAAAATACTTCATATAGGTTCGTCTGAAGGCCATATACTGAACATAGAACAGACAAAATTAATACACGGCTGAAGGCCTGGCACAGTACTAGCGACAAAAGAAAATCAAAATCACAAACAGCAGGCCGGCGGTTGTGGCCGAGCGGTTCTAGGCGCTTCAGTCCGGATCCACGCGACTGCTACGGTTGCAGGTTCGAATCCTGCCTCGGGCATGGATCTGTGTGTGATGTCCTTAGGTCAGTTACGTTTAAATAGTTCTAAGTTCTACGGGACTGATGACCTCCGATGTTAAATCCTATAGTGCTCAGAGCCAACAAACAGCGGAACAGTGGTGCTCAGTAGTGTTCCAAGGGTCGGCCTGGGGAGGAAACAAACAACAGTTTATGTGAGACAGGCAGCGGAGCGTAACACTAAATAATCGGGTGTCAGCACCACCTAGGGACGGCTGAAGAACCAACCAACAACCTAATCAATTCCCTTCCACCCGACGAATGGAACGACAACCAAAAATATCAGCGAGGACGAGGATCGCACCATGAGTATGTCTTAATAACTGGCGTCTACACACAGTCAAGGCACAATAACCACTTAAAGAAAAAGGGATAACATCATCAAGCTGTCGAAATACACGCCGTGCCGGACAGCATCAACAGGGCGAGGAAAACACACTGCCGGGAAACTACGCTAACGACCAGGGCAGGTAACAATTCGTTTGAAGGGTCCAAAAACAGTGAAAACCTTAGTTAAATGCGAAACAGTAGTTGTAGCAGTCGCTTTACAGCTCGGAAGGAGCCAGGTAAATGTAGGAAACGCATCGATAATAACCAAAACGTACCGATTACCTCTCTTAGTACGAGGTAAGGGTCCTACATAATCGATATAGAGTTTGTGCATAAGACAGGATTCGCGCTCAGAACTCAACAGACCCTGTTGAAGAGCATTCTTAGGTTTGGCTACATTACACATGCGACACCGAGAAACCATCTCTCTCATGTCACGGTCCATGGAGGGCTAAGTCAGATCCTCTAATTTTTTGCAATGTCTTATGAGTTCCTAAGTCGCCACCCACCAATGACTCATGAAAATAACGGAAAACCGGGCGCACCAGAGCTACTGGCAAACAGACCTTAAATTGCTTAGCATGCCCCACCCTTTTACAGAAAATGTCCTGCTTCATAGCATACTCATCCGACTGCTTCCCAGTCAAGAGGCGTTGCTTAACGGGTGCCCAAGTAGGGTCCTGATCCTGATGCCGAGAAACCTCAATCAGAAGGGGAATCTCACCTAACACGCTACAAGTAAGGCTGCCTGCCTCTGTCTTCCGAGTGCCCTCACTAGGTGTAGCTTCAGTGAACTTGCGGCTGAGGAGATCCGCAAAGACATTTTCAGTGCCTTTCACTTGTTTAACTTCAAATTGAAATGCAGGAAACGCGTACAGCCCATTTGGCAATACGGTCAGTTTCACGTGGCCTAGCTAACACCCAGCTCAACGCCTGATTGTCGGTTTCTAGCTGAAAAACCCGATGCTCAATATACACTCCTGGAAATGGAAAAAAGAACACATTGACACCGGTGTGTCAGACCCACCATACTTGCTCCGGACACTGCGAGAGGGCTGTACAAGCAATGATCACACGCACGGCACAGCGGACACACCAGGAACCGCGATGTTGGCCGTCGAATGGCGCTAGCTGCGCAGCATTTGTGCACCGCCGCCGTCAGTGTCAGCCAGTTTGCCGTGGCATACGGAGCTCCATCGCAGTCTTTAACACTGGTAGCATGCCGCGACAGCGTGGACATGAACCGTATGTGCATTTGACGGAAATGAGCGAGGGCATATAGTGGGCATGCGGGAGGCCGGGTGGACGTACCGCCAAATTGCTCAACACGTGGGGCGTGAGGTCTCCACAGTACATCGATGTTGTCGCCAGTGGTCGGCGGAAGGTGCACGTGCCCGTTGACCTGGGACCGGACCGCAGCGACGCACGGATGCACGCCAAGACCGTAGGATCCTACGCAGTGCCGTAGGGGACCGCACCGCCACTTCCCAGCAAATTAGGGACACTGTTGCTCCTGGGGTATCGGCGAGGACCATTCGCAACCGTCTCCATGATGCTGGGCTACGGTCCCGCACACCGTTAGGCCGTCTTCCGCTCACGCCCCAACATCGTGCAGCCCGCCTCCAGTGGTGTCGCGACAGGCGTGAATGGAGGGACGAATGGAGACGTGTCGTCTTCAGCGATGAGAGTCGCTTCTGCCTTGGTGCCAATGATGGTCGTATGCGTGTTTGGCGCCAATGAATTCACGGTGTTCTTATTTCAATTTCCAGGAGTGTAGAAGCGGTACGTCTGCAATGAGAACAAAACGGCCAACGTCTCTCACTCGTAGAGAGAATTATTAAGTTCGGCACCAGTTAACCGACTAGACGCACAGGCTAATGGCTTTCTCTGGCAATCGAAATCTTGGAGGAGCGCATCAGAAACACCGGCATTAGATGCGTCAGTTTGGACAATAAACTTTTTATTAAAGTTTGGTACTCCGAGAACGGGAGGGTTGGTTATAGCTGTCTTAATGTGCCCAAACGCTGTCTCTTGGTCATGTCCCCATTGGAAACGTACTCATTTTCGGCGTATTTTATTTAAAGGGGCCGTCAATGAGCAAAATTAGGGACAAAACATGTAAAATAGTTGGCCATGCCTATGAACCTAGCAATTCCACGTTTATCATTGGGCGGACGCAGAACTCGTAATGCTTTAGTTCATTCCTGGTCGATGCGAATACTCTGACCTGACAATAGGTGACCGAAGAAGGTTATTTGCTGTCTGGCTAACGTCAATTTACTGGGTTTGACAGTTAACCCGGCTCCCTGTAATCTCAAAAAGAACTTGCTGGATATGCTCCAAATGGTTCTGAAACGATCGGCTGTAAATAACTAAGTCAAAAATGGTTAAAATGGCTCTGAGCACTATGGGACTTAACATCTGAGGTCATCAGTCCCCTAGAACTTAGGACTACTTAAACCCAACTAGCCTAAAGACATCACACACATCCATGCCCGAGGCAGGATTCGAACCTGCGACCGTAGCGGTCGCGCGGTTCAAGACTGAAGCGCCTTTAACCGCTTGGCCACACCGGCTGGCAATAAATAAGTCGTCCACACATTAATTTCAAGTCCCCAAGGATATTATCCATCAGTCGAGCAAGAACGGCTGCATCAGTTGCCAAACCTAAGGGAACCCTGTTAAATTCAAACAGATTCCAATCAGTACAAGATGCTGTAACATGGCTAATGGAATCTGATAATAGGCTTTGTTCAAATCAAGGACAGTAAACAAGTTACCACCGGCAATCCAAGTAAAGGAGATATGAAGAGCAGGTAGATGAACAGAGTCGAGGAGAACCTTAGCATTCAGGCATCGGTAGTCAACAACAGGCCTGAACTCCCACCCCAAGGAATATGCTAGGATAGGCAGATGTCCAAGACCCTTGCTCAAGCATTTTGGATATTTTAGTTCTCAGTATCTTCTCCTTAGGGGGTGAGAGGCGATATGGGTACTGCCTAACAGGAATATCATCAGATAGTCGGATATGGTAATTAAAAACATTAGTAATCCCTAGCCTATCCGTGAACCTCTGTAGCAAATTCTGTAACTGAGAGGCCTGATGTGGGGAGAGATGGGAGAGATCGAACTCATTAGGCACAGCCTCCACCGCCAGGATGCCGCAATCTCGATGCACAGAATGTTTAATACATTCACAAAACCAAACTGCTGCTCAGGAGCGAACGTAAAGAAGAAGGTGTGCCCAGAATAATGCAAGACTAACCCAGTTTTATCGATGAAATCACACCCCAAAATTAAATCGACCGGCAACTTCTTGACCAAGGCTGCTGATAAAGGCCAGGAAACATCCCCAACCGATTTATTGCCTCGGACCCAACCATGCAGAGGTGACACCTGGCCATTGGCCATCCGACATCTCTGCATCGGAGAAGGGACCGACCGAAATTTCGTAAGATGCCCAGATTCAGGAAACTGTTCGAAGCTTAGTAGTGAAAGGGAGCTACCAGAATCCAAAATCATACAAATGGGTTCCCCACCTACTCGAGAACAAATATAGGGCAAGGGTGGTGATGAGAGGGAGCGACAACACGGGCACACCTAGGTTTAAAGGCTTGATCCCGAGGTCGCTAGCCAGCCCGGCGCCATTTATTGGCTCTAGGTGCGCGAGCTTGAACGCAAGAGCGCACCAGATGAGCCGTGCTACAGCATCTGAAGCAACGCCGGGGTTCCCTCTTAACGACCGCAGCCGATGTAGTCAGTTCAGAAACTCCCTTGACAGTGCCCGTGGTCTGATCCTCAATTTCACAACATACATTGTCCGAAAGCGGCAACTCAGACATCGCCACAACAGCAGCACGAAGCTCTTACCAGGTTGAAGGACGATTACGAAAAACAAAATGCGACTTATCCGCCACCCGCAATCCGCTAAGAACAATAGACACCAATTCTGGCTCTGGCAAATCGATCAACAATGCTAAGCAGGAAGTCTGAACTCTGTCGATATACTGATGTAACTACTCTTTATCCTCCTGCATCTTCCACATATAAAGACACTCAAGCTGTTTCCAAACTCCGGTGGTCTATCTCTGCCTAATGACGAGCTCCCTCAATTGTTGTAAGGAGAACCCTTCCACCATGGCTCGGGACAGGAGGTTCCGCAACTCACCTCTAGCTAACGGATACAACACTGACAAAAGTACTTGGTGCGGAACACGAAAGGCAGCAGCATGTTGATCGAGACGAACCAACAACCACAGTAAGTTTTCGACCTGCTGAAGTCGATCCACAACTAGTTCAGCAATGTTTCGAAAGAAATACGCCAGAGGGTTAGGCAATTTGGCAAACGGTGCATCTAACTCCACAGAGGATACAACAACACCATCCCTGTGTGCGCCTTATAGCCGCATGACCTTGAAGCGGACTTAGCCGCTGAGCGAGGCAGCGAGGCTACGCGGGCCCTAGTATTACTAGGCCCTCGTTTCCTGAAAATCAAGTTGCTGGTTGCGCAATCGGGACTGATAAAGCGCGCTGGCGCTGTGCGCGCAAGTGGGGGCAGGAAGTTCGCATCCTGTTCTGAGGCAACAGCATGCTCAGTCGACTCGAGGCAGCCGCACGCAGCACACAGCCATGCCGTACCGTCGTAGAAGATATGGAAGGAGAAGCAGAATGCCAATCTACAAGACGGTTTTCAGCTTTGATGAGACACCAAATGATGTTTCCCAACAGGAGATTCTCAGTGGGCCAATAACTTTTGTTGGTTGTAAAATTAATTTCTCTTGTACAACAAATGAAGTTGTACCAGGTAATTCATGGATGACCATTGCTGTAGTGAGGGGTGATGAGAAGCCTAAAGCTGGATTGACAGAGACATTATCTGTTATAGAACATTTGCAATTGGAGTGGTCGCAGACAGAAATTATGGTAGCTGTGTTGTTACAACGGACAAGCCTTTCTCTTTGTATACAAGGAACAGAAGAAGAATTAATGCTCTCAGTTCCCCTTCGATACAGCGAGTCCCACTCTTCAGACCTCCTGACATCCAATTACAGACATGTAAGCTTAAACTGCAATGTATTAGCCGGCCGGTGTGGCCGTGCGGTTCTAAGCGCGTCAGTTTGGAACCGCGTGACCGCTACGGTCGCAGGTTCGAATTCTGCCTTGGGAATGGATGTGTGTGATGTCCTTAGGTTAGTTAGGTTTAAGTAGTTCGAAGTTCTAGGGGACTGATGACCTCAGTAGTTAAGTCCCATAGTGCTCAGAGCCATTTGAACCATTTTTGCAATGTATTAACCAAAAACCCCAACTCGACGGTAAATTTTTTATGACGACCTTCCAAACCCAACATGCCCAAATCCACTATTCGATTGCTTAAATGCACTAACTGCACCAGCACCCTATCAAATTGACTGTCACTAGGTTGAGTGCCTTCCAAAACACCAATGGTGTCCTCAAGGCCCATAACCGCCTCAAACAGTTACTCCAAGGCTACTTCTGTCTCATCCACCACCGTCGGCATAACGTCAACCGGGTGGAGAACAGTAGCATGCAAGCGGGCCAATGAGGCCGGAACACTGCCTTTAAGAGGCTGGCGCCTTATCGCCAACTCATAAACAAGTTGGACACAGATCCCTGGACACAGCCTGACCGACATTTAAATACGTCAACTGAAAAAATTAACAACCTCAACAATATTGTGCAACACTAACAGAAACTGAATTAAAACTAAAAGTAACCGAAATGGGAGTGTCACAAACGTAACCACGCTCTGCTACCAGTTGATATCCGGTTGCGCAAGACACAGCGGATCAAGTTGTGGAAAGGGGTCAAGATCAGTTACTGTTCGGTACACAAGAACACACGACTTTATTCCTTGAAAACGAATGCACAGTTTTCTCTTTAAAACAACAAGTATCAAATCATAGATGAGGGCCTAAGTAACTTCTCAATAATAAAGTTTAATTAATTCCTATTAAAACACAAGGGTTTAGAGGAACGGCTGAAGGCCTTACTTAAGTGAAATTAAAATATCTTGTCGGCTAAAGGCCCAAATAATATTTCAGATCAGCAAAGGAAACTCTTTACAAATTTCGGCTAAAAGCCATATTAAGGAAAATTTAAATTGATTCCTCGGCTGAAAGCCCAATACTAATTCAACATAATAAAAGGGAACCTTTAAATTAAATATTTACACAGTACAACAGAAAAACATCTTAAGAAAACTTGAAATATCTTGACGCTGGAGGCCGAAACAATTATTAAAAATAATTAAAGACAAACCTTACGATAAGCATTTACACAGTATAGCTGAAGGCCATTTTAAGAGTACAAGATAATTAAAGAGAAACCTTAAACAATACTGCTGAAAGCCACAGATTTTAAAACAAACATTGCTGAAGGCAATTTAAATAAAAATCAAGGCTGAAGGCCTAATCTTGAAATACTTCACATAATGTTTGGCTGAATGCCATATACTGAACTTAGAACAGACAAAATTAATACATGGGTGAAGGCCTGGCACAGTGCTTGCGACAAAAGAAAATCACTATCACAAACAGCAGAACAGTGGTGCTCAGAAGTGTTCCAACGGTCGGCCTGGGGAGGAAAATCTAACAGCAGGTTAGGTGAGACAGGCAGCCAAGCTTAACACTAAATAATCGGTGGCAGTACGACCTAGGGACGGCTGAAGAACCAACCAACTACCTAATCAATTCCCTTCCACCCGACCAACGGGACGAAAACCAGAAATATCAATGAGGACAAGGATCACAGCAGGACTATGACTTAATAATTGGTGTCTAAACAGAGTCAAGGCACAATAACCACTCAAAAGAAAATGGGAGAACAACATCAAGCTGTCTAACTACGCGCCGTGTCGGACAGCATCAACACGGCGAGGAAAACATCTAAGCCAACGAGCATGGCAGGTAACCGGAACGATAACGGCCACAAGGCAGAAGACACTGCTGGTGCACTTCACTAACAAATTATAATCATTTGAAAAGTTAAACACCATACAGGAAGACGGCTGCAAACTTTAACCGACTCCAGCACACCATCACATTGCTGCTTGCGGGAACAGCCCAGGAAGCAACAACCAACAATCAACGAAGAGATGTCAGAGCAGTTAAGGTTTCTTACCGGGTTCTCTGATTACTCAACTCTCGTATGCTGGTTCTATGGGCGACGAACTTCGCATCTCTCACAGCTAGTGCTATACAACTCCGACCGCGCGTACTCGCCGCCAACGGCCCCGGCCGCGTAGACTTCCTCGTTGCTCCGTCGCAACCGACCAACTCCTCACACACACCACGACACGGGAATATAGCGGCCACACCAAAGAAGGTACAGCGGTACTAGTATCGATAAACGCTGCTGCTGCCACTGATGGAGGCAAGTGTGCAAATCGTTCAGGTTGTAACGGACGGAACAATAAGAACCACTCTATGGTGACAATGTGCCAAAAAAGAAAAACGGCATCAGCGCGAGCCGACCACGGCTCATTGATTATAGAATTCACCGGTATCGTCCAAGAGAATGCCTCATCACATGTACGTTGGGAACTATCTGTTAATCTTAGCTGATCCTGCAGTGTTGAACATGACTGTCAGTCAGCAACCGTGTATTAGTTTCAACATAGGATTAAACAGTCAATCAAATGGCTGTGAGCACACAGTCCCCTAGAACTTAGAACTACTTAAACCTAACCAACCTAAGGACATCACACAACACCCAGTCATCACGAGGCAGAGAAAATCCCTGACCCCGCCGGGAATCGAACCCGGGATCCCGGGCGTGGGAAGCGAGAACACTACCGCACGACCACGAGCTGCGGACAAAACAGTCAATCACTTGCACATAAACGATAGGTATATTGACCTACGTTTTGACACCTAAAACGTTGCTAAATCGTAAAATTACATTGCTAAAAAGAATTAGTCAGAATATGAAGCAGCTATTCTCAAGAGAAAGGTAATAATAATAATAAAAAAAAAAACGTTCTAGCCTCTGCCACGCGTGCCCAGCTGGGTACACATGGCAAAGACTAGAACCTTTTATTTTACTTTTGACTTTAGCATATCTGCATCAATTTCTGACTATTGCGTTTTAGTAATGTAATTTTACGATTTAACATTGCATTCCAATGAACATCAGACTGATGTTGTTGCCTGCAGGGCACACGTGACAGAGGCTATAGCGTTTTCTTTTACCTTTGACTTGAGCATAGCTGCTTCAAATTCTGACTATTGATTTTTAGAAATCTAACTTTACGATTTATCACCATTACACTGTAATAAACATCGGACTGATGTTGTTGTCAGCTGGGCACACGTGGTAGAGGGTAGAATGTTTTATTGTACCTTTGACTTGAGCGTAGCTGCTTCAGATTCTGACTATTGCCTTTTAGCAACGTAATTTTACGATTTAGCAACATTCCATTCTGATGAAGAATACCCTAGTACGTGACAAAACATAGGTCAATGTAACTGTGGTTTATGTGCAGCCGGTTTGACAGTTTAATTCTATGTAGATCTCAGCTGATCGTTTTATACACATTACAGCGTAGGATGTGAACTGGTCAAACGAGCTACAAAGATAATACTTAATTTTTCATTTGATATCTGATACGTTAATTAGCATGTGTTTTGGGGTGTAGAATCCGAATCTATATTTCAAAATGGTCTAGCACGTAAAAATTGCATTTTCGAGGGCTTTTATTGTTTATTGATTATTCTCCGTATTTTACTATTATTGATCTTTTGTTTTGATGTCTATTCTCTCTTTTGATTGCTTTGTTTTTGATGCAATAGTGCTTAGAGGATCTAAAAAATCGTCACTATACGGCAAGATAATCCAAAGTGTGAAAGAGACTTTATGATCTAGTACACGTTGAAAGATGTCTAGTGCAGCCCTCATGACTCGTACCTTGACCCAACAGTATACAGCAACCTTTTGTTGCCTCAGTGAGCTTTTGTTGAGAGAGACGCAGGAAAGGTGTGGTGTTTAAAACTTATGCTTAGTGGCAACTGGTAAACGTCGTCGTTGCCTAATCCACCCCGATAACTATTGCAATGTGTATGAGAAATTCATCCCAAAATCTCAAAAAGAACCAATCACTCATTTAGTTACAAAAGCATTTTAACTGTACTTTTTATCCTGTTGGTGATCAAGATAAAAATTTTGCATCTCACATTCCCTCCATAACCAATTATACCATTTTAATATGTTAAATAACCCATGGATTGTCATCCATGCAGAGTGAAATGAGACATCAGGACGTTAGTAGATTTGTTTCACTAACTTCTTTATTTCAACTCTTGGCCGTAGTACGACAGGAAGAGCTTGATGGAGGTGTTCAGTTCCTTCTCAAGCAAAACAATAGATGACTGACATTGCTGACAGCGCAAGAAGAGAGCTGGGCATGGATCACTTTCATTGACGTCTCCGGCTGCGACCCTGATGACAGCAGTGGCAGCGGTGTCCTTCCTCCAGCAAGGAAGCAGTTTTTCTGTCCAGTGGCGGCTGTTTTTGTGACTCAGGGCAGGCCCTACCCCTTGGTCGAAGAGCAGACAACGTACTGCATTCCATGATGTCACGCTAGGTGTCAAAGACTCGTGGTATTCTAATACAGGAATGGCTGAGTATGTATATGCTTCAGACTATGTTCATTTAGGACTTAAAGCATGGATTCTAAACATTCCCGCAATGGCAAGTGAGGAAAAGTTCTCATCTCTCTGATAGTGTATTGCAGCATTACCTGTTGTTATACCATGCCCATCTGGTTTTGCTTCGCAACGCCTGTGAGCTGTGTTTTGCTTTGCAATACATAACAATTTTGCCTGCCTGCGGCTGCCTCTGGTGCAACCCACTTCCTCTATGGCGTACTTTTCGACCAAACTGGTCAATACACTACTTGCCATATTGCCCTACTTTCTATCAAAATCCTGTCCCTCGAGTCGACCAAACTAGATTACCCCTTTCACCCTAGAGATCCTAGCGACAGGCCCCTCTGTCCCTGTTTTGCCTTTTAAAAATTATTCTAACAGTTGGTTTCCTTATTCCTATCATTTAATCTTACACATTTCAACAGGGCCCCTTGCCCTGCTCCTTAACTCAAACACTACAGAACTTATTTCATTACTAATTTTCTTGCACAATAACTTCTAACTCTCTATTCCAAACTTACAAGCTAAAACGAATCACTTATCCTTAATACTGCCCCCTTCTACATTCATCTTCCTTTTATGTTCGTGGTATCGGATCCACATGAATCTGAATATCTGGGTCTGAACTCAATCTTGTGCTTCGTCTTCTACATACCAAAACAAGGACTACGCTCGGCAGAACAAGTGTCGCTGCTGTGCTTGGTACGACAGTAGTCGATGTTGTCTCTTTCCGGTACTGATTTTCCTGATACAAATTTACATGCTGCATTGAGGTTTCCAGGGATATTCGTTCCTACCGCTGGTTAAGAAGCTTGGTTATGGATTGTATTAATTCCGGACCTAGAGTTTGATTTAAGCTGGTTACATCTGCGGCAGGTAGCACTTCCATGGGCTCCTCTGGCCAGTAACAACGAGGCTGTAAACAGTCACGTCAGTTATTCCTGAAATCGCGGTGGGCAGATACATGGTCTTCCATTTAGAAACAGCCCACTGCTACTTAATTCTATCCCCACTGCTGACGTAAGCTTTCCCTGCTTGAAACAACTAGCCACTAACACCATCTTGTCAAAGACAGAGTACAACTAATGCTCCTTGACATCCATGACGCGCTCATATATATTCATGAGTTTTTGTAGCACTGTATTCCTTAGCTTCACTGGTAACACTATCCAGGGTCCCAGCTTGGTTTCTCTGCATAGTACACTATACTGCTTACAAAACTGTGACTGCTTAAAATATTGCTTACGCTCTCAATCCGCTCTCTAAGTTTGCCATTCCTTATACTCATTGCCTCAATGTGTAATCCCCTACTTTTCTACATCAATCATCTGCCTTTTCATACTTCTACTTATGTTTATGCGTGACATCTAAATCAAATTTACGTAGTCTTACTGCCCATCAATTTAGCCTACGAGAAGGTTCCTTTAATCCCAACAACAATTTTAGATTTGTATGATCCGTTATTACCCTAAAATTTTTAACGTACAGTTATTATTTGAAATGTACTATTTCACAAATAAGGCTGAACACCTCTACCTCCATTGTGAAATAATTTCTTTCTGCAGAATTTAGATATTTTGATGGATAACCTACCGGATGTTCTACGCCGTCTACCACTTGTGACAACACACAGCCAGGTGAATGGTTTGATGCAGCACATGATAAATTCTCTACAAAAATTTGGAAATACCAATATCGGACTCGACGCTAAAGTTTCTTTTAGCTCCTCAAAAGCATGGAGCACTCTTATGACCACACAAATTTAGTACCCATTTTTAACAATTGCGTCAATGGTCTGGCAATATCCACAAATCCTTTTACGTATTGGCGGTATAACTCCTGACTCACAAGAACAAAGGCAACTCCTTTACAGATTCTGGTCCGGGAAATTCACGTACAGCTCTAATAAATATTGGCTCTGTCTTAACCCCTTATTTCCTTACTATGTGACATAGGAAAACTACCTATTCCATCACTAAACTGCACTTCGTGTACTCACTGTTAACTTGGCTGCTTTTAGCCTTAGGAATACTTCTTTTAATCATTGCGTATGCTCTTCCATATCACTCACATAGATGATTATGACATAGAGGTAAACCAAGGATTCTCATGGTTTTAAACCACTCAGTACTCCGTCTAACAATTTCCGAAACGTTGTAAGTGCACTTTTTAATCTGAGTAGCATTCTTCTGAAATATTAACGTCCTCAGGGTGCCAAAAGCGCTGTTTTGTGTTGACCCTGAGGTGCAAACTTTATCTCACGAGAAACGTTCTTCTACTCCATTGTTTAAATATATTTGCATTGTCCTAAGAGATCTAAAATTTCTGTGATATTAGGTAAAGGGTAGAAGTCCCTGATGGTTTTCAAATTTAGATTTCTCAACTTTCAGCTGTTGGTCGATGAATTCCTCTGAAATTGCCTGCAAGATCCGGACATTCACAAAGAGTGGAATTATTGAAAGTTGGGAGTTCCACGTTAGGCGCCTTATAATGGCCCTAGGTACATGGCTGTCAGGAAGGGGAAGGAAGCCAATGTGCACCCCGTGTGCCTATCGAGGGGAGTCAATCCAGACTTGGAATGGTTCTTCCCGTATGCCATGAAGAGCACTGGACGCAGCCAGCTGCAGGTGGTGGCTCACGTCGGTACCAATGATGTCTGTCACTTTGGATCAGAGGAGAGTCTCTCTGGTTTCGAGCGGCTAACAGGAGTGGTATAGGCTGCTTTGCAGCATAGTCGACAGGACCGATTGCAGACCTTGGTTCAGAGCCGAGTGGAGGGTCTGACTGTTCTGCGACCGTAAAGGCTGCAGATGCCTCGACTTGCACCCAAAGATGGTTGGGTTTCGTGTTCTGCTGAATATGTCAGGAGACCACTATGAGCAGGAGGCGGCTACAGGGGTAGAAGGGGCTGTGTGTCATGGACTGGACGGCTTTTTAGGTTAGAGGTTCTCGGGAAAACACAAAAAGGCCTTCAGCCACAAAGAGTGCTGGCTGAACACAGGAAGAACGTAGATACGGGAATCATCGGTATATCAGTTGTAAATTGTCGTAGCTGTGTAGAGAAAGTACCAGAGCTCCAAGCGCTAATAGAAAGTACTGATGATCAAACCGTTATAGGCACTGAAAGCTGGGTAAAACCGGAGATAAGTTCTGCCGACATTTTTGCGAAGAACCTAACGATGTTCCGAAAAGATAGGCTAAACGCGGTTGGCTGTGGCCTGTTTCATGCTGTTACAAGTAGTTTATCTTGTCACGAAATTGAAGTAGATGGTTCCTGTGAGTTATTATGGCCAGTGGTCATCGTTGCCTACTGGCATAAAATAATAATTGGATGCTTTTACCGAACTCCCAAAAGAGGTTATACAAGTGCTGAAAGTTTCAAAGAAAACTTGAGTTTGATTCCAAACACGTACCCGACTCATACGATTATAGTTGGTGGTGACTTTAATTTACCCTCCATGTGTTGGCGAAAATACATGTTCAATTCCGGAGGTACACATCAACCGAAATTGTGCTATACGCATTCTCTGATAATTATATCGAGCAGATACTTTATGAGCCCACGCGAATAGCAACCGCTTGTGGAAACACACTTGACAAATAATCCTGAGTTAATAACGAGCATAAAACGGGTTCAGGGATTAGTGAGCACGCCGATGTCGTAGCGAGACTGAATATTGTCACCCCCAAATCCTCCAAAAATAAACGATAACTATACCTATTCAAAAATGCAGATAAAATTCACTTCACGCCTTCCTGAGAGACAATCTCCATTCCTGTCCAACTAACAATATAAAGTAGACCAGATGTGGCTTGAATTCAAAAAATAGTATTGCCAGCAATTGAGAGATTTATACCAAATAAATTAACAAACGACGGAGCTGATCCTCCTTGGTACACAGAACGGGTCGGAACACTCTTTGCAGAAACAACGAAACGAACACGCCAAATTTACCAAATTTAAACAGACGCCAAATCCCCAAGGTTGGCGTTCTGTTACAGAAGCTCGAAATTTAGCGAGATACTTATAACAGTTTGGACAACGAAACTATTTCTCGAAACCTGACAGAAAATCTAAAGAGATTCTGGTCGAGTGTGAAATATGCTAGCTGCAAGACACAATCAGTGCCTTGATTGCGCGGTAGCATTGAAGATACTATCGATGACAGTATTGTCGAAGCAGAGTTATTAAACATAACCTTCCGAAATGCCTTCACAAAAGAAGACAAAGTAAATATTCAAGAATTTGAATCAAAAACAGCTGTCAATATGAGTAACATAGAAGTAAATATCTTCGGTGTAGTGAAGGAACTTGAATCACTTAATAAAAGCAAGTCTTCTGGACCAGACTGTATACCAATTACGTTCCTTTGAAAGTACGCTGATGCAATAGTTCCATACTCAACAATCATATACAATGTTTCGCTCGATGAGGGATCCGCACCCAAGGACTAGAAAGTTGCTCAGTTCACACCAATATTCAAGAAAGGTAGTAGGAGCAATCCACTAAATTACAGGCCCTTATCATTAACGTCGATATGCAGCAGGATTTTGGAACATAAATTGTCTTCGAACATCCTAAATTACCTCGAAGTAAACGGTCTATTGACACATAGTCAACTTGGATTTAGAAAACATTGTTCTTGTGAAATACAACTAGCTCTTTTCTCACAGCAAATGATGAGTGCTATTCACAAGGGATTTAGATTGATTCCGCCTTTCTGGAGTTCCGGAAGGCTTTGGACACTGTACCACACAAGTGGCTTGTAGTGAAATTGGAATATCGCCTCAGTTATATGACTGAATCCGTGAGTTCATGTCAGAGAGACAACATTTCATAGTAACTGACGGAAAGTCATCGAATAAAACAGAAGTGATTCGTGGAGTTCCCAACGTAGTGTTATTGTCCCTTTGCTGTTCCGTATCTATATAAACGATTTAGGAGACAATCTGAGCTGCCGTTTTAGGTTGTTTGCAGATGACGCTGTCGTTTATCGACTAATAAACTTAAAAGAAGATCAAAACAAATTCCAAAACTATTTAGAAATGATATCTGTATGTGGCGAAAATTGGCAACTGACCCTAAACAACGAAAAGTGTGAGGTCATCCAGATGAGTTGATAAAAGCAATCCGTTAAACTTCTGTTACACGATAAACCTGTCAAATCTAAAGTCCGCAAATTCAACTACATACCAAGGAATTACAATTATGAACAACTTAAATGAGAAGGAACGCATAGAAAATGTTGTGCGGAAGGCTAACCAAAGACTACGTTTTATTAGGAAATTAAGCAAATCTACTAAAGAGACTACCTAAACTACGCTTGTCCGCCTTCTTTTGGAATACTGCTGCGCGGTGTGGGATCCTTAGCAGATAGGATTGACGGAGTACATCGAAAACGTTCAAAGAAGAGCAGCACGTTTTGTATTGTCGCGAAATAGGGGAGAGAGAGTCAATGAAATAGTTCAAATGGCTCTAACCACTATGGGACTTGACATATGAGGTCATTAGTCCCCTAGACTTAGATCTAACGACATCACACACATCCATGCCCGAGGCAGGATTGTAACCTGCGACCGTAGCAGCAGCGCGGTTCCGGACTGAAGCGCCTACAACCGCTCGGCCACAACGGCCGGCGTCACTGAAATGATACAGGATTTGGGCTGGACATCATTAAGACAAAGGCGTTTCTCGTTGTTGTGAAATCTTCTCACGAAATTACAATCACTAATTTTCCCCTTCGAATGCGAAGATATTTTGTTGACACCAACCTACATGGAGAGAAACGACCAGCATAATAAAATAAGGGAGAACAGAGCTCCTACAGAAAGATATAGGTGTTCGTTTCTTCCGGGCGCTTTACGAGATTGGAATAATAGAGAATTGTTAAGGTGGTTCGATGAACCCTCTGCCACGCACCTTAATGTGATTTGCAGAGTATGCATGCAGATGTAGATGATAATTGGCTGCAAGAACCTAGGTACTGCGAATGCATTGCAGTAGACTGGTGATTCATTTCCAATCGGTTTCAGTGCTGTGCAATACGCATAGCTGGTAAAGGCCGTTATAGAAGAAAATACCAGTAAATCCTTAAATTTCAAAAGTAATTTTTCCATCCATTTCCTATTGTTTTCCTCTAGGTGCTTCACTTTTCGCGTGGCTTATAGCCCCCGTGTCCCAGGTCATACCAAATTGGGCGACTACGTTACTATGAGGATTATTTGCAATTATCTAACGTAATCGCTCGGTTTAGTATGACTTGTCCTTACCACTTACCACACACGGACAGCTCTGACAAGTTCAAAATGCCTGTGAACCCACGCCCTACAATTTAAGCAGATCCCTGACATAGCGACGTTTAGACATCAGAATAATAGCTGTTATACATGACCTAAAGCATGTCAACCATGAAGGGGTGGTCTCTACTTTAGATCAAACAAACGAATTATTACCTGTAATAAATATTTTTATTGTAATAATCACAATACACAGTGGGTGGTACTTGAAGTAAGATAAACACATGAAAATTTACCGAAACACTTCTTACACGAACGTAATATCAAGAGAAAAGCAAATACCATCATAACTTCAAACACAATGAACACAATAAAATTCACCCAAAAGATATGACACTGATGATGTGAAAATTGGCTGTACACTGACTGCCCCTATTGTAGCTGGACAATATCGTGTATCTGCCGAATGCCTTCCTCGAATTTATGCCCCAAGAATACAAGCTCAATACTTGGGCTGACATGGACATAAGGGAATGAGAAAATTACGCAGATAAACTCAAATCTAAAGTATACCTGAAGTGGACACACTCTAGTGACTCCCACACTTCGCGCCTGCGCATCACGGTATTTACAGTGTGCAGACCACGGCGAGAAGGGTGGCCGTGGTCGGCTGTGGTGTGTCGGCGGCGGGTGCGTCGACACCTTGCGAACCTGTTTACCTGACAGTTCAATTCTGGCCAGTCGTAAAGTACCCTAAGTTTTCACGATGCGAAAAACTATGTTTTACCCTGGCTTAATCAACTGGGTGTGTCTATTCACTAAGGCTGAACGATGGGGACACTGTTGCCCTCAAATATTCTGCAGAACTTAACAAGCACAACACGTAGCTTGTAATCTCAAATCAGGAGATATTACGAGATTGTTAACCCAAATATGTCCGCTGCTCGTGGTCTTGCGGTAGCGTTCTCGCTTCCCGAGGTCCCGGGTTCGATCCCTGGCGGGGTCAGGGATTTTCTCTTTCTCGAGATGACTGGGTGTTGTGTGTCTTTCATCAACATTTCATCCTCATTCACTCGCAAGTCGCCGTAGTGGCGTTAAAGAACTTGTGGAGCGGCGGCCGAACCGCCCCGCGAGGGGTCTTCCGACCACCAATGCCATACGCTCATGAACCCAAATATGGGTGATATCAGTGCCTTGTTCACAAAAAAAAAAAAAATCTTCTGGCGCCATGACAGATGGGGATGCTCTCTGTCCAGCATTCAGCTCTTGTAGAAAGAGAGTGACCCTCCCGAATTACTCATTCATAATTACCTATACTATTGAAGCCTTCCCCAACTAAATTGTGCGTTCGCTTCCTGCCACAACTAGTGTCAGCCAATGAGAGCTTTTGCTACAAATTCTATCGTTCCTTTTCCCAATGAGGTTTAAGAAACGAACTGGGGCGAAACCTAATTTCACGAAGTAGAATGAGCGTTCGCCATTCTTTTATTTAGTAATAAGTTCCACCCGAAGAAGAGCTGTCCACGTGAAGATCATGCATCATCCTAACGAGTATCACTTGATTTTCGAATGTTTACCGAATGCTGGTGACTCACACTGTTGTCCTCCTTCCTGTGCCCCAATAGTGGTCTCCTCAGGCATTCCTGAGTGCTTTCTAATGTTAAAAGGCTTTTGCTGAGCAGGTGCCTGACACATGAATCTTGTTTAGGTCAAGGTGATGATGCAGTCTCTGCGTTCTTACATTTCCACATAAATGCAAGGATTATTTTCTTCTTTGCAACCACCCAAATTAATCCCCTGCTGCGGTAAGATATTTACTTCAGCTTACGTGTGAGTCAGAAAACTCGCCCAATGATGAATTATTGTTGTGCGGTTATCTCCACCGAAAAAGTCAGTTGCGGTCAGCAAATTCCGTGCCTAATCGATCCTCCGAGGGAAGGGTTCACTAGTTTATGGCTTTCCTAAGTTGATTTCTCTATTGGCGTGCGTGGATAGGCTGGGAAGCCTAACTTACACTTCAGTCGACTGCTACAGAAATGCTACTTGTCAACATGCAAATTACGTTGATTTTGTTAGTATCTATCTCATATGAGCCATGCATGAGTTAATTTCTTTACGTACTATGCAAATAATGTGATTCCAAACAAATTATGGCTTTTGGGGACTGATGAATAGAATCGGTTCCCCGATATAAAAATCCTACCTCCTTACACTTTCAATTCTGGAACACTCAATAATTCCTTGTCAGACCAAGTTTTCATCTCTGCCAGATTTCCAAGATTTCCCACAAAGGCATGCACATCTTTAGTTGCTTTACCAGAAAAAGGAGCAATTAAGTCTGTGACTATCAAATCCACAACCCATTGTGACGACTGCTATTCTACGAGCCCACGCAATTCTGTATTATCGCTGTTTATTGTGTTACATTTTCTAAAAATAGGCGTACTGCTTCCGGCTCTGATACACCTTCGTCTCTGTTTCTGTCAAAACTTTGTCCTTGGCAACACTTATTTTGCCGGCCGGAGTGGCCGAGCGGTTCTAGGCGCTACAATTTGGAACCGCGCGACCGCTACGGTCGCAGGTTCGACTCTGGCCTCGGGCATGGATGTGTGTGACTTCCTTAGGTTAGTTAGGTTTAAGTAGTTCTAAGTTCTAGGGGACTGATGACCTCAGCAGTTAAGTCCCATAGTGCTCAGAGCCATTTGAACCATTTGAACCTTGTCATTAGAGTGAGTAAAGAGAGACATAATTAGTCCTCCCCCTACAGAGAAACTCATCATATGCTTGTAGAACTGGGGGCGAAATTTCACTACATATCGAGACAAGAATGATCTGCAGTTTCAAAAGTCATGTCTTTACATTTAATTAATACAAAAAGACGCTACATTGGTCGTCGTGAAATATAAGAATGATTGTACTAGGAAAGGTTCGTGTGTTTCTCACATCTTCTGTCTTTACAGTAATACATACAAACAGAACCTACTGTCCATATAGGACAGGCAAAGACGGTATGTTTTGATTTCATTAAATTTATTAAATGAAATGTTTGATTTGTTCAGTTTCTAGCCACGCACACAGTAGAACAGTATGCGTAAATATTTTTCAGCACTGCGTGATAGCTAACAGTGGAGATCACAAAACGTTTCTTCACAAAATTCTTCCTGTTTTGTGAAGACACTTTTGGAAAACTCTTAGTTAAAATTAATTGAGCGTCTTAATACGCAAAAAATAACATTGAAATATAGTTCATTACCTGTGATACAATATTCTGCTGAATGTCCCGCGGTGGCCATGGTGGCTAACACACGTAATAGCAGGTGTCACTCTTGATAATTAGACGGCGTAGCATTTGCATCAGCGGACGGGGAAGCTATTGGCGATTGACGTTTCAGCATTATGTGAACACTGATCATGAAACGTGGGACTTAGGGAAAGCAGAAAAGGTGTGGACGGAGCTTAATTAGTTACCGTTAGTTGCACAGAAAACACATACACTTTATTTTTTTTTTTAAAACTCTCAACAACAATTTTAAAATATTTTACTACACTCGCGGCTAGAGGCCTTATTAAGAGGAAATTGAAAATAATTTGTCGGCTGAAGGCCACAAGCAGTGGTACAAACAATTAACGGGTGAAGGCCAGAATTACAATTGGGGAAGGCAATAACATGTTTAAACATTAGGTCAAATTTTAAACAATTGTGACAACTTGTCCAATGAAGTCAGAGTGATCAACAAACAGTGCTCCCTGGATCGACCTGAGGAAAGTGACTACAGCTGTGTAGAAGTTGAGACAGGCAGCCAAGAGTTGTACTCACGCAACAGGAAGGTAACTCACACTAGGCGTAGCCTAAGTGCCGACCGACAGACTAACCAATCCGCTTAATTTCCGGTCACCGGTACAATGTGGGAGACTTTTAGGCAAGAGCGAAGAGACGGATAGCACCACGTCTTCAGAAACACACCAAAGGCCGAAGGAAACACTAGAACCAAGGCAGACCTCCAAAAACCATATGCACAAGACACTGTCGAACTACATGCCGTGTCGGACGGCATCAACAAATGTTCAAATGTGTGCGAATTCCTAAGAGGCCAAACTGCTGTGGTCATCGGTCCCTAGACTTACACACTACTTAAACTAGATGAAACTAACTTATGCTAAGAACAACACACATACCCATTCCAGAAGGGAAGACTCGAACCTCTGGCGGGAGGGGCCGCGCAGTTAGTGACATGGCGCCTCTAACCGTACGGCCACTCCACGCGCCCAGCATCAACATGACGAGGAAAGTGACACTGCCGGAAAAGTACGCTTAACCTCCAGCGCAGGTAACTGGAGCGTTAGCGGCCACAAGGCAGAAAATACCATTGGTTGCACTTCACTAAAAAGAATAATACTAAATCCAAGCTAACATCATGGGGTAAAATGCAGCTAATAGCTTCCGCCAACCTGACAGACTCCACTTGTTGCGGTTGGTCTCACCGACCCTGGGAGCAGCAACACGTAAAGAACAGTGAGCTCTCGAACAGTGGAGGTTTCAGTACTGGATACTGTTCACTCAACTTCAAACGTCCTGGGTCCGGTCGTCGGCTACAGCCCCTCGGTCCGACAGTGCCTGCACGCCGCCAGCAGTCCCGGCCTGCCCGCGCGTTTAGGACCTCCTCGCTGCTCCATCCGAAGCCGAAATGATGTTCATTCACAACTCCCTACCAAAACAAGTATGCAGACAGCATTAACATAACTCCTCATTCAAAACCACAAGATACACACGGATCCGGGAAAACAATTCCACCAACAACTCACAATACTAAAACCAGTCACTGGGAAGCAACACGGACGAATTATAAGTAGGCACAAACACGAGAAACCAGTAACGGTCGAAAGACCAAATGCGTCGCCCGCTACGATGACCGACAGAACGGCCAACCAACGGTCGTCCCCATTCAAGTCAGGCACAGGAAAGATCCCAGTATAAATCGTCGACTGAAAACTTGTTGCCATGAGGTCACTTCGACGAGCGGACACACACACACACACACACACACACACACACACAGGTGAAAGTTGCACTACTCGAATATCACGGTTCATTCAACTAACTCTCTGAATCCGGTCCTTGTGGTCGTGCACTCTCGCGACCACATCCTACTGTCGGACAGTGCATGTGTGTCGCCAGCGGTCGGGCGAGTACTGGCTGTCCGGACCTCACTGCTGCTCCGTCCCAGCTCCACTCCCTGGACACACGACGACCCGGAAAAATCAGAGGCCGCTCCAAAGGTGGTACCACAGTACGCGCTATCGATAAGCGCTGCTGCTGCCACTCACGGACAGACAAAGCGAGCAAACATAGAGGCGCCAGTGGGCACACTAATAAAACAAGATGCAACTATCGCTGTTACAAGATGCCAAGCTATGAACGGCATCAACGCGAGCCCCACACTGCCCAGATCACTCTTGTGGTTATGCTGCCTGCAGAAAAAGCTGACAGTGCCGATTGGTCCCTCACTACCACTCACGGAAGTTGGTGACCATTACAAACTGGATCCACCCATGGTCAACAGATACATCTGCTTGTCTGTCCATTGGAAGCAGATATTGGTACCCATCCTCTCTGGTCCTAGAAGTTCATCCCTTGGTAGTCTTGTTTACATGTGGAACCTACTGTTAGAATGCCTTCTATTGTATACGTCACTGGGTAAATGGAAAGAATTCGTCTTGGTCCAGGTTACACTAGCTCAAGAAAGAGTGGGTAATTTTTTTTGTGCCTTCACTTCAGCAGTTCTTGTTCAGGAGGGACTCTATCTGATGAAGTCTAAGGCGAAATCAGTGCCCAGGTTTATAGGTGAAGAGCTCAGAAACATCCGCAGAGGAGAAGGTGGACTAACTACGATAGAGAGCATGGCAGAGGCAGACTTTTACTCAAGAATTAATGTGAGTCCAATTTGACTTACGGTGTAAGGACTTCCCACCACAAAGTGAAAAGGCCTTCTAAGAGTGGGAATGAGCACGTATGGCATACAGTGTGTGATCTATAACAGGCGGCTACGAACAAGATCTGAACAATAATAGGTAACTGAACCAAGCTGGACTATTCTGTGTGGCAAGAAGTGATACGTTGCCACACTATCGTTTCCTTAAGTTTGAATTGTGTGGAACTATGTGTGAAATATTACTGACTGGTATGACCTGCTGCAAGGCAGTGCAACTATTGATGACGAAGATTGTGTCAATCGAACCTCCGACCACGGTCACTTGACCACAGACCACAGCTGTGGACAACCCAGGGGAAGCTGTTGCCATTGACACACGTAGATCAGCTCAGGGTACACTGAACTACGAGACTCACATAGCTCATCGGGGTTTGGGTAATCCTGGCTCTTGTAACATCACGGACTATACGACCCTCAACAAAGCTATGAGTCCCACTTGATGCTAATCGAAAGGTGTAGGTTATGTGAGGACACTCAATTTCTTTCTTCTGATGTCCATTCATCCATATTTCATCCGCAGTTGCACAGACGCTGTGCACGAGCACACAGGCACATAACCATAGAAGACTCTATATGCAATATATTTAGTCAGTTATTAATCTACTCTCAGGTTCAGGTGCTACCTAGCTGCATTCATTTATCGCGATAGGTATCAGTAACAGTGCAACTGCCTGCAAGTCATTTCACAAGAATCCAGAGCAAATCACTGCAACCGTTAATAACACACAGTGCTAGAATATAGTAAGCTTATATGCTGTTTACTTCCGCAGCAGAGCGATAATACCAACAGTTCAGTATCAAGCAAAGATGAAATTAATAAAACTTACGCCAGATTTAATGTAATAGTGTCAGTTTAAAATAATGGACGACTCTTTGGAAAGTTATGTTAATAAGTGCTGGTAGTTAATATGCTGAGGTGAAGAGATAATAGTTATTGATAGAGATGTGAGATACATGACGGGGGCCGTGTGGTGAGTATGATGTATGAATAAATGTCGAAAACAATCTGTGAACTTAAATTTAAAAACTACGTTCGTGAAGTACAAGTATGAGATAATATGGATATTAATGGTACTATTATGTTCCTAGCGTCACGAGGAAAACAAAAATTAAGGTTTATCAAAGACCTAGACTACTGATAATGTACTAAAGGTATATAATTTATGTTATAAAAAACAAGAAGCAAAGGTTCGCTCTTTCGAATCTTAATTTTACTTCCTGCTGCATAAAAAGCTTGAAGAAATCGTCGATACCAATTTTTGTAATCGATCTATTCTTATATCGGTCTTCGGCCGGCCCGTGTGGCCGAGCTGTTCTAGGCACTTCAGTCTGGAACCGCGCGACCGCTACGGTCGCAGGTTCGAATCCTGCCTCGGGCATGGATGTGTGTGATGTCCTTAGGTTAGTTAGGTTTACGTAGTTCTAAGTTCTAGGGGACTTATGACCTCAGATGTTGAGTCCCATAGTGCTCAGAGCCATTCGAACCATTTTTTATATCGGTCTTCCTACAGTATATAACAAGATGGTATGGCCAAACCTTCAGTAAAAATTTCCATACAGGTAAAGAAAATATGTAATATGAACCCTTTATTTCCATGTTAGAGCTGATTTTCTACAATTGTTCAACCTAATAATCATGGGAAACACTTATCAGTACTGTATCAAAAACTTTCCTAAATAAAATGTTCAAAATGCCCACCATTAGCTAGGATACAATGGTCATATCGACTTCTTATTGAATTTCTGATGCACTGATAAATCACTGCAGAATAATGTATTTTTTCACAGCTGTCCACAACACGGGCACGATGACTCTCTACGTCTTGTACAGGGGTTCCGTACACAAGAGCTTTCACATGCCCCCACAAATGAAAGTTAAACGGGCTTATGATCGCAGAGCGTGAAGGCCACCTCTTCCTGTCCATCTGTTATGGAATATTTTATTCAGAAACCTATGAGTGTTAACACTGAAATGGAGGTCCATCGCGCACGAAGTTATTGGTTTCCGTGCTTATTTGTGTTATCTTATTTCTAAATCTGATTTTTGCTACAGTTCATTTTCTTTACATCTATTGTGTTTTGCTAGATTTACTGATTCTGTATGTTTCGTTGCACACATAAAAGCACATTTCGTAGGAGAACAGGTAGATTATTCTCTCAGAAAACATGGTAAATTGCTCCTTTGATCCTGGTGGATGGACTGCACGCCCTAACAAACAAGTCG
Source organism: Schistocerca cancellata (assembly GCF_023864275.1). Classification (NCBI taxonomy): domain Eukaryota; kingdom Metazoa; phylum Arthropoda; class Insecta; order Orthoptera; family Acrididae; genus Schistocerca; species Schistocerca cancellata. Next base: position 292,846,171 of record NC_064630.1, on the reverse strand, counting down.
CCAACAATGCCGGCCCAAGCGTTAACAGAAAAGCTTCTTAATGACATGATGCACAGTTTCGTGAGGATTGTGAAAATTTACAGTCTGGCCTCGTCGAAACGAAATCTCATTCGAGAATAGCACATTTGCCATAGGGTGAGATTTGACACATTCGCACCATCGAACTCTTGCAGGAAAATCAATTGGTGAAATTGCATGCGTACGTGGTATGGATACAGAATATTTTTATGTATCACTCTCCCGTTATGTGGTCAGCAGCTAATTGTCTTACACTAACACTAGCGGTGTCTTGAACTGTACGAAGAAGTTCCTCCACCAGCTGAGGTGGCCCCGTCCTCCTACGCCTCCCACACTCACGATTGGTAGTCCTGAACGTCTCATGCTCCCTAAGACGACGGTCACTTGCTTCAAATGTTCTGCTGTTGGGGCACAGTCGTTCTGTAAATCTATCCTGATACAAATGTTGAACGCCACGGGCATTGCCATCTGCTAATCCGTACAGTGAATGGCCGTCTGTCATCTACACATTTGAGTACACTTCCACTGCACTGTACCGGAAATCAAGTCCATGGTGAACACTGAACAGTTGATGCTACGTGCTTGATGCTAGTGGATGCGTTAGTCGCTTGTGAATACACACCATGAACTAAGTGACATACCAACACTGTGACATTACAACAAACACTGTAGTTATGCCTAATAATTACAACTTACTGCACATCATAACCACTCGTAACCATGAAAATTTTTTAACATTTCAAGTAACAAAACGTTTAATGTAATGCAGGTACGTTGTGTTGCTCTGTGTTCCCCATGATTAATGTGACTGCGAAGAGGAGTCGAAAATAAGCTATAACATGGAAATAAAGCATTTCCTGACCAATGTCCACATATTCCTTTATATATGAGGAATGAATCCTGAAACTTTGGCCATATCTTCTTGTTACACCATGTATACGTTTTGAATCACATGAAAACTAATTATCTGCGCATGTATCAAAAAGCGTTTAACATAGGTCTTTAAGAAAGTTTTGAATGGAATATACCCGATTATACATAGATTTTTTCGTCTCAGATGTTTACATCTGTTTAAAGTACTGTACTGTTTATTATCCGCGTGTCTCTGTATTTTAGCAACAAAACCCAGCCGGCCGCGGTGGTCTAGCGGTTCTAGGCACTCAGTCCGGAACCGCGCGACTGCTACGGTCGCAGGTTCGAATCCTGCCTTGGGCATGGATGTGTGTGATGTCCTTAGGTTAGTTAGGTTTAAGTAGTTGTAAGTTCTAGGGGACTGATTACCACAGATGTTAAGGCCCATAGTGCTCAGAGCCATTTGAACCATTTGAACAAAACCCAATAGATGACACTGCATTACACGTCCTAAGTTTAATTGACGCCAGCTGATACGAACTATAGTAATTTTTATCGTTCGTAGTGCTAAATATAAGGAAGTTGACGGCAGGCACATATCGCCTAATACGTGAGGACGACGTCATTATAATATCTTATTCTGATAAGTAGATTTGGATGTATTGTAGTGGAAATCAGTATAGAAGCATGGATATTTGTAGGAAAATTAATGTTGTCGCTTGGAATAGTTGCGCACAGTGTATATGCAATAGAATGAGATCCAGTATACTGATAAATGCAATCAAATGGTATCCCATCTGACGAAAGTTGTACAGCGTATTACCAGACATCAACGGTTCAGGTCGCAGTCGACTGTGTGACATGTTCGTGTCTGCATATGTGCCTTTCCTGAAGATAGAAAACAGACAACATCAGTTTCAGTGAATATTGTGTAGATAAACCACGATTTTGACACAGCCATGCGGAAAACAGTTATTATTCGATGAAAAAAAAAATCGTTGCGTAGAAGGGAATGTGACTCCCTAATCGTCAAATCGGCAAAATGTTAAGCCGTTTAAGGACAGCGACCTATAATTTCGTTAGATTCTCCGCACGAAAAGTACAGAAAGGAAAGCATGTGCAAATCAGAAAATTATCTGAAGCAATGAACGGTTAGTTTTTCGCAAAGCAAGGGCCACAAACCGTTATTCTTATCAACTTGTTGCTTTAGAGTTGCCAGTAACTGCCAAACCTGTACGTCAAATTTTCTCAAATATAAATACTTTGCTTTCAAGAAACTACTACAGCATCCACCTCTAACAGGCACTCATAAACAGGCTAGATTGAAATTTGCTGAAAAACATATGTCATGGACTTGAGAATTGAATAAAGTGTTCAATGATGAGAAGAAGTTTAATTTGGATGGTCCATATGGACTACAATACGATTGGCACAATCTGAGAACATAAGCATGTAATTAAGAACAGAAACATTGATGGTGGAAGTGTTGTGATTTTTAAACTCTAAGATGAAATCTAATGTGTACACTGAGATGCCAGAGAGAGAATGGATTAAAGTGTTTGAGGATCTAGGGGACAAAATTCTAATGTTTCAACAAGATAATGCATCTGTGCAGATTTCTCCACAGCAAAAAAGTGGTTTAAAGATAAAGGTATAAATGTCTTGTCTTGCCTGCACGTAGCCTTAATTGTGAGCGAAAAGAGCGACAAGAAAGGGTGGGCAACAGTTTCACTGCAAGAACTACAAACGCTAACCGAATCAATACCGAAGAGAATATTTGATGTAATTAGAAAGAACGAAGGTTGGACGAAGTACTGACAATACAATAACACAACAGAAAATGAGTGCCTTTATACCAGTTTCCAACAAGGAAATGCAGACGGCCTTATTTTCTTACTCGTGTAATGAACGAAACTATGTCTTTCCTTCATGATTGTTTAAGTCTACTAATAAATTTGATAGATCTATGCTTCAGACATTGTATAATACTTTCGTAGGATCCCTGATTTATACTGATTTCCATTACTTTATTAGAAGAATGTAGAGTACTATAATACTGTTTTCTAGCCAAAAATGGGCAGGTAATAGTAGCTGTGCAGCAGTGATGGACGAATGTTGTAAAATCCGCTGCTGTCTTACTTTTGCAGCAATCTGTGCCTTATCGTGAAGATGCTGTCCTGTCGTTTGGCGATACCCCATTTGGTGAGTGCTGGTAGCGTAGTTTCGCTGTGTACACTTGCTCACAGCGCCGTCAACTACGCTGCGCTACTAGCGCTATGAGGTTCCACACCTGTGTGCGAAGTAACTTCGATCAGCTTTTCCAATTACAAATTCACATTGAAAAGCAAATGGTAGATTAAAGAAAATGTACTTAATTGCCGTATTCTGCGTTTCTCTTTAACGCCTCCCGACCCGTCCTCCATTAGCACATACACTTCCACCTTGAAAAATATCGTTGACCCCTTTTTCTTCGATATTTACGATCAATGAGATGATGTAGCAATTGTTTCACCGAAAGCAGTGTTCCCCAAAGCATGATGATCGAATAGATTTCTGTAAAACGTACGTCTCTGGAAAACTGATGGGATGTGGCTTACGATTTCTCCTGCAAGACGCCAACTGAGTTCTTGATATGCCTTTTGGCTCTCGTAATGATCCACTTCGGTTGGACAGCCCAAAAGTCAGATCCGTTCTGGGTTGACTGTTATCACTGCAAAAACAGATTTTCTGTTGCAACGGTATATATCATCTGCAGTTTAACCTGACTGTTAAAACTGCTACAACCAAATGGTTTCTGAAATAACCGATCGTTTATTATTGCTATTATTTATAGCGGTTCCATGAAATTTTTATACTGCCAGCGGGCGGATGCGACACTCAGTGCCGCCTACATCCAATACCTTTTACCTGACAGTCTTATTAGTTTCCTGGTAGAATTTGTAGAAGGATTTTTGGGCTCCAAGCAAGATCGTTATAACCACAGATTTCAATGCCATTATAGGGCCTTTATTAAAGCAAGTCTTATAAAAATGTATAGTCAAGAGAAACGGAAATATGGTATGGTCATAATAATGAACAAGACATCAAACTCAGAAAAAAATATCTTAAACACACATCAAGAATCACATACTTCGTTCCTCTGGAGAAGCTCTGCTATCATTACAATTCACAGCATTGTGGCTGTGTTGTTGCAAACAAATCTTTTACAGTTGTTGCAAGTCACAGTAGTTTCGTTATTTTTTTACCACCACATAGATAGCACCTTACACGCCTTGCAACAATCTCTTATTACTTACGGGGATTGATCGACAGGATGACAGAAATCCTTGGATGTCCCTTGGTAAAGTGAATAGTTGAGGACTTTATTTCAACTGGCTTTCCATTAGAGCCAAGGCCAGTTTTGTGAGGTACGTCCTTCTCCTGAGCCTTTTATCTGCATTATTTGTGAAGAACAGCACTTGGGAATAAGTTACTGCCATATCTAAATACCGGAAAAACAAGGCCAAGGGCCATATTCTTGTTGTCTTCCGCGTAGAGTAAAAAATTGGAAATTTGTGGTAAGTTCTATGGGACCGAACTGCTGAGGTCATCGGTCCCTAGGCTTACACACTACTTAATCTAACTTAAACTAACTTACACTAAGGACAACACACACGCCCATGCCGGAGGGAGGACTCGAACCTCCGACGAGGAGAGCCGCGTGAACCGTGGCAAAGTGCCTTGACCGCACGGCTACCCCGCGCTGCCGAGTAGAGTAGGATATGCACATGTAATCAACAATATCTACGCCACCTTTCGCTGTTTTGTAGTCCAAATTTACAACAGGATTTGCTGTAGAAGTGTCTATTCCATCAGTTTCATGCTTCGACGGCAGAAAAAAGCACAGCCTTGTTTCTTTTCGTTTGGCACGAAACAAGACAGAAGTCATTTTGAAATCCTAAAAGACAGTTTCCTGTTACTCGTGACCCATTTGGCAAAACTTCAGGAGGAATTTTTATCTTGTTCTTTTTAGTTTCCCATGAAGGTTAGCCCATTTTCTAGATGATACTGTCCTAAAGTATAACTGCTATAGTAGTTGTCCGATTCAGTGAGTGCCTTTGATTGGTTCATCTAATCTCCTCACAATATCCACAGACTGGTTAGACGTAATATATGGTCCAGGATTCTATCTGATGCAGTATACTTCAAAGTATAAAATGTGTTGCTTTTGCACAATGTGTAAACGTTCAAAACTTACTTGGCAGGCTTATTGGGCATGTATTGCACCAAACCACAACGTCCACGAAAACGAACAAGTATTTCGTCTATGGTTGTGAAATCCCCTGGGCTGTGGTTATTTCTGTTGTTTAAAAATGCACAGTGGAGATCGCAGTTCGAAGCAATTTTCTCAATTGCAAGTCGCTCTTTCCTCTTTCAAATATCATCAAACCTCAATGACCGGAGCAAGAACACTTGTATCTCAGTGCTGTCCTGAGAATGCCGTTTGATGCCCACAGCTCTACTACCCCTGTGTGTCCTTTTTGCACAGCAGTGCGAAACAGTACTCCTAAGGTAGCCATTGTTTCAGAAGAAGAAGTATTTCTGCAGCCTCTGTCCCTCGCGTAATTCACCGATCATCCCTTGTTATTTATATATATGTTGGTGTTCACAACAACACAGTCAATTATCTTAGGATCAAAATGTGTGTGAAAATTTTCGATTTCAGTTTTAGTTCCTGTGGCGTTCCGTTTTGGGGTAGGTAAGACTTTAATTATAGTATTACGTTTTGTTTTATCCAGCACCACTAACGGATTATTTATCCATAAAGATTCCTGGTCCTTATCAATATAAAAATGGCACTCATCACTTTGTAATTCATTCACTTCATTCCCGCCATCGTAAGATTTTTCAGATTCACTGGAATAATTTGCAGCCTCGATTAATTCAGATTCATCATCACTGTCAAATAAATCAGTGTAATCCTCTTCGTCAGAAGATTCCTGAAGAAGGCGTCCAATTTCGTGTGGCGTCAATCCTTTTCTTTGTGCGAACCGTCAAGATAATAGGTAAAGTGTAATACAAACCTTCAGTAACTAATTAATCATTCATTCGAAGTTTTTTTGTAAAACATCGCTTCTGATCTTTTAAAGATGCAGCAGAAGTTACCCCACATTGACGTATATCACCGGGCGCGTGTGGCACGCAGTGCCGCCTCAATGTAGTGGTTCAAATGGCTCTGAGCACTGTGGGACTTAACTTCTGAGGTCATCAGTCCCCTAGAACTTAGAACTACTTAAACCTAACTAACCTAAGGATATGACATACATCCATGCTCGAGGCAGGATTCGAAGCTGCGACCGTAGCCTCAATGTAGTTATTCACTTCACAGATGAGTCACGACTAGTAAGAAGGGTCTTACAATGTGACAATAGCGACACTTGTCACCTGAAAATGTCATCGAAACATATTAGCGCCGTTGTTGTATGCTTCACGTTAACTTAATTACGGAAAGAAAACTCAATTGGCGGTACTATATGGCACAACGCGCCCGCCGCAGAGTTAATACTGTATATAAAATTTACCTTCTATTCCAGGGAACATTGTGGATATTTTCTCCTTATATGATGTCGCAAGTTTAATTAAATGAAAGATAGGTTCAAATTAACCGCAGTGTATTATGATATTCTCTAGTAGCACATAATTTTCTCACTTAAGAGATACGTCAGCATGAATTAATGACAAAACGTTATTGAGGGTGAACACAAAAGTCAACAATCTCAGGAATTAATAACTGAATACCTTGGCAAAGCTCGAGAGGGATAGGTGAAAAGAACGACGGGCATCTCGCAAGTTAACTATCAAAAGAAAAAATTGCGAAGGGTGTACTGTGATTATTATGATCTAACCAGAGGAACGTATGGCAACCACAAGCAGTCAGCATAGCTATCCTGGTCATTAATGAGCCCTAGATAACTTCAGAAAAATATAGAACACGCAGAGCCTTACAAGTCAGCAGCGCTGTAACAAATATGTATGGAAAGACCGTGTGTGGAATCACGGTTTGGAGGATGGGTAGGGGGGGGGGGGGAGGGGGGGGAACGTGGTGCTCGGTTCTTACTGAGCTAGGAATACGGGGTTAAAAGTCATTAGTTTATCCGGGACCAGCGGCCATTTGTACAGCCATTAGAACATCAGTCTTACTGTAGCTATGTTACAGTATATTAAACAATATTTCAACATTGCTGGCGCCCATGGAAATTGTGCGGATCTATTATTTCCTTTTACAAGAGATTTAAATAACGCTGAAACTAACACATTGCTAATGGTGCCATCTGTATGTTCACCGTTCGGATCTTACGTGAAAAACAGTCACTCTCGTTCGGATTTAACGCGCAAAAATAGCCACCCATAAATAACTCTGGACTGGGTCGAGACATATGGTTCAAATTTAGTCCACCGCTGTGTCGGACCTTGCTTTAAGGTGCGTCTGAAAACAAGATTTTGCTTCGTTTTTATTTTACGTGGAAAAAACATGTTTTCCTGGCTGGCTTTTTAAGCGTGCCACTGCTATAATTTAACCTTGCACGAATCCATTCAAACTTTGCGCGAAGGTAGATAAATGGATAAAGTAAAAACGAAACTTTTATCGAAGAATTTTTATCCGTTGTCGAGATACGATTGTTTGAAGTCGAGCTAAATGTGGCATGTAAAACTCGTTCTTACTTGAACTGAGTGCACTAAAACCGTTTAATTGATCAAATAAGTAAAATGTGCATTATTACGATGACATTAAAAACCCGTTTTTAAAAATTTGCTTTCATTGGGACTTAACGTGCAAATAAACTTTCTTAGCTCTACACTTTTGTGTTTCAAACTGGTCTGAATCGGTTCAAATTTTGTTAGGAAGTTGACTGTATGATGAAATTAATGGTCGTTCTCTCTTTGTGTGAAAGCTTCGTCCGTTGCCAACATAAAGGTGTCTAAAGTTGTACATAAAAATATAAAACGCACGTAAAATTCGATTTTACACACATCACACGTGCGAACACTGTTTGAAGTGATACTTATGATAATGAAGAAGATATTCTTGCGGTAATTTCGAGAAGTGTTTTCAAAAATCGTTCATCGTTAGAGTTTTACGCGTGAATTAGAAATGCGTTGCATTTTAAGCGCTGCTGTTGGATCATATTAAGGAACACTTGATATTACAACTGATTATCCTTTCACTGTTTACATGCTAAGGATTTTATCGCCAGAGGCTAAAAATCACCGAAAAATCATTGAACATGCAAAACAATGAGTGTATGAAACGAGAATTACGTCCAGCCCTGTACGAAATGGTGTACTGTTTGATCGAGCTTTTGAAGCATTTTCGATGACTACGCAGAAAATTAAACTAACCGAAAAATTACTATAAAAATAATTGTCAGAAAAGTGGTCACCTTATTTGTAGTCAACTGAAAATCTTCTATGCTATTTGTAGAAAATTTATTTTCTTACAATTCATGTTTAAGGTCGTCAATTTTCGTAGAGGATAATATTTTGTCATGCATACATTACTTAATTAAGCCAATCATACTCATTTTCTTAATACAGATTGAATATTGCAACAATCGGCACCAAAGTTATTCACGTGAATGTTTCTAGCGATGGTTTCTTAATTGTCAATTTATGTTATTGCCTACATTAAATAAAAAATGGTAAGAATTTTAAGATAATAGAAAATAAAAAGTTGTATGCTTTTCAACAAATCATTATTTATGGCGCAAATCGCGTAGCGTACGATGTAGTAAGCTTACAGGCAAGTTTATCTACATATTGTAAACTGTTCATATACATTAAGTTTCGCACAGTATTTAATATTTCATTCGATGTCGTATTTATTCTGCTGGTGTTTTATTTCCACCTTAATTATTTTTGATTGTTTTTCATATGTTCGCATATACAGTCTCGCGGATATATAGATAACATGCGTGTACATACAAGAAAATTGCAAAACAATTAAAACTTTCAACAAAATTTTAAAAACATGAACATAAAACAAAATAATAAAATAATAAATAATAAATAATATGAAAACTTAAAAAATAAAAAATAAAATAAAAACCTCCAGCGGGCCACTTACTTTGATGTGATGACGTGTCTTGTGTGCTCTGAAACACAGGAAGCTATACCGGACAACTTCAAAAATACCAGGCAGGTAACGGGAGAGGAATTAATTGGAAAGGAATCAGACAAACGATGCCCAACTCAAGCAATGTGGTTCCAAATACAATAAAAATCTTACCGGATCAGTCGCCGCCCATATATCGGTTGCAAGACTATGGCTGTCTAATGTCCAAATTATTTTAAAGTGAATTCGCTTCTTTACATCTCTAACTCAACACAGGAGAAACTCGCCTTTTTGTCCTGTGAGAGGAATATTTTTCATTCTGGTGTAATATCTGTTTCAGTTGCTCGTCTAGCTAACGGGAGAACAGTCAGGTAAGTTACAGTAAAGAGAGCTCACGAAGTTCCAAATCCTCCATTGCGTGTCCACGTACGTATTCATAGATTGGCGCATTTTATTAATTTGCGATCATGGCGGAAGAAAACTTTGAAATACTGATTATACGTTATTTTTTATTCCAGAGTATCTGTGCATACACCATAGTTTTCATAAGAGGGTTTGATTTTCTTCCATATGCGATGTGAAATTCTCAACATTTCCAGCGTGTTGGCAGTAATTGCACGACGAACACCGTCCTGAAGTTGGTGAAATGGTAAGTGTGGCAGAAACCTTCTGTTTAATGAACCCCATAGTGCATTGTCGCAAGACGACACATCAGGAAATCAGGGTAGCCGCTCCAGAGGTGCAGGCAAATGGAGAGAACGACAATCAACCCACGTATCGGGAAATACCTGACTGAGACATTCTCTAACGTGAATAGCATCCTGGATTGGTATTCCACCGTGCTGGAGCCGTACACCACCTAGCAGTCGTCGATCTTGTAAATGTGGAATCAACCAGTCACAAAACATGGCACGACACTCAGTTTGATTGACAATAACTTCAAAATATGGACGTACGAAGTGGGTTGCAGAAATAGCGACCCAGATCATGACATGTGATGGGCTGTGTTTAAGTTCTTCATAACAATGTGTTTTCTTTACTTCGGATGTAAATGTGTTTCGATTTTTCTCAGCGATATGTCGCACATTCATCCGAGAAAAACATTTTCGCCATTGAAAGAAGAGATGTAGAGAAATCGGCATTCGCCAACGTTAGAACCGAACGGATGCAATAATTTAGCAAACACCCTTGACTATGAGCAGGTAGGTCAGTCGGGTTTACGACAGCTATTAAGTTTATTGTCATACAGGTGAAATCTACCTGTAGTTTACAGTAATTTGACCCCCAACGAGTAACGCAGTTTCTCATACCCATAATTCCGGTGCATTTACTGTAATTATCTTGCAGTCATTTGTTGTCTACAACTTCATGTCTTGATAAGGTGTTTTTGAACTCTTTATAAATAAGGAACAGAAGTCAGAAATATTGATTATTAGTCTTCTTTACATAAACAATTACATGAGATCAATGCAATAAAATATCCCACCCAGTGCGGCCACCTTCACTCTAGAAAAAAACAATCCGCCCTCGAAACATATATACATCTGTGGGTGTAAGAGCGCTAGCAAGAGTCGTCTATATCGTGTAAAGATTGTGATAACTTCTCTGGTCATCGGGGCTCAAAGTGTAGTGAGACTCATCACAGAAGACAATTTTACTCCAGTTAATGAGTGTCTGGAGAATCCCAGGACAGCAGAAATTGTAATCATTTGTTTGTTTGTAGGCCTACATGCACATCGCATTTCCGTCCCATTGGGAAATTTCTCCGTGGTGGGTCAATTTCTTTTGTCTTAGAGTGTACACTGATTGCACCAGGCTGAAAGGGAGTAGAAGGCCCAAAAAAGTACCGCCAACGTTCGATTTGGCAAACTCCACTCTGTTAGTCTTGACTAGCGGGTACCAACCGTTTGGACTGAGCACCGCTCACTGGCTCCCAATGCATATGTCGCGTCTACTTTCTGTAGCAATTAGTTTGCATAGGCAGCCTCCGTTATATTTGGATGTGGAGGTCGGATGACGGTATACTTCTACAATACAACAAAACTTATTCAGTATATTGAAACATCAGACCGATAGAAAGACTATTCAACATGCAGTCGAAATCCAGACTCAAAGTCTGAAAATGTAGGATGACATGTCTCCTGAATGCAAAGTGAGAATAAACTTCTCTAGAGTGTAAGAATGATCAAACAATCCTCTCTTCCGCTATGAACCCTTAACGAGATCAGAATGAACTCAGAATGATTCTATGAAAGCACTATCACAGTTTTATTCTCCTTCCCTGACTCTTGTCCATCGGAGCGTTGAATCCCCCGACATATCGTCGACTCATTGGTGGGCACAAATTACAATGTCAGCCAGTGAAGATATAAATACTAATTCTACTTATGTAGATATGACATTGAAGAGCCAAACGAATTGGTACACTTCCTAATAACGAGTAGGACCCCCGAGAGCACGCAGGAGTGCCGCAACAAGACGTGGCATGGACTCCACTAATGTCTAAAGTAGTGCTGGATGGAATTGACACCACGAATCCTGCAGGGCTGTCCATAAATCTGTAAGGGTACGAGGGCGTGTATATCTCTTCTGAGCAGGGACACAGCAAGGCATCACAGATATGCTCAGTAATGTTCATGTCTTGAGAGTCTGGTGGCCAGCGGCAGTGTTTAAACTCAGAAGAGTATTCCTGGAGCCCATCTGTAGCAATTCTGGACGTGTGGGGTGTCGTATTGTTCTGCTGGAGTTGACCAAGTCCGTCGGAATGCACAATTAACATGAATGGATGCTTGTGATCAGACAGGATGCTGACGTACGTGTCACCTCACAGAGTCGTATCTAGAAATATCAGGGGTCCCATATCACCCCAACTGCACACGCCCCACACCAATACAGAGCCTCCACTAGCTTGAACAGTCCGCTGCTGACATGCTGGGTCCATGGATTCATGAGATTTTCTCCATACAATTTGAAACGAGACTCGTCCGACAGGACAACATGTTTCCACTCAACAGTCCAATGTCGGTGTTGATGGGCCCAGGTGAGGCGTAAGGCTTTGTATCGTGCAGCCATCAAGGATGCACGAGTGGGCCTTCGGCTGCGAAAGCCCTTATCGATGAAGTTTCTTTTAATGGCGCGCACGCTGACACTTGTTGATCGCCCAGTATTGAAATCTGCAGCAATTTGTGGAAAGGTTGCACTTCCGTCACGTTGAACGATTCTCTTCAGTTGTCGTTCTTGAAGGATCTTTTTCCAGTCGCAGCGATGTCGGAGATTTGATGTTTTATCTGATTCCTGATACTGACGGTATACTCGTGATGTTGTGACTTGGCAAGACAGCCAAGCCACTATGATTGGTAGCCGAAAGGCACGCGTTAAGCTCACGCAGGCTGGCGTGAGGTCTGAAACAGGTAAAGTAATTATACTAGCAAAAAAAAGGTACGTAGTTCTGGAATACTTAACTTTAATCCATAATTGGTGAACATTGGTCTGACGGTACATGCATCACAAAATAAATAGCAAATGATAATGGCGCCTTGCTAGGTCGTAGCAAATGACGTAGCTGAAGGCTATGCTAACTATCGTCTCGACAAATGAGAGCGTAATTTGTCAGTGAACCATCTCTAGCAAAGTCGGCTGTACAACTGGGGCGAGTGCTAGGAAGTCTCTCTGGACCTGCCGTGTGGCGGCGCTCGGTCTGCAATCACTGACAGTGGCGACACACGGGTCCGACGTATACTAACGGACCGCGGCCGCTTTAAAGGCTACCACCTAGCAAGTGTGGTGTCTGGCGGTGACACCACACGTGAAATGCTCGTAGGGGAAAATCCCCACTTGATCACCACCTCTGAGATTCTGTGTCCCATCGCTCGTGTGCCGACTCTGACACCAAGTTCAAACTCATTTAAATCTTGATAACCTGCCACTGTAGCAGCAGACACTTGTTATCTTATACAGGCGTTGCCGACGGCAGCGCCGTATTCTGCCTGTTTATATACAGGGTGTTACAAAAAGGTACGGCCGAACTTTCAGGAAACATTCATCACACACAAATAAAGAAAAGATTATTTGGACATGTGTCCGGAAATGTTTAATTTCCATGTCAGAGCTCATTTTAGTTTCGTCAGTATGTACTGTACTTCCTCGATTCACTGCCAGTAGGCCCAATTGAAGGAAGGTAATGTTGACTTCGGTGCTTGTGTTGACATGCGACTCATTGCTCTGCAGTACTAGCATCAAGCACATCAGTATGTAGCATCAACAGGTTAGTGTTCATCACGAATGTGGTTTTGCAGTCAGTGCTGTGTTTACAAATGCAGAGTTGGCAGATCCCCATTTGATGTATGGATTAGCACGGGGCAATAGCCGTGGCGCGGTACGTTTGTATGGAGAGTTCCAGAACGAAGGTGTCCCGACAGGATGACGTTCGAAGCAATTGATTGGCGTCTTAGGGAGCACGGAACATTCCAGCCTATGACTCGCGACTGGGGAAGACCTAGAACGACGAGAACACCTGCTATGGACGAGGCAATTCTTCGTGCAGTTGACGATAACCCTAATGTCAGCGTCAGAGAAGTTGCTGCTGTACAAGGTAACGTTGACCACGTCTCTGCATGGAGAGTTCTACGGGAGAACCAGTTGTTTCCGTACAATGTACACCGTGTGTAGGCACTATCAGCAGCTGATTGGCCTCCACGGGTACACTTCTGCGGATGGTTCACCCAACAATGTGTCAATCCTCATTTCAGTGCAAATGTTCTCTTTACGGATGAGGCTTCATTCCAACGTGATCAAATTGTAAATTTTCACAACCAACATGTGTGGGCTGACGAGAATCCACACGCAATTGTGCAATCACGTCATCAACACAGATTTTCTGTGAACGTTTGGGCAGGCATTGTTGGTGATGTCTTGATTGTGCCCCATGTTCTTCCACCTACGTTCAATGGAGCGCGTTATCATGATTTCATACGGGATACTCTACCTGTGCTGCTAGAACATGTGCCTTTACAAGTACATGTGGTTCATGCACGATGGAACTCCTGCACATTTCAGTCGAAGTGTTCGTACGCTTCTCAACAACAGATTCGGTGACCGATGGATTGGTAGAGGCGGACCAATTCCATGGCCTCCACGCTCTCCTGACCTCAACCCTCTTGACTTTCATTTATGGGGGCATTTGAAAGCTCTTGTCTACGCAACCCCTGTACCAAATGTAGAGACTCTTCGTGCGCGTATTGTGGACGGCTGTGGTACAATACGCCATTCTCCAGGGCTGCATCACCGCATCAGGGATTCCACGCGACGGAGGGTGGATGCATGTATCCTCGCTAACGGAGGACATTTTGAACATTTCCTATAACAAAGTGTTTGAGGTCACGCTGGTACGTTTTGTTGCTGTGTGTTTCCATTCCATGATTAATGTGATTTGAAGAGAAGTAATAAAATGATCTCTAACATGGATAGTAAGCATTTCCGGACACATGTCCATATAATTTATTTTCTTTCTTTGTGTGTAAGGAATGTTTCCTGAAAGTTTGGCCGTACCTTTTTGTAACACCCTGTATATATGCGTATTTGAATAAGCATGCCTATACTAGTTTCTTTTGCGCTTCAGTGTATTTTTTTCTCTTTTTCTTTCTTTTTCACTATAAAGGCTGTACGTACACATGCGTTTACATGTCCCTGGTGAATCTGTTGGCCGGTCACGTAACTGGTTACAAGACATAAAGTAAAGCTAAGTTTTTATAAATTATCGTGTTCAGATTTTGCATAATGTTCTGAAATGTTTTATACACGAAGTAGGTTTGCTAGTAGCCAGCATTACATTACATTGCATTACAATTAATACTTGTTCCGTAGATCGTGAATACATCACTTCGTAATGATGTGGAATCGCGTCAGTTTAACTTAAGTTTCATTTACATCGTGTATTTTTTTTAAATGACCTCACATTTTTTTTTGTCAGCATTATTTTATAAGTGAATTTATTTTTTGCGAAGTACTGTGAATATCTGGAGTTCCTTAAATAAATGCCAGCAAGGTGTTCCCTATTAATCTGATCACACTTATTTGTCTAATGAATACTTTTTTGACGAATTGTCCGAAATTATGATGCCGATTGAAATCAGTGAATAAAATAGGTACAGTTGGCTACTTTACTGGTATGTTTATCACCAAAATTTGCAATAATCCTAACAGCATAAATAGCTGAACCTACGCGTTTCAGCAGATCATCAATGTGTTTCTTCTATTTCAGTTTCTCTTCAATACTCACACCCATAATTTTTGACTGTACTGCCTTTGCAACATACTTCTGTTCAAAGTTTATATTTATCAACTGTGTTATGCCAATTATTGCACAGAACTGTATAAAGTGTGTTTTCTCAACAGTAGTGAGAGTACATTTGCAGAGAACCACTTAATAACGTTCTGAAATACATTATTTATAATTCCCTCACTTAATAATATTACTGTTTGTTGGATGTGTAGCATTCTGGGAACACCGGTGCGTTGCACCATGGACGCAGCGCAGAACTACTGTGGCTAACGAGGAGTACGAACGGACGTGTGCAACGCTTTGCTGATCCTCATGGTGAACGGTCAATATTAAGGGAATTGTATTTGTCGATAGTACAACCACACCATCAGTCAACGAGATTCAGCGCGGTTAGTCAAATGTGGATTGTTTCATTGGAGAGCCAGGAGGCTCTAGCAACATCTGCAGCTACGGTAACGTGATGAAGAATTATTATTTTTCAGCTGCGCCGTACTTAAACTTGTAAACTGACCACTTCATATGCGTTGTGATTGATAATGCGGGGAGGTAAAGTACTTAAGTGTGTTTTTTGTTCGTTGAGATATTTTGTACCTAACTGAAATTCGTTGCTATGTCGTGAATAGGAGTGACAAGTCATGAGCCATTGTTGCTTCTATAATTTACAGTCTGATAAATTAGTCAAAGATACATCACAGCAGTTGCTGGCTTAAAATTAATTACCGAAATATTCTATATTGCAACTGACAACTTGTATATTGAAATTCAGATACGTTTTTGCCGCTACACTGCGCTTATGTAAACGGCATGCTTCTAATTATTTACGCAGAATGTAGTGACTGTGGCCATGGGAATGCAGTGTGCCTCTGCTGACACGAATGTGAAATTGAATGTGTTTTGCTCTCTTGGTTTTGCTGCTATGTTCAATGTGCTGTGATACGGCTGCTTTGTGAATAAATAGGCATTGTAGACCGATGTTGTAATACCTGTGCTCACTTAAATTACATTTTGTGAAAAGCGTTTTAAATATTTGTTATCTTTGTTCTTATATGTCTTTGTGTGCAGTATTTCGGAGGGGGTACTATTTTTATGTTTCGTAGTACGATTATGGAGTAACGAAAGTCTGGCCCACAACAAGTCCAAATACTAACGTTACTGACTGCATTCAACAATCGATAGTTTGGATAAGAGTATCTACCAGTAAATCCCTGAGTCTGTAAGGAATCGAACTCTCACGCACAAAACAGCTAGAGACTCGTGATTACGTTCATGTGTTAAATATTTGATGTTAAACACAAAAATGAGGAAAAGTTTACGAAAGGTTTGACATTGTGTTTAAAGTTTGCTGGAAGTTTCTAATGTCTGTAATTATCAGTCACTGGCTGAGTATGACGTGAATAATTTGCGCTTCGTTTTAACCAAAAGCTAGTTTTCACTCATCGTCAATGTATACAAAGTAACTTCTCCTATTGCTGTACAATGATATAATTTTTCAGGTCCGTTCAGTGGCTTACTTGGACAGTTTCTACAAAATACGTTGCGAACGGAGTCGGTGGTCAAGAACTAATATATTAAAACCTCGTGCCTAATGCAGCATTTTTACTGTCTTAACAGCGGAAATGTAAACCGATAAACTTCCTGTCATCATTCTGTTAGGAGTGTCAGCAAGGAAAGGTTTCGTAAACGTTTGAAATGTGTTAAATTTGCTGTAAGTCACTAACTGCTCTCTCATTCCCAAATACCGAATGAATGAAACCTGAGTATTTGCTCAGGATGAATTACGCTGGTTCAAGACATTTATTCAGTTTCTAACTGTAATAAATATTCAAAAAATATAAATTCGAAAACAGATCTTCAAATTTGATTCTTACAATCCTTAAATGCACCTAACTGCATAAATAAACAAGCTATATAAACCTTGACCATCTAATAATTCACCTCAGCATAATCAAGAGACTCATTGTGTTAAGACCTTTAACTTAATACCTGTTAGTGAAAAGATTAAGACAGCGCTTTAAAGTTTTAAACTTGCTCGACGATTATATGAAATATTGAAAAACAGATTTTTATTGCCCTTGGAAATCGTTCGATAGGTAACATCCAACTTGGACTGTGCATCATGAAACATGGAGTGGGTTAGAGGTTTAGTGATACGTATACTCGGATGTGTGTCGTTGCACTGCAATAACAGTAATTTTCTACACGCAAATAGTGGTATTACCTCACGATACTTAATTTTTAAGCAGATTAGCGCTACTTTAACGCTGTTAGTCTTTTATTACGCCAATTGTATGTTTCGGTAGAGATGTCAGAATTGTGTCGTGTAACATTTTACGCATTATTTGGGAGCAGTCCCACTAAAAAAAGATATTGTAATATATTGAACAGTTGTGGCGAATGAAAAGCTAAGAAAGGTAGAGAGATGTTTCTGTTTGACAAGGGGTACGGAAAATAATAGAAAAAGCACTACTGGTCGATTACGCTAATAATCTCAAAATATCAGTGAGTAGTCATCTGTGGTGTCTGAAACTGTAACGATAACATAAAATTAGTTAAGTGAAAAGCAGGTGTGAGAATTTGTAAGAAAATTAAATTCTTCTATGAAATACCTGGCGTATAAAACACTCTGTCTCATGCAGTACTCGTCAATCTAGGAAACATAACAGGTTGGTTTAACGGAAGACTTACAGAAGATTCGACTATGATGTGCACGTTTCGTCACGGGATCACTTTCTAAGCACGGGAGCGTTACTGTGGTACACAACAAATTCCAGCTGCAGATGATAAAACGCAGGCTCTGCACATCACAACGAAGTTTGCTACAGAGATTTCGAGAGAGTGTGCAAGAAGAGTCGGTCTACAAATTCCTTTCACCCATAAAAGTGTCGCGAAGTGACCACAACAAGAACATCAAGGAAATTAGAGCTTACACGTAGACATGACGACAATAATTCTTTCGACAGACCATTCGCGAATGAAACAGGCTACAGGAAGAAGTTGTTTTGAGTAACAAAATATTTTGAAATATTTTTATGAGCACATGAAGAAGAATTGTAATTCAGAATAATACGAAGGGCTTCCACGATTTTCCCCCTTCGCACTCCCCACCATTTCTCTTCCCTCTGGGAGATGGGTTTCACATTTTGAGAACCTCTGTAATACTGTAAACATCCTAAATAACTTGTTTTAGTTAATGAAGTTTTGTCTCTTCAGTTTTTCCCTTACACTTCTGCTTCCACTGTTATGTCATTTTTTCATAGAAGACCTGAGAGGTGCTAAGCCTTTCAGTATCGGCTGTTTTTTTCTTCGAGGTGCTCTTAGCCCATTATTTTTTCAATTCTTACTTTATTGGTAGACACAGTTCTCAAAATTCTTCTGATGTAACACTTTTGCGTTTATTGCATTTTATGTCATAACCAACACTGAAATTACAACTAAATGGTTAAATAGGAAAACAGTTGATAATTTCTGATTTTTCTTCGTATAACACAGAAACTATATTCTGACAAATTTGTTGTTTTTAAGTATATTAACTTCAAATTAATTTGTCATGTGCCTGCTGAATGATCCTAACGAGATGTCAATGTTCGTGTGTACAATATTAACACGACGTTACGTTATCTCTGTAGGAAGTAGATAAAAATACTTTCTGATTACACAGTTCATTATATCAAGACGCGTTAGAAAAATTCTACGGGTTTCTTAATCTCACAGTAGGCCCATTGCTCTCTTAGCGGTGAAACGCATTACAAGTTTTATTAATGAGGACCTCGAACTATAAAATACTCCGACTGTTAATTACGCCTAGAGATAGCCGCGAACGATCCGCCAAAGCTCCGTCGCTGCAGCCAAACACGCAACGACCGACGGCCTTTCAAAGTTTGGTCGCGTTGCCGCACGTCAACACGCCAGTGCCGAATAACTTTGCATGCATTAGCGCGCGGATCCAGTTGCTCTAATGAAAATGCAGGCTTTTGGGGACGTGACATTCAGCTTTAGGAACTAGCTCTCTTATCAGCCTCGAAACTTCAATAATACATATGTAGACCTTTTACAGCCCCAAGGTAACTTCTGCTTGAATACAATTGAGAAGCTATGATTTACATGTTATTTAAGAAACTTGTATGCATCAGATTCAACACTTTTAAAGCTGATTTAAAGAAGGTAAATCGCTGTATTTTTCTCGTACAAATGGTCGTCATTGCTTTTATACAGGAAGAAGCCGCAGATAGGCCGAAAACCTTTGTGACGTGAGGTACTGACGGGACGAAGAAGCGCTCTCAAGCCATGTTTGATAATTCTTGGAGTCATACTGCTTACAGCGTCCTGTTCTGATGGTGTAATTAACATTTTCTGAAGATAAACTGGCCTTTAAGTCCATATTTATATCATTCTTTATATTTCCTTTGCCAACAACTGACTAAATCACATTTATTTCCCCGTTCCATGTTTTATATTCTGGTGATAAAGTGTTTCTAAAATGTTACTACGTTGTTGGACGTTGTTGGAGCTGTGGTCATTCAGCGTACCGTCAAAATTAATCGTATTGCCGGAGTACATTTACTTTCCGCATCATCTCCCACACTGTACCATCTTTTGAACACCTTTCCTTCTTTATGAAGATTGTCAGTATGCTCCTACATTTTGCTTCGCTTCTGTGTTCAACAGAGGTCACCTATCGTACTTTGTAGGTTCCTGGTAAACTTTATACACGTAGCGTCAACTATTTCTTAATGATACAGCTTGTCTAAGCAGTTATCAGCATACATATAATGTAGGAAATGCGTAACATAAATGCTAACTTTAACGAAATCTACTTAAAGATCGATTTCACACCAGAACCATGTCCACGATAGGCAAATGTGTAATTATGAAACAAACATTACATATCATACATTTTTATAAATAGAAGGTACATGATTTACATCAAGCATACTCGTTCCGAACACGATCACTACGTGAAATTCTGGCGCTAATCATTGCAAATCAAGACATAAAACCGGCTCAAGAAGTCAACAACATAAACACCTACTGATCTTGAGCCAGTTTAATATCTTCATTTTTATTGTTTAGGACCTGCATTTCAGCTAGTTACTGCTTTCAGAGTCGTTCTGCTTGACGTAAATTATGTATTCTGGATTTCTAAAAATGTATGATTTGTAATGTTGGTTTTATAACTGCATATTTGACTATCGTGTACATGGCGCTGGACTGAAACTGGTCGGTTTAGGAGAGCGCTGATGCTAGAAAGAGCGGAGGAGTTCTTAGCATCTCACTTAGACAGTGAATAGTTATCACTCAGTTCCAGTAAGATGTACGTAGAGGAATAATGGGTAAAGTTTAAGGGTCTTACAGTTACGAGCCTAGTGAGCACATTGAGGACAGAAAACACCCACTACGGTTTAATAACGAAATTCGAAAAATGCTGAGGAAGTAGAGGCTGTTGTACTCTAGGTTCAAAAGAGAACGAGAAAATGACAAGCAAAGTTTAGCAGAGATTCGTGAGTCTGTGAACGGATATGTGCTCAAAGCATACAACTACTACTATCGTGATAACCGTCACACCCTAGCAAAAGATCTACCAGAGAACCTGAGAAAGTTCTGGTCCCACGTAAAATCTCTACGTACGTCTAACGCTTCCATCCAGTCTGGTGTGGCAGCTGAAGATAGCAAAAAGAAAGGCGAAATTTAAAATTTCATGTTCAAGAAATCGTTCACAGAGGAAAATCGTACAAACATACCGTCGTCTGACCATCGAACGGACATTCGTATGGACAACATAGTAATAAGCATTCCTGGCGTAAAAAAACGACTGGAAGATTTGAAGGCAAATAAATCACCAGGTCCGGATGGAATCCCAGTTCGGTTTTTTACAGAGTACTCTGCGGTATTGACCCCTCGCCTAGCTTGTATTTATCGTGAATCTCTCGCCCAGCGGAAACACCCAAGCGACTGGAAAAATGCTTATAAGAAGAGCAAAAGAAGGGACCTGCAGATTTAGAGACCGATATAACTAACATCGGTTTGCTGCAGAATCCTTGAACATATTCTCAGTTTTTATATCATAATTTTTCTTGAGGCCGAGAAGCTTCTCAGTTTTTATATCATAATTTTTCTTGAGGCCGAGAAGCTTATGTCCACTAATCAGCATGGTCTTAGAAAGCACCAATCGTGCGAAACTAAACTTGCCCTTTTCTAACATGTACTGAGAACGATGGATGAAGGACAACAAGCAGATACCGTATTGCTAGATTTCCGGAAAGCGCTTGACACGGTGCCCAATTACAGGTTGTTAAAGAAGGTATGAGCACATGGAATAAGTTTACAGACATGTGACTGACTCGAAGACATCTTAAGCTGTGGAACTCAGTATTTTGTCCTCGATAACGAAAGTTTATCATAGGCAAGCGTACCGTCACGAGTGTCCCAGGGAAGTTTGATACGCCGCTATTATTGTCTAGATATGTACGTGATTTGGCAGATAGGGTGGGCAGCTATCTGTTGTTGTGTGCTGACGATGCTGTGGATACAGTAAGGTGACGAAGTTGAGTGATTGTAAGAGGATACAAGGTAGACAAAATTTGTAGTTGGTCCGTTGAACGGCAGCGAGCTCTAAATGTAGACAAACCTAAGTTAATGCGCATGAGAATGAAAAAAACCAACCCCTAACGCTGGTCTAAGTCATTAATAATGTCTGCTTGACGGAATTAGGTCGTTTAAATATCTGGACGTGAAACTGAACGAGCATTTGAGGATCGTAGCAGGATAGGCGAATGATCAACTTCTGCTTGTTGAGAGAATTCTAGGAAAGTGTGGTTCATTTGTAAAGGAGACCGCATATAGGATGCTAGTGCGAACTGTTTTGAGTACTGTCCGAGTGTTTGCCATCCGAACCAGGTCGGGGAGACATCGAAGAGATTCAGAGGCAGGGTGATAGATTTGTTACTGGTAGGTTAGAACAACAAGAAATTGTAACGGAGATGCTTCGGGAACGCAAATTCGAATCCCTGGATGGAAGGCGACGTTATTTTCGAGGAACAGTGGTGAGAAAATTTAGAGAACCGACTTCTGAAGCTCACTGCCGAGCGATTTTGTTGCCTCCAACATACACTGCGCTTAAGGACCACGAAGATAATGTAGAAGAATTTAGGGCTCATACCGAGGCATGCAGGCAGTCGTTCTTTCCCTCGTTCTATTTGCCAGTGAAACAGGAAATGAAATGAGTGGTAGTCATACGGGGTACCCTCCGCCAGGTGCCATAACATGGATTGAGGAGTAGATGTAGATTTAAATAAATTGTATTAAGGTCAGCATTTGTGTCATGCATTTCCTACATTTTTCTTGAAGTTAATTTTACCACAGTTTTTGTGTGATGTACGTCCTGTCATGAAACATTCCCATCACCTAATATTAATAGTGAAATTCAATTTTTTCACGATCGCCAATTCTCTTCCTTTACCAGACTGATTTCCACTATTTATATTCATTTACGAACGTCCTTTGTTACTACCGATTCATCACACCACTTGTATTCCTGTATTAGCTATCCTAAAATGAAATGCACTTTTGGATGCTGAACTCTAGGAAGTGGCCAACACTTGCCACACTTGCTAGCTAGCATTTACGTCACGCCAGTGGCTCTGCAGCTGCGAACCAGGCACTGGGTCAGCAACCGGTTTCTCGAGACGTTTAGGCGGCGTATGTGAACTCAGCTGCAGCAAGACCTGCCACGTCGTCTACAAAAGCTGGACGTCCGGCTAGCTATAGCTGGGATTTGAATCGGCGTCCGCTGCATGTTGGCTTCCATTGTGCGCCCGCAAATATTCTTTCGCCATAACGATAGGACCTCCAGCTAGGATCCAACCAAACCCTTGATTGTCTGAGGTTCGATCTAGTGCTCTCTCCACTCCGAGCCGTTGGGCTACGAAAGTGCCAGCCACCGCCCCCACCGCCCCCATCCACCGACTCCGGGCCTGATCCTGGGCTACTGCCGACTACCGCCGTGGCCGCACGCTGTTCGTTTCCGACCGCAGTTACGAGGGCAGGGGCGCCGCCGCCTGACGCAGCACTGAAGGCAGCGCGATGCACTGCTAGCAAGGTCGCTACCGAGCCGTACTGGCGAAAAGCGCTGACTCCGCCACAGTCTCGACGGTCCAACTTGCAAGTCAATAAATTTTTTGCCGCCTCTGGCTGCCTTCATCTTTTGCACCTACGCTCCATCTCCACCAGAGAGCCACTCACCAACATCCAGTCTACGCATTTACGCTGCATCTAATCCTCTCCACTATATATGTCTCTCTTTCCCTCAGTGCTGCAGCATGCCTCTCTGCCACTATTTAGATTATCATCTCTTTCTTGACAAACTAATGCTGTTCTTTAAATTCGTCATGTATAACTTCGCGTTGGACACCGCCATCTTGCGAAATTCATTGTAAGATTTTTGTAAGGCGGCTACAGTTGACTTGATTCATATGCAAGCAGAACAATCAATAAATTACGTTTCTTGTAGACGCGCTACACAGACACCCATTAATTTGCTCAGTCACTAATTTGGTAATAAAAATGCAAAAAACACTGCATAGCGATCCAAATTTTATTTTGATATTGAAACTCACATAGAATATCGCAGCGTACTCTCCGAGTTTTAGAACTTTAAAGTTATTCTCTCTGTGATTACGCAGGTAATTTCACCAACTCATGTTTTCAAAAGTAATAACTTTTTACTGAATACATGTGCTATTGAAGCATTTTAATATGTGTAAGGCACTATTAGGGACAGTTTAGTAATAGCATTGGGAATCCTGTCCTAAGCTCAATTGCTTATCAGGATAACAATCACAGGATTAGATGTTTAAGAGGAGCTTATAAGTTTGGTTTAACCTTAAAAATTTTATGGGTTCCAGAAAAGCAGTTTTTATCCTTTGTTAGTGAAGCCTGGAACTGTCAGGGGTTAGACGGACTCCTAACGTAATTTATTATAAAAATTACCTTTTCTGCCAAGACCGTTGCATATTCTGTTCTTACTACACGACCTGTTGCTCAGTTGCAAATCGCAGTACATGATGCAAGTTTTACTAATGCAACAGGTAGTTTTCCTTCTTTATTAATGTCATCGAGTGAGATTGTGATCTGAAGATTCTTGTAGAATTGCTGTCAATGCGAAAAAAGTTGTTTTACAATTTAAAAAAAAATATTTTGTGTTTGATCCCCCTTTAGACAGCGGTGGAGGTGAAAGTAAATACTAATCTTGATACATTCATAGACACTGTGGATCTACAGAAATGCAGCGAGTATATGAGATGAAGGAAGACAAGAAAAGAAGTATATTGGGATTTAAAATTACTTTAAAGAGGGTATCGTTAGAGATGGAGCAGATGTTCATTGTGAACAAACATAGGGAAGGACACCGTCCTGGTCGTTTCAAGTAAACCATCCCGTAAATTAATATGGCGATTTAGGTACACTACAGAAAACTGAAATATGGATTCTGAATACCGATCAACCACAATGTAAACCCAGTGTCAATTAATACACAACGTCGCCAGATAAAATGGGTTAAATGTTCGAAATCCTGAGAAGAACACGAACTAAGAAGAGCGGCAGGAGAAGATTCTCAGATATTGGTGTAGTTTATACAGCTGTTGTTTTACTTGTATCGTGAGGAAGAAGTGGAAAGAAAAAACGAGTACTAGTCCACAAGTATCTAGACTACGCTCTGATTTGACTGTATGTAGCCCATTATCCGAAAGTGAGAAATAGTTACAAAGGAGCAAAACTCAGATCAAAGAGTTAAAACCGAATGCAAATGTTTCCTGCGTATGGACATGTATCTCTCCTGCCATCCATTAAGGTAATTTATTGCTAAAACTCACAACTGTGTACAGTCGACACTTTTGGGATAACCAAGCTAGATACTACAGTCGCACATATCACTGGAGGAATAATGCCATGTGACAAACAATTATGATCGACAAACAGCCATATGTGACGTATTATTTAAAAGAGAAACATGAACGTTTCCTCTAGACAGTATGTATCAAAAGGTGAATTACTTCAGGATTATATTTTCCAATACATAAGTTGCTGTGCTGCCGTATGTTCTTTCCTTATTGGTCATCACAGTGCCCATGTAGAACTTAAATCAAATCATTACAACACAGTGGAATGGAACACTATTTATTCTTGACACGAGCAGCACGTAGCCATGCTGCATCATTTACATTGTGTCCACACTGCAGTAATGTACTATGAAAGTACACATTGATAACGTTATCCAGGTCTTTGCCATAAGATGTACCAGTACATTGCGTTTTAAACTCTTTGCAAAACCCCGCACCTGTGCAAGTAAATTTAAGTGAATCGAAGTTAATCATGTAGGAGGCACACTCTTGAGACTCAGTGCTGAATTTAATGTATGGAACGGATTTACGAACGCTATAGTTCATTTGGGGCCTAGCCATGAATCTGAAAGTGCAGAATTGACATAATAATTATCATCGAAGATGACTAAACCTGATAATATACTCATGATTTAAATGCATACCGTAGTTTATTACAAAAGATGTTTGGGACAGTGAAGCACTGAAAACAATTATGTGATTACAAATGTTACAGTGACTTATTTTCCGATGAGAACTGTAAAGCTAAAACTATGAGTTTTTTTAAGAATCTCGTAGCTGGCTGTGCAATATATATTGTAACCTGACTCCATGACGAGAACTTTGATTGTCTGTCTGTACAACAATCTAAAAATCTGAAAAAGCAGAAGAAGCACTGACCAATACGAGGCAGTGAAACTTATCTACAAACTCTAGTCTGTCCTAATAGTCTGGTGCCGTAAGTAGCACTTCCCATTGTCTCCTACATAATACATGCAAAGCGGAGACACCAAGCTTCTCTAATATGGTCATGCAGCTGAGGACTCAAGCACTGCACCCCAGCCGACATAGACAGTCGAGTGCACCCTGCACAGCCCCAGTCTCTTCACCGTTAAGCTCCATGAATATTACACCGCGACATCTGCACCATATCTGCCCTACTGCAATTTTCCTGTCGCCAAAAAGCGGCTTGCTTCTTTCTTCTCATTAGCAAAATGTGTGCTCCAATCCTTTCAAAAGTTACTGCTGTCTGCGTTTGTTCTATAACTGAAAGAGGAAATGGTGCTGCAGTCATATACCGTAAACGAGATTTTGAAAGTTAGATTTAGAATTTCTGACTTCTGTTTATCATCATCCGTTACATTACCCTTACTGTCAGCAAGAGAAGGTATTGAATTTTTTGTAGCGTTCATAGATTTTTCTTACGATCACAATTTTTTGCGGTTGTTTTAGAATCTACAAATAAAATATTGCTTTCAAATTTTTTAAAAGAAACTGTCATTGACATTGACATTTTGACAGCTGCTGACATTTCGCATAATTTCAGTTTGTAATCAGGGCAGTGACTACGTTTAAAACGAGTGTGCAAAATTCTCTGCTTTCTCAGCAACTTCCTAATGTGTTTGTTGAACCAAGGTGGATCCTTTCCCTCCCCTAAGCACATATTTCTCTAGCACGTGGTGCAGAATAAATTTAAATTCCAAACAAAGATGCTCAATACTTTGTGTCCCGCGGTGAATGCTTGGAGCTGACTATGAAGACATTCATTAACGACACTTTTATTTGCTTTCCCAAACAAGAAAAATCTACGTTGTTTCTTTGGTTTTCTTGCAACTTCCACTGACGTAGAAACCACAACGAAATTATGGTCGCTAGTACCTTCTTCTAGATTAACTTCCTCAGGTCTGTTTGTCGCCCAGATATCCAATATGTTCCCATCTTGATTTGGCTTTCTAACCAACTGCTCAAGGTTGTATGTTGAGAGCGCTTCTAGAATAACTTCACACGAGTCTTTGCTTCTGCCCTCTGCTTTCCCAGTCAATGGAAACTAGATTAAAGTCTCCACCTGTAACTAATGGATAATTTGGATGTTTATTTACTATGTTCTCAAGTCCTTCCCTGACGCGTTCTGCGACGTTTGTTGCGGATGCTGGTGGTCTATAAAAACATCTTAACACAATGGTCACTTCTTGACTGATTGATAGCTTTATCCAGACTATTTCACAGTCCAAACCGGTAACGATTTCAACTGCGTTTAAACAGCTTTTAACTGCAATGAACACATCACCTCCCATAGCACCAGTCGTATACTTCCTAAATTTTGTCCAACACGAGTTCAAAATTTCACTGCTATTTTTGTCTAGTTCAAACCAGCTTTCGGAACCTAATACAATATTTGCATTACTACTGTTTATTTCGAAGAGTAACTCGGGGATCTTGCTAGAGACACTTGGACATTTTAATAACATGAGGTTTAGCATATTTAAATCCTTTTGAATGACCTGGTTAGGCGAACTAACAATTTTTACAGTTGGCACACTCACATCAGTGCCATGAACTCGTAATTTTTCAGGCCAACGGTTTGTTTCCCGTGGGAAGGAACCTAATCTAAAAAAAAAAAAAAAGAAAAAAAGAAACCATGTGCACGCCACAAGTACCGTGCTACCCATGTAGCTGCTTACTGTGTGTAGTGCACCCATGATCTATCGAGGGGCGTCCTACAACCTTCCACCCCATAGCACAGGTCGATGAATCTTCAACCATTTTCGTCACAGAGTCGACGTAGCCTCTGGTTTAGATTCTCCACACGACTCCAAACCAGAGGACTCAGGTCCACGCTGGGTAAAATGCTGCAAATCGTCAGCTTGGCTTCCACTTCTCGAGAGGTGGAGGCTGCCATCGCCAATTTAGCCAGCCGTCTAAAGGACCCAAGTGTTTCCTCGGAACCACGGCGACAGGCATCGTTGGTGCCGACATGTGGAACAATCTACAGCTGGCTGCACCCCGCACGCTCAATAGCCTAACATTGGAGCTACCAATAACTAACGAACCCCTATCCCCACGTGCCTGTCCTGACCTTTCTGAAGAAGGGGTCACTGTCCTGGCTCAGCCTCCCCCAGCATGAGCTAGCACACTGAATCTATTAGCAAAGTGCATGGAATTTGGCAGGAACCTGCGTCCCCCACGCAGCCTTCGCCTTGAGGCTTGAGACCTCGACACAGTCCGCCACCCACACTGAAGTGAGAAAGGGCCGGCCTGCTCAGTCGCACCTGTGGTCGACTCAGAGAGCAGTGACATCCTCCCCAGCAGATCTAGTACAGCAGACGCTTCCCCAGGGACTCCGTCCCCACCGCACCTCAAGGTGGCACTCTGGAGCCTATTGACTGTGGCCAACGAAGCTTCCAGCAGCTTTTAGACTGTGGCCAACTCCTCCTGCATACACACGCAAGAGACACAGTCCCTATCCATCCAAGTGATTTACTATAAGAAACTTAAGGAAACCTAATGCCACACAAGGTTAACAGCTACACTCTGATTGGCATAAATGTAATATGTATGGCAACGCAATGATAGGATGCAGAATCATTAGGGCTGCTGAGCGGAAAGGCTGGTAGTTTTAGAAGTTCAATACCTCAACTCTGATAGCCATGCGTGAGCGACTGGGAGTAACAGCCTAACCATTCCTGAGACGGCTGAATTTGAATATATACAACATCAGATTCACATCAAACAGCCCCACAGCTCACGTGATGACTTTTAAAGTTGAATGTCTCGTTGCAGAAGATAACACTCGGACGTGGATCCGTTTATGAACTGGTTCTGCAACTGTTGTGATCAGAGGAAAGTAGTAGTCTTGTCATAGTACTGTTGCTAACACACAAACTATTACACGTCACTAACGTAAACAGGTACTTGACAGTCATCACGTTCATGACAGCTTATAATTGTGTAATCAATACCAATGCATAATATAAACTCTGAGGAAGATTAACACACTTTTACTCTGCTCATACGCAACTGCTCTCTTCAGCCATCTTCACCAGCCAAATCTTTGTGTAATGCAGTTCGATACAATTTCTTCATAACAGCATCTTAACAAAACTTGACCTCACCACAGCCCAGCTGCTAATTATCGTGATCTGCGCCATTGCATATATGCGACCGCTCCTGGCTACTGCCAGTACCATACTGCTCCAGCTTCTGCCTCGAACGTCTCGACTAATTACCGCTCAGTAAAATCGACGCTACCTTATAAGGTGAGCCAACGACAGGTGAAGACGCCGTTTCCTTGTGGACTGCGACGCCTTGGCTCGTTCCAAGATGCCACAACCTCACAACATATCCGCACAGTAGTTGTTTCTAGCATGTTGCACAACATTACGATTTATTTGGTACCAATTTGGTAGAAATGTCACAAGGTGGAAGTATCTTTCACTAAGAAACACGACTTTATTACAAAATCATAGCATAACTATAGCCACAATTTCCTTATACTGAAGAGATGCGTCGTATATTACAATACAACAAAAAATAAAATTAAACTGTGCTCAAGGCAAGAATTCATGCACAGAAGTAATTTAAAAAAGTTTGCCACGTACGGATAGGACTTCCGCACTGAGGGTCCCGTACAATCTTAACTATCTATATAGTTCATTCCTTACGGAAATCGAGAACACGATCGTTTTTGCCTTTTATTAAAATTTATACTGGCAAGATACCGGTCCCAGGGATTCCAAGATTTTTGAGAATGTTTTAATTTTAGTAATACGTAAGTGACATCAAGTCATGCAGGAGACATGCGATCGTTATTCTAATAATCAGTAGGTCTCCATTAAAGCTGACTTGGTCGCAATGGTAACAGCCAAACATCAAGCATATGATGCACTACGGAATTTAGCCATTAACAGATATCCAGGAGCGATTACTGCACGTACATGAGGCGCTTGGCATACGACTTGAACTGCTATATCTATGTGCAGTAATTGCTCCTGGATCTGATGATGGATACACTGAAACACGTCACATGAGCAATAATGTTATTCCTTGCCTGTTTTTTTACTTTTACCATGGCGACCAAGACGCCCTGAATGCACAACTATTAAGTGTTATAATTTCAAGTTGACGTCGGATGAAAAATGCCAAAGGAGTTCTTTTTAGTGTGAGGTAATTACATATTAGCAGTTTACGGAATTTTTACCTCACTTTTACTGTGAAAAAAATGGCTCGGAGCACTACGAGACTTAACTTCTGAGGTCATCAGTCGCCTAGAACTTAAAACTACTTAAACCTAGCTAACCTAAGGAGATAACACACGTCCATGCCCGAGGCAGGATTCGAACCTGCGACCGTAGCGGTCGTACGGTTCCAGACTGTAGCGCCTAGAACCGCTCGGCCACTCCGGCCGGCTTACTGTGAAACCTTGCCTGTTGCCAGATTTCTTATTGTAGATCAACGGGAAGTACGCTATAGAATTTGAGTGAATTTTCGAGTATCAAAATATGCATCACTGATGGCCGTATCTTTTGATTTAGAAGCTTCATTGCTTTTACAGCGGAAGGGGACTTACAGACCACAGAATGTGATATAAATTTCAACTTCATACGTCTACCTGTTCATGGAAGAAATGTTTTTAACAGTCAGGCCGGCAGACCGACCGACAGGCAGACGGACAACAAAGTGGTCCCATAAGGGTTCCGGTCTTACCGATTGAGGTACGGAACTCTAAAAACAGAGAGATTAAATGGAATATGACAAGTCAGCAAATTGAAAAGGCTATGTTACCCACAATCATTTTAAAATGAAGTAAATGAAGTAATAAACATATTGATTTAAAATATAACACTCTCCACCTCCATAGCTAACTAGTCAGAGCGACAGAAATGCCATTTGAGAGACCCGAGTTCGATTCCCGGCCGGGTCGGATATTTTCTCCGCTCGTAGTATGAGTGTTGTTTCCTCAGCGTCATTTCACACTCGTTGACAAACAAGAAGCCGAAGTTTCATTGACTAAAAAGATTTGCAGCAGGCTGCTGTGTTCGTCGCAGTTGCGACTTCCAGTAAGACATACGCATTATCATTATAATATATACCACTTTCGGACCGCAAGTTCAGCTAATTCTGTGCGACCAATAAGCAGAGAATTCTCAATAAAACGGAAGAGTTTTTATTTGGGCTCCAGCCATAAGAATTCTGCAGGCATCAGGAACAAAACCAATGAGACACTCCCACTACTTGCTCGTACTCGATACGCAGCCAGCCGCCAAGCGTCCCCCTAGTGCGATTAACCTCCTCTCGCTGTTTAGGTGTCCAGCTGGTTTCGCTGCTCTCTGAAAGACGCCGTTCTCGCCCTCTGGCCGCTACCACATTAACACCGATGGCACTCATGAGCACCTTCAGTGTCTCGGGTGCCTCCTAGTCCGGAGCGAGAGATAATTGCCCGCTGATTTTAAAGCCACTTGCTGAGTGAGCCGAGACTGTACATCGCACAACAGCATTTACACACATCAACAAAAGTTTTGCATCACCTCGATTCCGAGAGTTCCGGAATCTGTACAGAAAACTGAAATAGACATCAACAGAAACATCAATTTCGTCCTTTTTTGTGCTCGTGAAAACCACACATTGAACGTTGTACGACAATACAGCGAGATCTTCAGAGGTGGTGCTCCAGATTGCTGTACACATCGGTAACTCTAATACCCAGTAGCGCGTCTTCTTGCGTTGATGCATGCCTGTATTGGTCATGGCAAACTATTCATAAGTTCATCAAGGCACTGTTGATACAGATTGTCCCACTCCTCAATGGCGATTCGGTGGAGATCCCTCAGAGTAGTTGGTGGGTCACGTCGCCCTTAAACAGCCCTTTTCAATCTATCCCAGCCATTTTCGATAGCGTTCATGTCTGGAGAACATGCTGGCCACTCTAGTAGAGCGACGTCGTTATACTGAAGGAAGTCATTCACAAGATGTGCACGATGGGGGGCGTGAATTGTTGCCCATGAAGACGAATGCCTCGCCAATATGCTGCCGATATAGTTGCACTATCAGTCAGAGGATGGCAATCACGTACCGTACAGTCGTTACGGCGCCTTCCGTTACCATCAGCGGCGTACGTCGGCCCCACATATTGCCACCTCAAAACGTCAGGGAACCTTCACCTTGCTGCACTCGCTAGACAACGCATCTAAAGCGTTCAGCCCGACCGCGTTGCCTTCAAACACGTGTCCGACGATTGTCTGGTTGAAGGCATAAGCGACACTCATCGGTGAAGAGAACGTGATGTCAGTCCTGAGCGGGCCATTCGGCATGTTGTTGGGCCCATTATAACGCTCTGCATGGTGTCGTGGTTGCCAGGATGGACCTCGCCATGGACGTTGGGAGTGAAGTTGCGCATCATGGAGCCCATTACTCACAATTTGATTTGTAACACGACGTGGGAAAGCATTATTCAACATGGTGGCGTTGCCGTCAGGGTTCCTGCGAACCATAATCCGTAGGTAGCGGTCATCCACTGCAGCAGTAGCCCTTGAGCGGCGTATGCGAGACATGTCATGGACAGTTCCAGTCTCTCTCCATCTCCTCCGTGTCCGAATAACATCGCTTAGGTTCACCCCAAGGCGCCTTCCTTTCACAAAGTAACAATGCGGACAGCGGTATTGACCGTGTAGGCATGGTTGAACTACATACAACACGAGCCGTTTACCTCCTCCCTGGTGGAGGCGCTGCTCATGCATGGTTGTTTAAATCTGTGGGCTGCTTTAGTGACATCTCTGAACAGTCAAAGGGACTGTGTCTGTGATACAATATCCACAGTCAACGTCTATCTTCAGGAGTTCTTTGGACCGGGGTGATGCAAAACTTTTTTATGATGTGTGTACTTTTGGAAGTCTAAGTACTACAAGTGATGATACAGGAAGAGGTGAACTACGCAGATATAAAAGACTTTGACCGTCTACCCATGGAAATAAAATGTCTGACAGTTAGCAGAACGGGTTTCAAATGTAGATTGAGGACGTTTCTGCTTGACAACTCCTTCTATACCAAAGAGGAATTCTTGAGTAGAGATAGTAAATGGACTGCATGTAGCCATATAAATATTATTTTTTGTTATGTGTAAGTGGTCTAGTCTTTTGAGAATGTCCTGGTGGTAACTGTCCGTTCCACGTAGGATTTCGTCATCGACCTGTGCTTCTATGCGCTTTATATTTGTTAGCTATCGGACATGGATTCTACATCCGAGTCAGAGCTCTGCAAATACATGTCCTTGATGAATGGTAGAGTAGACATATCTCCTTATTTTGAAAACATTTTTATTCGGTTTTATCTGTATGAGCTAAGGTGTTTGCCTTCCCAGAAGTTTTGACTAGAACGGACCGTAACCATAAATAGCGTTACAGGTAACAATATATACAATATTGTACTGAAGAAACTGAGTGTGGTAGATACGTATTTAAAAAGGTTATAGTCTTAGCAATAGGAGAAACTCTCTTTCAGTCGATAGTCAAGGATGCAAATCGATCACAGTAAGAAATCAGTGTGATTTTTAAAATGGGGTGTAAACACTGTTTTCTTAATGTGACGCTCTTACTGGGTAACGAACTGTATGCTCACAATCATCCCGAATTGAACAAAAACCCGGTATAAAAAGAGAAAATGCGAAGTGCTTTTCCAGTCGACGTATGGCAAAGCTACTTCATAATATTCAGTGCCTTATGGTCCTTATCTGCAAATTATTCGATCTAAAACTTGAGTCAGAGAAATATGTTGGGGGAATAACCAACATAATCCGTAAACAGTGGATTATTAAAGAACAGAAACGTTTGTGAAACTTGCAACACAACGAAAAATACTTGTTAATGATATGAGTTTCATATTACACAATAAGGGAATGACAATGTGCAAATGATTGTGGTTATACACGCATTTCAGAGGACATGTTCCAGTGCGCTATCCATCTACATGGTCCATTCTCGGGTCCACACCTCATCAATAGTGGCTGAAAGAGGAACGTGATGTAAAATTAGCACACCAAACGTATCCTATACATACGCGATATAACACTAATATGGACAGGTCAGGTAATCAGTGCGTCCTGTATGTTTTTCGCGGCTTGTGGCCGATTATAATCCTGTTCAGTTGTGGTTTTTGTTGTCCGAAGAAGTTACTGTTAAAGTTCTCTGCTGTCGTGTCTGCTGTTCAGTATGCACCCAAACGGGGAGAGTCCACAGCGCCAGTTTTATCCAATAGCGCCACAAACAAAATGCTTGTCGCTGACGCACTATGGTTGCCATTGAGGCATTTACCATTTCTGGACGACTGATAGATGTGAGATTCGTGCTAAATCTTTGTATTTTTCCACTCCTTACGTCAGTCAAAATCCTTACGTTACTATTGCCGTGTGAGGCGTTTATCATTTCCGCACTCCAAAGGGATACTGGAATAGCGTGCGTGGCACGAAGCGTGGTCATGTTGAGCGTCTACGTACCAGAAGAAAGATCCACACCCACCTGCACACTCCACAAGTGAGTGTGTCCGCTACGCTACGGCTACACAGGTAAGACAACATTCATTCTGAGCTGTGGTCACCTTGCGTAGCTCAGAATTCATTCCACACTGCGTTCGACTTTCTTCTAGCCACCCCTCACTGTCGTAGCAACGTACGAATGTACGATGTGAAATGGCTTAGTACGACAGACTCTTTTACTGGTCATTTTGCGTGTCCGAACGCAGTCACTTGATGGTTATGCGCCTTTTTAAGTTGGCGAGATGTACTGGTACCTCCACATTTCTTCTTGGTTGGACGGCTATTCACCGAATAACCGTCCTGGTTACGTAAGAAGGGGAATGATATATCTCTGTCGCCTCTGTAGTCATTGCTGATGGACTGCTCTTTGCATCATCGGAGTTTAGGTTCATTCAAGTCATTGTTCATGGTGTTACATATTTAAAACAGTTTGAGTATATGCAAGCATTAAAACAGTATGACGCAGGAGCAACAGAAGTTGAATACAATGCATGTTACTGGAACAAGTAACTAGCGTTGCAGCCACTCCATGATACCAACTGAAGGTAAAAGTAATTAGTATCGTTAGGTCTACGACTATGCTTCCACTGGTCTTTTTTTTCGTAGTTCGACGCTTTATTGTGGAAATCGTGTCAAAGTAATGGACATTGCTGGTCGCTGCCTTCTCACATCTTTTGGGCAGTATACGAATTCCGCGGCGAAAGAACTGAGCGTTTTTTGAGGAGATCCATGAATCGATCCAATGTTGCACTTGTTCATAAGACCGGAAGTGCTGGTCAGCCAGGCAATGGGCTATTGATCGAAAAGTGGTAAACAGTGGGAGCAATGTCTGTAGAATACGGCGGGAGGAGTGGAACTTCCCATCCCAAATTATACAAGTATATGGAGTCGAGAGTTGTTATGCTGCAAAATCACCTTTTCACGTTTATTGCTGTATTGTGGTCGTTTGCCTTTCAGTTATCGGCTCAAATGCATCAGCTGCTTTCGATAACGGTCTCTTGTGATTTTTTCCATCGGTTTCGGTACCTTCGAATTCTTCTCTCTTCCACCGCCATATGGCCGTTGACGTCAAAATCACCGTTACTGGAGCGTTGAACCATTCTCGGCACGTTCTTTCCCTAACAGGTGGCTCACCATTGAACTTAGCCAGCATCTTAAGAGCCTCAACCGCAGATGTCTTCAAGCAGAAAATTAAAACTTTCGCCAAATGAGGGGAACTGGCCTCGCACGTTGACATATTCAATCGAAAATATTGCGATTCCGTTATGTTCATAAATTCCTAAGATTGTCTTACGAAACGACCGAGATCCTGCATTACCACTGGCCGCTACTGCCATCTATTCCAAAACGGCGGAAGAAAAGTTGTAGATCTAATAACAACAGAGGATTATTAGTGTTGAGATAGAGCTTTAGACTGTTGTTGTTGCTCATAATTCTCTGTTATTACACTGACGGGAAAAACACAGCAGAAAGTAGGAGTTGTGTGACGTAAACTAAAGCTGGTAAGGGTATTTCTGCATCTAAAAGATGATGTTTATTCAGATTTCGCGCCAGTTGCGTGAGAGTGGCGTTAGTAGCGCCAGTATGAGT
The DNA here is from genome assembly GCF_023864275.1 of Schistocerca cancellata. Lineage (NCBI taxonomy): Eukaryota > Metazoa > Arthropoda > Insecta > Orthoptera > Acrididae > Schistocerca > Schistocerca cancellata. Next base: position 292,809,941 of record NC_064630.1, on the reverse strand, counting down.
TTAAAAATCATTTTTCCTTTAAATACACGCTGTAACGGTCGTGAACAGTAGTTGTCTTTGTGATCGGTTGTGGTGAGTGGATGTTAGTCAGCAATGTCTTTAAGTTAACAAAGACGCCATTATCAACACCTCACTGAATGTGTCGTGTCATTGGCAGGAATGTAGCCACTGTACATGTTTGCCGGCAGCAGTGGTCAGGCGAATATACAGTCGCAAGAGGACCAGTCTCCGGAAAGCAGCGTTGCATTACCGCGAGCCAAGTCCATCGTGTTCGGCATATGGCTCTGTGGCATCGTACTGCATCTGCAGCACCAATTTCAGCAGTAGGTAGCACCACAGTGACACAATGAATTGTTTCAAAGGGGTACTTCAAGAACAGCCCCTTGATCCAGACTACCTTTTGCGCGCATTCCACCGACCCAAAACCACCGCCATTAGCGATTTCAGTGGTGTCAAGCGAGAGCTCATTGGAGGGCAGGGTGGACGTCTGTTGCGATTTCTCACGAAAGCCTGTTCTGCGTCGGTTCCAGTTTTGACCATGTGTTCGTTAGAAGGGAGCTAGTTAACGGCCTGCAACCGACCTGTCTGTCTTCTAGACCCACTGGACCTACACGTTGTAACGGAACATATTAAAGGCTTTACTGTACCGAAGTATGCGATACCCTCCAAATTCCACCAGTTTAACGTGTATTTATGATTATAGAAAAGTTATTGTGTATGTTAACAATGATTGCGTAACATGTCTCCATAAACAGTCAACCCATTAAATTATACTGAATAACTAACCCACACAAAAGTTAATATCACTTGATCACTGATACAGCAAATGTCATCATGTAAAAACACTGAGTTCATCTTAAATAATTAATATGAAGTACGAAAAATAGTGTACAACTTAGGTATTTTGGATCTCCTTAAATAAAAATCACCCAATGAAACCTATTTGTTCACTAGGAGCGGTTTCACTTAGTATTCACGAAATCAATCCTGTTTTAGACGAAAACCAATGTATTTCTTAATAATTCATGTTAATTACTTATTTATGCAAATTAGAGAAGTCAATTGACAAACTTCTAGAAAACGGACTTTTTGTAACAAAGAATTATTCTGTCAAGTCAACAAATCTGTCTGTCATTTTAATAACATGTTAAATTATGTCACTCGATGCAAATTAATAACTTTTCTGCACAAATTAGGATAACAGATGTACATGTGACTTGTAAACTATATCTCTTTTTAGTAGTTCTTTGACAATGTTATAAATACGAGCAGCAAGAAGGGTCGAAAAGCAGTCGGAATGTCACTTTGGTACAGTGTGTTAGTGTGTTATTGTTTGAGGTGGATAAACAATGCAAAGAACATGTAAAGGAAGTTGTGTTGTGTCATAGTCTTTGGTGGACAGTGGAATTAAGATGGCCACCAGAGAAATAAATATTTGAAGTTTACATATTTGTTGGTTTCGTTCATTCTTTATCATCAAAAGCACATAAAAAACACGGGACCTCATGTTTTCAACCCTAGACAACCAGATTTAGAGCCAGCATCAACATCGAGACACAGCAGCGATCCAGCAAGCAGCAGTGATTACTACAATGCATTGTAATGGCGCCAACCTAACATCAAGTGCTAACAAGCTCCGTAAATGGGAGTGGAATAGTGCGATTATAGCAATTAGCAATATCTACGACCAGGCGAACATTACAACGTGGAGTTATGGTCTGGTATGCGATTTCGTATTACAGTAGGAGCACTCTCGTGGTTAACCTCTGCACCACGACTACAAATTTGTACGTCAGTCTGGTGATTCCATCAGTTTTGCTGCCATTCATGAAAAACATTCCAGGTGATGTTTCCCAACAGTATAACGCTCGCCCACCTACCACTGTTGTAACCTAACATGCTCTACAGTGTGTCGAAATGTTGCCGTGTCATGCTCGATCGCCAGATCTTTCTCCACTCGAGCATATGTGGGACACCATCGGACGACAACTCCAGCACCATGACAACCAGCATTCACCGCTCCTGTGTAGACAAACCAAGTGCAACAGCCACGGAACTCCAACCCACATATTGAGATCCTACATCCTTACAAGGCAACGCATCTACCTTTGCAAGCTTTCATTCAACATTTTGATGCTTACACAGGCTACTAATGTACCAGAACTTCACATTTACAATGGCTTACCTCGCGCTTACATTAACCTATAAATTTGCAACGTTAGTCACTTACATATGTTATCTGCACAAAATTTCATTATTCTTCATCAATTCTTTTCTGGTGCCTCGATTTTTTTTCCGTCAGAGTATTAGATCTAAAACTTTACTTCCGCCGTTGGTGTTGTAGTGAGTTTTCAGATCAGACCTTTTGAAAGAATGGGACAGTATTCGGCAGGGAAGCTGAGGAGAGGTTGTGGTATAAAGTTGGTCATTACTAGACTCTGCACAAATGTCTTCTATTAAATTCTAGACGTTCGCAGTGTCGCGTAAATTGAGGGGAAGTGGTACAGTTGACGGTGAGCTGTTCTTCGAATAGGGACGTTAAACTCGGGAGTCACCATCGTGCTATTCGAGTTGGTTGCGGGCCGGTACCGAATGTCACCTCTCCTCATAACCGTACGACACAATGAAAACACCACTCTGTACACACGTCCACTGGAGTCACCACCAGTAAATACACTAGGTAGGTACACTAAAGACAAAACTCTTGCACGTTGCGGTGAAAGTGATCATTGTCCAGACGACCGGCGATTAGTGCAGGAACTGTACGTTGACCATCAACTTTAATAGATGTAGCTGAGGCGAACGGATTTGGTTGGGGATTGGTACGGTGCTGAGTTAACAAAACTGTATATAGTTTAGCAGTATTTCACTACTAAAATCACTGGAAACACCTTACAGCAAGCGACATACACAATTCTGTAGTAGAACACTGATGACTAGTAAATAAGTGTGTAAAACACATGCCTCGCCGCATGAATAAATGCAGTTCTTAAAGTGAATGTGCGCAACGTGATAATAATTATTAAAAAATCGCCATACTGCAGTGGACTCAAATAACATATTCCTTTTCTTATCAAAAATAATTTAAAGTACTAAGCAATTGTATCATGTAGTACTAATTGTCGTACGTCTTTAACAAACAAGTCGAGAACTTTCGCTGGTCAAATAAGTAATTGCACTTACCGACTGCACAAACAGCTTAGGCCTAATGATAAATGCGTACCACGGCAGAGATCTTTCAATTAATTAAGTTTTACATACAAATTTCGTCAAATAAGAAGATACCTCCCCCCTAAGGACCAACTTATGGCAACACTAATCAGTCTTAAGAGAACAAATTTTTCGCTACTGAAAAAACTTTTAACAATTAAGGCAGAGTCAACGGCAGGTGTTCTGTCTGGATTGTAAACACAGTAAGCCTCGCGGAGCAAACAGCTGGTTCCAGGTATGAAGTTCGTGAGACCATCACGGCTAATTGCCTAGAACAGACAAGGTTCCGCAGACGGCCGGACCAGTCTTACATCAAAAGCAGATTCTAGACGGTGTTGCTTTGATTTACTTAAGTTGAATTTAGAAGCAATCATTCGCTGTAGATCCTAAGGGAAAATTATAAATATAAAGATCCCTGGACAAAATCATATATATCAGAAGTATAGAACATCAAAGAGAGGCAAACACACAATCACAGGGGGGCAAACGGCAAGCAAACAACGTCAGTGGCCAATCAAATACACAGATAGAAATAACTGAGCCATCGGGCAGAAACGACTAACAAACAATTACAATATAATCACTCCATTGGTGGCTAGTTCCGCAAACAGCTAATAACAGGGAAGGTGGACTTACTAGAATCAGCTGGCCAGCTGGCTTACAAAAATAGATACCGTTTCCCCAGGTGTATGAGAATTTTACATTATCAACGATGGTTTGGTGAAACCACAAGACCATCTAAAGTATACATTGTTCACTCTCTCTGGGTTCGCTCTTCAGTTCTGTAAATAAGATACTAAATCATGTCCAATCTGCCCTGTAATACCCACACATTAGAAGAACTACACACAATTCTAATAAAAAACAAAACATCTACAAATAAAACAAGGCGTGCAACCACTCATTAGGTTACATGGCAGACAGGTAGCTTACATAAAAGTTTTAACAGTAAGTGCAGGCTCGTGTAAACAATCTGTCAAGCCACGCTACCCATTAACGTGGTAAGCAGGAATCGAAATTCAAATTATAATCCACTTTCGCCACAAATCACGAATACGCTTCAGAAAATTGTCAAAACAAAGCCTGGTAGAAAAATACAAACAAGTGCCTTAACTCACAACAAAATATTCAAGTAATGACCAAAAATACGAGCTAGTTTTCAAAGGAGCCAGAATGCAGTGGGTCCCACGGCAGTTAAAAACATGATTACTGCCAGTTACAGAAAGGGTTCACCATAAATTCCTCAATACAGGCACGTAAAGCTTGCCTGAGCAGGCTCATTTCCTCCAGCAGTCGAGTAGCTGACAGGTAGACCGCAACTATTGTCGTGGGGCCAGTAACGATCCACAGGATAAGCCGCCACAATGTAGCTATGTTCACCCAATAGAGCACTCACATGCTCTAAGTAAAAACAGACCTTGCCACACATGTCCCTATATCCGCATCCACCACAGTTCACACACCCTCTTGTGAGCCGGCGTCCCCTACTTTCCCAGCAATGAGTCAGAGACACACACAGGGCAGATACTATCGATAAATGAAAGTCAAGGATGTTGTGAGTGCACGCCACAGTAGCATACTGAGTATAAACAGGCCAAGAAGTCCACTGCTAGATTAAGTTAAGTGCGATAAATCACTGGAAACAGCCATAATTGTAGTATACCTAAAAGTCATAGCAGTAGCAGATACCAAGCTACGAATCATTACAAGAGCCTTAAGATATGTAATTCCTCTTTGATAAAAGTGGCTTCCAGTACACACGTTTGAATAATTCTTCATTATTATTCATCAGTGTGTGAACCATACCAAATTTGATTAACAGAATAAATAGAGAAGTTTCAACGAAAAGTGGCACAGTCCGTCACTGGAAGGTTTAGTAAGTGTGAGAGTGTTACAGAGACTCTCAACGAACTCGAGCGGCAGACGCTGCAAGAGAGGTGTTTCGCATCATGAAGAGCTTTGCTGCTGAATTGCCAAACGTTCCAAAGGAGTCCGAGAACGTATTGCTTAATCCCACACATGTTTCGCGAAATAACCATGAAAATAAGAGAAATTTTACCGAGGGTCGCTCATCCTACCCACTATTTACGATTGGCAGAAGGAAGGATGAAAAACATAGTTCTGCAGAAGTACTCTCCTTCCCAGACCATTCCCTTCGCCATCTGCCAGCCAAGAACTCCACACGGTATGGTTCTCTCGGCAAATGTTAAGTAATAAATTGACACATGAACTACCAAGTGAATATGACTGAAAGTAACGTGTAAGGAAAGAAATCTACGTTAGATCCATACCACAAAAAGTACGAGTAAGTACAAAATCCGATATGAACTAGAAGCTAGAAAAAGCAGCCGGCGAGAGTACTGTATCTTGGAACATTTCAGGTTTCGCCTCCAGCTAGCCCTGTAATAGATGTTTAATATATTTTCTTGTTCTGTTTTAAAGTGGTAGCATTTATTCTATGTGACCTGCAGCTTTTTCTGAAACTAAAATATTAAACCGGAAATGTAATATTTTTACAAACGGGAAAAACTATTCAAATGGTTCAAATGGCTCTGAGCACTATGGGACTTCTGAGGTCATCAGTCCATTAGAACTTAGAACTACTTAAACCTAACTAACCTAAGGATATCACATACATCCATGCCCGAGGCAGGATTCGAACCTGCGACCGTAGCGGTCGCGCGGTTCCAGACTGAAGCGCCTAGAACCGCTCGGTCACAACGGATGACGAAAAACTATTCCAAGGTACAACTCGGTCATGTAGCTCCGATCAAATATTCTATTTAAATTTAGGAGTGTTGAAATCGACAAAATCCTATCAGTACTACATGTAATAGACTATGTATTACATTACACTGAAGTGACGAAAGTCATGGGATAGCGATGTCACGTACACAAGGTATATACACTACTGGCAATTAAAATTGCTACTCCAAGAAGAAATGCAGATCATAAACGGGTATTCATTGGACAAATATATTACACTAGAACTGGCATGTCATTACATTTTCATGCAATTTGGGTGCATAGATCCTGAGAAATCAGTACCCAGAACAACCACCTCTGGCCGTAATAACGGCCTTGATACGTCTCTGCATTGAGTCAAATAGAACTTAGATGGGGTGTAAAGGTACAGCTGCCCATGGAGCTTCAACACGATACCACAGTTTATCAAGAGTAGTGACTGGCGCATTGTGACGAGTCTGTTGCTCGGCCACCATTGACCAGACGTTTTAAATTGGTGAAAGATCTAGAGAATGTGCTGGCCAGGGCAGTAGCCGAATATTTTCTGTATCCAGAAAGGCCCGTACAGGACCTGCAACATACGGTCGTGCATTATCCTGCTGAATTGTAGGGTTTCGCAGGGATCGAATGAAGGGTTGAGCCACGGGTCGTAACACATCTGAAATGTAACGTCCACTGTTTAAAGTGACGTCAACGCGAACAACAGCTGACCGAGACGTGTAACCGATGGCACCCAATACCATCACGCCAGTATGGTGACGACGAATGCACGCTTCCAATGTGCGTTCACCGCGATGTCGCCAAACACGGATTCGACCACCGTGTTGCTGTAAACAGAAGCTGGATTCATCCGAAAAAGTGACGTTTTGCCATTCGTGCACCCAGGTTCGTCGTCGAGTACACCATCGCAGACGCTCCTGTCTGTGATGCAGCGCCAAGGGTAACTGCAGCCACGGTCTCCGAACTGATAGTGCGTGCTGCTGCAAACGTCGTCGAACTGTTCGTGCAGATGGTTGTTGTCTTGCAAACGTCCCCATCTGTTGACTCAGGTATCGAGACGTGGCTGCACGATCCCTTATAGCCGTGCGGATGAGATGCCTGTCATCTCGACTGCCAGTGATACGAGGCCGTCGGGATCCAGAACGGCGTTCCGTATTACGCTCCTGAATCCACCGATTCCATATTCTGCTAACACTCATTGGATCTCGACCAACGCGAGCAGCAATGTCACGATACGATAAACCGCAATAGCGATAGGCTACAATCCGACCTTTATCAAAGTCGGAAACGTGATGGTACACATTTCTCCTCCTTACACGAGGCGTCACAACAACGTTTCACCAGGCAACGCCGGTCAACTGCTGTTTGTGTATGAAAAATCGGTTGGAAACTTTCCTCATGTTAGCACGTTGTAGGTATCGCCACCGGCGCCAACATAGTGCGAATGCGCTGAAAAGCTAATCATTTGCATATCACAGCATCTCCTTCCTGTCGGTTAAATTTCGCGTTTGTATCACGTCATCTTCGTAGTGTAGCAATTTTAATGGCCAGTAATGTAACAGAAATGAATTGACAGAACTGTCAGGTTATTCATGTGAAAAGGTTACCGAGTAGACTATTGTAGCACGATGGTAATTAACAGACATAGAACGTCGAAGAGCAATTAGTGCGAGACGCAATATGAGACTTTCTGTTTCGGAAAATGTTGGGGAATTCAACATTCCAAGATCCACAGTGTCAAGAGTGTGTCTAGAATACCAGATTTCAGGCATTACCTCTCACCACAGACAACGCAATGACCGCCGGCCTTCACTTAACCACCGAGAGCAGCAGCGACTTCATGGAGTTGTCATTGCTAACAAACAAGCAACACTGTTTGAAATAACCACAGAAATCACTATGGGACGTACGACGAACGTATCCGTTAGGATAGTATGGCAAAATCTGGCGTTATAGGGCTATGGCAGCAAACTACAGATGCCAGTGCCTTTGCACGATATAGCCTGCAGCATCTGACCAGGACTCGCGACCATGTAGTTGGCATCTAGACCACTGGAAAACCTTGGCATAGTTAGATGAGTCACAATTTCAGTTGGTAACAGCGGGCCCCACGAAGCCAAGGACACAAGTTGTGAACCACTGTCTAAACTAGTAGATATTCTATATTGGAGTGGGCTGTGTCTAAAAGGAATGGGCCAGCTCCAATTGAACACATCATTGACAAGAAGTGGCTGCATTCGGCTACTTGGAGAGCTCTTCAAGTCATTCATGGACTCTTGTTCCCAAACAACATTGTTCAGTTATCAGGCCACAGTTGCTCACAACTGGTTTGAAGAACATTCTGGACAATTCGACCGAATAGTTTGGCCGCCCTGATAGCCTGAGAAAATCACATCGATTATTCATGGAATAGAACCGAGAGGTCAGTTCATGCACAAAATCCTGCACCATAAACACTTCCACAATTATGGAAAGCTATAGGGACAGCATGGCTCAGTATTTCGGTAAGCGACTTTAAGCGACTTGTTGAGTCTATAGCAAGCCGAGTTTCTCCATCACACAGAAGTAAGAGGTCCGACATGATATTGGTTTGTATCCTATGACTTTTGTGACCTCAGATTCTTACTCTACTGCACATCAATAATCGGTAAATATATGAGTGAATCATATCCATTCTTTCGGGAGGGGGCCGAAGGAAAGGTAAGGGACTAATGATATCAACTGCAGTGGGACTTTATATATGATTAGTGGTGAGAAGCAAAAATGTGTGTCTGGTCAGGATAGTAAACTCGGCTCTCCTGCTTACTAGGCAGCTGGGCTGAGTTAACCAGTGTGCCACCCATACACAGTTTTAATGCAGTTGTACGGATTATCTTGGAAAACCCCCAGACGATCCCGATTTCCACCCTGTGCCACCAATCTGCAGTCTCCATCCATGTCCTCCTTGCTGGCTAAGTAGATATAAAATGGAGGTTCGGGGCTCATGGACGTGGCCTTGCCTCGCGCCAAGATCGACCCAAGTTACCCAGAACGTATATTTTATGTCTATTATAGTAGACAATTCAAGGACAAAATCATGTATTTTCATTTAAAGAAACTTCTATTTACATTAGGTTGCTTATAAAATTCATAAAAGTTAATATTTTATGTTGTCACATTCATTTATTATAAGTTAATTATTTTTTCTCACAAAAGGTGAGTGTAAGAAAATAAAATTAATACATTTTTATAAAAGGTGAATGAAAGAAAATAAATAAAATGAATTATGGTGAATGTAAAAGAGTAAATAGTTGCATTGTCAAAAAGTCTAAAATTTTCACAGAGTGAATTACAGATCATGAAATTCATTATTTTTATTTTTAGGTTTCTTCACTCTTTTATATTTCAGTTTCATCTGTTCATTTTCAGTTAATTGTAAATGATAATGAGTAATTAAATTATAATATCTATCTGGTAAAATAATCATAAGTTCATTATTAAGCTCCATACGAATTTTTCTCTCCATTGCAGTGAGGAGCTTCTAGCTTATAGTCTCTGTTTGTATGGTAAATGATTTATTAGATAATTTTTATAATTTATAATGCAGAAGTGGTAATGTATCTGTTTTATTTTCCAAAACGTATCTTTTGTCATCATGAGGACTCAACACTTTCTTGTTTATTTCAATAGTGTATATTTTGTGTTTTTCACTTTGAATCATATTAGTTTTTCTGTACTGCTCTCTCTTGTTAAATAAACAATCTTTATAATCTTCCAAGATTATTCTATTTTTAACAACTCATTTCTTAACTCCTTTAAATTTTTCTTTATTTTATCACCAACATTACAACCATATATTTTACTCTCAAACCAAAAAATTCTTCGATTGTTTTTCCATTGCACTCAGGTTTCATTTTGTCTAAAACTTTCTTGTTTACTTCTGAAACACCATAAATATCATTTTCTGGATGATAACTAGTATCAAATTTAGCAATTATCATTTTTATGTCATAATAGAAATATTCCATTTTTATGCTGTCGATGTAACTGCCTGTACCTTGATAACACAACTCAGTATTCTCTCCATAATTCAGTTTCATTATTCTATAGAGAAAAATCATACATCAGTTCCTTAGATAAATCAAGTATACTGATATGAACATAGATGGATTTATTAAGCACAATTTTCTTTATTCGTATGGACAGCAATAACGTTTGCATTAAATATAGCTCTTCCCTTAAAGTTTGGTTTAGCTATAAATTTATCGAGTTTACTATCAACTGATACTAATTTTATATCAAGTATACTTCTAATATTTTCAGTTCTCTTAGCAAATACTGAATTATTCATCAATTTCTATAAATATTTTTCAATATCATTTTTGGCTTTATTTCTCATTTGAATCTACATTCTTCTTCAACCAATCCAAGTGTTTAAATTTTAAAACTCTGTGTATTTCCGTTAATTTCATTCCTAATGATAAATACTGTTAGGGATTTCTATGATGAACTACATATTTATTTTTCTCATTCATAGTAGTTAACAACTTGCTGACTTAAGTTCAGGTACAATGTTATTTTCAGGTGCTGTTGGTACATCTTAAGGTACATCTTGTAATTCTTTGAGATATTCAAATCTATATATCCAATTTTAGCAGTATCTGATATTTCACTTATTTTTGTACAAGCAAAACTATTTGGTTCATCCCATTCAGATCCTGAATACTCATAGCATAACCATATGAATTATTCACATCTAAATATGCTAGATAATTTTATAGCTTTTTAATATCAAAATCCTTCATATATTTATTGTTTGCAATAACATATCCTTACAATACCATAATATCCCTCCTCTTATTTCCTTTTAGCCATAATAATCGTATCATAATCACATAATAAACCAAGTGGTTGTTTACCCACTCTCAACATAGCATCCAAAGACAGAACTAAATCAAATGCTTTTATACAAGTTTTTCTAAATTCTTCAAATACATGAGACAATAACAATACATCAGTTTCAAGATTTTTAATATTAATTTTTTTCGAAACTATTATTGCATGTTTGTATTCTTCATCACTTATTTCACAGTCATTCAGTTTATTATAGAATTCTTCTTTTGCTGGTATCTGTGACTCTTCAATTCCTTTCAAATAATCCATGTAATTTATGGATACACACCTTTCCTGGGCACTAAATTAAATAACTCTTCTGGAAAAATTTTCTATTTTTTTTCATATGGTTAAAGTTAATCGAGTGAAGAAACCATAATTTAACTGCGATAATAAATCTCATTTTTAAACTTTCTGTTCTCTTACCACAACTAATAATCAATTTTTGTTGTTTGGTATTAAATTTATATCTTTTTCACCATCAACAAGTATTTTCACAAACAGATACAAATCATATCATGATAAATTATCTACAGTATGTGGAATTTTTAACTTGAAATTATAGTTACTACATAATGGATTTAAATAGATCCTAGTCAAATGATCATGATGTCAAAATCTTTTATTTTTCTGCCAGTAATGATATTTAAACCATGTAGAAACCCCACATTTCTTGTCTTGATTGTTTCTCCAGAGATGATCTCATTTCTTCAGTTTCAGAATTTTCCAGTTCTTTCAACCTCTCTTTTAATACATTCAATAAATTTCATATGATAATTTGGTACTCTATACACAACTGGGTCTTTATAGTTTTCATATATATATATAATACCAGGATCCGTTTGGTTTACATGTTTGCTGTTGCATTGTATATGAATTTACTGGCTTTAGTTGACAGTTGCTCATCTTTAATAGCTAATTTTCAAAATTACATAAATAACGAATGGAACTTTTGTGCATGTTGATAATATTTAAAACCAACATATGAACCTTAATTTGGCATTTCTACTTTTAATCATTTGTTAATTAAACAACTTGTTGTGTGATTATCTAATTCTCCTTTACTATTGAAATGGAGTAAACATAAATCACAAATACACTTTACTTCTTTGTGTTTACTAACTTCGCACAAAACAAGTCTCAATGTATTTATATATATATCAATACTGTGAATTACTCTTATCCTTGAAATAAGGGAGATTTACATGTTTCTGTCTCTTGAATTTCGTAAATGTAATGGACACACTTGGTATTTTCCATCAAATGAATGAACATGAATTTATACATTAATTCTACTCACGGTTTTTGGAAGATTATCAACCACTAGAGGGAACTCAAAATTTTTAAGTTTCTGATCAAGATCAAGACCAACACTTTTTGTATTGTAACTACTTTTGAATTTTTACCTACAGGATATAATGCAGATTTTATAGCGTATATAAAACATTTTTGATCATTATTTTTTACATTAATACATGGTTCTTTGTTTTATCTGCTAATTCAATGTAAGATGATCCTCCCAGTGGAACACATCTATTAACTCCTAGTTGTAAAACAAAAATATCCATCCTGATGCATGTGCTTGAAAATCACCCATTCTTGACAAAATATTTTCTTTATCAATCTTAAATTTTTTAATTATATTTCTTTCATTTGTGATAATATAGGTCTGTATATGGAAGTGAAATTCCATAATATATCTATTTGTCTACATTTGGTACTGACAATAAGATCTTAAAGTTATTTTCAATCTGTGAAGTATTCTTAGAGTGTCTGTAACAATTTTTGTAATTTTAGAGATTACTGCACTCAAGGAATTGTTAGGTTCAATTGAATTCCCTTTATTTTCAGAATTTTTGGTTTGCAATCTGTTTGCAGAAGCAGTATCAACTACATAATGTCTACATGTTTTTCTCTCTTGGTTTCTCAAATAAATTAGAATGAAAGGAAAATAATATTTCATCATTCGTTCCAGGTTTTTGTTTCTCAAAGGCGTTGTTAGAAAATGGGAGTATTTTTTTCAATGGGGTACTTCATACTTTTTGAAAAAATCATCATGATTGTTACACACTCCGCTGCAGAGTGAAAATCTCATTCTGGAAACATCATGATTGTTATTTTTTCAGGAAGGTAACTGCTGGAAAGACTTCCTCTTTCCAGATTTAAATTTGTGACTTGATGTATTTTAAAACAACTATTTAGAACCCATGAACCATGGACCTTGCCATTGGTGAGGAGACTTGTGTGCCTCAACAATACAGATAGCCGTACCGTAGGTGCAACCACAACAGAGGGGTATCTGTAGAGAGGCGAGACAAACGTATGGCTACTGAAGAGGGGAGTAGCCTTTTCAGTAGTTCCAGGGGCAACAGTCTGGATGATTGACTGACCTGGCCTTGTAACACTAACCAAAACGGCCTTGCTGTACTGGTACTGCGAACGGCTGAAAGCAAGGGAAACAACAGCCGTAATTTTTCCCGAGGGCATGCAGCTTTACTGTATGGTTAAATGATGATGGCGTCCTCTTGGGTAAAATATTCTGGAGGTAAAATAGTCCCCTATTTGGACCTCCGGGCAGGGACTACCCAAGAGGATGTCATTATCAGGAAAAAGAGAACTAGCGTTCTTTGGATCAGAGTGTGGAGTGTCAGATCCCTTAATTGGGCAGGTAAGTTAGAAAAATTCAAAAGGGGAATCGATAGGTTAAAGTTTGATATAGTGGGAATTAGTGAAGTTCAGTGGCAAGAGGAACAAGACTTTAGGTCAGGTGATTACAGGGTTATAAATATACAATCAAATAGGGGTAATGCAGGAGTAGGTTTAATAATGAATAAAAAAATAGGAGTACGGGTAAGCTACTACAAACAGCATAGTGAACGGATTATTGTGGCCAAGATAGACACGAAGCCAATGCCCGCTACAGTAGTACAAGTTTATATGCCAACTAGCTCTGCAGATGATGAAGAAATTGATGAAAATGTATGATGAGATAAAAGAAATTATTCAGATAGTGAAGGGAGACGTAAATTTAAAATCATGGGTGACTGGAATTCGAGAGTAGGAAAAGGGAGAGAAGGAAACATAGTAGGTGAATATGGATTGGGGCTAAGAAATGAAAGAGGAAGCCACCTCGTAAAGTTTGGCACAGAGCATAACTTAATCATAGCTAACACCTGGTTCAAGAATCATGAAAGAATGTTGCATACATGGAAGAATCCTGGAGATACTAGAAGGTATCAGATAGATTATATAATGGTAAGACAGAGATTTAGGAACCAGGTTTTAAATGGTAAGACATTTAAATGGTAAGACATGCACTCTGAGCACAATCTGTTGGTTATGAACTGTAGATTAAAGCTGAAGAAACTGCAAAAAGGTGGGAATTTAAGGAGGTGGGGCCTGGTTAAACTGACTAAACCAGAAGGAGAGCATAAGGGAACAACTGACAGGAATGGGAGAAAGAAGTACAGTAGAAGAAGAGTGGGTACCACTGAGGGATGAAGTAGTGAAGGCAGCAGAGGATCAAGTAGGTAAAAAGACCAGGGCTAGTAGAAATTTTTGGGTAACAGCAGAAATATTTAATTTAATTGATGAAAGGAGAAAATATAAAAATGCAGTAAATGAAGCAGGCAAAAAGGAATACAAAAGTCTCAAAAATGAGATCGACAGGAAGTGTAAAATGGCTAAGCAGGGATGGCTAGAGGACAAAAGTAAGGCTGTAGAGACTTATCTCACTATGGGCAAGATAGATACTGCCTACAGGAAAAGTAAAGAGACCTTTGGAGAAAAGAGAACCACTTGCATGAATATCAAGAGCTCAGATGGAAACCCAGTTCTAAGGAAAGAAGGGAAAGCAGAAAGGTGGAAGGAGTATATAGATTGTCTATAAAGGGGCATTGTTCTTGAGGACAATATTATGGAAATGGAAGAGGAGGTAGATGAAGATGAAATGGGAGATATGGTAGTGCATGAAGAGTTTGACAGAGCACTGAAAGACTGAAGTCAAAACAAGGCCCCGGGAGTAGACAACATTCCATTAGAACTACTGACAGCCTTGGGAGAGCCAGCCCTGACAAAACTCTGCCATCTGGTGAGCAAGATGTATAAGACAGGCGAAATTACCTCAGACTTCAAGAAGAATATAATTCCAATCCCAAAGAAAGCGGGTGTTGACAGATGTGAAAATTACCGAACTATCAGTTTAATAAGTCACAGCTGTAAAATACTAACGTGTATTCCTTACAGACGAATGGAAAAACTGGTTGAAGCAGACCTCAGGGAAGATCAGTTTGGATTCCATAGAAATGTTGGAACACGAGGCAATACTGACCCTACGACTTATCTTAGAAACTAGATTAAGAAAAGGCAAACCTACATTTCTAGCATTTGTAGAGTTAGAGAAAGCTTTTGACAATGTTGACTGGAATACTCTCTTTCAAATTCTGAAGGTGGCAGGGATAAAATACAGGGAGCGAAAGGCTATTTACAATTTGTACAGAAACCAGATGGCAGTTATAAGAGTCGAGGGACATGCAAGGGAGGCAGTGGTTGGGAAGGGTGTGAGACAGGTTCGTAGCCTCCCCCCAATGCTATTTAATTTGTATATTGAGCAACCAGTAAAGGCAACATAAGAAAAGTTTGGAGTGGGTATTGAAATCCATGGAGAAGAAATAAATACTCTGATGTTCGCCGATGACATTGTAATTCTGACAGAGACAGCAAATTACCTGGAAGAGCAGCTGAACGGAATGGAGAGTGTCTTAAAAGGAGGGTATAAGATGAATATCAACAAAAGCAAAACAAGGATAATGGAATGTAGTCGAATTAAGTCGGGTGATGCTGAGGGAATTAGATTACGAAATGAGACACTTAAAGTAGTAAAGGAGTTCTGCTACTTCCAGAGCAAAGTAACTGATGATGGTCGAAGTAGAGAGGATATAAAATGTAGACTGCCAATGGCAAGGAAAGTGTTTCTGAGGAAGATAAATTTTGTAAACATCGAGTATGGATTTAAGTGGCAGGAAGTCGTTTCTGAAAGTATTTGTATGGAGTGTAGCCATGTATGGAAGTGAAACATGGACGATAAGTAGTTTAGACAAGAAGAGAATAGAGGCTTTCGAAATGTGGTGCTACAGAAGATTGCTGAAGATTAGATGGGTAGATCACATAACTAATAAGGAAGTATTGAAAAGAATTGGGGAGAAGAGGAGTTTGTGGCACAACTTAACCAGGAGAAGGGATCGGTTGGTAGGACATGTTCTGAGGCATCAAGGGATTACTAATTTAGTACTGGAAGGCAGTGTGGAGGGTAAAAATCGTAGAGAGAGACCAAGAGATGAATACACTAAGCAGATTCAGAAGGATGTAGGCTGCAGTAGATCCTGGGAGATGAAGAAGCTTGCACAGGATAGAGCAGCATGTAGAGCTTCATCAAACCAGGCTCAGTATTGAAGACAACAACAACAACAACAACAACATTTAGAACAGCTTTATTTTATTTAATGTATACTCTTAAATTATTTCTTTTGCAACAATCATAAAGGCAAACAATCGTGATATTCTGCATTTTGTCCCACTTATTTATATAAAAAAAATTTATTAGATTTGTAAAAAGTAATATCTCAATTTTTAAGACTACTGAGTTTTATTATTTAATAGATATTTAAATATTACATACAAAATGATTTTACTTTCTTATTTTTCATATATTCAACAGTACTTTTTTGTATTTATTATTATATTTTTATATCATTAGTAACTTAAACCAGTGTAAATTTTTAATTTCTTGACAACATCTAGATTTCTTTGTAGGTATATTGTTTTTCTTGTTTGTAGCATTATTCATCGATAATAGTATTTTTGAATGTTTTATGCTTGGTATTCGTTGTAAATGGTTTTTATAATAATATTTAGAAATATTTTTTCCACATACACAAGGAATTTGTATGCAGTTGCCATTTTGGAGATGAGATTCATTGACACATTGTCAACACATTGTTCTTCATCCATATTCTGTATAATTTTGGGAAGTGAAATAATCAGTTGACTTCTCAATATTTACAAAATTTGGATTTAGCACTGCTCAGGTTGTTTTTAATGTGCTCCATTTATATAGAAGAAGTTTTATTAGGGATATAAATAACGAAATATTAGAAAATTTAAAACCATTCAATTTGGATGCATTAAGAGGTAACGAAAAATCTACAATATTTATTAATGAACCTGCATTGTGTGTGGTGTCTATATAATTTTAGTGAAAAATATATAAATCCAAATAAAAACTTTTCTCTTAAATTGAGCCAATTATAGATGTTACAGACCTATTGAACAACAAGCTTAGATGTAATAATGAACAAGTCTTCATGATTACTCATGAAGAAGATAATCCCTGGTTTAATGCAAATGAGAGAGTTACGGCATGGCTGTGTGCTCCGTGCGGCTGCCTCGTGTCGACTGAGCATGCAGCTGCCTCTACACAGCGAGCGCCAGAGCGCCTTATCAGTGTTGCGCAACTTCCGGACTTTTGATATTCCAGCAACACGGGCCTAGTAATACTAGGGCCCGTGTCGCGCGGCTGCCTCGCTCAGCGGCTAAGTCCCGCTCAAGGTCACATGCCTTACAGTCAATGCACAATGATCCCTTAGGATATAACTGAGCTCATGCTTTTCCAATATATCCTGTATTTCTGATTCACTTCATGCATAAATATGTTGTAGCATTTCATAAGATTTAATTTCTGGTATACCTCCATATTAGTCTGTATAATGATGATAGGAATAATACGTTTTTCAAGTTTTCTGTTTTCTTTGACAGCTTTCAGAACATTATCAACTATACCGTCTGTTATTTGCGTAACTTGTTCAGTACTGGCTGATCTCCTTTTTACATTTTTCATATTTTCTTCTCGGTTGCTTTTTCCAAAGCTTGAACTCTTGTTTCAGTTCTCCAGCTTCCTTTCTATTTTGTTTAGATTTTTTAACAACTTATGGATCGAATTTTTTAAGCATTTATTAGCGTTGAAAAAACTTTAATTCATCATTTTAATAGTAATGTTTACGTTAAAAATTCTTGTTCAACTTTTATATTTGAAGTTTATGTTCATATGAAATTTTGAATTTTATTTTTGAACATAGCTTGATTTGGGTTTCTTGTCATATCTATGTAAGAAATCCTAATTTTTTATTCCAACTTTTATTAAACATTTCTTCTCAGATTTTAAATCACAGATTTTAAATCACTACCAACAAACTCATGGTAAATATTAATTAAATTTCTTTCATCTTCTCTGAAAATATTTTAAAAGTTAAGATTATCTCTGACAAATTGATTTGGTATTTTTGAATATCTTTGAGCTGAATAAAAATGCTCTATTTCTTCATTTCTTCCTCCAGTAAAAATTGTCATAGTATGTCTTCTTTTTCAAGAACGAAGTCATCAATTACTACAACTGAATTAACTAGACATTTACCTTATGGAATAATATGATAATTATTTTCAGTAGCGATTTTTCGTTTTGCTTGTCTTCGATTTTTTACACCATTTTTATAAATTCTTAATATTTTGGTTGATCTAAACTTTATAATAAACATAGAAATGATGAATTTTATTCCAATTCAACCATCCTAGAGATAGAATATAATTCTCCATGAAAAATGTTTTTCTACAACCACTTGGTCCTTTGATTGCACACAGAATGACTTTGATAAAAGTTCGTCATGTTTATTTTTTTATTTCTGTCAATTATTTAAGTAATTTTTTATTAATATAAATGGGTAAATTATTTCAACTATGTGATAAGTCACCTTTCCTTAAAAAAGATTAACTGTACCAGTAAGAGAAAATTATCAGTGTTATGTTAATTGGTTTTATTACAACATTTTTAACTCCAAACATTTCACTGAAAAATAATGAAGTATATTACATTGGAGAAGTGATAAAAATTCCTGTAGTTCAGTATAGTTTAAATAATTTAGAAAATTTTATCATTTCGAAAAACTAAATATTCACATTAATGCTGATGAAATTTTGAATAGCATTGCTATTGAGAGTGATATTAAGTTATATATGTGTGTAAAAGATAGCACTGGAAGTGTTTTTGGATGTAGCAGACAAACTGCTGAAGCCAGTAGAAAAACTATTGGTAACTATGTTCCTAAAATTATTCCATTTGAATTAATAAACATAAATTTTAATCTAGCTCATGGAATATTTGTTAAACATAAGTGATCATCCTCACAGAGAAACTAATATTATTGCTTTATATGAACCAAATGGTGATTTTGGATGACCAATAGTTTATGAACCCCATTATCCTGTAGCTATACTTATTTTTGATGCTATTCAAGATTGAGAAATTACTATAACCTATGAAAATGACAGTCCTGTTGACTTTAATGGAACTTGTGTAGCGTTTGTTTTAAAAATACCTTAATAAATTTTATCCTGAATAAATATGAACAAAATCGAGAGTTATCAGTTTTATGCATTCATTGTGAATGAGAAAACAAAAAGTAATTGAATGCATCCAACAAGGATATAGAGATTGAAATAAATATTGGTGATGTACGGCTTCATCCGAATCACTCACAGTTATACATGAACCTTAGAGTTGTTATAGCTAATCGTGATAGATCAGAATCAGGTGAAAAACTGAATGAAAAATAAATCGACAATTATGAGGCAAAAGTGATTTTTATGACCATGAAGAAAGGAAATAATATTTTATCTAGACTCTAACATCCTTGTTTTCATCAACAGCTTTGTTATATTTGACTTCATCTCTTCCATAGAAGGACATATTCTTAATAATGGAAAAACAAGGAGTAAGGGAAATGAGGTAGTTTATCCACTTGGACTACTTGGTGGAATTTTTTGAAGATTACAGAGAAATTGTATGGGAAGAAGATTTAACAGTAATTTTTACTAGGTCTTCTAGTTTTGGAGATGCAATTCTTAGATGGCCTGATTATAATGGCATTGGAGTTGAAATTAAAGATACACTTATTAAGGAAGAATAAACTGTAATGGAATGGATGGAAATCTGTGTACTAATTGTTAAATATGAACCAAATTACGAGTTAGAACAACACGAAAATATTCTGAAAAATCCAAAAGTTCTCTCATCTTTTTATGGTCTGTAAACTATAGAAGTTGAAGCACTGAGTAGTAAGTAAAATTTCGAACTACATATCACAAATTATTATTATTATCCTGCCGAATTTGTTATGCTATGATTTCTATTAGTTACATCTCAGACAAATCGTAAAAATCATCAGTTATATGACTCTTTATTATCAGTCAAATTAATCTACTGAATGTATACTTGAGAAATGGGAGAAACGAATATTTTCTTCAGGAGATGTGGAATACTTAACTTTCAAATAATTTTCTCAATGTACACTACACAGTTCTCGATTGTAAACGAGTTACGCTACTCAAATCAGACACTGACATAACTCCATATAATTTCATTTAAAATAATCTGATCCATGCGATTAACTTGACCCATAGCAACAATGTTGCAACTTCACAGAAAACGATTGTGAGACTTTGCAGAACTTCTAATGAAAAATATCCATCAGATACTTTAGCTTATGTAACAATGTAAGGTAAGAAAATGTAATTTACGATGCACAGCAGACAATACTTATTGAAATTTTTTACCCGTATAAATGAATAAAAAATAGAAAAAGTTACAGAAGTGTTAAATTTATGGTTACATTTCCTTCTGAAGTATTTTTAGAAAGATAGAGAAAACAGAAACTCAATAAATTTTGTATATTAATTAAAATATATTATCATGTTTGAATTTTCAAAATCGGTTAATCTTTGCATGAGATCGATGCTTGTTCCCCCTCACAGCCATACAAAACAACACAGGTCTTGCCTGTGTAAGCCTCGTCAGGCAACTGACAGCTCTGAGTGTTTGCAGCTAGTATTTATTTGGAAGTATTTGGTTTCTAGATAAGATAATACCGACGAAGTGCATTACTTTGGTCAGTGCTCGCATCAGAGATGAGGCCACACACTGACTGATTCAGTTTCATCTCAGGTACACCTTCTCTTGCACTGTTAATTAAGCAGTTTATTACTTTATTCAGAAATGGTGCTAAAGCAGTTTATTTACATCTGAAATAAAGTAATGAAAATAGCATTTTTAGAATGAACTTTGTCAAAGCAATATGGGATTATACTTCGATTGCAATATATATTATTCTTTTTTAATTTATTTTGAGTATTTTAAAGGAACATTACATGATATTGACATTTTATCTCTTCAAATAAAATACGAAAATGTGAAGAAAATAATTTACTTACATCTGAAATATACTAATGGAAATATCATTTTTAGAATGAACTTTGCCACTCGAATGCAGATTCTATATACAAGCTGCGATCGAAAACATTTGCTCCTGGAATGCCCCATGCCAGGAATCGGCTGGCTGGTGATGATTGGACATCGATACACAGCTGAAAAATCTCTGCCCGCTCAATTACAGACGATGACTGACGTACGCAGAAGAAGATCATTTGTTAGGAGGGTGCTGAAAAGGACTAGAAAAAAAACTCTGGAGGATGATAAGATAAGAAATATAGAGAAGTAGAAAAACTCACTCTACAGGTATCCTTAATATGGTACCAAAGGTTTTCGGCCTTTTTGATAATGAATTTATTTATTTATTTACTCTTTTACATCCACCATAATTCATTTTATTCACATTCACCATTAATAAAGAACACATTAAATTTATTTTTGTATGTCCATCTTTTGTTAGTAAAAAACAATTTATTTATAATAAGTGAATGTGATAATAAATTTTTTATCATTTTTCTAAGTAATTTAGTATAAAATAGAAGGTTTTTAAACGAAAATGCGTGATTTTTACCGAGAATTGCGTAATACAGTAGCTATAAAACGTAGGTTCTGGGTAACTTGGGTCGGTCGTGCTGTGAGCCAAGGCTGAGCCAAGTGAGCCAGAACCTATATTTTATATCTGCTTCGCTACTTTGAAATTCCTGCATGTTGTCGAACGTAATTGTGAATCCGTATTGAAGGTGGCTGATTCATTGTCAATAGTGCGAATCAGGTACATGACAGTATGCTGTCTGTTCTTTCCAACATCCGCCTTCAGTTTACATAATAATCGGTAAGTGAAATAATATTAAGAAAAAGTATCATCGAAAGCAGTTTAAACCTTTAAAAAAACTGATATAGATGTTATTGGCTCCTAATACAAATTTCCAGTATGAGGACATGGAAAATAGTTGACACAATAAAGAAACTCAATTCCTTTACAAATATTACGTGTTCCATGACAAGAAGATCTTTCGTTTCAAGATACAATATGAGGCACGGCTGACGAAGTATGGCTCAACCGTGCACATGTTATAGATATTGTTTTCAAAATACACAGAATATACAGGATTTTACTCATCATGAACCTCTGTAACTGAATAATTGTGCAGCACTTGAATGTGTAGAACTAGTAATATTTGCAAACCATGCACAACCGTAATCCAGTACCAGAAACGGTAGAAAATACTAGAAATTGCTTATGGCGCACTCTTGCGAACGGTCCTTCATGCGATTACAAAATCGGTCACTAGTCTGAGAAACAGGACAGGAGACACCATACCTGTATGTTCCAAAGTACATTTTCCTCCAGGTATAACACTCTCCCTACAAGAAAACGTCGTGGCAACAGACAAAGACGGACATGTGCAAAGCAGATTGTTGTTGGGAAAATGTGGAACACTACCCCAGATCTGTCCAAAGACTGCCGACTAACAAATATTTGTATATAACCGGTGTCTCTCCTAAGGGTCGTAGGGGGCATTTTTTTTGGCGCTTGGCCAGGCATTAATTTTTGCAACTTGTAGTTGGAGTCAGCCCAAACAATTTCTGATTACCACGCCTTTCAAATGACGCGCAGCACCGACAGGAAGCATCTCTTTGTTTCCCATTCGGTCGACACCTTTCGACAGAATGGTCGCACTTTATACGTTTTATCGATCTGTATTAAGAGGAACAGCGAAACATGACGATTAATAAGTACTCCAGCAGCGGCCGAGCAGCGCTTCTGCATGGCGACAGCAGTCAGCTCGGGACAGGGCGGTGGTGTCGCTCCTGGAATATTGACATTCTTCTTGTTTTACAGCTCTTATCACTAAATATGGTAAAAACGAATAACACACTAGACTAAATTGGGGCCTCGCTATCGGATGGGCAGGTGAAATTCAAGTCTAAAAACCATTATATTTGTAACAGGAAACAAACCAATGCTTGCCATCCACCCAACCACTCTGCGCGTCGCATGAAATATGTGATGACCAGTATTTGTCTTGGCTGACTCCAGTTACACACTGCTAATGTCTGCCGAAACACAAGAGATAATGCTCCTGACGGTTATTAGGAGAGATACAGTGTATGTACGTTCAAATTAAAAGAGATGCGCTACATATGAAAAGATGGAAGATGTGAGACTGGTGACGTAAATAATATCAAAGAAACTTCATAGTATCAAAAAGATGTAAAACCTTTAAAGATACAATGCTGGCTGAGAGAGGGAAACCAGTGAACACCGTAAATCTTGGAATAAGAATGTGCAGCAAACAGAAACAGTCACAGCTCGCAGAAATTGCTCTCAAGTTCTGGCGTGATAGCTAACATTAGAATATGTTTAACAACAAGAAGAATGAAATAGATTGTCCAGCAGTGTTACAACACTAACAGGATGAAGTATGTAAATTTTCCTAAATCAGTCAAAATAACAAACTCAGCCAATCGAACAGTGTGAGTCGCAATAATTGCAGCTTAGGAAGTGTAGTACTAAGTTTCTATAGTAACAAACGTGAATGTGTGTGAAAATAAAATAAGAGAGTGGAATGATCTATCAGCATATAATGTGTTACCTCGAAGAGCACCAATGAAAGAAGCTGTTCGACGGACGTACCACGTTAATCAGCATTACGTACGCTATCAGGAGTATCATAGAATTTAATGAAGATCAACGAAAGTAAAACTCACCAGGCAAATTCTAGTGAGGAAAATTTCGGCTATTGCCGGGACGAACTAGTGTCCGATAGAAGAAGAACCGTCCTGGATCACAGATCGTGGCCCCGAAATGAGAACTTATTATTATTTTTGGAGGCCTAGACACAACTCTGTTAATATCCCTGCAGGATATTTTCGAAAATCTTGAAGAATGCTTCCTTCGAGACTGGAATCCGAATCGAGTTCACTCGCAGTGTCTGGCGATTTCATTAACGGCACTTGTCTCTGGCGTTCTCTGGGAGGAACGGTTTGAACTCAAGAATTCCGAAAGGCAAGGTCTGCTGGCTTTGCACTTCGGGGAACTTCTGTCGTATTCGGACAAAGAACGTGCTTAATTTCCCGAGTATGCTTTGCGCTAAGTGAGCCGAGCAGCGAAGGCCGTTCGGAGCAGGGAGATTTCTTTTTTCAATTAGTGTAAAACCCCATGCTTCCGAGTGATGCCATTACTGCACATTTTCTCGATATTGGATGTACATAGCGTAAAAATAAGAAGAGAAAAGTTGTTTGAAGAAGCGAGAGGGGGAGAGGGAGGCGGAAGGAGGAAAAACAGAAGGAAAAAAGCGAAGGGGAGAGAGAAACGGTGTAAAGGGAACGTTGATTGCGAACGCATCAACAGCCAATCGAGAGGCCTACACAAAAATTTTCATCATCAGAGGATGCAGACAACATGCTTTTTTCCCGACATCGTCCCTATCATCAGAGTCCGAAGAGAGCAGCTTAGGCCAATAAGCAGCTTACGTTACCGGGCAGGTCATTACGGCTCTGCTCGCTTCATTTGCTGTATTTCCCATTAGTTAGATACCCTCCTGCCTTCTGGTACGCCCGCAGTGTTTTGTGCACAATAGAGGCTCGGTACTCGCGTTGGAGGCGCGTGCAGTGCGAGCAGTAGGGCGAACCACTGAGTGGACACAGGAAGGTACGTGCGCTGATGCTAAGTAACCATGTGTGATACTGATAAATGGGTAGCACTTTAGAATTTGTCATTTTCGAGTAATATTTTTGGTGGTACGTTTAATGAGCCCTTAACAGTGAAATAATTTAAAATAATTCTACACAAAAATGAGAACCACGTCGTCCAAGGCCTTGTTGCTATCCAGTTGGCACATGTTTGAGGGATGAGACACATACAGGACAGCTAACTCGTATTTGGATAGCACACCAGTGTGTTTCCTAACCTCTCCAGATGCAACACACAAAGTGAGATATTTACCTTCTACGATATGTTTGTAGTATCAGCTCTAGAACTCTACCTATGTGGACAATCCTCCTTTGCAATCGAATACAATCTTTCGCTGCTTGTTTCCGGAGTGCAAGGCCTGCTGATCACTTAGCAAAATGTCATACAATAATTTTCTGAACTGTGTACAAATGATTCGAATCTGTGGTTCACAATTTTTGTGACTGACTTTTAACTGACCGAATGTTTTCAAACATAATTTCCCAAGGTGAAATTGAGCTTGCACTTCATTATCAGCAGACGTCTTTATCATCACCAAATATAAGCATTAGAAAATGATAGAAGCTTCCAAAACTTCCTTTGAAGTATATATTGTTTCAACATCATTTCGATGGTTAGAAGTAAAGTAATTGCCCTACCAGGTTATTCGGTACTCTCTATGGGCTTTTCCAAGAAATTAAATAGAAGAGGGATTCAGGACGGGAGGAGAAGGGGAGACTTTTGGTTTAGGAAGGATGCTTCTATGTGAGGAATCCACATGAATAGCCTACATTTAGGTCACAGGCAGAAGCATGCAGCTGGCAATTCACTCTCTCGGTACCACACGGTGCTGACTCACCAATCGATGGACAACAGCCCTGTGCCACTGCCACGTAGGTGAGGAACATAGATTGTGCCTATACAGCTTCGACACAATGTAGCGGCATAATGTGCCTGCAAGCTTTTATGTGCATTTATAATTAGAATTACCCTTTAGCTCCGATTTTCCCTGTTTTCTGTGAGGAAGGTGTGTGCTGTATACTGAGATTCACTGTTACCACAGTATAACGAAAATGAAAAAGAGAACTGAATTCTGAATATTAGTGAAGGTGATTGTTTTAGTTGTGGAACTGTAGATTTCCTTGAAATAATACCTGATCAATTAATCCTCGCTTTCAGTCAGGTGCTAAAATCGCACTGACATATAGACATATTTTAACAAAACAGATTAAAATGTTTACGTTGAGGAATGTTACAATAGAGTATAATTGACAGCTTTGTTTATAATTAAGAAAAACTACAACCAGACTACTCTGTAATCTTTTGTGCGTATACTGAGGAAACGAAGTAGTGGGACTCGATACCTTTGATAATATGAATAGAAGCAGAAAGGTACTTTCAAGTGTAGCGCTGAAAAGGGGTGGGTAATATTAAAATACATTTCTATCTGGTTATTTATTCAAATAAGTGGATCATTCAGGCAAATTTCTTCGCCTATAAATTACCTGTGAATTAAATAACGAATGCCACAGTATTTTCTTTGGTTACTTCTTGTACAGAATTAGTATTAGTTCCCTTGGCTCCGTGCATTTTCTGTTTAATTAGTAACTTACTAACGAGACATCATCGCATATCTGAAAATTTAATGTGTCCTTGTGGAGGAAGGAGTTTTACAAAATAGGCCGTTTGTAGAATGCACTTTGGGCATTTTGTCAGGTAATTGTAGAACGGAGAATTTTCATCTCGTAGTGGATGTTCGAGAAAAATTTGCAGTTACCATAATAAACGTGTTTTACAAAATAATGTGTCACAAAGAGATGGCTATAAAGCTGAAGACCTGCTGTACGTGCCTCCAGACCTGAAAATTCCCCCGGATCCTGCAAACTATCGAAAGCTATCATGAAATGTGTTTCAGGAGTCAAGCGAGGTCTAGCTGCTTCGGCACGTCCAGACAGACTGAAAGCAGCCACATGCGATTTTCACTAGGCAGGCTGCTTACAACTGGCGGTACGTAGCCACGAAGTCAGAGAGGTCGAATGCGCGGGTTGCAGTGCTGGTCGTTGTTTTATTGTATGATACAGAAGGCCTTCCTAGTGCGTTACAGCTCTTACGTGACCAGCTAGGCCCCCTTCAATTGTCACTGATCCCGTGAATACGTCTCCCCTCCCACAGGCAACATGGCGCGTAACATGACGCAAGAACTCTACCTAAGCAGCCAAAGATGAGAACGTATCCGACAAAAACACTCAATCTTCAACACTTTTCTTGGATTACTAACACTATGGGATATCACGTTTCCTTGATGTAATTACCCCATTTATAGTTGGAGCGCTATGTAATGTGTGAACCAAGCAAGAACGCAGTGATTCCTAACGATTAACGTCACAAGACTTTTAATTTAATGCCTCCTAAAACATTTGTGCAATACTGCTTGACGTAAAAGGTCACCCACAGTGTTTCAGGATCAGTCCCGAGGATTGTTGCTGTTACAATAATAAATAGTTTTTCAATCCGACGTACGTCTAGGCAGCTACACAGAGCTTTGAAATTCAAAAAGTTCGGAAGAGACACTGGGTTCTAATATGTAAAAGAGTTCGTAATATCGCAGCAAACTTGCAACTTGTCCATTGTGGTAGACGACTGGAAGACGTTTTTCGCCTTCCTATGCCAACTGCACTTATTGTAGCAAAGTCTCATCCAAATTTAAAACCAAGTAGTTCACCTCTATTGCTGTTCATGACCAAGGGAGGCTGGCAGCAAACTTGAGACACATAATAGGTGAAGAAATGTCAAAGAAATCGAGTCCCGCGTTTCGAATGACATTATGACGTAAAAAGAAGATTTTGTTTGGAATGTGATTTGAGACATGAAGTTAAAGTGAAATCACAACGAATTATTTTCCAAAAACTACAGCAGAACTGATGATTTCTCAATTTTTGCTGAAGAAGATTGTGAGCTGAAAGTCATACATCGAAGTCATGATTAAAGACGAATTCATGATTGCACTGCATGTGTAGAACGTATTACCTTTAGTGTTACAATGATAAATCTCTGTAAATCAACTACAGTTGCTCATCAGTTGTTCCAAAAAGAGAGGTGTTCAGGAAACTAAT
This sequence comes from Schistocerca cancellata, assembly GCF_023864275.1. Taxonomy (NCBI): domain Eukaryota; kingdom Metazoa; phylum Arthropoda; class Insecta; order Orthoptera; family Acrididae; genus Schistocerca; species Schistocerca cancellata. Next base: position 292,782,010 of record NC_064630.1, on the reverse strand, counting down.
TTAAAGCTATCCAATACAGCCCTGCACAGTGTAGTAAACAAAATCAACAAAAGAGCAATATAAAGGGATTCTCACTCAGCAGTGGAGTGTGCGCTGATATGAAACTTCCTAGCAGATTAAAACTGTATGCCGGACCGAGACTCGAACTCGGAACCTTTGCTTTTCGCGGGAAAGTGCTCTACCAACTTTTTTTTTTCTTTTATCGTTGTTAATCGTTGTGTTTGGTCGTTGCGGGAGTCACTTGTCATCTGTTCAAGTTCGTTGTTGATCCTTTCACTCAGTTTGTTTTATTACAGAGGCCAACCAGCTCTCTGACCGAACACACTGAGCTACCATGCCGGCACCAACTGAGCTACCCAAGCACTACTCAGGCCCCCTCCTCACAGCTTTACTTCTGCCAGTACCTCGTCTCCGAGGTTACAAACTTTACAGAAGCTCTCCTGCGAACCTCGCAGAACCAGCACTCCTGAAAGAAAGGATACTGCAGAGACTAGGCATAGCCACAGCCTGGGGGATGTTTCCAGAATGAGATTTTCACTCTGCAGCGGAGTGTTCGCTGATATGAAACTTCCTGGCAGATTAAAACTGTATGCCAGACCGAGACTCGAACTAGGGACCTTTGCCTTTCGCGGGCAAAGGTGGCAGAGCTCTCGCCTGCGAGGCAAAGGTCCCGAGTTCCCGAGTTCGAGTCTCGGTCTGGCACACAGTTTTAATCTGCCAGGAAGTTTCAAAAGAACTAGGGAGAAGTATCAATTCACTGCAAGAAACATACTAGCCAATGGAAACAGAAGCATCAAAAACAGGCCACATACTACGAGGTGCATTCAAGTTCTAAGGCCTCCGACTTTTTTTCTAATTAACTACTCATTCGAAATCGATGAAAGACCGTAAAACTGTAATTCGCGCAAAAACTAGAGCCCTTTTTACGAATATTTCACAATTGTTTAAAACTTTAGTCATATTAAGTATTACCATGTCATATTCCAAGAAAAATTGACTCATAACTTGTCCTTGAAACACTCCGTTTTCAACTTGGATCACTGAATACATCTTCTGGAGAAAGTAGGGTATCACGTGGACACTTTTCATCTGTTGGAGATAAACTGTTGTTATGAAAGTCCCAAAATACATAATTTTTATATGATTCACAAGATGATTCAATGGATATGACACGAAGTTTCTGGGATGGTGGGGATAGCCAAATGTAACGATCTCAGAAACGGAACTCTAGTTCAGAAACCACCAAGCTGAAAATTCTGACAGAAATAAGGAACTTTCAAATTCACTGGTGGCTTCAGTATCAATAAGACTCATAGACACATTTTTGTAATAATTTTATTTACTAGCTCAGCTTGCACACGATACTGAACTTCAACTTGCTCGGTATATTCCGTGCTGCATATAGATTTTCAAGGATGATACAAATAGGCGTATATCCATTTGAGGTATGTAACCTTCGTCGACAAACGAATGCATTTAATGTTAAGAAGTATTCAGAAGAGTTGTTCAAAATGTCGTTCCCCACCTTCTCTGCAGGTGGAACACGACGTTCTCTCATATCCATCTGAACAAGCCTAGTGGTGGTTCAATACTGTAGAATAGCCTTCAGCCTCGGCAGGTGTTTTGTGCGGAACAAACTTCATATTACGTCACAAAGAGAAATTAGGAAGAGCAGACAAGGTGAAAGAGCAGGCCAGAAAATCGGACATCGTCTTCTCGTGCACATCTCAGGGCATGTCTGACGCAGATTTTCATGGGCGGGACGTGCACAGTGAGCTGGGGATGCAGCCATATGTGTGGATGAGTGACTGGAAGTCCACTCGAGTGGCTTCTAAGTATATGAGCAGAAATGTACCAGAAACCCAGTACATACTCATGCAGTCAGCAGGACTGATACATTTACGGACCTATTAATCAGTCACTGACTAAGCATGACTTTTCGTTCACTACAAATGTGTGTTAATGGCTCTTCACGAACGTAGGAGAGGAAATCTCCCTATCGCACACATGACTACAGCGAATATCGATCATTCAGTCCCTGATCAACAGGTTCCGACTGGCAATGTACGTAATGAGGATAGTGATGGTTGACACACATTGCCCATATTGGCACAATATGAGGCAAGATCAAAAGTCAGCAGGAGTTAAATTTCTACTGTCTATGAATGGTATGACTTTATCAGCTACTGAATACCTTAGAATATTAGCGATGTCTCTACTAAGAGTCGTCATACGTATTTTCTCTGGTGTTTAGGCAGATACTGCCAATTTCGTTTTTGTAACGTGTAGATAAAGTCGGCCCACTCAAAATGCGACGCCCAGTGTCAATGGAAGTTGTTATTTTATTTCCCTTTGTAAACCAAATAATATTTATACGAGCTCAGTCAATAGAGCAGCCTCAAAATTAGTCTAGCATGATACTCGTTTTATCGATAAGTGTTAACAGGAACAGTAAAACAATACGAATAACCAATATTCCAGAAGCCGTTCGTGTGTCGCCCTGCATTGGGCTGTCTGCTACAACCACACAGCATTGCTACTCAGTCGCTACTGTGGTACTACTTATTCTTTCAGTTTTATTGTCCATCTGAAGAACATCGATAAAATGAATGTCGCAACTGGCTAACTTTTAGGCTAACTTCGGACCGCCGTTTTGAATGGACATGTCAAATTCTCTCTAAAAAGTCTTTTTTTTCGTAACAGAAAGTAAACTAATTTTTTCCGTTGACACCGGACATAAAGTGAAACATGTGATAAGCAGTAGTTGTTAGGGCCGACACCATCTACACATTGCAAAAACGAAGCTGCGAATATCTACACCAACACCAGAGAAAATGCGCCTCACGACTATCATGGGACAAATCCTTTCTTAAATTGTACTAGCAATGATTTGGGCTCCCGTATTCCTGTGGATAGGCTATTCTATAATACATTTGGCCTTTTAACATTAAATGCAGTCGTTTGTCGACAAAGGATACATACCTCATACGGATATACGCCTATTTGAATCATCCTTGAAAATCTGTATGCAGCCCGGAATTTACCGACAAAGTTGAAGTTCATTTTACGTTCCGGAGAACTGTAGAAACACGCAAGGCAGTACTGACCCTGGCACTTATGTTAGAAAAGAGGCTGAAAAGAGCCGGACTTATGTTGACAGCATTTGAAAATTTAGAAGGGGATTGTAGATCGTGTATTGAGGAACAAGTTCAGAATAGGAGCCTATGTCATCCAATGAGGCCAAAGTTGGAGGGAAAAACGCCTGACACTGGTACTGCGCCACCCATTCAGCAGTAAATTTGAGCCTGCACTCTCTACAGTGCTGTTAAAACAAACGTGAACGCTTCAGTGCCTTGTTACCTTATACACACCGTAACCTGTAGTATGGATATGCGAATGCGCTCTTCTACCATACAAACTCCCATTGGCAGCTGAAAGGGTATTACAGCAACAGGTCATTTTCCCTATAGCTTCGACGCTTTGTAGCCTTGTTTTGTGGGACTTACTTGGGTTCCGACCCTCAATTTTTTCCTGACTACAACCCTTCAAATATTGTTGGCGTATTCTTCTGTAGTAAATTCCTGATGCGTTCCACAATAAAAGCTCATACGAATGAGAAGCACTTACACAAGTTCAAAATTGTGATTAAATAGAGACATTCTGTTATATCCCTCCCCTCCTCCGACCCCCCCCCCCCCCCCCCCCCCCCGCGGCTGCTAGTTCAATTCTCTCCATTGCAAAACTGGAACAGGTTTAAGAACAATCCCTACCAGCCAAATGCCTTTTTACATCTCTGACAATCTACCTGATGCTAGGTTTTTATATAGCAACTGTTGATGTTAGTCAGTTGAATGAACTGGTAATGCTTGCGATGGACTCTTCCTGTTTTCTATTATTATTATTCAGTATGTTGTCCTGACAACCAGAAATGTTGTCTGGTTTTCTGCTGTTGATATCCCACGTAACTTTGACTGTACCATCGGAATGCTCTAGCTCAAGGAAGAAAGGAAAGTTCGACTTTAGCGATCTGTTATCATCAAGATATTAGAAATGGATCACTAATTCAAGTCGTATATGGAGTGGAAATGAAAACGGCTGTATCCTTACTGAAGGAATCACTCAGGAGTTCGCCTCAAATGATTTAAATGCGCCATCTGACATGACTGCAGAGTGACGTTGTTCAGTTGTGGGTCACTATCTCATATTCGATAAATGGGTTATTCTTTGTGTTTGCTCTTTCTGATATATGAATGCATTGTGATAGTGGCCTTTTTATATAAATCATTAATAATCTGTCACCCAACAGCTTTAAACGTAATACGTTTTTCGGTCATACGAGAAGGTACTTAATCCTATAATTTTTTAAAAATTTTTGCCATATAACTTATTATAAAACACTGGTATATATGTTTTACAAGAAAAACTGATGTTCCAGAAAAAATTGGAAGTCATGTATAAGTTCTAGCCACAAAAAGACCAATAATAATTGCTGTCTTAATTCTAATCGTGTTAATGTCAATGAATCTAAGGAAATAGTGCACTCGTATAGCGTTAAAATAGGATGGTTGTCGTTGTTGTGGTCTTGAGAGTGAAGAATGCTTTCATGCACCACCTCGCGCTAATTTGTTCTGTGTAAGCCTTGATCTTCTAGCAAAATTTCCATCCCCCCCCCCCACCTCACACCACTCCATTACAAAACTGACAATGACAATTCTTTGATGCCTCAGGATGTGTCCTACTTAGCAATCCTTTCTTCTGGGCAGGTTGTGTCACAAATGTCTTTTCTCCCCTGTTCCATCACTACCTTCTCGTCAGTTATTCGATCTACCTGACCTTAATAGTTCTCGTACAGCGGCACATTTCTTCTTCCATTATCTCTTTCTTTCCCATCAGTCCTGTCACTGCTTTGATGTGACCCGCCATGAATTCCTTTCCTGTGCCAATCCCTCATCTCAGAGTACCACTTGCAATCTACCTCCTCAGTTATTTGCTGGAAGCACAGACCTCCTCTTCCTCTACAATTTTTGCGCTTTACAGTTCCCTCTAGTACCATGGAAGTTATTCTCTGATGTCAACAGATGTCCTATCATCCTGTCCCTTCTCCGTGTTCTTCACATGTTTCTTTCATCTCCGATTCTGCACATACGTGCTCATTCCTTACCTTATTTTCAACATTCGCCTGTAGCAACACATCTCAAATATTTTGATTCTTTTCTGTTCCGGTTTTCCCATAGTCCAGGTCGCACTACCACACAATGCTGTGCTCCAGACGTACATTCTCAGAAATGGTCAGGGATGCCGTTTGTGCCAGTATTACTCTGGTTTTGATATCCTCCTTGCTCCGTCCGCCATCGGTTACTTTGCCGCCTAGGTAGCAGAATTCCTTAACTTCATCTACTTCGTGACCATCAATCCTTTTTTTAAGTTTCTGCTATTTTTAGTTATTTTCGTCTTTCTTCGATTTACTCTCAATCCATATTCTGTACTCATTAGATAGTTCGTTGCATTCAGCATATTATGTAATTTTCTTCACTTTCATTCAGGATAGCAATGTTATCAGCGAATCATATCGTTGATATCCCATCACTTTGAAATTTAATTCCACTCTGGAACCTTTCCTTCATTCCCATCACTGATTTTCGGTGTAGAGATTGAACAGCAGGGTGGAAGGACTACATCCCTGTCTTACAGACTTTTTAATCCCAGGGCTGCGTTCTTGGCCGTCCACTCTTATTATTCCCTCTCGGCTCTTGTACATATTGTATATTACCCGTCTCTCCCTCTAGCTTACCCCTATTTCCCACAGAATTTCGGACATCTTGCACAATTTTACACTGTCGAACGCTTTTTCCAGGTCCACAAATCCTAAGAATGTGTCTTGATTTTGCTTTAGTCAGCTTCCATTATCAACCGCAACGTCACAGTTGCCTCTCTGCTGCCTCTATCTTTTCTAAAACCAAACTGATCGTCATCTAACAAATTCTCAGTTCTCTTTTCCATTCTTCTGTGTATTATTCTTGTCATCAATTTGGATGCATATGATGTTAATCTGATTGTGCGATAATTCTCGCACTTGTCAGCTCTTGCAGTCTTCGGAATTGTGTGGATCATATTTTTTCCTAAAGTCAGTTGGTATGTCGACAGACTCATACATTCTACACACCAACGTGAATAGTCGTTTTGTTGCCACTTCACTCAATGAATCTAGAAACTTTGATGGAATGTTGTCTACACCTTCTGCCTTCCTCTTCAATTGTACTGTTGTATCTATAGCCTCAGAGAACTTCAAACGTGTCTCTTCATTCTTAAGCACTGATTTGCGTATTGATCCTTCCTCACTAATCTCTTGAACCTCAACCTACTCTTCATCACTATTACATCGTGATCAGAGTCGATGTCTGCTCCTGGGTACGCCTTACAATCTAGTATCTGATTTCAGAAACTCTGTCTGACCATGATGTGACCTGACCGAAATCTTTCCGTATCACCAGGTCTTTTTCAAGTATACCTCCTCCTCTCATGATGCTTAAACAGCGTATTCGATATGAAGAGCTGAAATTTATTACAGAACTAAATTGTCTTTCTCCTCTCTCATTGCTTTCCAAAGCCCATCTTCTCCTGTAACTGCTTATTCTATTCCTTCCCCAACTACTACATTACAGTCCCCTATGAGAATTAGATTTTCATCTCCCTTTATGTACTATATTACCATTTCAATATCCTCATATACTTTTTGTATCTCTTCATGTTCAGATTGCGACGTCGGTATATACAGGGTGAGTCACCTAACGTTACCGCTGGATATATTTCGTGAACCACATCAAATACTGACGAACCGATTCCACAGACCGAACGTGAGAAGAGGGGCTAGTGTAATTGTTTAATACAAACCATACAAAAATGCACGGAAGTATGTTCAAAAATGGTTCAAATGGCTCTGAGCACTATGGGACTTAACATCTATGGTCATCAGTCCCCTAGAACTTAGAACTACTTAAACCTAACTAACCTAAGGACATCACACAACACCCAGCCATCACGAGGCAGAGAAAATCCCTGATCCCGCCGGGAATCGAACCCGGGAACTCGGGCGCGGGAAGCGAGAACGCTACCGCACGACCACGAGCTGCGGGCATGGAAGCATGTTTTTTAACACAATCCTACGTTTTTTTAAATGGAACCACGTTAGTTTTGTTAGCACTTCTGAACATATAAACAAATACGTAATCAGTGCCGTTTGTTGCATTGTAAAATGTTAATTACATCCGGAGATATTGTAACCTAAAGTTGACGCTTGAAACCTCCGACGTTCAGTTGCGTGTTGTAACAAACACGGGCCACGGTCGGCGAGCAGCATCTGCAGGGACATGTTTACGATGGCGACCGTGTTTACGAGTGTGGCTGTAGTGTACTGTTGTGGTTTCGTCTAGCTGTCGCAGTGTCCGCATGTAGCGCTTGCTGCTATTGTTATTCTGCATTCGTCTCCGCACGCAGACCAACTGTAGTACATCGTGTTACCATACGTCTGTGATAGTGTAGTGTTGTAGGAACTGTGAACATGGTGTATTCGAACTCTGAAAAGGCGGAGATGATACTCATCTATGGCGAGTGTCGACGAAATGCAGCTGAAGCCTGCAGGGTGTATGCAGAACGATACCGGGACAGAGAGCATTCAACGTGCCGCACATTGCAAAACATCTACCGCCAACTGTATGCAACAGGTATGGTCGTAGCACGCAAACGGGTCCGTAACAGGCCCGTCACAGTAGAAGCGGGTGCAGTTGGTGTGTTAGCTGCTGTTGCCATGAACCCACACATGAGTACACGGGACATTGCGAGAGCCGATGGACTGAGTCAAAGTAGTGTCATGCGCATACTGCATCGTCACCGCTTTCACCCGTTTCATGTGTCGCTACATCAGCAATTACTTGGTGAGACGGCCGAAGTGGCCGAGCGGTTAAAGGCGCTAAAGTCTGGAACCGCACGACCGCTACGGTCGCAGGTTCGAATCCTGCCTCGGGCATGGATGTGTGTGATGTCCTTAGGTTAGTTAGGTTTAAGTAGTTCTAAGTTCTAGGGGACTTATGACCACAGCAGTTGAGTCCCATAGTGCTCAGAGCCATTTGAACCATTTTGAACCAATTACATGGTGATGACTTTAATCATCGAGTGCAATTCTGTCAATGGGCATTAACAGAGAATGCGTTGCAGTTCTACCTGTTTACCGATGAAGCGGGTTTCACAAACCACGGGGCAGTGAATCTACGGAACATGCATTACTGGTCCGTGGACAATCCTCGCTGGCTAAGACAGGCAGAGCGACAGCGACCGTGGACTGTAAATGTATGGCCGGCCGGTGTGGCCGTGCGGTTAAAGGCGCTTCAGTCTGGAACCGCGTGACCGCTACGGTCGCAGGTTCGAATCCTGCCTCGGGCATGGATGTGTGTGATGTCCTTAGGTTAGTTAGGTTTAATTAGTTTTAAGTTCTAGGCGACTGATGACCTCAGAAGTTAAGTCACATAGTGCTCAGAGCCATTTGAACCATTTTTGTAAATGTATGGTGAGGAATCACTGGCGACCACCTCATTGGTCCTCACTTCATTGCAGGGGCCCAAACAGCTGCAACATACCTCGCGTTTCTACAGAATGATCTGACAACGTTGCTCGAAAATGTCCCACTGGAAACGCGTCGACGTATGTGGTATCAGCATGATGGTGCACCTGCACATTCTGCAATTAACACTAGGCTGACCCTTGACAGGCTGTTCGACGGGCGTTTCATAGGACGTGGAGGACGCATAAATTGGCCAGCCCGTTCTGCTGATCTTACACCTCTGGACTTCTTTCTGTGGGGCACGTTAAAAGAGAATGTGTACCGTGATGTGCCTACAACCCCAGAGGATATGAAACAACGTATTGTGGCAGCCTGCGGCGACACTACACCAGATGTACTGCGGCGTGTACGACATTCATTACGCCAGAGATTGCAATTGTGTGCAGCAAATGATGGCCACCACATTGAACATCTATTGGCCTGACATGTCGGGGCACACTCTATTCCACTCCGTAATTGAAAACGGAAACCACGTGTGTTCGTGTACCTCACCCCTCATGGTAATGTACATGTGCGTCAGTGAAAAAGACCAATAAAAAGGTGTTAGCATGTGGACGTAATGTGCTGTTCCAGTCTCTTCTGTACCTAAGGTCCATCACCGTTCCCTTTGGATCCCTACGTAATTCGATGCTCTCCGATACACACGATCGAACAGCGGAGGAGTGGTACTCAAGCGTCAACTTTAGGTTACAATATCTCCGGATGTAATTAACATTTTACAATGCAACAAACGGCACTGATTACGTATTTGTTCATAAGTTCACATGTGCTAACAAAACTAACGGGGTTCCGTTTAAAAAAACGTAGATTTGTGTTAAAAAACATACTTCCGTGCATTTTTTTAAGGTTTGTATTAACCAATTACACTAGCCCCTCTCCTCACGTTCGGTCTGTGGAATCGATTCGTCAGTATTTGATGTGGTTTACGAAATATATACAGCGGTAATGTTAGGTGACTCACCCTGTATACCTGAACTATTGTTGTCGGTGTTGGTTTGCTGTCGATTGTGTCAACCCTATCACTGAACTACTCACGGTAACACACTCTTTGCCCTACTTTTTTATTCAGTATGAATCCTACTTCCGTTATAGTATTTTCTGCTGCTATTGATATTACCCTGTACTCATCTGACCAGTTATCGCTGTCTTCTTTTCATTTCACTTCAATGACCCCTATTATATCTAGACTGAGACTTTGCGTTCCTCTTTTGAGATTTTATAGCTTCCCTGCATATTCAAGCTTCTGACATTCCATGCCCCGACCCGTAGAACGTTATCCTTTCGTTGATCATTCAATCTTTTTCTCATAGTCACCTCCCCCTGACCAGTTCTTTCCCGGAGATCCGATTGGGGGTCTATTCTGGAATGTTTTGCCATGACACTTTTTCAGTTACAGGCTATATGTCCTGTGGATACACACTGTGGGTCTTTAATGCAGTGGTTTCCATTGCCCTCTGCATTCTCATGCCGTTGACCATTGCTGATTCTTCCTTCTTTATACGCAGATTACCACACCACAGACAAGAGAGTGCGCTGAACCTATGTCCGCTCTATCGCCCTCTTTAAATAGGCCGTTGGCTAAATATGAGTGATTTCTTACGACGGAAGTATTCGGCCACCAATGCTGATTGTTATTCAAAATTTAAGTGCTGGCGGGTTTCGAACAGGACACCTAGAACGTTTTGATTACCAATCGAAGACGATACCCGTACAGCACGGATTTTACCCACCAACTGTAAATCATCAGCATGTACATTCGTTCAGAGCACACTCCACACAAATACCTAGAGAAAGTCTTGCTAATATTAAAATTATATTATACGTTAGCAGTTTTCTCTGTTTTAGAAATTCTTTCCTATCATTACCAAACCTCTCTATTTTGTCCTTCATCACATATTTTGCTACCCAAACAGCAAAACTTCAGGACTACTTTTAGTGTCTCTTCCCTTTTTGAAGACATTATTCACTCATTTCCTCGTCCTTGGCCATCTCTGCTAGAATTATTTTGATCAGCAAACCTCAGTGTTTTAATAAGTTCTCCCTGAAATTTTATTCTCTTTCAGAACTTCTCCTCGGTTTCCTTTACTGCTTGCTCATTGTTAATATTGAATAACATCTCGGATGTTCTACAAACCTGTTTCACACCGTTCTCAGTTACTGATTCCCTTTCATGTCTTTCACATGTTGTCTGGTTTCTGCACAAGTTGTTGGGACCATTCTCTGTTATCTTTATGATTTCAAAAAAAGTAATCCAGCCAAGAGTGGCTTACGCTTTCTGTAAATTTACAAGTACTGTATATACGTAGACTTGCCCCTCTTCAACCAAAATTCTAAGATAAATCTCAACATGTCTATTGCCTTAGAATTGCTCCTCCTCAACCAAAATTCTAAGATAAATCTTAACATGAGTATTGCCTTGTGTATCCCTATATTTCTCTGCGGCAAAAAATCAGTTTCGCCATATTAAACTAAATGATTGAAATACAATAGAAATCCTGATACAATGCACTTATTTCACTCAAATGCAATATTGGATTAGAATCTAAATGAAGGAAAGAAGCCAAATACAGCAACTGAACATCAAATTAGTTTCCAAACTGGTAGGTACACTGGCTGAATAAACAAATATTGCGGTATGTACGAAGAAAGCTTGTAACATTCTTTCAGTTTGTTTGTGGTACTCAGTACATCCGTCTGTCAGATATGTTGCAAAATGTGACAATGAGAAGTGGCTGTTACCTGGTGGGTTACTCGAGTGGTTGCTATGAGACTCGGCAGCGCTGTATTAAGCAAGCTATTGACGTTTCAGTTCCCGGCGACAACCATCGAACTGCACATGATAAACTGCTGTAAATATATAAGAACAAATTAACACAGCCACAGTGCGTATTTTTCGGCAATACTCAAACTCAGTTTACACCCATTCCCGCTGTGTCATTAGTGTGTTCTGTGACACACAACCTGATTGGTAATCACCTGCGTTGACTGAAACTGAAAATAACTATCGTAAAATACGAATAGTTTACTATTTCAAATAGAAGTCGACAGTATGTAGTCTCCATTCAACAAATTCATGGATCTTATGAGTGCTTTTTTTATATATTTGATTTAATCATGATGAGGGCAGGGTGTGCTATTCTAACAATGAGTTTTTTTTTTCACGCGAATCACAAAATCAGAGAGAGTGAAACAGTTCCAAAGTGAGAATATTTCAACAAAACTTATATTACTGGTATTCGCTGAAATTTAATGGAACCCTACATAAACCATAGTCCTTAACTGGAGAGAGAATCTATTTCTGTTTTTTTTTGTTTACTAAGATGGTATCTGTTCTTTCGGACAAGTCCGAAAGAACAGATACCATCTTAGTAAATATACAGTTAAGGCTCACCGGCCACTTGACCATCTTCTTCTTTTGTGCGAATGCACAAACAGTGCCCGAACTCTTACGGGAATCGGCAACGCGCCGCGAGTAATGAGTATAATTGGCGGGGGCACTACGAATGTAGTGCGGGACAATACGTTGAGAATGTAGGTTTCGCGGGAGGCGTGCCAGAGATCAATCCCTGCAGTCGCGCTATCCTCTGTGTCTTCGGTGGCGCAGATGGATAGCCGGCACGGTAGCTCAGCGTGTTCGGTCAGACGATTAGCAGCCCTCTGTAATAAAAAAACTGAGTTAACCGATCAAAGACGAACTTAAACGAATGTCTTACGACGTCCGCCCCGAGCGGAAGCGAACAAAATGAAATTTTTTTTAAAAAAAAAGATGGTAGAGCGTCTGCCATGTAAGCAGGAGATCCCGGGTTCGAGTCCCGGTCGGGGCACACATTTTCATCTGTCCCCGTTGACGTATGTCAACGCCTGTAAGCAGCTAAGGGTGTTCATTTCATTGTAATTTTATTTCTGTTTTGTTTGTAGCTCGATTTCGCACACTTTCCTAGAGTAAATTTAAAATATTAATTATTACGGACGCTGTATTCCACGTCGAAAAATGTTCTATTGTTTCTCATTTCATCCGAGTCACCTGAGAGCAAGGCACCCAGTTCCTACTTGGAAATATTTGGTAGATTGTTGTTTCTTACGTGTTGCATTTCCTCCTTATGAAAGCAGGGCGGACTGTTGCAGAACTTTTTTTCACCAAATACCCCAGTAAGGTGGGAGAGAGGCAGAAGGGTCCTTAATTGCGAATATTTAGGAGGGGATTTCCAGTTGCGGCAATTGCCTTATCTTCTTCTTCTTCCTTTATCGAATAGGTCAACAAGATCGAGCCATATCTTCCCTTATCTTCCCCCCTTTCTTCTCCATGTAGGCTTGTAAAAAAGAACTTGTTTTGCAAGTCTATTTTCAGGCATTTTGTCTACACGTTCCCACGATTTATTCTAATCATTTCTGAAGCGATCTTCGTTGGTGTACACTTTAACAACACGGAGAAATCTCATTTCTGCAGTTTGGATCCCGCTTGTGGCAGTTTACATGGGAAGCTATGTTTCAGTTCCATGGGGCATAGTAGATACTACCATGACTTAGTCAAACTTTATCTGTCTCTCTTTCGGGGCTTCTTTTTCTAGCATATTTCTAATTGTTCCATAGATTGTTTTCAGTCTTAGGATCTTGTCAGCATCACTGTCGAAATTTCATCTTATATCAGCCTAGATATTGGAAGTGGGTAATCTGTTTCAGTATTAGATAATTTATTACAATTTTAGATTTTGTAGGTGATTTCCCTTTGAATGCCCCAAGTTTTATTTGTTGAGATTTCCAAGTTATACTTTTAAGCGGTGAAATTAAGACGAAAAACAGCTGATTGAAGATTATCTTCACTTTCTTGAATTATTATTTGATCGTCTGTGCGTAGTAACGTTTCTCTCTGTAGATCTCTTTGACACTGGCATTATATAGCTTCCAAACCCTGACTGGGTCATCTGTCCAGATGTTGGACGTAGGCCACATCCTTGTCTAACTCCCTATGTTGTTTTTAGTTCTTTAGGCAAGTTATCTTCATCTTCGATTGTAGTTTATATCTCTTTGTAAAGAGCTTTCATAGTGTTAATTAGATGCGGTGGGAAGCCTCTTTTTATATGATCTACCACAGTTGGTCCTCACTGACTATGTCAAAAGCTTTTTCATAATTTGCAAACGCTTTTGCATCTCTATGCTAAATTTTATTCATTTGTCTGCCAGATTTATGATAAAAATTCTATCACTGCACGATTGTCACTTTCTAAAACCTTTTTTTTTTCTAATAAAATTGTATCAGAGGCAGGAAGCAGGTTATTACTTAAGTTAGTGCTATAGCTTTGATGGCATTCGTTAACAAGGCGATTTCCTTCCAAATTGTTTGGGATGCTTGAGAATTGCCTGATAACCAAGGAAACCTCCAGGGAAACCTCTCCTGGAACTGAAAGGTTAGTGAAACATTTCCCACTTCTTTTGCTTTTTCCAGGCAATTATAGAGATATTTCGTGTTTTGCGATGCAAGGCGTAGTGCTGAGGATGGAATAAAACTGTATCTTTGGCATTAACACTATACGAAGTGGAGCTGACAGCTGTAACTGAAATCATTCATTGATCTTATCTGTTGCGTTACTTGTTACTGTAGTACGTTTGTAGCTCTATAATTAACGTAATATCTGACAAACACGGCACAAATCGAGTACGAGACATTGCATTTATTATTTTTTCTGCGAATGCTTTTTACAAGCACCAGAATTAGATTCTCTTGAGCATTTGCCCTATTTTACTAAAATGTGTGTAATATATCTCATCACTTTCAACACAAAAGTCAGTATAATAAAAGTATGTAGTTGTCAGACGATTCCTCCAAATTTAGTTATTTATACTGTTATAAGAAGTGAACTAATGTTTAGTGAATCATGTTCGGTTTTTTCACCAAATAATAATTTACGTTTTATGTTGTTTAGTTAATCCAGTACTGTGAAACACTATGAAGTTATGAAAAAGTTGACTATTAAGAAAACTGTTGCTGCGAGTCACAAAACGTTAACAATAAGCTACGTACTCGGTAATAGAGAAGAAGAGTAACGCTATTACCTGGAAGTGTGACTGAGGAGCGTATTTTACTTCTAGCCCAGGTGCTACAACGTTTAGCAGATTCCATAGGTTATCAGCAATGAAAAAAAACTTAGAGAAAGAAAGAGAACTGTGATGGTGATAATAAAAGCAGTAGCTTTATCAGTGTCTGTGACACAAGGAAGGATGTGTTATGTAATGTTGGTCAAGTTTTCTGCACCGATTCTAGACATAAGTTAACAACATGAACAACTAACATCTGAAAGTAACACACGGACGATTTCCAGTCAGTACATTGATAATTAACGCATGTTGACACCAATCATTTTTCAACAACATTATTTATTATGTTTTGAACACATTTTTATATAAACTGAACGTAACATCAGTTAAATGATGTACCAAATGGAATGAAACATGGTGTTTAAGAGATTTAAATTGCAATTAACTAATTAATTTAGAGTATTATCGCAAAAGAGCAAATGAAGTGCATTTATACTTAACATTTATGTGCAGATGACTTTTATTGTGTATTTTTTCGAATTGGTAGTTTTCTCTTTTTATCATTATGTGCTAAATCCGTAGAATATTGACTTCAGTTTCCTTTCTGTATTAAATGTCAAACTAGTCAGATAAAAATGTTTGCTGCATGCATTATGTGGTCGTAAGTCTTAATTTTTTTTCTTTTCAAGCGCAAGATCCAACCACTCCCTGGTGCTTCATCGGTAGGAAAGCTGTTTATCGTTCAGAAACTATGTAGCAAGAAGTTACGACATTTGTAACATGAACAGGAACAAGAAATACAATCCAAGTAATGCTCTATAAGGTTCTGAATATATTTTAATGAGACAGATATATAATGTTGTGTCGAAAGAGTGATGAAACAGTGAATCTTAAACAGCTGAAAGATAACATTCCTGGAAAATTAGAATCATGGCAAATATAGTGGTATTAATGTGTGATGAGAATAGAGAAAGAAAGATAGTTCTTGTATTCGTTCCAAAATAAGTAACTAAAACAAGACCAGCATCTCAAGAAAATGGAGCAGATAGCATGTAGACGTGAATTTTAAGAAAGGTTAAGGTAGTACTGATCTCTACGGAAATGGGTAATTGCCAAAGTACAAAACCGAAGGTCACGGTCGTATTATTCAGTAGGACTTGAGATTTAATTGTTTTATTCAATATTTCTTTCGCCTATGACAAATATTAATTGGAAAAATTAGGAGTTTCTCCAGCTTCAGAGTCCACTTTAAACATTATTAAAGCTTGTTCAAAGAAAAGAGAAAGGACAATCATACAGTAAGAAGTTTTAAGTTTGAAATAATTGTTCGCATCGATAATATGAAGTAAAAGAGAAGAGCATTGAGATCGCACAGTGCGCAAAAAATCGTAATAAGGGAAGTGAGCTGGTCATGTTTCTGGGATCAGATTGACATCATAGGCATTGGTAAATACTCCCAGTGTCGTTGAAATAGCATTTTTGTAAAACATTCCTTGCCGAGTTTCTGAAGTCTCTTAAATGCCGGTCGCAGTAACAGTTTATTTATTACGTGACCGCAGCTTGTTTGTCAATGGACTATCAAACAAACAAATGGAGCAGATCTTGCTTGCTACACAAAACGGGTCAAAACACTGTTGCACAACGAAAACAACATGCCAAATTTAAAAAGAGGTAAAATCTCCGAGATTGGCTATACTTTAGAGAAACTAGAAATATAGCGCTGACTTGAATGTGAGATGCTTATCACAGTTTACATAACGAAACTTTGTCTCGAAACCTGGCAGAAAATCCAGAGAGACTCTGGTCGTATGTGAAGTATGCTAGCGGTAAGACATAATCAGTGCGTTCTCTGCGTGATAGCAATCGAAATACTATCGAAGACAGAGCTTCCAAAGCAAAGTTACTAAACACAGCATTCCGAAATGCCTTCACAAAAGAAGACGAAGTAAATATTCCAGAATTCAAATCAAGAACAGCTGCCAACATGAGTAACGAAGTAGATAGCTCGGAGCAGTGGAACAACTTAAATCACTTAATAAAAGCAAGTCTTCTGGCCCAGACTTCACACCAATTAGTTTCCTTTCAGAGTATGCTGATGTAATAGTTTTATACTTAATAATCATATACAACCGTTCGCTCGACGAAAGATCATTACCCAAAGACAGGTAACACCAATAATCAAGAAATGTAGTAGGAGTAATCCGCTAAATTAGAGTCCCATATCATTAACATCGTTATGCAGCAGGATTTTGGAACATATATTGTGTTCGAACATTATGAATTACCTCGAAGAAAACGGTCATTGACACACAGCCAACACGGATTTAGAAAACTGCATTCTTGTGAAACACAACCAGCTCTTTACTCGCACGAAGTGTTGAGTGCTATCGACAAGCGATCGAGTAAAACAGAAGTCATTTCTGGCGTTCCACAAGGTAGTGTTTAGGCTTCTTGCTGTTGATTACCTATATAAACAATTAGGGAGACAATCTGAACAGCCGCCTTAGGTTGTTTGCGGATGACGCTGTCGTTTACCGACTAGTAAAGACATCAAAAGATCAAAATAAATTGCAAAACGGTTCAGGAATGATATAATTATGGTACGAAAATTGGCAGTTGCCCCTAAATAATGAAACGTGTTAGGTCATCCACATGAGTGCTGAAAGGAGCCATTAAACTTCGGTTACGCTATAAATAAGTCAAATCTAAACGTCATAAATTCCACTAAATACATAGGAATTACAATTCCGAACGTCTTAAATTGCAAGAAACACACAGAAAATGTTGTGGGAGGGCAAACCAAACAATGTGTTTTATTGGCAAGACACTTAGGAAATGTAAAGGATTTACTAAGGAGACCGCCTACACTACGCTTGTCTGATCTCTTTTAGAATACTGCAGTGCGGTGTGGGATCCTTAGCAGATAGGATTGACGGAGTGCAGTGAGAAAGTTCAAAGAAGGGTAGTACATTTTGTATAATCGCGAAATAAGAGAGAGAGTGTCACTGAGATGATATAGGATGTGGGGTGGACATCATTGAAACAAAGGCGTTTTTCGCTGCGGAGGGATCTTCTCACGAAATTTCAATCACCAACTTTCTCCTCCGAATGCGAAAATATTTTGTTGACGCCGAATTACATTGGGAGAAACAATCACTATGATAAAATAAGGGAAATCTGAGCTTTTACGAAAAGAAATAGATGTTCGTTCTTTCCGCGCGCTATATTAGATTGGAATAATAGAAAATTGTGAAGGTGGTTCGATGAACCATCTGCCAGGCACCTAAATGTGATTTACAGAGTATCGATATAGATGTAAGGTAAATATCCAATTCTCAAATACGGCTCACTTTTGCAGTGTGTGTCTGTCTTCAAAAAGCAATGGTGCCATCGAAATCATGGAATACGGAAATGAAAGGCTCGACATACCACTGAATTCGTGGGTGGTATTTAGTGAAAATAAAAATTCTCAACGCCAGAGTGCTTTTCGGCAGATGCAAGAACTCCTCAGTCCAGGGAAATTTAGCGTTTGCTTACCCTGAAATTTCTCGGAATTCTCCTGCTCTCTTGAGTTTTCTATTCGCGGACAGCCGAATCCTTCTCCCACTCTCCTCGTTTTTCATCCTTGCATGCACGAGGTGGCTGCAGTAGCATGCTTACATGGACGTACTG
The DNA here is from genome assembly GCF_023864275.1 of Schistocerca cancellata. Classification (NCBI taxonomy): domain Eukaryota; kingdom Metazoa; phylum Arthropoda; class Insecta; order Orthoptera; family Acrididae; genus Schistocerca; species Schistocerca cancellata. The sequence goes on along the minus strand of NC_064630.1, from coordinate 292,763,691 downwards.
TGTGGAGACTTGCTAGTCCAGAGTTTCGCTTTCTGCTCTCTCTCTCTCTCTCTCTCACTCTCTCTCCCCCGCCCTCCTGCGCTCTGGCAGAATAGGGTTAAGCGAGTCTTTTTCGGTCCTCGGACTTGGCTAGCAGCTTCGTGTGTCAGAGGGCTACGGTAACAGCCCCTGACTTCACTGTGTAACTTTCTCCTCCCGCGGGACGCTTTTTTCCCTACTGCTCTGGAATCGGAGCCATTGACTTCTTGCTTTTGCACATCATAAAAAGACGCGGAAAATTTTGCGTAACGATTGTCCTACAACTCTACAACTCCTTCCAGTATCATAAAATTCTAAACTTCTGAAACAGCTTATCGGATTTTAACATTTATAATATCTAGAGATTGTCAATACAAGCAATAAAGCATCACATGCTAACCACTGTGGACGCAGCTGATTCCCTACGTACAAGTTCTCACCACCTGCATACTTAAAGGAAGGTTGCAGACAACAGTAATACCACGGTGAAAGCTATTTATAAAGAACTGAGGAAGTAAGGGAATATGTATAATGTTTTCTTCAAAAATCTGAATCGCCCAAGAACTATATATCAGCTAAGGAAAGGAAAGTTCGTAATGATCTCAAGAGGAACAAACACACCGTAGCCACCAGTTGTTGTGGATAAAGTGCAATACCACAAGAAGATACAACAGCTGTCGGCTATTCATGTATCCTAAGAGGAAACAATATGCCTGTGGACATAATCGCAAGGAAATTGAATAATTAGTTATCAGACTACAGAATGCTTCTACATCTACATCAAAATCTATACTGTAAATTGCTTGGCAGAGAGTGCTTCCCATTCTAACAGATGGAGTATAAGGATTTCTTAAAATTTCATTAGCATATGAAACGCCGAAAGAATGACTGTTTAAAGCCATACCAAAAGACGTGAGCATTAGATACCGTGCTGCAATGTACTATATGAAGATGAGCTTCCAGCACAAAACAGGAGCAATCGCAGACGAAGACGTCACCCATAACTTAAAGAGTCGGCTGAATACGTGGTAAAAGGAATGAGACGCATGCGACAAGGGCTGGAAAGTCTGAGTTCTTCCAGAACGTAAGCGAAAGACTAAGAATAAAACACAGCAGCCCAAGCTGTGCAATAATTCATTTCGTAACTATATGTGGCCCGCATCAAACACCCTTACAACGGATGAACATCCGTCTGAGCCATGATTGCGCATGTTGGGAAACCGGCAATCCTGAACACGTAATACAATACTGCACATCAGTACAGAGGCCAGCCGGCCGCGGTGGTCTAGCGGTTCTGGCGCTGCAGTCCGGAACCGCGGGACTGCTACGGTCGCAGGTTCGAATCCTGCCTCGGGCATGGGTGTGTGTGATGTCCTTAGGTTAGTTAGGTTTAATTAGTTCTAAGTTCTAGGGGACTTATGACCTAAGATGTTGAGTCCCATAGTGCTCAGAGCCATTTGAACCATTTACAGAGGCCAGACGAGAAAGAATGGCTGACGACAACGTATACAACTCTCTCAGGAATCCAGACCAAATTGCAGACCTAGACAGAACACCCGACATTATTTAAGGATATTAGGAGAACGGATAAGGGAACAGCCTATACAGAGGGGTCCAAAAAAATGTAGTGTAGTAGTTTTTAGTTCCGGCAATCGCCTCATAAACATATTATTGTGTTGTTTTGTTTTGTCAGATGACAGTCGCCAGATAGTCAGTGTATTGTTCTTAGTTGCATTTAGTTACTCGAGTAAATATGGTTGGCGCAAGGCTTACATTCGATGAAAGGAAGTCAGTTTTGAAGTGGTATTTTAAGTAAGAAAATATTAATGAGGTTCAACGGCAATGGCGATATGAGTATCAAACAGAGCCACCGACACGTTTAACGACTCGTCGTATTCGAGACAAATTTGAAGCCGAAGGCTGTGTTAAAAATGTACACAAACAACGATCTGGACGACCTGTAACAGTAATAAGTCCAGTTAACTCCCGTCGTGTGTTACAACAATTCACTCGCTCACCACAGAAGACTGCGAGACAGTGTGTCCGTGAAACTGGAGTGAGTCGCTCAAGTGTACGGCAAATTTTGAAGACAGCAAAGTGGAAGTGCTACATCCCACGATTACTACACGAAATGAACGAGGACGACCAAGATCGTAGAATGGAGTACTGCGAGTGGTTTACTAACATGGTGCGCAACGATGAAGAGTTTGCAGAGATGATTGTGTGGTCTCATGAGGCACAGTTCAAACTCAATGGTACAGTAAATCGCCACATTAGCATCTACTGGGCCGCCGAAACTCCGAACGTCCATGTAGACAAAGCCGTGAATATGCCAGGAATGAATGTGTGGTGTGGGTTGTCTTACCGGGGCCATTCTTCTTTGACGGCACAGTTACCGGTGAGGTGTACCTTCACAAGCTTCAGACACCCATTTTACCCGCCATACGAGACTCATATGGAGACGGAAGAGTTCCCTTTCAACAAGATGGTGACCCACCCCACTACCAAAACCGTGTTATGGCGTATCTCGACGTAAATCTACCATGGAGGTGCATAGGCCATAGAGGTGCTGTGGAGTATCCAACACGTTCCCCAGACCTAACCCCTCTGGACTTTTACCTGTGGCGAACACTAAAGGACGTCGTTTATTGACAAAAGCCACGCACAGTGGATGAATTTCGAGAATCCATCGTACATTCATGTGCAAATATCGAACTGAACACGTTGCAGTCAGTAGTTCGTGCTGCAGTTCGGCGGAATCGTTTGTGTGTGGGCGTTAATGGTGATCATTTCGAACACCTACAGTGATATCTTTAAGTTGGACTTTAAGCTACACTTTCACCAAAAATGAGACAACTCCGTCAGTTAGTTTGCAAGTTACGAACTTTTAAACTGTGGATACATTTTTTTGGACCCCTCTGTAGATACGCACCCAGGCCAAACATAACCGTTACACTAAATGACAGCAGTCATGACTGAGAAAATGAAATATGATTAATTGATACAGGAACAGAAGATGAGGCAGATACACACTCAGACAAGGTAACATGTAACACGAACTTAGCCACAAAAGTAAGTATATACATAGAATAGTATTACAAATAGGAATACCTTGTGAATACATCTACACAGAATTGCATAAATAAAGGAAATGTTAGTAAGGAATGCATAACGCATGATCTCATTCCGAGATCTGCCTTCCTCACAAGCACTGTAAAGAAATAGCAGTAAGAAACACTCTAGTAACTGTCTTTGAAGTGCGTTTAACAATAGTCTGTAAAGACTGACCGACTACTATTACCTATGGGTGACTTACAAATAGTAATTTTGGAAATTAACCCTTAATACAAAGTCATATAATATATAAAACTTGTAATCTCAAGAAGCTCGATGCCGTTCCGAAGCATTCCCTTTTGATCACTGACGGTGGCGGAGAACGATAAATGCCTACTTATCCCTCTTTTATCGTCTTCTAAATTACTAACAAATTTATTAACACCTTCCGTTACCTTTAAGTAATTTCCAGTTCCTATTATGTTTAATTTTCTTTGTAGCTCGTTATTATTATTTTGATTTATTTGTTGAAGACAACATATCCTAGTATAATAGAAAAATTAATGTTACTACATAATGAAAACTGTAAAATATACGCCGGCCGGAGTGGCCGAGCGGTTCTAGGCGCTTCAGTCCGAAACCGCGCGACCGCTACGGTCGCAGGTTCGAATCCTGCCTCGGGCATGGATATTTGTGATGTCCTTAGGTTAGTTAGGTTTAAGTAGTTCTAAGTTCTAGGGGACTGATGACCTCAGAAGTGAAGTCCCACAGTGCGCAGAGCCATTTTTTTTGTAAAATATACGACCTGTCTCAAAACACTAGTAACAGGTTTGAGCGTAGATTTTCAGTGGAGCATTATCTGGAGTAGGGGCTGTGCACGAGTGGGCTTACTTTTATAAACAATTTTATTAAGCACAAAAGTATCTTTCCTGGCAATTAACAAAATACACTACTGGTCATTAAAATTGCTTCACCAAGAATAAATGCACATCATAAACGGGTATTCATTGGACAAATATATTATACTGGAACTGACATGTGATTACATTTTCACGCAATACGGGTGCATAGATCCTGAGAAATCAGTACCCAGAACAATCACCTCTGGCCGTAATAACGGCCTTGATACGCCCGGGCATTGAGTCAAACAGATCTTGGATGGCGTGTACAGGTACAGCTGCCCATTCAGCTTCAACACTATACCACAGTTCATCAAGAGTAGAGACTGGCGCATTGTGACGAGACAGTTGCTCGGCCACCATTGACCAGACGTTTTCAGTTGGTGAGAAATCTGGAGAATGTGCTGGCCAGGGCAGCAGCCGAACATTTTCTGTATCCAGAAACGCCCGTACAGGACCTGCAACATGCGGTCGTGCATTATCTTGCTGAAATGTAGTGTTTCGCAGGGATCGAATGAAGGTTAGAGCTACGGCGGGTCGTAACACATCTGAAATGTAACGTCCACTGTTCAAAGTGCCGTCAATGCGAACAAGAGGTGACCGAGATGTGTAATCAGTGGCACCCCATACCATCACGCCGGGTGATACGCCAGTATGGCGATGACAAATACACGCTTCCAATGTGCGTTCACCGCTATGTCGCCAAACACGAATGTGACCATCATAATGCTGTACCACCATTGCAGGCGCTCCTGTCTATGATGCAACGTCAAGAGTAACCGCAGCCATGGTCTCCGACCTGATAGTCCATGCTGCTGTAAAAGTCGTCGAACTGTTCGTGCAGATGGTTGTTGTCTGGCAAACGTCCCCATCTGTTGACTCAGGGATCGAGACGCGGCTGCACGATCCGTTACAGCCATGCGAATAAGATGCCTGTCATCTCGACTGCTAGTGATACGGAGCCTCTGGGATCTAGCACGGCGTTCCGTATTACCCTCCTGAATCCACCGATTCCATATTCTGCTATCAGTCATTGGATCTCGACCAACCCGAGCAGCAATATCGCTACACGATAAACCGCAATCGCATAGGCTACAATCCGAGTCGGAAACGTGATGGTATGCATTTCTCCTCCTTACACGAGGGATCACAACAACGTTTCACCAGGCAACGCCGGTCAACTGCTGTTTGTGTATGAGAAATCGGTTGGAAACTTCTCATGTCAGCACGTTGAAGGTGTCACCACCGTCGCCAACCTTGTGTGAAAGCTCCGAAAAGCTAATCATTTGCATATCACAGCATATTCTTCCTGTCGGTTAAATTTCGCGTCTGTAGCACGTCATCTTCGTGGTGTAGCAATTTTAATGGCCAGCAGTGTAGTAATATAACAACGGAAATTACTATATACACCAGCTGTAGTGCCTGAAGCCAGGCATAAGGATAAAACAACAACAAAATCAAAAGTCCTTCAGTATAATGAAAACATAATCAGACTGAAAGAACAATTGATATTCCTTCAGCACAGTGATGACAGAATGTAAAAGAAACACAGCCATAGTAAGACTAGAATCTGGCCAATAACAACAACATAACATATCACCATATACCGCCTTTAGGCCATAAATGTAATAAACACAAATGAGAAAAGCACGCTACACAAGCCAATTCATAAAAGTACTAAAACTGAAAATCACCCCTCCGACTTGTACGTATCTATGGAACTGGGGACCTAGGAACGACGGAGAGGCTACAGCAGCCCACTCACCCCACCGCCGTCCAAACCGAACCTAGGGTTATTGTGCGGTTCGATCCCCAGCGCCTCCCCCGCCCCCACCCCCTCCCGGGAACTTCTCATCTAGTCGAGTGCAACCTCAATGTTTGCGTGGTTGAGTAAGTATGGTGTACTCGTACGTGGAGACAGTATTAGCGCAGCAATCGCCGACGTAGTGTAACTGAGGCGGAATAAGGGGAACCAGCCTGCAATCGCCGAGGCAGATGGAAAACCGCTGAAAAACCATCCAAAAGCTGGCCGGCACACCGCACCTCGACACTAATCCTCCGGGCGGATTTGTGCGGGGAACCGGCACTCCTTCCCGCTCGGGAAACTGTGCTGGAGATCGCACGGCTAACCGGGCGGGCTTCCCTCCGACTTCGCCAGGGTTTCATATATTTCATTCAAACTAAATTTAGATCTACTAACCACTCCCTTCACCAGCTACTCGTTTTTACAAACACAACAAGCAACCCACTAAAATACTACGTACGCCAACGTAGCAATTATAATTCCTTGTGTAGTGGAGTGTACAATTTCGGTTGCCTCCCAGCCTAATGATAACAACGTGGTGAAGAAACAATCGCACGCCCCCTGTGCCAACAAAGACGGTAGCCTCAACACACGACGTTGTACATACTGTCTTTCCGTGTGAAATATGACTGACATCTTGTTACACTCGCTGTGTACTTCACTGTACACTACCTTGCATCACTCAGCCGAGCAGTATAGTACCTGCGGTCGCTGAATCACACTGTTAGTGCTTCCCTTGTAATCTGGAACCACTGTTTGCGTCATCACTAAAGCAGCCGTCTCCTTGTACGAGAAAGGACGCCAAATCCCCTCCCGGCTTGTTTTCCTCTACACTCAGAGGCCAAGCTACAATAAATAAAATTTTGTCCTGTCCGGGGAATCAAAATTTTAGAGTCTTTGGAATTATTACCTTCTTCTTCTGTATAAAGCAAGGGAGACTCTTCTAGAATCCTTCTTCCTAACCACTTTTTCTTCTGCCTCTATAAACGTAAGATCGCCAGTTTTGTAGCTGTAAGTTAATTCTCAATAATAATGTTTGTATTGCCAATGACTTGTTTTTTAAAGGCGCACATCTCTACATTTATGAACATTTAAAAATTGCTGCTAATCTCTGTGCGACGTAGAAAGCTCTGACGGAATACTGGTGCAACCCTTTTCAGACAGTGCGCCGTTACGGAAAACTACGTCATCTGCAAGTCTGAAATTACTACTAATATTCTCTTCCATATCATTTACGTACAACATAAACAGCAAGGGTCGCAACGCATTTTCCTGTTATACCTAAAGTCACTTCTGCACATGTTTTAGACTCTGAATCCAAGATGACATGTTTGTCGCCTCTCCGAAAAAATTTTCGATCCAGTCACCAACTTCATTTGATGTTTCGTATGATCGACTTTTCCTTAATAAGCTTTAGAGTGGTTATGTGTCAAAGGCATTTCTGAAGTCTCGAAATACTTCCATGATCATGGTTCTCAAAATACCATATGAGAAAACTGCCAGTATGGCTTCACAAGATCCATGTTTTCCGAATTAGTGCTGGTTGTTATGTTTGAGGTCATTCTATTCGGGATACCGCATTGCATTTGAACTCAGATCATGTTCTAATGTTCCATAAAGGCTGGTTGTCAGGATTGGACGGTAGTTTCGTGGAACACTTCCGTTAGCCTATTTGCAGATGGCTGTGGGATTTGCTTCCTTGCATCTACTACGTAGGGTTGTTTGTTCTAGGGCTCTATGCTATGTTACGATTAAAAGATATGTCAATTCAGACGCAGATGCTTACTGAAATCTAAAAACCATTTACTTCGGCTCTTGAGGATTGTCCTATGACAGTGATTTAACCTGTTTTTCAATGTCACCGACACTAATACACTCCTGGAAATTGAAATAAGAACACCGTGAATTCATTGTCCCAGGAAGGGGAAACTTTATTGACACATTCCTGGGGTCAGATACATCACATGATCACACTGACAGAACCACAGGCACATAGACACAGGCAACAGAGCATGCACAATGTCGGCACTAGTACAGTGTATATCCACCTTTCGCAGCAATGCAGGCTGCTATTCTCCCATGGAGACGATCGTAGAGATGCTGGATGTAGTCCTGTGGAACGGCTTGCCATGCCATTTCCACCTGGCGCCTCAGTTGGACCAGCGTTCGTGCTGGACGTGCAGACCGCGTGAGACGACGCTTCATCCCGTCCCAAACATGCTCAATGGGGGACAGATCCGGAGATCTTGCTGGCCAGGGTAATTGACTTACACCTTCTAGAGCACGTTGGGTGGCACGGGATACATGCGGACGTGCATTGTCCTGTTGGAACAGCAAGTTCCCTTGCCGGTCTAGGAATGGTAGAACGATGGGTTCGATGACGGTTTGGATGTACCGTGCACTATTCAGTGTCCCCTCGACGATCACCAGTGGTGTACGGCCAGTGTAGGAGATCGCTCCCCACACCATGATGCCGGGTGTTGGCCCTGTGTGCCTCGGTCGTATGCAGTCCTGATTGTGGCGCTCACCTGCACGGCGCCAAACACGCATACGACCATCATTGGCACCAAGGCAGAAGCGACTCTCATCGCTGAAGACGACACGTCTCCATTCGTCCCTCCATTCACGCCTGTCGCGACACCACTGGAGGCGGGCTGCACGATGTTGGGGCGTGAGCGGAAGACGGCCTAACGGTGTGCGGGACCGTAGCCCAGCTTCATGGAGACGGTTGCGAATGGTCCTCGCCGATACCCCAGGAGCAACAGTGTCCCTAATTTGCTGGGAAGTGGCGGTGCGGTCCCCTACGGCACTGCGTAGGATCCTACGGTCTTGGCGTGCATCCGTGCGTCGCTGCGTCCGGTCCCAGGTCGACGGGCACGTGCACCTTCCGCCGACCACTGGCGACAACATCGATGTACTGTGGAGACCTCACGCCCCACGTGTTGAGCAATTCGGCGGTACGTCCACCCGGCCTCCCGCATGCCCACTATACGCCCTCGCTCCAAGTCCGTCAACTGCACATACGGTTCACGTCCACGCTGTCGCGGCATGCTACCAGTGTTAAAGACTGCGATGGAGCTCCGTATGCCACGGCAAACTGGCTGACACTGACGGCGGCGGTGCACAAATGCTGCGCAGCTAGCGCCATTCGACGGCCAACACCGCGGTTCCTGGTGTGTCCGCTGTGCCGTGCGTGTGATCATTGCTTGTACAGCCCTCTCGCAGTGTCCGGAGCAAGTATGGTGGGTCTGACACACCGGTGTCAATGTGTTCTTTTTTCCATTTCCAGGAGTGTATATGTGACACTCAAATTTTCAGCTGTGTTAAAATTTCATTGCTTGTGGCAGCACTCCTGCTTTTTCTACTATCAATTTCAGTTCCTGAGAGAGCCATTAGGGAAATTCTGGTGCCACTGACAGTCTCTACATATCAAAAGCGGTTATTCAGCTATTCTACTGAATTTCAGCCGCCGTTGCTGTACATATTTTTGCTCAGCACTAAATGTGTGAAGTCTATTATTGAGATATGACATTGCTGTTGCTTTTATCTTGTTTGATGAACATGTAAGTCCTTCTACTTGTTTATTTGTCCATTATAATTTGGTGATCAGTTCTTGAAACACTGCGTCATGGCCAATGGTACCAATATGATCATAGTTAGCCTCGAAGAAGTCAAGTCTATTTACTGTCCTTAAATCAAACTTATTTCCAACACAAGTAAGCTTCCGATCTATCTATTATAGATAGTTTTCAGGAAAAGTGTTGTTTTTGTGGTCTTAACACTATCAACAGTTGCAAAACAGACATTTTCCCAGGTAACAGTTTGATGATTAAGGTCTGCTCCCATAATGGTTAATTTGAAGGTCACTCTGGTCTTCAACAAAAAGATCAAATTGTAATTCAATGTCCACTTTTGAAACTGAGTCTTGCCCAAACTATTTCGCATTGCTGCTTCAATTTCTATCTCCCTGTGTTTGGGTTGATTTCCCATTACGACGAACACGTCAACTCCATTTCCTATCCGCCTGCTATTTCTGCATACACTTATATTCACCCCAAAAATCTCACTGTTGGTTTAGGATTTTTTCTATATGTGGCATTATGTGAGTTCCACTGTATTTTAGGAACGTTTCCAGATCTGGTGATGTATTGCAGTTATTTCGGTAGCTGATTGTCTCATCTATGAGAACACATTTCTGAGGATCTTGCACTAATATTCCAGCATCTCGTACAACTTTCATTTCCTTGGTGGAAAAACCATTGTGTACGCTTCACACGGAGTCAGCCACCTGGGTAACAGTCTGTTGCGTATAGTGCGCGCCTGACCGTTTATGTGGACTTTACAATTCTCAACCCTAATGTGTAAGTTACAGCCTACCTTGTCATAGAATCTTCGGATTCTCTTTTGCAGACCTTCCATTCGTCTCAGAATCAGAAGACCACTAATGGTTCTGCCGACAATGCTGCATATTGCAAGTTTCGTTGAAATTTTATGAGAGAGGCCGGTTTTCTCCACCGTTTCTCGTAGTCGCTGGAAGAATTCCAGTACGAGCTTGGGTATCATTCGTTCCAACATGGGCGACACCTTCCACGTGGTTGCATCCTGTTGCCCCAAACAGGCTCTTCACGGATTGTAATTAGGCCGCCAGGCACACGTTAGGTGGAGAAGTTGGTTCTTCCCATACCTTGCTGTCATTTTACAAATTTGTTCCCCTTTCCTTGCTGCCCATGATTAATAGATCCACAACGCTTCTATGAATACTTTCCCCTGACACGGGACGAAACAGGCTTTCCAGCATGTGATGTGTTTCTCAGTAGGACAGTTTCAATTTCAGTGGGACGCAATATCCAAAATGTGTTCTCAGGGGGAATGGGTTTAACGTGCTCAGTTCTCCCTGGTCCCCGGAGACCTAACGCTTACATGCCACTCTGTCATGCTTGTGAATACATCCTGCATTTCCTGTAGAGGCAACTGTATCCACAGTCTGTATCTACAGTCTGTAAGCGCGACCGCTACGGTCGCAGGTTCGAACCCGGCACCGGGCATGGATGTGTGTGATGTCCTTAGATTAGTTAGGTTTAAGTAGTTCTAAGTTCTAGGGGACTGATGGCCTCAGATGTTAATTCCCATAGTGCTCAGGGCCATTTGTTCCGTGAAATTTATGGCAATGAGGAAAGTGGTGCGTATTCGTTTCATCAGATGTGGAGGTGGCTATTAAATTGAATTGTGTACTCTGCATACTATATCTACAGAGAACTACGCATAAAATTAACTACAGTTTATCTGTTCACTTGTTCAAGGTTTATGGCCTCTCACCAGTCTATTTCAATCCAACGTCGGTCGGCAGGCTCAGCCAAAGAAGTCGATTTCTTCAACTATTTCACGGTAGGAATATTATTCAATTCCCATATTCAACTTTTACACACGATCATCGAAGAATATGCCATGCACCTATTAATTCACAAGCTTCGTAGTAGTCAAACTCAGGATTCTATACACTTTTGATTCACAAAATTACTTAACATAAATATTCGATAACGAACACTAATCAATGATTCTCCTGTCACTGTCAAACTTATTAGACTTCAGCTTATTCCACACTTCTTGGCCGCAGTTATGCTGTCATCCTTGACCCCAAGCCACCGACTCACTCACTCCAACGTCTCAAAAGTGCACGAAGTTTACCATCAACCATTGACACATAAACGCAAATTCCAGTCCCTTCTAGAACATCTGTGATACTACTGCCACTGGGAAAGAGCAGCAAATACCGATCATAAGCCCCTTACAAGTTCCTGGTAACCTCTTTCATAGGCTCACCAGCCACAATATTAGTCACCCGCTTAAGAAAGCGCGCTACACTTTCTTTTATACGTTCATGAGGAATATGGTACAAGCACTCTTGTTTTCCTATAAGACAACCGCTGTGTTAACATAGCTCCAAGCCAATGTTCCTGATTTGACGGACACACAAGGACATTATCACACCTCCCTTATCCAGATAAATGGTCTGATACTAATCCCATAGAAAATTCTGTGACTATTCGAAACAGTTGGCGAAATGTAGCGGTAAACATCCTACCAGTTTGGTACTTACAAATGGTTCAAATTGCTCTGAGCACTATGGGACTTAACATCTGAGGTCATCAGCCCCCTATAACTTAGAACTATTTAAACCTAACTAACCTAAGGACATCACACACATCCATGCGCGAGGCAGGATTCGAACCTGCGACCGTAGCGGTGGCGCGGTTCCAGACTGAAGCGCCTAGAACCGCTCGGCCACTCTGGCCGGCTTGGTACTTACACAGATCATCAATGTGTAACATTGCACTGTGAATTTGACCAAGTATTTTGAAGCCCAATATTATCATTTTATATCTGCCGATTCTGCAAGAGTAAAGAATAATGAACTACCTGCTGGTAGTGCGTCTTCGAAGTCCAACCGCACTGCCTCCACCTGTGAATACTCACCTGCACATACCTCTACAGCAGTGATCGTCGCGCTGCGCTTCAACAGATCAGTTGTGTCTGCCATCTCTTTACACACAACCACACCTGGAAAATTCATACGGCTCTTCCACTAAAGATAAACTATTTCTGGTATAAGTGAACTACACACAGAGGTGACGAAAGTCACAGGGTACCTCCTAATATCTTGTCGGACCTCCTTTTGCCTTCCGTACTGCAGCAGCGCCACCTGGAACGGATTCCCCAAGCCACTGGAAGTCCCCTGCGGAAATACTGATCCACGCTGCCTCTAGAGCTATCCATACTCGCGACAAAATTGCATGTGCAGGATTTTGTTCACGTAATGACATCTCGATTATGTCCGACGTCGGGCGATATGAGTGGCCGAACTGTCGCTCGAACTGTCCAGAATGTTCTTCAAACCAGTTGCGAACAGTTGTGACCGGATGACATGATGCATTCTCATCCATAAAAATTTCATTGCTGTTTAGAAACATTAAATATATTAATGGCTGCAAATCGTCTGCAAGCAGCCGAATATAGCAACTTCCAGTCAATCACCGATTGAGTTTGCCGAGAGGATCCAGTCAACAGAGTCAACACCATTATGGAGCCACCACCAGCTTACACAGTGCCTTGTTTGTTAAAAACCTGGGTCCATGTCTTCATGGTGTCTGCGCGACACTCGAACGCTACCATCAGCTTTTACCATCAGGCCACGATTCTCCAGGCGTCTAGGATCCAACTTATAGGGTCACAAGCCCAGGAGAGGCACTGAAGGCGATATTTTGCTTTTGGGAAACGGATACGTTGGTCGTACATATCACATTGATTTCTGTGTTTATTTCATGCAGTGTTGATTGTCTGGTAGCACTTACAACACTACGCAAACGCCACTACTCAGTCATCAAGTGAGGGGCGTCGGCCGCTGCGTTGCCCGTGGTGAGAAATATTGCCCGAAATCTGGTATCCTCGTCACACTCTTAACACTGTGAATCTTGGAGTACTGAATTCAAAAATGGTTCAAATGGCTCTGAGCATCATGGGACTTAACATCTTAGGTCATCAGTCCCCTAGAACTTAGAACTACTTAAACCTAACTAACCTAAGGACATCACACACATCCATGCCTGAGGCAGGATTCGAACCTGCGACCGTAGCAGTCCCGCGGTTCCAGACTGCAGCGCCAAGAACCGCACGGCCACCGCAGTACTGAATTCCTGAACACTTTCCTAAATGCTATGTCTCATGTTCAAAACCTGTTAATTTCCATCGTGTGGCCATAATCACGTCGGACACGTTTTCACATGAATGATCCGAGTACAAATGACAGTTTGACAATGCACTAACTTTTTATACTTTGTGTACGTTATAATATCGTCAGCTATATATTTGCATATCGCTACCACACGATGTTTGCCACCACATTGAATTATGCAGGCCCAGTGTCCTCAAAAGAAGTGGCTGTACAGTCGTCATCACACTGGAACAAATCCAAAGATGACGTCCTTTAGAACTGACAGAGCTTGTTCAAAAGCGACTGTGCAGTTACCAGTGGTACAAAGGCCATGCACGAAAATGTATTCACATAAGGGTTTAAGAGCCATAAAACTCACAACACAGGTAGTCTGTGCTGAGAAATGCCATTTAAGTTTATTTTTTCCACGCAGGATCCATCACACCTCGCCAGGATAGTCAGGGAGGCCATACATACCCAATCTGCTAGTCTAAAAGTCAACACATCTAACAAACTGCAAGTCACGACGAAAGGGTCATCGGTGACTATAATACAAAAACAGCTGAGTATCCACAGCTCTCTAGTAGGTCGCAGTTACCTATCATCATACAGGGAACTAATAATTCACACACGCCATATGCTTTGTCCTTGAACTATTCACGTCTAAGTCTCAGCCATTTGTCACTAGCAGAATAAGCATTAAAACACATAATTAAAGTGTACTACCTTCCCGACTTCACTTCTGTGACGTTGTTAGCACGATATGTACTCAAACAGCTTATTGTGACACTAAGATGGAGAGACACTTGGCGCACGTTCGTCCTGTCCAACCTCGGAGCGGCGTCTCCCTAACAATGACCTCTCCCCACCGCTCGTCATTCTTGGTGGCAGTGACGTTAGGCTTCATCGTTTAACGAATATTCACTCTACCTGTAATTATCTGTTTCTCCGCGATTACTCTGAACATTGCGTAATTCAATTTTGTGACTCCGCTACATGACGTTTTCATAAGATGCACGGTGGACTTTTTTGAATCCAGCTGCATCCGCTTATAGACCGTCCTCCTGAACCAAATGGAAGGGGTGTCCGCCCCCGAGAAGTGCGCTCTAACTTCTACGTCGTATCCCTTCTCTGTATCCCAACACCTGCTTTTACCCCTTTCAGCCCCCACTGGGCCTGTCGACCAAGCTGACTGGCGATAATCAGAGGCCACTATCCGTGTCTGCCCCTACTGTGCTAACTGGCATCTTCGCTTTCCAGCTACCTGTGTATCAGTTACGATAGGCTTCTATTAATTAATTGATATCTCCACTCTATGTACTTGATCAGTATGGTGTTTTCACCATTATTCTTATAACGAAATTCTGCATCATTTATCAGGACTTACTGTTATTTACGTTTCTGAATTCTTGTGCTTCAGTGCACAAGTTTTTAATCATCAGCTTGAATTTGCGCAGTGTTATCGCAGTACACCGCCATATCTCAAATGTGGCATACCTGAATTAACTTGGGGATACTCTTCCAAAAGGACTATATCTCCCAGGGTAGACAAATCTTTTGTCCAGTGTTCCTACTTCCCGAAATTTCATATAATGTCTCCTTATTACCTTTCTTACACTCCTTGGATGAAAATTGTAGAGAGACTGGTTTAGTTGCGCGATTTAAGCCTATGAGCCTTTGGCGCATAAACACTCTGTGCCACGCAGGGACTGACGCTTGGTAATTTCCGTTTAACGTGTAAGGATTCAGAAGACACAATATTTTAGTAAGATACATACATGGTCCTCTGTGAAGCTTGGATGAACTGATGTATTAGCTGACTAACGCCTGCTCGACTATCACTGAGTGTTGAAGATTTTCATAACGCTAGTGATGGATTAAGCATTATTCCTTTATATTGTGAAAATTGAAAAAATAAAAATAACAGGAATGTGTAAGAACTTAAAACACTATCTGGTACGTCCGTTTAAAACAAATTTCTGTTTGCAATTGTGTTGCCAGACGTTACTCCTGTTATGTATACGCTAAGATACATTTTTTGCTATTTTATGGACGGGAAATATCGCCAAACAGCTGCAAAGTGGGTAGCGAGCTGGTTTGTTAGTCGTCACATAGAGACCAATGCGCACGAGGACTGAAAGGATTTAGCAGTACTTGATCTAAGTGACGTGGTTTTTCGACGTCAGAACAGGTTATAATTGTGTAAACATTTTTAGTCTCCAGTATCAATATCTTGCCTTCAAGAATTTATTTATTATTTGATGTATTAAAGACAAATTTAAAGGCTTTAGAAACTTTCCAACGGTAAAGCGTAACTTTCTCACTTTGATATGGACTTGAAGAATGGAACAAGCAATAGACGTACAGGTTGTCTGTAGGTATGACTCTCTCATATAATACTACTTACCATACTGAAACTGTGCTTCCTCCAGTGGCAGATGATGAACGCTATCATGAGTGATGAAACTGAAATTTATTAACACTGAACCATACGAAAATGGTAACCTATATTGGAATTTTCTGCAAGAACTCAACGTACTGCTTTGAGATAGTTAAATACCATTAGCTCTCGGGAAAAAGTGCATCACAAAATCACTTACTGCTCCTTCTTCATTGCAATATTCAATGATGCCTAATAACTGATATTTTGCAAACCCAGTGGGATGGACTTGTTGACGTCAATATATGTATGAAAACTATGTACAAGCTAAATATTCACAGAAGCTTCAAACCTGTCATTAGTAGTGTGAAATCGTGTGTATTTGAAGAGTTTGAAAAGTGCAGTGAGAGATTAAGAATCATCTTTCATCTGGGTGATTGTCCATTTATATTTACTGTGATAAACTGAAACATGAATATACAACAAAGACCATAGGAATGTGTAATGAGTTAAAACATACCTTGGTACGCATCTTTAAAATGAATTTGTGATCGTAATTGTTCCGAGAGCCATTACGCCCGTTCTGTATACAATGAACGGATCATATTGTTAAATAGTCTCGCAGTTTGTTGCGATTGGATCAGTTAGTCATCCTACAGGGGTGACTCGAGTCTCACGAGGACCAGAGTATTCAACACTATTTGCTCACAGTGAAGTGGAGTTTCGATTTCAGAACAGGTATACTTGTATAAAGAATTTTGGTCAGCGTTGTTAATTCCTTGTCTTCAAAAATTCAATGTAAGGAAGCGAAGTTTCACTGGGTTTAGTAATTGGACAGTACCAAACAAGAAAGCAATTTCGCTTCAATATGGACTCTAAGTAAAACATAAATAGCAGGAGTAAACAGGCCCAAAGTTTCTTCTATCCACAGCTAAGGCACTCTGCTCTTACCTTATTGAAACTTTATTCTCTTCAGTGACGGATGATGAAGGTTGACGTGACGCCTGAATGTTGAGACGGAAGTTAACAGAAACTGAACCATTTGAAAATGGCAAATACACTCCTGGAAATGGAAAAAAGAACACATTGACACCGGTGTGTCAGACCCACCATACTTGCTCCGGACACTGCGAGAGGGCTGTACAAGCAATGATCACACGCACGGCACAGCGGACACACCAGGAACCGCGGTGTTGGCCGTCGAATGGCGCTAGCTGCGCAGCATTTGTGCACCGCCGCCGTCAGTGTCAGCCAGTTTGCCGTGGCATACGGAGCTCCATCGCAGTCTTTAACACTGGTAGCATGCCGCGACAGCGTGGACGTGAACCGTATGTGCAGTTGACGGACTTGGAGCGAGGGCGTATAGTGGGCATGCGGGAGGCCGGGTGGACGTACCGCCGAATTGCTCAACACGTGGGGCGTGAGGTCTCCACAGTACATCGATGTTGTCGCCAGTGGTCGGCGGAAGGTGCACGTGCCCGTCGACCTGGGACCGGACCGCAGCGACGCACAGATGCACGCCAAGACGGTAGGATCCTACGCAGTGCCGTAGGGGACCGCACCGCCACTTCCCAGCAAATTAGGGACACTGTTGCTCCTGGGGTATCGGCGAGGACCATTCGCAACCGTCTACATGAAGCTGGGCTACGGTCCCGCACACCGTTAGGCCGTCTTCCGCTCACGCCCCAACATCGTGCAGCTCGCCTCCAGTGGTGTCGCGACAGGCGTGAATGGAGGGACGAATGGAGACGTGTCGTCTTCAGCGATGAGAGTCGCTTCTGCCTTGGTGCCAATGATGGTCGTATGCGTGTTTGGCGCCGTGCAGGTGAGCGCCACAATCAGGACTGCATACGACCGAGGCACACAGGGCCAACACCCGGCATCATGGTGTGGGGAGCGATCTCCTACACTGGCCGTACACCACTGGTGGTCGTCGAGGGGACACTGAATAGTTCACGGTACATCGAAACCGTCATCGAACCCATCGTTCTACCATTCCTAGACCGGCAAGGGAACTTGCTGTTCCAACAGGACAATGCACGTCCGCATGTATCCCGTGCCACCCAACGTGCTCTAGAAGGTGTAAGTCAACTACCCTGGCCAGCAAGATCTCCCCCATTGAGCATGTTTGGGACTGGATGAAGCGTCGTCTCACGCGGTCTGCACGTCCAGCACGAACGCTGGTCCAACTGAGGCGCCAGGTGGAAATGGCATGGCAAGCCGTTCCACAGGACTACATCCAGCATCTGTACGATCGTCTCCATGGTAGAATAGCAGCCTGCATTGCTGCGAAAGGTGGATATACACTGTACTAGTGCCGACATTGTGCATGCTCTGTTGCCTGTGTCTATGTGCCTGTGGTTCTGTCAGTGTGATCATGTGATGTATCTGACCCCAGGAATGTGTCAATAAAGTTTCCCCTTCCTGGGACAATGAATTCACGGTGTTCTTATTTCAATTTCCAGGAGTGTAGATACGAATATTTTCTCCAAGAAGAACATTGTAATGGTTTCACCTAGGCTGTTTTACAGGCATTTACTTTATTTAATTTAACGCGATTGACCAATATCTGCCTTAGAGGCCATGCTTGAGTCCTGTAAGTGTCAACATGTAATACGAATTCTATTAATTAGCAGCGGACACGGCAGTTCTGAAGGCAAGCACCTACATGTACAAGGGTCAAATTTGGAATACAATATATACTGAAAACAGTAGTAGACATCCTAGAAACTACTGCCACGTTCTGATACACTGCATGTGCTAACTTTAATAGTCGGTTTTTAAGGGTGTCTGCTACAGTGTGGGTATAGACCGGTATTTTGTTACAGGGTAGTGAGCCGTGGCGGGACCAGTTCATTTTATCTCTGTCTTTCCAATGCCTTCTTTCACTGGTGGCGTAAATTTAACTTGCAGTTTTCGTAGATGGTCACTGTCACTGGCTCAGAGTGTTGGAATCAGGCCGGCAGTGGGTTGCGAGCTGAGAGCGGACGGGAGGGGCGCACCGTAAGCCTGTCACGAGACTGTTATCGTGCGCAAACGTTCCTTCGGCCGTTAGTCTTTTAGGCCCGAGATGGACTTGTCACTCTTTGGGTAGTGGCAATCACACTGTTATATCTACCATGACCTCCTACGGCCTTCAGTCTATTTGCACTTGCTTGTTTATCCATGCAGTGCAGAGGTGGACGCTTATAGTTTTCACCTCATCGTTTTCGAGTATCGAAGGACCATTTCCGGGAAATTTTGCGGTAGGTATTGTTCGCGCGCTGATATCTGTGCACCTGCTGTTGGTGCCTTATGGATCACTGGAACATTTTAATTTGTTGTGATTAATCGTGGCCTCAATCATGTTAAATCTTCGCATTTATTTTATCAGTGGAAATTTTGGATGTGAATTGATGACTGTCCCTGCGTTGGCAATAAAATGCACCACAGACCTTTTCTTGCTTTACATTTCGTGTGAAACAGTAAGGCAGTAGTGAATAATATTTATTAGTATCTTATGGCATGGTTAATTTATATTGATTTCGTTGTTTTATGAAGTTTAATGCAGGATTTTTTTGTAAGAACATACCGTTTATATACTGTAGGAATGGATATTGATACATGAGCATATTTCACGTCAGCAATGATAATTATTGCTGTACCAACAGGGATTAAGGTGTGTAGATGATTAGCAACTTCATAAGGAACAAAGTTCAAGTTTAACAGCACTGGATAACGATTTATGCATGTTACTGAGGTTGTTTATGACAACACAGGAAGTTAGCATCTCTGATATAGAATAGTAAATGAAAGCTGATACTAGTGAACTAATAGAGCTGATGAAGGCTCGTTAAAATAATCAAAAGACCAAGTGAGGACTACTACTAAACAGATGAGGGCTAACTACGGAATGTAAGGATGAAAATGTAAATACACTCCTGGAAATGGAAAAAAGAACACATTGACACCGGTGTGTCAGACCCACCATACTTGCTCCGGACACTGCGAGAGGGCTGTACAAGCAATGATCACACGCACGGCACAGCGGACACACCAGGAACCGCGGTGTTGGCCGTCGAATGGCGCTAGCTGCGCAGCATTTGTGCACCGCCGCCGTCAGTGTCAGCCAGTTTGCCGTGGCATACGGAGCTCCGTCGCAGTCTTTAACACTGGTAGCATGCCGCGACAGCGTGGACGTGAACCGTATGTGCAGTTGACGGACTTTGAGCGAAGGCGTATAGTGGGCATGCGGGAGGCCGGGTGGACGTACCGCCGAATTGCTCAACACGTGGGGCGTGAGGTCTCCACAGTACATCGATGTTGTCGCCAGTGGTCGGCGGAAGGTGCACGTGCCCGTCGACCTGGGACCGGACCGCAGCGACGCACGGATGCACGCCAAGACCGTAGGATCCTACGCAGTGCCGTAGGGGACCGCACCGCCACTTCCCAGCAAATTAGGGACTCTGTTGCTCCTGGGGTATCGGCGAGGACCATTCGCAACCGTCTCCATGAAGCTGGGCTACGGTCCCGCACACCGTTAGGCCGTCTTCCGCTGACGCCCCAACATCGTGCAGCCCGCCTCCAGTGGTGTCGCGACAGGCGTGAATGGAGGGACGAATGGAGACGTGTCATCTTCAGCGATGAGAGTCGCTTCTGCCTTGGTGCCAATGATGGTCGTATGCGTGTTTGGCGCCGTGCAGGTGAGCGCAACAATCAGGACTGCATACGACCGAGGCACACAGGGCCAACACCCGGCATCATGGTGTGGGGAGCGATCTCCTACACTGGCCGTACACCACTGGTGATCGTCGAGGGGACACTGAATAGTGCACGGTACATCCAAACCGTCATCGAACCCATCGTTCTACCATTCCTAGACCGGCAAGGGAACTTGCTGTTCCAACAGGACAATGCACGTCCGCATGTATCCCGTGCCACCCAACGTGCTCTAGAAGGTGTAAGTCAACTACCCTGGCCAGCAAGATCTCCGGATCTGTCCCCCATTGAGCATGTTTGGGACTGGATGAAGCGTCGTCTCACGCGGTCTGCACGTCCAGCACGAACGCTGGTCCAACTGAGGCGCCAGGTGGAAATGGCATGGCAAGCCGTTCCACAGGACTACATCCAGCATCTCTACGATCGTCTCCATGGGAGAATAGCAGCCTGCATTGCTGCGAAAGGTGGATATACACTGTACTAGTGCCGACATTGTGCATGCTCTGTTGCCTGTGTCTATGTGCCTGTGGTTCTGTCAGTGTGATCATGTGATGTATCTGACCCCAGGAATGTGTCAATAAAGTTTCCCCTTCCTGGGACAATGAATTCACGGTGTTCTTATTTCAATTTCCAGGAGTGTAGATGGACACTCTTCTTAAGGAATCTATAGAAGGTATAGGAAAGCAAACAAAGAATAAACCTTGACTCAAAAGCACAGAAACGAGATAGAAGATAAGATCCCAGTTGTTCTAGGTCATGTGGCTGAACCTGCAGAGTTCACAGCACAAGTAAACCAAGAAAGTTGAAAGGACAGTGTGAGTCAGGTTTCTCTACAGTAAATGAACAAATTAAAGTGACTGGAGAGGAACAGAATTTGTCAGTGAGAGAAACTGAATTAACAAGAAGTAAGAAAGAGGTGAATAAAATGGTAGATGGATTTGGAGCTATTGTACTTAATTTGTCTAAAAGTAAGAAAGGTAATTCGAAATGTGCAGCAGCTGCCAAGCATGGAACGTGAAAAGATGTCAGGTCATTAATGATGGTTAAGGAAAACATTTCTCCGATCACAAATCAATGCAAAACAATAATTGATTCTTCTTCGTCTGATAATGTCGACAAATGTGGTAGTGTGGTACTTGTGCGACTTTATGACTTGAAGGCGACTGACTTTCCAGAAGTTTTACTCAATGACTTACGTAAAAAATGATTCTGAATGAGGGTGTAAATCATTTGGATGTTTGAATTCAAAGGTACACTAGTCTCCAAATTAAATCAAGAAACGGAAAATTTGCAAGGTTGCTTTTATTCTGCCACAAAACAGCATAAACAGGTGACAGTAAAGTAGAAACTGTGAAGAATATAGAAATAATCAACTGCAACATGCATAAAGGTAGACAAAAATGTTCTTCGTTTTTTCCCACTTAACGGGTTTGCACCCACTTTCTGACAACTTGTGAATGTGCTCAGTATGGGGTGTGATCATCTGTGGCACAGATGCAAGCCTGACATTGATGGGACATCCTGTGAATGAAGTCACTAATCTCATGTTGAGGCAATAAGGCCCATTCTCGCTGCAGAGCTGCTCACAAGTCTTGGACAGTGGTTGGTGGATGCTGACGTGATACGTCGTCTCTCTAGTGCATCCCAGACATGCCATATGGGGTTCAAATCGGGAGAGCGAGCCGACAGCGCAATGTGTACAATATATTCCATTTCCAAAAAAACATCAACCACCCGTGCCCTAGGAGGTCGAGCGTTATCGTCCATCAATATGAAGTCTTGGCCCACAGCACCTCGCAACAACCATTCATAAGATCCTAAGATCTCCTCACGGTTGCTGACACCAATTAAATCTTGCTGATTCACCTGTACAGTTTCATGAAGCCGTGTTCGAGATATCAACATAATCCCTGCCTACGCCGTAAGAAATCCTCCTCGATATGCGTCTCTGTCCACAATGTTTGGGTCCCGAAAACGTGTTCCACGTGGTCTCCAGATGTGAATCCGTCGAGAATAACTCTCTAGTCAAAATCGGGACTCATCTGTGAAAAGTATACTGGCCCACCATTCGACTGTCCCGGTGGCATGTTGATGCCTCCACTCTACACGTGAAGACACGCTTGAGGTAAAAAGAAAGCAAGTCTCCAACAATAAAGGCCATTCACTCTGTTGAAGTCCTCTGTATATCGTTTGGACTCAATACAACACGTCCAGGACATGTTCCACATCCACGAGGATCTCCTCAGCACGGATCTACGTAACGAAAAACTAATCTAGTCTAATCTAATCTAATCTAATGCTCCGAGGTCGGATGCCAGTTGCAGTACAGTACAGAGGTGGTACCATCGTGCCCTTAACAGTCAAATAACGGTCCACTCTTACTGATACACACTTGGTCAGCCCTGTCTTGGTCTCCAGGATACAATTTTGGTCTCTATAAACTGTCGCCTCATCCAAGAAACAAGAAAACGTTTCACATTAAGCCAGCGGGTCACGTCAATTTACGACTCTCCTGCTTCCATTCCTTCTATGGCCCTCCACAGCGGAGAGTCTGTAGGCGTCTTCTCTGTGCCATATCACACCACCTGTGACTGTGTACACAGCGATTGTGGATGTGGGACTACCCTGCAAACACTACCGCACTTGATAGGTGCCCCGACGTCATTGATGGTGTGGTAACCTGTCGATCGGAATGCCATCCTCCGTGCAGAACACGGTCGTACTGACATCTGTTAACAGTTTGTATGATTATATCGTGAATCAAACACAGGACGGAGAAATAGCAGTTTTTTCGCTTTCATTTTGGACAACATTGTAGAAGATTTTCCACAGTTTCTATTACTTCATTTACTAGATATGATGTCATAATTGCAGGGTACAGAGACCATCTGGAAAAATTTTAGGCATAAATTTCATGCCTTTTGCAACAAGGTAAGTGAAAATTTCATTGTGAGAGTGAGGTATCACCTTATTTTCTGGTACGACTCTATCCTGTGTGGAGTATTCAGTGTTTATGTTTGTGTAATAGCTGACAGTTTTTCATGTGGCCAAGCAGCGCCCATATGTTCTCTTTTGTATATCTTCTTTTGGATTGTTGATAAGTCATGTGTCATGTGTTTTTAACAAGTTTTCCTCTTTGTGAAAGATACACGTTAGCTGAGAATTGTTTACTTTTGTATTCATAACTTTTTGTGTTGGTATAGCAATTTTCATATTTTTGTGTGTTCCTGGCTAGATGCATAAATAGATGATGGCAGTAGTTTGAACGAGACAGGGACTGAATATCTGTATGTTGACTAAAGTGTTCTTTAGAAGAAGACTGATACGTCTTTGAACAAATCTTGTATAGCAGAAATTGAAACTTACTTTTATGTCATACGGTAGTTCGAGCTGCGCAGCCTTTCACGAGAACGGAGAAGTATCCAAAAATGAAATACTAGAAGAAAAACTGACCTGGATTAACTTAAATGAATTATTTGGCGAAGACAGGAAGGATGCACTTAAGGAAATATTCCACAGTATGTCAGCTAACAATAATATAATATATGCGATACGTGATATACTCTAATTTAAGGATGTACCCAGAACTCTCCTTGCACCTTTGATAAGTTCTATTAGAAAAGTAAATATTTGATTACTTACATATAAAAGACCAGCATATGGCTAACACATATCGCATTTATGGGTGCGTAATTAGTTAATTAACAGTTTGAGACGTTTTCTCCTCGTACACTGTTTAAAGAACTGAAGTAATGCTTTGTCGTTAATTGTTTCATTGACGTAAACTTAAAACAACAGTGGCAAAAAGCTGCGAACCTTTATTACTACTCTGTAAAACGAAATTGAATTTTCGATTTTTCCATTACTTTTGTGGACTACAACTCTTTAACTTTGTTGTAATCTGCATTCTTCCCCGATTTCATAGATTATTATTTCCTTTGACAGAGGCGTAAGATTTCAGTTAGGCTGCAAATGTCACTAAGCGGTTAGTTCTTTTTTTTTTCCTTCTTCCTTACTTCGCACAGCGCCATTTAGAATCTATTCTCTGGTATTAACAATTATATGAAATAGACACTGATGATCAAAACTTAAGAATGAAAGTAACGTTCGCATGATGTGTCACAGCCAAATAACCCTGCTCGGCGAAACTTGGACCATTCATAGAATGAACTTTTACATGTATGCTATAGAAGGTAATGGAAGAAATACGCAATTGGACGAACAGAAATGACACTTTTATTGAAAGACAATAATTACCCTGAAGTTATCGCGATTTATGACGGTCACCTGGACATTACACAAGGCGAGACATCGTTTATAGTAGCGTGTGTGATCATCACGGACGGCAGAGCATGCTATGCAACGATCTCCCTTGCTGGCTAGAAGAATGGTAAGGAGTGCTTGTGGGAGGGCGTTCCATTAGGGCGTTCCATTCTCCCACCAGCATGGCTGACAACTGCTGGATGGTCGTTGTTGCACGTGGACGTGCTGAAATATGTCCCACCAGCATATCCCACACATGATCGATAGGATTTAAGCAGGGGAAACGAAGAGGTCAGTCCATTCTCCTAAAACCTTCTCATTCCAAGATACCTTCCATTTGCGCTGTGCGATGTAGTCGCTCATTGTCATCAATAAAAATTAAGCTGGGACCCACTGCATCCCAGAAAAGACGGAACTAGGGATGTACGACAGTGTCACAATAACACTGATCGTTGACTGTACTGTGTTTGAAGATTTGGAGGTCAGCAGCCTCATGCAGCATTGTGACACCGCACACCATAAGACCTTTGCGCAGTCATTCGGGAAAATGCAAGACTGGGCAGTAAAGTGGGTGGGCATTTGTAAGGGCGCCGATAACCACGCCGTTGAGGGCCCCAAAAACCACAATCTTCATCATTATTACCATAAGACCTGAACTATAAAAGTGATCATGTTCGACAATGATGGATATACATCCACAACAGGAGCGGCTGGAACACGTAATGCACCCAGGAAGATTGTCGATCGTGGTCATTTTGGCGATCCACATGCTATCGTGTGGAGAGACATGTTCGTCTTTTTAATTTGCATTGGTGGCAGTTAGAGACCGCATCGAACAGCACAGGTGGACAGTTCATGGAACGAGATGATATTCTGCGAAAGTACGGCCTGGCCTTCGCGTTTCCCCGATTTAAATCTATGGGATGCGTTGAGGAGACGTATCGCAGCTCGTCCGCATGCACCACCGACCATCTAGCAGTTGTCAACCACGCTGGTGGAGCAATGGAACGCCCTACCACAAGAACTCCTTAACAAAATTGTGACCAGCATGGGAGCACTTTCTAGAGAATGCATTGCAGTCCGGGGTCATCACACGCCCTACTCAGTGACTTTAACGCGCATCATCCCTTTGGGACTCTCCCAGGACCTGTCAGAGAGGTATCCTCTTGGCTGACCGTCTTAACCAACTTAACCTCTTCTGCCTTCGCAACAGAGCACCATTTCTGACCCTTCGCACACCTTTCCCATTGGCACCTAACCCTCAAATGTTCAAATCTGTCTGAGTTCTTAAGGGACCAAACTGCAGAGGTCATCGGTCCCTAGACTTACACACTACTTAAAGTAACTTAAACTAACCTATACTAAGAACAAGACAGACAACCATGCCCGAGGGAGGACTCGAACCTCCGGCGGAGGGGCCGCGCAGTCGGTGACATAGAGCCTCTAAGCCCGCGGCCACTCCGAGCGGCGGACCTATCCCTGTGCACTATTCAGCTTGCCCCTCGTGTTGAGTGGACTGTTCTTTCTGACACCTAATCGAACGACCATTTCCCGTGTGCTATCCGTTTGCTGACTACTACCCCATCTGCGTGCGCGCCCAAATGGCAGCTTCCTAAGGCTGACTGGCAGCTTTACTCCTCCCTAGCGACCTCTGAAGACCAAGATTTCCCCAGTTGTAATGACCAGGTGGAATATTTCACAAAAGTTATCCTTACTGCTGCAGAACGATCCATTCCCCTCACTTCCTCTTTACCACGGTGTGTCCCAGTCCCTTGGTGGACTGAGGCATGCCGCGATGAAATTCGCGCACGGAGACGTGCTCTCCGCGTTTTTAACCGCCATTCTACGATGGGAAACCGCATACATTATGAACAGATGCTTGCAAAATGTCGTCGCGTTCTTCGGGATAGCAAAAGAGCTAGCTGGATTTCATTCACTAGTTCTTTTATCAGTTCCGCCCCTTCCTCTGTCGTGTGGGCCAACCTCCGACGGCTCTCTGGGACCAAGATCCATTCCCCATTTTCCGGCCTGACAGCAGCTGACGATGTCATCGTGGACCCTGTTGCTCTCTCCAACACCTTGGGCCGCTATTTTGCGGAAGTTTCGAGCTTTTCCCGCTATCACCCTGCCTTCCTCCATCGGAAACGAGCAGAGGAGGTTCGGATCTTGGTCCCAGAGAGCCGTCGGAGGTTGGCCACACGACAGAGGAAGGGGTGGAGCTGTTAAAAGAGCTAGAGAATGAAATCCAGCTTGCTCTTTTGCTATCCTTCTCTTCTTCGAATCGTGAGTACTACAATGCCGCCTTTACAATGAGGAAGCTAGATCATGCTCTCAGTTCATCGCGATTGTCCGCCCCCAGGACCAGACGGCGTCCACATTCAGATGTTCCAGCACCTGTCTCTTGCGGGAAAGCACTTTCTGCTTAACACGTACAACAGCATCTGGGCTGAGAGCACATTTCCCGGACGTTGGCGTGAAGCCGCGGTCATACCCATACGTAAGCTCGGTAAGGACGAAAACCTTTCTTCTAGCTACCGCCCCATCACTCTTACCACCTGCGTTTTCAAGGTGATGGAATGTATGGATCATGTCCGTCTGGTATGGTGGTTCTAATCTCGCAATTTACTGGCGAATGCACAGTGAGGATTTCGAGCGCCGCGTTCTGCAGTTGACCATCTTGTTACTTTGTTCATTCATGTCATGAATGGTTTTCTGCGACTGTGGCCGTGTTTCCGATTTGGAGAAGGCCTACAACATCTGCTGAAGAACTGGTATTGTCCGTACTCTTTACACGTTGGGCTTCCGTGGCCGCCTGCCTTTTCTCTTCACGCATTTTTAAAATATTGAGTTTTCAAAGTTCTTGTGAGTTTTGCCTTGTCGGACACCTTTATACAGGAAAATGATGTGTCTCAGAGTTCCGTCCTGAGCGTCGTCCTCTTTGCTATCCCCATTAACCGCATAATGGCCTGTCTCCCGCCGGGCATCTCCTGCTCCCTTTTTGTGGACGATTTTGCCATCTGTTGCAGTCCTCCATGGACCTGTCTCACTGAGCTGCGTCTTCAGCGATGTCTTGATAGTCTTTACTCCTGGAGCATCGACAATGGCTTTCGTTTTTTCACTGACAAAACCGTCTCTATGAATTACTGGCAGCGCAAATGGTTTCTCCTGCCATCTTTACATCTTGGGCCTCTTGCCCTTTCGTTCATTGAAACCACGAAATTCCTGGGACTCATACTCGATAGGGAACTCTCTTGGTCCTCCCATGTCTTTCCTGGCAGGCCGCTGTACTGCAGAGTGTCCTACGTGTCCTCAATGGTACTTCGTGGTGTGCTAATCGAATCACCCTCCTCCGTCTGCACCAGTTCCTTGTCCGTTCGAAACTCAATTACGGGTGCTTTGTTTATGCGTCTGCACGTCAATCCCTCTCACGTCGTCTCAACACAATCCACAATCGTCGCATCCGTATGGCCATGGGCGCCTTTTACAGTAGCCCAGTTGAGAGTCTGTGTGCTGAAGATACTGAACTACCACTGTCCTACTGCCGTGGCTTTCTCCTCAGCAGGTATGTTTGCCGTTTGTCTGTCATGCGTGGCCACCCATCCTATGCCTCCTTCTTCGATGATACTTTTGATCGCCAGTACGGGGCGCGTCCCTCTTTTCCGTTACCTCCTGGAGTCCGCTTTCGGCTCTTGCTACGGCTCCTTAACTTCACACTACCTGCAGCTTCCTCAGTAGGTGGAACCCTTCGTGAAGCGGCCCGTGTTAACTTTGCCCTTGATTCGCTTCCTAAGGACACTACTCCTGCCTCGGTTTATTGCCTTCAGTGTCACGACCTATGCATGGAACTTCGCGATACTACCTTTGCGTACGCTGATGGCTATCGGACTGACGGTGGGGTCGGGTGTGCCTTCGTCATTGGCACCCGTGTCTTTCTATATCGGATTCCGACAAACTGCTCAGTATTTATGGCCAAGCTCTTCGCCCATTATCAGGCCACGGAGTACATCCGGCGACACACTCTATTCAGTTCGAACCTCTGCTTACACTCACTCAGTGCCCTTCAAAGTGTAAGTACGCTATATACCAACCATCCCTTAGTGTAGCTGGTCCAGGAAAATATATCACTTACTCACTCTTGGTGGAGCCAATGTGATGCTTCTGTGGGTTCCTTGTAATGTCGTTCTGCCACGAAACGATGCTGCTGACGCTGCTGCCAAGGCTGCAGTCCTCGTACCTTAGCCCGAGAGTTCGTATGTTCCCTCCGATGATGTCTGTGTTGCCGTTTGTCAGGAAGTGTTGTCCCTTTGGCATCGCCAATGATCCTCCGTTCACGGGAATTATCTCGGGAATATTAAGCCTCTCCCAGCGGCTTGGACGACCTCCTCTCGGCTCTCCCGCTGGGAGGAGGTCATTTTAACTAGGCTGCGTATTGGGCACTGCCTTTTTAGCCATCGTCATTTGGTAAGTAGCGCTGCCCCACCAATTTGTACACATTGCGCCCAAGTTTTAAATGTCCGCCACTTCCTGATGGAATGTCCATTTTTTAACCGTTTACGTTCCCCCTTGGGTTTGCCGTCTGAGTTACCGGCCGTTTTAGCAAACGACGCACGGGCCTGTTTTAAGCTGTATTCTATTATGTTAATAGGGACTGACGTATAGCTGTTTCTTCACTCCTCTCTGTATTCGTGTTCTGTAGTTTTGACTTGGGCGCGTATGACTGCAGTGTTTTTGCGCCCTAAAGCAAAACAAAACCAAACCAACAAACCCTATTAAGGACCATGTACTGCCTTCTGTAGCGTTGTTGGAACCATTATCGATCACTGAGACTTTAGTGTCATAATTGTCTGTGAATGAAAGGATCATTTCTGTTTGTTTTATTGTGTCTTTCTTTCAATTACCTTCTGCACTGTGCCGTACTACACTGTAGCAGTTTGAGATATGTAGGATCCAAGTTCCGTCCAGCTATGTTACTTTACAGTGTCACATCATGCGAAAGTTACTTCTGTCCTCAAGTTTTTTACTCCAGTGCACACTGAAGGGCCAAAATATTTTTACCACCACCCATCGCGAGTCTGAGTGCCGCTTGCTACGTTACAGCCCCGACACGCGTGAAGGAAGGTACACACGTGGAGCAACGATTGGCGCACCAAACGGAGAAATACACCGACATAAGCGGCACTGAGAAATAATGGGTTATGGTGGTCCGTCGTCAGGGAGCGAGTATCTCGGAAATGGCGAAACTGGTCGTGAGCATCTATAGAGAATGGTTGAAGGTGTTTACCAAAATTAGGCGATAAGTTACTGGAAGTCGAAGCCTCATCAAAGTGAACGATGGAGGCTTGCTGTCTCTGTGAAGGAGGATAGGAGACGATATGTGGCAGATTTGAGCTCAGAGTACAACGCCGGTGCCGATATTAGTGTTTTGGAGCTCACCGTTCAACACCTATTTTTGAACTTGACTGCGTAGCCGACTACGCGTACGTTTTACCATGTCGGCGCAACAACTCTGTCAATTACGGTTTCAGTAGGCACCGAATCACGAAGACTGGCTGTGGATCACTGGAAACGCGTCACGAAAACGTAAGATTTACCTTTCTTCTTACAGAAGATTGACCAAGAATTATACTGGAAAGACCATGTAACTAATCTCTCGCAGAAACTCTGTTGTGTATGTTTTGCTCTGACCAAAATTTAAACTGGACCATGTAAATAATCTCTCCCAGAAACTCAGTACTGCATGTTTTACTCTGAGAATTATTTGGAATGTTTGCTCTCCAGATGTTGGTAGAGAGACTTATTTTGGTTATTTCTCGTCCCTTGTAGCTTATGAACGACATTTTTACAGTACAGAAGAGGGCTATTCGAATCTAGTCATATAGCTCGACTGTGGCTCATTGCAAGTCCCTATTTGAAAAATTATTTTTGCTTCCTATTTCCTGATTGTACGTACAGAAATGTGTGTTGATGACAAGAGCTAGACTTATGACCTGGTAACCAACTCTGATTACCACACCTACAATACTCAGAACCATAGCTTACTCAACATAGAACAAGTCAGAACAATCCGCACTCAAAGCAAGTGAGCCATTTTGTGCCATTCTTTATAATGCGCTCCTAACAAACATAAAGAGGTTGGAGATGGAAACAGCTTTTAGATCAGAATTAAAATCGTTTCTTGTTGGGAAATGTTTCTACAGACTAAGTGATAATATGAGCTCATGGGATCAACGGGCCTTGAATTATCGCCGCGCGGGATTAGCCGAGCGGTCTAAGGCGCTGCAGTCATGGACTGTGCGGCTGATCCCGGCGGAGGTTCTAGTCCTGCCTCGGGCATGGGTGTTTGTGTTTGTCCTTAGGATAATTTAAGTTAAGTAGTGTGTAAGCTTAGGGACTGATGACCTCAGCAGTTAAGTCCCATAAGATTTCACACACATTTTAACAATTTTTGAGTTATCGTTGGATTCTTTTCATTCTGTTAACTGATGTACCATCAATGCGGTGTTTATCTCTGCAAAGTATGTTTCTGCTGTTGGTCTTCTGTTACCTGTGTTCCGGATACAATGTGTCACACCTTTGCTGGGAAAGGATTTGATGCTAACCTAATTGTGATGATTCTAGTATCGGCAGGTTTTGGTGTACTTGTGAGAACCTTTTAACAGTACTATATAATGTGATCTTGTGTTCTATTTTTAGGGGTATTTTAAATCAGAGTTCCATGTTTTTTATACGTCATTCATTGTCATATTGTGCATTTTGTACTTGAATGCACTGTCATGTAATTTGTTTGTGTGTTTTTGCTCTTTCAATAGTGTTTTTGTATTCAAAACTTATTTTGTTTTGTTTACTTATTATGAATGTTGTTCTCACAATGTAAATGACGTATTTTGTTGTTCCCCTTGCAATCATGTACCGAGTGAGGTGGCTCCTCTAGCCTTACTGTACTGGAGTCGCATTCGAGAGGACTGGGATTTGTTCCCCGTCCAACCATCCTGACTTGCATTCTCCATGATTTCCCCTTGTCGCAAAAGCTAATGTTGAGATGGTTCGTTTGTTTAGGCCAAGGATGATGTCCTTCCCTATCCTCACCTTATCCTGTTCTGTTTTGTAGTGTTTTATATGTATATGTGCATTCTACTTGTTTCTGACATGTCCGATACTATTCTACCCTCTCGTTTATGGACGGATAAATAAGTAGATAAATAAATAGATTGTTTATGCCCGGATACGCCATAATACAGATGAACGGGTGCTAGAAACGTTCACCGTGCCACCAACAAAGGCCGGCGGAGGTAGTGTTATGCTATAAGAGGCATTAGTCTGGCAGCCATGTAACCTGTGACATGTGGTAGTAATTACAGCTGTGAACTACGGGAGCATTATGCGAACGACTTGCATCCTTTTATGCTTTATGTCTTCCCCGGCAGGATAATTGGCCGTGTCACAGTGTTTCAACAGTGCTTACAGTGGTTTGAGGAGAACGATAGTGAAGCCTTGTTGACCCCTTGACTACAAAGTTAGCCCGATATGAACCCATTGCAACACATACATTGCGCTACCGGGCGCCAGCTCTGCTCCCATAGATCACTGGTCCGTGATTTAGTGGAATTGCCTGAGCGTAGATATGTCGTAGCTTTTCCCGTCTGCGTCTCTTTATAAGTACTTGTCGAAACCACAACCCGCAGAATCGCTGGCATATTGCGATCCCAAGGCTTTGCGACACCCTGTTAAGCAGCTGGTCATAATGTTTCATCTCATCAGCGTATTTGATCTGCGTCCTGTATCATTGAAATCTTATCCTTCCAATCAGTTTAGAAGCGCGACATGTCAAAGTGGTTGTTGCAGAGTTCGCACGTTTGTGTGGTCGCGTAGTCTTCGGTAATTTGGCGCTAAAGCTGAGCAAGTTACCTGTTAAACATTTCCGTTTCATACGTGTTGAAAATTTGCTACTTACCATACCATCCACTAATTTTTATTTTATACACTGTTCCACCAGACTCTGACATGGGAATGGAACCCCTCTTTCAAATTGATATGTTTCACATTGTCATCCAGCTATGACCTACTCAAGTAACCACCTTTTCTGCTGCCTTAAATAATGATATTCCACACACATGTCACACGTTGACACAATTACGTTCGATGTATCTGACATTACTTTTACCTTTTAGTGTTCCTATGTTTGTGTTCCAAATTATTGACTTCTCTATGTCATCAGCTGCAATGTTGTGCTTTACTGTCCCCGTGGCCTCATTTTCTAGTGAGAACTAGTTTAAAGACAAATTCATCGAGGGCAGTAAAAATACTTAATTTCATGGTACAGGAAAACGTTATTTTGATTAAAGTGATAATATGCAAAAGAAGAATTAAATTTTATCCAGCAACAGACTTTTATTCAACAAAATGTCGAACATCAATAACTCTGGTAACTCTTGAAACGTGATATAAAACATTTGAAAATACAAAAATTGCAGTATTTATGAACAAGTGATTATAGAGCCGTTTCAGTTGTAACATAAAATTAGTAGAACATTGCATGTTTTCAAAAAATGCTCCAGCGAATTCCATTATTTAACGTGTTATAACTACTAAGACTTGTATGGCAAGGTAATGTCTATAAATTTACATGCATCTCCAGAGGCCGATAGATAAACTGTAGACTTTCCACAGTTACTCCACATCCCATTATTTCCAATTTCTTTTTTGTGCGCATCGATAATATTGGTAACCTCTGTTACAATATCTTCTCACTGAATGTCTTTAAGCTTCTCCAACGTTTTTTTAACGTAAATGACATTGAAATTATTGTAGTATATACACAGAAATATTATGAATGCTTTTCATTCCAGAAACTACATTATTTCGCGAATTACGTCAGAGATCCTCATAGTAAGCTGCTCTTTAGGTGCTGAAATGTTTTTTGAAGTATAGACACAAAATGTTTCTTTGATAGACGCCAAGTAAATTTCCTTTTATCTGAGAAACTCAGTTCTCTTTTGTTGTTTTTTCGGATTACACTTCTTTGACCATTTAATGGTTGGGTTTGCGGACGGGCAATAAATGCAATGCGAAAATGATATGACAGTTTTGAACGGAGAAAGAACTTATTGAAAAGTTAAAAAGGCAGACAGGAAACTAAGAAAACGAAGGTTAATGCAATAATGCAAGAAGAATTGATGTACCCCAGAGTGGACTGCATTCGGTCTCGGCAGAATTTACCATGGTATTTGGCGACAGTTGATGGTGGGTTATCTTACGAATGAGGAAGTCGTGTTTCAAACCACTCCTTTCATTCCAAGACATATATCATCAACACAGCGATAATCAAAGGGAGAGTAAATTCAAGAATGTAAACTTTCTATTACTAATGGGATCCGCTCAAAATAAACTACATTGTTTAGCTGATAGTAAAAACAAAGGTCTCTTACTTGTCAGACACCGGTAATACAACAGGCAAGGAGAAGCAAATATCTGTAAAACCATTTTCCGAACTCGATACATCCATTTTACTAAATTTTATGATCGCGTTGATTTCGTAAAATAAAAGAAC
Source organism: Schistocerca cancellata (assembly GCF_023864275.1). Classification (NCBI taxonomy): domain Eukaryota; kingdom Metazoa; phylum Arthropoda; class Insecta; order Orthoptera; family Acrididae; genus Schistocerca; species Schistocerca cancellata. Next base: position 292,729,320 of record NC_064630.1, on the reverse strand, counting down.
AGTTTCTTTAGAAGCACACGTTTAAATTTGCTACCACATCTCCCAGTAAAAACGGATATACGCTGTAGGAAAGTCTGTAACGAATGAATCAGTGATTTCAACATGTAGAAAAAAAGGGTGTTAATGAGTTTTTTTTTTCTTTGAGTCCAAACCTGACGAATTTGTGAATGCGAATTCTCTGCTCTCAGTCAGAGAGCGTAATTAGGAAAAAAACTACGTTTCTGAGCGTATACTTTCCCCTCAACAACAACACAAAATATGTAACGTCACATGAAGAACTTAGTTGAAACCAGGTGCGATTCCACGGCAGCCGCTCTCGGAGCGTCGATGCGGGCAGACAGGTGGAGACAGGAAGTGGCGCAGCAAGGCGCGGGCTGGCCCGGCGGCGACCGCGCTACGAGAGGCTGGGCCTGCGCCGCAGCTCGCCGCCGGCCGCGTCGTGACGTCATATCCGGTAGAGCTGGTGCTGGTGGCGGCCCACGGAGGAGTAACCGACGCTCGAGTGCGCCAGCATAACCGCCGTGTTGCCCAGGAACTGCAACAGAGGAGTCCACACGTGTCGGCCTTGCGAGAAAGCACATCCAACGAGGCTCCATCACTGTGCATTTCAGCCATATCAGCAACCCCTCAAGATAACGTAAAGCACCTCTCGTACATATATACAAAGACACTCCTGACCGCACGGTGTTTCGGTGACAAGACGATTAGAGACAGAGCATTGTACATACTGTCTGTGGTACAAAATGCTTTCTTTGGCGTGTGATTGATGACAATGTATTACCCTCTTCAGCTGACACCATTTCGACACCTTACGTATGAGGTACCTTAAGTAGAAATATTCAGTGTCTGAGCTGAGTGTTTATAGTGTACCAGCTGTTCTCTGCAGCTGCATACCAGTAGTTTTCGTATTATGAGTGATGATGAGTCTGCCTGTACGGGGGGAAAAAGAAGCTTGCGATGTGCATCCCCTCCTCGGTCAACTGCCAAAACACATAACGTGGAATATGCAGTGCCGGTACCGAGCGGTACTAATGGAGGATAGTGAGCAGGAATGCGCGTCTATACATCATGTAACTGATACAGATGTACATTATAAAACGTGTACAATAAGCAACAAATTTACACTAGTGAAAATAAGCCATGTTAAAAAATGTTCCATTCCAAGCTTCATCTTGCTATGGGTCGAATTATTTTTCTTACTTTCTAAAGTAACCTATGTTCTTCCTCAGGGCTCAAACTATCTCCCTAACAAATTTCAGTAGTTTATTCATGAAAACGTTGCAGAGTTACTTTCACATTTATAATATAATATAAAGTATGGATTACGTACTCTGAAGATTCCGAAAGACTGTATTCATTACGTTGATTCGTATTATGTACAACTTATCAGCTAATAAAAGCATTTACGCAAAAGATGTAAGTAAAAGTCAGAGATTATACAGCTATTGTCAAAGGGCAAAGATATTCCCTCATTCGTTTGTCTTATTCAAATCAATAAAAGTCAGAAATAACACACTTTGTAAAGTTGCCGAAGTCCTTCCTCAGTACCCATGCTATCTCCATACCAAAGTTCATCAGAGTCGGTTCAGCGGTTTACTTGTGAAAAGAGAACAGGTAAACACACTTTCTCTCTTATAATAATAGTACGGAAGTCTGAACTGTCGTCTTGTTAGTTTTGTTGGCATGACGAAATGTTTCAGCTGGCCTATTAACATTTGCTCTGTTGTGGTTTTCAGATTGAAGACTTTTCATCGCCACTCTCCCCTCTATTCTATCTTGTGTAAACCTCTTCAGCTCTGAATAACTCTGCAACATACATACTTTTGAACATGGTTACTACATGGATCTCGTGGTCTCCCTCTACAATCTTTACCTCCCTCACTTCCCTCCCCTATTAAACTGGTGATCCTCTGGCGTCTCAGAATGTGTCCTATCTACGACTCCTTCCTCTAGTCACGTTGTGCCGTGAATGTCTTTTCTCCCTAGTTTTGTTCAGTACCTCTCCCTTAGTTACGTGATGTACCCTTTCAATCGCCAGCATTATTCGATATCCTCACTTTTCAAAAGCTTCTAGTATCTTCTTGTCTCAGCTCTTAATCGTTCACCATTCACTTCCATACACAGCTACACTTCAGACAAACACATTCAGAAAAGACTTCGTAACACTTAAATCTATATTCGAGTTAATAAATTTTAGAAATACTTTTCTTGCCATTGCCACTGTATATTTTATATCCTATGTTTCGTCCATCAGTTATTGTAATGGCCAAATAACTCATCAACTAATTTTAATGTCTCGGTTCCTAATCTAATTCCCTCAGCATCGTATGATTTAATTCGACTACTTTGCATTGTCCTTGCTGTATTTTTTTTATGTTCATCTTATATCCTGCTTTTAAGAGACTGACCATTCAATTTAATTGCTCATTCATGTCCTTTGCTGTTTCTGACAGAATTATGATATGATCGGCAAACATCAAAATTTTGATTTCTTCTCCCTGGAGTTTTATTCCTTTTCCAAAATTTTCTTTCATTTCGTTTCCAGCTTGCTCAGTATGCAGACTGAATAAAATCAGGGATAGGCTACACCCCTGTCTCACTCCTTTCTCAAGTACTACTTTCCTGTCATGCCCCTCGACTCTTAAAAATGCCATCTGGTTTCTAAAAATGCTGTAGATAACCTTCCGCTTCCTGCACTTTGCCCCTATGGCCTTCAGGGTTTCAGAGAGTGTATTCCAGTCAACATAGTGACACACTTTCTCTAAATCTACAAATGCTACAAACCTGATTTTAGCTTTCCTTAATCCATTTCCTAAGTGAAATCGTAGGGCCACTACTGCCTCGTGTGTTCCTTCATTACTGCAGAATCCAAATTGGCCTTACTCGAAGTCGGCTTTTACAAATTTTTCCATTTACCTGTATATAATTCGTGCTACTATTTTGCGATCAAAACTTATTAAACTGACAACCATGAACTTATTAAACTGATACTTCGCTAATATTCGTACCTTTCAGAGTTTGCTTTCATTGGAATTGGAATTATTACATTTTTCTTGAAATCTGAAGACATTTAGCCTGTCTCTGACATCTTGCATACCACGAGGAATAGTTTTGTTATGGTTAGTTCTCCCAATGATATCAATACCTAAGGGAATGTCGTGTGCCACATGGGCCTTGTCTCTGCTTAGCTCTTTCAGCACTCGTTATGATTCTTCTCGAAGTATCATAGCCACCATCTTATCTTCATATACGTCATTTTCCATAATATTGCTTTTATTTCTCTTTTGTAGCTCCTATGTCTACTTCTTCCACCTTTCAACTTTCCCTTCTTTGTTTAGGGCAGGGTTTCCATCTGAGCTCTTAACATTCGTACAATTTCTTATTTTTTCTCCAAAGGCCTATTTAATTTTCCTGTAGGTGGTATCTATCTTACTTCTTGTGATGAGTTCTTCTATACCCTTACATTTGTCCTCTAGCTTTCCGTCAGTCTCATCTTTTAGACGTTTGTATCCTTTTTTGCCTGCTTCATTCGTTGCATTTCTCGTATTTTCTCCTTTCATCAGTTAAAATTTGAGTCTCTGCTGCCTTCAGTATTTCATCTCTCAAAACTACCCATTCGTCTTCCACTGTATTCCTTTCACTTGTTGTAGTCAATGGTTTCCTAATGCTTCCTCCGAAAATTTCAACAACCCCTGCTTCTTTCAACTTATCTTGGGCGCACCTCCTTGGTATCATAATTTTTCGCTATTTCTTGGTTTTTCATCTACAGTTCATAATCAACAAATAGTTACCAGAGTCCACCTCTGCCCTTGGAAATATGCTGCAATTTCAAATCTGGTACCAAGAACCTTGTCATACTATTATACAATCACGATATTGCAGCGCCTATGTTATTCCGATTACGATGCAAAGTTCCTTCAGACATGCATGCATGTCCAAAGGAACAGTCACTGCGGCGACCGGTCCGGCAAAATGTCATTCCATTCTACAGCTGGTGGTAGTCCTTGTTCGCGAGCGGGAGTTCATTTGATGTGTTTCGTAATATTTGCTGTCGCCGCCGCCGTGCCTGTTTCTTCGGACATGCATTCAAGACCAAAGGAACTTCGCATTGTCATCAGAATAACACAGGCACTGACGATACCAGGCAAGCGACTTTCAAGCGCAACGTCTGACTTGTACAGGAATATACATGATGGATGTACGAGTACGGGTTGTGGATGCATGGTTGACGACATATGGAAATTTGGGTCTGCGCGGGACTCGTGCACAGACAGCCAAATAATCAGGGGACCGCTCGCGATAAGCGGGAAATTCTGGTTTCAGGCCTGTTCCGATACAAATTTTCACTGTCGTCATTCCATTCTGCAGCTGATGGTAGTCCTTACTCGCAATTTCGAATTCATTTGATGTGTTTCATTTGACTATACGATCGTCTGAAACCCTCTGTTATCTCCAGCTCACTTCTACGAGTACAACTGTCTTTCATTATTCTTAAACCCAGTATTAGCGATGATTAAATTATGTTATGTGCAAGATTCTACCAGGTGCCTTTTTTTCATTCCTTACCACGGTCCATAGGTTCCTGCAAAGCTGCCTCATGGTAGACAATCAGGGATAGCTCAGCTCCTTCTACAGTCGGACAGTAACGAACCATCACGTCAAAGAATAAGCTACAGTCCACGCTTAGAGTTATGGATGTCAACCATATCAGCACGTTTTATCAACAACCTCCAAGACACAGGAACATCCGCTGTACCAACAGAGGGCCGCGGTAATGGTTCAGTGACATACAACTAAGCATCAGGGAAGAGTTGTCACGGCTGACGACTCATCACTGCTAGCAACAGTACGACAACCACCACCAGCACGAACAGGCACAGAATGCAGGACGTCAGCATCATAACTGTACCAGTTATTCACAGAAATGACGAACGTGGTGAGGTCCATCACCATCCCATGTACCAGCTGGTACAGTACTTGCACTAGTGGAAATCAGCAGGCCAGAGCAATCCCAGCAGTGACACAAGTACCAGTACCTGCCTCAGGCCACGTAAATCACATGCAGGAGGGCGATGAGTGTACCGATCATACCTATCGTCTTTGGGAACGAGCGGTATTATACACTCCTGGAAATGGAAAAAAGAACACATTGACACCGGTGTGTCAGACCCACCATACTTGCTCCGGACACTGCGAGAGGGCTGTACAAGCAATGATCACACGCACGGCACAGCGGACACACCAGGAACCGCGGTGTTGGCCGTCGAATGGCGCTAGCTGCGCAGCATTTGTGCTCCGCCGCCGTCAGTGTCAGCCAGTTTGCCGTGGCATACGGAGCTCCATCGCAGTCTTTAACACTGGTAGCATGCCGCGACAGCGTGGACGTGAACCGTATGTGCAGTTGACGGACTTTGAGCGAGGGCGTATAGTGGGCATGCGGGAGGCCGGGTGGACGTACCGCCGAATTGCTCAACACGTGGGGCGTGAGGTCTCCACAGTACATCGATGTTGTCGCCAGTGGTCGGCGGAAGGTTCACGTGCCCGTCGACCTGGGACCGGACCGCAGCGACGCACGGATGCACGCCAAGACCGTAGGATTCTACGCAGTGCCGTAGGGGACCGCACCGCCACTTCCCAGCAAATTAGGGACACTGTTGCTCCTGGGGTATCGGCGAGGACCATTCGCAACCGTCTCCATGAAGCTGGGCTACGGTCCCGCACACCGTTAGGCCGTCTTCCGCTCACGCCCCAACATCGTGCAGCCCGCCTCCAGTGGTGTCGCGACAGGCGTGAATGGAGGGACGAATGGAGACGTGTCGTCTTCAGCGATGAGAGTCGCTTCTGCCTTGGTGCCAATGATGGTCGTATGCGTGTTTGGCGCCGTGCAGGTGAGCGCCACAATCAGGACTGCATACGACCGAGGCACACAGGGCCAACACCCGGCATCATGGTGTGGGGAGCGATCTCCTACACTGGCCGTACACCACTGGTGATCGTCGAGGGGACACTGAATAGTGTACGGTACATCCAAACCGTCATCGAACCCATCGTTCTACCATTCCTAGACCGGCAAGGGAACTTGCTGTTCCAACAGGACGATGCACGTCCGCATGTATCCCGTGCCACCCAACGTGCTCTAGAAGGTGTAAGTCAACTACCCTGGCCAGCAAGATCTCCGGATCTGTCCCCCATTGAGCATGTTTGGGACTGGATGAAGCGTCGTCTCACGTGGTCTGCACGTCCAGCACGAACGCTGGTCCAACTGAGGCGCCAGGTGGAAATGGCATGGCAAGCCGTTCCACAGGACTACATCCAGCATCTCTACGATCGTCTCCATGGGAGAATAGCAGCCTGCATTGCTGCGAAAGGTGAATATACACTGTACTAGTGCCGACATTGTGCATGCTCTGTTGCCTGTGTCTATGTGCCTGTGGTTCTGTCAGTGTGATCATGTGATGTATCTGACCCCAGGAATGTGTCAATAAAGTTTCCCCTTCCTGGGACAATGAATTCACGGTGTTCTTATTTCAATTTCCAGGAGTGTACATTGTTCAGTCAAATTAATGTGGCCACATATCAAAAGCCTGTATAATCACTTTTTGCTGCGGGGACCTCTGCTACACGTTCAAAAAGATTTAGTGAGGCTCTGGAAGGTGCAGAAAAGGATGTGGAACCATAACGATTGCAGAGCCTAGGCCAGATGAGCCAGGTCTCTCGTCTGAGGATCCTTGGCACGAGAGATTGTCGACTGAGTTTAAATCCTTGGAATCTGGTGGCCAAGGAAGAAGGGCAAACTCTTCTTCGGATCACCTACATACACTGTCACATACTGCGTTCTCTTGTTGGTAGATGCCATCGTAGCGAGGAAACTGCATGTAGGGGTTGGCATAGTCCCCAAAAATAGACGCCCAGTTGTGTTGATCCACTGTACCTTCCAGAAGACTACGCAGCGAATACCACTGAAACATTCTCCACACCACAAGGCAACTAGGTATTTGATTTCAGACGTTTCACGCCGTACAGGCCAACGGCCACATAATCGATGGGCCATGGAAGGTGATTCACCTGAAAAGGTCACCTGTCGTCAATCAGTGGACGTCAAGTCGTGGTACTGGTGTGCAAATTCCAGCTTAGGTCGCCGATGGACAGCAGTCAGCGTGAATGTATGAACACGGCGCCGGCTGTTGAGCTCTTACAAACGAACGTTAGCCGAACGGTCATTGAGAAGATCTGTTGGTAGCTCCTCGCTTCAGCTGGGTGGGCAGATGCTCATCAGTTGCGCGTCTATACGCCCGTGTACTTTCCGCAACCGTCGTCCATCCCCGCCGTATAGCTCCCGTGGTTCACCACAGTTGCCTCAGTGCCGGTTGATGTCAGATAAATAGCTCCATTTCCGCATTTCGACAACGACTGCACTTTTTTCCGCGTCCCCATGACACGCTGTGTATACCCTCCATTATTAATGGTGTCACCTGCCTGCTGTGAGCGGTTATTACACTTTGACGTCGAAGGGAGGCAGTGGTCACATTAATGTTACTAGACCGTGCATACTTGCCATCGGTGGAAACGGTAGAGACCATGAGCATCATAGGTTTAACGGTTCCGCCACTACGCCAACGTAACCACTGCCATGCAAGGTCGACCACTTAGGAAACTTCGAAAAAGGCAATGTAATAGGTCGCAGGGCAAGTCGATATCATTTCACTTTTGATAAACACTCAGATTGATTATCACCAACTACACTAAACCACTGCTGTGTCATCGCCTTTGTTCTGGATCGTTTCGCTCCGATATTCCCTGCCGATTACGTCGTTTCGCCCTAGTATACTCCCACGGGATTCTCGCTCTGTAAGCAGCGCTCGACTACAAGTGATAGACACGAAAACGTTTGCATTGAATATCTGATCTATCGTGATCTATGTCTTGTGAAACACTCTGAATTTGCTCACATTCTCTTAAATGTCTCTGATTTCATCTTTTGACAGACGTCCAACTAATTGAATAGTTTCAAGTGCCATTTCGTTCTACGTCGTATGTTTCCTTGTGGACATTTATTTTTTCCGGATACAAGAATACGGCGAATATAGTCATCGGCAACATAATTGAATAGCAGAATATGCGTTTTATAACTACTCGTGGGCCCTTGATAACTGTTTTTCCAGGATTTGTGTTCTTCGCACTATCCTGTTTCTCATTGTTCTTGTATGTGGGAGGGACCCAAGAGATGAGCCAGTGACACCAGTTGCGTACACATAACATAAAATCTACTTGGTCATATGGCCCCTGCACTGTGTCACATTGTGGTATGTTGGGTGTGCGGAAGCAAACGGCGTTTCTTGAGGCAATGCAGGAAAAGTACATGGTTGGGACGAGGAAAGCCATGGGTGACAGGGAAGTTTGTCAGTGTAGATCGTAGTCAATTGTAGACACAGTTTATGGTAAATAAATAATAATTTAGTGTATATGGTATCTCTGTACGAAGTGGAGTGCTACATTTATATAACTTTTTGTCAGTGTTTTGTCTTTTAGTTACTGAGCTCAGCTGTGCATGTATAGGGTGTAACTAAATTCCCTCTACAGATGTTGAGGATTTGTAGTGGGGACCTACACGAATAAGTTTAGCACGTTTAGCATAGAAACTCATGGGAAACGTACCGTTTTCCCTTTATACGCCAGATAACAAAACACATGTTCAAATTTCCCGCGTTTACGGAACCACTGACTAGTGTATCGCGTATATTCCCCCGCCTTGCACCCGAAAGACTGCAGTCTGTAGGGTCGCATGAAAAGCTTGATTTACGAGACCTCTGCGGCGTGCGTTGTGGCTGCAGGGGGTGCTAAAAGACTAGGGGAGGTGATCGTGTGTATCACGACATTTTGCGAGGTACTGTATCTGTGTTGATGCCGGTGGTCATCACATGGAGCCGTACTTGAAACTGGACCCAACGACAAGCAGCAGGAATCACAGACCAACGTGGGTTGTGGTACCTCACGCGTAGTGGGGAAATGGTGCATTTCTGAGTTGCTACACTAAACTTAACCATCTTGGTCCCCATTACTGCTCCTCAAAGCCTGGAAAGTTAATTTAGTTACAGTTCGTATATTATAGGTATGTCTGTCATTGTGTTGCATATATGCGAAAGAATTACAAACGTACGTTATAGAAACTGTAGCACCACCGCTTAGGATAGGGAAAGTTAGATTTGTGCGATACTCTGAGCACAAGTTACAACCAGGTGCGGGCCGGATTGCAGTAAGTTACGTTGATCAGCAGTTACGAAGTGGAATGGAGGCCACAGGACCGCCGAACCGCTGAAAAGAGTAAATGCAGAGGTTCATATGTCACAAGCTATAGGCGGAAGGGGTCCACTAGCCCAACTGTGTTGTGGGGCATACGTGACTCGGAGCGATGCGTTAGCGAAACAGAGGCACACAGCCGAGTATCAATAGGTGTTGTTTTCTATCGAGATTCATTGAAGTGTGACAGCTCTCCTGGATGGCGGGGCGTGTCGCACAACCAGCTAAATGCGGCAAAAGATGGGGCGACAGTGTCCCAGTCCACGGTGGGTCGTTGGTTCGACCCTCTGAGGCCAATGTGAGTCATTCAAGTGTGGCAGCTCTCCTGGATGGCGGGGCGTGTCACACTACCGGCGACACACGGCAACAAATGGGGCGACAGCGTCCCAGTCCACGGCAGGTCGTTGGTTCGACCCTCTGTCGATGACACGGGGTCCACAGTCAGCCAGGGCGGGCCACTCTTCGGGTCGCTACTGTTGGCAGTCGTCTCGTCTCCCGACACACGCTGGAGACTTACAAGGCGAGGGCCGCAGGTTCGGACGCCGGAACGGGGGCGGTCGTTGCCGCTATGTTCCCAGCTACGCCAGCCAAGGAAGAAGCAGCAGCGGGGCCGGCCTACAGCTCCCAGCGGAGCAGCGCGGTATCAATGAGGTCAGTGGCCGCTGAGTCGGCTGCTGGCGCAGCCATCCTGACATAATCGGTACTCTATAGCTGTCGAACAAGGCCGGCAACGACCGCCCCCGTTCTGCAGTCCGAACCTGTGGCCCTCGCCTTTTAAGTCTCCGGCATGTGTCGGGAGACGAGACGGCTGCCCGCAGTAGCGACCCGAAGAGTGCCCCGCCCTGGCTGACTGTGGACCCTGCGTCGGGCTCAGAGGATCGAACCAACGACCCGACGTGGACTGGGACGCTGTCGCCCCATCTGCTGCCGTGTGTCGCCGGTAGTGTGACACGCCCCGCCGTCCAGGAGAGCTGCCACACTTGAATGACTCTCGTTGGCCTCAGAGGGTCGAACGAACGACCCGCCGTGGACTGGGATACTGTCGCCCCATCTGTTGCCGCATGTACCTGGTGGTGCAACATGCCCCGCCGTCCAGGAGAGCTGTCACACTTCAATGAATCTCGTTAGAAAACAAAACATATTTATACTCGGCAGTGCACCTCTATTTCGCCAAAGCATCGATCCGAGTCACGTACGCCCCACGCCCCGGTTGTGCCAGTGGGCCTCTTCTGCCTATAGCTTGCGACATGCGAACCACTGCGTTTACTCTTTTCAGCGGTTGTACAACCCTGTGGCCTCCATTCCACTTCGCAACAGCTGGTCAGCGTAACTTACTGCAATCAAGCCCACACCTGGCTGTAATTTGTGCTGAGAATATCGCAACAAACTATCTTTCCCTATCCTAAAACGGTGGTGCCGCTACAAGACGTTTTGTTTAGGGAATAGGGTAAAGGAACTAGAGCCGTGCGCGCGAATGTTTCCTGTTGTGTAAATCGAATATCGATAGCTGCAGCCCTGCTGCCCATGTCTTTCGCCATTGCCTAGGAACGAGACCAGCTCGTCCCGCGAAGTGGCGGAGCAGTGGACGCTTGCGCTCCTATTTACGCCTGTGTGCTGGGTGCTTTGAGGAGGCAGTTGAATTGACTGAATGGAGGCACTTGGTGCCGTTGGTGAGTAGCGTTGGCCGCGGCATGTTTTCCCGTCTGTTTTCATTAGGTTTGGATACCGATTTCTTCAAGTTTTCCATCTTAGGATCTTATGCTTTATTGCACCAAACAGACGGAAGTCGGAAGGTGCGAGATCGGGGCTGCAGGGTGGATGGGGAAGAGCAGTCAAATGAAGTTTTGTGAGCTACTCTCCGGTGTGGAGGCTTGTGTGAGGCCTTGCATTGCCATGGAGAGGGAGAAGTTTGTTTACATTTCAGAGTTGATCGTCTGCAACCTCATTGAGGACGTCAAACAGAATAACCCCTTCTTAGTACCTGAAGACCGTCGCCATGACTTTATCAGCTGAGTTTGCTACTTTGAACTTTTTCTTAGAAGGAGAGTCTGTGTAGCGCCACTCCGTTATTTGCCAATTTGTTTCCGGTTCCAACTGATGACCCATATTTCATCGCCTGTGACGATGTTCGACAAGAAATTGTCACTATCAGCCCCGTAAAGCGCAAGGAATTACGCAAAAATGATCCAACATTTTGCTCTTAATGGTCTTCTCTTAGACGTGGAGCGTGTCAGCACTAGCAACAGAGGCGTCCAGTTCTGCAGCGAGGAGTTTGATTGTGATCCGTCGATCACCTCAAATGAGAGCGTCTCCACGTTTCAAAATTTAAGGAGTCGCAATTGGGTGCCGGCACGCAGATGGGACAGATTTGCGCAGTCTTGCTGTGATGATGACAGGTGCCTAGCCCAATGACTGACCGTGCGTTTGTTCACTCCCAGGTCTCCGTAGACATTCTGCAAGCGGCTATAAACAAATGTGATGCTCTGGTTTTCCGCCGAAAGAAACTCAATGACAGCTCTCTGCGTGAAACACACCTCCGTTACAGACACCATTTTGACATGTAGCGGCGCCATCTGTCACAATTTCATGAAAGTATAGGAGCTGAAATGGGAATTTTCTGCGATGCCCCACAGCAAATTCTGCATTTTCTGAACCGAAATTATCCGAAAAAGAAATAGGTCGCATTGCTTACTGAGCGCCACTCATAATAAAGAGTTCACATGCTCGTCGTCTGTCTTGCTCCATCCACCTTCTAACCACGCCGGCCTCCCTTTGCCATTGCCAACTGATCGGATGCACAATGACCAGGGGGAGAGAGGGACCGCCATCGTAACAGCTAGAAGAATGTCTGCTCCACCTCCATAGCTGTCACTGCACACCATACCTGTCAATGTAAGACGAAGACCCACAGAACAATGTCTTTTAATTCTATTTAATTTGATGAACACCACAGTTGTGTTTGTAGACTTATTAATATTTCAACCTCAAGAGAGCTAAGCTGCACAACATTGTGATGGGAGCATTGCCTCTAGAAAGAAAAGTGTTGTTGAACTGTACGTAGGACAGAAAATGGTTCTATGCTACCTGTTATTATGGTTTAAATGTAACAAATGGGACCTCAGGTCCTTAAGATGGAGGAATTAGTCACATGCTTTCGACGACAAGATGAAAATTTAAAAATATTCGCAGTGGAATGAAAGACATTAATCACAACGATAATGAAAACTGTGCTTAAGGTTATTATTCTAAAGATTATTATATAAAAAGTAATTCATTCGCCACTTGCTTTTTTATGAAAATAGCCAAAGGTCACGTAAGAATGAATACTGTGTACCTTTTAGTAAAGAAATTAATTTCGTAGGAAAGACGTATTTTATTTTTTCAGATATTTGAGAAAATTGCCGGCCGATGTGAACGAGTTGTCCTAGGCGCTTCAGTCTGGAACCACGCGACCGTTACTGTCGCAGGTTCGAATCCTGCCTCGGGCATAGATGTGTGTGATGTCCTTAGGTTAGTTTGGTTTAAGTAGTTCTAAGTTATAGGGGACTGATGACCTCAGATGTTAAGTCCCATAGTGCTCAGAGCCATTTGAACCATTTGAGAAAATTACACTCCTGGAAATGGAAAAAAGAACACATTGACACCGGTGTGTCAGACCCACCATACTTGCTCCGGACACTGCGAAAGGGCTGTACAAGCAATGATCACACGCACGGCACAACGGACACACCAGGAACCGCGGTGTTGGCCGTCGAATGGCGCTAGCTGCGCAGCATTTGTGCACCGCCGCCGTCAGTGTCAGCCAGTTTGCCGTGGCATACGGAGCTCCATCGCAGTCTTTAACACTGGTAGCATGCCGCGACAGCGTGGACGTGAACCGTATGTGCAGTTGACGGACTTTGAGCGAGGGCGTATAGTGGGCATGCGGGAGGCCGGGTGGACGTACCGCCGAATTGCTCAACACGTGGGGCGTGAGTTCTCCACAGTACATCGATGTTGTGGCCAGTGGTCGGCGGAAGGTGCACGTGCCCGTCGACCTGGGACCGGACCGCAGCGACGCACGGATGCACGCCAAGACCGTAGGATCCTACGCAGTGCCGTAGGGGACCGCACCGCCACTGCCCAGCAAATTAGGGACACTGTTGCTCCTGGGGTATCGGTGAGGACCATTCGCAACCGTCTCCATGAAGCTGGGCTACGGTCCCGCACACCGTTAGGCCGTCTTCCGCTCACGCCCCAACATCGTGCAGCCCGCCTCCAGTGGTGTCGCGACAAGCGTGAATGGAGGGACGAATGGAGACGTGTTGTCTTCAGCGATGAGAGTCGCTTCTGCCTTGGTGCCAATGATGGTCGTATGCGTGTTTGGCGCCGTGCAGGTGAGCGCCACAATCAGGACTGCATACGACCGAGGCACACAGGGCCAACACCCAGCATCATGGTGTGGGGAGCGATCTCCTACACTGGCCGTACACCACTGGTGATCGTCGAGGGGACACTGAATAGTGCACGGTACATCCAAACCGTCATCGAACCCATCGTTCTACCATTCCTAGACTGGCAAGGGAACTTGCAGTTCCAACAGGACAATGCACGTCCGCATGTATCCCGTGCCACCCAACGTGCTCTAGAAGGTGTAAGTCAACTACCCTGGCCAGCAAGATCTCCGGATCTGTCCCCCATTGAGCATGTTTGGGACTGGATGAAGCGTCGTCTCACGCGGTCTGCACGTCCAGCACGAACGCTGGTCCAACTGAGGCGCCAGGTGGAAATGGCATGGCAAGCCGTTCCACAGGACTACATCCAGCATCTCTACGATCGTCTCCATGGGAGAATAGCAGCCTGCATTGCTGCGAAAGGTGGATATACACTGTACTAGTGCCGACATTGTGCATGCTCTGTTGCCTGTGTCTATGTGCCTGTGGTTCTGTCAGTGTGATCATGTGATGTATCTGACCCAGGAATGTGTCAATAAAGTTTCCCCTTCCTGGGACAATGAATTCACGGTGTTCTTATTTCAATTTCCAGGAGTGTATGTGAGCTGTGAAAGTAAGTGTTTATCCAACTGTGGGACCATGTGACGTTAAATAACGGCATTTTTTGAAGAAAGTGACGAATAATAAGTGGAAGAGATGCAACTGACAGTATTTTGAGAAAATTATACTCAAAGGTAATGATTTTAAAACTCATTAAAATGACTGCAGTAGAGAAAATTTTTCAAACAAATCCATCTGAGAACGCACTGTATAGCACATCTACAGTCCTCTCAGTCACCATGTGTCGGACACGTATATGTTCATCCGTGACAGTCTTCCAACAAGAAGAGAGACAATTAATATACTGAAAAAATCAGAAAGGTTTCAGGCACTTAGTGCTCTTCCTGAGGTTAAGGAAAGAAAATTTCTTTTAAGCAATTGAAAGCTGATTATTTCGATAAATACAGTTTCAGCTGTTGAACATGGATAAAATACTAAACTTAACGTCAATCCAGACACAAAAAATCATGTACCTACCGAAGGAAAACAAACTGAAGGCTCTCAGGACATCCAACCACATCCATTCTAATAAGGAGTGTGTCACCAATAAGGACCACAGCAAAATGCGTCTTATTGTTGATACTAGCAAATAATACGATAGTTATAATCTTCTATAGAAAGGCACTAAGTGCCTGAAACCGGTTAAGGAAATAAAACATCCTTCCTGCAACTGGTTGCTGATTATTTCGATATATGGAACTACAGTTGCTGAAGCTGGATCAAATGCTAGACAATTAGTAATACATTACCGGTCCATATAATTACAGAATCGGGACCCTTTCCCACTAACCCACTCATGGATGCTTTCGTTTTGAAGCTATTCAAAAAATTTTCAAATGTGTGTGAAATCTTATGGGACTTAACTTCTAAGGTCATCAGTCCCTAAGCTTACACACTACTTAACCTAAATTATCCTAAGGACAAACACACACACCCACGCCCGAGGGAGGACTCGAACCTCCGCCGGGACCAGCCGCACAGTCTGTAACTGCAGCGCCGTAGACCGCTCGTCTAATCCCGCGCGGCTTGAAGCTATTAACTCTGTTTCGAGCTGCCTCTTACTTCAATTGCAGACGACCCTGAATTAAAATGCTCAGGAAACCAGAACAAACAGTTACCTGAGATACTGAGAAAATGAAATCCAGAATCAGATTTTAGACGGACGCAGTCATTCAGAGAAAAGTTGATAATCTGCTCCCAATGACGGCAGCTGTTAGAAAGTACGTAAAATTTTAAACAGTTTCTACTTCTTCCTCGTGAAGGCTTAGGGAGGCAATGAGGACTGATTTGCGATGGCTGTAACAGTGGCAGGATGTGAAACGCACTCTACAAAAGACGTTGTCAGCTGTCTGTCTAAATTGGTGGTATTTGCCTCGTGGTTGGCGACTGGCATTTTTTTTGGGATCAGAAAGTGACTGAAGTGCAGCAGTGCATCCCAGGCCATAGAAGTCTGAAGGGCATACACCGCCGCCACTACCCTCACCACCACATCAGCTCGCTTGCATCCAAATCTTCCGACATGAGAGGACGGCGACATGTTGATGCTTTGCTGTAGACATTTTTCACCTTGCGGTTAGTCACAGCTAGCCTGTTCATTGCCATGAGATGAACTTCATTTACTCTTATAACGTACGGATTACGTAACAAGCTGATAATACTTTGAGAAAATTATATTCAATGACTTTAGTAGAAAACATGATTGAAACTTCTTTACTTTCTTGGTTGTAAAGAGAGCGATGAGTTGTCGGCTGCTGTGCAACTTTGTAGAGCTCACGATGCGTGCGTGGTATATAGAGATGCTGAAGTCTAGTGAGGGCTCTGGTAGTGCTTATTGGGTGTCACGAAGCAAACAAGGCCTACACAAGCTAGATCCGCACTCCACTATTATGGCAGCCGACTTGATTACCATTTTGGAAGCCCTGTTATTCGCTCAGGTGTCTACAGTAGACACAATAGCCACCATCTCTGACATTACGGCAGCCCTATAACTGTTTTAAAACAATGATAGTTTCACCATACCCATAGTTGCAAAAATTGTCAACGCTGTGTTTCGGGTGTGGAGGTACTGTCTCAACTACGTGACGTTATGGATGAAAGGTGACTCTGGGATACCTGGAAATGAACAAGTAGATGTCTTGGCAAAGCAGGCATCTTTGCAGGAGCTATTAAATATGATGAACTCTCTCTCTCAGACATGACACACATGGTCGGAGAGCGGTTGTCCTCGGACTGGCGAGATGAATGGTAATATTAAAGACAGTCACTGCGAACTTGTTCAGCCCTCGATTCCAAGAGTACCGTGGTATAATGAGGCACAAAGATCAAGGAGATATACCACGATCATAGCTAGGTTGAAATTTTATTACTGTATCTTCAATAAACACATCTGTCGCCTCAACTAACCGCCACCCCTCTATGTGTGTACAGAGAGGAAGCAGACCCAAGCCATATATTCTACGATGTCCTCTGTACAAATATCACTAAACGTCCCTGCAAGTAATCTTCCGGCTCTTGGTCATCCGTTCCCAAGCAGCCGCCAAACATTATTTGCATACAACAGAATAGAAACACGTAAGTTACCTTCATTAGAGTGCACTCAACGACTGTGATATGACTCTCAAGTGACAGAGCACAGCAAGCAATCGTCCTTTTCTTTCACGTTTTATTAGGCAAGTCTAGGTTTCGGCTAGTGCATAGCCATTATCAACGCACTATTTCATAGTATAAATGCATGTCCTTTTACGTCAGTCCCCTGTTGTTCGGGCTTCTGTCACAGTTCCTTCAAGACTGCTATGGCAGCCCTATAACTGTTTATAAACAATCATAATAGTTTTACCGTCCCCATAGTTTCAAAAATTGTCAACGCTGTGGACAGAAGCACGAACAAAGTGAGACTGACGCACTAGGATGTGCATTGATACTATGACTTTGTGCATTGATAATGGCTAGCCATAAGCCGAAATCTAGATTTGCCTGAAAGAAAAGGACGACTGATTGCTGTGCTCTATCATTTGAAAGCATAAGCTTCTATAAGTGTTCGTCAAGAATGAAAAAATCAATATACAGCTCCCTGCGCTGCTTATCTAACGCTCTTGATACCCAGAATGCCAAAGGAAGATCGAAGCTCAGTTACCTGATTATATCCCCAAGTGCTACTCTGCAGGATATGCAACGCTCGTCCTCTGACTGAATGTCAATACGTGCCTTTTTTGCGTGTCTGTCTGTGAATACTGTTGTATGTTCATGTGTGGCATACACAGCTTTGGTTCTTGTAAATTGTTCTCCTATTGCATATACATGGTACTTACAGAGAAGCACAAATATTCACTCCTCTATCAGCAGCTTTTGACACAGTTCTCACAGGACATATAAACAACATTTTATTGTTAATTTGGATATATAGTGATTAATGTGGACTAAATTGGTAATATCCCAAATGTGTACCATCGGCGATATATCATTTCTTGTTATTTAATCAGTAGGATTTTTATACTTCACTATCACTGTGAATCCAGTGTTTCGTTTTCGTCTTGTTTACTCGCTTTCGTATACACTGATTGCAAATCTTGTTACAAGTCAAATGAGTCTCTTGTTAATCCTATGTTACGACTCAAAATAATATCTACATTGAATTGTAAAAACAAATTGTAACATAGTATTTCATGAGTTGGGATGGCTATATGAACACATTCCAAAAGCCGACAAAATTAAAGCAAAATAGTAAAATAACACTTTGTATGACTGTCCGTAACTCAAAGGCAATCGCATTTGCTGGAATAGAAAGGCATCTGGAGACATGCCATGACGTGTTCAGGAAGCTCATATTGGTTGGAACACACACATATTCTGCAGACTATTTTCAAAATTTTAGACACAAGTGGCCGTACTATCAGCGTCTCCAAGTATCCAATAGTCATTAGACTTTGCACCAAGTTGTCACAGAGTAACAGAAATATTATCAGATGAAACATTTCACCAAATGGTGTCTGTATCTAATGCAACACAGAATTAGAAACTCTAACAGGTGTTGTGAACGTGTATCAGTACAGCATACACCAGGGTGAAAGGAATGTGTTTGTTATTGTCACACAGTAGCAGAATTCTGGAACGTCAACCGTCACTGTTGTCCCATGAAAAATAAGTACATCGTAGAGGAGATCTAAGGAAATTTAGAATAATACAAAAATTCAAACTCTTATTTAAGGTTATGTCCATAAACATGCGAAGACATCTTGCGGTACTCGATACGCATCTGGAGTTAAACCCATTGGTTAAATAAGACAGGTGACTTCAAAAAGCGTTAAGAAATGGGATAAACATATAAAGTGAGGTATATAAAGGGCAAACAAAGCTCTCCAGCTTATTATGAGAGAGTTGTAGCAGACTGTCGCACGTTTCCAACCAAAACTTTCATGTGACATAATAATCAATAATAATTAAATAGCTAAAAATGTAGGTCACCAACAAGTAGGATCGAAGGAAAACATGTTAAAATTCATTGCATTGTTGCTGCTGCTGGAAAACACCAATTAAGACAGTAAGATAATCTACATGGGAGTAGCTGAAAGAAAGAGCACCAAAATTAAGGATTAGATATAACATATTCCTACTGATTCAATATGACGTAGAAATTAAAATATTCCACAGTAGTTGTCACCGCACTACATTCATGCGAATAGAAAGTTGAAGGAATCTGCAAAAAGATATAGGACTTGAATGAAGCGAAAGCTATAGAATATATTATGTATTTTCTGGCTGAAGAAGAATTTGCTATGTAATTCTTTCATTACCAACTACTGGCTTTGCAGACAATCGTGTAAGGTCTGTAGGTTCTTCAAACATAATTTTTTGGCAAGATGTTGCCATAGTTTATTGATATATATTTATGAAACTTTGAAAAATGAAGATATGTGTTGCATAAAGAGACCTCTGCGAATGCAAAACTGTAGAATATAATATGGTAGTATACACTGACTTACATGTTCAGCAAATCCCTGTAGAATATATAAACTGAAAAGAAAAATAATTCATCGTTAACGTAGTTAATAAATATTTAGATATTTCAAGATCAGAAAGGTAATATTATTTATACCAGGTTAGGAATGGCTCATTTTGAACATGACTATTAACAGAAATGAACGTTGAGCGTGTTACTTTAACAGAAATTATATAAAAATTGAAATAAAAAAGAACGACATCGGTATAAAATCCATTGTTTCTCGATCTCTGGATTACTTGGTGGGAAACCTGATAATATTTTACCCATAGCGTTGAGAATGCATATCCCGAGGATACGACCCGTCCCAACGGGTCTCGCGTTTTACCTCAATATATTGATATTTATAGGAGACTTACGCTCCAAACAAGTCTCAGGAGCTGTGTGTTAACAACTCCTGAATGGATTTAAGATCTCCTTTTCTTTGCAAGAAGCAACTTTATATTGCTTACTGAAGGGAGATTACACCCTAGATATTAGGACCATATTTAATTTACCTTTGGAGCGGAACGTAACAATTTGGTTTATGATCATTGTAATCAATTATTCTGTTAAATTAGTATGACAATGAATAAATAAACGAACGTTACCGTGTACTGCATTTAGACGTAGTATCTTTTCCTTTGTGGTTAAAAAGCAGAAGTGACTAATTGCTGGACTTCCGTGTTTCAGATCTAGTGAAAGTAGGAAACCAGCATGAGGATACCTGAACCAAAGTGCCAGGAGGAATAGCATATTACGAAAATTTACTTACTGCGGTTTACGGTCCAGTAAAAGGAACACATGGTGTTGCTTGAGAGTGTACTGGGTAAGACATTCAGTACACATACAGGGCTGGTACCTTCGGCAGCAACAACTGTTCCACCCAGAATGCGCAATGAGTCGTACTGAGCTGGGATAGCAGATAGAAAATGATACATAATTTCATGTTGCTCAACTCACAGTGCCATAAGAAGTGAAGTGTGAGACATACTTTCCCGATATATCGCACTCAGTAAGCAAACAAAATGATTTATTTCTTATATTTTATTCATGTTTTTAGCGTAGGAATTGATTGCTGAAGTCTTGTTTCCTGTTTCATGTTAACCGAGACTGCAGTGTAGTGACATCCATCCACAGCGAACTGCAGCCAAGACATAGTGGAATGGTACAGTATTACATAGCATACTTTGGTCCTTCTGTGTAAGCAATACCATCTCTGTATTACACAACCTGCTCGAAATTTTATCATACATCACTGTGTAAACTATGTCGTTTCTACGAGACATATAACTGAATGAACATTTTCACATTAACTACGCTGAAATGAAATTAATTAAAATTAAAAACAGCTTTCTACCATTTCTCAGAAATATGTGAATGTTACATGCATAAAGCAATGTTGTAATACTGAAGACTGAATCAAGACAGGGCCGATTTTTTGATAGAATGAGGGAATCAAAATCTTACCGAACCACTGCAGTGCGTGTAATGTTACAAACTCTGTGCCAGAATCCATCAGTCGTAGTGACCGTCCTTCGCCAATCAATGGCCAAATGTTTTCATTGTGTGAGAGAGGTAGAGAGCGTGCTGGTCAGGGCTACCCAAGAACACATTTTATATTCAGATACAGAGTGTTTCACAATATTTTGACAATTTCAAATTGAAGTAAAGGACGCTAAAAACAAAATACTGCAACGGTAGCGTCGTATACCAGTAGTATGGCGTGTCAAGTTTCGTCTCAATTAGAGGTCAGTAATCATGCCGTACTGTTCGTAGCAACATCGCGGGCGTTCACGGCGGAGGGCTGTTTTCGCCACGGCGAACGTGTAGTGCACGTGCAACGCGCCCTTTGTAAGCATTTCAAGATTCAGCTGCTATATCCAATATCTGCTCATGGAAAAATATTGAACTTGGTAAGATTCTTCCGTACGACTGACCCTGCATCGAATCGAAAGTCGACTGGCCTTCGGAAAACCGTCCAAGTTCCGAGGACCTCGAGCCTGCGCGTAGTAGTTTACAGGTAGACCGTTGTTCGTTACGAGAACTTGGTTCCAGCAAGACGTCGCAATATGTCATTCATCCAATAGTTTCCAAACGCGGTTGTGTCGAATGGCCGCCTCGCTCCTCTGATTTAACCGTGCCAGAGTGTTACCTATGGGGATATTTGAAAGCGAAAGTGTACTCCGACCGGTCGAGAATCTTTCAACTGTTGAAAGGTCGAATTCACAATGAAATTTCAAGAATTCCTCCAGCAGCTACGATAGATGTGTTCAAAACTGGATGGAACGCATCGAGTGTTGTGTAGCCGCGAATAGTCGTCGATTGTACAAGTAGTAATTCACAATTAAACTGGAATTAATGTTGTACCTTGCGTCGTAAAATGTTCAACTTTGTTTCGCGATTCTTTTGTGTTTTATTCAAATTTGAAATCGTCAGAACTTAGTGAAAGATCATATAAATCAAGACTTACGGACAACAATCGGTCTTGCGTTATCTTGTTGAAAGGGAACATTACCGAGACTTGGAAGGTGCAGTATAGCTACAGGCCTTCACAGGTCAGAAATGTAAAGCCTGTTGTTCAAATTACTGACAGTGCGACCAGTACATGCTTCACATTGCGCCATGTTGTGGGCCCATATGACGATGGCAACATTTTTTCTCGCATAGAACCTCTCATTTAGCTGCTGTATGTGGGTACGTGAGTCGTCTGTGTCACTGCGGGCCACTCTGTCGGCGCATCCCTTTCTGCTGCCGCGTTAAGGATGCTGCAACAGTGGTCGCCGTGCGCACAATATGTAGTGCTCCAGACGCCATCTTGCTGTGTACAAGTCCATTTTCCGAACTCAAGATGCATGACGCAGTTGTACGTTCCTGCACGCCCGAGCAAACAGTGTGATTTCTTCTCGGCCTCTAGTCACATGGGGCCCCCAAAATCCTGAACGCCATTGAAAATGGCTTTGCTGAACCCATTGATTCCGTATTTCCAGATATGGGATTCCTAACAACGCCAGCAACAATACGAAAACACAATAAGTAGCAGTTTCATAAGATCACGGTTCCGCCAATGTCGAATTTCTTCTTCTTAAACGAGCCATGACACCATCCTCATACAAACATTTATAGATGACGGACCCACTCAGTAATCATTCCTAACATATATAGTGTTCATGTCATAATTCTGCCTGCTTTACATGGTTGCACTGAAACATTAGTTACCTGCGTAACACCGAGCGAGGTGACGTAGTGTTTAGCACACTGGACTCGCATTCGGGAGGACGACGGTTCAGTCCCGCTCCCGGCCATCCTGATTTAGGTTTTCCGTGATTCCCCTAAATCGCTCCAGGCAAATGCTTTCCTTTGAAAGGGCACGGCCAACTTCCTTCCCCGACCTTCCCTAATCCGAAGGGACCGATGACTTCGCTGTCTGCCGGCGGGGGTGGCCGAGCGGTTCTAGGCGCTGCAGTCTGGAACCGCGCGACCGGTCCTGCCGCAGGTTCGAATCCTGCCTCGGGCATGGATGTGTGTGTGATGTCCTTAGGTTAGTTAAGTTTAAGTAGTTCTAAGTTCTAGGGAACTGATGACCTCAGAAGTTAAGTCCCATAGTGCTCAGAGTCATTTGAACCATTTTGAACCTCGCTTTCTGGTCTCCTCCATCGAAACAACCCAACCCAACATGCATAACAAAGGATACTCCGTTCAAATCAGTTTAATGTTCGTTGAAAGTCTCCTTCATGCGATACGAATGATCAGCACTATAGCTGAAAATTAGTCTCATTCTAGATATTGTTGGACAAGCAGATCCCGTCCTTTCTTTTGGGGGGACCGTAAAATAGTACAAGTCTTTTGCGTATTGCATCTGTAATTTTCTCTGTTTAACCAAAGAATTCATTGTTCGGTCTCTTTTGGTTGATATTCTTGTAAATGGGTCCCATGACTGCGCTACCGACCTGTGGTGTTTTCTCTCCAGTTCTGTTAGGAGACATTTATTTGTATTCTGGGATAGGGTTTATGGTACATACGTTACTGGCTTCAGAACCGTTTCATAGAGATGTAACTTAGTGTTTCGCTAAAAGCATTTTCTTGTATATCGTGGGCGACACTTGGTAGATTATTTCAAGTTATATATCCGTTCCTTAAGTACTTCCCTTTCCAGCCGCTCATGATATCACCCACGTACCAGGTGGTTATAAATAAAGTGTATTTACTCACGGATACAGTGTATTCCAGCGAAACTAGGTAGATAATCTGAAGTATTAGTGCGGAACCGATTTACACTAGAAAAATATTAGTTCCAATTTTGATCACCAGGAGCAAACTTGGCGCTGTGAATGCTAGAAAGACGCAAAGAATGGGAACGGAAAGTGGGCAGGAAAGGTCAAACAAGTGAGGAAGGAATAATGTTTATTTCATTATAATCCACAGCTTTCACAGTTTGTTCCATAAGAGCGACGGAGGTGTCGACGAGCAGCTGCATCCGTAAAACGATGTGATCAACACTTGCTCGCAATAGTTTCGGTAAAATCTCGGTAACGATTTTCTGTACACTGCCCTTCGGACCAGGTAGAGACCTAATGTGACCCTGGTAAACGCGTTATTTTACATATCCCCAAGAGCTAACTGACACTTAGCTTCCGATCAGGTAATGTTGCAAGCCATGCATCTGGAAACACTCTGGAGATAATACGTTCGTGGAAGGTCACATTAAGAGCGATTGACATGAGGTGTGGCTCCACCTTGCATGAAAACAATGGTTTCCACACAGTAGCGCTCTTCCACAGTAGGAATCACATGCTGTAACGGTACGTGCACCTGACAGGCCCTCTGGGTATGTTCACTTCAAAGAAGAATGGACTGAGAATAAAGGTAGACCAGAACCACACACATATGAGGGGTACAATGGCTCTTCGTGAACAGCATGGACAACACATGGTTTGGCGCTACTCCAAAGTCTGCAGTTCCGTGCATTCGCTGCCTGTAGTGTGTAACGTGGCTTGTCACTCCATGGAATGTGCCTGGCTACATGTAATCAACTTAGATCCAGAAACGTTGCTTCGGATCATGAGGTTTCAGTTACTGTGCCATTTGTATCTTGTACGAATACCAGTGTAAAACAGACACAAAAGTTTCCGTTCTTTTAATCTTGGGATGAACAATTCTCGTGATACTGCAGGAGCACTAGCACTACACTGGGAAAGTGCAGCATGATCAGTTACAACAGCAGTAACCTCGTCAATAACTTCCACCGGGGCAGGACTCCTTCCTCTTCCTGATGCCACATCAACCTAAGGAATGTTTCCGAATTTCATCATCACGTTCTTTAAACCCTTTAACGACATTGGGCCACTCCTTTCAGTCGTCGATACTCTCTCAGTGCAGCACTGTAATTGCTGCCGTTCACATTAAACAGTTTCACTAACAGTACACGGTCTCTCTTATCGATAACCGTTCCGTTCACTCATGTTATGGCTGGTCAAATGACAGCTTGGACATCATAACGTCATGAAGACAATGTACGACGCCTGGTGGCCGAAACTGGAACAAACTGTTTCCCTAGCGTAAATCAGTTCCGCATTATTGCGTTAGCATACCCACCTAGTTTCACTGCCATACGATAATTACGACCCGTAATGGACCTCCGTGATTAGCTGCATTTTAACTGTAAGCACCTGGTACTCTGCTGATGTCTCCATATTTGGTCTGGAATTTTGGGTGGGGGAAGGGGGGGGATCATCTTTGATGTTAGTCATTAGTTCTGTCTTCTTCATATGATATCTGCAAGCCAGTTTGTTCATCGGTTTCCTGTAAGAGCTCTATTGGAATCCTGGCAGTTTCTCCGTCGTTCGAGAGAATGGTCATATCATTGGCAAAGCTAGACAGACTGCCATGATTCCCATGGATTTTGTTCTAATTCTCATCGTGCTACGTCGGTTCCCATCATTTCTTTAATACACTCTTCACGGTCCATAATAGTTAATCCATAAAATATTCTACGAGAAACCCTTTCATATTTCCTTTGAAGATGAATTCCTTGGAGACGTTAGAGTATCTTGTGGGGGCGGACGTGCCGCTCCCACGAGGGCGTCTGGAGGGTTTAATACTGGAGAGAGCAGCTGCACGTAGCGCGGCCAGCCACCATTTGTTACGGCGCGGCTGCAAGGTGCGCGTGCTTGGCCGAGATACCCGGCGAACTTGGTCCTTACGTGGGATTTGAGTTATCGACTGCCGTCGAGGGGGCCGTAGTCTGGCTTTGCTCGGAGCAGCTACGCGCCGGAGAGAGCCGCGGGGAAGGCTCCGTGACGAAATGGCGGTCGGGGAAAACGAAACCCGACGACCGAGTGCCCGCCTGTGTGCCACATATCCATAGCTACAGAGTGCGCCGTGTCCACACCAAACACTAGTACTATTGTGACCACCAAATCAGAGGTATGCTAGGCGATCACAGGTTACCTAACTTTTCTAGCTGACTTGCTACATTCTTTGTCAGTACAATTTATGTGAGGCAATACTGACGCTGTAACTTATCTTCGAAAAGTTGAAGAATTGATGTAGTATGTTTGTAGGATCTGTGGAGTTAGAGAGATATTTTGACACTATTGACGGCGTTATATCCACTGAAATTCTAAAGGTAATGAGGACAAATTACAGGGGGCAAAAGAGGAATGATATGAAGCTGTATCTTACGCCCGATGTTGTTTTGTCTACATGCTAAGGAATCTCAAGAGGACACAAAATAAAAATTTGGAATACAAATGAACGAAGTCCAGGAAGAATAAATGGAAACTTATAGACTTGAAGATGACACTGACATTCTGTCAAAGACGACAAATATGAGCACATTAATGGAATGTATAGTGATTTGGAAAGAAGATAATCAATAATGGAATGTAGTCGAACTAAATCAGAAGATTTTGGTGGAAAAAGATTAGGATTTGGGTTATTAAAAGCAGTAGATGACTTTTGTTGCTTAGACAGCAAAATAACTGATGATGATCGAAGTAGATAGGATGTAGTCGCAATAGCAAGAAAATCACTTCTGGAAAACGTAACTTTGTTAACATTGAATACAAATGTAAGCGTTAGGAAGACTTTTTCTGTATGGAGTGGAGCCTTGTAAGGTAGTGAAAGTAGAAAACACGCATTTGAAAAAAGATCAGAACAGAAGCTTTTGAAATATCAAGATTATTTGGGTAAATCGGATAAGTAATGTGGAGATACTGCACATATTGGAACTTGACTAAAATCAAGGATTTGTTGAAAGAATATACCCTGAGCCATCAAATAATCGTCGATCTGGTAATGAAGTGTAGGAGATAAAAATTTTAGAGGGAGATCGACACTTCAGTAAGCACGTTAAAGTGGTTCATCTGCTAATACCTTTTAAGTGATTTTTTGAGCAATCAAGAATCCACTAGTGAAAATTCTCTCAACACACTAGAAAAGATGAAAAGAACTGTGATACTTCAGTTACCGGCACTTTTAAATTAGAAATTACTCAATGGGTTTATGGCAAATGCCAAAATATTTTGGTAAATGGCGGTATCTGTATTACCATCAAGTTAATTCACCAGGTTGATATCACAGTCCATTGTAGGACTGAAAGAGGAAAGACAAGAGCGCTGTCATAGCACCATAAATTTCAGAGGTCTCCAATTTAGTCCAATGTATGTATGCTGCAAGTTAGCAATGTTGCCATGAGCAACAGCCTAACTCTTGATGCTTGCACGCTCAGGAAACTGAAAAGTGACAGGTAAATCGGCTTTACAAGGAACTCAGGCAATAATAGTACGCGGAGTATACTGAAAAAGCAATCCGTTTTCTCACTGAGGCCATAGTAGTATGGTGCCTCCTGTACTTCACCATTTCTATTCAGAAATATATTTGGCAGTAAACCTGTAGTTCCTAACAAAATTTCCCACATTTTCAAGCATTAATTTAAGAGTCTTTTATACTTAATTATTTTACTATATCTTTTTTCATCTTTAGCTAACACTTCAGTGCATCTTTTGCTCGTTTTTATTTTCCATTCCACTCTCCAATTCTCTTGATTTTCGGATGCAATTTAACTTGTTGATGTTACGTTATTTCAACAAATGCATAGCCGTATGCAATAGATGATGTGCCTGTTTTGTTGTATACCACACTTGCGAAGGATTATTTAACATAGAGAAACATCTCACGTAAAGTGAGGCTGTTACATTTTGAACGACAGGGACGAGTAGAATTAGAAATGATTTTGTTGTTGCCTTTCCAAAAGCATACTGATGGTTGTTCCCAAGAGCTAATATCACACGGAACACTATATTAGGACAGGTTCGACGAAAAGATGATGTGAAACAGAGAATAAGTTCGATTAGGGAAGGAAGAGTATGGAGGAACTCGGCAGTGTTCTTTTCAAAGGAAGTGTCCTACAGTTTGCCCTAAGTGTTTTAGAAAAATCACAAAAAATCTAAAAATGAAGTATCGTAGTTGACCTTAAATCCACAGTCCACAGTTATAACCACTGGGCCACTTCGCTCACGCAGTATTTGGAATTATAATTTGATTTGTTATCGAAATAAGCACCGTCTGCATCACAACTTTTATTTTACACGGAATCGGTTTCAGTCTGTGATGCACATCATCTTCAGGTCTAGGTTGTAACTGCCAACAACAATAATGATTTAACAGAACTCTAATATTAGGAACACTTGTCTCGTGGACAGTAGAAACAACAACAAAATATTATGAACTCAAACTGAACATGGCGCCGTAAATTGCAGTTCATCAACGTTGTTGAAGATAACGTAAGAAACAAGGACTTGGTGGAGAGAAAATTTGTCGTATCGTCACATGACATCTGCGTAAGTCATAGAAGAGTGCATTAAATCAGTGTAAAACTACATCTCAGTACGTAATTAAATAACAATTTAATAAAAATTGAGACTTAAAGGACACGTTAATGTAGATATTTCAGCGTGAATAATGCGTTACACAATAGTAGGTAAAAACAGATGTAAACTTACTGACCAGACACCGCCCCTTGCTTTTGTTTTTTGCCTACTATTGTGTAACTCACTATTAAAGCTGAAATATGTTGTTTAAGTCTGATTCTTTATGAAATTTTCGTTAGTTATGTACGGAGAAGTGTCCTTAGACTGTTTGAATGTACGCATCTATGACATACGCTCATGTCATGTGATTACATGAAAATTTTTCTTTCCACAACATCATTGTTTGTTATGTTAGTTTTACGAGACGTTGACAGATTGCGGCGCCATATATGTATGTGTAAGTTCATACTACTTACTATCCATGGGACAAGTGTCACTAATAACAAACTTCTGTAAAATCATCATTGTTGCTACCTTTTTGTTTCAACCTAGGCCTAAAGTCGATCTGCACCGCAGGTTGAAACCGGTGGTAGGTAAATAAAAAGTTGTTGTCCAGACTGTGTTTGTTTGTTTAATATAACAAAAGGGTCAATGTTCCTAAGACAATGCACCTCCATGAAGTGATGTATTAAAGAGAGCGTGGTGTACTTTCACTCTGCCACGTGTTCTCTTCTTGATGAGTTTAATTATGGTTACCACTTGGGATTCGATCTAACTATTACGGGATTTCAGGCGTTATTCTACTGGTATGTTGCTCGTGAGATACACATCTATTTCCTCCTTTAAGATGCAATTATGTTTCACATGTCAGGGGCTACCTAAAAGGATCCGTAGAGCAAACGTCTTTGTTGACGCCATCATTCTTCAAATACTCCTAATTCGTGATGGGCAGAAGTGAAACTAGAAAAACAATTCAAGAGATTTAAGTGGGTGAACATAATTCAACCATTTATCGTATTACCGGGCTTTGCCTGTGGTATGCAAACAGTCCATTATCTGATATGTATCTGATAAATTTCCACTGTCATTTCTTTCAGCACACACTAGTCAATGAACACATTTGTTTTAGGCTACCGAGATTAGATTTCTCCTCTGCAGAATCCTGTAACAGACACAACAAACAGCATGTGTTGATTTACATGCAATATCGTAGCAGAGTTGATGAGCGGTTGGTAGTAGAGAATTAGGTTAACATGTTACTAAAATTCTGGGAGTGTATGCATTCATTTATATATGTAGAAGGGTACAATAATGTACAACAATGAAAATCTCGCTGGGTGGTAGCACTGCAACACTGACATTCAGAAAAAAACAACCTACTTCTTAATACGTGAGGTTCTTTAGTTACTTCAGAAATCTGGTATTTCTGGAAACAGAAATATGATTGTTGAACTTTTACACTTTTCTCTGGAGGATCTGCATCTGGAAAGCGTCAGTTATTCATGTAAAGTTAAGTATTCCTAGAGAAGAGTGGAGGTACTCATCGTGTGCGCCATGCAACATTCACATTTATACATCGATGCAGTAGCAGTCCCTTTTGCAGTAACACCTTCGTGCGTTGCCAACACATATGTTAAACAGGCGTGAGTTCCTTTCATTATCCAGGAAGCGCTGTGAGAGATGTGCGCAGCATTTCATTCATAAACCATATAACTGAAAACGAAAAAATAACTTCAGAGGGCTTCCGTTCGTGACAGAGGTCATGCAGTGACTTTCGATGAGAGGAGGGCCGTGAATAGAAGGATCATGCACAGGCAACGTTTCCTAAACATCATCGTACATGAAAAATAAATCTGATGCACTCACGCGTGACAAATTCTTATTATATCTTGCTTCTTACTGATCACTCTTGACTGATAATTTTACGATGGAATCATTACAAAGCGCTTGTGAAGTAGTTGAAAAGTTTCCTTCTACATTTTTTTTATTTGCCTAAACGAAATCATTGTTTCTTGATTGTAATATTACGTTTAATAGCAACTTCGACACTGCGACGAAACAGAGATTAGGAAATGTTGCCCATAAGCATCTGGAGAGAGAAGAGGACAAGGGGTTGGGTACACAGACATTCACATTCCTCCACCTGTACACAGAAACGTTTGGGTAACAAGTACATGCAGGATACGTGCGACACTTAAAAACAAATACCAATAATGGAACGAAAGTCAAGCAAGGGATTTCTAGCATTGTAGCGTGAATCATGAACACATATCGCGTTCTTTGCTAAAGAACTGGAATTTGTATTTTCCATGTGATCTTTATGAGTGTTTCTGGAATGTAATCTTGAGTTGCTTGTATGTTTTCTGCGCTGCACAACCGAAATTCATATATTTTGATAATGGTCATTTCTCGTTACATGTTAATATGTTAAGTTCCTATGTTACAATTTTATGTTTACAGCATATCATTCGGCTTGCAAACATGCGTGAAAGTCTTCAGTGGTAGACATAATTGTCTACATCAGTACTAATACCAACAAGCCTATAGCTCTATTATGAGAATTTACACACTATCAATACTCACGTGGCCTTTCATCAACGAGATGTGAGGTATTCACTCCTGTGATAGCCTACAATGCTTTACACCAAGTAATTAATTTCGATATATGAGTACAACCAATATTTCAGTCACATCCAGCCAACATATCAAATCCGCTAAGAAATTGTATGGAGTCGACAGTCAATATGCCTGTTTGTTCAGCTTGTATGTGGTGTTTCTATTTTTACATAGAGCTACGAAACTTTTTCTCTTACTTTCTGAGTGTGCCACATATACAAATATTGGTTCGATGCTATTGAAATATCTTGACAGAAATTAATTCTCTGGTATAAAACAGCTTGTATGTGGTGTTTCTATTTTTACATAGAGCTACGAAACTTTTTCTCTTACTTTCTGAGTGTGCCACATATACAAATATTGGTTCGATGCTATTGAAATATCTTGACAGAAATTAATTCTCTGGTATAAAACATCTTGGTCTGTAACTCGAATAAACATATTGACCAATATTCCATTTCTTTCGTGTTTCTGGAATTATGCTTACGTTTGTTTCTATTCTGCCGATTTCAATAACTTTTTTCATTTCAGAGGTCGGTGTGATTTTTGTGGTGCTAGCGATGTGCTCTGGTGTAAGCAGTTCGTGGCGATGGTGGTGGGTGTTCCTGGACGGAGGTTAGTTGGGAAGACAGACAACAGAAAAACTTGGCGGATGAGCTGAGTGAGTATGTGTGTGTGTGTGTGTGTGTGTGTGTGCGTGTGTGTGTAGTTACAGTAAGTTCGGTGTTTCTTTCAGAACTATTGGTACTCTTGATTTTGTGATATTTTATACGAGTCGAGCATTTGCGCCATGATAATTATCATTTGATAATTCACTTGTTTATGGCAATGAAAAGTGCATATTATGTTTGCTCTACCAGGAGTATCAAAAAATTTCTTTTCTTTACTTCGGCATTTATTTGTATGCGCTTATAGAATCATGTGATGGTGTGAGAATGTGACATCAGTAACTAAATATTGTACTCTGTTAGATGTATTTGGCGGTTTTGTCGTCACGCTTTTTATCAGTGGTGTATGCATGTATGTGTGTGTGTGTGTGTGTGTGTGTGTGTGTGTGTGTGTGTGTGTGTGTGTTTGTGTGTGTGTAAACATTTACAGCAACTGAACACTCCCTTTGACTTGGTATTTGATTACAGCGACACAGTGTGTAGAGGGAGGGAAAAAAGAAGTAGAACACATAATGTCAGGCAAAACAGTGAACGCAGGGCTGCAGATGAATCCAGGTTGCCATCCATTTGTTGAGAAAACATGCACAACACGTGCAGGCCACGTGGGCACACCACACAGTGGAGGGCACAGACAGGCTCCGTGGCGTACCTTGGGGCGAGCTTACACTAGAGCCAAGCGGACTGGCGTTAGATATAAGTTTGCTCGCAGGAGTCCTCCCTGCTCGGCCGATGGTGATGGTGGTGGTGATGGTGGTGATTGTGCTGACGGAATGAATAATATTTTCCAGCTCCCATCTTCTGCAAACATAAAAAATGCACCAAAAGGAAACACATCAATACAACAATAATAGCCAAGCCGTTGGTAACACTCGTGTGTAACTTAACCATATGGTAATCTAGATGTTGTAACGTTATCACTACAAATTACGCTTAGATTAAAAGTATAGTATAACCATAAGATTCTCAATATGGCATCCACGTCATTTGTCTAGCATCCTTACTTGGCTGTTTAACTGTTGGCTGTAAATTACGAAGATGCTGAGTAATCTATGAATAGATGTCGTGGATAATAACAATTTTTACTCAGTACGTACCTATAAATGCATTGGAATGCAAAAAGTATGAAGCAAAGTAACTTTCACATTATGTGTCACTGCCAAATAACACAGCTCCGATGAAACTTGGACCACACACAGAAGGCTCTGTTACACTATAGGTAACTGAAGGAAATATGTAATGAGACGTACAGAAATGACGCTTTTATTGAAACCCAACCAGTAAAGTGAAGTCACCGCGATTTATGATGGTCTCCTGGACGTTGGAAAAGGTAGGAAATGCTTCTTAATGGGGCGTGTGATCACCACAAACAGCAGTGCATGATCTGCAACTTGATCCTAATCTGACCACAAGATTCGTAAGAGATTCTTGTGGGAGGGCGCTCCAACGCGGTTGGCAATTCCTGGATAGACTCTGGTGCATGTGGACGCGCTGAAATACACTCCTGGAAATTGAAATAAGAACACCGTGAATTCATTGTCCCAGGAAGGGGAAACTTTATTGACACATTCCTGGGGTCAGATACATCACATGATCACACTGACAGAACCACAGGCACATAGACACAGGCAACAGAGCATGCACAATGTCGGCACTAGTACAGTGTATATCCACCTTTCGCAGCAATGCAGGCTGCTATTCTCCCATGGAGACGATCGTAGAGATGCTGGATGTAGTCCTGTGGAACGGCTTGCCATGCCATTTCCACCTGGCGCCTCAGTTGGACCAGCGTTCGTCCTGGACGTGCAGACCGCGTGAGACGACGCTTCATCAAGTCCCAAACATGCTCAATGAGGGACAGGTCCGGAGATCTTGCTGGCCAGGGTAGTTGACTTACACCTTCTAGAGCACGTTGGGTGGCACGGGATACATGCGGACGTGCATTGTCCTGTTGGAACAGCAAGTTCCCTTGCCGGTCTAGGAATGGTAGAACGATGGGTTCGATGACGGTTTGGATGTACCGTGCACTATTCAGTGTCCCCTCGACGATCACCAGTGGTGTACGGCCAGTGTAGGAGATCGCTCCCCACACCATGATGCCGGGTGTTGGCCCTGTGTGCCTCGGTCGTATGCAGTCCTGATTGTGGCGCTCACCTGCACGGCGCCAAACACGCATACGACCATCATTGGCACCACGGCAGAAGCGACTGTCATCGCTGAAGACGACACGTCTCCATTCGTCCCTCCATTCACGCCTGTCGCGACACCACTGGAGGCGGGCTGCACGATGTTGGGGCGTGAGCGGAAGACGGCCTAACGGTGTGCGGGACCGTAGCCCAGCTTCATGGAGACGGTTGCGAATGGTCCTCGCCGATACCCCAGGAGCAACAGTGTCCCTAATTTGCTGGGAAGTGGTGGTGCGGTCCCCTACGGCACTGCGTAGGATCCTACGGTCTTGGCGTGCATCCGTGCGTCGCTGCGGTCCGGTCCCAGGTCGACGGGCACGTGCACCTTCCGCCGACCACTGGCGACAACATCGATGTACTGTGGAGACCTCACGCCCCACGTGTTGAGCAATTCGGCGGTACGTCCACCCGGCCTCCCGCATGCCCACTATACGCCCTCGCTCAAAGTCCGTCAACTGCACATACGGTTCACGTCCACGCTGTCGCGGCATGCTACCAGTGTTAAAGACTGCGATGGAGCTAGGTGTGCCACGGCAAACTGGCTGACACTGACGGCGGCGGTGCACAAATGCTGCGCAGCTAGCGCCATTCGACGGCCAACACCGCGGTTCCTGGTGTGTCCGCTGTGCCGTGCGTGTGATCATTGCTTGTACAGCCCTCTCGCAGTGTCCGGAGCAAGTATGGTGGGTCTGACACACTGGTGTCAATGTGTTCCTTTTTCCATTTCCAGGAGTGTACGTCTTCCAAACTGATCCCACACGTACTCGGTGGGATGTATGTCGACAGAACGGGCCAACCAGTCGGTTCGCCGAAAATCCTCTCGTTCCAAGAGCTCCTCCATCCGCGTTTCTCGAAGCCATCACCCCTTATGATCCTTAAAAATGAAGTCAAGGGCGAACGCACACCTGATGACGCATATGGGGAAGGAGCACGGTGTCACAGTAACGTTGTCTGTTAGTGTAACGCGTTCAAACATCTGGAGATCAGTACGCCCATACAGCATTATGCCTCCCCACACGGTAGCACTTGACCATCAAAATAACCGTGTTCGACAATGTCCCGGGACACATTTGGACACATTACGTGTCCGCACCGCTAGCGTTATGGGTGTACTTCTGGCACGCTCGTACTTGACCGTTTCGGTGGTCCAGGTGCTGTTGGGTGGCATTATGTTGCTTGAGCGTACTGACCTCACAAATCTTTGAATACTGTGTACTCATCGGTCAGCGTTATTGTGACACTTTACTTCTTGCCCATTTGCGACTTTACAGGGTTGCATTCGGCCATAGCTTCAATTTTATGGATGACAGCGAGCGACCGCATCGAATAGCGCTCGTGGAAGAGCTCTCGGAACGAATGAACTGAAATGCCTGTTCCGCCAAATTAAATTACATCTGGTACATGTGGGATGCTTTGGGGAAACGCCTGCGAACACCAACGTCCAACCAGCAGTTGTGAACCGCGCTGGTGGTGAAAGTAACGCCCTTCCACGAGAAGTCTTTACAAACCTGTTGTCCAGCATGGGAGCACTCTGCAGAGCAGGCATCGCTGTTCATAGAGATCACACACCTTGTAAAGTATCATTCCCCGTCTTTTGTAATGCCAAGGAGACCGTCATAAACCGCGATTTCAGTGTGATAATTGTTTCGCTGTTCGTTTCATTTTGTGTTTCTTTCAGTTGCCTTGTGTAGTATAGATAGTCTATCTGTTTCTACATCTACTTTGATACTCTGCAGGTCACAGATCACACTTAAATGCCTGGCAGAGGGTTCATCGTACCACCTTTACAATAATTCCCTATTATTCCACTCCTGAACTGCGCTCAGGAAAAACGAACACCTATATCTTTCAGTGCGAGCTCTGATTTCCCTTATTTTATTATGATGATCGTTTCTCCTTATGTAGGTCGCCGTCGATAAGATTGTTTCACATTCTGAGGAGAAAGTTGGTGATTCAAATTTCATGAGAAGGTTCCGCCGGCACAAAGAACGCCTTTGTTTTAATCGTGTCCATCCCAAATCCTGTATCACGTCCGTGACACGCTCTCCCCTATTTCGCGATAATACAAAACGTGCTGCTCTTCCTTAGACTTTCTCGGTGTTCTCCGTTAATCCTATCTGGTAAGGATCCCAGATCGCGCATCAGTACTCCAAAAAACCACGAACAAGTGTACGCACTCTCTTTAGTAGGTCTGGTACATTTTCTAAGTGTCCTGCCAATAAAACGCAGTTTTTGGTTTGCCTTACCCACAACGTTCTCCATGTGTTCTTTCCAATTTAAATCGTTCGTAATTAGAATTCCTGCATACTCAGTTGAATTTACGGCCTTCGGATTTGACTGGTTTATCGTGTAACCGAAGTTTATCAGTTTCTTTTAAGCACTCATGTGAATGACCTCACCCTTCTCATTATTTAGGGTCAATTTCCAATTTTACCACCATGTACATATCTTTTTTAAATCATTTTGCAATTTGTTTTGTTCTTCTGATGACGTTACCAGACGATAAACGACAGTATCATCTGCAAACAAACTAAGACAGCTACTCAGATTGTCTTCTAAATCGTTTATATTGATACGTAACAGCACAGGGCTGTAACACTACTTTGGGGAACGCCAGAAATCACATCAGTTTTACTCGACGACTTTCCGTCGGTTACTACAAACTGTGACCTTGCAGGTAGTAAATCACGAATCCGGTCACATAACTGAGACGATATTCCATGAGCACGCAATTTAACTACAAGCCCCTTGTGTGGTACAGTATCAAAGACCTTTCGGAAATCTAGAAATACGGAATCAGTTTGAAATCCCTTGCCAATAGCTCTCAACACTTCGTGTGAGTAAACAACTAGTTGTGTTTAACAAGATCGATCATTTCTAAATCCATGTTGACTGAGTGTGTACGTCATTCATATTATTCGAACACAATTTGTGTTTTAAAATCTTGCTGCTTATCGAAATTAATCGTATGGGCCTGTAATTTAGTGAAGTACTCCTACTTCCATTCTTGAACTTTGGTGTGACCTGTGCAACTTCACAGTCTGTGGATAAGGACCTTTCGGCGAACGAGAGGTTGTATATGATTCTTAAATATAGAGCTACTGCATCAGCATACTCTGAAAGGAACCTAATTGGTAAACAGTGTGGACCAGAGGACTTGCTTTTATTAAGTGATTTAAGTTGATTCGCTACTCCGTGGAAATCTGCTCCTAAGTTACTCTTGTTGGCAGATGTTCTTGGTTCGAGCTACGGAGTATTTACTTCGCCTTTCTTTGGTGAAGGTATTTCGAAAGACTGTGATTAGTAACTCTCTTTTCGCAGTACTATCGTCGATAGTATTTCCATTGCTATCGTGCAGAGAAGACACCGTCTGTGTCCTACCGCTAGCATACTTTCTTCTACGAGTGGTCCAAGTTTCATCGAGGTATGTTACTTGGTAGTGATATATCATGCGAAATTTATTTCCGTCTCTGACATTTCGGCGCTAGTGTACTTAACATTCATTACGTGTATGTCTAACCTTACTAACTTAATTGTAGAAATGAAATTATTATTTTCACTAGTGGTGGGAAATACTGTGCTTTTAAACAAAATTAAGACTGTGTCTCTCCAAGACAAGAACATGATGCCCGCTACGCATGGATTGTACATCTATTTTTCTACCCGAAGCTGTATAACGCTTCGACTCTCAGCTTCGTGTAGCTCCATTTCGCCTAGCGTCTATCTCGTTGTAACGTTCCGCTGTTTTCATGATCTCACAGATTAAAGTAGTTTTTAGCCTTGCTACCGCATTGCTTTAGGATCGGATACCCTTCACGTCAGTGAACATAAGGAAGGGAAATCCTTTGCTCGATTGGTCTATGAAACGCGAAAACTTTGTTCTGTGGTTTATCCTATGTCAGCTGTTTGTGTATCATTTTTTCTAAGGCGGAGATTGTGAACCAGCCGTAAAGTACGTGAAGAACCACCGAAAAACATCCATGTGGTCGTCTGGCATTCCAGACCAGCGACCGTTAATCCGCCGCGTAGGCTTGGGCAGCTCAACTGATTTCTATGTTACTACGTGTGATTTAAAATTGAAATAATTACTGGATAAAAGAAGTTTTTCTTATTTTTAAAGTTTTTATTAACCTTCAAAATAAATAAGGCGTTCCATAAAATTACCAGGGTTCCCAAAGTCTTCCATCAGAGGAAAAGTTTGGGAACACCTGGCTTAGAGAATGAAAAGAAAAGATTAGAACTTCTGAACGAAATATCTGAGGAGACAGGCGTAGAAATATCAGTTGAAGCACAGAATACGTGACCAACGAAAGTGGATCATCAAGAATTTAAAGAATTCAAATATATCCACATCATGAAAATAGACAGACTTAAATATCTGGGAGGAAATACAAACATAAAAGTGAAAATCAAGCAATTAAAATCTGAAATGGAAAAATGACGAGCATACATAAGAGCAAGGAATGTGTACAATATAAACTATTTCTCTAATGTGTTAAATTTAGGCGGTGAAACACAGTTGTAAAAATATGGATTTCAAACATAACTTTTATCTGAATGCAAAATGATATTGTAACATTAGGAAAATACAAATGAGTCTTGCAAAAAATGTTTGGTTCAGTGAAGAACAGAGATGGTAATTTGATTTTGTAACCAAATGAGGAAATTAGTCATTCCGTCCTAAAATAACGTACGAGATTAGGAAAAGGTGTGTAACACTCCGCGGAGATCTAAGAGGGAATAAAGGAGAACAAGTTAACAAAGAACCACACATTCTTCCAAAACAGGAAAGCAGACAAATAAAATGGGTGGGACAGCAAGACAAAAGAGGACATAAAAGAATTGGAGATTGAACAGGGTATATTTCTGAATAAAGGCAAATCGGCACTAGAAGTCAAGCAATTCAAAGATTTAAAGGAAGATAAAACAAACAGAGACAGAACTGGAGTCAAATGAAAGGGAAAAGAACTCATCATGAGGAAATATTTGTTGGGTAAAGACGAAAGAAAAGAGACATAAATGATTATTTTGATGGTGTTCTCAGTTGGTCTGAAACGATTTTTTTTTTTTTAAAGAAGAATGATAGGAGGTGTTAATACTTTAATAATCTGGGAACTATTCAAAATAAAATGGATATCGATTGGGTTTCCATGTTATAGGTGTATTGATTACTGCCACATTCCATTTTTTCCAAAATCATATAAGGAAAGTAGTCTTTGGAGAAAGTGCAACCATAACAATTTCCTGCATAAGTGTTAGGACAGTCATCGTCGTATACACTAATATCTTAAGGCCTACGATAATTTTGTACCTCGTTTCTTGCGTCTAGTGACAGTAACACTGAGATACGAAGAGCTGTACCTGGCTGGGTTTGGACCGAAGCGCCGGCTGGTACTTCCGGCGCATCCGCCTGGGACAGCACACGCACAGTATCCGCACGAATGCCCTGAAAAGAGGGAGAAACATGTTTGACAGACCTGGACTGCATGCAATAACTTAAATTTGGGCCATTGCTAATTTCATTAGTATCAAGGCCATCACCTGGATTTGTCCACAAAGTACTACATCTAATTATTACCATGTAAGGGGCTTGCAATAAATAAAAATTGAGAACGGAGACGATAAAGAACAACAGAGAAATGTGACAAGGATGTAGCCTTTCCTAGAATTGTATTTATATTACTTTATTACGAAGGTGAAACTCATTAATACTACTCTTTGCAGACAACTAAATAATTACTCAAAAGAACCTTCAGTCCCCGAAATGAAATACGAACGAGCTAAGAGCTATCCACTCAAAAGTTCATCAGAAAGCTGAGGTAGTAGTCAGTGAACCGCAATTTCCTAAACGTCGATAAAACAGGTATCATACATTAAGCTGAGATATCTGTGCACATAAAAAAGTCAATAATAATAAAGTAAGCGTCAAGTAATGTGGACCAATAACCTGAACCAAGCATGACAATCGAAGGAAAAGAAGAATAAAATTTTGTAAAGATACGGCTACTCCAAAAATGGAAATGCCTCCTGCACATTGATCAATAATGACAAGTAGGCAATAAAGTTATCTGCTAAAGTGAAATACACGAAATGAGATCAGAAATAAGAACTGTATATTCAGAGATCAAATGTGCTATGACAAAATTATTGTGCACTTTTCACTTAATGAGAGTAAAGACATGACACTATTCATTCAGAGATAAAATGCGCTTAAAGAACTTAATATTCACCTTACGAACCGAGCATAAAATTGAAACGACCTACAAACAGAATGGGGAGGACAGAATAGTTAAAAATGTAATGAAATATAAACGAATAGGAAGGAGAGATACAGGCTGACCGAGATAAAGGTGGCTTTACTAAAGATGTAAAGGGCTGTAAGCCCACTCTATGAAGTGAAAAAAGATTTTCATTGTCAGTATTCAATGACCATCAGAGTCAA
Source organism: Schistocerca cancellata (assembly GCF_023864275.1). Taxonomy (NCBI): domain Eukaryota; kingdom Metazoa; phylum Arthropoda; class Insecta; order Orthoptera; family Acrididae; genus Schistocerca; species Schistocerca cancellata. Next base: position 292,689,293 of record NC_064630.1, on the reverse strand, counting down.
ATATACAGAAAACTAGGCAGACCCAAGACGGTACTTTACAATCAACATGCAGAACCATTCTTGTCCATTATAATTATCCGGGCTGTTATGCCGTGGTCGGTTGATGAATTCTGTGGTGATTCCCAACGTTTCGTGTCCGACTGCGGGAGACATCTTCAAGGGGGTCCGTAGCTCGGTGGAAGGTCCAACACACACACTGGCTCGCTACTGACTGCCGCTAAATTCCGTGTCCGCGCGCCCCCGCGCCGCGGCGTGACGTCACGTGTTTTGAAAACGTCAGTGCAATTGGCCGCTGCCCGTCGCCGTCGATCGCCGTTGCCATCACCCAGTAGTGGACGAGTGGTACACATATTCTTTAACACCGGCATCCATATACCGTTTAATTTGACGCCCTCCTCCTTTCGGTTGAAATTATTTGGGTGCTTAGCGATTTCGATTGCCTCCCTTAGAGCCTTTCGTAATATCCGCTCGTGGCCGCTAGTACTAGATATAACATATTTTACTGTTATCGCCTTTGAGTCTACCGTGACATTAAATTCTATTAGTCAATCAGACACACCCCAGGACAGGTGTCTCTGGGATATGAAAAAATGTGAAATATATATATTTAATTTAATTGCAATACAATAAAACAATTCGATAGTATGAAATATCAGAGCATTACAGTATTAATTTTGGTTATAAAATAACTTAAAACCTTACTTTCAGAAATTATGTGATGATGCTCTTCAGTAGAATAGAAGTAATTACCCAACACAATGTTCTTTAATTCAATCGTAAATTCCGTTCCATTACTTAAAATATATTTCGTATATTATTGAATGAAAAGATACCCATGTATCTCTCCCTTACGTACTAATGTTCACTCCTTGACGCCTACTTACACGTTTATACTTGCATAAATTTTGTATCCCTTTTTGTACACCACCTCTTACGAAAATAAAAATATACATGAGATCGTGCTTATAACATGTTTGTGTGTTCTGGAAATACTATCTCTTACAGTTCCATTCCCCCAAAAACAGTTTCTGCAACTCATTACTGAATGTAAAATGCAGAATAAGTTAATTTCTTCCCTTTTGAATACTGCTGTGTGTAAGTTTTTCGGTGAAAATTGCAATGTTTATACAGTCGCAAAAAGTAATATCAAATCATTGTATTTCATTGTTTCAATGGACTATTTTTGTTTTTTTAATAGAAGTACTGAATTTTATGCACTTAATCTTGGCAAAATGTAATGATAGTGAGATGTCTTGACGCAACTGCTGACGTTTTCAGGTATCTTATTTGTACTGTTTTCGAAAATAGGGTTCATATTACTTCTTGTACCTATAATTTTTATTAAATGAGGACAGGACAAAACTTGCATCTTCTGACAATGAATTTAAATATGTCAGAACCTGATGAGGACTCAGAACAGAACCTTGTGGTACACAGTACGAAATGGTGATAGAAAGGTGATATAACAACTATAACTTCGCTTATTCTAGTGTTCTACAATATTTTACCTTTCGCTTGAAGCTATGATTGTCCACACACACGAAAAATTTAGCCCCTCTCCACATGAACCATGCACCTTGATGTTGGTGGGGAGGCTTGCGTGCCTCAGCGATACAGGCAGCCGTAGCGTAGGTGCAACCACAACGGAAAGGGTATCTGTTGCTAACGCTGAAGCTATACATAGAGGCCTAGTCCTTGGCCCGAGGTTTGGAGTATAAGCTGTGGATAGCTGTTCCTCCAAGATCCTTACGGGTTGGATTAGTTGTGCCTCTCGCTGTGGATGGTCTATGTTGAGAGGCCAGACAAACGTGTGGTTCCTGAAGAGGGGCAGCAGCCTTTACAGTAGTTGCAGGGGCAACATTCTGGATGACTAACTAATCTGGCCTTGTAACACTAACCAAAATGGCCTTGCTGTAATGGTACTGCGAACGGCTGAAAGCAAGGGGAAACTACAGCCGTAATTTTCCCCGAGGGAATACAACTTTACTGTTTGGTTAAATGATGATGGCATTCTCTTGGGTAAAATATTACGGAGGTAAAACAGTCCCCCATTCGGATCTCCGGGCGGCGACTACTCAAGAGCGTCGTTATCAGGAGAAAGAAAACTAGCGTTCTACGGATCGGAGTGTGTAATGTCAGATCCTTTAATCGGGCAGGTATGCTAGGAAATTTAAAAAGAGAAATGGATAGGTTAAAGTTAGATAGTGGGAATTAGTGAAGTTCGGTGGCAGGAGGAACAAGACTTTTGGTTAGGTGAATACAGAGTTATAAATACAAAATCAAATATGGGTAATGCAGGAGTAGGTTTAATAATGAATAAAAAATAGGAGTGTGGGTAAGCTACTACGAACAACATTATTGTAGCCAAGATAGACACGAAGCCCACGCCTACCACAGTAGTACAAGTTTATATGCCAATTAGCTCCGCAGATGACCAAGAGATTGAAGAAATTTATAATGTGATAAAAGAAATTATTCAGATAGTTAAGAGAGACAAAAATTTAATAGTCATGGGGGACTGGAATTAGATAGTAGGAAAAGGAAGAGAAGGAAACATAGTAGGTGAATATGGACGGGGGGATTAGGAACGAAAGAGAAAGCCGCCTGTAGAATTTTGTGCAGAGCATAATTTAATCATCATTAATACTTGGTTTAAGAATCACGAAAGAAGGTTGTATTCGTGGAAGAGGCCTTGAGGCACTGGAAGGTTTCGAATAGATTATATAATGGTAAGACAGAGATTAAGGAACGAGATTTTAAATTTGCGCCGGCTGCATGTGTCTATCTCCACGACGCTGTGCTTTTAAGTGTGAAAGTTATTTATGTGGCCCCGTTTAAAATTTCGACATTGTTGCACAACATTTATTTTACTATGCGATTATGTTTTGAAGACATTCTTTCTTTTTTTATCCATTTTACTTCATTTTTACCTATGCAAAATCCCAAGTGTGTTGGAAAAGGTTACCCTGAATCAGAAAATTAATTAAGAGCCGGACACACGTTGATACCTACGCTAAAATTACTGCTTGCAACAGAATGATTGACGGAAAAGATTTGAGATCTTAGTTGTGGATCCTAAAGCTGAGATTTGCCTGGCGTTAAATTTGACATTAACTGAAAGTTGAGGTCTTTACATAAGCAAGATTTAATTGAACACATTAATTCATTCAGTTGAAAATGCAAACATAAAACGCATCTGACTATGAAAGAACTTCAGTTGATATTAGAAACCTGTCCTCCACGAAATACATCAAATAATCCTGTTGGTACTCAGACTTAGTCTAAGATAAATGCAAACGTACCTTTTAGACATAACTGATGCCTGGCGTTAAATTTGACACTAACTGAAAGTTGAGGTCTTTACATAAGCAAGATTTAATTGAACACATTAATTCATTCAGTTAAAAATGCAAACATAAAACGCATCTGACTATGAAAGAACTTCAGTTGATATTAGAAACCTATCCTCCACGAAATACATCAAGTAATCCTGTTGGTACTCAGACTTAGTCTAAGATAAATGCAAACGTACCTTTTAGACATAACTGACGTTCAAAAATAACTATCGGGCTTCTAATTTTAAAAAAAATGTATTGGCTGTTGGCTGACAGATCGGGAAATGCATGCATCTACTAAAGCAACGCTGGCTCTGATACAGATAACAGCAAATTTTGACTAAATACTGGCCAATGACTGTACTATAACGCCGGCGCTGCTAATAATGCTCACCGTTAATAATCAGCAACAGATATGCAGAATGCTGCCGGAATACCTGTGTCTCTGTAGCACAGGGCGAGGATCGTGCTTCTGGCAATACGAACTTTGGACCTCAATCGGCTGCTAATGTGTGCACAACTGTCTGCATCAGAATGAACTTTTCGTTCCGCCCTCTTCTCCATCACCAGACGAATTACTTGAGCCACCCTCACTTCCATCTCTGGATGAACTCTTCGATACGCCTACGCCTCCGTCTCCCACCAAAATGCTCAGATCTGCCCTTGTTTTCATCTCTGAACGAAGTCCTAGAACCGCCCTCATATCTGTCTCCAGACGAACTCTAAATTCTTTTAGATGAATTATACAGCCTCCTCTTTCCTTTCCACCAAAGGAGACATGAACACCAATCGCTGAATAGCAACATTCAGGCGGCCAATGGCAGCTTCAATTGTTATCTGCTGAAGGCACTCTGCAGAACATATAAGGACGCTGGCACACCCGCTGATAAAGTTCCTCCCCCTCGCCACTGCTCGGCCAATAGGATGGAGGCGAGTCCTAAATGCACAGTTGCATCAGCCCCCCGGAAAGGCTACCTGCACGGAGAAGATCCTCTTGCTACCTGCCTGGCTGACTCGGTCTTCGTTAGGGCCCTGATCCCACACGCTGCCACAAAGCAAAAAGAAAAAGAAGACTTGCACCGTGTTAAATGTAGTTAAGTTATGAAGTTAGTTACAAGTCAATATTAACAGTCACTGAAGTCCATTTTGCTTTTATAAAACGTTATCATCTTTTTTCTCCCTCCCTCCCCCCCTCCATTATCTAAGAAGAGTTTAGGTCTCATATTAAATGAAAAAGGGCGTGCCACATGGCTTGCCACTTTTCTCCATTTGTTTTCCACTTTTATGTGCCTCTAATCTTACAAACAGTTCATAAAGGCCTTGGTGACCGAAAGCAGACTTGCTGTTACAAATAAAATTTCAATTGGTGCTGAAATTTCTTTACAGTTAATCAGCACAGTTCCCAACATCTTGAGCCATCATGTTCAACATGTTGCCAAAAATCTCTGAGAAAATCTAATACATCAAACAGATACTGAAGTACAATTCTAATTCAGCATTTACTTATGAAATCGTATGATAGGACAGTGATAAGTGGATTCGGTTTTGTTACGGTTCCTCAAGACAGTGCGTTGATTAACAGGTAATTTCTTTCTGCTATGTAAAGATGCCTAAAGTGGTTTGTTGGAAGTGCCAAAAACCTTTGAGTCGCTTATACTGGAAATGATCAGAATTTTAATTTTAATTATCCGTCTCCAATTTGAAAATAGGGGAGAAAGTGAATGCCATGACGTCAGCAGAAAGCGCGCTTTCGAGCGGTGTAATCAGCTGGTAGCCAGCTTTGGTGCAGTGCAACTAGCTGCGCGCTGCCGTGGTTGGTGGATTAACAAGCAAATAGGGACGGATACGCGGCGGGGCTATTAGCTGGAAGCGCGCTCGTAACGAAGAGGCAGTCCTCGCAGGCCGGCAGCCTTTGTTGGACGCAGCCACGGCTGCGCGGCGCGGGCGGAGCTCGGCGAACCAACCGGCACAGCCTCCCGTCCCGTCCCGTCACGGCGACCACCCGGCCCTCCGGCTTCTGAATATTAATGAAGGCCGGCTGAGGCTTGTTTTGTGCACCCCGGCAATTTGTCGCCCCTCTTTGAACCGTGAAGAAATGGAGGGAAAAAAGGAAGCTAATTGAGTTCGACCTTTGCGATTCCCTTTGTTCGCCTGTTTAATTTTTGTTACTCGAGGAACTGTTAGTTCATTCCGGCACCAATCTTCTAGTTAAGGCTTTGCTGCGAGCTGCGTGAGCGAGGTTATTTAATATTCCCAAAGGAAGCTATCCCTCTTTCGTAGCAGTTAGAGAGCTGGCGCCACACCTTAGACGCTGTAAACTTCGGTCGTTCTGCAAGTGATTTCTAAACTTTCTTAAGTTCCTAGAAGAGCGGTTTTTCTCTCAGCCTATATTTCTGATCTTCAAGTAACTTCAAATTTATGAACTCAATACTTTATGAAATCGAAGGAGTTCGCCATATTAAAAATAGTCTCTCCTCAAAATGAGCTGACTGGCGGACTCTCTGGACGCCCTGTATATGGTGCATAACTGGTAACAAGCGGTCATCTGATACCCCACCAGAGACGTATGGCGTGAGTGTGCCAGTCGGTTCTACGGTATCAGCTTAGTACGCGTAAGAGGTGTCAACGTGAAAAACCTGACAGTCTGGCAGTAATGAACTTGGACGTTCCAATGACCACAACCTAAAAGTAATAGTGCGAGTTGTTGATGTATCAGCGCGGACTGTTCAACTTCTCTAGAAGTAGAAGTCTAGCACTCTAAGGCACTTAATCAGGCTCGTAAAAGTGGTCTAGGGGTAGCGCCTTCCATTAGCAATCAAAATGTTCGAAGCCCGCCACCGCTTAAATATTGAGTAATAACCAGCATTGGCAGCCGACTACTTTCGACAAAAGAAGTCATCCTCATTCTGCCAACGGTCTTGTCAAATAGGGTGGAGGTACGGACAGACGTTCAGGGCATTCTCTTGTCCTACGGATGGTAATTTCTCGTAAAGGCGGAAAAAATCATCAATGATCAACGGTATGAAGATGCAGGAGGCAATGAAAACAACTGCATTAAAGACACATGACATGTATCCACAGGCCATGTGGCCTGTAATCGAAAAATTGTAATGTGAACTCTCCATAGGCAAACGATTCCGGAGAAGTCTCCCATTCCGATTTATGGGAGGGGCTGCCAAGGGGGAGGTGACCATAAGAAAAAGGTTGAATCATCAACGAAACGATAACGTTTACGAGTCTGGACGTGGAATGTCAGACGCTTGAACGCGATAGGGAAGCTAGTAAGTCCGAAAAGGGAAATCAAAGGCTCAGTCTAGATATAGTAAGGGTAAGCGAAGTGAAAGGGAAAGAAGACAAGGGCTCCGGTCAGACGAGTACACAGTAATATCAACAGCAGGAGAAAATTATATAATGTGAGTAGGATTCGTTATGAACAGGAAGACAGGGCAGAGAATGTGTTACAGTGAACAGTTCAGTGATGAAATTGTTCTTATCGGAATCGACAGCAAACCAACTATATACATGTCGAATCACAAGCTGACGATGAAGAGATAGAGAAAGTATACGAGGATACTGAAAGCATAATACAGTATCAAAATCTAATAGTCATGTGAGACTGGAAGGCAGTTGTAGGGGGAGGAGAAGAAACAGTTACAGGAGAACATGGGCTTGGGACAAGAAAAGAGAGAAAAGAAAGGTTAATTGAGTTCTGTAATACATATCAGCTAGTAATAGCGAATACTCTGTTCAAAAATCACAAGAACAGGAGGTATATTTGTAAAAGGGTTGGTGATACGGGAAGATTTTAGTTAGATTACATTATGGTCAGACAGAGATTCCGAAACCAGGTACGGGATTGTAAGGCGTATCCAGGAGCAGATGTAGACACAGATCATAATCTATTACTGATCAAGAGTAGGATGATGCTTAAGAGATTACTCAGCAAAAATCAATAGGCAAAGAAGTGGAATGAGAAAGTACTAAGAAATGATGACGTACATTTCAAATTCTCTAACGCTATAGATACAATAATAAGGAATAGCTCAGTAGCCAGTACAGTAGAAGAGGAATGGACATCTCTAAAAAGAGCGATCACAGAGGTTGAAAGAAAACCCTAGGTACAAAGAAGGTAACTGCAAAGAAACCATGGATAACAGAATAAATACTTCATTTGATCGATGAAAGAAAGGAATAAAAATGTTCAAGGAAATACAGAAATACGAGTCGCGGAGGAATGAAGTGTATAGGAAGTGCAGGGAAGCTAAGACGAAATGGCTGCATGAAAAATGCGAAGGAATCGAAAAAGAAATAATTTTTATAAACATTTTTGGAACAGCTATAAATTTTTTTTTAAATTTTCTTTTTAAAATTCAGTCTTGATCGCACTACGTATGCTACAAGAATAAATAATTGCCGGAAGGACTGACTCAGCATACAGGAAAGTCAAAACTGCCTTCGGTGAAATTAAAAGCAAGGTTGTAATATTAAGAGTGCAACGGGAATTCTACTTTAAATGAAGAAGAACGAGCGGATAGGAGGAAAGAGTACACTGAAGTGCCGGCCGGAGTGGCCGTGCGGTTCTAGGTGCTACAGTCTAGAGCCAAGCGACCGCTACGGTCGCAGGTTCGAATCCTGCCTCGGGCATGGATGTATGTGATGTCCTTAGGTTAGTTAGGTTTAATTAGTTCTAAGTTCTAGGCGACTGATGACCTCAGAAGTTAAGTCGCCTAGTGCTGAGAGCCATTTGAACCATTTAGACTAAGAGAAACCTTAGTAACGTCTACAGTTTTCAGGAGCAGCTTATGGAGAGAGGGTATTTTCATATCGAAATGAATTCGCTGACTGCGAATACCTTGGTGTGATCTGTGTTAGATGCAGATGTTCACCCGGTGGTGACAAATGAAAAATTGTGCCGAACCGGCCATCACCTATCGCGTGAAATCATTGTTCGTGTCCCTGTCCGGCACAAAGTTTCACATGTCACCAACTGGTAGAACATCTGCACATGTTACAGCTCACGCCAAGTTATTCGCAGTCAGCGAATTCATTTCGATGTAATTTCGAGCGGCTGTCAGTCATCTTCAATGTAAAAATGTAATTTTTAGTTAAAAAAAGACCAGAAGAAAATACACTACTAGCCATGGGTTAAAGGCCTGCAGCTTAAGCAAGTCTGCGCGAAATCATAACAAGAACGTTAATCTGCCAGGATAAGAAATAACGGTGTAGCCGATCACATGATATAAATGGATAATATTTAAATTGTGACTGACATCCTTCATGTAGGTTTCCTATCGGGTTCAATCAATTTCTAGCCCACTCTGGCTAGGAAACTTAGGAAACTTTCCTTATATATATATATACTGATGAGGTCTCTGATGTTCTAAGTGGATATAAAACTCCTAAGAACGTATTCATCAGTCAAGTGACATAACTTTTTTTTTTTAAGAATAGTTATGTAAGCTTTTCCCTGTGGGCCTGCTGAACTCCAAGGCCATATCTAGCTACTACAGATGCCTGTCGTAACATCAGGTTCACAACTGATGACATACTTCGTATGTTGTGTTACAGGTTTTCTCTCAGCAACAGGAGTATCTTTTAAGTGAATACCTTAAGAAAGCCTCAGATATTTATTTCGGTTTAAGCCTGAAGGAAATTAGAAAATTTGCTTTTCAATACGCTACCAAAAATGAAGTTAACGTGCCGTTACCACTGTTTTGGGTTGAAAAGAAATTGGCGGGACCTCACTGGTACACGTATTTTCTGAAGAGATATCAGAGTTTTTCCATTCGAACACTTGAAGCCCAAAGCCTAGCCGGGGCACCAGTTTTAATGAAGTAAATGTGAACAATTTCTTCAGTTTGCTTAAAAACGTTTGGGATAGATTAAAGTAGCAAGTTCAAGATATATGGAATATGGATGAAACGGGGATCACAACAGTGCAGCAACCAGACAGAGTGGTAGTACAGAAAGATATGAAACAAATTGGAAGGATAACCTCTGCTTAAAGAGGCAGCCTCTTAACCCTAGCAACATGTGTATCAGCTGAAGGTAATGGTATCCCTCCATTCTTCATATTTCCTAGAGCAAAATACAAACCACATTTTGTTCTAGACGCTCCTTCTGGCTCTGACGGTGATGCCAACAATTCAGGTTATATGGTAAAAACAAATTTTATTAAGTTCTGAAAGCACTTTCTTCGCTATTCTAGAAGTCTGAAGGATCGCACAACACTTCTAATGCTTGGAAACCCGTACTCTCATTTGTCTATTGAAGCACTTGATTTATTGGAAGGAAGTGGGGTGATTATCCTATCATTTCCCCCACACTGCAGTCATAAATTTCAGCCCCTGGATCAGAGTGTGTTTCGGCCACTTAAAAATATATCAGTACTGCTTGTGATTATCAGATGAAATAAAAGTGCCTCAGTTACTAACTTGTGTTTATTCCTCACAACCTGTTAACCACGCCAACTCACCCCAACATGTGTGCCAACTTAGCCCACATGTGGGGTAAAATGGCACAGATGTATCGTTTTAATAGACTTTTTTACGAATTCAGCAAGTAATTCTAAGTGATATTTTCATCATTAATTATTAACAAAGGGATACCACTATCTGCAGCATCGATCATATAAGCAGAAAGTACTACAGCAAAAAAATAGACATCGTAAAGTAAAAACTATGGCAACTAGCCCCGGTATCCCCTGCTTTTAACGTTGGTAATGATCTAAAACGAACGGACACTTTCAAAACTAATCACCATTTACCCCTTCTGTCAGTGTAATTGGGAAACTAAAACAAAGAATTAACAAAATTTGATATAGTTATTGATCCATATGTCGACGTAATTTTGGACTATATAAACGTTATTCGATGGAGAAAGAGTGTGAAAACAAACGTTCCGGTTGGTCATTTCCAGGTATCCAACCTGCAAACCAACGTACCATATCTCATAAAGGCATATACGCTATTTTACACTGACTGTGTAAATTTGAAACCTGTAATATGGATTTTTTTCTTTCAATAAAATAAGCTAAACCAAAACTGTGGACGATTGCTACTGTATGCTGTGAACGTTCTGCACAGAAGTTCATGAGTCTTATTCTACTATTCTCATTTTTATGTTTTCACTCGTTTTCTTAATTTACTACGATTCGTAAGCTGTATTATTAATACTTTCTCTAAATTTTCATCTCAACAGTGAAACGTGACTACAACACAACACCCAGTGCCGAGAGAGGAAAATATCCGACCCGACTGGGAATCGAACCCGTGCAGCTTTGGTTATCAACCTGCCACGCCGACCGTTACGCTACCTGGCGTGCCAATATAACTATTACACTCCTTGTACTTTATTTTCTCTGCTCCCTGGTGACTGTCGCCGAAAAAACCGATTATCGGTTCTATCTTTTTTTTACCCCATTTTAACCTGAATGTTGAAGCCGCTGATAGCGACTAGTTCCTGAAATATCCGGTTTTCGGTATTTTATTCCTACCATATTTGGTAATAGACGTACAAATCGACGAAAGACCGAAAAAAATTGACTATCTTAGTTTCAAATTACATAGACTCAAAATATCAAATTAAATAGGCAAATGAAGGAGAAGTTAGGCCGACCACATTTTGTTGCTTTTCTCCAAAAGTATTAAGTGGCTGAATACTACCAAAAAGTCACGATTATTCTCCCATTGATTGTAATTTTTTTGAATCTCTACTCAAAAATCATGTTATAATCGGCGGTCATACCACTATTTGGGCATTAATAATGGGCAATGCTGAAGGATGAAAACTGAGGTGTAACTCGTGTTACTTTGTATGTTTTCAAGGACTACAGGCAGATAAAGGCATATTATGTAGAGAGGAAGCAGATCAGGAACTACTTTGTATTTATATTGTACTCTGTGAATGAATTGTTAAATTAATTACTGTTGCCATGATTTCCTTTCTCTTTTTTTATTATTTCATACAAATGGAAGACAAATCATTAACCTTTTAAAGAAACCGAAACATTGAACTTCATTTCCCCATCACTTCATAAAATTACTTCCACACTAGGGTTGGTACCGTTATACAATAAAACAGATGTCGGCGACGATAGCGAAAAACTACCGTAGGGATCAGGTGTGGCTAAGTCCTGCACACTGCACGTACAAGCGTACCTCATGCAACGATACACGACAACATGGACATTGTCTCTGTAATATTGCACCAGTTCTTATAGAATGCGTTTGTTGCTCGTTTCTGTTGTCATCGTTAGTGACTTACATTTTCCCAATGTAAATTTTATGCAAATTTTACGAATAAAATAACTACCTTTGGAAAAAAAGTGTATTTAAAAAGGAACAATTTCAGCACTTCTGCGATGGGTAATTGACATTTCGGTTTTTTACTCGGTTGTTAGCTAAAAATTAAAAAAAAACACCGAAAAATACAGGTTATTCAACACTAAAATTCCAGAATAGGTTTTAACCGGTCACTTGTTGCCATCCCTATTTTAGACTAGGCTACATAGAAAATACCGCGTACACATCTGTAGGGTCTGAAACACAACTTGTACGAGTAACACAAATTGTCATAGCCGAGGCAACACATCAGCCCGCACCAGAGACTCCGGCATGTGGCTACACGGCGATGAGGGCGCAATCCACCGCCTCCCCCAGTGGATTACGCCGTTAGCCTCTCACCCCCACACCAGACGCGCCACCACCCGATGGCCAGTCGCTGCCCCGCCAGCGACGCGATAGCCCTCCAGTTACAGCGAGTCGCGTGGAGTGCCCCGCGGAGTGCTCTGTCGATCCATATCGTCGAAACTCGGCTCGCTAAGCCGCTCGTTATTTACAAATACACCAAGGTTGGGGTTGGGGGTCGGCGAGGAGGGCTTAAAGCAGCGCATCCTCGGAAGGAGGACTAGAGTTTAACGTTTCCTCTGAGAATAAGTCTGGAGCACGAACCTCACTTCTCCACTGAATCAGTTCACGTCCGTATCCCCGTTACGTTAACGTCAGCCTTCTAAATTTTGAGTTTTATTTCGTTTGGACAACTACTTTCAGAGTTACATTGCGCCATCTTCGAAAGATCGCTGTGTTAAAAAGGAATCTATGAATATAAGTAAATGAATGCTGGCCCCTATTTTGACACGTTATGAGGTGGGATTCTTCTTACACATTGAAACTGGTTCACAAATAAAACAGTACTGGAAATTTAGACAGCGGAGGATATTTTAATTTGACATTTACAGTGAACAGCCGAGGTCTCGCAACCTTCTTGTGTAAAGATGGACTTACAGACACTCGCAGTCTTAAGGTTAAAGATGTTTAAGGATTCTTTGAACAGTTATCTGAAAGCGCGCACCTAATGGGACTGCGTCCCTCACATGGCATTTCATAATCCATCGCTGCACTGCTAAAAGAAAGAATGAAGTTTGGTTTTAATGACACATCTACAATGACACCAGGAACAGAGAGGAAGGGGAAGGAAATGAGATGTGCCCAGGGAAAGTATCCATCTCCACATTCACCTTAAGCGAATTATGGAAATAATGGAAAATTAAATCTGTGTGGCTGGTCGGGGATTTGAGCCGACGTCCTCCTGAACACGAGTGAGGCGCGGCAGCAATAACGTTCATGTTTCTCTTAAGTACGAGTGATGTTGTAACAGGAACAGACACTCTACTAGTATTCAGGATGTCAAATCAAACACCTCAAATCAAACACCTTTCAGCTGTCTAGTTTCCAAACTTACTTTATTTGGTTACCAGTTTCAGCGATTTACTACTCCATCTTCAGGCCCCTGACCGACGTGTAGGATGATTTCACCACGGTTATGGTCAAAACAGGGGCTATAATTACTGGTATTAGTAGATTTCTGCTTGCTATAGACATCCCTTGAACCATTATCTGCCTGCCAGAACTGGACTTGCATTCTAAAGATTGCCGGCACGGTAGCTCAGCGCGTTCGGTCAGAGGGTTAGCTGCCGTCTGTAATAAAAAAAACTGAGTGAATGGATCAATAACGAACTTCAACGGGCGTCAGGGGATGTCTGCCACGAACAATTGCAACGAACTGTAACGAACAAAATGAGATAACAAGAAAAAACGGGTAGAATCTTTGTTTCATAATTAAAACGTCTTAGGCCACGGGTTTGAATCCCGCCACTACCTAAATTTTTATTAATAACCAGCATTGGCGGTCGAAGACTTCCATCATAAGAAGTCGCCCTCATTCTGCCAACGGCCTTGTCGAAGAGAGCGGAGGAGCGGACGCAGGTTCATGACACTCTCTTATCCTAGGTGTCGGAAACTGCTCCTAAAGGCGGAAGAATCAGCAATGATATACGGCATGAGGATGCAGAATGCAATGGAAACCACTACATTAAAGATACGTAACGTGTATCCACAGGACATGTGGCCTGTAATTTAAGAAGTGTCATGATGATTTCTCCATTGACAGAAGATTCCGGAATATGCTCCCATTCAGATCTCTGGGAGAAGACTGCCAAGGCCATGAGAAAAAGATTGAATAATCAAAGGAAGGATAACGTTCTACTAGTCTGGGTCTAGAAGCTTGAACGTGGTAGGCAAACTAGAAAATCTGAAAAGGGAAATGCAAAGGCTCAATCTAGATATAGTAGGGGTCAGTGAAGTGAAGTGGAAAGAAGACAAGGATTTCTGGTCAGATGAGTATAGGGCAATATTAACAGTAGCAGAAAATGGTGTAACAGGAGTAGGATTCGTTAAGAAGATGAAGGCAGGGCAGAGAGTGTGTTTCTGTGAACAGTTTAGTGACACGGTCGTTCTTATCAGAATCGACAGCAAACCAACACCGACAATGATAGTTCAGGTATACATGCCGACGTCGCAAACTGTAGATGAAGAGATGGAGAAAGTGTATGAGAATATTGAAAGGGTAATACAATAAGTAAAGGGGGATAAAAATCTAATAGTCATAGGGAAATGAAATGCAGTTTGTAAGAGGTATGTGCTGCCTGCGATATGTGAGCTATAATAGAATCTGAGACCAAAGAGCAGTGTTGACTGCAGTACGAACTGTGTAGCAGTAGCAGTAAGTTATTGCTAGCGAGCAGTCGCCTGTCTGCTCTGGTCTGGTGTATCATGTTGGCTGGGCTGGTCGCGGTGCAGCGATGCCGAAGCCTGAGTATTACTGCATAAGGTAAAAAAGCAGCCTCGCACATATCTGGTAATTTTGTGTAAAGTCCCATATAAATCTTTTAAAATGTCCTAATAATAATCTTCGTGATATAAAGTAATTTAAAAAAAACATTCATTTCAATTTAAAGAATTTACTAATTTCTTCAATCCATGATCATTCCTACTGTTGCAAAAGAAAAATCAGTTGCTTCCTTTCATAAAATGACAAATCTATCGGGCAGCATTGCACAGAGCTGTCCCGGAAAATTTTTATATAAGAGCTGATATATTCGCCGTTTTTATTAAGATAAGAATTTTTCCTTTTTTTTTATTCGGAATGATCTTACAGGGCCATGACGCAGCGTTGCTGTCGTCCAAATTCTACCAGGTTACTGAATTTATTTTTTATTACGAGGTTTAGGAATTTTTCTGTTTCGAGCTTACATTAAATGGGAAACAAATTTTGTGTGGAGGTTAAATGTGAATGAATTTCTGTAGGGAGGTTATAAATGGGAAACAATTTTGTTCTGAGCTTAGACTAAAATTGGAATCATTAACCAAATAATATAACATATTTTGTAGGGAGGTTACACTTAAATTAGAATCATTAACCCAATAATATTCATAGTATTTTTTTGTGGAGAGGTTACAAGTTGTAGAGGAAGGAGTAGAAGAATAGGTTACAGGAGAATATGGGCTTGGCACATGGAATGATGGAGGTGTTCTGTAACAAGGTTCAGCTAGTAATAGCGAATACCCTGTTCAAGAATCACAAGAGGATGAGGTATACTTGGAAAAGGTTGGGTGATACGATACAATTTCAGTTAGATTACATCATGGTCAGACAGAGATTTCGAAATCAAATACTGGATTGTAAAGCTTGCCCAGAAGTAGATATAGACTCATATCACATAATAGAGTAGGCTAACGCTTACGACGTTAGTCAGGAAGAATCAATACACGAAGAAGTGGGATACGGAATTACTAAGGAATGACGATATACGGACGGAGTTCTCTAGGGCAATAGCCACAGCTATAAGGGATAGCTCAGTAGGCAGTATAGTTCAAGAGGAATTGATATCTCTAAAAAGAGGCATCACAGACGTTGGGAAGGAAACCATAGATACAAAGAAGGTAACTGCAAAGAAACTATGGGTAACAAGAAATACTACAGTTGTTTGATGAAAGGAGGAAGTACAAAAGTGTTCTAGGAAACTGAGGAATAGAGAAATACAAGTCGCTGAGGAATGAAATAAATAGGGAGTGCAGGGAAACTAAGACGAAGTGGCTGCAGGAAAATGTGAAGACATCGTAAAAGAAATGACTGTCGGAAGGAGGGAAACTAAGACGACATGGCTGCAGGAAAAATGTGAAGAAATCAAAAAAGAAATGATTGTTGGAAGGTGAGACTCAGCACACAGGAAAGTCAAAACAACCTTTGGTGACATTAAAAGCAAGGGTGGTAACGATAAGAGTGCAACAGGAATTCCACTATTAAATGCAGAGGAGAGATCGGATAGGTTTCAAAGAATACACTGAAAGCCTCCATGAGGGGGATGATTTGTCTGATGTGAAACAAGAAGAAACAGGTGACGATTAAAAGAGATAGGGGATCCAGTATTAGAATCAGAATTTAAAAAAGCTTAAGGTCAATTACGGCAGAAGGGGTAGATAACATTCCATCAGAATTTCTAAAATCATTGGGGGAGTGGCAACAAAACGACTATTCACGTTGGTATGTAGAATGTATGAGTCTGGAAACATACCATCTGATTTTCGGAAAAGCATCATCCACACAATTTCGAAGACGCCAAGAGTCGACAAGTGCGAAAATTATCGCACAGTCTGCTTAACAGCTCATGCATTGAAGTCGCTTTCAAGACTAATATACAGAAGAATGGGAAAGAAAATTGAGAATGCTCTATATGACGATCATTTTGGCTTTAGGAAAAGTAAAGGCGCGAGAGAGGCAATTCTGACGTTGCCGTTAATAATGGAAGCAAGAATAAAGAAAAATCAAGACACGTCCATAGGATATGTTGACCCGGAAAAAGCGTTCGACTTTGTAAAATGGTGCATGATGTTCGACATTCTGAAAAAAGTAGGGGTAAGCTATAGGGAGAGACTGGTCATGTACAGTATGTACAACACCCAAAGGGAATAATAAGAGTGGACGACCAAGACCAAAGTGCTCATATTAAAAATGGTGTATGACAAGGACGTAGCCTTTCGGCACTACTGTTTAATCTGTACATCGAGGAAGCAGTGATGGAAATAAAAGAAAGTTTCAGGTGTGGAATTAAAATTCAGTGTGAAAGGATGTCAATGATACAATTCGCTGATAACATTGCTATCCTTTGTGAAAGTGAACAAGAAGTACATCATCTGCTGAACGGAATGAACATCTAATGAGTCCACAGTATGGAATGAGAGTAAATTGAAGATAGGTGAAAGTAATGAGAAGTAGTAGAAATGAGAACAGCGAGAATCTTAACATCAGGATTGATGGTCACGAAGTAGATGAAGTTAAGAAATTTTGCTACCTAGACAGTAAAATAACCAATGACAGAGCAAGGACATCAAAAGTTGACTATCTGTGACAAAAAGGCATTATTGTCCTAGAGAAGTCTACAAATATCAAATATCGTCCTCAAATTGAGGAAGACTATAGATTATAAGAGAGGACAAGCAAGAAGGAAGTGCTCAGATCAATATGGGTGTAAGACAGGGACGTAGCCTTTCTCCCCTACTGCTCAACTTGTACATCGAAGAAGTAATTTGTACATTGAAGAAATAAAAGAAAGTTTCAGGTGTGGAACTGAAATTCATGGTGATAGGGTATCATAACACGTTTCGATGATGAAGTTGCTGTCCTGAGTGGAAGTAAAGAAGCATTACATTATCTGCTGAAAGGAATAAACAGTATAATGACTACAGAATACTGACTGCAAGTAAATCGATGAAAGACGAAAGCAACGAGAAATAGCAGAAATGAGAATTGCGAGAAACTTAATTTCATTACTGATGGTCACGAAGTAGATGGAGTTAAGGAATTATACCACCTAGGCAGCAAAATAATCAATGACAGATGGAGTACATAGGACGTCAAAAGGAGACTGGCACTGGCAAAAAAGGCATTCCTGGCCAAGACAACTCTACTTGTCCCGAAAGCAGACATTAATTTTAGGAAGAATTTCTGGTGTTTGGAGCACAACATTGTATGAAAGTGAAACGTGGACTGTGGGAAAACCAAAACAGAGGAGAATCGAAGTATTTGAGCTGTGGGGCTACAGACGAATGTTGAAAATTAGGTGGACTGGTAAGGTAAGAAATGAAGAGGTTCTGTGTAGAATCGGAGAGGAAAGGAGTATGTGGAAAACATTGAAAAGGAGAAGGGACAGGATGATAGGACATCTGTTAAGACATGAGGGAATGACTTCCAAGGTAATAGAGGAAGCTGTAGAGGGCAAAAACTGTGGAAGAAGACAGAGATTGGAATACATCCAACAAATAATGGAGGATGTAGGTTGCAAGTGCTACTCTGGGATGAAGAGGTTAGCACAGTAGCGGAATTCGTGGCGGGCAGCATCAAGCAAGTCAGAAGACTGACTATGACCAAAAGAAAGAAAAAAAAATATGAACAGCAAAGACCCTCAACCATCTTTGAAGAGATGGACATACAGCATCTCGTGTTCTTCCCAATCGCGAAATTTAATTTTCAAATAATTGTCTTGGCAAACTGATTTATACCTTTTGGAGTTTTCCTAAAGCACACGAGGCAGGCAATGGAAAGGCTGTTTGTGTCCCCATTCTTGCTGTAGTAGTATAAAAAGATAGCTTCTGGAGCACTGCCTGACTACGCCGATTTTACGTATAAAATGACTCAGTTTTGAGACACTCTTCATAGATTTTACTAGTTCAGTCATTTATAGTACAAAATTGGCTAATCAAAAGAGTCACTCTTATACTGATAATGATCGCATTTGTTTTGGTAATACTGATTAAAAATTACGAATTCACTTACTACTTCACGAAAAATTCACTTGCAAAATCAAGACAAAAAGTGCAAAACAACTCCTGTCGAACGCCTTCCGCTCAGTGACCACCAACTTCCTCACTAAGCTTGAGTCTTCTGTCCTGAATGTCAACGGATCACGAAGACCTACCTCTGCGTAAACATAGTGCTCACTAGGACCTTGCCTAGTATGGCATCGTACTAGGCAAGGCATCGTCCCCTACACTCCTTGGAGTGTGGGACTTCATCATCATCATCCTAATCTCAGGTTGATTCCCTCTTTAGGACAGGTCTTAAAATCCATCCAGATGTTGGCAATGAGTCGTTCAGAAGCGATGGTAGGGAATGTTTTGCCACATATCTAGCTCTCTCCACACATCGCTCAAATAAGACTCCTTGAGGTAATCTCTCTACACATAACGGATATAAGACTCCAGTCAACTATTCGTACAGAGTCTTTCAGAGTACAGTGGGCAGCTGCTTGTATATTAGTTGGTATTCGAGAAACAAAGTTGATTCAAATCTAGTCATTTTCAACAGTTTCTTTTGGATACAAATACGTTATTTCCTTTGCATTATTTCGTTTACTTGAAGAGACAAAGTGTGAACAACTTGTCAATATCAATTTAAACGCTCAAATTAAGAACAAACAAGAATATGACATGTAAAAATGAATTATATTCGTGTAATGTTGAGAATGAGGACCACCTGTACTCCAAATCTGAAGGAAATTAGCATCTGCTTCCTCCTGTGCGCGAACCATACAGACAGACGGTGAAACGAGATGGAGCAAAAACAGGATGTTGAGGATTTGATAGCTAGAGGCAGCATGTAGAGGCGCTATATCAGTGCACACTTGCTCCTTCAGTGAGTTGAGTTACAGGGCTTGTGGAAACAAGAACTGTGCTTTTTTGTCCACCTGAGCGCCATATAGAATGCAACGTCATTTTAGATTCTTTTCACTCACTTCATTTCTATTACTTTTTTGCCTCTTAAAGCACTTCAGAAGCAAATATAAACATGCTGTTAGTGTATTAATGACGTTTTCTTATTTATCATTCATTTATTTACTGATAAACCTTGACTAAAATATTATACAATAAATCATAAAGTTTCAAAAAGCAGTTTTGATTGATCTACCTGATCTACTTGAATCCAATCAACCTAACTTTTGTCAAAATTGTACAGTGGTATAGTGATGAAGAAACTGCTACAGTTGTTATCCTTATAAAAAAACCTCCAAATAACCACCAAATATCTAAATATTTTCATAATCATATACTAAATTTGTATATATTTAACAAATGTTACAACGGCAAAGCTTTACCACACAAATATTTTATTGTAAAGATAGCAGAGTTGTTATATATTTATCCTGAAATAAAAGTATGGAATATAAAGTGTAATAATAATTAATGGCAACATATTTTAGGTATGAATCAGTTCAATATAAGTAAAAAGCAAAAGGAATTTGATGCATACATGGAAAATCAGTTTAGACCTCATACAATACCTGTAAAATATGATGACCTGGATGCTCTAATAAAAATTTTCAGTTTGTATTCTATGTTGAGATTTTTCTTTGCATACATAACTATGTAGGCAAATGCCTCATCCACTATTTTCTTGTTAAAAGTAGCAGATAATTTCATTGCTCTTTTTTGTGTAGCTACTTATTTTTTATGTGTCATATACATCACATATATAGGATAATTTGTTATAAAATCATATGGATTTATAAAACAACTCCTTTCAACTGTGTAACACCTCTACATTCGTGAAATGCACCATAAGCTTTCAAATAACCACACAGTGGACCTAAATTCTACATTCAGTTGAAGAAATACTTCATTTCATCCATTTTTCAAAAATAATGTGCAGAGCATTACATGAGCATCCAAAGATGAATCAATCAACTAATTATTAGTTAGATTAGTCTCAAATACAACAAATATAAAATAAGGCATACCGAACTCCATTAAATTATAATAGAGCATGATATGTAGTCAAAATTTTTCTTAATGCTCAGTCGAGCTTCCTCTGTAGTTTGTAATTCATAAAATGATGTCGAAATTTTTTTGAGTTTTCAGTATATTTTCTCTTTGGTATAGTTCATAATTACATTCATATTTAATAACTGGTACAGAAATTTTCATATTTTCCATAAAAACTTTACCTTTACTTGGTAATTTATCTCTTACTGCAAATCCACTATCATAGCAATCAGCCCATCTTATTATAGCATCTCCAGCACTGGAACTCCACTTAAAAATTGCAGCAATATCGCTTTCCCAAATTACCTCCTTATAATCTTTGAAAAATCCACCTAATATTTCCAGCAGATACATAACTTAATTATTCCTCTTTCTTATTTTACCATTGATTAGTATATATCCCTCATATTTTGTCAGTAACAGATTCAATAAAACTGATCATGAAATAAAATACTTTTCAATTCCAGATAAAACATTATTTCACTTTTTTATAGCTATAAAGTCAAATAGCGTTGCTTCATAGTTATCAATCGGTTGTTTATTAAATGTTCCATCATATGTTGGATAAAATGGAGTATCATCTTGTACAGTTCTAAACTTCATGTACAGTTGGGAATGATTAGGATGTATCCATCCATCACCAATATGTATGTTACTTTCTTATCCTTGCCAGGATTATTTTTTCTTATTCATAGGAAATAAGTGAAACTGATAGCTTTCAATCTTGTTCATTTATAAAGAATAAAATCAGCATTTCATTACTAAAGTAACTGTTATATAAGCACAACTGATATCGATTGTAGTATCTTTTAAACCAGTTGTACCTATCACTAAATCCTGAGTTCATTCATGAATTGGAATAAGTAAAGGATGATCTGTTTCACAAATTATTTACACTCTTAATTCAAAATTAGGTTTAAATGATGCAAAAATATCATTTTCACAGTGAAGATAATCATTATTCTTTATGAACATTGACCCACTCACTTAAAATTTACATTAATTAATTCAAATGGAATCATTTTGGGAACATTATTAGCAACAGCGTTTTTATTAGCTTCAATAGTTAGATTAAATACTAACACACTTCCAGTACTGTCTTTTATACATATATACAGCATAATATAGTTATCAAATATAACTCTATTTAAATAGACATCAGCTGTAATTTCAATATTAGGCCTTATTTGTGTGAATAAATTTCTCCAATTTTTTCTAGGTATTTTGGCCAGTAGGAATTATTACTGCTCGATTATCACAGTACAAGTTACTGTTTTTAATATGATATTTGGGGTTAAAATGTGGTGTAATAGCCAATAAAAGTTACACCTTCAAATTGTCTCTTATAGGAACAGTTATTTTTTTAGCACTGAGAAATTACCACTGCATTAGATTACTTTCTCATTTATTAGTAATTTAATGAACTCAGAATTAATAATTCCAGAAAATAAGAAAAAGTTAACGTAATAAGTTATTACCTAACTCTGATAGATTTCCTATTATTGGATCAAATGGACATGATGAAAAAACATTAATGGTCGATAATTGAGTTTTAGCCCCAGGATAGTTAAAATGAAATAAAATTAATCATGTGAAGTATCAAGAATTTATTAGAAATGTAAAAAGGTTGAAGATAATTTAGATACTGAAATAGTTACATTTATTATTATTAATGATGATATCATACAATTAAATTATTGTACACATATTTCACTTTTAGTGAATTCATGATTGAAAATCAAGATATTGTAAGAGAATGTTTACTAGAGGTCGACATAAAGGAACTGATTGTTTTCTTTTTTAGCTCAAATGTAATCCAAGACACCAAAACAATTAGTCAGAAATAATCTCAATTTTTAAAAAGTTTTACACAAGATGATACATGTCTACATCATGTTCATTTTGAATCTGCTCAGGGTGATTTAAGATATGATGAATTCAGAAATGTGTGCCATAATTGCTGGAATGATGATTTTGGATTTATAGCTATAGACAGTACCTGTAAATCAAATGATGGTAAATACATAGCCCAAATCAAAACTTTTGTAAAGTATGCATGAACTGAAATGCCAAACATAACGTTTTTATGTTATATAAGTGTTTACAAAATACAATCCAAAGTTTGTTTAAGAAGCTACACGAAATAGAAGAAAATTGAAGACTTACAGAAGGATTTAGAAACTGGAAAACACAACCAAGAATAGAATATGAAATATATAAAAAAGAAGGTCGGTCTGTTATTGACACAATAGAACTACTAAAACAAGGAATTAGAGGATTAGGTGATAATGTATTGAAAGCCAACACAGCAGTTGAAAAAAGGGGGTACTATACTGTCAAGAAAATTTTTATGACATTTCCTATTCCATCAACACCATCAGAATCGTCATTTGAGTAAAGTTTATTTCATAAAGATGATGGTATTGAAAGTCCCTCATCTCAAAGACGAAAACAAATTGAAGGACTGCTGAAAAGGGTAGAAGTGGAGAAACGAAAAAATGTGTGTACAAAAATGGTTTACCTATAACAACCTATTTTGGTCGAACAATAAGAATGTGTATTTATGCTCTTAATGAGTAATTTCTTGGCTTACATTTCGAAAATTGTGAACACATATTGGGGATCATTAAGTTAAATTTAAAAATGATCACATCTCAACAATGGAAAACATCATAAAGCAACTAACAATTTAATGAAACTCTTATGTAAAGACAATTTTCTTTCTGGTGGACATGATGAGAAAGTTAAGAACAGCTATATATATTATATCAAAAAATGCCATATTTCAAAATAATGAAGCTGATAACAATAAACCAAAACAAGCAAAAGTGACAAATAAGATACACTTACCAAATGAATAGACAGAAAATTAATTGTGCAATCAGAATCTGCAAGTCCTGATAAACTGGATGAAGGATTTATTACAAAATTACTAAAAAAAAGTTGAGTATATATGCATGAATAATGTGTGTGACTTAATTGATAGATTAATGGTGATTCATGATGAGGAGACGGCTGTAACAAAAACTATTACTATAAAAATCAGGAATAAAAGATATATTAACCAGTAAATTTAGTGACTTCAGCAGCAACAATCGAAAAAGATAACATATTTAATTAGATTTATGAATGACCTACCACATATATTTTGGGAATGTAAAAATCTGGAAAACGAATAGTAAGGACACTAATTAACAAATTACCATTTTCGTAATGCATCTTCCAAGTTATAATTATTGTAGCCCAGGTAATGAATCAAATGAAAGATTACCATGTGGTCATCCAGAAATAAATAAACTAGATGAAGCTTATAAACTACATGATATTGTCTATAGAGATAATAAAGATTTAGAGAAAAGGCACCAAGCTGA
This sequence comes from Schistocerca cancellata, assembly GCF_023864275.1. Lineage (NCBI taxonomy): Eukaryota > Metazoa > Arthropoda > Insecta > Orthoptera > Acrididae > Schistocerca > Schistocerca cancellata. The sequence goes on along the minus strand of NC_064630.1, from coordinate 292,665,431 downwards.
TAAAGAAGTTCAACTAGTGGCAAAGGAGACAATGCATGGTTTTCATGCATCACTTGGTGAAAAAGTAGCTGCAACAACAACTAGAGGGATAACATATGTAAAACAAAAATTTGGTACTGAAGCTGACGAAAATGGATGGATTTTATAGCTGTGTTTACATTCTATGTAAATGAATAACTTTGTCATTGAGTATACAATGCTACCAAATGATCGAACTAAACCAAATCATTTAAAAATGAAGACAATAGGGATCTGTTACATAGTACTGACAATTTTTTAATTCGTGTTCAAAAAAGAAAAAATAATTGAAGTTTCAATAGTCTGTCAGGGTGACAAGAAAAGTGGTGCTAATATCCCGATATCATTCTGCATGCCTGTTATAAATATGTCTTTGAAAAAAAAGAAGGAAGGTTATAGCTTAACAAACTATGAAAATGAAAGGGGATTATAATTTTAGGTATATAGATGAGTAACCTTGGTACTGGTTATTCAAGGCTATCAAGTGGTAAAATTAATCCAAATTCATGAAAAACTAAAGTCAGTAAGGATCTGTTACATAGTCTAGGCAGTTTTTTAACTGATGTCCAAAAAAGGAAAGAAGAAGGCAAAAGTGGTTTTAATATTCGAATATCATATAGTACATCTGTTGTGATAAATCTTACTGAATATCTAACAGACAAAAAGAAGATTGTGGGTTAATAGAGCATGAAGTTCGTTTTCTACCATTACTGTCACCTGCACTGCCTTTTTTAGCACTGCTGCACCATTAGCTGGTGGAGCAGCTGGTGCTGCAAATGAAGTCATAAACAAAAAGAAAGCAAATAAAGAATTGGAAGAAAAATATGATGTTACAAAAACAATTGAGAAGTACCCTAATGCACTGAGGAACTTTGATATAGACAAATCTGCAACAGGTTTCAACATTAAACATTTTTGTGGTGTATTTATGATTGATGAGTTACCTAACAAACGAAAAAATCTTGAATGTGGAAAGGTAAATTTAGATACATGTGATCATGTTAGCACTCACTGGTGTTGTTACTTTAAAAATAAAAATTAAAATTTGTATTTCATTCATTTGATGGAAATATTCCTGAAGAATTCGTTAAATATCTTGATTCAATTGAGTTGCATTATAATGGGCAACGAATTCATAATTTTAATGATTAATTTTTGGGAATTTATGTCTGTTTATTAAAAAACTGTTGTCAGATATTTATATCTAAAATGAAATTTAAATTTAATAAATTGACATTTTTAGAAAGAAACTACATCTGCCTGAAGATTCTATGAGCATTAGAAAAATGAACTTGGAAAACATAAAATTTGGATTACAAGCAAAAATTGACCTAAAAAATTTAACTAAACAGTTTCAGAGTAATTATGTCACATCTTTAAAGTAACTAAATGACATTCTGATTTTAAAGATAGAAGTTTAGTAGGTTTAAACGATCCTATAAGTGGTCATGATGTAGTTACAAAACAATATTTAGAGAATGAGTTAACCAATTCTTGTTAGAAAACCTGAATACACAAGTATTCTAACACTATTCACTAACTATGTCACTAGAACACTTTTTAATGAAAAGATTAATTAACTTAGTAAAACTAACTACTTACTTTCCAAAAGAGGAAGTAGAGAAAGGTTTTTCAGATTACTCCTCAAAGGCCAATTTAACAACCTACCTAAGACAGTCAAGTAATGTTCAGTAAGATATGTGCTAAATCTGTATCTGTTTCTGGTGAATTATTCATGTTTGGCTAACTTATTTTAGAATCAAATAATGATAATAGAATGGTTCAATAATTATAATTAAAGCTTTACAAATGAATGATAACATTTGGTGAAGAAAGTGAAAAAGTTTACATAGAGACAAATCATGCTCAATGAGAAATACGTATATGTGGAGGACAGAGAATTGAAGGTATTTTATCAGTATGCAAAAGCAAAAAGATTGAATTTGTTAAAGAAATTGTAAGTGAAGGGTGAGCAATATTTGTGAAGAAATAATTAATGAGTTAGATGAGCTAATGAGAAAAAAATTAGAAGCAGACATTGTGTCTCTCTTGGAATAGATACTTTATGGCAAGTTGGTTTATTTGAAATGGATTCTGGAAAATTAAGAGGAACACAAAAAATCAATAAAGGACATAAGTATTTGTTAACTATTATAGATATGTTTTCTAAATATGCTTGGGCTATACAAGTTTATAAAAAGTTATTAAGAAAAAAAAGGTGATGAAGTATTCATTAAATGATCAGCACTTGATAATTCTCATAATAGTTGGCTTAGGAAAATAGTGTAAATTAAGAACATAAGCACTAAATGCTATGGCAGGACTACTAGGAAATAAAGGCTGTTCTAAACGTACTAAAAAAACTTATTGATCTTATTAGTAGTAATAGGGAATTAATGTTCCTTAGAATTCCTCTAAATTAAAAATTTAGAAGAATTGTATGAATTGTATTTGAAATTCGATACTGTATGTTGTTGATTATATTAAAAAGAAAATCCATTTAATGAAGAACAATGCAGAATATATATAAATTTATCAAGAACTGTCTGAAGATATTATAATAGTATTTTACGACATATGTTATTGGGAAGGTATGTAATGGTATCAAGGATTATCTGAGGCGTTTATGAGAGAATTTCAGGAGAAATTAGACTGGTTATTACATATCAGTTGGACAAGGACTATTTGAAGACTTTACTAAAGAATTTAAGGATAAAGTTAAGTGGATAATTATTTCATTGAATGAAAAATTTCCTGAAGATTTTAATGGAGAATTTTAAGATAAAGTAGATTGGAGAAGTATGTCATGTTATCTAAAACTATCTGAGAATTTAATAACATAATTTCAAGATGAATGAGGTTAGTAAATTGTTAGAATTTTTAGATGATAACAAAGAATTTAATCATATTTTATATTTATTATTTTACATTTCAGTTTTTTTCCTTCTGTTGTATATCCTGATATAATGTATTGGCTGAAGATTCTGTGAAAATGTATATATAATTAATGGTGATGAATTATGCATTGTTTATGAATATTTAAAGAAACATATCACCATAGTCGAAGTTTTTCCGTGTTAATTGGTCTTAATGCATTCCTTAGTACAGTCAGAATATTTCTCTTTTCTCTAGTTCTATATTCTTTAGATTCAAGAAGTTCTTCTAGAGCTTGTCTAACCACTGTTAGTTTATCAGGATATTCTTCATATACATTAATTATAATGTCAGTTAGTTCATGTCTAGGCAAATCACTTAACACAATCGGTTTTAACTTTTATTTTTGTTACCAATATTCAGCTGTGTCACAACTTTCTGTTTGATAAAAGTTGGATCAAACTCTATTCGCACATTAAAATGTTTCCTACTTCTATGAGAATTTATTAAGTCAACATATTTGTCAGTATCTTCACAGAAATGCCTGATATAGTATGATGGATCATTAAAGCGTATTTGGTACATTTTTTCTCTTTATTACCTTTATGTACAACAAAACATATTTCATCTATACTATCAGCAAACTTAAAATTGTGTCATCCTTCAAATAAAATAAAATATAATTTGCCACTATCTAATCTGCCACAACTACATAAAGAAAACCTACCTTAAATGTAACTTAGGTTGAGCACATTAAAACAGTTTTTGGTGGCAATGTTCAGATGTAGCAATATCAATAATTTATTATTTATTCATTTCTAAGACATTATATACTTTATATTTTAAATGTACAGCATTGTAGTTATATAGCAAATTGTTGAGATTTATCTTCAATAGAGATAATCAATCAATTTTTTTGTACAGCTAAATAATATTTTCTTATCTGCTTGCATTGCTTTGTGTTGATGTCATAACTGATTCTATGAAATCATCTACAATTGAAGCATGTGCACAAATAATACTGTATGGCACATTTTGCAGTTGTTGGGAAACTGACAAAAACTGTTAGTTCAGAGAATTAAAACGATATAATAATGTAATAGCAGATATGTATTGTTTGTGCATACAGACTATGGAAAATACTAAATTCTGGTTTTTAAAATTGCGCTAAGCACAGATTTTTCGAAAATAAATAAGTTTTTAATGGGAATAACGGTGCATGGAAATGGATATACAGCATTATTCCAGATCAGCCAGTGCTCTATTGTCATTATAAGGTGTCTAGAATCCAAAAATAGTATGTAAGAGATTTAAAACAAGATACTAAATAATATTTATCGTAAACTAAATTGCTCGATCTTAAAAAAATAATACAACATTAATTCATCAAGTTAAGGCTCAAATCAAGTACATTATAGTCAGTTGTCACACTGCAGGTTTTCATAGAACTGCCTGTATCTTGGTTCCATATATTTCGTCATGGCCAATAGATCCCTTTTCTTCTCCTTATGAATTTTCAGTGTCCCGTTATAGAGCAACTGGAATTCCGAAGGCAATGGACAATGTTTTACTTGATGTTCACAACCATGATTTACAATACAGTGTCTGCCATGGGCGAAGCACATTGTGGGTACGGTGTATGCTTAAACCTTGAGGATCGTCACCATACAGCTTCAACCAAAGTACATCGGTAATTTTCAAAGCATGCGGCTTCTTCAAAAGCAACTCGGTCGATCCTATGTCCTTGAAGCCTTCCATCATTATCTCGTGAATGGCCAAAAAAAATGGCTCTGAGCACTATGGGACTTAACATCTGCAGTCATCAGTCCCCTAGAACTTAGAACTACTTAAAACTAACTAACCTAATGACATCACACACATCCGTTCCTGAGGCAGGATTCGAACCTGCGACAGTAGTGGTCGTGCGATTCCAGACTGAAGCGCCTAGAACCGCTCGGCCACCCCGGCCGGCCGTGAATGGTCTGTTTTGAAGGATCAACAAAGGCCTCAGCAATGACGTGCTTCCATTCTGAAGGAACCATAACTTTTGACACTTTCTTTCTTTTCTCGATGACTGCAAAATCCTGTCACAAGGTACGAAACTGTGACCCGAACATAAAAATTTTTGATGTATTTCTGTAAAGTACTTGCAGCTGATCAGATAGAAATAAAGCGCTAAAACTCTCCAGTTGTTGTTCTGCCCATCAATGCGGTCAGACCAACCAATCAGTTTTTGTTCCATACCTTCTTCAGGCGTATGGTAATTGTGTGTCAGAAAATTAAACAGACAGGAAACTATTTCGGCTGAACCTCCCCTTGCGATGGATTCATGCCAAAAATTGTCGGTGATGTTTCCAGTACCAACATCATGAATCGTGAAATTATACAACGACAGTTGTCTCTGGTAGAATACCATGGAATGAGTCAATGTAGTACAAAGTAAAACCTGTTGTAGGTCAACACATAACATGTATATTGTTATTCCTCTTAGTCATTTCTGTATCGTTATTTACGGCTTTGTATGCTTTGTCTGCCCTTGAATGATACAACTGACTCTCAATTTCGATCTTGTGCAGTTCTATTTCATCTGAAGCTGCAATCATTTTGTTAAACAACAAATCGTACAGTCTGCAAGTATCTGATCTAGGTGTCCCAAAACGCAGATTAAAATCTGTTCTAAACACACTTTGATAGCATGACCTGCTTATTGACTTATCAGGAAACTTTTCGGTAAACATTCGAGACATTCTACAGAGATTGAGATCGGGGTGCAGACATTCTTTTGAGGATTTATTCCCTCTGTAACGTCTCATCTGCTTTGGCAAACTCGATATGTATTGCCGAATAAGAGCCCTGTCGTCATATGAAATGGCATGTGGCCTATTGCAAATTTTTCCTTTACTGTCTTTAGGAGTGTTTATTCCACCTTTTACTTTACATTGCAGAGTCTGCATTTGTAGCTGGGTGATGGAGAATATGTCAAGCAATGTTTCTGGACACACTTCTTTTGAGTAAACTTTGTATTTGAAAGTAGCTTGTTCCCGGAAGTATTGTCTATTTTACCTCTCTTGCGCCTGGCTGGCACGCCTATTTCCATGCATTTTATTAAGTATATGGACTGCTCATCGTATGTTAAGGCATGATATTCTTCGTACAGCTTTCACTTCATTTCCAGGTTTATGTCCTTGCGTCCTTCTTTTGAGCACACTTCTGCATTGCATACACGATCCTGAATCACGAAAACCATCACTATTACTACCTAATATTCAACTAGATTATCAACTTTCATGTTCTCTTTCAATATTATAGCATTACTCAGACTGAGTATTCTATTTTTTTCGCCAATGATAACTACAGAACTGTAGTTAATTTCATTCACGGTACATACTTTTACTGTAATGTTTTCAGAAGATACACATAACATGTCATTAGAGCCATATACTCTACAGGGCATGTCGCCACTTTACAGGACACATATGCTTCCCTAAGGACATACACCTTTTTACAAAACCCATACAGCATTATTCCACTCACTTGTGTTGGAGACTGTTTCGCAGTAACTACCTTTCCTTTTCGTGATTTATGTTCCACTCCAGCATCACGAAGCCTTTTCCTCTTAATATCCTGCCAACTACCAATGTTAATTTTCCTTTTCTGTGCATTATTTGCACGTTTCAAACCACTTGCGGTAAGTGTCACCTTGCTGCATTCTGTCATTCTTGTAAAATACAGCATTATTCGCGCAGAGGCGCGAAAACTGTGTGCGTCTCATTGCTGTTTAGTGCTGCCCTCGGACGGTGAACTTGTCAATTATAACAGCAGGCGATGCAGACTGCCGTATACAGCATTACTCCACGCGATTCTATGAAACGTCAAAAGCAGCCATTCAGCATTATTCGTGCGCACGCTTCAATTAGTAAAATCCTTTCTAATGAACAAGGTTATTTGGTGTCAAGCTTTTCATTTCATTTTGAATGTATTCATGTTCTAGAGCAAGTGGATCGTCATTTTTTCCCCATGTAAGATAGATTATTAGTTTTAAGAAATTCATATTAATGGCTTTTATTTTTTCTTATAATTCCAGGCGCCAAATCTTTGGTAACTGTAATATCATATAAAAATGATATAATACCATTCGTCATTAACAAGTTTTTCTCCAAACAATGGAGCCCAAATATCATTCAACGAATTCCCTAAATTTAGTTGATAGTTTGATATTCCCAAAAATTCAAATGTATTCATCATAGATACACCTGAACCCTGACAATATCTGAGGTACTTGGGAATGGTTCCATTTATATATAAAAAATTTTTGAGGAGGGTCGCCAAAATGTGTTGAACACACAATATTTTATGAATTTCATAGACAACAATCCTGAAGAATTTTTGTATGCTTAAATGGGGAGTCTAAAAGTAAGGGCATAACAACTATCAGTAAAATCTTATTCTCATCTGAGGAAAGAACAGCTTACTATATTATCCAAATTGGTTGTAATAAGAAAGTAAAGGGCAGAAATGTACTCCAAAAGATATAGAAAACAAAGCAAGAAAACGAGCATTTCCACGATATTCTAAGTTGGAAAAAGAAAAAAAATTGGCTTTGATTAATTTTAATTTGAGAATTTACATTTTACGGAAATATATAAATTATATTCAACAACAAGTGTTGATTATATCAAAATAATGGTCCCTTTTGAGAGTTTGGAATGAAATATATATCTGGACACAATAGATTTTATGAGAGAATTCCAAGATAAATTAGAGTGGAATGTAATATCTTATAGAAACTTGTCCAAAAACATCATGAAATATTTTCAAGATAAAGCAGACAGACATATTTTATAATACAACAAAATATAGCTAGAGTTCATATGAGACAATTTCGAAGTACAATTAAATGTTATTTCACAACACAGACTGAAAAAGAAAAATTAGAAGAAAATTTCAAGATAAAATAAGTTAGGATGATATAAAAACGAATCAAATATTATCTGAAGCTTTTACAAGAGAGTTTCAACAAAAAATAGCTTGGGTTAAAATATCAAGGATCAACCATATCAACCTTTAACACGAGAGTTTCAAGTTAAAGTCAGTTGGAGGTAATATTACATATTAAAGAATGATCTGATGATTTTATACGAGAATTCCATGATAGATTAAACTGGGCTCATATATCACTTGATCAAGGATTGTCTGAAGAGAGAATTTCATCTCAAATTAGACTGGGATACTATAGGTTGGGATCAACATTTGTCTGAAGACTTTATATGCGAATTTCGGGATTAAGTTGGGATATTATACCACAAAAACACAAATTGTCTGAAAATTTAATTATAGAAATAAAATTTCAAGTTAAGTGGGATAACATTTTAAAATATCAACAATTTTCTGAATCATTCATACAAAAAGCAGTAAGAGCTAATGAAATAAGGAGTTCATCAGAAATGGATTGTTCCATATTCTTAGTCAGCCAAGACCTCCAATTTGGCAAAAAATATGGTCATATATTTCATAAACAATGTGCTGGTGAATGGTTAGTAGAGTAGTCTTCTTGACCAGTGTGTAGAACTCTAGTTAACAGTATTTGGAGGGTAACGGTCATTAATCAGTAATACTTGTGTGTTCACATCGAAAATATTTGAAGTTTCTTTCTTCCTTGGAATCAGGATTATACCTAAGCCTTAATTTATATACATTTAAGTTATTAATAAATGAGGTTGATAAATATGATATCTAAACTCCAAATTTTTATTTACATAATAACCATAGATTTGGTTACGTAAAACAGGAAAAAATGTTGTGTATAATTTTCAAAATCATAGTTTATACCTATACTGAAAAGATATTTCTGTATTTTAAAGAATCAGTTAACTATCTGATGATTATAATGGTGAGGAATTCTCTTCATTGTTAGATAATCATATTATTGATTTGGATGTAAGTGACAAGACTGAGTACATGAAGACTGCCATCTATTCAACTACTTAAACAATATATCTCATGTTCTTTTTTTCAGTATAAGTTCATACTGCCTTGTAAACAGGTCTGAAGATATCTTAATATTTTACTTTGCCATCAAGATAGCTCTCTATTCTAATACATTAACATCATCTACATTATATTTTTATACATTTTATATTAAACGATAATAGATAGATCTAAGGACCACTTCAACATGTAATGCCCCCACGGTAAAGTATCTGTACCATCTTCCATAAAGTATCATTTGTCATCATTTGAGTTTAGTACTTTCTTGTTGACTGTAACTTATTTTATCTTTAATTAAATTGATCGTTCTATATTATTTTTCACTGCCAAACAAAATTTTTTAAAATCTTCCAATGATATTCTGTTCTTTACTATACATTCCTTCACTGCTTTACATTTCTTCTCCTTCTTTTCATCAATTTTGTTTTCATACATTTTCGACATCAGTCCACAAATTCTTCTATTATATACAAATTACATTCGACTTTCATTTTTCCTAACACTTTCTTGTTTATTTGTAGCATATTTTATGTATTACCTGTTGGATAGTCACTTGCACTAAAGTGAAGATTTGTCGGTTTCATATGTTTATAAAAGTCTATATGTTATATATGTGACTGTCAGTATCTACTTTAAGAGTTTAACATAATCACCATATTATGGTTTCATAATATTGTAATGGAAATCATTCATCAACCCTTCAGATGTTTTCCAATTTAGATTGGCTTATTGAATTTGAATTTTGTCTTATTCATATGAGTAGTGGCAAGATTTTTTATTGAATATTGTTTGACCTGTTAAATTTGGCTTAGCAATTAATTAATCACATTTCTTTCCATCAGATAGTAATTTTATATCCACTATGTTTCTAATATTTTCCATTGACTTACCAAATATGGCATTATTCACCTTGTAGGAACCTTTTTCAGAATCATTAATTGCTTTCATTCTCATTACTGTGTTCCAGTCTATGTATTCTGTCAACCAATCAGATTCCTCAGTTTTTAAATCTTTGTATTTTTGTTAATTTCATTCCTAGAGACAGATACTGTTTAATATTTCTATAGTGAACTACATAATTATTTTTATTGTTCAGACTAGTTATCAACTTACTCTCATTAGTTGAAGCACAATTTTATTTTTGGAGGCTACTGCGAATCATGCAGTCATTTTGTATACTCTAAATCTACTTCGAAAATATATCTTGCTTTAGCAGTATATTTCACTTTTCTTTTTTAGAATCAAAAGATTCTGATATATCCAATTCAAACCCACTGTACGGTAAATAGTGACTCACAGCCCAACTATATAAATGGTTTGCATCTGAGAGTACTAAATTCGTTATCTCTTTATATCATTTTTTCATGTAATTATAATTTTCTTTAGCATTTCTCTTACAACATTGTGTTATACCACATCTTATCCCTTTTTTCTTTGTAGTGGGATATAATCAATAAGCTTTTATACAAGTTTTTCTAAAATTTTCAAAGACATCATCTAACAATACATCTGATTTACGGGGCACAGCCCTGAATCGGCTGCCTTTTTGCATTATCTTCACCCTCATAGTGCAACTGATGTCTATATGAGAGATAGCTTAAACTTCTTACAAACAATTTGGGTAATTACTCAAAGCATTCCCCAAAATATCATTGAGATATTTATTAGATTCTGGTACTCAAAACAATATTTAAGGTGGTATAAAAACAGAACACTATTTCACTGTGGTACAATTTTCTTTGGAACCACTGATTGCACAGCCTGGAAAAAGAGTTAGAATACAGACAACACTCATGTAACTGTTTTATGTCTCCATTTCCTTCCCTGATGCTGGTCTGTGAAAAAGGCAAGTAATTTATTTTCCTACAAGAAAAGTATTCAAAATTTTGGCTCAAATATCACTGACATCATCATAATGTTATAAATTTATCAGAAAAAATTAGGCAAAGGAGGTAGATCAGGTCATTCTAAATATCTGTATCAATTTTTTTTGTCATTTGGGAGAAAAGTGTGCCTGAATGAGAAAAATTGAAGGTTTTTGTAAATCACAAAACAAGATTTACAGATTTATTAAGTTCCCATTATTCTCATTTAGAACATTCCAGCTGCATACTCCTGTTTTCCTCCTATTTCCTTATCCTCCATACTCTTTCTCTTCAGTCTTTTATTTATCCTTGACTTCTTGGTAGCAGCTTCTGCAGCTGTCTCTGCTTCGGTTACCTGCTGCTTATTAATAGCAATTAGTGCTGAAGCGATATTCCTTCCCATCTGGATGTTTAATTTCTTCATAAAATTGATCATTGAAATTGCACCGTCATTGAATGTCATTATTGCATCCATTATACTAGTCTTCAGCACTGTCAGCATAACAAATACAGTTTTCGGTATTCTCTTCCATATATAGCTGTAAAAGCTTTCATTTGCATTCTGATAAAGACCATGTATACATTTGATAAGTAGATTTTTATTTGCCAGATCCCTACATATAGGCACTGATGACCTCGATGTTGAGCACCCATAAGCCCCCCCTCCCTACATATAGGCCTAATTTCCTCCATTACAGCAATTGGTAAGGATTTCTCGTGGGTACATTGTATGCCTTTAGCATTGCTCAACCAGTACTTGCTCCAGGAATCTCCCTTTTTGGACACAAACCATGTTGTGGGGTTTCATCTCTGTGAAACCATGTTCCCAAACAGCTCATCTCATGTTATCTAAATCTCCTACATTTCTCTTTATTGCTAGTCCATAATATTGAGTCAAAGAATCTATTTAATTTTTTGTAAGACGACTTGAACCACCTACATGTTTTCTGTCTGACGGTTTTTCCACTGAAGTTATTATATAATTTTCTCAGCTTGAGCTCCCATTCTGTTCTGTACAAGCCCAACACATTCAAGCTTTCCTATCACGGCGCCCCATATTGTCTGTCATTAACAACTGTAGTATGTCCTTTACAGTCTCCATCACCAATGTATCCTACATATCTCACACCATGACTGTCCTCAGATCTTCTAAAAATGTTTCTATGTTTCCACTTGGGCTATCAAAGTTCTTTAGACAAACATGGGTGACAATAAATATACTTGAACAACCCTAACAGTGCTTTGTTAGACATTCATAATCTAGCATCTTACAGTTTCAATAAAAGTAGCAGTAACAACCACATTGAGAGAAGTATGACCTCTCTTCTGCCAAGATCCATCAAATGCTGCTACGTTGTCTGTATTCTCAGAGAAGGCTACTGCTTTTTCTACTGCTCTTTTCATTGAATCTTCACTTACACCACATAAAGCATTATGTATCAATTTATTGCATCTGTCAAACTTCAGTGGAGGTGGAGGGAAATCCATCACTGCACAAAAAGTCTGGGCATCTCTCCTTCCCCTTCCAATACATCACATTGCATAAGCAATCTGAATATTTACACTCTAATGTCGACTGAGTATCACTGTGCATCTTACGCGAGTTACAGGCAATCACTTACACCTCCTTGCTGAAATGTCCTCAGAAACGTCAATACTATCTTCACAATTGCAGTGCTTACATTTTAAGCGCTCTTCAAAAGTCTTGACAGGATATTTGGGTTAACAATAACATTTCCATCGTTTATTGCTGCTCACAATACTACTAGGCTTGTTATTATTACATTCAGAAAGCGAAAGTTTACGTCTAGGAGCTCTGCCTGTAGACACAGTTTCTGTGGAATACTTTTGAAGCAACTAATATGTATTATTCGGTTGTGTTTGGAACTGGTTGCCGCAAAACTTTCGTTTGGGACTAAATTTCTTTACTCTTGGCATTTGTAGCACAGGAGACACACACAAAGAAATAAAACAAAACACAATAACTACATAACCACAGGAGCATGAAATTCTCAAATCATGTATTCTCAGATCTTTGTTTACATTCAGACCATAAGCTTCTAGATATGCCTGTACTTTGGTTCCAGGAATCAGTGCCTTCTAGAATACACCTGTGTTAAGGATCCATAACTAATGAGGGAAAAAACGGAAGAACAAAATAATGCATCACATATTCTGACACACTTCAAACTGACAGATGGGCATGGATCCTGTGCAATATTGCGTTCAACCTCGATTTTAGAATGAACGGAAAATGATAATACCTACAAACTATTCATTTTTGAAATCAGGATGAAATGATTTTATCTATAGACCAATTTTTTTGTCATTTTCACGGGCATGTCCACTTACGATATAAATCATAATATTCTTGAAGATTCTTGATATTAAATTCATTCGAATTTAAATTTCACAAAAAAAATTCTTTTGATGGAAGCTATTATATCTCAGTTCTTTTCCAATCATCGTATGGGTATACACCTTCCTTTGTCACTAGACAGAATTGTTCTTCTGAGAAAAACTTTCAAATGTTGGTCATTTGATCTCTCTTCAGATTTGACAAAGCTTGTCAAGTGAATCATGAATCTGAATGTGTCTGTGAGTCTTGGTATTAAATCTATTGCTTTATCATCATATCCAAGTTCTTCTACAAGTAGATGTAGATTAAAACCACTCAATCTATGTAAGTATACTGGTACAAATGTTGACATCTGCAGCTAAAAATTACACTTATTACAGGGTAGTCCAAGAAATATTCAGTAAGATGATCACCCTTTATGATTTATTTTGTGCAATTATGCCTACAGAGAGTGCTAATTTTTGATCATGCATGTCTGCATAGACCTTCTGGTGCTAATTTTTCATCAGTTCTATTTATGAATATGTTACAATAATCTCTTAAACTTCTTGTTTAACTGCTTCAATAAAATTTTCACCTGTCTCCAAACCTCTATATTCAACAGGATTATTATAACTACCATTTATATATTTAATGTAATAATAGAAACAAGACTGTTCATGTTTTTGATGTTTCACTGTATGTGATTCATCTGCATTAGGTTGATATGTATTCATTTTCAATGGTGAAGTCCATAGATCATAGATCACAAATGAAACTTTCATTCTGTGTTGAAATTTTTTTATATGTTCTCCTTTCTCTGATAATATTTTTTTAACTGGCTCATTGTTGGAACAATCTTTTTTGTGAATTTTCAATCCATTTCCTCAAGAATAGTGTTGTATGCACATTTCACACACATACATTTCCTATATCTTTAATCGAATAATAGTGTGACTTCTAAAGGTGGCAGGGGTAAAATACAGGGAGCAAAAGGCTATTTAAAATTTGTACAGAAACCAGATGGCAGTTATAAGAGTCAACGGATATGAAAGGGAAGCAGTGATTGGGAAGGGAGTAAGACAGGGTTGTAGCCTCTCCCTGATGTTATTCAATCTGTATATTGAGCAAGCAGTAAAGGAAACAAAAGAAAAATTTGGAGTAGGTATTAAAATCCATGGAGAAGAAATAAAAACTTTGAGGTTCGCCAATGAGATTGTAATTCTGTCAGAGACAGCAAAGGAGTTGGAAGAGCAGTTGAACGGAATGGATGGTGTCTTGAAGGGAGGATATAAGATGAACATCAACAAAAGCAAAACGAGGATAATGGAATGTAGTCGAATTAAGTTGGGTGATGTTGAGGGTATTAGATTAGGAAATGAGACACTTAAAGTAGTAAAGGAGTTTTGCTGTTTGGGGAGCAAAATAACTGATGATGGTCGAAGTAGAGAGGATATAAAATGTAGACTGGCAATGGCATGGAAAGCGTTTCTGAAGAACAGAAATTTGTTAACAACGAGTTTTGATTTAAGTGTCAGGAAGTCATTTCTGAAAGTATTTGTATGGAGTGTAGCCATGTATGGAAGTGAAACATGGACGGTTAATAGTTTGGACAAGAAGAGAATAGAAGCTTTCGAAATGTGGTGCTACAGAAGAATGCAGAAGATTAGATGGGTAGATCACGTAACTAATGAGGAAGTATTGAATAGGATCGGGGAGAAGAGAAGTTTGTGGCACAACTTGACCAGAAGAAGGGATCGGTTGGTAGGACATGTTCTGAGGCATCAAGGGATCACCAATTTAGTATTGGAGGGCAGCATGGAGGGTACAAATCGTAGGGGGAGACCAAGAGATGAATACACTAAGCAGATTCAGGAGGATGTAGGTTGCAGTAGGTACTGGGAGAAGAAGAAGCTTGCACAGGATAGAGTAGCATGGAGAGCTGCATCAAACCAGTCTCGGGACTGAAGACCACAACAACAACAGTGTGACTTATTTTCATTTCTAATATTCAGTAAATTTACGTGTTTTTCTTTCATATCTCTAGTTATATGAAGAGGTAAACTACACATTTTTCATCATACAAATAAACATTTATCGAGAATTTAAGCTTACATTCAGTTTCATTCATAACATTGATCTTGATTGGGAACTCGATTTCATTTAGTGTTTTATCAGTTTCAACACCAAGTTTTTTATATTTTGTTACTTGTTGTTGATCCTTAGTTACAGAATTCAATTCTGACTCTACAGCCTAAATAAAACATTTTTGATTATCATTGTTAAAATTAATACAGGTTTTTTTATCAGACTGATCTATATACAACAAATTGCCAAAGAACTCGTATAGGTATGCATATTCAAATTGAGAGATATGTAAACATGCTAAGTATGTCACTGTGTCCGCAACACTCATATAAGACAACAAAGAAATAATACATCTCAGTTATCTGTTTTCCTTTTGAAATTTTATAGGCAGATCTAGATTTCAGCTAGCAACTAGCCATTCTCAATGCACTATCATTTTTGATCAGTGCATGTAATATTTGTTGTTTGGGCTTCATTCACAGTTCATGAACTGTGAATGAGTCCTGACCAACAGGTATTAAATGCATTGATCAAAAATGGTAGTGCATTGAGAATTTCTAGTTTCTAGCTGAAATCTAGATTTGCCAATAAAATTTCAAAAGGACGACTGATAGCTGAAATCTATTATTTATGAGTAAATAACTGTTGCTGCATGCAACAACCTCTGAATGGAGGGCAACCTGATGAAGACAACAAGTGCCTGGTGCAGTTGTCAGATCAGCTACTACAGCTACAACCACAGGTTAAAAGATTTGAGTGAGTTTGAACATGATGTTATAGTTGGCACCTGAACAATGAGACACAGCATCTCTGAGGTAGTGATAAGGAGGGGATTTTCCTCCATGACCATTTCACAAGTTTACCATGAATATCAGGAATCTAGTAAATCATGAAATCTGTGACATCACAGCAGCTGGAAAAAGATCCTGCAAGAATGGCACCAATGATGACTGCACGTAATCATTCAACTTGACAGAGGTGCAACCCTAGCGCAAATTGCTGCAGATTTCAGTGCTGGGCCGTCCACAAGGGTCAGTGTGTGAACCATTCAATGAAACATCAACGATATGGCCTTTTGGAGTCATAGGCCCTCTCATGTACACTTGATAACTGCATGACATGTAGTTTTATGCATAATCTGGGCCTATCAAAACTGAAATTGAACTGTTGATGACTGGAAACAGTTGCCTGCTTGGACAAGTCTCGTTCCAAATTGTATCAAGTGGATGGATTTGTATGGGTATGGAGACAACATCATGAATCCATGGACCCTGCATGTCAGCAGGGGACTGTTCAAGCTAGTGGAGGCTTTGTAGTACTGTTGGGCATGTGCAGTTGGAGTGATATGGGACCCTGATATGTCCAGATACGACTCAGACCTATTCAAAATTTGTATTCTACTTGTGAAAGCCTTGCCTAGCTAATAAATACAATATATTCTTCATTTTTCCCGCTTGTTATATATATATCATCATTAAATGGGAATATATGTTTTAATGACATGCGGATTTTGAATTAGTTGAATAAACTCTGTTTCTTAAATTTTGATTTACAATGTGGACTTAAGTTTTCAGCAGAGGCTATTTGTTCCATAACTGCCTTCATCTGTAGCTCCGTTTATACAGGTAGAAAGGTATTAGAGAATGTTCACTGTATATATTTTTGAAGTATACTGTACATAAACTTTAACGACATTTGCAATGTATTTTTTCTAGTAATGTATCATTTAATAGCTGTATAATGCTTAGGCTGAAATACTTAATCATATTCTTTGTAGCATTATGTACACATGTGTATATGCTTATCTCTTGTGTATGGTTCTAGATGATGATCTTCAGTGCTTTCTTTCAATTCTGTATCTTATGCATGTCTTTTTGTTATCCAACATGTAAAATCTCTTATCGCAGTTATAGAATTCAAATGTATTATACTGTAGCCAAGATATTGAATAGTTTCATTTATACATTAGAAAATAAATTCAACTCATGAGTTTCATGTGAACTGTATATTTTAATCATACCATTATACTTTATTTTCATTCCAAAAATCAAGCCGTTAACTTTCCAAATATGTACTTTAGTGTACTTGTTGGTAGAATGATTTTTACCTGATTATATTTCCAGCTGAGTACTTCAGCATACTTGTTCGGTTGATTGATTGTAATATGGTCATCAAGTTTTAAAATGTTTTTTAAACATATTTTATATTCACATTTTCTACATCTGTTCATGTGTATGATTTGTATTAATCTCAGTTAACTTTATCGTCAGAATACAGTTACTGATGCTACTGAGCTTTGCTATAAGATGATTTTACTCCATTTATGTTTTAATAAAATTGTGTCGAATTGATCACCAGTTGATATATTTACAAAACATATAATGTAATTAACCCTGAATCTGATCTAATGGTTTCATATATAGAAAATGTTCCCATTAATTTTTGATTTTAATACTATGATCAGTAATCAAATAATCTATTATTTTTCTATTAAATAATTGTATGGTACAGCTTCTCCTTTCTAATTCCAGGTAAACATTGAAAATAAATTTATTTTCTATACTTTTCTGGAGCAGTTAATCTAGGTACAACTGGCCAGATGCAATCATTAATTTATTTAGTTTCTCAATAAAATATTTTCTCAATATCTATGATTGTTGTATAGTTTAATTCTCTCTGGTGCACATTCATAGCATTGATTAGCATCACTACACAAAATTTTACAAGTCAGACCAAATTCACATTCATTACATTCAGTTAGATGAGGTAGAACAATGATTTCACCTGTTATCAATTGTTGAATTAATGTTTCCTTTGTATGTGTAACAGTTTGCATTTCATTGTTCATATTATTTTGTGTGTTACTGTTTTTTTTAAATAATATTTAATTCCACACTACTTGTTCATACATTTCTTACAAATTGATCATCTTCCCATACTCTGTTATGTTTTTCTCCATCTCACACTAATGCACTTCTTTAATATCTGACCCATGTTGTCCATGTCATTCTTAGTATCTCTTTTATTAGAATAACATCTGCTTTTTTGATCTGGATTGATACACACCTTACAAGTCACTCTGGGTTTACCTAATTTCATTCCATATTCAGTTATATCCTATAAGATGCTGCATTTAGTACATTTATTTACTATGTTATCTGAGTTTCTATCCATTTATTACACAAAAAAGTTAGAAATTTGATGTCCATTTTTGTTATCTATCGCTTGCATGTCACTGTTTCTTTTAATGCAAGATTGTCTCTTTTGATTAACCAAATTTGTATTGATAAATGAACTAACTTGTAAAATAGATGAAGAATATCTCAAAGATGAGTCATTTCATAACTGAAAATCATCAATATGATGTATTGGGCCAGAACACACATTGTTATACTACTTGCCCTGGTGGAGCTTGCAAACCAGAAAGTATCACAACACCAATATACATTAAAATTTTACACTGGTGAAATCTGTTATTTGTTCCACAAACTGGTTTGAACTGTAGACAAATTACAACTCTTATACTTAGAAGAAAATATTTGAAGAATAAACTTTGGTGAAATGTTCCAAAGACGTGGGTGAACAGAATAATCTTGCTTTCAATAGGTACTAAAATACAAACACAAAGGTATGATAGTGATGTTAAGTAGGTGAGTGAAGTAGCTCACACTATAAAAGGTAAAATTTTTCACCACAACAAGAAGAATTATAGTAAGTGAAATAATGGCACTTGAGTAAGAGGCTTAATTTAAAACATGACCTGGATGGGGTTATGAGTAATATCTGCAGTGATAAGTGGGGAATAAGGGAAGTAAGCATGATTACATGGACTTACATTTATTAATTTCTGTTATTTCAAGACAGTTTGTCTTCTATTCTTTTTGGCTCTGCTGTGAAACTTCATGTTGTGCTTTATAATTGTGACCTACTTTAAGCAGGTGGTCTGCAAAAGTAGAGACTCATTTTCCAAGTATCCAGATTCTATGGTGTTCCATCAAACCGGTACATATTGCTCTGCCAGGCAGATCTATACAGAAATTGCCACAATTACCAGTAATTTTATACATTCCATGATTTTCCAAAGCTGGAGTGCTCTCTGAACCATTGGGAAAAATATGGCCAACTGAGTTGTGCACATAGAACAATGTTTATAAGTTCCTGGATCTAAGGTTTCTGGCTACATGCAGTGAGACCTTTCCTAAATGTGAATTGTGAACTATTAATTGCGTTCTTGAGGAGATGAGTCAAAAACAGGATAAAGAAGAGAGTACACCTGTTGTTTCTGCATTATGGAATCCAATAAGGTATGAAGGTAGCCATTGTTTCATACTGTTTGTCTGATTGCATTTAATTCAAGTTTGGGGGTTTCTTCACTCACGTGATGGCTGTTAGGAGATGTTTCTTGAAAAACATCTTTTGATAAATAATACACTGTCTTTCGTGTTTGTACACTGGTTCAGATATGTTGTTGATGTGTTGTGCTTATGGACAAGTATTATCAGATGACTTCAAAATTTCTCAAGCTGTTAAATTCTGAACACACCAGTAGAGAATTTAAAATGGATTTAGGGGGTAGCTGCATAAATTATTTAGGCCCAACCATAGGCACCAGTAATCGTAGCCATAATTTCAAGATGTATAGGAAACTAACCAGCGCAGATATGACAACACCTGCAAATTCACAACAACAAGTGACCCAAAAAAACCAGCTTCCCTTCATTCGATAGTACATTGCTTAATATCCATCCCCTGAATGACGATAACTTCGAAATGGGATTAAATGCAGTCAGACATACAGCATCAAACAGTGGATACCGTCCTACCTGGTGGACTCCATAATGCAGACAAATCAGAAACAACATCTCTATTTTTTACCCTGTTTTCGACATACCGCCTCAAGAAAGGAATAAATGGTGCACAACTCGATATTTAGGAAAAGTCTCATTGGGTGTAGCCAGAAAGGTTAAATCCAGCAACTTAAAAACATCATTTTATGTGCACAGCACTGCTGGACACTTCTTTCTTACTGATTCAGACAGCACTCCATTTTTGGAAAAGAGTAGAGTATATAAAATTATTTGTGATTGTAGGAAATTCTACACAGGCACTATGCAACTGTTTGAAGAAACACCACAGAACTGGGAAACTTGGAAAAGGAGACACTACTTTTACAGACCAGCTGCATAAAGAAGGCCATAATTACAAAGTGCAACATGAAGTTGCAAACCAAAATAGAAAGGAAAATAAACTATCCTGAAGTAATGGAAATTAATAAACAGACATCGATCAACCCAAACTTAGTACAGAATGACCAGACATAGTTCCCTTACTCGCCACTTCTAACTTGAGATACTACTCATAATCCCATCCAGGCCATGTTGTAAACCATCCCTCTTACTCACATGCTCCATTTTTCTTTATTTCAGTTACATGATTTCTCTCATTGTGAAAAATATTTTTACTTTATATAATCACAACTACTTATGTTTTTGTAACTTAGGACCTATTGAAGACAAGGTTATTTTGGTCAGCCACATCTTTGGAATAGGTCACCAAAGTTTATTGTTTAAATATTTTCTTCTACATATAAGTGTTTTAATTTGTCAAAAGTTCATCAGTTAATGTGTCACGTATTTTATTTTAGTTGAATTATCTTACATCGCATTTACATTGAAATAATTCCTCTTCTTTTATTCCTAATTCTAACACTGATATTTTTCGTCTCTGGAAGGGGAGATACTCTGTAGATCCACTGGTTTAAAATCTTTGATTTAACAAAGTTTCACTGCACCACTTATGTTTCTTTGTACCAGATGATGACGTCACTGTCGAAAACTGGTTCATGTGACAAATAATAAATATTGCAAGGTATTACACGAGTGGTGTGTGTGTTTGGTTCACAATGTATAAAATATTCTACCAACAATCGATGGAAAAGTCAGTGATTGCATCTAAAATTTAACTTACCTTTTCTGTTTAATTTTCGTAAAAGAAATCCCATCCCATGAATCTGTGTGCTGTATCAATATTTGACACATCAATTTTCTGGGAGTTGGAAAAAACTACACCCCTGTGATATGCAAACTGAAAGAAATTGAAGGCGATCGGATCACGTAATTGAAAGTACGCCATTTGTCTGATTGTTTTAATTAAGCTGATGGTCTTGCGAGTGTCAGCCGTATACATCGCAGGATGCTGATACAACGTAGATATGTACATAAATCGGTGGGCTCGCGAAATTTGCTATTAAAACAATAGCACCATTTTCTGGCACCAAGGAAGAAATATGGCCCTATCAGTGGTCAGAATGTGAAATGTTTCCTCTTTTGAAGTTGGTATGCTGTTTGTTGCTTGACAAGGAGTGTTGATTTCGCTTGGGAGGTGACTGTTGGTGCAAAGGGGTTAAGAAGGTCAACGTTTCCCGCATGATCCTCAGTGGCTATTAGGAAAAAAGTCTGTGCGCTGCTGGTAGAGTTGTTTCATCAGAATATCAACAGTAACAACTATGTATTGCGTAGATATCGCCACCAGAAACAGCTGCATATGAGGCCCATTTCAGTAAATGGGCTACGTAATATAACAAGAAATCTGAAGAAACACTTGAATTAGGTGCTAAGAGAAAGTCAATCTTATGGATAGCGTAGAGGGAGGCGGACTATTGCCATGGCGTCTGTTAATGAAGTTGCTGTATCTGTAGCCAACCACGCAGCACATACCGTGTATTCTGCAACCAGTGCTTCAGCTGTGTCACTGGAACGGTCTCTTACCTGGTCAACAGTACAAACAATTTTTTGGCCGAATTTACACTTGTATTCCTACAAGATACGTAATGTGCACGAGATAAAGCCTGAACTTAGCTACAACGCCGTGAATTTGCCTTTCGTTTCTTGGCTCGCTTGGAAATGGATAACTTGTGGCCAGGAAATAGTCTTTGGACGGACGAGATGTATTTTACTCTGCAAGTGCAGGGAAAGCACAGTAATGTCACGTATGGTGATCTATTCCGCTATACGTTGTGCAGTAGGATCCACCGCCCTCAGTTAGTGTGACAGTGTGGTGTAATTCTCGGTCGATGTTTCTTTCATGAGATGACACCAGGCGGTCCTGTACAGTGGTATCTGCACATTATAAGGGCCTCCTTCTGCAACACTGATTACAGCTACGCAGGCACTCACCTGTGCCCACACCACTATTTTCATGCAAAATTGAGCGACACCACATATCGCTTGCCAGATGAGAGATCCGCCTCCAGAAACCTTCGGTAACGGCCACATCATCTCTAGGTGATTTAAAAAAAAAAGTTTTCTTACAGATCACCGGACGTAAATTCATATACTTCTGGTTGTGGAGACACCTGAATGATCGCGACTATCGGGATGTGCCCGAACTCTTCCTGATTAGGATAACACTCGATGACGTACCGCTCTGGTTACACCGACTGTGCTGCGAGCAGCTGTCGAGCATGCCGGTTTACGGATGCAGCATGTCGCTGAGGTGCGAGACCACACTGAACACATGTTGTAACTTGAGATCGTGTCCTAATAAACGTGCCGGAACCACCGTTATCATGTGTTCGATCTTTTCTTCACTTTTGCTGTACCGACACCACATTCTGAGTGCCTACAACGCCATATTTTCAGCTGGTGGCAGACAGTGGAAGTATCAGCTTACCTTTTAGGCACACAGGTTAATGAACACACCTACGGTATTTCAGCGTCCTGCAATATATACAGCCCTTATTGTAAAACTCGGGACAAGTATTACTACCCAGTACAACTAGAAAAGCATTGTTGCGAAAATTCTAACATTATTATTTTAGTCAGGTAAGATAAATCGAGAAACTTCTGATACCTAGTCCATTGGAATTAGAGCTCTTCGTCTTTTTCCCGACCTTATTCCGTATCTTCAGGGGTCGGTATGTTAATCTGGATTTAGCAGTATTAATGATAAGGGGTGGCTGGGTACCCTTCCTGTCGCCCCACCACGTCCGCTTTCGTCGGAGAGCTGTATGAAAGAGAGCTTATAACAAAGAATGTTTTTGTTGAGTAAGCATTCTTGACTCTGCGTTCGAGGTAGTACTGAAGTTTCCATCCCATAGCTTCCGCACACGACACTCTGAAATCAGGGACGGCCATTCCCGAACACCGGCGTCAGCCAGATGCAATAACATCCAATCGAAAAACGAATTACATTACAAACATTTGACAATACGCAATATACGACGCACCTTGTAATGACCTCATTCGACTTCGCAATTTTGTGTAAATGCTCCAAAAAAAACTAGCTTCAGTAGTTACGACAGAAAACTATCACTTAGGGCACATATTAAGAATATGGTAAACTGTGTTTCGTCAAAATGTGGTAATGTCGTCCTGATTGGTCTCCACATTTTTGGTCGCTAAAGATAAATTACCATGTTCGACTTTCGCAGACGAAAATAGAGGCAAAGTATAGGGCTACTGTCAACGCACCGGTTTATTGAAAGAGTTACAGTCTTTTAAAAGACTGTAATATTCACGGATGTGGACGAAGATAAGAGATGCCGTGGGGATGCAGAAACGTTTCTGTTATCTACGTCGATCTCTAACTGTAACTCATGTGTCGCCAAATTCTTGTCTGATATAGTGCCATCGCCCATAAAAATCACTGAGGAAGGTAGAGCATTGGATTCCCATTCGGTAAAAGTGAATTTCCTGTCTCCTTATGACAATCCTCACTTAGGTTTCCTTTGGTTTCTCTACACCAAAACGAAAAACCCCGATCGTTCTTTCCGCAAGAAGACAGCCAATATTCTTCTCTGTACTGGTCCAAAAGAAGAATAGATTGCTAGCGAATGAGATTATTGTGTTAAAGATATGTTTAAAAGTATGTGCATTAATTAGATATTCCACAGAAAGGGAAACGAATGGAGTGTGTGGAAAATAATGTGAGGACAGCATTATAGAACATTTGCTAAGATACCAGTGCCGGCCGAAGTGGCCGTGCGGTTAAAGGCGCTGCAGTCTGGAGCCGCAAGACCGCTACGGTCGCAGGTTCGAATCCTGCCTCGGGCATGGATGTTTGTGATGTCCTTAGGTTAGTTAGGTTTAACTAGTTCTAAGTTCTAGGGGACTAATGACCTCAGCAGTTGAGTCCCATAGTGCTCAGAGCCATTTGAACCAAGATACCAGTAAATAGCTTCCATGGGTCTAAAGGGACCTGTAGCGGGTAGAAATATTAGGGGAGAGGAGAGGTAGGAATATATATGATACTGTGGGGTTGTCTGCTCTCGTCGAAAGAACATTAAATCCTTATCTTTCACGCATTTAATTAGTGATATACACCATGAAAACGACTTTACAAAGCATTTCCAGTTTACATTTACACATGATGTTACTTCAAATAGAAAAAATTGTGAACTTTTGAATGATATTTTGACCATTTGTCTGCGCAAGCTTCTTTATTTTATAGGCCTGTTCATGTTATGATTTTAGCCGGAAGACATTGTCAAGTACGACACTGGTAAAATATTTATACCAATGCACCGAAAGTGAGATATACCAAAATTAACATAATTATGCCATTCCAATGTCAGATAAAAAATTATAGAATCAATACTACTAACACGTGCAGCGAGCTACGTTAATTTAAGTATTAACTGTATTTTTCTTACTTGTCACTTCTTCTTCCATGTGTTTCTGCTTTCAGGAAGCTTTAATTGTCGAGTGCTAGTAATAGTGTTCCATAGATTTCGTGTTTGTTTTGAATACTCAGAGAGAGTCCCTTTAGTCAGCCATAGTGCCAGTAGTGTCAGCGTCGTAACTGCCGTCTGCGTCACGTCTGCTGTGCAGCAAGCTACGTTAATTTAAGTATTAACTGTATTTTTCTTACTTGTCACTTCTTCTTTCGTGTGTTTTTGCTTTTAGGAAGCTTTAATTGTCGAGTGCTAGTAATAATGTTCCATAGATTTCGTGTTTGTTTTGAATACAGTCAGAGAGAGTCCCTATGTCAACCATAGTGCCAGTAGTGCTAGTGTTTGTTTGCAATACAGTCCAGAGACAGGTAGTGCCATTTTTCATTGTTTTCTGCAAGAAGTGTCTAGCAACCACAGTTTAGTCAACAATCAGACGCCTTTAGTGAATTAGCAGTCTAGTTAAAAGTTGATTAACTCTTTACAGTAAATTGATATCTTAGGATGGATAGGATGTGTGACTGCTGTGTACGGACGCAGGAGGAGCTGGCCACTGTTCGCGAACAGCTGAGCGTGGTGATGGCCGCGGTCAGCCGTCTTCAGGCTGCTGCCTGGGAGTGTAGCGGCAGTGGGGAGTCTGGTGCTTCGCATGGTACTCCCCAGGTGTTACATGCTTCACCCACTGTCCCTGCTGTCGAGACATCTTCGCGGGTACCGGGCGCGGTTGGACCACCCTCTCCCCAAGGGGAGTGGCGGGTTCAGCGGCGTTCGCGGCACACGAGGCGGAGGGTCAATGTGGGGGCTCGCCGTGTGGCATCGCCCGCTCTGCCTGCGACTGGACACGCGGCCGCTCCTTCAGCAAGGTCCGAGCAGGCACACGAGGGGAGGGGTTTATTAGTTATTGGGAGCTCCAACGATAGGCGGGTGATGGGGCCCCTTAGGGAAATAGCGGAAATGTCGGGGAAGAAGGTCAGTGTTCACTCTGTCTGCTTGCCGGGGGGTCTCATCCTAGATGTGGAGGAGGCCCTGCCGGCGACGATAGAGAGCACTGGGTGCACCCGACTGCAAATTGTTGCTCATGTCGGCACCAATGACTCCTGCCGTCTGGGTTCAGAGGTCATCCTCAGTTCGTACAGGCGGTTGGCGGAATTGGTGAAGGCGGAAAGCCTCGCTCGCGGGATGGAATCAGAGCTAACTATTTGTAGTATCGTTCCCAGAACCGATCGCGGTCCTCTGGTTTGGAGCCGAGTTGAAGGCCTAAACCAGAGGCTCAGACGATCCTGCGGAGATCTGGGGTGCAAATTTCTCGACCTCCGCTATCGGGTGGAGAAATGTAGGGTCCCCCTGAACAGGTCAGGTGTGCACTACACGCCGGAAGCGGCTACAAGGGTAGCGGAGTACGTGTGGAGTGCACATGTGGGTTTTTTAGGTTAGAGAATTCCATCCCTAGGCCCTACAAGACGCCTCCTGAGACGCGACAAGGTAGGAGTAGGCAAAATGCAACAGGGAATAACAATATTAATGTGCTAATAGTAAACTGCAGGAGCGTCTATAGAAAGGTCCCAGAATTGCTCTCATTAATAAACGGTCACAACGCCCATATAGAGTACTAGGGACAGAAAGTTCGCTGAAACCAGACGTAAACAGTAATGAAATCCTAAACTCAGATTGGAATGTATATCGCAGAGACAGGCTGGACAGTGAAGGGGGAGGCTTGTTTATAGCGATAAGAAGTGCAATAGTATCGAAGGAAATTGACGGAGATCCGAAATGTGAAATAATTTGGGTGAAGGTCACGGTTAAAGCAGGCTCAGATATGGTAATTGGATGCCTCTATAGGGCTCCTGGCTCAGCAGCTGTCGTGGCTGAGCACCTGAAGGATAATTTGGAAAATATTTCGAGTAGATTTCTCCACCATGTTATAGTTCTGGGTGGAGATTTTAATTTGCCAGATATAGACTGGGAGACTCAAACGTTCATAACGGGTGGCGAGGACAAAGAATCCAGTGAAATTTTTTTAAGTACTTTATCTGAAAACTACCTTGAGCAGTTAAACAAAACAGAGAACCGACTCGTGGCAATAACATATTAGACCTTCTGGTGACAAACAGACCCGAACTATTCGAAACAGTTAACGCAGAACAGGGAATCAGCGATCATAAAGCGGTTACTGCATCGAATATTTCAGTCGTAAATAGAAATATTAAAAAAGGTAGGAAGATTTTTTTGTTTAGAAAAAGTGACAAAAAGCAGATTACAGAGTACCTGACGGCCCAACGCAAAAGTTTTGTCTCAAGTACTGATAGTGTTGAGGATCAGTGGACAAAGTTCAAAACCATCGTACAATATGCGTTAGATGAGTATGTCCCAAGCAAGATCGTAAGAGATGGAAGAGGGCCACCGTAGTACAACAGCTGAGTTAGAAAACTGCTGCGGAAGCAAAGGGAACTTCACAGCAAACATAAACATAGCCAAAGCCTTGCAGACAAACAAAAATTACGTGAAGCGAAATGTAGTGTGAGGAGGGCTATGCGAGAGGCGTTCAATGAATTCGAAAGTAAAGTTCTATGCACTGACTTGGCAGAAAATCCTAAGAAATTTTGATCTTATGTCAAAGTGGTAGGTGGATCAAAACAAAATGTCCAGACACTCTGTGACCAAAATGGTATTGAAACAGAGGATGACTGACTAAAGGCCGAAATACTAAACGTCTTTTTCCAAAGCTGTTTCACAGAGGAAGACTGCACTGTAGTTCCTTCTCTATATTGTCGTACATATGACAAAATGGTAGATATGAAATAGACGACAGAGGGACAGAGAAACAATTAAAATCGCTCAAAAGAGGGAAGGCCGCTGGACCTGATGGGATACCAGTTCGATTTTACACAGAGTACGCGAAGGAACTTACTCCCCTTCTTGCAGCGGTGTACCGAAGGTCTCTAGAAGAGCGTACCTTTCCAAAGGACTGGAAAAGGGCACAGGTCACCCCCGTTTTCAAGAAGGGACGTCGAACAGATGTGCAAAACTATAGACCTATATGTCTAACGTCGATCAGTTGTAGAATTTTGGAACACGTATTATGTTCGAGTGTAATGACTTTTCTGAAGACTAGAAATCTACTCTGTAGGAATCAGCATGGGTTTCGAAAATGATGGTCGCGTGAAACCCAGCTCGCGCTATTCGTCCACGAGACTCAGAGGGCCATAGACACGGCTTCACAGGTAGATGCCGTGTTTCTTGACTTCCGCAAGGCGTTCGATGCAGTTCCCCACAGTCGTTTAATGAACAAAGTAAGAGCATATGGACTATCAGACCAGTTGTGTGATTGGATTGAAGAGTTCCTAGATAACAGAACGCAGAATGTCATTCTCAATGGCGAGAAGTCTTCCGAAGTAAGAGTGATTTCAGGTGTGCCGCAGGGGAGTGTCATAGGACCGTTGCTATTCACAGTATACATAAATGACCTTGTGGATGACATCGGAAGTTCACTGAGGTTTTTTGCAGATGATGCTGTGGTGTATCGAGAGGTTGTAGCAATGGAAAATTGTACTGAAATGCAGGAGGATCTGCAGCGAATAGACGCATGGTTCAGGGAATGGCCATTGAATTTCAATGTAGACAAGTGTAATGTGCTGCGAATACACAGAAAGATAGATCTCTTAACATTTAGCTACAAAATAGCAGGTCAGCAACTGGAAGCAGTTAATACCATAAATTATCTGGGAGTACGCATTAGGAGTGATTTAAAATGGAATGATCATATAAAGTTGATCGTTGGTAAAGCAGATGCCAGACTGAGATTCATTGGAAGAATCCTAAGGAAATGCAATCCGAAAACAAATGAAGTAGGTTACAGTACGCTTGTTCGCCCACTGCTTGAATACTGCTCAGCAGTGTGGGATCCGTACCAGATAGGGTTGATAGAAGAGATAGAGAAGATCCAACGGAGAGTAGCGCGCTTCGTTACAGGATCATTTAGTAATCGAGAAAGCGTTACGGAGATGGGAGATAAACTCCAGTGGAAGACTCTGCAGGAGAGACGCTCAGTAGCTCGGTACGGGCTTTTGTTGAAGTATCGTGAACATACCTTCACCGAAGAGTCAAGCAGTACATTGCTCCCTCCTACGTATATCTCGCGAAGAGACCATGAGGATAAAATCAGAGAGATTAGAGTCCACACAGAAGCATACCGACAATCCTTCTTTCCGCGAACAATACGAGACTGGAATAGAAGGGAGAACCGATAGAGGTACTCAAGGTACCCTCCGCCACACACCGTCAGGTGGCTTGCGGAGTATGGATGTAGATGTAGATGTAGATAAAACTGTCGGTCCCAGTGTGTAGATAAGTACAAAATCACAAATATGTATGGCAGCCAGATAGCAAACATGTTTTCTGTCATAGAACCATTGAGGCACAGAAGAAACACCAGTACAGTAGTTACATGTGCTGTGGACATGGTCTGAAAATGTACTATAGAAGTTACTGGTTTATTGGTGGTCAAAGATGAATAGCGTAGGTTGTAAGCACTGATGTCTATACCGCCTGGTTGTAAATCTCTGATCTTACTGCATGGAACTTCAGTGTACCTGCAAATTCCTGTAGTCTGCATAATCTAACACGTTGCAGTTAGGCAAAAATATTTCTACCAGGTTGTGCGTGATAAAGAAGTCTTTACTTGTTTCTGGCCTTAATATTTATATGAATATGCGCTTTAACAGGACGATACGAGAGCAGAAGCGAAATGATTTTCATTTTGTATTCTCGCAACATCTCTTGGAAGCCATGTTGTAATTAGACAAGAAATGAAAAACACTGCTGGAGTTCGACATCCGGATAATATAGAAGTTATTGGCTGTGAGTCCATGTTGTGCATTCCATATTACGCTAAGATCATAGGTACATAAAATCGAAACACATTCAAACATCGTTGGTAAGACAGTGTTGTCCGTGAATACATTTGTGAAAGACCAGTGTTATATGTGCATATTAAATGCAAATTCTTACAGTGATCGGATGTTTATAATTGCGGAGGGGGTACAACGGGAGAGGGTAGCGGTGTGGGGTAGAGGTGGAATGGAATCGGAAATCAACTGTGTGTGGTTGGTGTGGGGTAATAAGCCCCTCCTCCCTCTCGAAGGGCTGCCATCCTACGGCAGCGTCATGTGCTTCACGAAACCAGAACTGACATAGGGATCCCTGATTGGCTCTGAGCACTATGGGACTTAACAGCTGTGGTCATCAGTCCCAGAGAACTGAGAACTACTTAAACCTAACTAACATAAGGACATCACACATATCCATGCCGGAGGCAGGATTCGAACCTGCGACCGTAGCAGTCGCGCGGTTCCGGACTGCGCGCCTAGAACCACGAGTCCACCGCGGCCGGCGATCCCTGATTCCTTTTGTTGCTATGAGAGTTGCTTCCGCATCCCTTTATGCACCAGGTTTAGTCTTCTTACCCATTCCAACATAAAAAAAGCAATCTAACACAAGGCAAATTGGAGTAACAAAATATTTGGTAGTGATGCCAGCGCAACCAACTGTTTGCTGCGGTTGGTAGTGATAGCTCAGGCCCGACATCTATCGATATCTTACGCTACCCTCCTAAAACAGCCACGATACAGTGTTCGTGTAACACCTCCAGCTTTTCACAGGGTGTATTCCAAATTTTTTACATATTCACCTATATGAAAAACTGTGCCACGTCAAGTAATTAAACACGTGTTTTTGCAAATTAATTGGTCAACAAGATATAAGTATTAACTTTGTTTTCCTTAAACGAAACAGTGGAATTTTTGACACTGGTGTAGCAGAATTTTACGACACAAATTTACTGTTTTGTAGGAAGCACTATAAATAGTTACAGAATAAATGCCCTGAACCTGGGGATTTTTGGACTATTGTTGCGGCGTTTTTAGTGGCACGCCATCCGGAAGTTGACTTCACTCGCCATTCTTGATCGAGAATGACGTAAACATCAATGTTGCTTGCCTATATTTTGTATGGAAGGAGTCGCAAAGTTCTGGACAGACGGCATACCATTCACACGGTCAGAACAGCACAAAAATCAAAAAAATCACTTTATTTTTTATGGGTAGCTTCTTCTCAGATCTGTAACAATGTTCCATCTCTTAATTTGTGTCATAAAGATCTCCTATAAAGGTGCCAATAAATCTAATTGTTAAGTTAGGAAAAGCCTATTTTGATAACATGTTCTCTATAAATAAAAAAGATATGAAAAGCGAGGTTATTGTTTCATATAACAATGCAAACTATTCGTCTGACTGAAAAGGTACTATAGTGTCATTTAACGAGAAGAAAGTTATTTGCGGCTGGTATCTTTGGTGCTTGTAGCTATGTACCGGAACAGGTAATAAGGAGGCTGCAGAACTGAGCTCTTTGGACTATTCATGAAAATTACCTTATGTTCAGTGTGTTGACACTATGTCTTGACTGAAATCATGTGTACATTGGAAAATTATTTATTGATTTTGATTTATGAAGCATAGCTTGGGAAAGCCTTAAATACGTCCAGTAACAAGTATAGTACATACCAGGTCTCGTAGATTGTGTGTCATCTAACCTTGCGAAAGTTTCTCGCTTGGAGCTACACGTAATAACATCGACACGAATTTATCGGTGTTTCATATTTCATGTACGTATACCTTCCCTGCGCAACGCAGTTTCTGCTCACATGCATGATAGATGTCCAGCGTGACATCCCTCTTCCATACTCCACGGGGACTTGCTGCTGGCAATATTCACTCAGGCATGGCATACAATTAACAACTAAATCGTGTTAAAGTCCATGTGGAATACGAAACCAGTTGTTACAGCGATATATCTCAGTTGTTTCTCCCCATCCTACAGCAATATTTACCCTGCGTATTTTAAAAACTTTATATTTTGTTACGCATGGTTGCAGGAGCATGAATATAAAAACATAACTGCCGCTCATTCATCTGTTTTATAGATTAATCTGGCCCCTTTGTACCTACGAATAATGGAAGTATTATTTGAGCTCACTGAACGACCGAAATGAATGAGAAACAGCATATTATGACAGAGGTATTTCACTGAATTATAGAAGTCAAACCGCATTGTAAAACTCTGTAAACGTCAACATTTTCTAGAAAGTTTTCCTTCAGTTCCTTTGTTTGTTCATGTGCTACAATGACAGTGAAATCATAATACGCCATTATGAATCAGTGGCTATACAGATATGGTAAATTTTGTTGACACTGACTGAAGTAGCTTTGGCGCGGCAACAGAATCAGAAAATAATTCACACAATGCTTTAAGAATGAAAGAACTTAAACAATCTGTTTCAACCGGTGTTTGAAGCAGAAGTCTATCTGCAAACATTTTAACAAAAACAAAAAAAGAACATGACTTTTACATGACTTTCGCTACTGTACTTCGGTTGTCCATACGCAAGATAATTTGCTTAGGTTGAGGCATCAAAATAAAAATGGCTCTGAGCACTCTGGGACTTAACTTCTAAGGAAATCAGTCCTCTAGAACTTAGAACTACTTAAACCTAACTAACCTAAGGACATCACACACATCCATGCCCGAGGCAGGATTCGAACCTGAGATCGTAGCGGTCGCACGGTTCCAGACTGTAGCGCCTAGAACCGCCCGGTCAAATCGCCCGGCGCATCAAAATAGTATAATGTATCCAACCAGAAAACTGTGAAGACCAAATTCGATTAAACGATAGAGACTGACAAGATGCTGCTGTCCACTTGTACGTTTCTGTTATGCGAGAAACACAGGGAAACACCATTGTTTAGATGGCAATCCCTATTTTTAACTACATATTTGCGTACTGGAAGTAGATGTATTTATACCGCAGCATTTTCCAAATGTTTACATTTACTTCATAATAACTCCAAGGAATCACAGCATTAAGTATTAATGCTTGATACATTTATTTCACGTAAATAATTCATGACGACGCAGTAGCATTTCTTGGTTATCGACTATGCAAGCACATGTAACAGAGTTATTCGTATTAACACTTGTTTATAGCATTTCCTACAGTATGAAACTCCAGAGAAAGGGGTCCGAATTGTAATACTTTATGAGCTATCGCGGCTTTTCAAACTGAAGTATTTCTTTGTAATCTACGGAGCAGCCATTAGGCTGGAACTGAGTAATTCCGCGTGCTTCAATGCTGTGCCTTTAAGCAGTAGCAATATTTCGCCCTTCACAAAACGTTGCACGCGCTTATCCGTAAAAATTTCCCAGAAACAATACTTGAAAAACAGTTTGTTAGACATTTCGTGACCAGGCACACTGGCGTCCAACATGCAAGTTCTGCGGGTCTCCCGGGCACCAGTATTGCAAGGTGTTTCAATTAACATCATCATTGCTCGTTGAGAATCAGTCATCTGAGAACAACATACATTGTTTTTGTATCATTACAAGCCCATGACGATTATGAAATTCTTCACCAAAAAGTTCGTGATATAATGAAATAAGGCCGAATTTTCTTACGCTGTAATATCCTGAGCACAGCAATCAGCTATATTCCAGAAATATTAGCAACGTCTCTTGAATTTACATGAGGATTTACACATAGGCAACTGACTCTGCTATCTAATCACTATCCTCTATTACAGTTCTTCTACGTGTAGTTTTCTTGTGTTGTACTTTCCACAAGTTGTAAACTCTTTCAAAATGCCGTAAAACGTTTCACGATATGATATTCTCAGCGGAAAATGTACTGCACACAGTGCGATCATCTTAAGTTGAATTCGCTTCAGTTTCCCTTCATTACATAGATATCAACATCCATATACATACTCCGAAAGCCATCGTACGGTGCACGACGGAGACTATGCACGACGGAGACTACCCTATACCACTACCATTCATTTCCTTCCTTGTTCCACCTGCGTTTAGGGCGAGAAAAAATGACTATCTATACGCTTATATACGAGTCCTCACGTCCCGTATCTCATTTTCATGGTCCTTACGAGAAACCTGCGTTGGCGAGGACAGAATCGTTCTGCAGTCAGTTTCAAATGCCTGTTCTCTAAATTTTCTCAATCGGATTGTTCGGAAAGAATAACGTCTTCCCTCCACGGACTTCCATTGAGTTTGCTAAGATCACCGTAATAGTTGCGCCCTGATAGTACCTACCGGTAACAAAAATAGCAGCTCCGACGTCTTTATTTAATATGAGCTGGTACGTATCCCAGACACTGAAGCCGCTCAAGAATAGGCTGCCTATATGCGGTCTCCTTCACAGATGAACCACACTTCCTAAAATTCTTCCAATAAACTTTCCCTGCCACAATTCTTACATTCTCGTTCCACTTCATATCGCTTTGCATCATTACGCGCAGATATTTAAACGACGTGACTGTATCGAGCAGTACACAACTACTGCTGTAGCCGAGTAATTAACTTATAGTTTTTCTACATTTATAGGTAGCTGCACTCATCTCATCAACTAGAATTTTTGTGCACCTTGCTTAGGCGATGATCAACAGCACGCACAGTTTTTAAACAGAGCATAACACTTTGATGTCTATAATAATGTTATTCTGTTTTGTTACCGGATTCGGTTCTAAATCACCATCAATTACCACAGATGTATCACGCGTCGTACATACTTTAATATAAGTTACCACAGTAAACCATAATTGTCAAGATAACATAAAACCAAACATTTTGACAAGATAAAAATAGGGTGTGCCATCGCCATGTAGACTCACATCGCCATGGTAAGACGTGCCGTTAGTGAGAATGGTGGAGCAGACTGACGAGTAAAACGTGACAAAGCGACGGAACCGCGTTCGTCTAGTCTTGGCGACATTAAAGGAGTATCTCTGTTTGAGCCCCTCATGAGATTCGTACAGGAAGCGGAGCGGAAGGGACAGGAAGCAGAGGAGAAGAGGCACGAGAGAGAGAAGATAACGTCAAAGGAGATGAAGGAATTAGTCGCTAAGGAGACAAAGGAGTTACGGATGGTAGCTGAAAAGCTTGTTGAAAGTACAGAGCAGGTTAAGAAGGAAGTCGCAGGTGACAAAAGGCCACTAAAAATATCCAAGTGTACAAAGAGAATAACACTACATCACATCCAAAAAGTTGGATAGTTCAGTCTGAGAAAGTGCTACGGGAATCGTGGCCACTGAAATACAAGTTCGAATTTATCTGCAGATATTTAGAGGAGTCGATCGCGGAATATATGCGCTGTGCTGCTTAGTGCTGTCGCTGATACAAAGAGTTCAAGGACGCGTTCATTAACACATACTGGTTTACAAGATAGGCCGGAAAGGATCAAGCAGGAGATCATGCAGGCCAAAGACCTAGAAGGGTAGGGATTCCGTAGTCCGGCGAAGTTCTTTCAGTTGCTAGTCAAGAAGAACCGGTTTCTGGACCATCCGTACAGTCCCAAGATAATCGTGAAGCACTGTTACCTCAAATTACCTCTGTACTACCAACAACTCTTTATCGGATGGTGCAACGAGTGCACTGAATCATTGAAGAGGGCGCTCCGCGAATTAGATTATATCAACTAAATACAAACGTAAGAGACAGGAACAGAAACAATGAGCCCAACTGGCAAGGTTCACCAGAAAGAAACAACAGACGTAGTAGGGCAAATTATCGTTCACAGGGAAACAACAACTCGAACTGCATGCCACCGGAAGAGAACAGAGGTATAAGAGTCAGCTACAGCAATAACTACATCGAACGGCAAAACGGAAACTGCAGAGAACATTGGGAACCGAACAAGTTCCAGTGGGATGCCGGAAAGCTGAAAAGAAACAACTAGGAAAACAAAAGTCAGTATCAGCAAGAAAACCAACAAGATCATAATATCCAGATTAGGCCGCCATCCAACATGCCACAGGGGAAACGTTGCAGAAGTCGAAATAGAGACTGATTCCAGGCTGCAGCAGACGCAGCTCAAAACAATGTCGCAGAAACTGCCGGAACGAGCAACATCAACAGTTAGAATATGAAGACGCAAGAGAGTTTTTGCGTGAGGGAGAAGAAGTCATGACACGACCGGATCTACATCCTATTATTTACGTCACCGTAGGAAACATCAGTCTGTTTAGGATTGTCAACCGTGTAAGGCACGTCATAGCCATATCGGAATCCGCATACAAGAAATGTATTGCGAATCACCTATGGCCAGCACTGACGCTGAAGAAAACTAAAATCACTAGCGAGGTGAGGGGAAAGTGGAGGTGCGGATATAAACCCGGTTAAGGTTTAACTACCAAGCGTACACCTTGGAAATGAAGTTTCTTGTCGTCTCTTCGCTCTCAACTGAAATAATATTCGTCAGGGATTTCCTCATCGAAAATAAGGCCATACTGGACGTGGGACCAGGAGAGCTCACGTTGGAAAAAGCTGGTGTCAGAAAAATTATATTTTCTAATCACACTATACGTGTACAAATTCCTGCCGGATGCCTCAGCCTGAATTATACCACAAAATGAGGGGCAATAGCCGCACCGCGCAAGAATATGAACAAATTCGACGGGGGGTTCGCTACGCTGTTGTTAACATGTTAACAAAATTAGAAAACACTCCAACGAATGTGATGGAGGATTTGGAATAAATCTTCCCTGTAAACGCGGATGTATTTATGCCGAAAATAGGAACAATCCGTAATTTGGAATACGCATCTCGTGTGCAAGGCCGCTCAAAATTCTTCGTGCCACATTACCAGATTCCCGTGGCCTACCATCACCAAGTTTTCGTAGATGTCAAGAGGATGCTAGACGACGACTTCTTTCTACCTGTAATCTTCATGTACAACAACCTTCTCGTAGTAGTAGGAAAGACCGGGGCCTCAATCTGTTACGTGCCGGATTCACTCCAGATTAATACCGTCACAGAACCAGAAACATACTATCCCGAGAAGCTTCAGGAACTCCTAAAATATTTCCATGGCTTAACAGTATATTCGTTCCTCGATCTGCAGTACAGTTTGTGGAAAATTACTCTTCACTCACATTGCAGGAAATACACTGCAATCTTTGCCTGCGGAGTAGATGTTATCAATTCAAACATGCTATCATTCGGATTAAAGGTGGCGTCCGTTTTCTTCATTAGGGGACTCAATAGTATCTTAAAGAATTGCGTAAAACAAAGAATCACCACTTACGTAGTCGATCTCTTAATTGCGGAACCGACGAGGAGAGGACACAATGTGATCTTAAGGGATATTCTACAGACCTTCAAAGAACTACCAACATGACGAAGTCATGGGACCTCATGGGCAAAACTTCTTGGCCATTTCATCACCGTGGAAGGAATCTCACTAGATCCGGACAAGATCGAGGCAATAGCAAAATTTGCAACACCAACTACTCAGAAACATCTCTGTGGCTCTCTCGGTGTTGCAAACCTCTACAAGAGATTCACGCATGTGAAGAAACTAGCTACACCGCGGTTATGTCAGCTTACCAAGGAGAAAGCGCTTTGGCTTCAAATGGTTCAAATAGCTCTGAGCACTATGGAACTAAACATCTGAGGTCATCAGTCCCCTAGAACTTAGAACTACTTAAACCTATCTAACCTAAGGACATCACAGACATCCATGCCCGAAGCAGGTTTAGAACCTGCGACCATAGTGGTCGCGCGGTTCCAGACTTAAACGCCTAGAACCGCTCGGCCACACCGGCCGGCGAAAGCGCTTTCAGACTGGGGCATGTGGCGGAAGATGAATTCCAGACCCCCGAAACTGCGCTAGTTAATGCATTGATTTTGTCGCACAGCAATCTGGCGGAGGAATTTTGCATGGCGTCGGAAGCTCAGGCTCTGGTCTGGGTGTAGTGATTTTCCACAGGTGTCAGCAAGGGGGAAACATGGTGCATAAGACCATTACTTTTCGAAGCCGCGTCCTCAGTAAATGCGAGAGAAACTAATCGGTAGCGAAGTCGGAAGCTTAGGCTGTCGTGTTTCGATCAGAAAATTTGAATTTTTCTTGTATGGGAGAAAAACAAGAGTTTCCACCGATCATAAAGCCTTCGAGTTCCTACTCACGGCGAAGCTCCGCAAGAAAAGCCCACGAGTGGGCAGTCATGTTATAGGAGTACGATTTAACAGTTGCGTATGTACCATGAGAGTAGAACATCATCGCGGATACGCTGTCATGTTCACCTATGCGATTGAAAAGAAGTATCGCAAACCCAATAGAAGAAGAAAACTGCAGCATGTAGTACATGAAAAAAGTGGTGCTTGAGAACTAAGTCATTACGAGTCTGAAGGACAGCAGCAGGGTACAAGACAATGACCCCGCTTTACTAGTTCTAAATAAGAGGTTAAAGGGCAGGACGAAAACTAATCTCAGGCAGTTCTATCTATTGCGAAAAGGAAACTTGTGCTTTCACAGCGAAGGAGAAGGAGCACCCTGGTGTGTTTGCATTTTAAATGAAATTGTCGGCAACGTCATCTCGCACACTCACTTTAGCTACGCACATTCTGTATCCAGGAGGTGCTACCTAAAATTACGCACACTGTGCCACTTCAAAGATGTGAAAAGACAAATTCCCATCGTTTTGTCGGTGTGTAAAGCCTGTCAGAAATCAAAGCATCTCACAGTGACACTGTAGGCACCTCTGCATCTGATAATTCCATGTAAACTAAAATATCTTGCTGCAACGGACTCAATGGGCCTTCTTGTGCGTACAGGTAGGGTACATGGATAGTTCCTGGTAGTAGTGGAGCTGACGTCTAAGTACGTCACTTTAATCCCATGAAAAAGGCAAAGATTTCCTCTGCAAAGATTTCCTGGCACAGATAGGCCATGTAGACAGGATTATCTCCGACAGTGGGCCCCAGGTTTGGTCAGAGAGCCGGAAAGCTATATTAAAAAACACAGGATTAAACCAATATATGCATCCATACGGCATCCCAAATTGTCCGTAGCAGAAAGGAACCCTAGCTGTATATACTGCGCGAAATGTCACGCCATTTGGGGTGCTTTACTATGCGACTTCCAGGACGTGATGGACGAGTTGACACATAGAGTCACTAAGATAGCACCAGTGACTGTTCTCAAGAACAGGCAACCCGGAGATCTATTCCCTAAAGTCGTAGACTTCTCCCTGAGAACCCGAATGCAACACAAGCATATTGTAAAACTGACACTCAGGAGAATGCGTGATGTGGAAGCAAAAGAAAAAGGGGATGGGTTAGAACAGCGTAAGAGAATTTCGCATTGCTCGAAAGGTGTTGGATAAAAGTTTCCATCTCTCTAACAAGTAGAAACAGCTGTACAGTGGACCTGTCTGAATCCGCAGGATCGCTTACATGAAAACACTGTAACTTGGAACCATGAAATCAAGGAAATATCTTGATTTTCACAATTTCTGTCATGTTATACCAATTGTAGAATAAGTGTTTATAGTAGTTCATTTAGCTTAGAATCAACCAATTTGTTCATTGAACTCCAATGGCTTAGTAAATTCTATGAGATATTGTGTAGCATAGTTTAGATTATCGATTACTGAATTTTTGTAGTTTCCTGGAGCTACGTGGTCAAATGACTTGCGTAGTTGTCTTATCATAACAATACCGCGTTCACTGCCTGCTTGAAAATCAAAGTCAGGATTTAATATAATTTCGTCATATGTGACACCTCCTCGTAAAAACTGTCACCATTTTGTGGCATGATAATCACTGGACGTTGACTGAACTAAGCACATGGTCCAACCAAAATTTTTACCTATGTGCCATTATGTCTTGGGACCTCTCTGTCAGGCGGCCGGAGTGGCCGAGCGGTTCTAGGCGCTACAGTCTGGAACCGCGCGACTGCTACGGTCACAGGTTCGAATCCTGCCTCAGGTATGGATGTGTGTGGTGTCCTTAGGTTAGTTAGGTTTAAGCAGCTCTAAGTTCTAGGGGACTGATGACCACAGCAGTTAAGTTCCATAGTGGTCAGAGCCATTTGAACCATTTTTGAACCTCTCTGTCGTTGTCCATTAGAACGCGCCAGGGAGAATAGAAATGTTAGTGAAGAAACGATCGCATTATGAGCATCTAATTCACGTGTATAAACCTCACGGTAGTGACTTCTGTAATGTCACTATGGTCTGTGAGATTATTTCTGTCGATTTTAGAGGTATATTATAGATTGCCCAAGAGGCAAGTGTACGTTTCTTTCCGCTGTTTAGCGATGACGAGGTTACAGCCATGCCACTGCGCGTGCTAGTCTCAATTTTCAGGTGTGTTATGAGTGGTACTAGCTGCCAACGCATTAGGTTCATGGAGAGTCCAATTCTGCTAAGATTCTGGGCAATCGCCAGTCGTGCGATGAAGCCCTTCTCGAGGTCTCTGTACTTTGCCGGCACCATGAGAGCGCTGTGAGTAAATTATATCACGAGGTATGAGCACGTGCAGTGCGAATCACTGTGGTGTGGCGTACCTCGTGCTCAGGGAAAGGAAGGCAGTAGTAAGAAGGGGACCATTTGTGAGCAAGCATGTGAAGTTAACATCAGCAATTGACTTAGGCTCCCTAATTGCTACGGACTGCTGAATGTTTTCTACACCTACAGCTACAAGAGGCTTCCCTCCACTGAACTCTGACGGTTGGTCAAATCTATTTGTTATATGCAAAATACAACTGTCTCAATATCTCCCCCTCCTGGCTGCCTTCTTACCATCTGCCAGTTCCCATTCTCCAGCGCCCTTCACACACCTCAACCTATCTAGTCCCTGCTTTGCGTCTTGTAACTTCATTTGATGGGCACAGATCTTATGCTCCTATTCCTCTATCAAAGAATTTCTGCTACAAATTCAGCATTTCCAGGAGACGATCTCCCTAGAGTGCCCACTGACTTCCCCTCTGCATTTCTCCCAATGAAATTCAACTCCTCCCGAACAGGCCACGAAGGCCCAACGGTACTGACCGGCCCCCTTGTCATCCTCAGCCTATAGGCGTCACTGGAAGGGTATGTGGTCAGCACACCGCTCTCCCGGCCGTATGTCAGTTTCCGAGACCGGAGCCGCTACTTCTCAATCAAGTAGCTCCTCAGTTTGCCTCAAAAGGGCTGAGTGCACCCCGCTTATCAACAGCGCTCGGCAGACCGGATGGTCACCCATCCAAATGCTAGCCCCACAATGACATTACTTTGAACAAATCTCACACCGTAGCTCGCTACTCACAAACCTGCGACAAAACCAACACTTCTCACTCACAGTAACATTTTTACAGTTACTGAAAAAAACTAAATGTCTACGTTACCAAAGTTCAGTTTATTTAAAGAACTAACAACAGTTACTGCGAATTTTACTCTCTACTAAGAAAGCAATTACTTTCGTCAATACTACTAAATCACAAATAACACCAATATCAGAAACAGGGCACACAATTCGGTATGTAAAACCAAAACCTTAACCGACAACTGGAACATAACGAAATTAAACACGGTGAACGAAAGTTTTAGTGAAGTACTTCACTATGAACAATAAGAAATGTCAGCTGAAAACTACGGTACTAAATTTAATAAATGCCTTCAAAGCACAAAAACTGATAGAGACGTAATGTGCAAAATTTTTCGAAAGTGTATTAAACCGTTATTTCGCCCGAAACAGCACGAGATAGAGTTGAAAATTACTAAATTTAATGACTGAATAATAGTGCACAAGCGACTTTGTCAAGACTTAACTTAAGAACCGCTACAGCTACAACTACACGTCGCGAAATGTGAACACACTGCTATTATTTGGATGAACGACTGAAAACTACTAAATTTAATGTTCGAATACACGAAATGTGAACACACTGCTATTATTTGGATGAACGACTGAAAACTACTAAATTTTATGTTCGAATACAGTGTAAAAACAATTTTGTCAATACTTAACTTTAGAAGCGCTACAGCTGCAACCACACGCTGCGAAATGGAAACAACTGCTGAGACTTCGATAAATGACGTATGCACACTCACGAATAACGGACCACTCTAATCAGTAACACAAAAACAAAGATTGAGGTGAATGAAAATCCACTAATAAGTTACTTTTAAAGCAAATATTAATACCAATAATCTTTAAAATAGTTACCTGAAGTCTAAAACCTTATAAAATATTGGCGAGCGATTTGAACAGCCGTCCAGCACATGTGACGTCACACCAATTATTCATCTGAAGGCTGTGGTGTAGCAACGACATTAGGGTCCACGTGAATCATACTACACTCAGCAATGTTCATGCAGCTTTGTGTGAGTGTGTGACCCCTATGCTGAATGAAGACAAATTAGGATGGTTGTTTCATGTGCAGTCTTGGTTGGTAAAGTCTCTCTCAACATTTATATCGTTATTGCGAGATACCAATACTATCTGATGATATCCTCTGTTCAATCTCATATTATAGGACTCTGATGTGAGACTACACATGTGGAAATCAACTGTAGGTCGGGGCAGTGAGAAGGATATGTTTTTATTACGCACAAGACGTCATTTTTCTGAGACGACTGTAAGTTATCAACAAGAGAAAAAACTAATGGGAGCATGCATATTGTTAAAGCATACAGGGTCTTTATGGAGGCTCACCTCTGAATAGTACTTTCTGGAGTTGACAACAAGGATGCAGTTGCGTCATTTAACAGTAAATCTTGCAGTGGACGCTTGGG
Source organism: Schistocerca cancellata (assembly GCF_023864275.1). Classification (NCBI taxonomy): domain Eukaryota; kingdom Metazoa; phylum Arthropoda; class Insecta; order Orthoptera; family Acrididae; genus Schistocerca; species Schistocerca cancellata. The sequence continues at coordinate 292,622,975 of NC_064630.1, read as the reverse complement.
GCCTGGAAGCCAAGTGCACCTATTAGGGAGAGGAATATCTTGAAGTACTTACCAGGGACAGAACACTGGTCCGAAGAATTCCTCGCACTGGTGTGCGGACGATGCTTTTGGCTGAAGAGGCAAAAAAACTGTCTACCTGGATATATCTGTTAGTCGCCTCTGACATGTCAGGGACAGGAACGCTGGAGAGAAGCTGGTCGACTGGCCAAGGCGTTTTGACAGTGTCGCAAATGTCCATTGTGTAATGGCGGCCATAAAAATTCGCGATTTTATATGTTATCTAAGTTTGGGAAGTATCAAGGGAGCAATCAGGTAGTGTAATCCCTCTACTTGCCAAGGAAGCCTCAGGCCTTCGGAAGAATTTTAGAATGCAACGCAACGTTTATGGCGGCTCTCAAATGGTCTATGTAGGGACACAAAACCACTTCTCTTAATACAGCCGAGGTCCCTGTTCGGACACGCTGCAACATTCGGCCCGTCCAGATAATGATCTCTGTTATAAATAAACCTGTTGTTCACTATAGGCCTAAATGGGAACTCAAAACACGCTGCCTATTCACAGGACACGTACATTAACATGTTCTGCAGAAATGATTAACATTTCAGTCACCTCAGTTCAGAAGGTTCGTGTGTAATATTAGATACAGGGTCCGCCATGGACCCTGACAACATGTTCTATGCGTGATGGCATCGACACGTATAAGGCGCGAATGGCGTACTGTTGTATAGCCATCCATGCTGCATTCACCTGCTTTCAGAGTTCATCTGTGGCACTTGCAATTGGGTAACAGCACTGCACCCGTCGTTTCACCTTATCTCCACATTTTCGGTTGGTGACAAGTCTGGTGAAATGGCGGTCCAGGGCAAAATGCTAACGTCCTGTGACACCAAGAGGGCACTTGTTCGTGCAGCAACATATGGTCGTGCATTGCACTGCTGGAGTAAGGTGCCTAGGGTGTTGTGCAGAAAGGGTATCTTTATGGGTCACAAGATGTCATTCACGTAGGTCACACCGGTCACAGTGGCCTGGACACACATCAGCTGTGATTTATGGTGTACCAAATAGCACCCCACACCGTAAGGCATTGATTTGGCGCTGTATATCTTGTGGGAGTGCAGTTTCAGTGATGTCGCTCCACCTGTCTGCTGTGAAAATGCACCCATCATTTTCAAACTGAGTCTGAATTCATACGAAAACACTATCTGATGCCATTCATGATCCCAGCGACGTAATTCCATACACTTTGCTGTCTAGCATGTTTCTGCACATTTTTCAAAGGTGGGAGGGGAAGTGGACGATACATACGTAACCCATGTCGTAATAGACGGCCACGAATTGTCACACCTGATAGAATACGCGGTGTTACACTGTTCGGCTGTTGCGCCAGTGCCGAGGGGGACGCGAATCTGTCCTGCAATGCCATTAGGATGAAGTGCCGATCATGTCGGGTGGTGATCTGCGTGGTGCGACTTGACCCATCTCTTTGTGTTCTAAGGCCTTCCGTGAACTATTTGACACATACCTGCTGCACTGCCGAAACACTTCGTCCCACACGAGTAGCAGTTACCCGGGTTCATTTATCACATGAGTCCTGGTTTGTACTCGCTGACTACACGGTACGGGTCGCGCAGACGTGTGCGAGGCATGCTGCACACTGATCCATTACCTTCGGTTTATAACGACAACAAGAGCCGCAGGCACATTTTACCGGTAGGTGCTGCTGGGCTGCGATATCGATGTTGACCTCGCATCCGAGGGGTGACATGGTTCAAATGATTATCATTTTTGTACAGCATATTAATGTGCATGTCCTGTGAACATGAACGACATGTCTCTAGTCGTTCAACGTGTTCTGCTTTTTTCCTCAATATCGATGAAGTTCTTAAGTAATTAAATGGATAAAATACGTACTTGTTTTTAAAGTTATTAGAACAGGTGCCTGAACATTGATTTATAGCAACAGCTTCATATATATGGAGCGCTCTAGTTTACTTAAGTTGCAGCAAAGGAGCAGTAGACGAAGAAGGTGACGAGATGGAGAGTGTTTCGGAAGGGATGTGTAACAAAAGATTTGCCGAGGACTCCAAACAAATCATTCGGAAAACGTGGAGGTGACTTGGGTGGAAGGGGTGGGATGGCTGCCTGACGTTTGGAGTAAGCTGTTAAGGGTAGAACCATGGGTAGACCTCTAGACTGATTTCGTAATCAGGAATGGAGAGGCTGTTAATTTCGTTAAGATAGGAGGTGGAAAGTGTGTACGTATAGCGTTTGGAGGATGTGTTAGTAGGGGTGGATGCCGTTTACGGGTAGAAGCATACATAGATCTCTAGGCGGATTTCGTAATCAGGTAGGGAGAGGTGCTTCCTTTCGCTAGGATAGAACGTGGAGAGTGTGTGTAGGTATAGTATTTGAAGGATGTTTTGGTAGAAGCTTAGCGGGTACTAAGCTTTTGGTGTGTGTTGGGAATGCGAAGGTATCAGTGTAGGAGAGCGTAAATTAATAACTTTCGACAGGATCCTCCTGTGGGATGGTAGGTGAGGTGGTCTGTATTCCATTCAAGGATTTGGAGAGAGAGGTACGGTTTTTGTGGATCTGAAATCCAGGTGACGTTGGCATATGGGAGCAAGATCGGGATTTTACCTTTGTGGCTGATCTGTTGCCAGTTCATCATAGGCAGTTATCGATCACTTGAAGAATTTCCGCTGGATAGGTATTCGATTTGGCCTGGTACTTGCTTGTTAACATAAAGGCTGTCATTCATAATGCGTGGACCATATTTTTGTGTCAATGGAACCGTTATTGTTACGATATCCACCGGAAAAGAATGCACTACCTCGAGGGAATGCTCCTTTGTAGATCATTGGTCTGTAGGTTAACCAGTGGTCTTATATCGTTTTTCAAATACAGCTACAGATCGGAAATAAGCGATACCACAGGACTAGGATCTCGTTCGATTCATCCGTAGAGGCAAAGCGTCTGGAGATGAAGCTGTCCCCTTTAGAAATACGTAGCGTACAGATCTGCCACAGTGCAGTTCAGCAGGGTATACCTGAGTTACAACATATGGCTACTGCAGACTTTGAATTTCGCAGCAACTGCAAGGAAAATATTATACAAAACTTTCATTTCATGTAGATTGCTTAATGCAGTCAATGTGTAATATGCGTAGCGACCTTCATCTGCGATACACAGTTTTTCATTCACGAAAGTGGGGTCAGCTCGGATAGGTCTATTGTAGAACAGACAGGGAAAGTAAACAACCAAAGAAACGTAATGGATCACAGAACAGTGTGATGTCTAGGACGTAATAATGTGCATAATGAAGGCTAAATGAAAATGAATAGAAAATCTAAAAAGACCAATTTGTTATAAGAAGTTCTTGCCTTTACGAGAAAATACCAAATAGATGGTTTATTGAAATGTGAGTAAATGGCTTCAACACGCAGAAGCTACATGGATGCCTGTAGCTGAACGTAATGCGCAAAAATTGTAGAAGAGTCTTTGTGCTTCCAGTGAATAGCAAATTGCTGATGACAACAATTTTGAAGGCGATATACATGTTAATTATACTATGAAGAACAGTGGCATTCAGAACTACTCTGCCTTAATACGCTACTGGCCATTAAAATTGCTACACCACGAAGATGACGTGCTACAGACGCGAAATGTAACCGACAGGAAGAAGATAGTGTGATATGCAAATGATTAGCTTTTCAGAGCATTTACACAAGGTTGGCGCCGGTGGCGACACCTACAACGTGCTGACATGAGGAAAGTCTCCAACCGATTTCTCATACACAAACAGCAGTTGACGGCGTTGCCTGGTGAAACGTTGTTGTGATGCCTCGTGTAAGGAGGAGAAATGCGTACCATCACGTTTCCGACTTTGATAAAGGTCGGATTGTAGCCTATCGCGATTGCGGTTTATCGTATCGCGACACTGCTGCTCAAGTTGGTCGACATCCAATGACTGTTAGCAGAATATGGAATCGGTGGGTTCAGGAGGGTAATACGGAACGCCGTGCTGGATCCCAACGGCCTCGTATCACTAGCAGTCGAGATGACAGGCATCTTATACGCATGGCTGTAACAGATCGTGCAACCACGTCTCGATCCCTGAGTCAACATACGGGGACGCTTGCGAGATAACAACTATCTGCACGAACAGTTCGACGACGTTTGCAGCAGCATGGACTATCAACTCGGAGACCACGGTTGCGATTACCCTGCGATTACCCTGCATCACAGACAGGAGCGCCTGCGATAGTGTACTCAACGACGAAGTTGGGTGCACGAATGGCAAAACTTCATTTTTTCGGATGAGTCCAGGTTCTGTTTACAGTATCATGATGGTCGCATCAGTGTTTGGCTACATCGCGGTGAACGCACATTGGAAGCGTGTATTCGTCGTCGCCATACTGGCGTATCACCCGGCGTGATGGAATGGGGTGCCATTTGTTACACGTCTCGGTCACCTCTTGTTCGCATTGACGGCACTTTGAACAGTGGAAGTTACATTGCAGATGTGTTACGACCAGTGGCTCTACCCTTCATTCAATCCCTGCGATACCCTACATTTCAGCAGGATAATGCACGACCGCATGTTGCAGGTCCTGTACGGGCCTTTCTGGACACAGAAAATGTTCGACTGCTGCCCTGGCGAGCACTTTCTCCAGATCTCTCACCAATTGAAAACGTCTGGCAATGGTGGCCGAAGCCGGCCGCGGTGGTCTAGCGGTTCTGGCGCTGCAGTCCGGAACCGCGGGACTGCTACGGTCGTAGGTTCGAATCCTGCCTCGGTCATGGGTGTGTGTGATGTCCTTAGGTTAGTTAGGTTTAAGTAGTTCTAAGTTCTAGGGGACTTATGACCTAAGATGTTGAGTCCCATAGTGCTCAGAGCCATGGTGGCCGAGCAAGTGGCTCGTCACAATACGCCAGTCACTACTCTTGATGAACTGTGGTATTGTGTTGAAGCTGCATGGGCAGCTGTACCTGTTACGCCATCGAAGCTGTGTTTGACTCAATGCCCAGGCGTATCAAAGCCGTTATTACGGCCAGATGTGGTTGCTCTGGGTAGTGATTTCTCAGGATCTATATACCCAAACTGCGTGAAAATGTAACCACATATCAGTTCTAGTATAATAAATTTGTCCAATGAATACCCGTGTATCATCTGCATTTCTTCGTGGTGTAGGAATTTTAATGGCCAGTAGTGTAATATTAGGTTGGTGCTTAAGTTCGTAGATTTTTCAGTAAGTTTAATAAACGCAACAGATGTACATAATAGGGACTTCAGTCATCTACTTATTCTCATTTAGTATTTACAACAGTCTGCCATGTCTGGGGTAACTTTTCAATTCCGCAACTGGAGGAATCACATGGTTTTGAGGCGAAGAACTCGTCGAACCATATTCGTAGCCCTTTTGCATCCGGAAAGGAAGTTCCTTGAGAGGTGCTCGATATAGAGCGGAAAATGTGAAAATCTGAGGGCGCAAGATGACATGAATGAAGTGTATGCAACATGACTTTTCAACCCAACTCCTGTATAGAACGCGGGTGGGCGTTATGGTGGAGTTGCATCGCTTCACATAGTCTTTCTTGTTGTTGTCATTGGTATGCATCTGCAAGGCGTCTCAGTTGTTGACAGTAAATATCAGCAGTGATGGTTACACTTTAGGGAAGCAATTCGTAGTACGCCACACCGTCGTTGTTCCACTAGATGCATAAAATTTTATTTTGTGGAACTGCACATGTGTTTGTAGTGAGAGTACTTGCTTTGCTTGGATTTAACAATTCCTTTCTTTTCCTGATATTAGCACAAGCCCGTCATTTGTCGGCACCAGTAAAGATACAGGAGAGGATTGGTCTGTGTTGTTCACGAACCAATTGATGACGAGCAAGTAGAGACGCACATATGGCCACCCGCTGATATTTGTGATTTTGGCTTAGAGCAGACGGTACTCATAAACTCGATTTTTGAGCCTTCCACGATGCATGCATATGTCCCACTGTGGCGGAATGAGCACACTGCATCACATTCGACAGTTCTCTAGTAGAGTGACGTGGATCATTAAGGATTAATGCCTTTAAACGATCTTCATCCAATCCCGGAAGTCTTCCTGAACGTGGGGAGTCACTAATGTCAAAACGATCCTTCTTAAGACGAGAAAACCGTTTTCCTGCCGTATTCTGTCCCATGTTATTACCTCCATAAACGGTGCAAATGTTTCTGGCTGCCTCCATTGCTGTCACCCCTCTACTGAACTCGAACAGAAGAATATGTCGGAAATGTTCCGATTTCTCCACTTTATGCTCCATTTTCTAGCATCCACAGCTCCACCCACTGTCTTCAGATAACAAAATGACAATATTTTAACTCAAATGGCAACAGTGAACTACAAATTAAAAATAATAATCGATAAAGAAACCCATAGCAATCGGAATACCGACATGTACAACAAAAAACGCAACGAATGTATGCACCGACGTAATAATTTAGAGCCGCTATTATTTTCGGGTGTTACTGCTGAAACTAGCAGCTCAGCTAAAGCAGTGTAAGGAGCCACATGCAGCCGTCTGGTGCTAACGTGTCTGCATGCCGGTTGCAGCAACGGGGCTGTTCATACATCAGGAGATGCACTAGGCCAAGAACCGCAGTCCTGCGAGCGCAGCGGTAAGACAGGGCTCTTGTAGGAACACTGATGCAGGTTTTGGTTTTCAGTAACATGCCACGGATTTACCGCTCAGAGCGCGATTAGAAGCAGTGATCTGGCACAATAAATGGGCTGCTAGCTCGTCAAAATCGCCGTTAATTTTAGCAGATGCATCAGAAATCTGGTATCGCCTACCACGGCGAGAGGTTACGCTAGTTTCCAGAGAGCCGTGAGACGGCAAGCAGGCTAACGAGTTCGGTCTCCAGCGCAGCATCACCATGTAGCACCGAGTCGTCCTTCCTGGATATGGTGCCTCTCTATTTGGGGGCCACTTCCAGACTCCTGCTGTGGAGCGAGCCCGGGGAGTATAGCCGTACTTTGTTTTGCAGCGATCAGGACACCTTGGCATCACGTGCCAACATCGCAGGGCTATAATCAGTCTACGCAGCCAGTCATCCGCTGCAAGTACACTCCTGGAAATTGAAATAAGAACACTGTGAATTCATTGTCCCAGGAAGGAGAAACTTTATTGACACATTCCTGGGGTCAGATACATCACATGATCACACTGACAGAACCACAGGCACATAGACACAGGCAACAGAGCATGCACAATGTCGGCACCAGTACAGTGTATATCCACCTTTCGCAGCAATGCAGGCTGCTATTCTCCCATGGAGACGATCGTAGAGATGCTGGATGTAGTCCTGTGGAACGGCTTGCCATGCCATTTCCACCTGGCGCCTCAGTTGGACCAGCGTTCGTGCTGGACGTGCAGACCGCGTGAGACGACGCTTCATCCAGTCCCAAACATGCTCAATGGGGGACAGATCTGGAGATCTTGCTGGCCAGGGTAGTTGACTTACACCTTCTAGAGCACGTTGGGTGGCACGGGATACATGCGGACGTGCATTGTCCTGTTGGAACAGCAAGTTCCCTTGCCGGTCTAGGAATGGTAGAACGATGGGTTCGATGACGGTTTGGATGTACCGTGCACTATTCAGTGTCCCCTCGACGATCACCAGTGGTGTACGGCCAGTGTAGGAGATCGCTCCCCACACCATGATGCCGGGTGTTGGCCCTGTGTGCCTCGGTCGTATGCAGTCCTGATTGTGGCGCTCACCTGCACGGCGACAAACACGCATACGACCGTCATTGGCACCAAGGCAGAAGCGACTCTCATCGCTGAAGACGACACGTCTCCATTCGTCCCTCCATTCACGCCTGTCGCGACACCACTGGAGGCGGGCTGCACGATGATGGGGCGTGAGCGGAAGACGGCCTAACGGTGTGCGGGACCGTAGCCCAGCTTCATGGAGACGGTTGCGAATGGTCCTCGCCGATACCCCAGGAGCAACAGTGTCCCTAATTTGCTGGGAAGTGGCGGTGCGGTCCGCTACGGCACTGCGTAGGATCCTACGGTCTTGGCGTGCATCCGTGCGTCGCTGCGGTCCGGTCCCAGGTCGACGGGCACGTGCACCTTCCGCCGACCACTGGTGACAACATCGATGTACTGTGGAGACCTCACGCCCCACGTGTTGAGCAATTCGGCGGTACGTCCACCCGGCTCCCGCATGCCCACTATACGCCCTCGCTCAAAGTCCGTCAACTGCACATACGGTTCACGTCCACGCTGTCGCGGCATGCTACCAGTGTAAAAGACTGCGATGGAGCTCCGTATGCCACGGCAAACTGGCTGACACTGACGGCGGCGGTGCACAAATGCTGCGCAGCTAGCGCCATTCGACGGCCAACACCGCGGTTCCTGGTGTGTCCGCTGTGCCGTGCGTGTGATCATTGCTTGTACAGCCCTCTCGCAGTGTCCGGAGCAAGTATGGTGGGTCTGACACACCGGTGTCAATGTGTTCTTTTTTCCATTTCCAGGAGTGTATTCTGGCAGTCTTCTGCGTCATCGGCCCGCTACACGAGCAGAAGTGCTGTGCCAACTTCTAAAAGGTTTGTTTTTAGTTATGACAGATCTTTTATAATGTGCTGATTTTTGTCTATATGTCAACTTGCTGTTATATCCAACGTAAAACGAACACGTTTCACAACAAAGACCTGAAGATGACAGTGTTTTTAGAAAGGTAAAGACCTTATCAACAATAGAACGTAGGTATTTTTGTGAGATAAATTTTACAAATTTCCACACAAGCTGCACATGCACGCGCGGCGGTCGCACCTCCTCTCAGCACGTGGTGAAGATATCGGAATTGCGCGGTGGAGGCTAACTAACAGCCAGTGGTCTTTTACGTCTGCGCCCAGAAATGCTGACACCAGAAACTTGCTCGGTATCAACGCATCCGAGTTACACAATATTTCTGCTCGCGGATGGTGCCTATGACGGTGAAGAATGTTTTTAGCAATTAAAAGAGATTTTTACTTCAGTACTCCCAAAATGAGAAAATTCATCAAATAATGCCCCGCCAGACTTCATCTTTATTATTATCTTTCAGTCTCTCATTGTCATCAGTTTCAGTGAGGTATAGCAGCGAAAACCTGTTGAAGTTCTCATTCCCATCGTTCTGCTTGCAGTAATCAGCAAGCACACCATTTTACCAACATGTCCATCTCAATACACTGGCACAACCGCTTGGTCAATGATCGATGATATTACTGAAACGCAGGACACCTCGGCAGCACTGTGGCAGTGGAGTACCTGTACCTGGGGCATCAACGATCCCTGCCTCACCCCAAGAGCGCCCATGTGATAGCTTGAAGGGAGGGTGGCGGCGCCGGGGGGCTACTACAAAGGGGTAATGAGCATATGAAATACACTGGGGTCCAAAATTAAAGCAACAAGCGGAATTTTGAAAGGTTTTGTGTATTTTGCCACAAAACGGTGTAACCAGGTGACAGTAAAGTAGAAAAAAGTAAAGAACGTAAACAATGGTAGACAAAAAGTGTGCTTCGTTGTTTCCAACTTACCGGATTTGCACACGTTCCGACAACTAGGCAGTGTGTTCTGTATGGGGTGTGACCACCTCTGGCAGCAGTATAGACGTGACAACGACGGTGCATACAGTGAATGAAGTCATCAGTTCCAAGTCAGGCCAATAACGTCCGTTTTCCCTGCAGAGTTCCTCGCAAGTCTTGGAGAGGGGTTGGTGGATGCTGGCGTTATGCAACGAGTCTCCCTGGTGCACCCCAAATCTCATTTTATAAATATTCGATATTATATCTTTCCCGCTGCACGTCTTGTAATATATCGAGCCAGTGGGAAGTTTAACAAACTAGCGTCACTAAATAATTTAACCTGACTTACTGGATAAATTACATCTACCACAGACCAAGGCATCCGCCGACACCAGATGCCACCATCCGAGCGTCAAAGGCCTGTTTCCACACACCGAATGTCTACGCTTTCGTCACTCAACACAGCTTGTCAGGCCTAATCTTGCTAGCAGCTGATTAGTGCCTGACTGCCGTGGCAGCGTCTGAACACAGCCTGCAGCCCGGCATGGAAAGCATACAATGCGAGATCGCTCCGCTCCCGAGTCGCATTGGGTACATGGTCTATGTGACTATGCATTAAGCAGGTAACAATACTTGTTTATGGTTCATTTAAATCTTCATAATTTTTTTCTTTAAAATTTTCGTACATTGGTAGTAAATTTTCTGTATATGTAAAGTGAAGTGTATTATACTGGAGATTCAAGTTCTTTACATTGTATGTGAGTAATGTGCGTAACATACTATGTGAATTGTTGATTATGTTAAATAATTTTCAGATGACCTTCTGATTTAAAAATACGTGGCCCCTGGTGATAGGATCTTCTACGGCAGTTAAGAGTCAAGTAGTTAAGCACAGCGGTAAATTTTACAGATAGCTAGGATTCTTTTTGAAGAAGTATAAAGATCTCAGGGACACGAATTTGTTAAATCAATTAAGAGAAAGGTACAGTAAATTTTTATGTATGTGGTTTAAGCAATTATTAAAAATAGATAACGATAAGTACATGCAGTATAGAGAAGTAAAGCAGGAGAGTAAGAGTGATGACACTTCGGTAAACAGTGATCAGGAGCAGGACAGAGAGGAATCGATCTTATAGATGGAAAAGCAGGTAGAAAATAGTCATATGGGGAGTGAAACTTTTATGCTGTTCAGCCCATCTCACATTAAGAAAGTAGTAGATTCAGAGGAGAAAGACAAGGGGGTAGACAATGATGAACAAAATGAATAACAACCGAATTGATTTGTATGCATTACTACACAGTGTGCATACACGGCTCATAGCACCAAACAGGAACACATCAATTTTGAGCGAACAGATTGTGAGGTAACGGCCGAGTTGTGGCGCCCTGGAAATATTATATGTTCGGAGTTGGGGCGGCCGCACAGGACGCTCGTCAGAGCCGGCGCCCAGCAGCAAACACTTGGTTCCCACCGTTATCTGAGCATGAGGGGAGCACCAGCGCGTGGTCCATCGAGCACGTGGCTGGGAATTCCTTGGTGACGCTGTGCGCCGGGAGGGCCAAAGATGGCAGACTTTGTGAAACCTTAATGGCAGACATTTCACAGTTGGTATAGAAATTAATAGTAGCCAGATGAACCATACACCTCAAAAAGAAACATGTACATTACCATTACTTGCACGACGATTCTTATAGTGTAATTTAGATTTTCAATATATTTATTAGTTTAAAGTTTAATATCTGACTGTGAATTATACAAGTAATATGCAGCAACGAATTTCCAAAATATAAACGGTTCATCCCATTTAGTCGATCGCCATGTCTTTAGAAAGTTATTAGTGTAAACCTCAATTGGTATGAATTACAGGCATGTAACTTGAATAGTACATGAGTTATTGGAGGTCAAAGTGGCCTATAACTATCGACCGCGTCAGGCCATAAGTACTCCACTGTTACACGAATAAACGGTAGCAGCATGCTTGTAAATAGATTTATTCGTCTATGTCCTTGTTTATATCCGATATATACTATTCATGAAGAAATAGGTTGAATATTTCTGCGTGTTAGAAAGCACAGACAAATTACACTCATCACCTACCTTTTGTTCTATTCCATTGATATATGTTTATTTAATTTTTTATGCTTCTAATAATGTGTATTAGAGTGTGTTTATGGTCCTCCAGTAGGAATATTTATTTAATTTCAGGTACTTAAATGTAAATACAGTATTTCGAATATGTTTCAATATGTTTATGATTGCTTGGAGAGATGGAGGGAGCACCCTAGCCAATCACAGCCCTCGTTACTAAGTGAGACATATGAAGGTTGGGGGAGGAGGATCGTTTCGAGAGAGGACACGAGAGGCAGTTCTGGGAATGCGGCAGTTCTGGACAGTATGGGACAGGACACGGGAAATGTTATTCATCTTATATTTTATTTAATTGCTGGACCATCGACATCAATAAGTGTTTTGCAGAAATATACCGCATTCCCAAAAGTACTTGTGCTAGGGTACTAATAATTTAAAGTCATTAAGATAGTACCTGCAGAATTTATTTAATTGCAATCTTTCGTTTATAATTTTATACGTTACTTTCATAATTCGCAATTGCCGAGTGATAGAAACCTTCGACCATTCGATTCATGTGTGGATTCTTATCGTACACTGTAGATTCAGCACTATTTGGCCTCTAATGCGGCAACAACGTATCCGAACCCCTACGCAACGAAACCAGCCAAACCTTTTAATATTTCAACGTTGAGTCGGAGGGTACGTAGCTGAAGGCCACAAACATAATTTAATATCATATTTATTTTTGAAAGCCCGCAAAATACAGGCTCGAAATGAAAAATTTGGAAGTGTGAACAAAATTAGTCAGGAACAGGCCAAGGTTACAAGAAGTCTATCTGAGAAAATGGAAACACAGGCTAAAACACTGCCAGTATAGACGAAAAATTTAAGAAACAGAGTAAAAAAATGGAAAGGAATAACCATAAATTAGAAAAAGTCACTAATAAAATAGGTTTTCTGACTAAGGAACTTATTAACATGAAGAGAGATGTGAAAGATTTAGGAGAAACTGTTAGTAATATACAGGCAGAAATTGTGGACATTAATGACAGGTTTGAAACCGAGATAGCGAAATTACAGGAACATGTCGAACCTCTAGTACAAGCAAAGGCTGAGGAAAAGATTTCCAAGTTAAGAAAGTAATAGCGAAGCAAACGAAGAACAGGTTTCTCAACTAAGAATGACTTTTCAAGAGACTGAGAAAAACCTAGAAAGGAAAATAGAGCATTTCGAAGAAAAGTGTTGCAATAACACATCTAGAATACTAGGAAAAATTAGTCACCTTGAAAGAAAGATTACGTGTAATGGCCCTTACGTGGTAGACATATTACCAATTTACAAGGTACTAGAGGGCGAAGAAAAATTCGAACCTTACCGAAAAGACAGTGGATTATTCCCTGTGGATTTTATTAAGAACTGCAAAAGGGTATTTCCTGAAAATATCACAGATCAGGAAAAGTAAATATCGTAATTAGTGGTTTAGCCGGAGATGCTAAATGATGGCGACTTAAGAACTGATGAAATGACCTTCAGTGAATTTAGACAGAAGTTATTGAACGAGTATTGGTCCGAGCAGATACAAAACAGCCACTAGCGCGAGTTTATAAAGGTGAGAATGTTTTTAGGTAAAGGCCGAATGAACATGAAAGAATTTTGTGAGTCACAGTATTGGAGATTGGCTCACTTAAGGAATCGAAGGAGTGATTCTGATACCATGTGGGAGATTCCAAAAGATATGTTGGCAGAGCCACGGTACTTTTTCCGCATTTTTAGAAAAAGTGATTGATGAAGACCACTGAAGAGAAAAAAAATTCCGTCAGGATAATAACCGCCGGAATGAAAGTAACAATCGGAATAACAGCAATCATGAACAAAATGGTAATTTGTATCAGGTTAATACTGTTCAAAGAGGAAAAGGCAGAGAAAGATTTTCCTCTAGCCATTGCGGAAGAGGACATAGGCCGCAAATTAATTCCCATAGGGAGGAGTAAAACTAAATAACGCGAACGTTGAGGGTCGGACGGACACGGGAACAAGATACTGGAGGCCCAAACGCAAGAAATATTGTCGACATAGACAGGAAAGCTTCGATACGCTGCAGTACGGTGCAGATGAGACGACAGGCATTAGGTCTGCCGTGAAAGATGGTACTGCATGTGGATCACAGTCGGATAGCAACGAACGTATTTCGTGCACTAGTAAGCCACTGCAGCGGACCGCTGTAGCGAGAATTAATTCTACGGCAGTGCAGGCGGAGAGTGACGTCACAGGGCAATCAGCTGAAGCTGTGAGTGAGCCAGTAGACGGGTCATTGCCCACTGGAACCAATTCAGAGACTATGGACAGACAACATGCAATAACTGAGATGAAAGATAGCTTGTACGGAATTGATAATTAGCGTATACAGATGAGTAAACTGTGTGACGGTATAAAGCAATGTACTGAAAAGGAAGATAGCGTTACTACGACCGGAAAGGAGGTAAAGGAGGAAGGTTTATTGTCTGGAGCCACGCAGAGTATGCAAGCTGCCAGTACATTTGAATGAAAAAGCAACGTGCAGAGGACGCGTGTCGCTAATGTTAGGGAAAACGAAGAGGTTGTAAGTAGACACGAAGTAGAAGATGCAGATTTACGCTTTGCTAAAGAATCATTCCGTGACAACGATTCTGAGGATAACTTTTGTCATTTATACGCCTGATTTGAAGGAAAACAAATTTCTGTAATTGATGTAAATCCATAAAGATTATAATGTTTATGAAGTGCAGGCTGAGGATGTCAGGGAAAATAAGGAAGGCAGTTCTGATGAAGGCGAAGTACCAGCAGAGGAAAACAATCTACCTGCTACAAAAAATAAACAAGAGGAACTCTTTACTATAGAACGAATCCAGAAATGCATGAACTACGAGGCTAGTGACGATCTAGAGTTTTCAAAGAAATTAATATAGGGCTTTCATGTTAGAAACTGACAGTGATAGCGAAGACGCCGACTTTAATGAAAATGAAGAAATCAATCAGTCTAGTGATTCAGAATCTGAGGGAACGGAGCTTACTGGAAAACTCTGTCTGATAGAAATGAGAATACCAGAGACTGAGTGAAAAATACCGAAACTGAACAGTAAACAGGAGAAAGAAGTTACTCAAGAAGAAATAAAATCTGTGAATGACGAGATCTATAAAGAAGCTGCAATGATAATACAGGATCCGGAAGACATTGTGGATCCTAAGAAAAAGAAACCACCGGACAAGTGAAAAGCCAACAGCAACAACTTAAGTTCGTAAAGGATTTTGCGATCAGAAAGAAAAAAGAACCACTCGACTTAGAATATAATGAGATGAATGCCATTTCATGAGAAGATGTAATGGTACACAAAGACCTATAGTGGGAGGAACAAAACAATGAGGATGGAACTTTTAAAACTTTATACTTAAAAGAGGTAGCTGGTAGTAAAAGAATAGCCAATGTATGTAAAAATATCAGATGATTCCAAAACAAACGTAAAATGTGGAAAGCATTGAAGGTCAAATTTCACAGTTATGATTATCCACAAGTACCAAAATTTTATAAATTATTTAAAGGGGTACTGTTCATTATCAAAGGGAACAATACTGAAGAATGATCACGCAAGTCTGTTTGCCAGCACAGTTTAAAATAGAATTAATTCATTACTTTCATGTGGCATATGGACATTGTTGGGGTACCTCGGACTACTATCTGATAATAGTCCGCAATTTATTGCAACATTATGGTCGAGGTCCGGTGAGCCGGCCAATCTGTGGATGGTTTCCCATCTGCCTCGGCGAATGCGGGCTGGTTACCCTTATTCCGCCTCTGCTACGCTACGTCAGCTATTGCTGCGCAGAAAAGTTCTCCACGTACGCGTATACCACTATTTCTCTACCACGTAAACATAGGGGTTACACTCGTCTGGTGTGAGACGTTCCCTGTGGGGGTTCCACCGGTGGCCGAACAGCACAATAACCCTGGGTTCGGTGTGGGGCGGTGGAGGGGTGAAGTGGACTGTGGTCGTCGTCGTAGGATTGTGAACCACTGCGGCTGCGGCGGGGACGGAGCCTCTCCGTCGTTTCTAGATCCCCAGTTAACATACAAATACATACAGACAACACGCATTTCAGTGTACCGTCCTTGTAGATATCCATTAGGACGCTGTATACGATAATTGGGAAGACTTTGCAGAACATACTATCACCAAAACCATAGAACTTGGGGATAATTTATTCCAAAATTTGAAGTAATCAAGAATTCATTGCAACATGAAATCATTGGTTTCACGTCTGAAGAAATTACGTTAGGCCATAAAACTAAAAGCTTGATAGAAGAAGTGTTAGAATACCCACCTGGTAAAGAAATGTGTTTGGAAAAGAAACAGGAAATGGTGAGAGAACTAAGTAGAAGAAAAGCAAAAGCAAGAGACTAAAGGCTTGATGAAAAGGTGAAAATTTCAAAATTTAACATTGGTGAACTGTTGCTTGTTAAAATCACGAAAAATATAGTGAGGTAAATCACGAGATTTCAAGTTTTAAATACGTTTACTATGAACCTTTTGAAATTCAAGGAATACCACATCCTAATGCACACTTTCTGGTTTATCCTAAGTCCAGAAAACCACTGCGAAATAGAAACACTGTTGACCTAAAGAAATAAATAGCCAGAAATGTTTAAATATTTGTAACTATTATTATTATCCAATGTCTGTATTAAGCATAAATTTTATTACAACTATATTACAATCTGTCAAGTTTCTGTTTTTGATACATTTTTGTATAAATGTGCAATGATAGAAATGTGTCACACATGTCACATAAATGTGTCACTTAGATGACAGTTAAGTGAAATACTGCAGCCTAATGGGCATAACAAACCCATGGTTTCTGACGAAAAAAGGACTACCAAAAATCATGTCAAAATAAAAAGGGGCAGCCTACAAAGAAGAATGCACAATGTGTTCTTAAAGAAAATGTGAAATGGACTTATTTTGATCTCATAAAGATCCAGCCAAAAGAAAAGTGTATGCTATTGGTTCACAGGAGCCAAGACGAACTGCCATAATACCCATTCTGGGGCAGCAAATTGTTGTATTAAAGTGTGGTAACTTTGTGTTATTAATGTTATTGTGTAAAGTGCATTTTCATGATGTAACTTGTAACAGACTTAAGTGTATAGTGTTTGTTCAGGAGGACAATGTTTTAATGTAAATGAACCAATGAAACCTACAGTATTATTTTTGGATATTTCAATCATGCTTACTTGTAGGGCAACAATTAAAATAGGGGCGCTTATAACAATATTTGTTTATGGTTCATTTAAATTTTCATAACATTTTCGTTTAAAATTTTCGCATATTGGGACTAAATTTTCTGTATATGTTAAGTAAAGTGCACTATATTGGATATTGAAGTTCTTTGCATCGTATATGAGTAATGTATGTAAAATACTATGTAAATTGTTTATTGTGTTCAATAACTTTCTGAGCACCTTCCGTATTTAAAAATATTTGTGTGTATAAATTGTTCATCTTAACGTAAATTTAACAATTTAAGAAACGATCACGCTTAACAGCAATATAAGAAATAATTGTTGTCTAACAGATAGTGTGCTTTTGTTTAAAACGCAAGTGGCTCTGGGGAATGGAAAAGGTGGCTATGGGGAATTTGCGCGCTATCTAGAGCAAACGCGCGAGGATTGTCAAACAGTCTGTAGGCAACGATGATTGAGGCAACACCTTTGTGGAGACTCCAAACGGCTTAAAGCATAGTAGCGAGTTGTTGGGCTACTGTAAGTAGAATTGAGATATTAAGCCCATGCAGCAAGAGACTTGCATGCCGTACTGTGGGTAGTACTGCCGATATAATTGTTGGCTGTACCCAAGCCTATAGCCACCAGATAAGATATTTCTATAGTAAATTTACTTTTGTACACCGTGAACCATTAATTTAAACTGTGTTTTAATAATCATTCTTGAACTGTAAAGAAATTGGTGCACCCTGTTGTTTCATTCTAATCATACACCTACACTCCTGGAAATGGAAAAAAGAACACATTGACACCGGTGTGTCAGACCCACCATACTTGCTCCGGACACTGCGAGAGGGCTGCACAAGCAATGATCACACGCATGGCACAGCGGACACACCAGGAACCGCGGTGTTGGCCGTCGAATGGCGCTAGCTGCGCAGCATTTGTGCACCGCCGCCGTCAGTGTCAGCCAGTTTGCCGTGGCATACGGAGCTCCATCGCAGTCTTTAACACTGGTAGCATGCCGCGACAGCGTGGACGTGAACCGTATGTGCAGTTGACGGACTTTGAGCGAGGGCGTATAGTGGGCATGCGGGAGGCCGGGTGGACGTACCGCCGAATTGCTCAACACGTGGGGCGTGAGGTCTCCACAGTACATCGATGTTGTCGCCAGTGGTCGGCGGAAGGTGCACGTGCCCGTCGACTTGGTACCGGACCGCAGCGACGCACGGATGCACGCCAAGACCGTAGGATCCTACGCAGTGCCGTAGGGGACCGCACCGCCACTTCCCAGCAAATTAGGGACACTGTTGCTCCTGGGGTATCGGCGAGGACCATTCGCAACCGTCTCCATGAAGCTGGGCTACGGTCCCGCACACCGTTAGGCCGTCTTCCGCTCACGCCCCAACATCGTGCAGCCCGCCTCCAGTGGTGTCGCGACAGGCGTGAATGGAGGGACGAATGGAGACGTGTCGTCTTCAGCGATGAGAGTCGCTTCTGCCTTGGTGCCAATGATGGTCGTATGCGTGTTTGGCGCCGTGCAGGTGAGCGCCACAATCAGGACTGCATACGACCGAGGCACACAGGGCCAACACCCGGCATCATGGTGTGGGGAGCGATCTCCTACACTGGCCGTACACCACTGGTGATCGTCGAGGGGACACTGAATAGTGCACGGTACATCCAAACCGTCATCGAACCCATCGTTCTACCATTCCTAGACCGGCAAGGGAACTTGCTGTTCCAACAGGACAATGCACGTCCGCATGTATCCCGTGCCACCCAACGTGCTCTAGAAGGTGTAAGTCAACTACCCTGGCCAGCAAGATCTCCGGATCTGTCCCCCATTAAGCATGTTTGGGACTGGATGAAGCGTCGTCTCACGCGGTCTGCACGTCCAGCACGAACGCTGGTCCAACTGAGGCGCCAGGTGGAAATGGCATGGCAAGCCGTTCCACAGGACTACATCCAGCATCTCTACGATCGTCTCCATGGGAGAATAGCAGCCTGCATTGCTGCGAAAGGTGGATATACACTGTACTAGTGCCGACATTGTGCATGCTCTGTTGCCTGTGTCTATGTGCCTGTGGTTCTGTCAGTGTGATCATGTGATGTATCTGACCCCAGGAATGTGTCAATAAAGTTTCCCCTTCCTGGGACAATGAATTCACGGTGTTCTTATTTCAATTTCCAGGAGTGTATATAGGGTTCCTTCCTGGTCATTGATGAATCCTATTTCGCAGTTTTATGAAGTGCTAAGTTAATATAAAGAGTAACCATTTAAAATGTTTTTGGTTTTCTTAAGTATTGCAAAGTGTTATGGTAAAGGTTAGCTCACGTAAAATTCAGTCAGAGTGTAGCCAAGTTACTAGAATCTGGTAAACGACTATACAGAGTTAGTTCAAAGAATAATAGCTTCTTTATTGTATATTCCAGCAAGAAAGAGGTTTTCTTGACGTGAAATGTTCACTATAAAAAGTGTGTGATGTAGTATCTAAGTATTTTAGTAATTAAATTTTTTTATTACAAAAATTATTCTTAAGACACCCTTGGCCAAACTTTTTTAGCATCTTTGAAATTATATATTGGGCTTTTTCTCTTTTTAAGGCGTAATGTATAAAGGTGTAGTATTCAAAAAGAAATTCCAGTGTCTGGACTAACTTTGTTTATCTGGAGTAATATCAATTTGAGGAATCAAATTAAACAGTAGGAAGAAAGTAGGCAAAAACTCATACTTCTTCTTTTCTAATACTTCACTGTTTCATTGCCTGGATAGGCGACTATTAGTACATGTTTTAAACCACTAAATGAACTTGGCCTGCCGGTGTGGCTGAGCCGTTCTAGGCGCTTTAATGTGGGACCGCGCGACCGCTACGGTCGCACGTTCGAATCCTGCCTCGGGTATGGATGTGTGTGATGTCCTTAGGTTAGTTAGGTTTAAGTAGTTCTAAGTTCTAGGGGACTGATGACCTCAGATGTTAAGTCCCATAGTGCTCAGAGCCATTTTTGAAATGAACTTGGAACTGAGTTGTTCTGGCCTCAGTATAAAATTATTCGTACTGCGTTTCTATTTAAACACTGGGTAAAATCTTAGGAAATGAACTGAATAATCTGATTTACTTATCCATTACACACTACACACTGTCAAATACTGTAAAAGGGGTAACTCCATTGATTATCTTTCCTATTAACAGGACTATGCTCTCACAGTGTATTTTATTTGGAAACAAAACAAAATTTTAGTAAAAGAACAATAGGCCTAAGTGGCACTTCCCGTGACAGGATTATTTGTTCTGTTGGGGTATAGAATACGTGGCACCATAGAGACAGCATTTTCTGTAGTTTAGGTAAAAGCATAGGCACCAAGGACTCCGTGGGTACGATGCCCACCGTACACCCGTTCCACGTGGGCACGAGTTTTCTGTTGTATAGTGTTGTAAATAAATGAAAGAAACAACTGTATTTCATGGTGAACGTGATCGGAACTTCCTCGATTTTTAGAGCACCTATCATCTGTCCTAGGAATTAAGACTACTTAGATCTTGTATCAGAACTGCTGTAGTTACCGATAAAGTGTGTTTGCTGCAGAAGAAACCAAAACTTACAGTAAAATGTTTTTGTTATTTCTTCTTAGCTACTGAGTTAGTACCTACTCGACGAGAAAATCTGCAGTTTCTGGTGTTGCCCTACATTTGGCATTAGAAATGCACGCTTTGAAATGCTGCGCACGCTCTCTGGAAGTACCTGCTAACTGCTGCCGACGCTGAAACATTTTGTCGCCGTATCCGAACAAAACGACGAGTGATTTCCGGCGTCGCAGATCGACGCGCCGCAGAATTTCGACGTAGCGACGCGGCTGCAGGCGGCGTTGCGCGGCCGGAACGCGCGGCACATAAACCAATAATATCGGCGGCGGGTCGTAGCGCCGCTCGTAAAAGATCTCGCCGTTCCGCGGCGGTGGTCGCGACCCGCCGCTGCAGCGAGCTGACGCCGCCGGCACTGACGCTGCTGCATCCCTGCACGTCACGGTGCACTGGCACTGCGAGATACAGCGCCGTGTCTCTCCTGCTGGGTTTACGTCGCCTTCCTCGTAAGGACCCCAGAGTGGTTTAAGGCTTCCGTTACTCCTGAATTTTTAGTTTGCTGTGACACTCTTGGGTGCCCTTTTCAAAGAACCGATCTTTTTTGTCTGCTTCTTCAACCCGAGGAGTGGTTTGATCCAACTAGACACAACTGCGCCGTGTCGCGAATCGATATATAGCGTCACGGTCTCAAATCCAGTCATCTTTGGCGTGGCTGGCGGCCTGATACGCCGCCCCGGATGGGGGCTCGCTCTTTTGAGTATTGCGATGGGACACTGAATTTGGCCGAGGAGAATAGCCATGAGTGGGGTCCCAGTATCACTCGGCGTTGGCCCGGGTGGCCTCATATTCTGTGTCAGTTTTGGACCTCTCAGAGCGGGTGCGGCTGCGCGGAGTAAGCCACCTAACCTTTACCGCCGTAGCAGCGTTCTTGTTACAGTGGCCAGCAGACATGGAGTCCTGCCACTGGTGGAAGGCGGTTCTCATACCGACGTCAACTTGCGTTTATTGCCAGCTTGCTGGATATTACTACGGGTGAGGACATTTTAGAACTTTCCCGATGGTTAACTTGGTTGTATCGCACGTTGTGGTTTCGCGGCGAGGAAGTTTGCTGTGAGGCCAATTCTTTCAATCACTTCAGTGGGTATAACCGACGGTGCTGCGTATTCCGCTCCTAATGTTACTGGCTGGCGTAAATTTGGTTTTCCGGGAGCGAACGAGCATGTTTTAGACTGTTATATGTGTGTGCGGTGCAGCTCAGCCTCCCTTGAAGTATATTTCTTATTTTTGTAATTATACTGTTTCTTTGAGAACTGTTCCTTTTTAAATTTTGTGGTATATAAAAGAATTCTGTAATGCCCACCCCGCTTGTGCTTCGTCTGTAAGGACTATCTAATCTGGATAACTTGTGAGATAGGGTACTCATGTCAGATATTCAGACAGAATGTAACTTTTGCAGTGTTACTTGAAAAAGGCCCTAAGGCCGAAATTGCAGTCGTAATAATAAATATTTTATACAGTCGACGGCGACTATGATGTCTTTTGAAAAACAATTCAGTCTGTTTTTAAAAGAAACACCAAATTATGGTGTGTAAAGTTTTAATCTGATCTGTTGTTGTGGTAAGCATTTCAGTGTTGTTCTACGTGTCTGTTTCATAATGAGACGGTGTCTGAGTTCCTTGACCAGTCTAGCATGCGAAGCGTCCCTGTTATCCGGTAGCGTCGTAGGTGGTACTTATTCTTCTGAACTTCAGCTGATATTTTTTATTGCACTGTTCGTTTTTACATTGTAAAAGAGCGTGGTGATTTTAATAAATTGTTGTTGTTAATAAGTTTATTTGTGTCACGACTGGTGTTTAAGCTCTGTTTGCCCAGTCCTTCCATCGCCAAGGCAACCAAGCGCCAGGTTGTCTTTCATATACAACTTAAGCCAGCCTGATCACGCCACTAGACGCGTCCCTCAGCTATCACTAGAGGTCAAACAAACTGCCTGACAAAAAAGTTAGGTTCCCAGAAGTGAAGGGACAAACGAAATGAAACTCCACAGGCTGAAAGATATATGATGCTACGCTAGTGATTGTCATAACCGAGTCAGATTTTCGTAAAACTTGGCAGTATCAGCCCGCTTACAAGAAAGACATTCCACACTCACTGGCCTGAGGCTAGACGTCCCAGTCACTGGAACTGGTCCTTGATTGCCTGGATGCTGGTGCTGGAAAGGAACTAACGTACAAGTGGATCCCAAACGTGTTTCAGCGGAGACGTATCTGGGGATTCACATGCCATTTGTGTGCAAGCATTGTCCTATTGAAATATTGCGCCACGCTATTGTCGCATGTGAGGTAACACTTAGGGCACAGGATATCATTGTGACATCTGAAACACTAACTGCCTTGACCTGAACTCGTACACGATTGCCCTGTGCTGTGACTGCAGGAGCAGCATTAGTGTGCCTCTCCAAAATATTGAAAGAATGGGACTTCTACCTAGAATGTCTTCATACTTGCCGACGGTGATAATCCAGGGTAATGTAGAACAGCGATGCATCGCTGAACATAAAATGACGACGGTGACAAGCTTCCTGGACATGACAAAACTCCAAATGGGACCGTATGTGTTGAGATGTTAACAGCAGCCAACGAGTGAGAGGGTTAATCTATAGTACAGTTGCCGCTAGTCTCCGACCGACAGAGTGCTATGATACAGGCTCTTGCAGCCAGTGCTTTACTTGCTGTTGGGCGGCAGGGGCAGATGTGAAAGGGTTACGACTTTTTGGTGCACAGTACAGCGATCCTCCCTTGCGATGGTATTCTGCCGGAATCTCGACGACAAATGTCTATCCTCATCGTCTCAAGCACTCCAACGTCGATCCACTGTTACATCTGTATGCGCCACATACCTGAATATTGCACGATTTAACCATCTGCACAAACGGAGGCAAACAATGATCCACACTTTCAAACGCTGGTAGTTGCTGCTAATGCCATCTTACATAAGTGCGATGTACTTCACGGTGATCATTAAAAATATATTGACGGCGATCACTCAATGTAAAAAGATGTTCGCACCCCTTATAAAGCCTACCAGCCTTGGTAACAATACTATGAATAACACTAATGTCCAGGTGACCGTTCTACATACCACCGTGAATAGCAACTCTAGTGATCATTCACACTCAAAAAAGTTAATAAATAAGTAAAATGTAAAGAAATAGGAAGTATAGTAGGGCTCAAAGTGATCGGCAGATCGGCAGATCGCTCGACCTTTGAATAGGAGCGATGCCACTATTCGACGATGTTAGCTGGGGAGCACGAATCACAGCCTCAAGCAGAAAGAGGTTGACCTACAGAGGTGATAGAACGTGAGGACCGGCAATCGTCAGAGTGGCACTTAGAGCCTCTCATTATTATGTCGATCCGACAGAACACTGGTACCGTAAGAACCATTAACAGGCGACTTACAGAAAGGGGGCTGGGATCACGGCGCTGCTTGCACCGACTACCACTGACCTTTGTACACCGACAAGCCCGTCTGCAGTGTTGTCGGGCACGTTCGGCATGGAAAATCATTTGCTGGAGTAAAATATTCTTCAGTGATGAGTCACGCTTTGAAGTGATCTCAGTGGTGGGACACCAAACTGTCGCCCACCATACGGTTTTAAAACCAGGAGTGACGGTCTGCGATTCCATTTTATTTCCTAGTAGGACCGCTTTGGTTGTCATTCGCGGAACCCTCACATCACAGCGGTACGCTGACGATATTCTGCGCTTCGTTTTGTTGCTCTTCATTGGAAACCATCCCGGACTCACATATAAGCAAAATAATGCCCGCCCAAACAAAGTGCTTGTCTCCGTGATTGCCAAACCCCACCTTGGCCACCAAGGACGCCTGATCTTTTCCTAACTGAGTACGTTTGGAGCATAATGGGCAGGACCTCACAGCCAGTTCGGGATTTTGACTATCTAATACGTCAGTTAGACAGAATTTGACACAATTTCCCGATAACTCACACGATAAATAGCAAGACGAAAAACTACTCCCAAAAAGGTAATTGACTTGCTCAATATGTGAAATTTTTCTCTTGAGTAAATCATCCAATTTTTCTGAAATTGTAATCGTTTATTTCCCTGTACATGTACATACGTACATCACACCGATTTCCGTCCCATTTTGATAATTCTTCCAGGGGACGTCTTTTTTTTCCCTTTTTTGGTTCTAGGATGTTCATCACAGCCTTTTACTTACACGATGTAATGTTTCATTTGTTTAGTCAGACAGAACAATAAAGGAAGAGGGTCCAATTAGTTAGATTTATAACGCTACCGAACAGTAATGCTTTCATCAAAATCTACACTCCTGTGCATTTACTTTGTTGAAATTAATTTCATTTCCATGTTGAGTATAAATTTACCTTCAGACTGCCCTGAAAAACAAAATAAATAAAAAGGCTATCAGAAATTCCTTCCGTACTACAAATCAGTATGCTGGAATATCATCTATGATATACGACTACAATTGGAATCCAACGAAAATTAGAACAGCTGCTTCTATTAAAACAATCGCCCTGGTAGAGAAAATGACCTCCTTCCGTCGGTTGGTTTCTAGACAGGTCTGGGAAATATATGAGGAACAAAAGCATTATCTGCTTTCTGTGTCCAAGAAGGTAGATCTCAGCTGCTGCTTCCCAGCAGGTTCGAGAAGGCCAATTTCTTTGCTTCAGATAGTCGGGCTCTTCGATCTCATACATGCTCAGGGACGCAGTAGTCTCGCCATGTTCGGACATCAGCAGTTGCATTTCGTTCGGAAGAACCCAACGGCTTTTGTATACAGTTCTAGGCAGTTGACTTATCGTCATTCCGCTGTTCCTGCTCCATACAAAGCCAAGGCTGTAGATCTGAAGATGATCATGTTATGATCGAAACCGCTCACCTTTTAATAAACGTGCCTTGCGATATAGACTGTCATCATTATTTTGAAACTGCTCCAAGCAATTGTCACCTAGAGCCGCGTTACAGTTTCCCTTTTCGTTATACGTACGCCGTGTGTGTGTGTGTGTGTGTGTGTGTGTGTGTGTCTGTAGATTAGATGCGCTGAAAGACGAGTTTATCAGCGCCTCCATATGAAAGTAATAGAAAGCAGTTTGGTTAAAACGGAGAAAATGCAACTAAACGGAAGTGTAATGACTTCTGTGATAAAGCACCACCGCTTTAACGTAACGTGAGCAGCTCTTTCGAGCAGGAGCGTTGCGGCAGCCAGCTGGACGCTGCAAGTCACATTTGCCGCCGCCAGTTGATAAGAAGACAGTGAAGAACCCTCTTTGTCACTTGGGCCGAGCTCATGTGTCCTCTGATGTATAAATAAAGCTTCCTTTCAACAGCATCTGCAATGTAGAATTCATTTCAGCGTCCCGAGTAACTACAGATTGTCGCCGTTCTGTAAGCGAAGTTAGTTTCCTTTTAAGTGTTAGTGTCTTGATAACTGTGGTCTATAAAGAATTTTTGACAGCAATCTTAGTTTCCTAAAAGCTCTTTTCGCCAATATCAAAGTTATTTGTTTCAATATAAGAATACTTTAGCGTTAATCTTCTAAATTTTTCTTTCTTTATTAGTTTTATGCGGACTCTTTATTTTGGGGTATTATTTACTCATATGGTCAATTACATGCAGTATATTTTCAACTTATGTGTTTCCCTACTGTTTTTACTCCCTCTAGTACCATGGAGTCAACGGCCTCGCCGCAGTGGTAACACTGGTCCTCGACAGATCACCTTAACTAAGCAGTGTCGGGCTTGCCTAGCACTTGAATGGTGACCATAATCAGCATCCAGTGATCGTAATCGGCTAATATGAAGATGGTATCCGTTCTTTCGGACATATCCTTTCGGAAATGTTCTGTGCGGATGCTCTCGTATTACCCGAACTCTAACGGAACTCGGTAAGGTTGTCTGCCTCGAGTAATGAGTGTAATGGGCAGGGGCACTACGAATGTAGTGTGGGAATGTGGGTCTCACGGGGAACGTGCAAGGGATAAGTCCCTGCAGTCGCACTATCTTCTGTGTCCTCTGTGGCTCAGACGGATAGAGTGTCTGCCACGTAAGCAGGAGAGTACGGGTTCGAATCCTCGTCGAGGCACATATTTTCAGCTGTCCCCGTTGATGTATATCAACGCCTGTCGGCAGCGTAGGGTCCTGATTTAGTTGTCATTTCATATAATCAGCAGAAGATGACACGGAGGTCAGTCAGCAGCGTTGGGCCATTCGGGGCATGTACGGACGAAGTTATGTTTAGATCTTTAGTACCGTGGAAGTTTAATTTGGTGTCTTAACACACATCCTATAATTCCGTCGCTCCTTCTGTGTTGTGTTTTCCACATATTTCTCTTCGCGCCGGATCTGAAGTGAAAATCTTAATGCCTTTTTTATCAGCCTACTTAATTTTCAGCGCTCTTCCATAACATCACACTGAAGACACTTTTTCCCTCGTTCTTACTGTCTAACTTAATTCAATCAATGTTGTGCTTCTCAGAAATGTCTATCTCAAAGTTTATGTTCGTAGATCTCTTTATGTTGGTAGATCTCTTTTAAAGGCTACCTCTTTTCTTGTGTAGGATTCTCGTAACGTCCAACTTCCTTCGTCTGTCAGGCATTATTTTTCTCTCAAGGTAACAGGACTCCTTCTCTTTGCTCACTACCCCTATCCTCAATGTTGATGTTTGCTTGTCACTGCTCCCATTGTTGCCGTTCGTCAAATTTCTGTCGTTTAATCTCAATGCATTCTCTCATTATGTATTCAGAGCTTAGTACATTGCTCGTTCGGCTTAAGAGGTCCCGTAATTTTTCCGTCTCACAGATGATAATATCCTTAGGAAATCTAATTATTGATATCCTTTTACCCTGAAATTCAATATCACTTCAATAACATTCTTCTATCTTCTTAATACCTTCTTCCATATGCATTATGAATAAGACTATGTCTTCTGGTCTTCATTTTTGCTTTTACCTAGTTTCAGCATTCTTCAGTAGCGCCACTTCTCGCATGCACTGATTCTCTGCTGTCTTTGTTTCTCCACTGTCAATGGTTCACTGCCATGCAATGCTGCGCTCCAAACATACATTCTCAGAAATTACCTCCTCAAAGTAAGACCTGTATTTTGATACAAGTAGATCCTCATGGCCAAGAACGCCGTTTTGCCTGTGCTTTTCTAACTTTCATGTCCTCTTGCTTCGTCCGTCATCGGTTATTACGCCTCCAAGACAAGAGAATTCTTTAACTTTGTTGATTTTATGATCACAAATTTTCACATTAAGTTCCTCGCTATTCTCATTTCTGTTACTTCTTATTACTTTTGTCTTTTTCAGTTTACTGTCTGTCCACATTATGTACACTCCGTTCTGTTCAACAGGTCTTATAATTCTTCTTCACTTTCGCTGAGAGCAGCAACGTCGACAGCGAACACTATCACTGATATCCTTTCATCCTAAATGTTAATCCTACCCTTGAGTCTTTCTTTCATTTCCGCCACAAGTTCTTCAGTGTATACACTCCTGGAAATGGAAAAAAGAACACATTGACACCGGTGTGTCAGACCCACCATACTTGCTCCGGACACTGCGAGAGGGCTGTACAAGCAATGATCACACGCACGGCACAGCGGACACACCAGGAACCGCGGTGTTGGCCGTCGAATGGCGCTAGCTGCGCAGCATTTGTGCACCGCCGCCGTCAGTGTCAGCCAGTTTGCCGTGGCATACGGAGCTCCATCGCAGTCTTTTACACTGGTAGCATGCCGCGACAGCGTGGACGTGAACCGTATGTGCAGTTGACGGACTTTGAGCGATGGCGTATAGTGGGCATGCGGGAGGTCGGGTGGACGTACCGCCGAATTGCTCAACACGTGGTGCGTGAGGTCTCCACAGTACATCGATGTTGTCGCCAGTGGTCGGCGGAAGGTGCACGTGCCCGTCGACCTGGGACCGGACCGCAGCGACGCACGGATGCACGCCAAGACCGTAGGATCCTACGCAGTGCCGTAGGGGACCGCACCGCCACTTCCCAGCAAATTAGGGACACTGTTGCTCCTGGGGTATCGGCGAGGACCATTCGCAACCGTCTCCATGAAGCTGGGCTACGGTCCCGCACACCGTTAGGCCGTCTTCCGCTCACGCCCCAACATCGTGCAGCCCGCCTCCAGTGGTGTCGCGACAGGCGTGAATGGAGGGACGAATGGAGACGTGTCGTCTTCAGCGATGAGAGTCGCTTCTGCCTTGGTGCCAATGATGGTCGTATGCGTGTTTGGCGCCGTGCAGGTGAGCGCCACAATCAGGACTGCATACGACCGAGGCACACAGGGCCAACACCCGGCATCATGGTGAGGGGAGCGATCTCCTACACTGGCCGTACACCACTGGTGATCGTCGAGGGGACACTGAATAGTGCACGGTACATCCAAACCGTCATCGAACCCATCGTTCTACCATTCCTAGACCGGCAAGGGAACTTGCTGTTCCAACAGGACAATGCACGTCCGCATGTATCCCGTGCCACCCAACGTGCTCTAGAAGGTGTAAGTCAACTACCCTGGCCAGAAAGATCTCCGGATCTGTCCCCCATTGAGCATGTTTGGGACTGGATGAAGCCTCGTCTCACGGGGTCTGCACGTCCAGCACGAACGCTGGTCCAACTGAGGCGCCAGGTGGAAATGGCATGGCAAGCCGTTCCACAGGACTACATCCAGCATCTCTACGATCGTCTCCATGGGAGAATAGCAGCCTGCATTGCTGCGAAAGGTGGATATACACTGTACTAGTGCCGACATTGTGCATGCTCTGTTGCCTGTGTCTATGTGCCTGTGGTTCTGTCAGTGTGATCATGTGATGTATCTGACCCCAGGAATGTGTCAATAAAATTTCCCCTTCCTGGGACAATGAATTCATGGTGTTCTTATTTCAATTTCCAGGGGTGTAGATCGAACAGGAGGAGCGACAGACTGCATCTCTCTCTTATTTATCCGACCACATTTCATGGTCTTCCAGTCTTATTGCCCCCTTGTACTTATTGTATATATCCCATACTGCCCGTTTTTCCCTATAGCTTACCCCTATTTTCCTCGGAATTGACCAGATCTAACGGTCTTTACAGGTAGACAAATATGGCGAATATTTTTTTTTTCGCAAGTCTTCCGTAAGTCAGAGTCGTCTCTCTCATACCTTATCTTTGCTAAAGTCATACTGATCGTCATTCAACATTTAATATATCTTTAATTTCCTTTTCTATTGTTTTGTATTTTAATCTGGTCAGCTACTTTGATGTGTGAGCCGTTCAAGTGTTTGTCGGAGAGGTTCTTTGCTCATTGTACGGAGTGGAAAATGCGTGTGTAGGAAGTAAAACGCGGATTCGCGTAAATAAGGAAAAGCGTAAAACATACCATGTAAAAAATGGTACCGATGAAGTTCAACTAAAAATAATTCGGGAAATAGAGATACTGATTAACAGGTATATGAAAAACAGTTACTACGTATGTTAACGAAGCCTAACACTTTATCAACTGAAGAAAGAGTAGATTCAACACGTTTTGCGAAAGACCATGACTGGACAGATTTATAGTGTTCCAATAACACACTGCTGAAGGGAAGTGGTAAAAACTGAGCAAACTTCCAGACAATGAAAAGAAGGTTGAAACAAGGAAATGTATCACAGTAACAGCACTGAGTTGTTGCGACGATGTTACTACATTTCTATGTACATACCGGAAAAGCGAGATACTTACAATGGCGGAAGTTTAGCTTTAGAGCTTACTTGAGCTAATTACCTCTGCAGATAACTTCTACCGAGCGCATAATCGTGTAACATTTGACGCTAGACTGACAGATTCTACCATATACATTGCTGCGCTGGGTAAAATTAGGAGTCCTATCACATAAGCGAAAAGTGCACATGTATTTCAATACGAACAAAATTTGATTTTATGGAAGACAAGAAGGTTGAAGAATTCATTAGGGAAACTAGAAACTTGAAATGAAAATGACGGATGTTGGGACTATTCTCACATTTGTCTCTATTGATACAGGAAAATAACATAAAGATGCGATACCGGTCCAAGACACGAAGCCTCACCAACGCCAAGAAGCGTCCAGCGCCACTTTGAACTGTAAAGTAGATCTTGGCAACTGATTATAAAGAAAGTTTTCCTATACTTAAAAAAACATGTTAAAGGAACTAAGGGATGACTGAAGAAAGTAAATACAGGATGAAGCAGAACACCACCGATAAACTTTCAAAGTATTCAGGGATACCTTCTGAGTATTTTGGTAAAGCGGACCAACGGCTTCCATCGGCTGGTCAAAAAGTAGTCATAAAATTAATATTTATTTGGTTTGTTACCCCAGTCACCCTTTTTCATGTGGAAATACATTCACAACAGGGACGAAGCCAGAAATACGCAGTAACCGAAATGCGCTACACACAACACAGCATTACCTCCCACCACAGTTCAATAACATTGTTCCAGGTTTCATCTCGGGATCTGAAGTCTTGCGTTATCACGTTGCAGAATTACGTGTTCTCTGCTGACAATCGCTAAGCACTTTTCAAGTAATGACCGATTCATTTGTTCACACTAAAGGTCTACATTCACACTCTGCCCAAGTTTGAGTTCTTAAAAATGAACGACTCCACGGATACTCCACCAAACAAACAAAAGCGTCATCTAGAGGTATAGATCTGGCTTAACTGTAATTCGTTTCGATCCAGTCCTTCATCTCCAGTGAATCCCTAGTCATCAAGCCGTATAAAATGCTTCTGTACTGTGCACTGAAGCAATAAGTTGTATGTGCTCAATCGGTTGGGTTTGTTAGTCTTTACCAGTCTGCTGCAAATGTTCTCGGATGGAAGACCAAAGTTGATTATGAGAGTTTGACAGTTTTTCCATTGTCTGACATGGATTTGCTGCCACTTCCGCTCCTAATTCATTGTCTAAATTCGTTGGTCGTCCTGAACTATACGGATCGGAATGATCAAAATTACCGGATTTGCAGAAAATCACCACTTGGCATTTACGTACTTATATGGCAGTTGGATAGACATCTCAAATATTTTTGGTGACAACTGTTGCGTTACTACCCTTGTAACACTCAAAAAGCATACAATGCCGGATATTTACTTCTGCTGGTATTTGGCTGACCACTTCACCGTAAATTTAAAAATAAAATAAAATAATTACGAGGACTCGTCGAAAAGTAATACTTCCAAATTTTTTAATGCAAAACTCTTAAAGCTTTTTGAGTAAAAGGAGTTATTGTCCTTCTACATCTTTATTCTTCATGCCTACATATCTGCAGCATTATGCCGCTAGAGGGCTCCGAATTGCAACGAGTAACTTGGCGGTGTGTGGAAACACTATGTCGGTGCATGAGAAATAGCGAGCTGTAATCGTATTTTGAAGTCGAAAATTCGTCCACGCATGGAGCACGCTCTCCTTAAGAAAGGCAGTGGCAGACGTCACACGAGCGCTGCGACATTTGCAACAGTTCGACTCCTCGGGTTCACTGTCATCGATCATTCTCCTTGTAATCCTCACTTGGGCTCAGGCGATTTTCATCCATTTCCGAAACTTAAAGAACACCTTTGAGGACTGGAGTTTGATAATGAGAAGCGGTGCATGCAGAGGTTAGGTTGTAGCTTTGTCAACAGTATCAAACGTTCTACGGTAACGGTATCAACAAACAGGTCTCTCGGGGAAGACAGGTGATCGTCGCCAAGATGACTATGTTGGGAAATAAGTACAAAGCGTCAAGATTTAGAAGCTAATAAATTTTTTTAAAGTAACAAAGCTTCAAGAGCTTTAACATAAAAGATTCGTAGGCATCACATTTCAGCTCGCCCTCGTGTTTACGAGTAAACGAGCCAGTCTAACCTTAAAATATCTTTGGCATGACTTTGAAGTATACAGTGAGGTGATAAATCGCAAACAAATATTGACATGTACAGACACACTAAGATTATGACAGCAGCGGATATGTTAGGCAAGTCCACCTAGTACATCCGCTGCCGTGATAATCTTAGCAACCAGGTCTGTGCGGGCTTTGAGTGGAGTCTCGTAATTAGGTTCTCCACATGCCCCCAGAAGACGTCTGCACCGTGGTGTAATATTTTCTGTGCAATGCATGTATAAAGGTACCTGAGGAAAAAAACCAAACGAAATAAAATAACTGTAGGAAGCCCCGGAGACTGTGTGTCCCTTACATCAAATTACTCGGGAGGTACCTCTGAATAAACTCTGAAAGTTTATCGGTGGAATTCTGGTTCCTTCAGTGTATGCAAAACAAGACGTTCTTTGCAATTCCCCCTTAGTAACCTCTTCTGGGTCTCCAATGAAAATATTGGTTTACTTTGAAGGTGAACTGACTCGAATATAAAGATTCCACTAATCACTCTAAGACAAACACACAGTTATCAAATGAATATTGTTGTAGGTTTAATTCAGGGTAAGTTATTTAACGATAAACTGAATATATTAATGAGACACTAAACCTCCAGCCAAATTAGAAAAGAGAGATACAAGAACAGTGAGAGAGAGAGAGAGAGATAGAATGAGAGAGAGAGACCCTTGAAGCTTGCCTTAAGCTGATTCTTGTTGCTGATAAGACTACGATTTCCTGGCGTAAATTTTCGTTTCCTGTTTTTATTTCAACCTCATGGAGGAAAATATTGCTGCGTTTTAGAATCAGCTTGGCTGAACTTCTATATCCGGTGCCCACCTCTTCAACGTTAGTATTTTAACAACTAAGTGGAGTGCCTGCCGAACCTTAAATGCTGAGATTGGAATATGGACCGTGTGGATGTGTGAAGTGATGTTACGACGTCAACGTTCGCATTTTGTCCGCCGTTGACGACTTCAAAATTGGAACTTTTGAAACGGCAGTGAATAATCGTTCCAAGGTCATACAGTCATAATATGAGAACAAAATGAGCAAGACAGACTCCATCAGCTCCAAACAAAGGAGAACTAATGGTAAATTGGGCAATAACCATGGCGAAGCGAACTTATTCGGTAGAAAGGGTATCCTGTTCGTGAACTTTACCGCTAAATTGTATAAACAACACTCTCATGCCTAAGTCGCTTAAAATTTTGTTGACCTTTTCAGCAATACGAAACATGCAGCCCAGTCTCCAAAGCAAGGAGTAAAGATTATCTTTCGATGGAAGAATTTAAGGTTTAAACTATTTGCAGGAAAATAATGAAATGGAAATCAGAAAGAAATAACTATAAAATATACGTTTTAGCTTTTGACCGTTGACTAATAATTCCAACTACCATTCTCTACTCCGTCCGACAGGAGGTTTATCACTGAGTGTCGTTCAATCCATTCCATCAGTTTTGAGATTCGGGTTGCAAAATAGTTGGTTCGTTATTGTAAAAGAGTTACATTTCACAGCTTTTTCGGAAGTATTTACGATGTAGTCTATGGAATTAATTAATTTTGGCAGGAAAAAGAGTATCCGATAAAATTCTAGTGCATTTATAAAAGTGAATAATTTTACTAGAAAAATCAGCAAGCATAACTCTGTAGTAATGAGCTTGTATCTAAAACTGGAATCTTAGCAGGGGATCTTTTACACAGAAATTAACGCTACGAGATTTCGTAGGGAAGTTCACCTGTACGATTCCGCAGTTCGCGATTTAGACATATCGTAGAATCATACAAGTTCCAGTAATTTTAACCGATTAATCCACAAAATATGTATAACTTTTAGATGCAGTGCAATATCATGTGAGGCAAGAGGTATATCCATACACACAATAAATTACGGTTACAAAAAAGAATAAAAGAGTAGGAATAAGGAAAGGAACTACCCATATGATTAGTTCCCAGACCTTAAATATTATTGCAGGGTGAAGTGTAAGGCTTTTGATCGAAAAATCAATGCAGACGTTCATTTACTGTCATGAAGAATGTTTCATATAAAAATTTGCAAGCACTTCGTTTACTAAAGTAGACAATATCTATCACGTTTTTAAGAAAGACTGTATAGCGTTAACGAACAAGGAAATAAAGAAAGCGAAATAGAATTAGGTGCGCACTCTCAATTCTTCATGTACTATATTAAGTAATGGGTAACATAACAATATTAGTCAAGAGTTGCTTTCCGTATTAGAAAACTAGCACAGTCTCTGCAAATGAAACTAACAGAAACAGCTATTGCCACAAATGGAAATGGTAACAGTCACAAAAGAATGTTAGTAGACCAATATATATAGATGAATTCACTGTTATAAGTTCACTTAAAATAGTATGCATTATTGTCCACTGCTTTGATAAACAAGAGAGGAGAGGTATAATTTTGGTTTAGTTAACTGAGCCTTCGGAGCTTCTAGGAAGGAGTTGTTATGTTTAGCCTGTGTGAAAAATTGTACAGCCAAACCTTATTTTAGAGTTGGAGTGGTGCTGGAGCTAAGAGGGAAAGAAGTTTCAGCTAATCCAGATTTAATACGATATTCAAATAAAAACTTGAATCTGTTATGACAACTCCTCGTCTAGAGATAGAGAAACTAGTTTTCTAGTGACAATGACAGTCTAGCTCTAATAGCGGAATGGCCAATACTGATGATACACTGACGGAAAACAATCCCAACACCAAAAAAAAATTAATGAAGAGTAATTAAATTTTGGGAATACAATTCTGTGCTTAACATATTTAAATGATTAACACTGCAAAGTCACAAGTTAATGTAAGCACGAGATAAGCCATTGCAAATCTGAAATACTGGTACATCAATAAGAGGTGTAAGCACCAGAACGCTGAAGGTGAGCACGCAAACGTGCATGCTTTGTGCTGTGCAGTTGCCGGATTTAAATTTTTGGCATGAAGTTCCATGGTTGTTGCACGTGGACGGTCAATACAAAGACGGTTAATGCTGTTGGTCGATGAAGGTGGAGTTGTCGTCCGATGATGACCCGTACCTGCACGACTGGAGACACTGTAGATCATGTTGGGTTACAACGGCCGTATGTGGGTGAGCGTTGTCCTGCCGTATGACCCAACATGGAATTCTGTTCATAAATGGCAGATGGCCGAGTAACCAGATCGAAATATAAATTTGCAAAGTTCCTGGGATAACTACGTGAGTGCTCCTGCTGTTATAAGAAATCGCTCCCCCGACCATAATTACAGGTGTAGGTCCAGTGTGGATGTCACGCAGACAGGTTGGTTGCAGGCCTTCAACTGGCCTCCTTTTCACCAACGTACGGCTTTCACTGAAACTGAGATAGATTCAGCTTTCATCAGAATACACAATGATCTCTCACTTGACACAACCGAAGTTTGCAATTGGCTGTGGTTTGGAATCACTGGAATGTACGATATAGTGCGTCTGGCTCGGAGCTATCCTCGAAGTAACTGGTCCGAAATGTTTTTTTTTTAGACTACACCGACATTTGACTGTATATTAATGCATTTTTCTTCAGTACTATCTAGATTCCGGCCTTTATGCGCTTATGGAGTACAGAGGCACAGTAGCCGAAGTATAGAGTGCACAGAAGAAATTTCTAGTAGTATAAAATCAAGTGGCGGTACATTCTTTGAAAAAAATACTGTATGGCTGCCGGTCAGCATCATTGAAAACTTTTTTCCGTTGTGTTACTGTGGTGCCAACTGGTGCTCGAACTGCTGCTGCAGATGCAGTACGAAGCGCCAGAGTAACACGGCGAACACGATGGTCTTCTCTCCCGACGGTGCCACTTGGCCGTCCGGAACCCGGTGTTCTTGCGACCGTACATTCCCGTGACCACCACTGCCATCAGTAATCTGCAGTTTCTACATTACTGCCAGATCTTTCTGCAATATCTCAGAATGAACATCCAGCTGCTCGTAGCCCTGTTGCATAGCCTCCTTCGTACTAAGCGAGGTGTTGATAATGGCGTCCTTGTCCCTTACAAGGATTCTTGACTAGCAACAACTCACCACGTCCGATCTCGCAGGTAATTAACACTCACGATGGCAGCGTTTATTTAAAGCAACCTGACTTCAATCCTGAGAGTAGCGCTTCGAGTGGCACTCATATGTGATTGGTGCGAAATTAGAATACACTTAAACTTTCGGATGTAGGAACACTTTCGTTTAAATCGCGCAACTCATTCTTGCTGTTGTGGTTTCTTTCCGTCGGTTTGTAAGACATCGCCAGTGCTCTGGTGCCACGTTTGCGTTGAAATGCAGCCTGTGACCTGGAAGAACGAGATGATGAGTGGGACATTGCCTTCCTTTACATGTAAGTCAAGACGATACTTCATCCAGTGGCAATATAGATGACTTTTATAACTGCTTATAATAGACACAGAAGTGCCAAAGAAACTGGTATTGGCATGCGTATTCAAATACAGAGACATGTAAACAGGCCGAATACGGTGCTGAGGTCGGCAACGCCTATATAAGACATCAAGTGACTGGCGCAGGTGTTAGACCGGTTACTGCTGCTACAATGTTAGGTTATCAAAATTTAAGTGAGGTTGAACGTGGTGTTATAATCGGTGCACGAGCGATGGGACACAGCATCTCCGAGTTACCGATGAAGTGGGAATTTTCCCGTACGACCATTTCACGGGTGTACTGTGTGAAAATATCAAATCTCCGACAGCGCTGCGGCTGAAAAAGAACCTGCGAGAACGGGACCAACAACGACTGAAGAGACTCGTTCAACGTTAATCACTGTAGATATCAATGCTGGGCCATCAGCAAGTGTCAACGTGCGAATCATTCAACGAAAAATCATCGAAATGGACTTTCGGAGCCGTAGGTCCACTCGTGTACCTTGATGACTGCACGATACAAAGCTTTAAGCCTCTCCTGGGTCAGCTAACAGCGACAATGGACTGTTGATGATTGGAAACACGTTGCCCTCGGACGACTCTCGTTTCAAATTGTATCGAGCGGATGGAAGTGTACGCGTATGGAGAAAACCTCATGAAACCATGGACCCTGCATGTCAGCAGGGGACTGTTAAAGCTGGTGGAGGCTCTGTGATGGTGTGGAGCATGTGAAATTGGAGTTATATGGGACCCCTCATACGTCTAGATACGACTCTGACAGGTGACACGAACGTAAGCATTCTGACTGATCATCTGCATTCATTCATGCTCACTGTGGATGCAGACTGACTTGGGCAATTCCAGCAGGACAATGCAACACCCCAAACATCCACAATTGCTACCGAGTGTCTCTAGGAACACTGTTCCGTGTTTAAGCACTTCCGCTGTCCACCGGACTCCACAGATTTGGACATTGTTGAACATATCCAGGATGCCTTTCAACGTACTGTTCAGAAGATATTTCAGAAGAGATCTCCACCCCCTCGTACTTTTACAGATTTATTGACAGCCTTGCACGATTCACGGTGTCAGTTCCCATCAGCACTACTTCAGACGTTAGTCGAGTCATGGTACGTCGTGTTGAGGCATTTCTGGATGCTCGCGAGGGCCCTGCACGATATTATGCAGGTGTACCATTTTCTTTTGGATCTTCAGTGTATATTGTTGTGCTTATGAAGTTTGTTTGACGTTATCTTTCTGTGGCATCCCTCACAATCTTAGTTGCTTGTTCATAATGAAGATTTGAAGCACAAATACAGTGCGTCAGAGTATATCCTTAAAGTGCCACCCATGTTTGCAATTGGTGTTGATTCCTGTTGCTTCGCCGGCCGAAGTGGCCGTGCGGTTAAAGGCGCTGCAGTCTGGAACCGTAAGGCCGCTACGGTCGCAGGTTCGAATCCTGCCTCGGGCATGGATGTTTGTGATGTCCGTAGGTTAGTTAAGTTTAACTAGTTCTAAGTTCTAGGGGACTAATGACCTCAGCAGTTGAGTCCCATAGTGCTCAGAGTCATTTGATTTGAACAATCCTATTGCTTCTAATGTAAGTGATCAGGGGATACTCATGAAAGTCGGATTAATTGAAATTGAACATACGAACGAATGTGCGTTAGCGATATAAATAATTCATCGTTGAACGAATGTGTGTTAGCGATATAAATTGGAGAGTGAATATTTTGAGACAAATTACAAAACTGCTTTTAAGTCGAAATCGTTTGTATGGACATGAATTGATCAACTGTAGAAAATGAATATTTCCTTAAAAAAGGAATCTCTCATAAACTCTCATATATTTAAAGTTTTGTTATTCATATATTAACATCAGCCTATTACATACTTTATATAGCAGTAGTCGCAATCAATAGGTTGTTTAGTTAACAAAACAACGTTAGATACTGTTGTGTTTCAACAATTCAGTTTTTAAAAAGTTTACAGTGATTGTATGTAAGCCAATAATAGCCGTCTGTTTCAAATAAGTGTGAAAGAAGAAGAGGTTTTCTTAATTGTTACACGTCCATATTACGCAAAAATTGTTATTTTAAATTTCAATTTCAGTCGCAAATGAGACCTCTTACCCGAATGCCCGGAATTTCAAAGTCTATTCACTATAAAGTGATGAAAAATTACTGGATTTACCGAACAGATTTCTGCCACATAGACAGCAAAGTAATTCATGACGCACGGAGGGGGAAGGACATAAAAAGGAGGGTATTAGTGGCAAAAAGATAGTTCCTGCCCAATAGAAGTCTACTAATATCAAACGTAGTCCTTAATTTGAGGAAGCAATTTCTGAGAGCATACTTTTTCAGTAGAGCATTGTATGGTAGTGAAACATGGACTGTGGGAAAACTGAAAAAAGAAGAGAATCGAGGCCTTTGAGATGTGGTGCTACAGAAGAATGTTGAAAATTAGGTGGACTGATAAGATAAGGAACGCGGAGGGTCTTCGGAAAATCAGCGAGGAAAGGAACATATGGAAAACACTAACAAGAAGAAGAGACAGTATGATGGGACACATGTTAAGATGATTTCAGGATATCTCATCTTCAAACTAACTTACGCTAAGGACAAAACACACACCTATGCTCGAGACTAGAATTTCAAAAGACGGGGGGGGGGGGGGGGGGGGGCGGATAGCCGCTCGACCCGTGGCAAGGCGCCTAAGTTCATACGGCTACCCCGCGCGACAGACGACTGATGATACAAAAATAAAAATCACAAAATTTGTGAAAATTAATTAAATACTTTCTCCAAGCAAATATAATTTAGTATGCATTTTAGAACAATAATAATTCCGTGTTTCAAAAGCATCTTACGTTCTATTCTTTAAATATTTGATGCTGAGCCTATCATTACTTTTAGAGAAATCCGACTAAAATGAATCTGTTTGTCTAAAACTAGAATTGCTGTCAGGATCTGTTTTCTCAGATGTTCGTATAATACAGGACAACTGGACTCGAAAAGAAAAATGTGATACATATTTTATTATGTGCTACAGACTAGGAAGTTCATATGAGAAACATCGCCCAAAGTGCGTTGGCTGTCCTGATAAATTACTTTCCAATTGAAATGCACAGCCTTACGTGGTTGTGGGACCCGTTTTGCATGGAGTGTAATGTAAATGTCTTTCATAGCGCGATTTAATTTTCATTCCTCAACGAACGATTTTGAAATAACATTAAAATACGTGCTTCGAAAGCACTCGTCGATAGATTAGCCACACAGAGAAAAAAATTCAGCGCTTTAAGCATTACGACGAATTTATTGCGAATAAAATTCGTAATTGCGGTTATCGATATTTAATCTTCTATTCTTCCTACGTCGTACAATTTTTAGCCGAGGCTTAAATCAGTAGTCTCCAGAGAAAAAAGCGATGCCTCGTTATGTCGCTGAAAATTAAAGTTCCCCGATGAGTGGGGTCCGTAGATATAGAACGCCAGTACTGTTATGGGATGTGTATCCGAGATCCTTTCAGAAATAAATTCTTGTCTCCGCCCGTATCTATTGCGGATAAACTGAAAAACAGAAAATGAACGACGGTTAGAGATTTGCATAAAAGTAATCCTCGAATTCGCAGGACAATTCAGAAATGTATATTTTTAGCTTCAAACATCACATTTTTCCAAATTCTAGTTAATGCAGAGCAGTCCGTACCAAAATTCCGTAGCATACTGAGACAAAATGAGAAGTGCTTGCCATATCGTTTCCCAAGTGTTATTGTTTATACCATTTTACAAGATCAATAATCCTCCCAGTCTACAATGTAATAAATGACCAGTTATAACATGGCTGCCTTTTAGCAACCGTATATAAAATAATAAATACACACTTTTTTGGATAGTTTTTCTGTGGTACGACACGTTTAATTATCAAGTTAGAGTGAAATCCAGATCTTTATCTACTTACAGGCGTTGATAAATATCAAGGGAAACAGTTGAAAATGTGTGCCCCGACCGGGACTCGAACCAAGGATGCCCTGTTTACATGGCAGACGATCAATCCGACGTTTTTTTATTTTTATAGTAGGATTCGATCCTAGGACCCTTGCCTTTATTACTGTTTTTTTTCGGAAAAAAATCTCTGACCCAGCCTGGAGTCGAAACCGGGCTCTTTTGCATAGCATCCCGTCGCGCTGACCACTTTGCTTTTTAATACGTGGACCATTTTTACATAATGGTGTAACAAGAAAAAAACCTAAACTGCTTCTATTAGTACAAAACAATAATGGACCACGTCCCTCTTCTTGGGCGGGTTCCTCGCTAACCGCTTTGTACCTCGCGTTGGTGCCGGGTACGTCTTCACTTATGGTAGCGAATCCTCTCCACCGTCCTGGTCCTTTCTTGTTCTGAATACTGATATGCAAGAATTACTTTCTCCTACCCGGGACACCCCAACTAGGTGGGGGACCGAGCATGGCACTCCATAATAAATTAGTGTAATATGATCGATATCTTGTATGTCTCATAAGCTCTGAGGGATGTTCTTGTAGTAAGGCCCAAAAGTCGAGTATATTCTTACTGCCGTCTCGGAAAAGGTAAAGCACAGTCAGATCACGAATCCAAGTCACTACGATTGTCTGCGTTCGGGGATAATTGATCATATCTGGGAGAAGTTGTATCCGTGGTTCTATTGCTTGCGGCACCACCCGAAGGAGGAAGGCGATCGTTTTTTGGACCAACACCACACGTCCGTAGAAGGCCCGCATATCAGGCGATGTTCCTCTGTGTCTATAACACTGCACCGTGGACACCGTGGCTCATCCGCCATATGAATTGTATGCAACCTGGAACAAGTCACGTATTTCCCGTTTACCACCTGATACCACAGTGCGCGCGTCCCCGTATCTAGGTGTGGGTGGTGCATTGTACGCCATACCACTGACCATGTAACTGATGGTTGTCGGCACTCTACGGCATTGTTTGGCCGTCATCGATCAAGATGCGTTATATAATACGTGCCGTTGCCGTCCTGGTAGTCGGTAGTTCCATGTGTACATAACTGTGTTCCACAAAAAAGGTTCGCATGTGGGGAAGCGATGGTGAGATGTGAACCACCACTACCGGTGCCAAACGAGATGGTGGAGCTAGTTCGTCTATCAAGGTGCCCGTCGGATTTGTACGGTGTCGTGTCCACATCTTTATCATCGTCCTTACGTAAATAGCCACTGCTCGGTCGCGTACGTGGAGTAGTCCAACACCTCCACGACTACTATGAAGGATGAGGGTTTCAAATCCGACCTTAAATAGGAGACCTGTGCTCACAAAATATCCGAATGCCGCCAGGATCCGGCGCGCCAACACCACCAGCGCAGGAAGAACTTGTGCAAGGTGGGGGATGCGAGTAGCTAGGTTGGTATTGGCAAATGTTACCCGTTGTATCATCTCAAGAGCCGGTAACCTATAACTTAGGACACCCGCATTAATTTTTTGGAGAAGAAGTCTGTAGCTCATTGCCACCGTGCGTCGAACGTCTGCAGCGAAGATAATTCCTAGGCATTTCATCTTGTTTATCGGCTGTAGTGGTGCTACATTTCCCGTCGGGAGTCCTCTCCCGATGTTCATCGCTCCCGACTTTACCATGTTCATACGACTTACCGTAGCCATGTGATAAACATGTTCATACGACTTTCCGTAGCCATGTGATAAAATTAATCCTATCAAAGGCCGCTCTTGCCTCGTCGCTCGACCGTGCTAAAAACACTAGGTCATCGGCGTATGTTCTGCATATGAACTTATTGTGCCTTCACGTCATTCTTTGGAGTCGACTCCGGAGCCGGCAGAGCAGCGGCTCGACAGCGATGGCACACAATACCAACAACAGCGGGCACCCTCTTCTGACCGATCGCGATATGGTGACGGGCCCCACCACGCGTCCATTAACGAGCACTCTGGATGAGGCGCCTTGGAGTAGTCTCATAACGACAGTGACAAAACTTCCTGAAAACTTCATTTGCGTCATCACTTCCATGAGATAGGAGTGAC
Organism: Schistocerca cancellata; assembly: GCF_023864275.1. Lineage (NCBI taxonomy): Eukaryota > Metazoa > Arthropoda > Insecta > Orthoptera > Acrididae > Schistocerca > Schistocerca cancellata. The sequence continues at coordinate 292,580,162 of NC_064630.1, read as the reverse complement.
TCACCCTGTCAAAGGTGCGATCGAAGTCAATCGATACCAGTGCGCCCCGGAGACGACATGTTGTTGCCAGTGCGAGAACATCGCGATAGTCGCTGAGTGCCGCTTGTATATTTCTATCCCCTCCTAGTTGGATTTGGTCGAGTGATATCACTTGGCGCAGTACGCATTTAAAGAGTGCTGCAAGTATCCTGGTGTAGATCTAGTTGTCGCAATTAAGAAGGGTCAGTGGCCGGTAGGCCTCTATCCCCGTGCCTCCGGATGGTTTGTGGATAGGGTGGAAGAGGCGCAATAGAAGACATCAATTCGCAGTACATGGCAGTCCATCGCGGAGTCATGAGATCTTTAAATGTACGATAAAACTCTAACGGAAAACTGTCGGGCCCCGACGATTTGTGCGACGCTCCCTTATCAAGCGCTTCCATTACGTCGTGAACTGTGACTTCCCCTGTTAACTCTCGATCGGCTGCCACGTCGAGACACGCGGATAGCGTTCATCGAACGTCATGAAAGGCTGCCTGATCGTGTTCTGCTTCTTCATAGAGATGACCGTATTGTTCCACAGAGGCGTTAGCAATGTGTTTTTGCATTGTCATACTGCGACCATCCCCCAGTACGACCGTCCGTATTAAAGTTTTGCCGCTACATTGTTTTTCTCTGATAACGTGATAAATCGACTGTGATTCTCCACGGACTCGTTCAAAGGCCCTTGCGCGGGCTGCGATACCCTCCAGACGGCGGCGCATTATGGAAATTATTGGGACCTGCACTCGTTTTGAAGCAGCACTCCGATCCTGTGAAGGCGCTTCTACAGGAAGTTCGCGGAGCACCGTGAAATAAAATTCCATCACTTTCTCTTGCAATTAACGCTATGCCCAATGCAGGCTTAACGCATTCCAGCCACCGCTGCAACGTCGTCGGTTATATCGGGAGGCGTCGTTCACACATGTGCCATGTGTCTTCGATTAATCGTCTGCATTCAGCTTCCCTGAGGTGTGCTGTATTCAATTTCCAAACACTGCGACTCCTCCACACTCATTGTCGACTTGGGGGAACCATGAATATATATGCTATGTGATCTGAAAAGGCGACGGGTCACAATTCCGCATCGAGGTCGCTGATTTGAGACGACGTGTTACGTACATTCGAACGAGGCGACTTGCAGAGTGACTTGTGACGTAGGTATATCCGCGTCCGTCGCCATGTATCATCTCCCATGTATCGATGAGATTCATGTCCTGTATCAGTTGCCGCAGCTCCGGCCATGAATTTAAGCGCGGGTGTTGATCCTTTAGCGCGAGCACGCAGATGAAGTCATCTCCAAATAAGACATGTCCATACCGGCCTAAGAATAGTAAAATCGGGATCGGTCGCGCCGCCTGTCAGACCCCGACAGTGCATAGATGTTAATGATCCGTACTCTTAGCACTGTGAGCGCCAGCCCTCCAGCTGACGGCAGGTACACCACGTCCTCAGCTACTAAGCCGCAACGTAGAAGTATCGCTGTTCCGCAGCCGCCGTCTGTAGTGGGTGTAATGTATATACTGTACTTATAGAGGCTGGGGAAGCTCTCGACACACATACTTCCCGCAGAAGGACGATGTCGACGTCTGACGCATGCAGCATGTCTCGTAATAATTGCAATTTGACCGGCGTTCTAATTGTATCAATATTTCTTCAAACAGCTCTGAGCACTATGCGACTTAACTTCTGAGGTCATCAGTCGCCTAGAACTTAGAACTAATTAAACCTGACTAACCTAAGGACATCACACACATCCATGCCCGAGGCAGGATTCGAACCTGCGACCGTAGCGGTCGCTCGGTTCCAGACTGTAGCGCCTAGAACCGCACGGTCACTCCGGCCGGCCAGTATCAATATTAATAGAGGCTGTTCGATATGCCTGCTGCTGTTCCTTAGTGCGTAAAACGCACATGAACGCTTGTGTTAACTTGTATGCTGTTGCTCGGCGACATGCTGTCTGTGCGACAGTCTGCGTCTTCTGCGTGCTTAACATCCGGTGGACGCCGCACTCGCCATTGAGGCTGCGTCGTCGGTCTGTGGATCAGTATCGGATTTGTCGGCCCAGTTCCTTGCTGGAGGTCCATCTCTCGTGGGGTAGCTGCGCGGTCTGAAGCGTCTTGTCGCGGTTCTTGCGGCTCCCCCCGTCGGAGGTTCGCGTCTTCCCTCGGGCATTGGTGTGTGAGCTGTCCATAGCGTAAGTCAGTATAAGTTATATTAAGTAGTTTACAGACTTAGGGACTAATGACCTCAGCAGTTTGGTCCAATAAGACCATACCACACATTTCCAAATTTTCCGGCCAGGCTGAACGAAGGTGGAAGTGTTGCTGCGGTGCTTGGAGGGACTCCTTCCGGCGGCTCTCCGTATGGTGGGTGTCTACTCATCCCCTGTCTCGTGTGGTTCGCGTCGTACTGCTGTGTGGAAGGTAGAACTTCACGCTGCCCATCCGGATTCACCGCATCGTCATTACACGCAAGTCCCTCTGACATGGAAAGCATTAACCAGGTTTCAGACGGCGCTAGCCGTCGTTCCTTGTGGTGCTTCGGCGATCGTTGTTGCGAGTGTGCGCCGGCCTGTCCGAGTACGGAAGTGACACACGTTGCTCAGGGACGAAAGCAGCTGTCGGCACAACCGTAGGATCAGTTTCCATACCTCATACCGATCCTTTCCGGTCGGTTAACGGCGTCGTCGGCGCCGGAGTGGCAGAAATGTACCTCGTTTCGTCACAGATGGCGGTCTGTGCTGCAGTCGGTTGCCGTAAACTGTCCGGGTGTTGGAGCTGGTCATTCTTCTGGATGGGATCTGTTCGAAAGGCGTCCGCATACTTTAATGTCAGCGGCGTCAACGTGGACGTAGGCACGGGTTCGCCAATTGGGACTTGCAGAATTCTCCGCTGCATACGGACGTGGAACTCTTTCTCGCATTCAGAGCATGTTTTTGGTTGTCCATCGTAGATGACTATTGCTCTGCATCTGCCGATGAACAAGTATGAGGGTACATGTTCTGTCAGTTCTATTCTGATTTGACGCACCGCACTGAGAACGGGGTACGTCTTGAAGTTGGACCATTTTTCCCCTCTACGTGGCTAAGCACTCTTCCATAAGGGTGTAAGGCGTCAATCACCAATCAATCGAAAATACGAATGCAACCTAAGCCCCGTCCTGTGTGACCAATAGTCACGCCTCCAACATGTTCATCAGAGTAACGAAATTAGAATCCATGTTTAGTATCTCGAATGATTGTGTCACACAGTGCATCTTTACTTAGTTTGACGTAAACAACACTGCTCGCTGTGGAGAGGTATATTCCAATAGCAGTCAAGTTTATCTTCGTCTCGTAGGAACTTTTAAATTTCATAGGCTTTCGGGCTCGCATATTCATTCGAGAAACTAATCTTGATAGTCGACTTTCGGCGTGCATGTGCAATTCTATATCGAGTCTTCGAAACGTGCGAGTACGCAAGATAGGTAAACAACCGCGCGCGCCAGAACTTCCACGGCAGGGACGAAAACAGACGTCCGTGCCACATCACCCCCAAGGCAGACTGGACAGTGCGACTGCAGGGACTGAGCTCTGGCACTCTCCTCGTGAGACCCACACTCTCAACCTACTGCCCTCACACTACATTTGTAGTGCCCTGCCCACTAATTAATTGCGGCAGTCAATCCACGGATTCGCGTAAGAGTTCGGGCAATGTGAGTGCATCAACAATGAAGAAGATCATTCGCCGGTAAGCCTCAGCTATATGAAGATGGTATCTGTGAATTGTAATTTCATTCTTCGAGAGCTGCAAGGTCATATTCACATATACGTTCAGTTATCAATTGAAAACAATGATTTCAAAAACGATAGAGCAAGTAAGTGCCCTTACATGTTGTAAGAAACTTAAGCTGGAATAAAATTTTCCGTTAGATATTTTTTGGATTTTAGCAACTACAAAAGTCAGCCAAAATAAAGTTATTACACTCTATACATAACATGAAACGTCCTGAGTGATTCACTAACTCATCATCACTCAGCCCAAACCGTGCCAGATAGATTTCTGAACTTTGGAAATGGTGTTGACCTTACGCTATAGAAATCGTTTAAGAAGGGATTTTTCGAAATTCCGTCCCTAGAAAGGTGAAAAAGAGGATGAAATGTTTTTTGAAACTATGTCACTGCTAAGGCAGTTTTCAAGCTAGAACTACGAAAATTGGTGTTTGGTTTCTCGGCCAGAAATAAAAAAATAAGTCTTTCAGCACTTTTGGAAATTCAACCCGTAAGGCAGTGAAATAGTGAGTGAAATAATTTATTTTCGAAGATAAATCAAAGAATTTTTAAATTACTTTTATGATTATTGATATTTGACAACGCAGTTATAAATAAAGAATACATGTGTTTTTTGAAAGTTAAACTGCTAAGGGGTTAAAATAGGGGATGAAAGTTTTTATGAATATATTTCATTATGGAAGTGTTTTTGAAGGATGAAAATTTGTATTTTGCTTCCCAATTATAAATATAAAATTAGGGTTTCAGTGTTTTTGGAAATTCAATCCCTAAGGGGGTGAAATAAGGTCAAAGTTTGTATGAAAGTATTTGTAGCCTTGGACAGAAATAAAAGAATATGTTTCAGTGGATGGAAGTTTCTATGGAAATATCACCACAAGAACTCAACAGGCAAGATTAACAAAAACCTCCGACTCCAGGTACCATAATTGCTTTTTGGTCAGAATTACGTTCTGAAAAGACTATGGTTCTGTTGCCTTAATCAGACCGCACAGTCTACTCGAGTGAAGTAGCAGGCGCTAAGGGACTGGTTAATAAAAGAATTCAGTAGAATGCTGTTAACATGAGGAGAAAGAGTCTGCATTTCGTAATTGTAGACGGGTGGAGGACAAGGTTTATAGATTATCACCAGAACGTAAAATATATAGCACAACTGTCGGGAGACATTTGGAATAGTGAAATAATAATCGTAATGATTAAACTTCATCTACTACAAAAAACAGAAATCATGTGTTAAGAAATGGTTCAAATGGCTCTGAGCACTATGGGACTCAACTGCTGTGGTCATAAGTCCCCTAGAACGTAGAACTACTTAAACCTAACTAACCTAAGGACATCACACACATCCATGCCCGAGGCAGGATTCGAACCTGCGATCGTAGCGGTCGTGCGGTTCCAGACTGTAGCGCCTTTAACCGCTCGGCCACTCTGGCCGGCATGTGTTAAGAATGTGTACGCGCACACTCACACACGCACACACACACACACACACACACATAACACACAAAATGACGAAAATCACTTACGTTGTTCGGTTGAAAACATACAGCAAAATGAAAAAAGCAAAGGAAAGAAATAAAAGGCTGCAGCTTACAGCTGTGGCTAACTGATCGCTGAACAAAAGGATGAGCCAGACACTGCAACACACTAAAACCTTCAGCCTAAAAGCTGAGTCCGGAGTCCAGATAAAATTCAGACCAGATACCCACCTAAATTGGCTTCTGCCTTTTAAAATGAAATGTCGTGTGGCTAGGGTCTCCCGTCGGGTAGACCGGTCACCTGGTGCTAGTCTTTTTAGCTGACGCCACTTCGGTGACTTGCGCGACGATGGGGATGAGAAGATGATGATGAAGACAATGGCGAACAATAATTAACACATCACAAGCATCACAGACTGCGAAATCCTCTCAATGGAGGAGAAAGCCACGTCTTAGGGGACCAGTTTCCAATTTCGAGTGGTCCAGATCACTTCATCCCGCCCTGAGTGACCGACATGAGGTACGCCACGGCAGGATAGTTTGCTTGACAAATATCAGCCACTGCGCTCCCACTGCCCACAATGTCATGCAGATCTGATGCAACGGTGAAATGACAGCCTGCAGGGCAATCGCACATTGTTTCATGTTCTCTGCAGGCCTCCTTGACGGCTCTATCTGTATGTCCATTACCTCAATTTCCCATGTGCCCTGTTGCCAACCAGAATCTTACCTACTTTCTCCGCTACGGAAAGAAGTGCGGTTTGTCATGTATCAGTTTGGCCACCAAATCTGCTGGGTACGTGTGCTCGATGACTTTGTACCACTATCAAAGGCCGTGTGGAGATGGATATAGCGGTTCCCCTCAGATCACCAGTATTTGGCTGGGTTGCCGTTCAGGTACGCTGCACGCTCTAGCCATTTGTCGTCTTTCCCCTTGCCCTTACGGTGGTGGCGACAGGAGTGTGGAGGCGGAAAGTCCTTGATCGCCGGGCTATGCACCGAATGTTCTGGATTCACTTCCAAACCGCTCCACAGTGTGCCTTGAAGTGAAGGCATGCAACATCATGACGGTGATCTGTCCGTCGGATGGGGACGTTTGGCTTGGCGCACGCCTTGGTGCTCTTCGGGACGAGAAAGCTGGGTACTGGCACATGGTTTCATACTCACCTTTCTCTCATCATCTCCAATACGAACATCATACTGCACTACACACACTTATCACAGTCATCTACACGTAACAGCTCTCATATTTCGCGGAAAAAGAGTGCCTACTGGCACAAAGGGTAGGTAAAACCTCTTCAATTAGCTGAAAATATGCTTCCGTGTCTTCCAGCCATTCATGCAATACTAGTTTACATTGTAAGACACCGAACGAATAAAAATAGATGAGAAGAAGCTTCATCTGCACCACAGCATGGAGCTCTGTGGAAAATACAGGGTGGAGAAAAATTGTGTCACGAAGTTTTTTAGTCCTGGATAGCTGATGCCAGTAGGAACCAAAATTACTAATGTTGTGTATGTCGACAATGCACCATTTTTAAACTACAGAAACTTGCCGCCACATGCTCCGATTGGCCGTGGGATTGCCCTGTTGCCGTTCGTCAGTTGACGGGCAGCGCTTCAGTTGTTGATTCATACATACTTACGTCCCTCCCTCCGTCATTGCCCCAACGTGTCCGCCCCGATAGCTGAGTGGTCGGCGTGACTGATTGCTGTCCTACGGGCCCGGTTTCGACTCCCGGCTGGGTTGGGGATTTTCTCCGCTCTGGGACTGGGTGTTGTGCTGTCTACATCATCATTTCATGCCCATCGGACGCGCAGGTCGCCCAATGTGGCGTCGAATGTAATAAGACCTGCATGAAGGCGGCCGGACCTTCCCCGCAAGGGGCCTCCCGGCCAGTGACGCCAAACGCTCATTTCCATTTTCAGTGCCCCAACGTGATATACACACGTGTCGAATAGGTCTTGCTGTCTGTCTACACCTCACGTCAGGGGCATTCACACGCTTCGAAGCACACACGTCACCTGCGATTTAGTCATACAGTAAGCATGGTGGCACAGTATTTGTTTCAAGAACAACGAGATACGGTTTCTGTATGGACTAAGCGACGGTAATGCGCATGAAGCTCAACGGTTTTATGCCGAACGGTAAGCAGCAAGACGCCACCCACACTCGCAAACGCTTACAGCAATTCACCGGTGATTTGGAGAAATAGGCTCAATAGAGGGATATCGTGGTGATGCTGAAAGACCTCGAACACACAGAATGCTGCATTTGAAGAGTCCGTTCTCTAGCGCTTCGAGGAAGCACCTACGACAAGTACTCGAGTGGTTGGAGGCAACATGAGGGTCACTCATCGATTAGTCTGGAGGTTTTGAAGGATGAAGGTCAGCATCCATTTAGTTTCCACCCTTTCCATGACCTAATCCTGTGGCATACTATGAACATTCCGACTTCCCCGCCATTGTGTTGTTTACCGACGAGTGCACCATCGATCGGGATGGACTTTACAACACTCGAAACGTTCATTACTGGGAAAGGGAAAATCATCACGCCACGTAACCCCGCGGACACCAGGAACGATTTTCGCTCAGCATTTGGGCAGGCATTGTGGGTGGCCATCTGATTGGGCCGGAGTCCATCTACCTCCTCGACTTACCGGGGCAAATTATCTTCACTTTTTGCAAGAAACTCTACCCAGCCTGCTGGAAGAAGTTCTCCTGGTCATACGGCTAGGTGTGTGGTTGCAGCACGATGGGGCGCCCACACATAATGGTCGTGCCGTGCGTGCATATTTAAAAGAAGTCTTTGACGGCCGTGTAATTGGCGGAGGTGCTCGTAGAACATGGTCCCCGCGATCACCAGACGTCACGCCACCGGATTTTTTCCTGTGGGGATTCTTAAAGGGTCTAGTTCACCCACCCGGGCACGAACCACCTAGAAACGAAGACGAATGAATGGATCGCAATCAACATGTCGCCACTCACATCAGGGCAATGCTAGGAATCTTTGAAGGAGTTCGGCAAAACATCCTTCAGCGTTACCAAGCTAGTGTCGCGTCAGAGGGTCGCCAGTTCGAGCACCTGCTTTAAGTAAACAATGTCCTAGCGACAAAAAAGGTCCTTTTCAGGGCCGACGCAATTTGTAAAAGACTTTCTGTACGCGAACTAACAGCTGTTGACGGGTTTATTCCCGGTGCGTCTTATCATGAAACTAGAACGGATTCGCCCCCAGAGTGGAAGGCTGGCGCACTACCATCGAGCGGGCCTTGGTGCATCGTGATCTCCGGCAGGCAAAGCATTCGCAGTTATACGTTGTCCAGAGTATCCGGCAACAGGGCAATCCCGCGGCCAATCGAAGCGCATGGCGCCAAGTTTCCGTAGTTTAAATATTTTGCGATGTCGACCTACACAACATTAGTAATTTTGGTTCCTACTGGCTTCAAGTATCCAGGGTTTAAATTTCGTGACACAATTTTTCTCCACCCTGTATAGTATATTCACAGGGAAGGCGAATCCCGAATACACAGTGAGGGAACACAACTGAACAGCCAATGAAGTCCCCTTGTTTGGAGTCATCAGTGAACATAACGTTAATACTGTGATACCTATCTAAAATGTGAAAAACAGAGGCTCAAACATAAAATGTGGAATGCATTCTTTCCAGAAGACGTCAAGTGGAGATCTGATCCAATCTTAGTATAAAGCTTTAAAACCAACCACAAATAATCAAATATAATGAGATCGTGATTAGATAGGCGTAAACGTTGTTCGCCTTTCTGGTTGACAGACTATACTACTCCAGCCTTTTCGTTTTCCAATAAGAGGCTATAAATCTCAGCAGTTTCAAATTGAAACAACTGTGCATGTGTGTTTTGCCGTCTTGCAGTGTTTGAGGAATTATCGCTTTAGGCGATTTATTCCTATAGGGTTACGGGTCAGTGAATCGGATTTCTGTGTGCAACTATCACTTCTGCAGTCCGTCTCCGTAGCTGAGTCGTCAATGCGTGTGAGTGCTATGCAGTTGACCTGAGTTCGATTCCCTGCCATGTCGGAGATTTTCTCCGCTCAGGGGCTGAGTATTGTCCTCATCATCATTTCATCATCATCGACATGCAAGTCGTCCAATGTGGTGTCCACTGAAAGGACTTGCAATTCAGCGGCCGTACTTTACCACATGGGGCTTCTGGCCATCAACGCCATTTCATCAGGGTCCTCTAGTTTTCTGGGTTGGTGAGGATTTCTTCTTAAATAAGCGTTACAAAATCAGCTGTGTATACGTAATCGCACAACCTTGAGGAGATCATGACGTCATCAGACTGCAGCCTACGGTCACGGAGGCACGTCGACGTCTGGTTTGGAGCTTTGACTGCAGATGAATTGACGCTGTTTACTTTATTTAGCACTAAGGCCCACAGATTGTCTTACTTCAACTAAAGTTTCGTGTTTATAATTTTTTGTGGCCACAGTCTACATCCTAGCATTGTGATAAACCACAGTATCGAAGAAACGAATTTGTTAGTTACCTGGTTCACTGCATGATCCGCCACTGTTTCCCATCCGAAAATTGCCTTAAATCTCCTTACCCGGCGCTAATTTCTTATTTTGTATACTCCTGATGTGGCAATGGACGAGCATATGACATTTGCATTTTTCAGATAACCACACTTCTTTCTTGTTGTTTTAAACACAGTGTCTTATTAGTATTCTGCTGATGCGATCTTTCTACGCGTCGAGAAAGACTTTCTCTTTGTGTTTCCTGTTCATCATAGGCCCCAGGTACTTTTGGATGTCGATATTTCTCTGAGTAACAGTTTCTTATGAACGTAGTTCTTAAATGGTCGAACTCCTCCTGCAGAAACTATGGTTCACAGATCTGTTAGCCCGGTCTACCAATGTTTCAATCTCTCCTTTTCCGCTTGGGATGATGATATGAATTTTTGTGAATATGTCTATGAGCATGTGTGGGCTTACTGTCGACTTTGCACTATACAAATACTTCACGTTTTCTAAGTACTTTTAAATTCAAAAATGAAATCTGACACTCTTTATTCTAAAGTGAATCGGCCGGCTGAATATGTTAGCATTAACATCGTTTTGAACATTTAGAAATTGTGAGAAGGTTTTCTCTCCATGAGGTGACATAACAAAACTATCATCAAGGTATTGAAACCAATACGATGGGTTCTTCTTGGCCGTCTGAAAAGTTTCTTAGCTATAGAAATTCGAAAGCAGAAAATCAACTGTAACTTAAAAGAAGGGTTGGAATTAGACCAGGTATCGAGATTAGTTCTAAGTAACACAAACATTGCCGTTTCATCCCCACTACAAGCTGCATACCGCATGTCTGCGCGAATCAAAGAGGTGGAACACCATAGACAGGCAACACCGCTACCAGAGCGCAGAGTGAAGCAAATTGAACAACCCTCCGCCATGTTTCCGGACGTCAGAGTAGAGGGGCACGACACGATACGTGACAATGCGTAAGGAAATTACGAAACCTAGGATAAAATAATAAATTTTCTTATCCACGTAATGTTAAACACATGAAAGCTCTTTCTGTGCCTTTACATGACATAAATGTACAAAACAACCAAAATATAATGTTTTTAAAATGTACGCACTTTAAATAGAATGTCTTCGTAGATTTATTGCTTTTGTGGGTGCAGTTATGCGTTGCACAAATGCTATGCACGATTTTGAAATGAAATTCGGCAAGTGTTTATCTTAGAAACACGCACACGTACGAACCCTAAATAATGAAAGGTGTGAAGTCATCCACAGGAGTACTAAGAGTAATCCGTTAAACTTCGGTTACACTGTAAAGCAGTGAAATGTAAAGGACGTAAATTACAGTAAGTACCTATGAATTACAATGAATTACAATTGTGAACAACTTAAATGTGAAAGAACACATAGAAAATGTTGTGGGGAAGGTGAATCAAAGACTGGGTTTTATTGGCAGGACACTTAGAAGATGCAACAGATGTACTAAAGACACTGCCTACACTACGCTTGTCTGTCTTTTTTTTTTTTTTTTTTTGAGTACTGCTCCACGGTGTGGGATCATGTTTTTCACGCGTTGTTCGAGAGTGGAATTATAGAGAATCAATGTGTACGTGGCTCGGCTAAATACGTCAGTAGTCCATTATATGCAAGAGGCGGCTACGCGGGTAGAGGGGAGTTGTGTTGCGTGGAATGGGCGGTTTTTTAGGTTAGAAGGTCTCGAGGAAACACAAAAAAGGGTTCAATTTCAAGGGTTGCATGTCGAACACAACAAGAACGTTGGTCTAGGAACTGTTGATAGAACAAGTGTCGTAGCTATGTTGGCAAAGTATCAGAACTCCAAGAGTTAATATAGAACAGGATATTAGGCTCAATTTGACGTACGTCCTACTCAGACCGCCCTTCACTTGCATTTCGTTTGTTTCCCGAAGCAAGCAAGAGTCTTCTGCATTCCTGTTGACTATAGATGGTAGAAACGTTGCTTAATCTGTATACCTTACCCCTTTCTTCTTCATATCTGTCTTCTGTTATTCTATTCTGAAAATGACTGTAGCTGTTAAGTGTTTTTAGCGAATGTCTCTTATCATGCCATTGAAATGTTTGAAATTCTTTGAGAAATTACACACATAGGCTACACGACTAAAAAGTACAAAATAATTGTTCGAACAAAAATTGAATTTTAAATCAGACTAAAAAGTACAAATAATCTCTCCTAGTCACATACGGATTCCTAACCCCATTAAAATCGTTCTGAAAGTTTCTAACGGTAAATTTGTAGTAGCTACGAACATACATCAACCACATGAGGCACCTGCTGTACGTTATCGATGCATCTGTAGTTGATCTCCTGACTACTATCTATTGCACGAGCCCTACGTTTTTCGTTATAAATCTTGTAAGTATTTTCGTAGCTATTAAAGACTCACAAGCACAAATTTTGAGAACTAGGAGGGTTGGAACTTTAGTAGTGGCAACTATTTATTTACAGTTCATACGAAATAGATACGTGTTTCAAAGTTTTACCGACCTTCAAAGTAATCACCGTCATCGTGTATCAGTAACCGCTTGCACTAAACGTGCTTGCCGGCCGGTGTGGCCGAGCGGTTCTAGGCGCTACAGTCTGGAACCGCGCGACCCCTACGGTCGCAGGTTCGAATCCTGCCTCGGGCATGGCTGTCTGTGATGTCCTTAGGTTAGTTAGGTTTAAGTAGTTCTAAGTTCTAGGGGACTGATGACCTCAGATGTTAAGTCCCATAGTGCTCAGAGCCATTTGAACCATTTTTTTTACGTGCTTGAGCATTGTCCTGCATAATGATGGTCAGGTCTAGCAGAAAGTGTCATCACTTCTGTCTCTAAGCTGGTCGTAGGTTGTATTCCAAAAATGAACAGCATAGAGACAGAAGTGATGACACTTCCTGCAGGACCTGACCATCATTTTGCAGGACAACGCTCAAGCACGTACAGTGCAAGCTGTTACTGATTTGTTTGACTGATGGGGCTGCTAAGTGCTATACCACCTACAGCACTCCCCTGACTTAAGCCCTCGCGAGTTCAACTCGATTTCTAAACTGAAGGAAACACTTCACGGCATTCGCTTCACAACTGCTACAAATTCGTCGGGCAATAGACCGCGCCGCTCGAACTTTCAACACAACTAGCACTGTTAAAATTATCCTACGACTTCCACATCGCTGGCAAGGGGTTATACACTATGCTGGTGACTACTTTGGAGGTCAGTAAAACTTTGAAACTCGTATCTGTTTTGTACGACCTGTAAATAAATAATTGCCACTAATAAAGTTTCAACCCTCGTATTTTGCTGCTTATTATGGTATACGTGGTAATTTCTGAGGCGTGGTTAGGCAGGAACCTAAGAGCACAACTTAAATTGTTGCGAATGAAACGATCAGCAGTCACATATGTAGGCTTACTAGTCACAAATATTTAGCTCCAATCGAATCCCCAGCAGCGCTTTCGTAAATCTGGTGGTCAAGACAAAGATCGCACCGCACCGCTAGCGATCGACGTCAAGTGCCCGATTTCCAGTTTCAGCAGAACGTCAATTGCACGCCGTATTCCTTCTACATTTTAGTCACTTACACACGATGGATTCCGAAAATATAGCGGTTAACAGTACAGCGTGACACTGCAGGGCCGGCCGAAGTGGCCGAGCGGTTAAAGGCGCTACAGTCTGGAACCGCACGACCGCTACGCTCGCAGGTTCGAATCCTGCCTCGGGCATGGATGTGTGTGATGTCCTTAGGTTAGTTAGGTTTAAGTAGTTCTACGTTCTAGGGGACTTATGACCACAGCAGCTGAGTCCCATAGTGCTCAGAGCCATTTGAACCATTTTGACACTGCAGGCAGCACTAATAACGTGCCACAGCATCGTTGTGTACACTCTATGTTATGTATGCTTTACGTCTTTGGCAGTGTTCTGATGACGTAACCACACGACAGTTGGTTGGATATGGATAAAAAGTTAGGCGTGCTCAGCTTGTTTAAGTCTGAAACTCCTACCTGAGATTTATACCCTCTGATAATGTACTCGTGATTAGGAGAAGTTACGTTAGGCAAAAAACTAAGCCTTGGAAAACATCCTAAGGCCCATAAAACGAAACTCACTAATGTCAGCAAATTTATGAAAAAGAACGAGAATAGAGCAGTTGTTGGAAAACTATTTAATGGCTACAGAGACTTTCTGAATAGACAAAGGATGGATGTGAAGAATGATGAGGTAATGTACAGAATCAGCAGCGTTCTCGCAACCGATAGTCAACAGGAATGCAGGAGACCATTGCTTACTTCGGGAGAGCAACAAAATGCAGGTGACGAGCGGTATGAGTAAAAAGAATGTCAAAAGTGAGAGTTAATGTCCTCTCTTGAGTAAAACAGTGGAAAGTCAGATAGTTTCCTCAGGATTCGCATGAAACTGCACGGAGAAATTTGCTACAGGTACTGTTATATATATATTCGCTCGAAGCCGTGAGCAAGAAGGTAGATTTAATACTGTCATGTTAACTATTAAAATGGCCTTGCCGCAGGGGTAACACCGGTTTCCGTCACACCACCGAAGTTCCATAACCCCATCCAGTGACGTCTGTGGGCTGCGGATGACACGACGGCCGGTCAGTACCGTTGGGCCTTCATGGCCTGTTCACAAGGAGTTTGGTTTAGAGTTTTTTATGTTTACTGTTAAAAACGACTGTAAGGTACCTGACGATCATATGAGGATCGAAATTCGTTGTGAGCAAAAAGAATTATTTATCAATATCTCTTGGCTGTTGAAATACGACTTTAAAAAAGAAGTAAGTTGGGGGCGTGAGTGGTCTATCATGAATAGTTACAATGGCTTAAAAATAATCATCTTCATCAGTAATGCTGAAGAATCATTCGGTAAGCATGTTTGTAGAATTACAATATACGATACTTTCCTTTCCCTGGCCACATCGCGTGGCTTCGTGGGATCAGCACGCTATTCTGGACCCCAATAGACACGTAATTGGATGTGAGAAACCGCCTAAAAACCATATCCAGGTTGGCCGGTGCACCAGCTTCATGATTAATCCGGCGGCGGAGTCGATCCGGGAATAGAGCGCCTCCCAAAGCCCCGAAAGTGCCGTGCTGACGCGTGCTGCTATGTAGGTGTGTTACAGGACTGTTTGTGTCTCAGTAAATTGTCTTTTACGAGATTATACCATTGACTTGATGCGTGAATGCAGCAGTCAAATATCTACACCTATATTCCGCAAGTCGCAGCCCTATCTGTGAAGCTAATGGGTGGTTGACAACGAGCTAACTGTACGTCTGTGTTCCATGAAAGCGTTGTGAGAAGCGGGGCATTGATTAGATGTTTGAAAGCAGCAGCAAACACTTACAACCACATCTGTAAGGCTAATGGGGGAGAGGCACTGAGTTAATTAGTACTTTTCAGGTGGGCACAAATGTCCAATCGGCGCAAAGAACGCTCTCAAGGGAGCGAGGAGCCCAGAACGGTCATTATTTAACTGCCGATTTAGCCCTCCTTTCGTCAAAAACAGGGTGATAATTTATTCCTCATGGAATTGCATACGGTTGTTTCTGGCTTGGTTTCCGTTACAATACTTGACTTGAAAAGTAGTATTTCAACATCGAAGAAATAATGATAAATGATTCTTTTTTCTCACCACGAATTTTGATCTTTAGATGATCATTAGGTACCTCAAATTAATATTTTGGCGACGGCTTCGACCGCGTTTATATATGTATATTTCAGCTGCAATTATAGCGAATTTCTCCATGCTGTTTCATCAGAATCCTGAAGAACCTATAAGAATTTCCACCGTTTCACTCTAGAAGGAACATTAAATTTATATGCTATGTAGCATGGCTGGCATCGAAACACGATAACAAAATCCTTTACTCGCTGCAGTCCCCATCCTCGAGACTTGTACAACAATACAGAGAAAAATACCTTTAAGATATTCTAGGTCAGCTGTAGGAATAAAAGAAGTATCAATAAGTCGTTTTCGAACATTCTTACAAGTGACTTCTTGTCATCTCCATCCCTACCAAAGGGGCGTTGGTGATACCTTATCCCCACATATTTTTAAGCAAATAATGAGTCATGTATATAAAACATGTTTGCTGATATTTCTCGAGGTGTTGTGTTTGTATGTCACCATCCTTTCCACCCCCACCCCCCCTCCACCCATACAGGTAAAATTTTCAATATGAGTCATTACTAAGTCAGACTAAAAAGTATAAATTTCTTTCTCCTACCGACATACACATTCCACACGTACGCCTGTAAGTGTCTAATACTTATACATATTATAACGAGAAACGTGAGAAACATGCAACAGATAATAATCAGCATATCAACTATTCGTGCAGCAATTACATGTCGCATGTGCCTCAAGGGAAACCGCGCGACCGGTACGGTAGCAGGTTCGAATCCTGCCCCGGGCATGGATATGTGTGTGATATTGATAGGTTAGTTAGGTTTAAGTAGTTCTAAGTTCTAGGGGACTGATGACCTTAGAATTTAAGTCCCATAGTGCTCAGAGCCATTTGAACCACGTTTTTTGTTATAAATCTTACAAGTATTTCATAGTTATTAAAAATTCACAGTCCCAAGCTTTCAGAACAATCTGCCTGGGGTTAGGAATTTGTATGGTGATAGGAGAAATTATTTATAGTTTTTAGTCTAACTGGAAAAAAGTGTTACATAAAAATCTATTTTTATTTAAATAATTATTTAGTACATTTTAGTTTTGTAAGTGTGAATCTTCTGAATGGATTCGTAAACAATTTGATGACGTGTTAAGAGAAACTTGCTGAATTTGAGGTTTATTTCAACATCTTTTCACCTGATATTTCGTGATATGGAATGCTGTAGTGTTCTATGAACTTATTAATGATGTATCAATCTGTTTGATTCTTGTTTCTTAAAACTATAACACAGAAATGAGAAAAATTAATTTAACATGCGTTTGTATAATATTTTTTATTAATACTAGTTGTAAACTGGTGGCTTCACCCTTATATGTGTATGACACATATGCTGCACATATCTTCTCCTCTGATATCTCGCTCTGTCGAACACATTCTCCCCTCTCTGTCTGTCAATTTCCTCCTTGCCCCTCTCTGTATGCATATCACCCCTTCCCATCCTCTTACTGTCCATCTCTTTCTCCCACCTCCATCTTTCCATCTCCTACTCCCTCCTCTCTCTACCCAACTCATCTTACTTCCTCTCACTATTCATCTCCTCCTAGCTCCCTTTCTGTCCTCATGTACACCTCCTAAAAAGCGTTATGATACCACCAACACAGCATATCAGTCATTCAGTGCTATCTTAGGCATTACCAAACTTTTTCACTCCCACCACACCTCTAACGAACAGACTGACAAGAAAGAGACTTAATATGGTATCGTCTTCTGTGCAATGTTTAAAATTTCCAGTCACAAGCTTATTGGGAAGTTAGTTCAACATAAATTGCTAAAATCGTGCACAATGGTGGAACAGAAAAGAAAGCAACTTAATAAATATATACTAAAAAAAGTGACTATCATTGCATCTGTATGTGCCAAGGAAAGATTCTGCCTTTAAGACACAAGCTTCCAATATGAATTCAATGCATGTCGGATCTTCTAGCTTCAGATACGTTTTACAAATCGTGATTTTACAGGTAAAATGATTTAGCGAAACTGCAGAAATCCTACATCAGAATAGGCAGACATACATATCAAGCTTGCTCTGTCCTAATGTGTATTAAATTTTTTGTGTGACAGAGTGGGATTGACCTTATGTAACGAAGTCTTGGGGCACAAATTTTTAAAATTTATAATATCTAGGTATGAATAGTCTAGGATACAGCAGTAGTAGTGAAAGTGTCTAAACACAACGCCAAGTCGTCATACAGTTTCCCAGCATTGCTGTAATTCATGTATAAATGACTAACGTTTCACTAGTTACTTGAAACCGTTTTGTGGTCATACACATTCCTTTTAGACATTAATCATCATCATCATCATCATCATTTAAGACTGATTATGCTTTTCAGCGTTCAGTCTGGAGCATAGCCCCCCTTATAAAGTTCCTCCATGATCCCCTATTCAGTGCTAACATTCGTGCCTCTTCTGATGTTAAACCTATTACTTCAAAATCATTCTTAACCGAATCCAGGTACTTTCTCCTTGGTCTGCCCCGACTCCTACCCTTTACTGCTGAACCCATGAGTCTCTTGGGTAGCCTTGCTTCTCCCATGCGTGTAACATGACCCCACCATCTAAGCCTGTTCGCCCTGACTGCTACATCTATAGAGTTCATTCCCAGTTTTTCTTTGATTTCCTCATTGTGGACACACTCCTGCCATTGTTCCCATGTACTAGTACCTGCAATCATCCTAGCTACTTTCATATCCGTAACCTCAACCTTGTTGATAATGTAACCTGAATCCACCCAGCTCTCGCTCCCATACAACAAAGTTGGTCGAAAGATTGAACGGTGCACAGATAACTTAGTCTTCGTACTGACTTCCTTCTTGCAGAAGAGAGTAGATCGTAGCTGAGCACTCACAGCATTACCTTTGCTACACCTCGCTTCCAGTTCTTTCACTATGTTGCCATCCTGTGAGAATATGCATCCTAAGTACTTGAAACCGTCCACCTGTTCTAACTTTGTTCCTCCTATTTGGCACTCAATCCGTTTATATTTCTTTCCCACTGACATTACTTTCGTTTTGGAGATGCTAATCTTCATACCATAGTCCTTACATTTCTGATCTAGCTCTGAAATATTACTTCGCAAACTTTCAATCGAATCTGCCATCACAACTAAGTCATCCGCATATGCAAGACTGCTTATTTTGTGTTCACATATCTTAATCTCACCCAGCCAGTCTATTGTTTTCAACATAAATAATATGAACAACAGTGGAGACAGGTTGCAGCCTTGTCTTACCTCTGAACCATGAACTCAATTTACCGTCAACTCTAACTGCTGCCTGACTATCCATGTAAAGACCTTTAATTGCTTGCAAACGTTTGCCTCCTATTCCATAATATCGTAGAACAGACAATAACTTCCTACTAGGAACCCGGTCATATGCCTTTTCTAGATCTATAAAGCATAGATACAGTTCCCTGTTCCACTCATAACACTTCTGCATTATTTGCCGCAAGCTAAAGATCTGGTCCCGACAACCTCTAAGAGGCCTAAACCCACACTGATTTTCATCCAATTGGTCCTCAACTAATACTCGCACTTTCCTTTCAACAATACCTGAGAAGATTTTACCCACAACGCTGATTAAAGAGATACCTCTGTAGTTGTTACAATCTTTTCTGTTTCCATGTTTAAAGATTGGTGTGATTACTGCTTTTGTCCAGTCTGATGGAACCTGTCCCGACTACCAGGCCATTTCAGTTATCCTGTGTAGCCATTTAAGACCTGACATTCCACTGTATTTGATGAGTTCTGACTAATTTCATCCACCCCAGCTGCTTTATAGCACTGCAATCTATTGACCATTTTCTCCACTTCCTCAAATGTGATCGTATTTCCATCATCATTCCTATCCCATTCTACCTCGAAATCTGAAACATTACTGATCGCATTTCCACCTACATTGAGCAACTCTTCAAAATATTCCCTCCATCTGCCCAAGGCATCCACAGGAGTCACCAGCAGTTTTCCTGACCTGTCCAAAATACTTGTCATTTCCTTCTTACCTCCCTTTCTAAGACTGCTAATTACACTCCAGAATGGTTTTCCAGCAGCTTGACCCATAGTCTCCAACCTGTCTCCAAAGTCTTCCCAAGTTTTCTTCTTGGATGCTGCAATTATCTGCTTGGCTTTGTTTCGTTCTTCAACATAACTTTCTCTGTCTACCTGAGTTCTAGCATGTAGCCACTTCTGATACGTCTTCTTTTTTCTTTTACAGGCTGCCTTGACTGTGTCATTCCACCAAGCTGTTTGCTTCTCCTACTTTTACACACTACTGTTCCAAGACATTCTTCAGCCACTTCTAGTACTGTGTCCCTGTACCTTGCCCATTCCTTTTCCAATGACTGTAATTGACTACATTCAACTAATGGTACCTTTCTGAGATCGCTGTTATGTACTTGTGCCTGATTTCCTTATCCTGAAGTTTCTCCACTCTTATCCTCCTACATATGGACCTGACCTCCTGCACTTTCGGCCTCACAATCCCAATTTCACTGCAGATTAAATAATGATCAGTGTCATCAAAGAATCCCCTGAATACACGTGTGTCCCTCACAGCCTTCCTGAATTCCTGATGTGTTATTATATAGTCAATGACAGATCTGGTTCCCCTGCCTTCCCAAGTATACCGGTGAATATTCTTATGTTTAAAAAAGGAGTTTGTGATTACTAAGCCCATACTGGCACAGAAATCCAAGAGTTGTTTCCCGTTCCTGTTGGCCTCCATATCCTCTCCAAATTTACCCATAACCTTTTCATACCCTTCTGTTCGATTTCCGATCCTGGCGTTAAAATCACCCATGAGCAGAACACTGTCCTTGTCCTTTACTCTAACAACTACATCACTGAGTGCCTCATAAAAACTATCCATCTTATCTTGATGTGTCCCCTCACAATGCGAATATACTGACACAATCCTAATTTTCTTGCTAGACACTGTCAAATCTATCCACATCAGTCGTTAGTTTACATACCTCATTGCAACTACGCCGGGTTCCATTTATTTTCTGATGTTAAGCCCTACCCCCCATTGTGCTATTCCTGCTTTGACTCCTGACAGGTAGACCTTGTATTCTCCCACTTCCTCTTCTTTCTCACCCCTTACCCGAATGTCACTAACAGCTAAAACGTCAGCCCCATCTTACTTGCAGCCTCTGCCAGCTCTACCTTCTTCCCAGAGTAGCTCCCATTGATATTAACAGCTCCCCATCTCATTACCATTTTTTTGCCTAGTCGTATCTTAGGAGTCCCTGGTTTGTCAGTTAGAGGTGGGACTCCGTCACCTCGAAAGTTCCGAGGCATTTTGCTCCTATTGTTGCCAGCGTCATATTTAAAGTACTAGGGAAGCAGGTTGCTAGCCTTACTTGCCCCGAGTCCCATTGGGTTTTACCCCTAACGGCTGAGGGACTAACCGGTGTCTTTGGTAGTCTTTGCCGTATGAGCACAAAGGTGACCACGACTCAGAATATGTCCGAGATGCCCAGCCTTATTCCAAAGTAACTGGTATCCCGACTGTCGGGAACACTTACTCGGCCACTCATACGTTGCCCGTGGCTCATGAACTAGGACATGACTACAGGAACCCACACCATGAACCACATTAATTCACGCATAAAATTCATGCAGCAGTCATTTATGCCTGCTGAATGTTGGAAACTGATAAAATGTCTGTGGCTTTATATTGTCAATCTTGCCACATTCTAAATAATTTATTTTTTCTTAGTTTCGATGTTGTGGGGAATTCTTAACGCAATAGTAGAAGAGGTTTTCAGCTGTATAGCCGAAAGATGTAGCATTGCGTTTATGACACAGGTCACACCTGTGGCAGTAGGTTTCAAATTTTCGTACGGCGACTTGTAATTAAAGTTTAGGTTATTTCTTCTAAATAGATTGAATTCAATGATGGTACATCTCCTACAGAAAGGAAACGACCGAGTTCTTTCTCCAGCTCTGCTCCATCCGACATTATGCATCAAGGACCTCATAATCAATGGAAAGTTAAATTTTAGTTTTTCTTCCGTCTCTCCGTTGTCATTGATAAAATTTGCGAAACTGCGGTCCATCCTCCTGTGGATACTTAATAAATCAGCAAGCAGCAGTCCCGGACAGCAAACTGTCAGTAACGGAATTTGAGTACATTCGAAATGAAATGTGACTCGTAAATTGCGACAGTTTCAGTGATAATCACACGCGCGCAATTTAGTCGTCCAGGTGCTTCAAACTGCGCGAGAAGGGAGCAGCGATGGGTGGGGCAGCAAACAGGTGGCTAAACCACGTAATTAATTTTGTGGCGGAGTTCGGCGGCCTGGAACTATCGATTTTACTGGTCACAGAGATCCGGTGCTCCACCCCCTTTTCATCGGCACATCAATTTCGAATAAAGGAAGAACAAAAAAATTCAGTGTCGAAAACAGCTCATAGAGAGCTATTCGTTCCCCAGGTGCCGTTTTGTGCCCATGACAGTTCGAACGGCAATTGATATAAATAGCGGTGTCGCGTCGCATATATAAAGAGAAACAGTATTCTTCCTATTCCCTGAAGGCAAGTGAAGTTTTCGAATTGTATCCCTCGACCTAGTGTCACATAAATGAATGAAGTCAATCAATTGACCACAATCTGAGACCAGACTACGGAAGCGAGTGGTTTAAGTGGTTTGTGTCCATCCAAACGCCGTCAGCTTCTGAGCTCAGCTAAGGTAGGTTACATTTCAAATTTTAGTAAAGTAGCAACATTCAGTCAATACGTTTGTTGACATATTCAACCCCTTAACTATAGCCGGCCGCGGTGGCCGTGCGGTTCTAGGTGCTTCAGTCCGGAACCGCGAGACTGCTACGGCCGCAGGTTCGAAACCTGCGTCAGGCATGGATATTTGTTATGTCCTTAGTTTAGTTAGGTTTAAGTAGTTCTAAATTCTAGGGGACTGAGGACCTCAGATGTTAAGTCCCATAGTGCTCAGAGCTATTTGAACCATTTTGAACCTTAACTATAAATTCTAAGATTTTATAACAAATTAAATTAATTTAACCTAACGAACAACATAATAAGTTAATTTAACGTAAGGAGTAGTTGAACTGTAACCACAAAAGAAGATGGACTAATTCTTAAATTAATTTATAAAAATTTGCTTAAAGGGAAAACATATGTCGGGTGTCCTAATAACAGATAGAAAGATCACTCACAGTGCGCTTGAAACTTCAGTAAGAAACGGTGCCTAGACGACAAGCAAATATAATGCTGAAAAAAGAATTTATTAAATCGATCTGCTATATTGGGGCAATCGATTTCTTATTTACAATGCAGCTACAAGAATCCTAAAAAAAACATTAAAAATAAAAATGTTTGATCGGAAGTGGTACAGTATGTAGAGTAAAATTAATTCTTGGTTGCACAGTAACGACAGAAAGAAAAGGATGCGAAAGTCTATCTGAACATTACAAATTTATTAGGTAACATTCATTACGCAATATGAAGTACAAATTGTTAGAGCTCTCCGAGATGATTGTGTTCATTTGCTGAACAAGAGAGAAGTGGAATAGACTATCCCAAGTTTTCCTAACAAAAATCATTCGCCACACAGTAACTTAGCTGGAATTTATTGGAACCTGAAAAGAAGGAACCAAAACTCTTCTATTTGACCATGTAAGCAAAGAGGTAATAGTGATGCAAGAATACATATATTCAAATGGGCCAATTGGCTCTGAACATTATGGGACTTAACTTCTGAGGTCATCAGTCCCATAGAACTTAGAACTACTTAAACCTAACTAACCTAAGGACATCACACACATCCATGCCCGAGGCAGGATACGAACCTGCGACAGTAGCGGTCGCGTGGTTCCAGACTGTAGAGCCTAGAATCACTCGACCACACCGGCCGGAAAATACATTGGTCTTGTGATGCGATTTGAAAGGCTACATGCGACTATGAGTTTACGCCCTCGCAGCAGTCACTTTGACTAGTAAGCCTTCCACTTGTCTACATTACCCATGCGACTGCTAATTGTTTTTGCCCTTTGACAGTGGTTACAGTTGTTAGCCAGCATTAGAAGTTATCACTTTTATCGGAATTTAAATAAACTTGAATGCTGTAATAATTTAAGGAAACGGTGGCCCTGTCATTACTGTAGTCAGTTATTGGTAGATCAACAGAGTATTAATCTTGTACAAAAAATTATGGCAAAAGTTTATTGATCATAAAATAGAACAAGCAATACAAGTTAAGCGAGATGACAAATAAACCGTAAACTCTTGGCAACATAAATAGATGCAACAAAAATTTAATACTCCACTGGGTGGCTAAGACTAAGGTTTTATGATTAATCTATTTACTCTGGATCAAAACATGGATACAGAATCTGAAATTACCTAACGCTGAATAGACTTTGATGTATTTATTGTGCACAGAAGTTACACTATGTTGATGCAGCTGAGAAGTGGCGGGACTGTGATTTTGTGTGCCCTAACAAACCAAGAAACCGTAGTATACACCTTTCTCGATGCGCATCGCTGGCTTAGGTGACGATCATCGTACAGGCTTCTGCAGAGTAGCGGCGTACGGCGCCTGTAATTCGTTAATGTAGGCATGAAATATGTAAAGTTGAGGCTGGCGATCTGTTACAAGGGTCGCAATTACTCGTTAATGGAGTCCTGAAATCTCGGCAGATTCCGGCTTGTGACATTCCTTTTCGATGGTCATATCACGAACCAACCTGACGCATTTGCACAGCAGTATACACAAGGAGATCAAACGTCAAGGTGGCAGACCTGACACAAATAAGAGTGCGCTCAGCATAGCGAGTTGTCCGAGATGACTGAGGTTCCTCGGCACAGTGAGTTGTCCAACATGACTGAGGTTCCTTGCCCAGCAAGTTGTCCGAGATGAGTGAGGCCTAAACTGCCGGTACAGTCGTCAGCACAGGCCTCGCAGTCAAGAGCAATGCCAGTGTGAAGTCGTACTCGGGATGAGTGCCCCAAGTCCGGACCAATCACAGCAAGAGTCAATACCAGAATCCTTTCTAGACCGGAGTTTGAATTAAAAGACCAAATTTCTGCACTCCCTCTTTTCCATTAAACTTTGGTAAACTCACCAAAAGCACTCACGCAACCGCTCCTAAGTCGGTTTAGTGCCGGTCATAAGACTCCATGAGCTCCATGTCTCCCCTCAGCTCGATCCTTTGGCGAATCCTAATAAAAGTTAAAAATATTCTTTTCTTTTCTGGAGAAACAGACAATTCCTGAGTTGTAAATTCCCACATAGCAAGGAGAAGACGTTGTGCTCTCAACTTGTTTTCTGCTACGACCAGTTTAGACAGAGTGTTTTGAATTCTGTTTAGGCCTAATGTTAACAACACACATATCACAGAAATCAATATCTGGACGGGGGATGAACGTTATAATGTGTCAGACCAGGGGCCTGGGCTAAATTAAGAGAAATGATCTTGTGTCCCAACGTACACGGTTTCAGAGCAGCCATAAATGCTATATTCTGTTCTAAAAAAGCTTTCAAAGGCCTGAGGCTCCCCAGAAAACTCAACAGGCAAAGGGATGACACCACCTGCGTGCTCCCTCGATAGCGCCCGGTCCCAGAGAAAATCGAAACTTACGAATTTTTATGGGTGCCATCCCTGTACACAGAGGGCGATTGCCATACTGTGTAAATGCCTTGACTCGGCGAGCTACATCTCTCTTGTGTCCTCCCTGCCCTTGCAGTGGCTAGAGGCGCCTAGTAATTCTATCCAGGTAGGCAGTTTTTTTCGCCTCTTTGGCAGAAAGCATTTCCTGCTCACCGGTGCGAGAACTTCTTGGGACCGGCATTCAACCCCAAATGAAGAGATTCCTTTCCATAATATCGGCACGTGGCTTCCTAACCTCAAACGTCCAATGCAAGATTTAGTGTTAAATGACCAAACTGCCTGTTTGTTCTCAACTCCAGAAAATACTATTCGAAGGAGAGCCACCATAAAGGTCCCACATGTATTAACGACATACATGCTCCCATCAATACCTGGTCATGTTAATAACTTTCAGTCGTCTTGATTGTAAAATAAACGTTAGAATAGCCTAGAATACGAAAAATAGTGAGAAAGTGACTCGTCCTCTCTCAGTGAAACAATAAGCTTTTGAGGATACCGTGATAGGGAGGTTTAGCAATGCACCTTCTCCGTTCCGAAAACAGTAACAGGAATCTGTCGACCTGAGTTACTTTTTAATTTATTTCTGAGATAATCACAAATCAAAATATGCAGGTCTAGTTTTGTATGCACTAATATGTTTTAGTAATGTATGAAGTATAGAACAAGCTGTTTTTTGTGTGTCTGTGAATTGCCAACACTTCAGAATAGAGTATGTAACACCATTTCAAAATTGCAGAATCTATGAACGCTGTAATGTTTTAGAGAACATTACCTAGAAACCTAAGCTTTGACATCGGTTGTAACTTTGTAAGTTGTTCGTGATTATAACTGAAAAAAAACTTTCAAATAACCACACACAGCTTCCGCCCTGATATGACTCGTTAAAACATGAACAGTTGGTATAATAAATGGGAAACTCCAGGAGCAACTAAAATATCGAATACCTATAGAGCATGATACAGGATCTCTCACATAGAGACTTACAGTGAACAAGAAGGTGTATTTGCAGTAAAAAGGATGTATTAATATTTTATATCAGGACCGTTAAACTAATGAATTAGAAAAAAAACATAAATTCCGCGATGATGTTGAAGCTGAATGGTCGTATGTTCAAAATACAACAAAGGGAGAATCAGCATTAGGTAAGGAAGAGGAAAATCTTAAAGGTATTGTTACCAAATTTGGAAGCTGAAGCAGCAAAGAAGGAGGCACGAACGGCAGATATGAAGTATCGCATGAACACTACCACATGGAATAACAACATTTCAAGAAAAACAGAAGTTATATACAAATGCTAGGAAGGATTAGCCAACAAGAAACTTGGGAGCGATTAATCGTCAGTGTACAGAATGAATAGCCTAAAACTTCCACAGCACCGCAGATGTTGCGGAAATGGGAAGGACTATTGATATGTGGTCTTCACACAAAGATCTGTAGCCAGGGACTCGTATTGGTAGGCAATAAACTGATTGTAATAATACTTGGAATGTATCTCTTTTGACAAAAATACACATTTTTAAATGGAGCATTGTCTGTTCACGCAACAAATTAAAGTAGGGTTAATTAGAATGTCAGTGGTGTTTGTTATACGATCTAATACGAGTCGTTTACGAGATGTCGCTTTTTGAAAAATTCCCGCACTGACACTTGTTTGTGCCATTCAACCTATCTAGCTGCTTGATATGACATTATGTCTGCTCATAATATGCTTGTGTGTTTCATGGATGCATTGCGAGTTGCTAGTCACTCAGCGTGTGACAGTTAAAGCAGTAGGTCGTGAGTGGATGTAGGGATTTACCGATGGAGAAAAAGGTGACATGCTCTTGGTGTGTGGAGAATGTAGAAAGAAAGCAGTTCGTTTTTGTACGGCGTATGCAGCTAGATATCCCAATAGACATCAACCATCTCGGCAGTTGATTAGCAGTCTCTTCAGCTAGTTACTTGAAAGTGGTAGTGTGACAGCCAGACAGCTTAGAAGGAAACAACTGACTACACAAGAGGGGGAAATTAGTGTTCTTCTGGCATGAGTCAGGCAAATGTCCTATGCATTCTCCGTCGACATGGGCTCCATCCCTTTCACATTTCTTTACAACGAGAGCTGCATGTAAACTATCATAAGAATCGTGTTTACTTCTGTACATGGGCACTGAGGCAGGATACTCCAAATGTATCACGTATCATGTTCAACGATGAAACTACTTTTACCAATCATGGCCAAATAATCCGCCGAAACATCCACTATTGGTCTTTTGACAGTTCCCGTTGGCTTCGTCAGGTAAAATTGCAGTGTCCATGGAGCGCAAACGTGTGGTGTGGGATAGTGAGCCATGAGCTCATTGGCTCGTTTTTAATAGGCGGAACACTGAACGTGCACGATATTGCAGACCACCTTCCATGGATGATAGAAGATTAGGAGAAACCTGTCGTACCAGTATCATGGCTGCCCAGCCCATAGTGCTTGAAGTGTTACAGCAGGCTTTCACGAATAGTTTCCAAATCGTTGGATTGGACACAGAGAACCTGTACCTTGGTCGGCCTGTTGTCCATATTTGACGCCTATAGAGTTTTTCCGAGGGGAAGTGGCGTGACGCTGTTTACAAGGACATACCAACTACTCCTTATGACATGCAACTACGTATTACTGCAGCTTCTTCGGACATACCGGCTGAAATGCTAGTACGACTGCAGTAGTCGTTTCATATCAGACTGGAAGCGTATATTGCCACTGCCACTGGTCATTTTGAACACAACCTGTGATGGTCAATTGTGTCGATTCTGCTAAGAATCTTCATAACTAGTGTAGGCACATGTGTTGTTCTTTAGTGTGAGCTACCACATCTATTGTACAAGTGTCGGTGTGGTAACTTTTCAAAATGCGGAATCTCGTGAACAACTCCCACTAGAATCCAGCAACAAACACCAATGACTTTCTAATTTACCCTACTTTTAGCCTGTAGTGAAGAGAGTTATTGTGTTGTTTAAAAAGTGTATGTTTGCATTAAAATTCACTTTCTAAGTATTTTTACAACCTGTTGATCTGATAACGAGTCCGTGGAAACCGCATATCAATAGCACTTTCCATTTCCGAAATATTTGCGATGCAAATTTTAGGTGATTCACACTATATAAAGCGACATTCTTTGATGGTTAGTGATGGTGCGTAGTGTGTGAAGAAGGGTGCACACTGATTTTTTGCTAACCTTCCTTGTAGATTCGCAGACTGGACACGGGAAAACTGACCTCCTCGATAAGCAGACACGACTGTAATTTTACCCTAATTGTAATCACACGAGTTGTATGTTAAAATAAGTACTGCATTTCCTGATTAATTCATAAGGGAAGATTTCAAAAGTGTGTTAATAAGGCTCTCTGCAACGTTCCTTCCACTCACCCTATTGAGCATTTCCATGACCCTCTCAGACTAACTAGACTAGCTGGCGTCGAAGCACTCATATCATTCTTGAAACCTCTGTATCTGCTCCATCAACCGAACATGGTAAAAATCTAAGACTGCTGTGATGATCAAACTGCAGTAAGCTATGTTAAGCTTACATTCTCATTTATGCTTTTTGTTAATTTCTTCCAATCAATTGCCATTTCTACATAGGGTTATTCCAACCTGAATCGCTGATTGCCTTAAAAATTCTTAATTTCTTGCCACAAGATGAATGTTGGTAATGTCAATCAGACTAAAAGATTGTAACTTATAGACACCAAACGGGGAATGAAGGAAAAGATGAAGACGAAAGGAAATCAAGAAAGATATGTATCAGTTAATTCCGTTCAAGAAGACCATCAAGAGTTATTAGCTATATTTTTAATAAATGCTTGGAATTTCGAAAACTTAGGATCCTGTATTTTCAGAGATAATATTCCAACTTAAATCTGTATTGAGATATGATTATTAGACTGATAGGTTTTTCTCTAATCTGAATATTAATCAACCATGTGGATGTTTATCAAACCTTCAGATACCAGGCATCCAATTTTAACAACAAACATGATACGTTATCAGGAAACGTGTGTCGGATTTTTCCATATCATTCTTGAGATCGTTACTACAATGACTTTTTTGACGTAACTCTCCAAGGTGCTCTATCCTGTGCATGCCTCTTCATCTCTGGACAACTGCTGCAACCTACATCCTTTTGAATCTGCTTACCATATTCATCTCTCAGTCTCCTTCTACGATTTTTATCCCCCACACTTCCCTCCATTACTAGACTGGTGATCCGTTGAGGTCTCAGGTTGTGTCCTATCAACCGATCCCTTCGTTTCGTCAGGTTGTGTCACAAATTTTTTGTCGCTCCAGTTCCATTCAATATCTCCTAATTAGTTACATGGTCTACATATGTGATCTTGAGCGTTTTTCTATGGCACCACATTTAAAAAGGTTGTGTCATCTTCTTGTGTAAACTGTTTATCGTTCATACTTCACTTCCCTACATGGCTACCCTCCAAACACCTTCAGAAAAGAGTTCCTAAATCTATATTCGATTTTACCAACTTTGTCTTCTTCAAAAACGGTTTTCTTGCCACTGCCAGTCTACATTTTATAACCTCTCTACTTTGGCTATCATCAGTTATTTTGCTGCCCAAATAGAGAAACTCATACACGACTCTAAGTGTTACTTTTTCTAAAATAATTCCCTTAGCATCGCCCAATTTGACTACATTCGATGATCCTCGTTTTGCTTTCTTAATGTTCATTTTATATCCTCCATTCAAGAAACTCTTCATTACTCTCAACTACTCATCCCAGTCTCTGATATAATTACAGTGTCATTGGCAAACTTCTAAGTTATTATTTCTTCTCCCTAAACTTTAATTCCTACTCCAAATTCTTCTTTGGTTTCCTTAACTGTTTGTTCCATGTACAGACTGAATCTTATAGGGTAAGCTGTAGGGTCAGTATTGCCTCGCGTGTTTCCACATTTCTCCAAAATCCAAATTGATCTTCCCCAAGATCGGTTTCTACCAGTCTTTCCATTATTCTGTAAGGAAATTGTATTAGTATTTTTCTACCACAACTTATGATAACTAGGTAATTTTCACACCTTTCAGGAACTAATTTCATAGGAATTGGAATGATCGCATTATTCTTGAAGTCCGAGGGTATATCGCCTGTTTCATGCATTTTGTGCATCCGATGTAACATGGCTGGCTGTCCCAAATCTATAATTAATTCTGATGGAATGTCGTCTACTCCCCGCACCTTTTTGCGACTAATGTCTTTCAGTGCTCTGTCAAATTATTCTCGCAGTATCATAGCTCTCAACTCATTTTCGTCCACATCTTCTTAAATTTTATAAAGTTGCCTTCAAGATCAGTTAATTTCTATAGACCCTCTATACACTCCATCCATTTTTCAACTTCCCTTTCTTTGCTTAGAACCGGTTTTTCATCTGAGCGCTTGATATTCATATAGCTGCTTCTGTTTTGCCCAAAGGCATCTTTACTTTTCCTGTAGACGATATCTATCTTTCCCCTACTGAAATATATTTCTAAAATCTTATATTTGTCCCCCAGCCGCTCCTCTTTAGCCATTTTATCCTTCCTGTAAATCTCATTTTTTAGACATTTGCATTCCATTTCGCGTGATTCATTTGCTAGATATTTATATTTTCTCCTTCCGTCAATTAAAGGTAATATCTCCTGTGTTATCTAAGTATTGCTACTAGGCCTAGTGTTTTTATCTCTTTGATCCTGTGCTGCCTTAACTATTTCAACTCTTAAATCTACCCTTTCGTCTTCTGTTGTATTGCTTTTCAATATTCTACTCAGCTGTTGCCTAATACTTTCTCTGAAACTCTCAACAACCTTTGATTCTTTCAAGTTATCGAGGTACCATCTCCTTAATTTTCGGCTATTTCCGAATTCCTGATAGGTGGGGCAAAAGCTGTCTTGTCCTTAAACCAGAATTTCATCATTTCCCCCATCCGGAAGGGCGTAGGTCATCATGTCCTCAGTTCTAGTCTGTAACCACGTGGCAGTTGGGTGCTTGTACCTGGAGAAAATGTGATAGGTCACTTCTGTACGTTCTCTATGTAAAATTTGCATAGTTTCGATTGAGTGCTAGGTGGACGTAGATCGATTTAAAAATTAAGTAAATTCGGTACCGGGACTGGTGGCTATATTCTTCCAATATCCACCTTGATACCCATGACTTCAGTTGTATGCACTATCTGTAGACAGACGAAAATGAAAATGTGGTCTAATGGAGTAAAAGTTCGTATTCCGTACTTTTGGCCATCGAAAAACTATTCTAGAACGTTTACAACACAACCCCTGCTCATACTTATGTAGTGCCTTTTGCGTATTCACGCATTTTTACAGCTCTTTATTCATGGTACCCACTGCAAAAATATTTTATTTAGAAAATCTTTTATTACTTTTATAAAATACACTCCTGGAAATGGAAAAAAGAACACATTGACACCGGTGTGTCAGAGCCACCATACTTGCTCCGGACACTGCGAGAGGGCTGTACAAGCAATGATCACACGCACGGCACAGCGGACACACCAGGAACCGCGGTGTTGGCCGTCGAATGGCGCTAGCTGCGCAGCATTTGTGCACCGCCGCCGTCAGTGTCAGCCAGTTTGCCGTGGCATACGGAGCTCCATCGCAGTCTTTAACACTGGTAGCATGCCGCGACAGCGTGGACGTGAACCGTATGTGCAGTTGACGGACTTTGAGCGAGGGCGTATAGTGGGCATGCGGGAGGCCGGGTGGACGTACCGCCGAATTGCTCAACACGTGGGGCGTGAGGTCTCCACAGTACATCGATGTTGTCGCCAGTGGTCGGCGGAAGGTGCACGTGCCCGTCGACCTGGGACCGGACCGCAGCGACGCACGGATGCACGCCAAGACCGTAGGATCCTACGCAGTGCCGTAAGGGACCGCACCGCAACTTCCCAGCAAATTAGGGACACTGTTGCTCCTGGGGTATCGACGAGGACCATTCGCAACCGTCTCCATGAAGCTGGGCTACGGTCCCGCACACCGTTAGGCCGTCTTCCGCTCACGCCCCAACATCGTGCAGCCCGCCTCCAGTGGTGTCGCGACAGGTGTGAATGGAGGGACGAATGGAGACGTGTCGTCTTCAGCGATGAGAGTCGCTCCTGCCTTGGTGCCAATGATGGTCGTATGCGTGTTTGGCGCCGTGCAGGTGAGCGCCACAATCAGGACTGCATACGACAGAGGCACACAGGGCCAACACCCGGCATCATGGCGTGGGGAGCGATCTCCTACACTGGCCGTACACCACTGGTGATCGTCGAGGGGACACTGAATAGTGCACGGTACATCCAAACCGTCATCGAACCCATCGTTCTACCATTCCTAGACCGGCAAGGGAACTTGCTGTTCCAACAGGACAATGCATGTCCGCATGTATCCCGTGCCACCCAACGTGCTCTAGAAGGTGTAAGTCAACTACCCTGGCCAGCAAGATCTCCGGATCTGTCCCCCATTGAGCATGTTTGGGACTGGATGAAGCGTCGTCTCACGCGGTCTGCACGTCCAGCACGAACGCTGGTCCAACTGAGGCGCCAGGTGGAAATGGCATGGCAAGCCGTTCCACAGGACTACATCCAGCATCTCTACGATCGTCTCCATTGGAGAATAGCAGCCTGCATTGCTGCGAAACGTTGATATACACTGTACTAGTGCCGACATTGTGCATGCTCTGTTGCCTGTGTC
Source organism: Schistocerca cancellata (assembly GCF_023864275.1). Lineage (NCBI taxonomy): Eukaryota > Metazoa > Arthropoda > Insecta > Orthoptera > Acrididae > Schistocerca > Schistocerca cancellata. Next base: position 292,547,342 of record NC_064630.1, on the reverse strand, counting down.
TATGTGCCTGTGGTTCTATCAGTGTGATCATGTGATGTATCTGACCCCAGGAATGTGTCAATAAAGTTTCCCCTTCCTGGGACAATGAATTCACGGTGTTCTTATTTCAATTTCCAGGAGTGTAATTGGACGACAACGATACTTTTACGTAATGTTATCAAGGTGTTGCATTATGTGCTGCATGCATAACTGATATAATTTTACGAGTTTTTAGTAAAACTAAAAGTGCACGCCTTTAGGACCACCTACCCAGCAGTTCATAATCAACACACTGGGATCAAAGTCCACAACTGCACCTGGAAATACAGTTCAACATCTGGTTCCGAAATCTCTATCTCACCACTATAAACCCAATCTGAACCCTTTCGGTGACTCTAGGTGACTTCCACAAACACATTTTTCCACAATTCTTAAAACAAGTAGTAGCGGTGATTAAATTATGTTATGTGCAAAATTCTACCTGGTGGCTTCCTCTTTCACTTTTTCCTCTTAGCCCAAATTCACCTGCTATTTTCGTTGTCTTACTTTTCTTATCTTCGAATTCCAGTCCCGCACCACGATTAAATTTTTTGTCTCCCTTAAGTACATGATTCTTTTAAAATCTCATCATACATATCTTCAGCCTCTTCATCATCTGTGGAGATAGTTGGCACATGAACTTGTACTGCTGTGTTATATGTGGGTTTCGTGTCTATCTTGGCCACAATTATGCGATCACTATGCTGTTGCAGTATCTTATCCGTGTTCTTTCTTTTTATTCATTATTAAACCTACTCCTGCATGATTTTGTATTTGTAACGCTGTATTCATCTGACCGGAAGTCCGGTTCCACCTGCCACCAAACTTCAATATTCCCACTATACATAACTTTAACACATTTATTTTTGTTTTTAAATTTTCTAACCTACCTGCCCATTTAAGGGATCTGACATTCCACGCTCCGATCCATAGAACGTAAGTTTTGTTTCTCCTGACAACGATATCTTCTTGATTAGTCCTCGCCCGGACATCCAAATGGGGGATCATTTTATCTCCGGTTTATATACGCCTAGAGGATGCCATCGTCCTTTAACTATACAGCAGAGCTGCGTGCCCTCAGAAAAAATTACGACTGTAGTTTCCGCTTGCTTTCAGCCATTCACAGTACCAGCACAGCACAGCCGTTCTGGTTGATGTTTCTCGGCCAGATCAGTCAATCAGCCAGATTGTAGCCCCTGCAACTAAAGAAAAGGCTGCCGCTTCTCTTCAGGAACCACCTGAATCGCTGAGGCACGCGAGCAACCCCACCGACGTCAAGGTCCGTGGTTCTTGGGAGATTTCCCATATTTTCCATTCTATGAATTCGATTTTCCCATAGAAAAATATATAGCTTGGACCGTCTCTAAAGAACATATAAAAACGCAAGCTAGTCAGAATCTGTCCCTCTTCAGTACTATGAAAACTTACGCTTGGAAACTGCTCTAGTGTCTTAATCTGCGTAAAAACTATTACAACGATTTTTTAAGTATTCAAAAGGCAAGAGGGGAGGTTCAACGAGTCGTTAAATCTTCTGAAGGAGAAACGTGAACCTCAAATGTGACAGTACGTGAACGTGTGTGTGTGTGTGTGTGTTTGTGTGTGCGTGTGTGTGTGTGTAAAACGTCTTTCGCGGCAGGCGAGTCGCGACGTCGTGCAGTTGATAAAGCCGGCCGGAGCAGAATACTCGGAGGATTACTGCCAGCTTAGCGTCCAGGCAGACGAATGTTATCCCGTTTCCGGAGACAGCTCTCTGCCGGAGATACGTGCAGCACCAGGAAACGGAGGAAGGAATGAAACCACAGCGAGGGACTCTGCGGGAAAGACTTACTGTATGGGACTCGAAGTCAGATTACGCATTTGAAAACACCCTTAATGTAAGGGTAATGGCTCACCATGGATCAGTGGGATCGTTTACGTCCTAAGAACGTCGGAAAATCACCATATGTGTATCCTTATCTTTGATAAAACAAGCTATGGAGTAGTAATTTAAAGTGATGCATCTAAGTGGTCTGGAAATTCTCATTACTTTATCCATTAAGATTTACGCCCATACCAAAACTGTAACAAAGTATGTGAGGAAGAAAAAAAGGCACGAATGAAACAGAACACAAGAAAATGTGTGACGGATGAGTTACGTCTGCCATGTTAGTAAAACGTTGACACTTAAGAATCCAATGACTCTTAGCTACTGTTTAGTACATATTTTCTGATGTATAAGGTTTCTAGCCAAATTAACGTAAATTTTGGTGTTTTACAAGTCTCCACATACAGTACTATGTTTCTTATACACATTTTCTGTCGAAAAGCAATAGGGAAGACGTCATGATTACAGGGTGATGGAGTTGAATAATTGCCAAAAAGCAATAAATGCTCCTTTTTCCATTTTATTACTTCTATTTGATTAACCGAACAAAACTTGAAAGAGTTTCTTCTGCATTACAACTTTTAATCTGCAGCTTCCAATTCCAAATTTTCTTAAATGTATGTATTTCACTCGTTTTCATTATGTCCCTTTCTTATCTGTCTGTCTGCGCAGTACCAAATTTTGCAGCTGATTTTAAAGTAACATCGTGATGAGATAGGGACTTGAAAATTAATCATAGCTCAGAACTGTGCGACACCGCAATACTGACTTGCTTCCTTGTCGGTCAGCTCGGTAATGCGGGGGTAGGGGTGATGAACTGTGGTGATTTTGAATTATGTGGTTACACAACAGGATTACCATTGTGCATGTGAATGCGTTTCACGTCGCACGTGAGGAGAATGGCAGGACTGAGTGGAGAGAGGCGGGAAGTGGAGACAGATAGTGAGAGGGTAAGAGGAGATCTGTGCAACATACGTGACATTCGCATACTGTGATGAATTTATGGGTAAAATGCTAGCATACATAAAATAATTAATTAAATAAAAATGTTTAATATCTACTGAGAATTATTTCACAACGGCAAAATTAATAAGCAGGCAATAATTTTTAAATAAAAATTAATTTTTGATCTAACACATTTTAAAATTGAAAAGATATAAAAGATATAAAATTATTTCCCCGGGGCCACACAGGTGTCTAAAACTATGAAAATTGTCACGAAAATTTGTACTCGTAAATTTTTAATACCTATGATAATACGTCATGTAAGATTTGTAACGAAAAACGTGAAATGCATGAAATAGGTGAACTGCTCATCCATCATTAATGTATTGCCTGGGCCCCACATATTTCGTTGTAAATCTTACATGCATTGTCATAACTACTAAAAATTCACAACAAAGTATTTTCAGAACGAACCACATGGGCTTAGGAATCTGCATGGCCTAAGAGAAATAATTTTATATTTTTAGCCCTATTTATAAACGTGTTGCATCAGAAATTTATTTTTATTTAAATAATTATTTTAATTTTCCGTCCTACATTCTATTGTCTTGTGGCTCATTGTCTAGTATTTGTATCCAACCTGTTTCCAAAGTCTTCCCACGATTTCTTCTTCGGTGCTGCAATTATCTGTTTGGCTATGTTTCTTTCTTCAACATAACTTTCTCTATCTACCTGGGTTCTGGTATGTAGCCAATTTTGATACGCCTTCTTTTTCCTTTTACAGGCTGCCTTGACCGTATCATTCCACCAAGCTGTTTGATTCATCCTACTTTTACACACTACTGTTCCAAGACATTCTTCAGCCACTTCTAGTACTGTGTCCCTGTACCTTGTCCATTCCTTTTCCAATGACTGTAATTGACTACATTCAACTAACTGGTACCTTTCTGAGATCGCTGTTATGTACTTGTGCCTGATTTCCTTATCCTGAAGTTTCTCCACTCTTATCCTCCTACATATGGACCTGACCTCCTGCACTTTCGGCCTCACAATCCCAATTTCACTGCAGATTAAATAATGATCAGTGTTATCAAAGAATCCCCTGAATACACGTGTGTCCCTCACAGCCTTCCTGAATTCCTGATGTGTTATTATATAGTCAATGACAGATCTGGTTCCCCTGCCTTCCCAAGTATACCGGTGAATATTCTTATGTTTAAAAAAGAAGTTTGTGATTACTAAGCCCATACTGGAACAGAAATCCAAGAGTTGTTTCCCGTTCCTGTTGGCCTCCATATCCTCTCCAAATCTACCCATAACCTTTTCATACCCTTCTGTTCGATTTCCAATCCTGGCCTTAAAATCACCCATGAGCAGAACACTGTCCTTGTCCTTTACTCTAACAACTACATCACTGAGTGCCTCATAAAAACTATCCATCTTATCTTGATCTGTCCCTTCACAATGCGAATATACTGACACAATCCTAATTTTCTTGCTAGACACTGTCAAATCTATCCACATCAGTCGTTCGTTTACATACCTTATTGCAACTACGCTGGGTTCCATTTCTTTCCTGATGTAAATCCCTACACCGCATTGTGCTATTCCTGCTTTGACTCCTGACAGGTAGACCTTGTATTCTCCCACTTCCTCTTCTTTCTCACCCCTTACCCGAATGTCACTAACAGCTAAAACGTCCAGCCCCATCTTACTTGCAGCCTCTGCACAGCTCTACTTTCTTCCCAGAGTAGCCCCCATTGATATTAATAGCTCCCCATCTCATTACCATTTGTTTGCCAAGTCGTATCTTAGGAGTCCCTGGTTTGTCAGTTAGAGGTGGGACTCTGTCACCTCCAAAGGTCCGAGGCATTTTGCTCTGATTATTGCCAGCATCATATTTAAAGTACCAGGGAAGCAGGTTGCTAGCCTTACTTGCCCCGAGTCCCATTGGGTTTTACCCCTAACGGCTGAGGGGCTAACCAGTGGATTTGGTAGTCTTTGCCGTATGAGCACAAAGGTGACCACGACTCAGAATATGTCCGAGATGCCCAGCCTTATTCCAAAGTAACTGGTATCCCGACTGTCAGGACCACTTACTTGGCCACTCATACGCTGCCCGTGGTTCATGAACTAGGACATGACTACAGGAACCCACACCATGAAATAGAGAATTTCACAGTAAAATTCATTGGGATACAATTTCAAACCATAGCTTCACTGAAAGTTCCATAACATAATTTCAAGATACACTGAATGAGAATATTGTTTCAAATAATGAAATCGTATCAGAAAAATTTATAAGAGAGTATCAGATTAAGTTAGAGTGGAAAATTATATTAAAAAGAAATTAACGGAGAATTTAGTGAGAGAATTTCTGGACATATTAAACTGATAAGTAATAACAAGTCAACTACATCTACCTGAAAATTTCATAAGTGAATTCCAAGATAAATTTAATTTGAATGAGGACATGTATCAGAATTTCGAAGAAAACTGCAGATTTTATGAGAGAATTTCAACATTTAGTTAAACTGGGTGAATTTATCATATGCAGAAAAATGTCTGAAGATTTTATAAGAGAATTTCAAGACAAATTAAATTGGGATATTATACGACATACACAAGAATTGTCTCAAGATTTTATGAGAGAATTTCAAAATAAATAAATTTCAAATAAATATCAGATTATATAAAGGAATTTAAAGACAAAGTTAAATAGTAAGTACTTTTGAAATATCAAGAAATATCTCAGTCTTTTAAGAAATGGTATTGAAATCATATCAATTAATGAAACAGTCTGAAGGTTGTAAATGCCCCATATGCTTATGAAATGAAAATCATCAGTTCATAAAAACAGGCTGTAATGATATATTTCATAAACAATGTATTGATGAATGGTTGAAAGAACAAATTTAATGTACAATGTGTAGAAGAGTTATTAAAATGTTTTATGAAAGGTCTATTAAAAATCAGTCTGCTGTTGATATTTTATTGGTTGATGATCCTGATAGTGATGCTGATGGTTGAGAATAGATTGATCTTATAATATTTTTAGTTGTATATAAATGAAAATGTTCTGGTATTATTGATTGTGAAAACAGTTGTTTCAGCACCAGCTGTAGGACTACAGCCATGGGATAAGTATAAAGTATTTAATTTTTCAATGATTTGGGATACTTAGATATAGAATACTACCAGGATGATACGATACTTACTGTAGTAAATGATGATTTACTAAGAGACTCATTAATGTTACATCAACTAACACATAAACTTGAGTTACCTGCTGAGTTAAACGTTATGAATTGACCAAATTAAAATTTTTACAAGTTACAGAGACAGCATTTCATTTATGGCACAAATATATCAATATTTAGTTTGCTCATAACAATAATAATCCTGATATTTTAATTACATGTAAATGACAAGTACATTGACATGAAATAGCTGGCCAAAAGTATTCAAGATGCAAAATGCAATGTGTTAGGTAACATATATTTTCAAATAATTATAATCATCCTGTAGAGGTACATGTGGATTAAGATGAGATTTAGTATATGGAAATTGACAAAATGTGACAAAATATCACACAAATTTATTTGATGTTTTGAAGTTTTGGTTCACGAAATGGGTCACTTATTAGGTTTAGACCACTCAGATATTCAAGGATTAATAATGTGTTCATTATGTAATGGTTCACATTTGGAATTATTTCAAGATGATATTTGGTATACAAAGTTTATAGGGTAAAAAATTATCAGCACAAATGACTATACAAAAATCTACACCAGTTATACTTACAGTTAATTTAACTGATTGAGAATTAATTAATTAATTAACAATTTGAATGAAAGGGAAATTAATATATTTTATCACTAATTAATTGTCATTGGAGTCCTATATATGTTTTATCAGATGATGATATGAATTCACATTTAATAACTAATTGGTTAAAAACCACAATTTATTTTAAAAAATTATGTACGTAGAACAAAGCAATTTCAGTTACACAGAAAAGTAAATATTTTCACAGAAATGTACGTAGCAAAAATTTATTCCACAAGAAGTTCTGTTGTGCTATGAACAAAGTCTGCAAAATATTTCACTTTTCTATCTGCAATAGTTCAGGGGAAAATTATCCTTATACACTGAGAAATGGAAATTCTGGGAAATCCACATAAAAGATTTTAAGAGGATTTAAATCATAAACTAGTTCCTAAATGTTGATTATACCCATACATTTGGTCCTCTTGCTCTTCTTGTACCTGTTTCCTTTTTATCTGATCTTTCTGGCATGCCCTTTTGGCTACATCCTTCACAGACCAGAACATGCAGGACGCTCAGTATCTATCTTCTTCAATAGCTCCTCAGTGAAGCAACCTGCAACAAATCCTAGGCCAGTAAGGGCCCTTATTCGTCCATGTTACCATCATTAAACACCAAATATACATCATATGTGGCAATTTTAACAACAGTAGATGAGCTAAACGTTGTGTATGGCCATTCTTCCAAATAGGACTGATGAAGCTCTCATTCAGGTTTTGTGTTCCACCATGGGTACATTTCTTTAACAAATCTGGAAGAGCTATAAACTGGACTGTTTGCTTTATGGTGTTTAAGACTGCTCCTGGAAGACTGTTTTTATTTGAATAGGTTTTGTTTTCTGATTTTGCCTTTTATATTTGCACCAGGAGGATTTATCACACAATTCATGTCCTGGCTTTTCATCCATTGACAACTGGTCAAAAATTATTGCCCACACCGCCTTCTGCATTGCTTTATTACTTTGTCATAATATATTAGCAAATTGTGGATCTCTTTGTCAGTCAGGCGTTGTCGCCTGTCCAGTGGCTTTCCATCTTTGGTATTATGCCTTTTTACTTTAGTCTCAGTTTCAGAAGTCTCCCACCCATCCTCTTTGAGTGTGCCCCACACACTGTAGCTTGTCACTGTTGTATCCATTTCCATACAGCTTGTTTTCTGCAAGAGATTTGAAAGCACTAGAATCTCCATCGCCAAGATATTTTACATATCTAACTAAATACCTCATTTCGCTTCATGCCACCACTAGAACCATCATAATCCTTGCTGCAAATTATTTTGTGTTTTATTTGCCATTGTCTTCCTTCTTCCTTATTGTCTAACGTCTTTATCTGTGCACAAATGGAGCAATACTTTGACATCACCTGTAAATCCAAAAATTTTCCTGTGTCTGCACTTATAACTGATGACACACTGTGTAGGGAGATGTGGCCCCTTTTCATCCATGTGCTATCACAATAAACACATAGATATCTGTAGAAGGAAAGGGTCATTTACTTCTGTCTGAATGTCTCTGTTGAATAAATCCGTCTCTTTCACTGCTGCTGACAAACTGCTATTGCATTCTGTTTCCAAGGCGTTCATAAGATAATCGTTTAGTGTTGAGTGTGGGGCAGATGGAGACGGCATATTCACTATTGCACAAAACAAATTGCTACCTTCGCTTCCAGCACCAACACATATCATTCCATAGCAGACTCTTATGTTAGCTTCATACATTCGATTCTTAGCAGTTCCTGTTTTGAATTGAATGTCAGTTTAACAGCTGTTACAAAACAAGTTCATATTACACACAACACCATGTCTGTCATTTCTGTCATACAATCTTAAAGATTTGTTGCAAGAGTTACCACATCCACACGAATTTCTAATAATAGAAAACCCAATTTCTAAATAAAATACCCTAAAACCACAATTCAATTCGTTTTTATTGGACTGAAACTCTACACCAGTTCTAAATTTCTTCTGTGAACTGCACGTCGTCCTAGCTTTACAATTATCTTCCCCTTAATTATGTTGACTCACTTGTAGAAACGGTATATTCACACGCAAATGGCAAGCTTTAGCCAGTTTATTAAACACTTTACCAATTTGCATTTTGAATGATAAATCATACAAAAAATGATTGTACAGATTCGTAATTTTTCACACTAACAGCAGAACTGAAATTTTTATGTTTCTGCACCACACACAATAACATCTGCCGAAAATAGCTAGCGGAAGGTCAAGGTAACACGACGTAAACGGGTCCACAGCGTTCTATACTCTTCCGATTCTTTTATGACAGCAGAAAATAACAAAATATCGTAAACAAGAATAGTGTCGCCTAGAAAAGTAGGCGTGGCGCTGTGCAGTGATTTAAACAATACTTTTTTTATCATTTGTGGTTCGAATTAATCTGAGACAGTATTTCTAACATGCTACAGAACTATCTGGTGGCAAACAAAATTTGTTATAATTTTTGACCAATTTTGCCTACGTCTCTACTTAATTGTCTTCAAAAAATACTTTGTTGCATTATTTTGTTGTGCCATTTGGCACTGTAATATCGTAGTCTTTGTAGTTCTACAAGCACCGACAATTTGAAGCTCAGCTTTCTCTGTTTAGTCACGGTATCCATAAGACAAAAGACAACGTAGCCAAGGTACGAGCAGCTTATCTTGACTTCCAGAAATTCCTCGATATAGGTCCGGACCAATAAAGAAAATCCATCTTTCTGAAGTGGAAGAGATATTTACCAAGATATTAACTCAAAAAGCCATGGAACAGTCAGTGTCGTATTCCACACACGAACTGAGCAAGAGTGCGCTTATAGCGTCCTAGGAATGCGATTTGATTGAGGAAGTTCTGGCACACGGAATTCTGAAGGTAGTTTTTAATTGGAACAAAAGATATATGCTATTGATCAATGAAACAGTTTTTAGCACATCGATGTTGTTCGTATGCACATAATTGACGTTATTGGCATTTGGCAGTGTTACATAGGAATAATTAGGAATATCATGAAGCTTCATGACAGAATAAAACTGTGTGCCGGACAGAGACTCGAACTCGGGACTTTTGCGTTTCAGGGGCTTGTGCAAAGGCTAAGTCATGTTTCTGAAATATCCTTTCTTCCAGGAGTGATAGTCCTGCAAGGTTCGCAATAGAGCTTCTGTGAAGTTTGGAAAGTAGGAGACCAGGTACTGGCGAAATTAAACCTGTGAGGGTTATTTAGTCTTTTTTGGGAAGCTCAGTCGGTCGAGCACTTGCCAGCAAAAGGCAAAGGTCGTGAGTTCGAGTGTTCAGATTTAATCTGCCAGGAAGTTCCACATCAGCGCACACTCCACTGCATAGTGAAAGTTCATTCTGGCAGGAATATCACCATGAACAAAAATAAATGTTTATTATTACAAAGTCTGTTCCTACAGACACTGACATGCATGCTTGTCTGAAGAAACAGACGTTGGTGATGATCTGCGGATATAGTAATATTACCAATTTTTGTCGCAATTGTGAATATTCTGACATCAGTTGTATTAGGCATGAAATTACACCTATCGGTGATACACGAAATTTGGCCAGACCGGGACTTCAGCTCGGTTTTTCCCCTTTTCGGGATGGTCACCTTATCCATCTCGCCTACCTGTGCATTCTGTCCGGATCGATCCAAACGTCTATATACCACAGTGTCTGTATGCTTTTTGCTCGCGCCTTTTCCTGGGTTCCTGCTAGAGGGTTAATGAGATAAACGTGTTCAGCCTTACTGCTATCTTTGTTTTTACATCTAGGCTGTAATACTTGTCATTTTGTCTGGCCCTTGAGTCTTACTTGCGTGTCTGAAGGAACAGACATTGGTGAAGATCTGCAGCTGTAGTAATATTACGAAATTTTGTCGTAACTGCGTATATTTTTTGTTGACAACTGCCCTTTGGCACATGCAGTTTGGATCGGTCCTGGAAGTGTGGACGCATAGCCGCATAGGGCGGCCGCTCAGGATGAGGTAAGGTCCGGGTGCGAGCCCCAGTCCGGTACATTTTGTGGCGGTACGTCACATAAATATTGACATTTTTATCAGTTGTAAACCGTAGTTAACGTATTTTATGAATATAATTAGTATAAAAGATACTGTTAATGTTCTTGAAACAACTGATATGCAGCGATAATTTAAGAGTGGCATCTTTATTTAATGTCTATGAAAATAAAAAAGGATCGAAAGAGACACGATTGTACGGCCGAGGAGGAAGGACGTACTTCATGGTACACACACTGTTTTGTTTCGCTATACGGAAGGCAGCCATTGAGCGGCTACACATATTTTATGTAAGTTATTCGTTATTCTACTAAAAGAAACTAGTGATTGTTAACACAAAATGAATTTCTTTGTAATAGTTGTCACCTCGAATGCTCGCAGTGGCTAACTATTTTTAATAAGCATTTTTTCAATAATTTGCGCTGCGGGAAGCTCAACTTCTGATGCAGCCTCTGGTTGGCCATTACGCGCCGAAGTATTAATTTTATTTTTATTTTTTTGAGTGTTAACCGTAACTGTAAATGCGAGAGATTTCGTTGTAAGAACCTTTCTAAATTACAACAGATAATTAATTTACGTTGAAGCTCATTTTTTTAAATTATGCAGATTCCATGAGTTCAGTAAATTTTATCTTGGCCGCTCCACGGCAACAATCGAAATTCTCTCGAGCCTTGCTTTGCAATCAATAAATAGAAATTAACAAAATTACATTCAAATCAGATAACGGCAACTATATTTTAGTCACCACGTACAAAATATAAAGTTGGTACATGAATAACAGTGGTCTTTCAAGAACCGGTCTCATGTTTAATTATGCACATAAGTAAAAGTGATAAGAAATGATAATATCCCTGAGAGAAAGAATCATGCACTAACAAAAGAAAAATTCATGCTGATAAATTAAAAATAAAAACATATAAAATATATATGTAATTGTTTTGTATATAACGTAAAAAATGACATCGACGAAACAAATTCTTATACAGCTGATGTCAAAAATGTGCGCAGTTGCAACAAACTTTCATGAAAAGTAATGTATTGTAGATAAAGAGAAGAAAAATCTCGATATAGTTTCAGTATAGGATTGACTGTTAGTCACAGGCAATGTATTTTACTATCTAGCACCCTTCGAGTAGTGAGGTTTACCCACCAACAATGTCGCTTGCGTCATAACAGTTCTAGTGCTTTTACAGTACTGCTCGCCGTTCTAGGTCACGATTAGACTACTAAAAACCGGCGCTCTGGGCGTACATTAATATCACCTTGCTTTCGAAATTTCCGTTCTAATATACTACAAGAGCCGACTGCGCTACGTATAAGCATAGCACCTGTTCCATGAAAAGTAATTTGGCCTCAAACAAGACATACGACAAGTGGCGATGGAGATACCTGAGCATCAAGAATACTTCGAAACGGTGCTCATGGAAATCTTTCGAGCACTCGATTATATGTGGCCGAAAGCTCTAATGACAAAATGCTTTAGCTCAGTATTTCAGGATCGCAAATGAGTTTCCTGAATTCCTAGTTGGAGCACGGATTCGTCCACTTATGGTTCAAATGGCTCTGAGCACTATGGGACTCAACTTCTGAGGTCATTAGTCCCCTATAACTTAGAACTAGTTTAACCTAACTAACCTAAGGACATCACAAACATCCATGCCCGAGGCAGGATTCGAACCTGCGACCGTAGCGGTCTTGCGGTTCCAGACTGCAGCGCCTTTAACCGCACGGCCACTTCGGCCGGCTTTCCACTTATGGGCGCTGGGTGAACTGTACTTAGAACACCAGTTTTTTTGCGGACTGAGAAAGTTATTTTCTTGGTCTTCTGCTGTAGCGGAATTGTTAATCTGTCCACAGAGTTCTCGGCATACAATGGTCATGAACTGCCATTTACCTGCAACATAAGTACCCAGCGTATGCATAGAGTTTTACAGACTGCCTATGACAACCTTGTATCGTGGATAGCCCGATGGAATAAAATCCATACAAGCGTCACGACCGAACGCGGAAGCCACATCAACTTATTACAACAGACACATAGCGATCTGTTCTGTGCAAGGGATAAATCCATCTATTTCTCAGTATAATCACCTAGTTTGTTCGAAATGGAAGACCGCTGCAGCAGAGGCAAAGTAACGTATGAAAGACGTAGCAAGGAGAAGATAAACAGTGGACTACCACAGCAGAGAAGCAACTCGTGACGCAAAAGTGTCTAGTGGTATCAAACACTGGTGAAAGGGAAGTCAACATACAAACAGGACCTCGCTCGCTGTAAGATTTTCGTTCTTAGGTGTGGAGTAGTAGTCTTCGGCTCACAGGTAACACGATCGATACGTCAACTGTCTGCAGCGGATGCTAAGTGGAGCTCTCAAATTCTGTCACGGATTGCCCGACACTGGAACTCCAACATGTGTCCTATACTCCTTGCCATCGGGAATCACTGGCATTATCGACAGGTGACGCCAAAGAGAAATCTGAAAAGCGTCAGATTAGAAAACACGCTACATTGGCGCCAGCTAATAACGCAACTAGTGCTCTTTAACTGTTGATGGTCTGAATGCATTAACTCCAGATCAGGTTGTTTTATGTGTTTCGGATCGACATCAGTGAAGACTAACAAGAGTAACGGCACTAGTATCAGCCATTGTGCACGTGTCAACGAACAGTATCTGGTGCTTAGACTTCACAGAACGACCAGAGCCAAGGAATCACGTGCGAAAATGTCGAAGAGTTTTACTTCGAGGAGAGAGTAACACTTAGAATCGTTGCCGTGACGTACACATTTACGCATAATATCTACGAATAATGCACAAGATATCCACAGTTCCCCCTGGCAGGAGCTGTGCATTGCCCTTGTTTCACTATTTATGCACCCAAGCCATAGGCTCTATTGTGACACGCAGTATCATTCGCGACAAACAGACTCACCATACGTCTGGTTAAACATAAGTAGATCACGTCTTTCGATGGCGATAAATGAGCAAAAGCAAGTATAAATTTCGTTACATTCGCTATTTTCGCTTTAGTTAATACAAAGTGTTATGTTCTATGTTCCAATACTAACAGTTCTTTAGCAAAATGACGAATCCTTCCTCTCCCCCACCCCACCCTACTATGAAAAAATAAATAAAAGAAACCGTGAATTCTGGAAATGAAAATAAATGATTGTTCCGGTATTTTAATGGCATTTGTACATTCGAATTTGATGTGGTTTGGAAGGTAATAACAATTTAAAAATTAAGCTGACAAATTAACTGAGTTTTTTGCGTTATGGACGTCGTGGTAAGCAAGGTACCGCCCACTAATTATAACCTAATAAGACACAAATGGATGTATGCTTCCCAGTATACGAGTAACTTTGACAGAGATGATACTAAAAGTGCTTTCGACACAGACCGTCAGTTCATTAACGTCGGGCATTTAAAAGCATTGCAGCCAACCTATTTTCTAATATCCGATAGTACGAAACATGAAACGGTGTTATGGCATTACTGGCCGCGAGACCCCGTCTAGGTTTGTTCGGCCGCCTGGTGCAAGCTAGCTTTTCTGTTTGACGCCACTTAGCCTATTATCGCTTCTTTGTGATAAGGATGAGATGAAACTGAAGTTACCTTGTTACAAACATATTATGGTGCCATGTGTAGTTGATCTGTGAGGTTTGACATCATTAGCAGTAATGCCTGACAATGATACTGAATGACGTTAAATGAATACCACACTTTACACCACGAAGTAAACGGGGTATTAACTGAGAGTGATAAGAAAAATCGTATCGGCATTATGGTAGTGTCTTTTATACACATTAATCAAGGAAACCTAACATTTTCGTGGCATATAAAACTCGTATTTAGTGTGTAGTCTAGAAGTCATTCAAATAATCATAGGCGGTTAAAAATTGTAAGCGTATACCAATGACAAGAACAGGTGGGCTGTGACGTCAAAGTGCATTGTAGTGTCGATGTATGTATACTAGTGCTACACCACATTAAGGTACATTAATTCAGTTGAATCTGGTAGTAAGATGTCATCCTTAGAAGAAGATAAGACTCAATATTTTATTGAATGTTGGTCTACCGAAAAGTCAGTACCAAATTTTCGACTGGTTACGAATCGTTTTTCAGTTGCGATACTTCTACAGCAAACAAGATCTTCACGTAGAGACAATGACAGTAGGTAATTGTTCGGGTCAAATCTTGACGTGAAACTATTCCTCCGCATTAGGCACTAGTTCGTGGTTCAATAAATATAAGTGGCAGTCAAATGAAACGAGACGGAGGCAGCAGAGACAGCAGTAAGTAAACTGTTTATTACTCGTACTTCAAAAGTAATCGCAAGAAATATAAATAAACTTTCCCTGTTGTGAGGATGGATTTTGAGTGACTACATGGAAAAATGTTTTAACCATGATCGTACTCAGGTGTTCACCTCTTCGTCTTCAACAAATCGACGGTCACGAATGTCTTTCATCAGGGCTACAAAAGTATGTGAAGAGATCGGGGCTGTATGGAGCAAGTGTAAGGGCTTCGCAGCGATACTTCTGCAGCTTACACGAAACAAGCGACATGTGGAGCCCTGAAAAAATACATTCATGGCTGTCTATTCGGCTGTCTCTTCGGATGAAGAGGTGCGCGCCTGCATACAATCACGGCCGCTAGGCAAGCGCAAACATTTTTCCAAGAAGGCTTTGATCATCTTGTCTCACAATGGAATATATGTATTAACATTTATGGTGATTACTTTTAAAATAATAAACGGTTTATTTCCTTTTTTCCATCCATCTCGTTTTCGTTTAATTGCACCTTATAGTAAATAATGCTGACTATTATTCCAGAGACGCGGTGTTAGTTTCCTGGAGACCCTTAAGACTTTTTCACCAGTGCCAATGCTCTTTGTATGTGCTGAACACCACGTGACTCTGTAGTCTTCTGCAAAATATTGGGTTATCAGATACTTGTTTTAGAGGAAATGAGATACTTGGGGTAGACAGGCTACTGCCAAAGCACTTTAATGTTCAAATCAAACTTTGGGTTGATGAGTACATTCCCAAACATAAACACCGCTCAAATATTAGGTTTTAGGTATGTTCCGACCTCTGCATGGGAGGCATTATGAGGAGCGATCTATGAGCCCGGGAACGTGATTAACTTGTCGCGGATCCACGCAGCTGTTCTTGTCAGTAGGCGAATATTAATGATATCGCTGCTTCTTCATTCAGCACGTACTCAACTTAGTTTACAAGTAAATCCAGTTACAGAGACCATTGTATCATAAAATATCTGAGCAGGTACCGCGAATCGAACCCTGTTTCCTCCGTACTGACGGCAGCAACGCTAACAATTCACCTACGGAGGATGTCATGATTTTATTTCCTACAGTACACTCTTCTAATCTTTTACTAACAAGGCTTCTAAGGAATTATTGATATAAATGTCAAAAGAACGTGTTAAGGAGTCGCCGAAATGATTTAAAGTTATACATGTTGAGAATACCCATTCTGGTAGTTACTCGTTATTCATGTGTAAACTATAGAGCTTATACTATCTAACTGGCCTCGAAACATGCACAAAGACATAATAATGGTAATGAATATCCATTTTTACGCAAACATGGAAAATATAGAAATCGCAACTTGCGGAAAGCAGTGAGAACCATAGTAAAAAAATAAGCTTGCGGGTCTGGGATTGAGATAATTCTGAGTTATTTTCAGACTTCAGTTTTAAACCATCTGTCATACTTAAATGTTAAACTTTTTAACGGAACTTCTGGTGCAACACAGCAGTTACGCCAACAAGGCAGCAAAATTGCCCATAAAAATCGCCTATAAATGTTATTTATACGATTCTCTGCCCACGAATATGGTGTTTCTCAGCCGCAGTGGAAGCCGCACGAAAAGACTCCAATATCTGGCTCCCACCAGTAGCTCAGGTGTTTGATACAAAAGTTAGAAAAAAACTATTTATATGATACAGTAAACTGCCACTTTGCTATTGACTTAGAGCTCAGTCCTTTGTTGTTGAGAGAACAACGTATTTTTAGTCTTTAACTACAAACTCGACTAATCAAAACGTTGGTTATGTTTTATTATTTTGTTGGACATATTTTATATCTGCTGACTACCCGTCGTTGCCTGGGAATGCATTTATTTCAATTCTATTACTTAATCTCCTCCTTCCCCCTCTCTCTGTCCATCTCCGCTGCCATCCTCTCCCTGCCTGTCACCTTCCCTATTCTCTATTGATATCTTCCTCCCTATCTCTCTTTGTCCAATATTCTCCTCTTTCCTTCCCCTATTTCGTACACTCCGCCTCTTCCCTTTTCTTGTCCAACTCTCCCTTTCTTTGAGACGTACAATGACGTAATTGTGTAGGTGCATTCAGCGGAATATGCGATTATTCTCTGCCAAATGTGGTGCGAACAGCGTTTGTATCAAAGAAGTAACAAATGCAAACATCGAGCGCGACGCGGCAGTCTCTCGCGTACCTCAGTGCTCATGACGTAATATTTCCTGAACTGTGTGTGGCACAATGTTGTAATTTTGCACCTATATTAAGTGCTACATGTGAACACTGTCTGCAAAACGTGTCGTGAATACTGTAGTGCTACAACGATGAAAATTAATATTACGACGATGTCAAACCTTATTTTCATGATTGAAAGAAGTATTCATGATATTAAAAATGTAATTATAATTTTATTATTTTCACTTTTGTGCTCAGTGTATCAAAGACTTGCTAGTGCACGGAATAAATTAGCATTGTTTGTACTACGAAACTATATATGATTGTTAAGGGTTAAGCATGTAATAATTCGATGTAAGACATTTTGTTGAGTCTGAATTTTGTTCTCGTACTGGTCGGTAGAGAAGGAAAAGTTCTTTAATCGATGTGAAGGTATAAAGGCTGTAAAAAGGAGAGAGAGAGAAGGTAAATACAAGTTATTCAAAACAAATATCTCTAAAGTGTAACGTCTTGTGATTTCCTATAACTAAAAATTGCAAGGCCTAAACTGAACCTGTCCTGAATAACAGCGAAGAACATTTATGTTATCATATATTTTCTTCGTTTGATCACGGTTGTGATTCGCATGTTTCTGTTTGTTACGCGACGTGTTGTGAATATTTTCATTATACGCGCAAAAGTGCACACAGCTTTAATCGAACCTGCGTCTTTCGGAAACGATAACTTTTAATCAGTACAATTACGCGAATACCGTCTAAATCGCAACCGCGATCGCAAAAGTGTTTCCTGGACCAAATAATTCTTATAAAATGTGTATTCTCCAAAGCGAGCAGCATTGCACTATCGCTGACTCGCAACAATCGAAAGAGTAAAAACAGTGCTTAAATAAAATTGCCACCTTTCAATAATTATTATTATCCCATTACATAAATAAATAGCAATTCAGTGGCTATCCAATCAACAAACAGAGAGGGCAATTCAATACAGTTAGTTGAAATGGAGTAATAAATTTAAACGTTACGTTTGATGGGAAATTGCACACAGAAAACGTAGTAAGCGATAAGCGTTTTTCATCATTCTGTGGGGGTTGTACGAGAGGAAAAGTTCCTTAAAGATTTAAAATAAGGTGTAAAGTTTGTTACAAGTCACTAAGTGCCCTCATTCTCAAATGCTGGATGAATAAGATCTGGATATTTGTGTGTCGTGGCCTAAACTTCTTTTTCAACCCCACCCTTACAGCATTGATAACTAGATGGCTCTTATCTCTGCAACGATTGTTTCAGAACAGTAAGTGATACGTGTTCCAAGTTTGGTTTTGGAGTAGATGTCGAACAAGCAAAGATACATTTTGAAATATATACGAATATCATCTTTCCGTGCTCAAATTTTGATGAAATGTAGGCGATATGGTGGCCCTAGCTACACTGAAGTTACCAGTGAAAACCCCTTAAAATCCGCCAAACTATTTTGAACATTAGCATTCTCAGACCAACGGATCAGAAGATATAAGTAAACTTTACGTCACAATATATATTATTTTCGTGATGCGATTTTGATGAACTAAAAGCCTGTATGGTGCCCAAACAATGCTCAAGTTACCTGCGAGAAACTCGTGAAAATTCGCGTAGTAATTTTTCGAAAATTAACGTGTTCAATGACAGATAGAGATGATGGTCTTAGAGATTTTTTATTGCTAGAGTTTGCGTATAGGTTAAACGTCAGAGCACATGTTAATAGCACTCAAATATTTCGCAACATGGACCTTCTGCTTCTGAAATATAAAGTTTGTCACCGAAAAGGTAAGGCAACTACCTAACTGAATGTGGTTAAATGACATATGCAGACATAGGAGTTACCCGGAAGCTTCTAGGTGAAAATTAAAATACGTCGATAAATGTAAAATTTTTAATCAGTTACATGTTGTATAAATGATCTGAACCATTATTTTAAGGGAATGATGTGGGATGAGTCAGTCATAGGAAATGTACACAAGATTACTGTTAACATTATTGAAAAAATGGCTCTAAGCACTATGTGACTTAACATCTGAGGTCATCAGTCCCCAAGATTTAGAACTACTTAAACCTAACTAACCTAAGGACATCAAACACATCCATGCCCGAGGCATGATTCGAACCTGCGACCGTAGCAGCAGCGCGGTCCCAGACTGAAGCTCCTAGAACCATTCGGCCACTGCGGCCGACCCATTATTCAACACTGTGTTGTAGTTGTGGACATCACTATTTTTCTCAAATTGTGATGGATTAATTATGACTAATTTCACTAACGAGTATATGTAATACGATAGTGCAGTTGAGGAGGCACCTACTACTGAAGGCCATATATTATTTTTACTCCCCTCTTTTTTACAATCAACATTTTATTCGTATGTGATGTTACCCCAGAAAATTATTCCATAAAACTTTATTGGGTATAAATATGTATCAGAAGACTGATTCGTTTATTTCTAAGACAAACAATTATACGAGGAGCGAATCCACCTGAAGTTTATTGTAACAGAATCTCAGTAACATACTTCTTCCAGTTCAAACATTCTACATTATTTACTGACTCCTGTTCACATGCTACATCAGTTGTTGACATGACTCCATTTGTTTTACAGAACTGAATATAGTGTGCTTTTCAACACTTAGGAAATGTCAGTTTACATAGAACCAACTAACAGTTCATTGAATAACAGCAATATCAATCCATTCTGGTGCTTTCTCTCTAATAGGATTTATTGTAACACTAGAATTGCCTGCTTGTCGAATGTTAAGTGGAAATTCCCTCACTCGCATATAAGGAATAGGAATGCACCACAAACTTAACTGTATGGAACTTTCATTCTCCACAGTCACTAAAATTTTCTACACTTCCAACACTGGACTAATCAACCCGGCCTTTTGCATTCTGTTTAAAAGTGTGATTCAATCCAGTTGTGAGTAAAACCATCAGTCCCATAAAAGTTAAGTTTCTCAGAGAGACTAAGACGATCTATACAATGAAATGCCTTGGAAAGATCACAAAAATATCAACTTGCGAAATTTTAATATTTAAGGACTGTAATATTTAGTGAGTATATATACAAATATGATTCTCAATCGAACAACCACTCTGAGATCTAAGCTGTGATACGCTAACTAAATTGTTGCTACTTAAATTTGAAACTACTCTTGAGTCCACTACTTTTCCAAACATTTTGGAAAAAGATATCATGTACAACATTTATTTAAGTCTTTCCTGTCACCTTTCTTATAAAGAGGTTTGACAATTGCTGGTTTTAATCATGTGAAATTGGTTGTGCCAATAATTTATTGTGTATATCACTAAGGGTATTAGTTCTAGTTGCTTAAAGTTTTGTTAAATGACATTTCACCACACGTCCTTGTTTCTTCAACTGAACCATTTAATCCTACTTTTGGTACTTCATTTTGACAGTGATTTTTAAAAATATTTGCAACTTCTGCATTATCAAATGTGATCATTTAGATTAATTGTCTGGTTTCTCATACACTAATTGTCCTCCGAGTTGTTTAACAATATCCAATATACAGTTTTAAGATTATTGCCCATATTATTAATTTCTGGATATTTTGATTTAGTCTGGCCTTTGCATGAAATTCCCTCCTGCTCTTACATGAGCTTTTAATTCCTATAGTTACCCATGGCCTCTTTGTTTCTTTTTTCTATAGACATTTGTGATTGCTTATTAGGATAGCTATTTTCATACACTGGCACATATATTCTATGAAATAAACAGATTTTCACTTTAGTATGTATTTCTATATGTACTTCCTACCATAAAAATTCATTTAATTTATTGTTAAAACACTGTAGCCTGTTCTTGTTAATAAGTCTCACTGTTCAGTATGAACCTGCATCTGAGGTTCAAGTGCTATATTTCTTACTGTCATTAAGTGATCATCATGGTCAGAAAACCATTAATAATTGGGTATGTGTTATTTGTTTCAGTCTCAGTATTGTCTGTAAAAATATTACTTGTCAGCTACTGGTAACTTACTGCACATAAGTTTAAGAATTAACTACTGACTGCTAAATGAGGTTGAACTAGTCATATAAGTTGATTCTCCCTGTGATAATCCTTTGAGAAATTATACCAAGTCTCCACAAACTGCCAATAGTTCCTTGTTGTCTAACAGGTATCTCAGTAATGTATCTAGGTTTCGCATAAAATATAGATTGTTACAATTACAAGAGAAGGATTCTATAGTAACAACCCACAACCATATAATTCTAGGATCTTACCTACAAAAAAACTGCTTGTATCAATACTTTTGACTTCGTGTCCTGCTTTTACACATAAACCGACTCCTTCGTTTTCTGTATTAATTCCAGACGGAAAAGACGCTATTCTATCTATTACTTGAGAATTTTTCATACTTGCTAGACATACTTTTTGTTCCAGCCTCATAGTGTTGCGAAAAAACAAAATAATTTTACTTTTCTGGAAACTGTTGCATGTATTATGGGCTTGTGCTGTTCCATTTCCTTTCGAGACTTTCTGTCTATAATGTCACTCCCAACTAAATAATGTGCTCCTGTGACTCCAGTTATCACAGAGATTGCTCTGTGTGTGCTTGCCCCTCCTTACACTTTCTGCAAAATAGCTGTTGTGTACTTATCCCCCCCCACCCCTCTCACCCTCTTCATTCCCTCTATTCAGGTGAATGCCGAGATTTGTATGTACCCATTTGCAGCAACAGTCATAGCATATAGCAGAGATGTAAGATTTTGTTTCAATCAAAAGCAATGCTTTCAGATTCTCGTTTAAGTGGCTGACAGCTGGTTAATCCAGGGCTGGTCACTGCGCTACAAAATCTCCACAGAGCGCATGCAGGTGTGTGCTGCTGCTACTCCTGTTACCTTCAGGTCAGCTTGTATATTGTAACTTGCTAGCCAGGCTGTTTCCTGCTCCTCCTGCCGTAAGTATCTGAACTTGTTCGTCAAAATCCCTAGTTTCTCTATCACCTGACTAAGCTTGGCACTAGGTGTGACGACACCATTTTAAACCAGCTTTTCATGTAGCATTTGCTTCACGCCCCTTCCGTGACTGCTATCTGCCAACAGCATACATTCCTTTCTACTTGACTTTTCTACCGACCTAGCCTTAGAGTCGTTCCTACATATCCACAGCAGTCTCCTTTTCCTAAAAAACTGGTTAAGCTCTTCTCCTGCTTCAGGTGGCAAGTCGAACTGATTGCTAACAAGAAATTTAAATGTGATTCCTGAGGTTTTCTAGATTTACTTATTACTTGTCACCTTTACCCAGCTCCCATTGAATCTTTCCTCCTTCACCTAGGTAACTCAACACATGCAATTTCTAGTTGTGCCCAGAGGGCAAAAATCCCTTACTCTTCCACGATTCTCTCGTCTCGACTGCATGATGTGCAGGTCCATGGAAGAGCCTCGTCCGATACTTTACTTATCTCTCCAGTACAGTCACCCCAATGGAAACCCGACTCACAGTCCTGACAAGCTTTTCCCATACTTACTAACCTACAGTTACATCCATGTTTACCACATATGACGCTACTTTAAAGTAAACCTAGATTACATCGGGAAGACCGTAGTGACTAGAGTTAAGAAATGTGGTTTCCGTTTCGTATAAAGTTAGTAGAAGAGCAAAGTAATGTATTCCGCAGCTTATATGAATTGTTCAAACAAATGAAAGAGACAATACAAGTAATGCGTTTGGAGTGAAAATTACAGCACAACTTTCAAATAATGCGTACTATAAAAATTGGATTACCTAAATAATACAAAATAGAGATTGGTAAGAGTTTAATGTTAGACACAAATTTTCGGAAAGATAGTACATCGCTGGCATATCTCATTATACTTTCAGAATGTAACACATGTTATTCTCAAGGTCTGGATTGGAAAATGCTTAATTTCCTTCATTTCTCAAATTCAAGACTTAGCAAATGATATGAAGCACATATAAGCAGAAACAAAGAGAACATTCCTGGACAAAGGAAAACAGCTAGTATCAAACATAGGCCTCTGAGAGTGTGAATTTGGAGCACAGTATTGTATGGTTGTGAGTCATGGACTGTGGTATAATGGGAAAGAAGAGAATGAAAGCTTTTTCGACATGTTGCTTCAGAAGGAAATGGAAAATGTGGTGGACGAATAAGGTACGGTATGAAGACGTTCCATAAGAAACTGGGGAAAAAGGGTAACATGGAAATCACTAACAAGAACAAGGGACAGGATGACAGGATATGCGTTAAGACGTCTGGGAATAATTTCCATTGTATTAGTGGAAGCTGTAGAAGGTAAAACTGTAGAGGATGACAGAAACTGGAATACATCCAACAATTAACTGAGGATGTAGGATACAAGAGCTACTTTGAGATGAAACGTTTGGTGCAGCAAAGGAATTCGTGGCGATCTGCATGAGTATCATGAGTGATTAGTGCAGAAACCCTTGACTATGTCCTGTATTTGTGGAGATATGCTGACTCAGATTTTCAGATAGACATAAACCGTTACAAAGAAGCAGGGCTCACAATAATGCCGGCTTAAATGATATCTCCGTGGTGTTGGAATTCACTGAAATGCATATAGTGATTCTTGAGAAGATATGAATAAATACTGTGTTTAATATTTTACCTATCTTCAGCAAGTGTAAGTGTGCTACTGGAAGAAAGAATTCAGCAACCAGTTGCACAAAGATTTTATTTCTATACCAATTCCAAGTACCTAGCGCCCTTTTCTAGAAAATAATAACTACGGCACTATTAGAGAGCGTAAAAAGAATGCAGGCACATGTAGCATATTACTGGAATGACATGGGACATACTTCATGTACAAATATGGTGTAAGGAAACGAAGCAACAAGTCGCAGACATCACGCAAGAACTGGAGCCAATCGGCCAGCAATTATTGATTGGTTTCCTGGCACGTGAACTATGATCCATATGACTACAGTAACATGCTGCTGACGTTCGCTAACAATGCCATAACCCTAACATTATGAAGAAGGGCACCAGGTGCCTGAAACAGGTAAAGGAATAAAATTTCCTTTGTACTACTGGTTATTGTTCTGTCAGCAAAATAAGTTACGTGAAGTTAGCCTGCAATAAACGACAACCTTAAGAGATTGTAAGTTTGCACTTTTATTATCTTTTAATTGTGTTACATTGTAATAAGGTGACGAGTGCATAATGTGTGACTGTGTAAATAACTACATGTGAAGCACTTCTAATGCCTCAATATAATTTGTCACATACTGCTGACAGTTTTTATTTTCTGTTTTTGGCTCTGATGATGCATAGGGTGTGCCGTATATAAGATAACACTGAGGTTATGTTGCTCAGAATCCCATGTCTGTCACATGAATACTCAATCTATTGGTTCCGGAGGGCCACACCCAACACACAATGGGACCACGACTAAGAGGACAGATGTGTTTTTCGTTTGGCCATACAGAGTGGCATAGATACGTCACGTTCCTTGAATCAGGAAATGAGCTTGATTGCAGTAAGTCAGCACCCCCGTCTGCTTCACCTACTGTGTTCAGAATGGTCGTCGTGGATTAGTGGACATTTCGGTAGACGCAGTAACAGAAGAATCAACTGTAAGACATGTTTATTCAGTAACTTCACGATCCAGACGGCGCCTTCTTTTCCCTGATAGGTTCTGTGGACAGACCCTCACATCAGCCTGCTGCTGTAGTCCTCTGATAGGGCCTCTGAGCGGATGCAGGAGTGTTATGACCCTTCCATGGGTCTTTTCGGCTTCCCACACCCCGTTGTGGAGTTGTCAGATGCCGTGATGCCTGACACCAATGCCCCACCAGGCACTGCATGTTGCCGTGTTGTCGGCTGTTGTGATGACCAACACTACTGCCCTTCAGGTAACTGTGTTGTCCTGATGTCTTTCTGATCGCTAATGCTGACCTGTCCTTCAGCAAGTTGATGGTGGGTAGGATACTGCGACAAATGGTTCAAATGGCTCTGAGCACTATGGGACTCAACTTCTGAGGTCAGTAGTCCCCTAGAACTTAGAACTAGTTAAACCTAACTAACCTAAGGACATCACACACATCCATGCCCGAGGCAGGATTGGAACCTGCGACCGTAGCGGTCTCGCGGTTCCAGACTGCAGCGCCTAGAACCGCACGGCCACTTCGGCCGGCTATACTGCGACATTAGAGCAACTTGTGTCCCAGCTCCGCATTATGGTGACAACGTCCCAAGTGTCTCATCAGCAGCAGTTGGCATTCTAGTCTCTAAGATGGCTCCTGGCAGCTCACAAAGATCACAAACTGTTATCTAACAGCAATCAAAGAATCGATTGTTATCGATTCTACTTATTGGGTTAGTACTGGCCTGTCGGCTGGCATATTTAGTATCATTGGGGAAGGAGCTTGGCTATTTGACATCATTGGTAACGACCGAAGCGTCCTCATTCATTCCTAGCCGTTATCAATCACTTCCAATGATACATCTGCTTAATAATTTGTTTTGGTACGGTGGCCCTTTTCACAAACCCACAGTGAGTGAAGTTGCAAGGATAATTGTGCTTCTTGCATAACGTTGTGGAGATGCACAGAGGCTCACCTACCTCTATCTCTGTCGCACATTTCCTACTGAATTGCTCACAGTCACAGCTTGCAATTTCTACCGGACTGCTCACCAATGGTAATCGCTTACGACACACGCTGCCGCTGTTGACACACTGGCCCCTTTGTAGGCGCAATGCTCAGCTGGTGAACGTAACAGTTTTGTCTTACCTAACTGTTGTGCAACACAGAGGACAGCCAGACGACATGTGGAGCAGCACAGACCATCAGAATGGCGATGCTGTTGCTGTTTTCATTGAACTGCCAGGAGGAGGAGGCTTGCCATATCTAGTTTGCCAATTAGTAGACAGAAGTTTTTTTTTGTATCTTCTGAAAAGCCACGGTTTTTCGTACAGCATCATGATTTTGGTACCCTATGTGGAGTATCTAATGAGAGGGAATGTTTCTAGGGTCGTCCGTGTCATACAGGCCAGAGGCTGGTGTGATAGTATTGTTGATTGGTACTTAAAATAAGTAAATAAATTAGTGAAATCAAAGTGAAGTAGAAATTAGAAAATATATGAAAAATTTACTGTAGTTTAGAAGAATTACACACTGGCAAACAGCGGGCAGAGCAGCAGAGCAGAAGAGACAATGACTGTGAAGTCAGCAAGTTCAGAAGCCATCGTCCTCCCCACATAAGCGGACGCTGTCGATTCAGCTGTCAGGGCATCGCCCGACCGGCTCACGTGTTTCTCAGTCGTCACATATGATCAAAGGCCCTCGCCTACATTCCAAGAGCCAATGACCGACATTAAGAAGATTCTTCGAGAAGCTTTTCAACGTGACAGAAGAGGCAATGACCGTGAAGTCGTTCACCTCCAGTAAACTGGAGTGAATAAATACGTGAGACGCAGTGGGCCCAACCATTGCATGTGTTTCATTTGTTAACTGAAAAAAGTTATTTTGGCAGAAATACACTTACAGGTGAAGGTCGTGACGAAAAGGGGTGACGTAGAAGCATAGCTCAGGAATGCCTCTAGCAGTTTCAGTCAAATTTGGTACATGCATGACTCTTCATTTGCATAAAAATACTGTGGGAGTAAGATATTCCAACGATGGAACAGTAGTGGAGAGGGGGATGGGAATGGATGAGATGTAAAAATATTCAGAAATAACCTACTGGCATTTATTTCCTGTATTTTGCTGAAAATGGAAGACTTTAAAGGTTGAAGTGCAATCCATCTCCCATCTGTATTGTGCATTGTTCCAACCAGCAGGTACAGTCTCCTTAAATTTTCGTTTCCCAGAATTCGCTAATCACACAACTTTTTTCTAAACATATAGTTTCTTTTTTCATCTGCCAGTATCATTATTGTTATTATGATTATCATTCGTAGTAGTAGTATTATCATTATTTAGTGACAGCAGAAGCACCAATAGTAGTACAAATACAGGGCGACCCAAAAGTCAGTGAACATTTGAAAATTCCGTATTTTACGGAATAATATAGACAGAGAGGTAAAAATTGATACTCGTGCTTGAGATGACTTGGGTTTTATGGAAACCCCAAATTGCCCAACAGATGGGGATTGAAATGATATAAAAACTATAGCTAACACAACAATTGATTTTTTGAAAAGACGATGTTCTTTATAACACATGCTAACCATGTTGGTCTTTATTCATCAACAATACCTGTAGCAGAGGGTCATCCTTGTGAACAGCACTATACAGCGTACCAGTAGGTATGATAAGAAACTTTCGTTGGATGTCGTCTTTTAGCATTTCTTAACAGGTCGGACGATCGCAGTAGGTCTGCGACTTCAGGAATCCTAAAACCAATAATCACATAGACTGAGGTCTGGGTACTTGGAGGACCAAATATGACGGAAGTAGTGATGCATCACGCGATTCTCACCAAATGATGTGCGCAAGGGATCTTTCACACTTGTAGCAATATGAGGTGGAGCGCTATAGCGCATAGAAGTCGTGCCTTACAGCAGGTGTTTATGCCGGGCTAGGAACGATGTGATTGTGTAACACATCGACGTAGGACACATGTGTCAAATCGAGCGGCATTACTGACGTGTAGCTGTCCAGCGCCATCTTTTGGCCAGCTTTTTCCCTCGATTTCAGTTTGAATAAAACCTCATGTCATTTCAGATATGTGTGTCATTTTTTACATCTCTACGTCTATTAATCCGTGCATTAGCACATTATACAGTGTTAATGGAAATATGGATCACCTTATACTGGCAACATTAACTTTATTAGTTCACAGTCAGTATCATTTACTCACATTGTCGCTAAAATAGTTACGTTTTCATACTATAGGTCATATAAAAGCCGGCCGCGGTGGCCGAGCGGTTCCAGGCACGTCAGTCCGGAACCACGCGACTGCTACGGTCGCAGGTTCGAATCCTGCCTCGGGCATGGATGTGTGTGATGTCCTTAGGTTAGTTAGGTTTAAGTAGTTCTAAGTTCTGGGGGACTGATGACCTCAGATGTTAAGTCCCATAGTGCTCAGAGCCATTTTTTTTTGTCATATAAAAACGGTTAATTCTTAGGTAACCGATCTCCTTCTCACATTTTCTGACCCAGCCTCTTCCCTGTCTATCATTCCCCCCACATCCATTTTCCTAACAGCTATTCGTGTGACCAGTCTCCCTTCTACTCCACTCCGTCTTACGTATCAACAGCCACTCCTACCCTATTGCTGCTATGCATGAGTCCTCCATCCTCATGTCACAACATTCCTATCCTCTTTACCACCAACAGTTTCTGCTTGAACCATTAACTCCGTATTCCATGGCACGTCCATCCCGTTTCTAGTGACAGGAAAGTGCTTTTTTAACTATCAGTTTTTGAGCAACATGTTTTAAATGTGAGATTATTGGGTGTCATTTTTCCTTTTATTATTACTGTTTAACCACCAGTGCAAGATGTCGTGTGTAGTAAAACTAAGAATTTACGTCCTAGTTTTTAGCTTTAAAAAGTTTTGCAATTCAATGTAAACATCTCTGTTGTCTATTTCTTGTTTTTTCGCGTCGTTCAGTTTTCTTTTATCAACTGGCTGAAGAGCAGGTTGCCTGTATGGCTGACTGTGCACCCTCTCCCCCCCCCCTCCCCACCCAAATTGGTGGGGGTAGATGACATAACAACAAGAAACGGTAACTAGTTCGATGAAAGAGAGGGCCTCATGGCATTAATCATATCAGGTTAAATAAATAAACAAAAGAAGATCACGAGAGCTAGCACCGAAGCGAGCCACTAATGTCGGCGTGTTTCAGGAGTCAAAGGTCATACCACAAGGCTGAAGATGCATCCGGGGTTGAAGTCACGAGCAAAATGCTAGTAAATAAACAAATAAATAATTGATTGGCGACTCCATGGAGTGCTGTGTGCACAACGACGATATATGTTAAATTACAAGGAAGGTCAGCGTTGGCCGCAATATTGATTGTGATCGCTTCTCAGTTTTGGTTATTGATAATTTGATACCAGTGTCTAAGTTTAATATGTACAGCACTAAATATGATCACTATTGTAGTGTGCGAACTGTAAGATCTTCGGTACACACACCATCAGATTAGTTGACTTGTTGCTCTAACGAAGTAGGCGAGTGTCAGCAATATGTCTCGTGGTCTTATCGTGGCGTGTTTATCTTCTGCCGTTAGGTCAGACGATAGAAATGCCACTTGCACGCTTAGAGTATCAGATTGACGGTGGCCAACTTTAAACAGAACTTGGTTAATTTTCACACACATTTATTAAAATAATAAAGATCATAGACATTACGTAACTTGATTCTGGATGCTGCTTACAATTGACAATCTGAAGTTCCTTTGGTCTTGGTACGTTAATCTTATTCTCACGTATCTCTGATAGTGTCTATACATTTCTCTTCATGGCTATGTACAGGAATATGATAATCTTAGTAGGCGCAGACTGAAACTTGACTACAGACTAACGCAGACTAATGCAGACAAATGCAGACTGACTGATCGGAGGTCAGTACACTCATTATAATACCTCGAGCGTTCAGATATCACTGCGCGAGTGTGATCCGCGAGGATAAAAGGTCTTACGTTAGCAGCAATCTCATTGGCTGCGTTACATATTAATACACGGATCGGCGGAAGCAGAATTTGGTCCGTCTCTAAGACAGCGCCATCTCGTAGTGTGGAGACAGACGAGCGCTGCGCCTGCGCTGTTGTGCTTAGCGGGGCGCGCTCTAGTGGGAAAGTTGTGTACGTGCTGACTACGCGGGACTATGTACACAACAACTATGTGATCTAAAATCGATTCTGCTATCAATAAAACATCAATATTACGGCCAACGCTGACCTTATTTTAATTTAAATAAATAATTATTGCCGGAAAGGCCAGTTTCCCCACGACGACCGTTGCCGGCACTTCAACAGACAGACATTATGAGCGGTGCGAGACAGTGAACGAGAGTGCTGCTGCCTCTGGCGGGTGGAGAATACGGCCCAGAGCTGACTGTGAGACGCATTACAGATATTACCGGGCGCGGCCGGCAGCCGCATTTCGATTCCCAGGGAGCGGCTGCGACTGGCCGCCGCAGCGAGGCGAGGCACAAGCAAGGCGGTGACAGGCCGCGCAACTTGGCCACCCGAGCAGGCCGGTCGCAGCGCGCGTCCCTCGAGTACTGTCCACGCCGCCGCCTCTTCCTGCGCCGCTGTCCTCGAGAACGTGCCGAGTAATTACTCCCCGCCGTACCGCAGACGCCACCAACAGAGCCAAATGGAGACCGCTCTCTGGCTTGTTGCGTCCCGCGGAACCGTTACGTATCTCCTGTTACTGCTTCTCCTGTTCTGTCGCTCAGAGGTCAGTAGAAGTAGTGGAGGACTGTACGTGAAAGTTGTTAGTATGGACTACTCTCTGCAAATTTATCTTCGAGACAAACATCTGGTCATGAAGTATGGCTTTGTGGAGCTTCCTTTCTCTGATAAATGTAGAGAACGAAGGACGAATGGAAATCAAAATTTAAGAAATGATTGTCGACTTGTTTTGTTTTAGGTATCAATCTTCTGACTGGTTTGATGCCGCTCGCCACGAATTCCTGTCCTGTGCCAGCTTTCCCATCTCAGGGTAGCACTTACACCTTATGCCCTCAATTATTTGCTTAATGTATTCCAGCTTCTATCTTCCTCTAAGATTTTTACCCTCTACAATCCTTTCTAGAATCATGGAAGTCATTCTCTGGTGTCTAAGGGGAGTAACAACTCCGCAAAAAAGTAAAATATCATATTTTCTGTTATTAAGCTTTTAAAATAATTTGAGATATTCTGCTTTAAGTGGCACAAAATTTGTTAAGAAATTCTAATTTGAAGTGTTTTTATTTCATTTTTCAAAATTCTATGTGCGCTCAGGAAAGTTATTCAACTTCTGATGTGTTCATATTTAAATCTTCGCATTTCCGAAAACATTAGGTATAGAAGGCTGTGGATTTCACTTCTCTGTAGTAGAATCTCTTTATCTTTCCGTTGGCATCTTCGTCTTGGAAATTAGTGAAGGTCAGTTTTTGATCTGTGAGTTTGTGTTTTGAGACTAGAGTTTGTCCCTCGTTCGGAGTTTGTTACCTGTCTTCTTTTTGCTTTTATTGCTGACTGCCATAGTTCATACGATGCTTAGCAGTGCAGCATTATTTAAAATACAACCTTTGTGTAAGTGATTTTGCTTCAGCATCTGTCGATGACAGTGAAAGTTCTGACGTTTGTGCAGCTGAGACGTGAGAAGGAGACACATCCACTACTGCATCAAAAAAGAAGTCATCAAGTATGTATGTGAAGTTACAGATGAACAATATGTTTTAGTCGGCTCACCTATTTTTATTGAGTTTATGAAGAATTATTTGTGTTGTAGTCTTTGTGGTGGTCCACGTGACGTGAAAATAACAAAATCTATAGAATTTTTCTGCAAAACAGCTATAGTTTCTGCCGCCAATTGTAACAATAAGACCTGTTTTTGGAGCTCTAAAAATGCAGTAGCAGTTTGTTTGAGAGTAATATCAGGCCGCTGTGTGCAATGCTGCTCAAACGCTTTGTGCCATAATGAATCTTCCATCGCCACCTGGTAAAATAGACAATTACACTGAAGTGATAGGAGACTTTGTTCAGTCTTTAGCAGATTCATTTACGAAAGCTGCTGACAGTGAGGATTTTGATGGAACCAGGGAGAAAAGGGGCCACACATCGAAAAATGCTGTTTCTAGCGTGGACGGTGGCAAAGTTTTGTGTTAGACCGTGCTCACTAAGCATTATTACCATTGTGCATCTGTTAAGGAAGACGAAACTCAAATCTGTAACAAGAATTATGAAGGTGCAAGTGGAGAGATGGAGGCTACTGCTGCTGCGAAAATTTTTAACACGGCAGAAAGAGAACGGGGAGTATTTTACACCAAATTACTTGGCCAAGGGACTCCAAGTCTTACAAAAGTGTGACAGAGTCCATGCCATACGTCAGTAAGACAATTACTAGAATGCGTTAGTCACGTTCAAAAACGAATGGGCACCTGTCTAAGGAAACTGAAGTAGAATCGAAAGAACAAGATTTTGTTAGATGGTAAAACCATTAGAGGTAGTTTGTCAGATAAAATTGTCAATTGTCTTCAAAAGTGTTATGGTATGGCACTACGAAATAATGCAATTAATTTGCAAAAAATTAGACAAGTTGTATGGGCAAGATATTTACATCAATCGTTGGCTGCTAATAACCCTCTACATTTTGCTTCTCTGGACAGTCCTTAGTCATGTTGTAAATACGAAATAGCTCAAGCTATTGGACATCCTTATCACCACAAAACTTATATCCCAGTCGCTGTTGTGGAAGCAATTAAACCGAAATATAGAGACTTGGGTTATCCTGGGCTTGTCTTCATCGTTGTACCCATGATCATAACGAGTCAGTCAACAATCGCATATGGACTTTTGTACTTAAGAGTATATTTGTTGGGATAAAAACTTTGAAATGAGGAGTCAGTGAATCTGTTATTTGATTCAGTGATGGTCATGTGAGTAGGTTAAAGGTCATGGAAAGGCTTGGCCTTTTTCCTGGTGTTAACACCTTCAGAGGTCTGCAACTTCTGGACAAAGTGCGAGTAAGCAAGGCTCAGTATATAGTTGAAGCTTCCGGACTGAGAGGCTGTGGGCGATGTATAAAATTTCTACCTGACGTTTCGTCTCCATCTGCGGGAAACATCTCCTGAGGTCATCTGGCTACTGCCACTGAGCATCCAGGTACTCTCGCATTTATAGAGCGCATAGAGGGCACCACAATTCGTCACGTGATGCCAACCGTACGCCTATCTTTGGAAGGCGTCATCATTCTAGATTAAGAATAATCGATTGTCATTCTGCTGGCGCAACGTCGACATCCATATTTCGTCCAACTTTAAAACTTCCTCTTTTCTATTAAAATTGTTGTGGTGTTTGTGAATTTCTATTTCTTCTCTACACATGCGCGCATGATAATGGGATGTTCGTGTTAGAACGCTTGTCTCATTAAATTTAATTTCGTGATTCCTGTCTCGAAAAACAAGCTCAGCTACGGCCGATTTTTCGATGTGTCCTAAGCGACAGTTTCTTTTATGTTCGGCTAAGCGGGTGTTTACACTTCTTTTCATTGTTCCAATATATACTTGTCCACCACTGCATGGAATTTTGTATACACCAGCCGTTGCTAGGGAATGTCGGGAGTCTTTTGCAGTTCATATATATTCCTTAATCTTCTTCGTGGGTCTGAAGATTGTTTCGATCCCATACTTGGCCAGAACTTTCCCGATACGGTCCGTGACCTTATTAATGAACGGTAGGAAAACTTTTCCAGTAGGTGACTGTTGTTGCTCAGGACTTCTGGCTTCTTTACTTCTTTGACGGAGGGCTCGGTCAATTCCCTTGCTGGTATATCCGTTTTTCATAAAAGCTGACCGTAGGTGATCCAGTTCATCTTGTAAGTGAGCCGGCTCGCAGATTTTGTTGGCTCTGTCCACCAAGGTTTTCATGACACCTCTCATTTGCCTAGGATGATGGTTAGATTCCTTGCGGAGGTATCGATCTGTGTGAGTGTTCTTTCTATATACCTTGTGGCCCAGCGTCCCATCCACCCGTTTAATTACCGATACATCCAGAAAATTGAGTTGACCGTTGCTCTCTTTCTCCAATGTAAACTGTATCTTCAGGTTAATGCTGTTCAGATGCACCAAGAAGACGTCCAACTCTTCTTCAGTATGAGTCCACACTAGACATGTGTCAATAACCTAGCGGTACCATCTAGCAGGCTATTTACTGGCAGTCTGCAGCGCTCGCTGTTTGAAGATCTCCATAAATAATTTGGCAACAGCTGGGTTGAGAGGGCTTCTCATCGCCACCCCGTCGATCTGTTCATAAAACTCATTGTTATACGGGAAATAAGTTGTCGTCAGGCAGTGTTTAAATAAAGCCACTATGACAGTCGAAAAAATATCTGCTATATATGAAATAGCTTCGTTTACAGGCACCATGGTAAACAATGACACTACCGTCGGCATCACGTGACGAATGGTGGTGCCCTCTATGCGCTCTGTAAATGCGAGAGTACCAGCAGCCTCAGTGGCAGTAGCCGGATGACCTCAGATGTATCCCGCAGACGGAGATGAAACGTCAGGTAGAAATTTTATATGTCGACCACGGCCTCTCAGCCCGGAAGTTTCAACTGAAGACAACACCGGCCGTGAAAGCCTACATTGTATGCTCAGTATATAGTTGAATTTAATACAAAAAGAGGAAGCCAGCAAGGAGAAGATTGCTTCTAGATGGAGAAAAAAACCAGAAGATGACCCTGATTACTCTGCTAGGCACATTTGACTACAGAGTAAGAAGATATTTGTGAATTTTCATTATATATTACTTTCTGGCATTTGAAATTTTTAGTGTTAGAAGTACCTTTATCTCACAAACCACTAAACTGATAACATTCAGATTCTCAGAAAAGATATAAAACAGTTAAAAGAGACCACTAAACTAGAATAATGACAAGAACTAGATTATTCTCAGGATCAGGGAAATTTATCTTAAATTTTTCCCATTAAAAATGGCTTAACGGTAATAAATTCATAAATATTAAGCCAACAAAGAAATATTGGTTCTAGTTCAGCGAGCTAACAATATGTGATGAAATAAGCTTGTAAAATTTCAAAGTTCTAAGTGTAACAGTTCCAGAGAATAAAAGTACATAAAGTTAGCAAATGTAATATCGGCGAGACAGTGCAGTCCAACTCCCTTTAACAGATGTCCTATCATCCTATCCCTTCTTCTTGTCAGTGTTTTCCATATATTCCTTTCCTAGCCGGTTCTGCGGAGATTCTGCTTATTTCTTACCTCTCCACGGATTCCTTAAGCTACGACGGTCTCCATTGCAAAGTGAGGCCGAAGGACCCTGCCGGACTAACTACGTCTGAATGAAATATTCGTCCATAGTTTGCTAAGTGTTCACCATCATGATATTGTAAACAACACAATCAAGAGCCATTTCACCAATTCACAAGGAAAGGGAAAGCACAGGAATTTCTTCAAGCAACTTCTAAGATAAACATCATGCACCTTCTTGCACCAGTATTCGTTTTCACATTTAATTTACGCTACTTGCTACGAGGACCGGTGCCATACTGGTTTGTAAATCTACGTTCTGGTCATAGAATAGTTTTTTTCATATTCCTATCTACATCTGAAATTATTTGTTCAATATTTTTATTTCTCACTCAGATAATCACTCGAAACCGTCCTTTTATACAACAAACTAATATATATGTACATACATATATGTAGGGGGAGGCGGGGCAAGATGGGGAAGCTAACTTTAAACCCGTACAAAAGGGACGAAAATAAACAAATTCCAGTAGGTTTGATTATCATTTGTTTACTTAATCATTGAATTACAATAGCATGCAAAGAAACCTGCAAACTTGTTACATTTAGTTAGAAATATCTTGATTTGAAACATAAACTACCAATTCCCCGTCTTGCCCCATATGCGTGGTAAGATGGGGAACTAGCACGAGTTCATCTCTAAAGCTTAAATAAGGACTGGTATAACGAAATCATGTGACGATAAGGTTTCGAAACATGGTTCTGCGAATTGTAGAATCAGGTAGTATATTTTATTTAGGCCTCTTACTTTCACATAGAACACAAGTATGGACAGCCTCGTCATCATCACTTTCTATCCCTGCACAAGTGTCGTGGGCCCAGCGTCCGCAGCTAATACACCGTATACAGCCTCCTTCAGAGAAGTCATAGCAGTATAAACATTCTTCACTCTCTTCCTCGTTGTCGTTCGACCTCAGTTTATTATCCCTCGAGCATGAAGATGTGGTTAAGACTTCAGTAACATTCGTCACTTTTTCATTGTCATTATGTCCTTTTGGTGGTATCCCAGGTTTATTAAACCTCTTTGAGAAGAGTTTTCGTTTACGTGCAGCACGCTTGGGGACTCATTTTCGTTTAATTTCTTCAGATGGTTCACTTCTATAAGGAGACTCGGTTGAAACAACGGGTTTTACATGCCTGCTAGATGGTTTCCTTTTGGTTTTTTTGTCCACCTTTGGAATAGCTAACACCATTTCAGGGCTGATAACCTGAAAGTTAGACGAAACAGAGGCTTGATCGTCAGTTGTTAATTGTTCAGGTGTTTTACGTCTTCACAACATCTCTGGTATTTGGGCTTCCGTTTCTGTAACGTCAGATGTGTGAGCATGATGAATGTCTGTAGTTCAACAGGGAAGGTAATCACTTTCATGAAACACATTTCTGTTTACAGGCCAAATTCCTGTTTTTCGAAATACATTCACTGCTGTGGACATTGTAGCTGAATGAATGAAGGCTTTGCCGAATAAACTTGCGATCTGATGCACCGTAACAACTTTTCCAGGATGGATGCGAAGCCACGATCTTACTTCATCTTAGAAAAATTTACTGAGAGGTTTCATAAACGCCATGTCCAATGGTTGAAGACGGTGTGGGCAGTGTGGTGGCAAACACACCAAGACAGCCCCATTTTCGCGGGCCACATCTATCAGTTCTAAATTCTTGGTGTGCGTTTTGTGGCAGTCCAATATGAGAAGTTTTGGTCTTTCCTTTGACGCTCCAGTAAATGCAATAAACTTCTTAAACCATGTAAAAAATATTTCTTTCGTCATCCAACCAGTTTCTTGGACTTCTGCCCAGGCACCAGGGGGCAGGCCAGTCTCAAACGCTTGTTGCATTCGTCTTAGAGGATAAATTAACGTAGGTGGTACGTAGCACCCCGACGCTGAAACACAGATTTCTGCAGTCACAGTCTGGCCTCTTTCTGCTGAACTAACTGCTCCCATCTGTCTGCGCGCTTTCAAAGAAGCCACATTTGTGTGACCTTTTGGAATGACTGTTAAACCAGTCTCATCGAAATTGAAAATTCTGTCTCCCGCAAAGTTGAATGTGTGTAGTTGACTTCCTAACAGATCGAAAAACCGAGCTAGAGTAATTCGATTAAACCCCAATGATCGTCCGATTGATGTGGCCTCTGGTTTTCGTATTGTTAAGGTACGATTTCGCACAAGAAACCCATTTAACCAATCTCTTCCAGCAGATTTGGCTGCAGTATTAAACGTATGTTTGATGTTGTTTCGTTCAGCTAGCTGAAAAGCAAGTTCACAAAGTTCTTTAAGTGTTAGAGCAAAATACTGTCCTTCCATCTGTATTAAGTAGTCTTTTAAGTTTTGCCTCTTGTTCTGGGGTAAACACAGTAGTGATTTGCCCTAACCTTTTCACAACTGTATAGCCAGGATTAGCACGTTTCTTTGCCACATGTCGTTCAATCGTTGTCTGTGGCACGTCGAACTGTCGAGCAGCCCTGAAAGAACCCGTATGATCTTCTATAACAGCATTTACAGCGCCTTCCATTGACTCCAATGACCAATATTGCCTAGACGTTTGTCACCGATACTTACGAACCATCTGAAATAAAACACGTGGAGCATAGTACTGAGTCAGACATTCCTGGTAATCTATATTATATATTAAATACCATATTTCCAATAGTCAGTCGTTAAAGCATAGCAATGAATACTGACTTTGCACGTTTTGTGTATTTTTATTCACCATATAGTCTAAGGCATACTTTGTAGTTAACTAGGAAACGTTGGAATAAAGAATACCATTCTATTTACAATTGTATTCAACGTATAATGTACGTGTTCAAAACCCGCAGCGAGGTAAAAACATGAGGCGATAAGAACGTAATGGTTGGACAAATAGTAGGGGCAAGATGGGGAAGCTCCCCACTTGCCCACCCCGTCTTGTCTCCAACCATGCTGTCAGGTTATGTTACGCCTACATGAACACTATTTAGTGAACATTGACCATTGACACAACAGTTTACTGTTAATAAGACGTACTATTCAGTGCCAAATATACAGTCTGGACAAATGTTCACGAAACACATGTTTTAGAACCTCGAAAGGTGTAAAACATTGCAAATCAGTATAACAATTGTACGTACCTTGCAAGTCTCACAGAAACCGCCGCGAAACTAAGGTTCAGCAATCTCAACACATTGGAACCTGTGTATTGATGACGCTGACGTAGCTATCCACACATGGGCTTATAGCCCTTCCCCGTCTTACCCGAACTCCCCGTCTTGCCACGCCTTCCCCTACGTATATACAGTGTGAGTCACTAACTATTGCTACCTAGAAGAGCTCCGAAAGTATGATAGTAGTTGAAAAGTTTGTGGGATAAAAGGCGCATCGAACAACGGGGACCATAATATGAGGTTGTTTTTTTGTTGTTAGGTGGGGTAGCGTTAGAGATACGTAGGTCAACTTTGTTTTCTTAAGTGAGATATTAAAGTTTGGTACTTTTCTGATTACGGCTATAGAGACGTATCCAATGATGTGTAACAGTAATGCCTTTGATGGTCAACGAAGGTCAAAAACGTGGCATGAACGTCCTTTTATAGAAGCTGTTCGCAGTGATGACTATTGGTGTCAATGCAGTGCTGCAATCTTCGTATCATGGATTGAGTGGTATTCCGTATCACTTTGGCACTTATCGAAGCACATGTTCTGACAGTTCTCTCTCGTATATCAAGCAAATAGTAAACATTCACCGAATACGGCGTATCTATCTAACGTGCCATTGACACGTAAACACCATTCGACGGTTTCGCAATACAAGAATAATAGGAACGGTAAGATTAGTATCGTCGATTCAAGTGAATGTGAATGATGTATTCCTTCAAAGAACAAGTCGATATGTTTCTCATTTACGGAGAATGCCAACGAAATTTAGTGAGAGCTAGACCTATACGCTGAAAGATATCCTTAACGTAATCACTCTACATGTTGTACATTTAAATGCGTGTATGATAAATTGAGAACAACTGGATATTTAAAACTTTGGAAACATATCCGGAAAATTAAAGTTACTATCGAGGAAATGGAAATTGGTACTCTTGCCACTGTGGTTCGAGATCCTTGTGTTAGTTCGCCTCAAATCGCAAGGGTATCTGGCAAGAGCCAGAGTAATGTTTTTCGTGTTCTGCATCGCCATAAATATCATCCTTACCGTATCAGTCTCCACCAAGAATTAACTGGTACGGATTGTATGCATCACATTAAATTCTACTGATGGGCTCATCTTCAGATTCAGAGGGATGACACTTTTATTAATCTGATTTTATTTACTGACGAGGCTACATTCACGAACAATGGAGATATTAATTTGCATAACATGCATTATTGGGCAACTGAAAATCGATGTTGGCTGCGGCAAGTTGGACACCAAATACGGTGGTCGGTAAATGAATAGTTTGTGTTTCTGGAGGCAAGAATTGTAGGCCGCTATTTCATCGGAGGAAATCTTCGTGGTAGTAAGTACACCACATTCCCGCAAGAAACATTAGGTCTGTTATTGGAAGAAATACCTTTAGAAAAAAGAAACAATGTGGTATCAACACGATGGGTGTCCGGCACATTTTTCACTGATGGCTAGAAATGAGTTGCAGAGACAATTCCCAAATCATGGGATTTGACGCGGAGGAGTTGTGTCGTGGCCGGCTCGTTCGCCGGACTTGATGCCTCTGGATTTTTTCTTTTGGGGATTCGTAAAAGGCATTGTTTATAAAGACGTTCCAACTAGACCTGAAGATATGCGAGAGAGAATTGTCAGAGCATGTGTTCCGATAAGTGCCGATGTGATAAGGAATACCACTCAATCCATGATACGAAGATTGCAGCACAGCATTGATACCAATGGTCAATACTTCGAACACGTTATGTAAATGGACGTTTATGCCACCTTTGTGACCTTCGTTGATCTTCAAAGGCCTTACTGTTACACATCATTGTGTTTGTCTCGACAGCTGCTATCATATTATAAGTACCAAACTACACAATCCTATTCAAAATAACAAAGTTGATCTTGAAATCTCTGAAGCGACCCTACGTAGCAACAAAAAACCAACGTCATATATGGCCCCAGCTGTCACGTGAAACTTTTGTACTACAAACTTTTCAGCTCTATCATACTTTCGGAGTTATTCTTGGTGGCAATAGTTAGTGACTCACCCTGTACATGTGCATATTCTTTAATTGCATTTTATGTTCAGTTTCACGTAAATCTGTGTTCGGCTGTAGTATTCAGATTTCTTCTACGTCACTAGTTTTGTATTACGCTTCGTATAACATGAGCGTCTTAATTTACACTCAAATGTGGCTTGCATAGGTAAGTATTTATTTCATTGAATCTAGCACTCAAAGCTTTACGAAATCGCTTAACTAGCTGGCTAAGTTAATGTGAGATTCACTGTACTCGTTATTGCACTGCACATAGGTCAATGTGTCCATTCGCGTGTACGCACACATCAAGTATAACGCGGTACATTTTATATTGTTGCTAAAAACGTTGTGTCTTCATAATTCTCAGAGTATACGTTTATCAATGTTTCATACTTCCTTCTGCGCTCTTTGACAGTGATTTACCTGCTGCCCTGTGTTTGTGTAAATAACATTTATTTACTGTCATAAATCTTTAAATCTTAAATACTTTGAGGCTTGTAATTGCCAGCCATACAAACTTTTTGCCATGTCAGTCACAAGTATGCTCAATTTAATTTTCTTTTTTTTTTAATTTTGATTTTGATTTTGTATTCACTTTAATGTAGAGGTAGTTTTCACTGTAACAGTGTTAAGTATTGTCCCCCTCTCCCCCAGCTTTTGTACATTGTTTTCTTACAGTGTATCAGAGTGCAGTTATGTTTCATCATGGAGTAGCATCACTTCACACAGTCGTTGTTATTGGATTGCGTCTGCAAGACGACAGAGTTGTTGACAATAAATGTCAGCAGTGAAGCTTACACATCGGGCAAGCAATCCGTAGCACACCACACAATTGTTATCTTTTGTGGATGCTCACAGGTCGTTTATTGGGAGTTGCTGCTTTGTTTCAACTCAACCACTCCTTACTCTCTCTCTCTTTTTTTTTTTTTTTTTTTTTTTTTTTTTTACATTTGCATAAAGATACAATTTCTCGTCACCAGTAACGAAACAGGATAGCAATGGCCGGTGTTGTTCACGAGCCAATCGATGACGAACAACCAGAAATGCACATATGGCCACCACTGATTTTTGTGATTTTGATCTAGAGCTTGCTGTACCCACACACCCGATATTTGAACCTTCTCCATTGCATGCAAAGGTCGCATGATGGTAGAATGATCACAGTTCATCACATTTGCCAATTCTCGAGTACAACGACGTGCTTCATTGAACATGAATATGTATAAACGATCTTCATTAGACCCCCGAAGGTCTTTCTGAAAGTGGAGAGTCACTAATGACGTATCCTTGGCGCTTGATCTGTCTAGTGGCATTATCTCCATACACGGCGAAAATGTTTCTGGCTGCCAACCTAATAGATTCATAATCGGCTACCAGCCCCCTTTGCTTCTAATTCTTTTTAAGAAAGCTTTAGGCAGAGACATTCTCTTACTTCTGTAGCTGGTCAGTGCACTTTTCAACACCTGATTCAACAGCTCAATCTACATACTTTTTCTTCCATTCTTAATTGATGCCTATTGTAATGTAGGCATTCCTTATAGTTCTTTTAAATTCCAAAATACCGAATAAATTCAGACATAGTAGCTGATATTTCTTGAACTTACGTAAACTAAAAGGATATAAAACAACTCCATTCCAAGCAGCAAGTGGTTAGGTGTTATGATATGAGTGCAGATGTGTCGTTCTACCTGCTGCCTATTGTATATGCAAGCAATGTTGGTTTTGCAGAAGCAATTAACTTAAAAGGCACCAACAGCACGATCACCTGCTGACTCGGATGCGAAATGTATATTCGGCATTGTGTCAACTTCCTAATTAATCTGATAACTCCCCTTCCTCTCTTATTAAAATTCGATCAAAAGCGAATCAAGCAAGTTCTCAGATTCTCTCGATTGACGAAGTCAGAAACGAGAAACTATATATCCACAGCTCCACCCAGTAGAAACAAATTGTTTACTTTTCGTTTCGGCGTAGCATCAAGCGCCGGCACGTCGGCATGGAACGTAACAGCAGAGAAGGCTGTGAGATGACGTCAGCCAATATTACGCTGACTAGGACCGCACCACGGCAGTAGCGGCCACTATACGAAGAGAATATAAGCGCCGCTCCGTGCTAGCCGCGGCCTCACTAGAAGACAAGCAGTGACGTGTGTACAGTATTATTAGCCTGCATGGAAATGGTGTATATGGAAGGACATTGAGTATTTGCACGTCGCCATTTGCTTGCGACACCTCATCGTAAATTCGCTAACTTTTGTCAATTCAGTTTACTGTAATAGAACCCATTAATATGATTTGCTTGAATTGTTGTCTAGCTATAAGAGGAAACAGCTTTGTAGGCACCCTATATTAGAAGAGTGGGCCGCACATGACACTTTCGTTGATTACCACTAGTAACGAGTACGATGCATACAGATGGATTCGCTGATGGTGAACTACAGCTTTGAAGCAACGTAGACACAAGTAACACGCGACTGCTAGCTTAATTTCTCTATATCTACATGTATTTACGTATTTGGCAAACCACAATGAAATACATCGCAGAGAGTAATTAGCATTGTAGCAAATATTTGGTTTATCTTAAAGTTTCAATTCCGTAAGGAGCCTGAGCTAAGGGCCTAGTTAAGTTCCTCTGTACATGCTGCTTACCACTGCGGTTCATGCGGGAGCGCTACGTAGCGGAATGTAATACCTGTCTGAAATTCTGCATTTAATACTGCTTTATCAAGCATCGTATGCAGGCTTCCGTGGTATAATAGGCGCCTACCTTCAAACAACTGTCAGTTCCGGTTTTCTAGCATTACCGCTGCGCTCTCCCGTGAGTGAAACAAGCCTGACACAATGCATGCCATCTTTGCTTGTAAACGTTTAGCATTCTTTGTAAGTCCTGTCTGGAATGGAGTCACAGACTTGTGCAATATAATAAGCGTTCTTCTAAGCACCTCTGCGTACTGCCTGTATTTTCTCTGTGTCCTGATCATTAGCTGAGGTATGGCTCCTGCTTTAATAATGATTACATTTCAAATCCTTACAGATATTTACAGATACGTATTTACATGATTTCACTGATTCCAAATGTGACTCACTGATGTTGTGCAGGTTGGAAGCGTGGGCTTTGGGGAGTTGAGTAGTTTCACTGGACAAACATCGATTCACCATTTATTAATAAAAACAGAATCCGAGCATTACGCTACACTATAAGACCGATTTCACCATAGGTCGTCGTATCACAGTTTAATCACCAGCTTTATTTCATCACACTGGGCGATAAGAGAAATCTTGCATCTTACAACAGGTAATAAGTAATATTTCGCTACAATCCTTCAGGTACATTATAAAAAAAACAATATAGTCATATACAGGGTGGTCTGAAACAGTCGTAAAGCATGAAAGGGTGCTGCAGGGCAGGGCAGGTTGTGCTGAGAAATAATGGTTAAGGAAGAAATCTAATTCGTTACTCCGTTTTCAGGTTATTTAGTATTGAAATTAGCGGATCAGGCCTTTGCACAGCCAAATTCAAGCGGTCAGCAGGATAACAATTATGTCAGTTGTTCTCATAGAATAGGTGATAGCGAACAAGACCGCCCAGGCTGTGACTCAGGTTCCTTTCTCACTTTTGTCCAATATCCAATTTTTGTGTCGCTCTATTGTTCGGTTTTAGGAACGAAAACGAAGAACACGTCTGAGGACACCGTCTCTAGCAGGCCTCATGAATTTGCAGCGGTCTGACTGGCTAACTTCAATGCTATCAAACTAGGAAACGGTGAAACCTATCGATTTTTTGTCGTAACAACTACTTATCAGTACAACCTACCATGAAATATCCTCACAAGCTTTTCAGAGTGTTTCCGACGAACCTGCATATACTATTAAGGCATAATAGTTCACCAAAAGTGATAACAACAGTGAATGCTGACGACAAATTGCAAAACCAAAAATATTTAAAGCTACAGTAATAGCAATTTGACTACCAATTGTAGATTCTCCTTAACAATCACGAAAAGCATTTACAAGTACTTAGTAATTTCTTAAAAAATAAATCTGCCATACTCTGTAAAATTATACATGAAAAATGAAGAGTAATTAATTTGTAATACGAACTCTTCACATGTCATTGATGCAATTGATATACTAAACTTCACACAGTTAAATGGTGGCAACCTCAGATCAATACCTTTTTCATGCATCTAACTATCTGTAAAAGAGTCTCGGCGCTAC
Source organism: Schistocerca cancellata (assembly GCF_023864275.1). Taxonomy (NCBI): domain Eukaryota; kingdom Metazoa; phylum Arthropoda; class Insecta; order Orthoptera; family Acrididae; genus Schistocerca; species Schistocerca cancellata. The sequence continues at coordinate 292,502,871 of NC_064630.1, read as the reverse complement.
AACGACAGTTAATATCTAAAAGCAATCAAACGGTGGCAAACGTCATACTTAAGCTTCCAATAAAACATCATAATCCTCTGGATCACTTGGAAGACACACGGTTACAGGAATACGTAAGCAAAAGACACCCCAATCTTAAGACTAATTTGAAAGTGGGAATGAATGAGAAGGCCTCACTTATACTAGGGACCGACGCTATAATATAGACAGTTTAACATGATCACTAGCTCACGGAAAGAAATAACATTAACTCAAGCCAACATTACACACAAACATGACGGAAGAGACACACCTAAGAGTGTGGTGTACTGAGAAACTACACAAGAAGAGCTTGCGACAGTCGGTTCTAGAAGTGCCATGGACGTCCGTTCCCAGCAGAAACACCGCTGCTCGCAAAATAAACATGGTGCCAGCGAGAATCACGCGACAGCACCACCACGAAGAGAGACGCGCGCTTAAACAACCTTGCGAGAGCAGAAGTTGTCAGATGTAAGTTTTAGGTCAATGCGAGTCTTCCTGGGGAGATTCTGCAAAACGATCGTCCCATCTTCAAGTCATCGAGTGAAATAGTGTCTGACAGATACACAGTGGTTAGTCTTTAGTAGAAACTGAACACTGATACAGCGAATAAATATCGCGTGTGGACAGAGACGGCCTGCCTAAAGATTTAACTGAGTGCTGTTAGTTTCGAACTGTTCTTCGAATTGTACATCAAGATTAGTTTTATTCAGACTTTAGTTAAGAGAGCCTGATTTAGTTTGTGTTAACAGAACTGTAGTCAACGGAAGAAAGATAGGGTAAGCCTGTGAGCCGGTGAGTTTCTGGCGCCAGGCGATATCGATGCCTACTTCCATCTTTGATCGTTGTCCCTGTGCCTTGTTCTCTTTGCGTCTTTGAGGCAGGCTACTTATGGTGGCGCGCGTGCGCAAGTCGAAGGGAGTGGGTCCGCGCATTAGCCGAGTCAGTCTATGACGTGACGGGCTTTCGATGTTGTCGTTGTGGGGAGTTGGTGACACCATGTTACGTGTCACGGCCGTATGCCGTGAGGACCAGTTGAGTTGGACCAACGAAGAAGCATGGGCCGCTGCCGGAAGGTATTAAAGTTGTATTGACACGGTTGGCCAGTGGTTCAAATGGCTCTGAGCACTATGGGACTTAACATCTTAGGTCATCAGTCGCGTAGAACTTAGAACTACTTAAACCTAACTAACCTAAGGACATCACACAACACCCAGTCATCACGAGGCAGAGAAAATCCCTGACCCCGCCGGGAATCGAACCCGGGAACCCGGGCGCGGGAAGCGAGAACGCTACCGCACGACCACGAGCTGCGGACGGTTGGCCAGTGGCGACCAGGATTTGCTAATACCTCGACAGCTATGTGGAAGGATGGCGTGTGAATTTCACATGAAGAAAAAATTAATCGCCAAGCCTTCGTGGTGGGTTCCTCCTTCTATATATAGGGAATATTATTGTGTACTTAAGGAATGTTGACTGTTGCAGTTGCTCGTACTAGTGGCCAGCAAAACATTCACTGCACTGGTGGCGAGGCGAGTTATGTTCTGGAACGGCCATGAAATTATGTTACTATAGTGGCTAAAAATAGCGCATCTCATTTGTAAGTTTGGATTCGGTGCTTAGTGGCACCCTGAAGGTAGCTGGATCCCTTGAACGTTATTTCTTAATTTAGTTATAGATTTAGAATTTTCTGGTTTTACGATTTAGTGGTAGTTGTTGTTTCTTAATAATTTCTTGTGTGTATGGAAGGCTAGTGGCCATGATAAATATAGGTGATATTGTGTTTTATTTGTCAGCCATTCAGCAAAGATAGATTATCTTGTAAGGTGGACCTTAAGTCATTGGGTGTGGACTGACATCTTTTCACGTAGTATCTAGATTTTTTTTTTATCAAGGGAAACGAAGCTCCTTAATTCTGTTCATCGGTTAACTTGTAATATGTTTATATTAAGGTATTGATTTTCTATATATATGTGTGTGTAACTTGTATATACTACAGTGTGTCTGCCGCTCATGTTTTCCTTTTTTTCAGAAACGTGAATAGTGGTCGACGTGAGCAAACCTTGCCCCGCGAGCTTGCAGTGTGACGGAAATCTCAGAATTTGAACACAGGACCGTCCGGGCCCCGTTAACGCGCGATTTCTTTATCCCATTCAACGAGAGGCATGTTTTAGGCAAAAGATTTTCTACTGTCCAAAGATGAGTATAAGTTCACCCTTCGGATCGTGTCTTTGTGAAATCGTAATAGATTAGCGTTTGCTCGCGTCCATCACATGTTCATCAAATTGACGTTTTGCCTTAAGCTTGCATAATGTCTTGAATCTTCCGGACGTTGAGTGTAGTAGAATGCTAAGTGCAAACAGAACAATTAGGAGTACCCTTCAGGTTAGATAGAATCAAATTAATTTTACCTTTTCAGTAAGTGTAAATCTGAGTGAGGAGGGCGATAGCCGACATTGTAAACCTTTGGTTATCATCATCATCTGTTATTCTGGTTGTTGTTACCGGCACGTAAAGGGGCCGGTGTCACAAGTGTGACGGTTAATATTGTAAGTACTAATTGTGGATAGGGCCTTGGTATGCAAATGTTGTTAACTGATTATGACTGCTGATGAATTCATGTGTATGTGTAATCAATAAAGAAGCTTTGCAACTACAAACTGGTTGTGTTACTGGTATACAAGGTTAGAGTGTGCAATCGCCACACCAGCCTGCATTCTACAAATGTTGTAACGTCCCTCAAACACTGAGGAAGCACACTTTACGTACCCTTCACAATACTGCACCATCTCACAGCAGTAAGGAGGAAAACATACTAAATGGAGTCTACCAGGACAGAATGCACGGTGAAGAACTGTAAACAGACGATAACCTTAACTTCGTCGATCACTGGCGTAGCCGCTGTTTATCCTCTTGCGAGAACAGCTGAGAACCACGATAGCATAATCCAGTCACTTCCACATCTACGCTTATTGTAACATTATTTGCGTAGCATCCACAAGGGCGTCATACTCCGTACTTGGCAATGAGAAAGAAAAACGATCAGCCAGTGTGCACGCGTTGCCTGTACCTCAGTACTTCTCCCATGGCTACAGAAAACAGCACGCGAATAGCTCTCACAGCAGGGCTTCTCTGATATCCATAGGTACAGACGTTCCTGGAGCGGATCAGATGTTCTTGTCATCTGATATAATGACCCAAAACGTTAAGACGTAAACAGCAAGTTTGTTCGCTTTGGGAACGTAATACAGCAGTCATTGTGCGTGCCATAAATTCGCCAAGTTCATCGTAGGCTTCTAGAGCTATAGGGCACGAAATGTCTATGCGAAGTTACACAAGTCCCTTAAATTTTAGGCCTTTGGTTTGCGGGCGCGAAGCTGGGTCGGATGCTCGCTCTGGTATGCTCTCTTTGAGCTCAATACTCACAAGGGAACCTCCCCATCGCACCCCCCACAGATTTAGTTACAAGTTGTCACAGTGGATAGGCCTTGAAAAACTGAACACAGATCAATCGAGAAAACAGGAAGAAGTTGTGTGGAACTATGAAAAAAAATAAGCAAAATATACAAACTGAGTAGTCCATGCGCAAGATAAGCAACATCAAGAAGAGTGTGAGATCAGGAGCGCCGTGGTTAGCGTGAGCAGCTGCGAAACGAGAGGTCCTGGTTCAAGTCTTCCCTCGAGTGAAGAGTTTACTTTTTTTATTTTCGCAAAGTTATAGTTTGTCCGTTCGTTCATTGACGTCTCTGTTCACTGTAATAAGTTTAGTGTCTGTGTTTTGCGACCGCACCGCAAAACCGTGCGATTAGTAGACGAAAGGACGTGCCTCTCCAATGGGAAACGAAAATATTTGATCGCAAGGTCATACGTGAACCGATTCCTCCACAGGACAACACGTCTGATATATTCTATACGACACTGGTGACGGCATGTGCGTCACATGACAGGAATATGTTGTCGACCCACCTAACTTGTACACTTGCCGAATGGGTAAATACACTCCTGGAAATGGAAAAAAGAACACATTGACACCGGTGTTTCAGACCCACCATACTTGCTCCGGACACTGCGAGAGGGCTGTACAAGCAATGATCACACGCACGGCACAGCGGACACACCAGGAACCGCGGTGTTGGCCGTCGAATGGCGCTAGCTGCGCAGCATTTGTGCACCGCCGCCGTCAGTGTCAGCCAGTTTGCCGTGGCATACGGAGCTCCATCGCAGTCTTTAACACTGGTAGCATGCCGCGACAGCGTGGACGTGAACCGTATGTGCAGTTGACGGACTTTGAGCGAGGGCGTATAGTGGGCATGCGGGAGGCCGGGTGGACGTACCGCCGAATTGCTCAACACGTGGGGCGTGAGGTCTCCACAGTACATCGATGTTGTCGCCAGTGGTCGGCGGAAGGTGCACGTGCCCGTCGACCTGGGACCGGACCGCAGCGACGCACGGATGCACGCCAAGACGGTAGGATCCTACTCAGTGCCGTAGGGGACCGCATCGCCACTTCCCAGCAAATTAGGGACACTGTTGCTCCTGGGGTATCGGCGAGCACCATTCGCAACTGTCTCCATGAAGCTGGGCAGGTGAGCGCCACAATCAGGACTGCATACGACCGAGGCACACAGGGCCAACACCCGGCATCATGGTGTGGGGAGCGATCTCCTACACTGGCCGTACACCACTGGTGATCGTCGAGGGGACACTGAATAGTTCACGGTACATCCAAACCGTCATCGAACCCATCGTTCTACCATTCCTAGACCGGCAAGGGAACTTGCTGTTCCAACAGGACAATGCACGTCCGCATGTATCCCGTGCCACCCAACGTGCTCTAGAAGGTGTAAGTCAACTACCCTGGCCAGCAAGATCTCCGGATCTGTCCCCCATTGAGCATGTTTGGGACTGGATGAAGCGTCGTCTCACGCGGTCTGCACGTCCAGCACGAACGCTGGTCCAACTGAGGCGCCAGGTGGAAATGGCATGGCAAGCCGTTCCACAGGACTACATCCAGCATCTCTACGATCGTCTCCATGGGAGAATAGCAGCCTGCATTGCTGCGAAAGGTGGATATACACTGTACTAGTGCCGACATTGTGCATGCTCTGTTGCCTGTGTCTATGTGCCTGTGGTTCTGTCAGTGTGATCATGTGATGTATCTGACCCCAGGAATGTGTCAATAAAGTTTCCCCTTCCTGGGACAATGAATTCACGGTGTTCTTATTTCAATTTCCAGGAGTGTAGGTTCTTATACCTTGCCCGATTTAGGTTTTCTTGTGGATGTGACAGTCACTCCCAAAAAGTGATGAAAACACAAGAGTTCGTCACATAAACTGCAACAAATAAATGCAACAGTTTCACAGTCGCACAGTTTTCCCTGTGCTCTGTCAAAACATATGTTTTTAACGTTTTCAAATTTTTCCGCTTACGTGTAGCGTCCCCATACCACGGTGCAGTTACCTCGCACCGGACGGACGGACGGACAGATAATAATTGTCTGAAAATAAAAATTTTACCTCTTCACTCGAGGGAAGACATGAACCAAGGACCTCTCGTTCCGCAGCTGCTCACGCTAACCACGGGACCACGGCACTCCGGAGCTCACACTCTTCTTGATGTTGCTTATTTTGCGCATGGACTACTCAGTTTGTATATTTTGCTTATTGTTTTCATAGTTCCACACAACTCTTCCTGTTTTATCGATTGATCTGTGTTCAGTTTTTCAAGGCCTATCCACTGTGTCAACTTATAACTAAATGTGAGGGGGGTGCGATGGGTAGGTTCCCTTGTCAGTCGCTGACGGCGCGGCCAGCTCACACCATAAGGAGTCCGTAGCAGGATCGGGTTCCACTGTCAGCAGTGGCTTAAGGCTGTGACTCTCTCTGATAAGGTACCTGTGACGGCCGGGCGCTGATGCAGCAGAGAGTGTGTGCCCACACAGGGAGTGTGGATGGCCGCGAAAGCATCTGATACCGTTAGTGTGTGCCCAAACAGGGCGAATCAGCAGTAGTAGAGATTTTCCTAACTAGGCAAACGGGCAGCAGTAGTGCGTTCCCACAAAAGGCAGCTAGAAAAACTCATGCATCAATCAAGGACTGCGAGCTGGTGACCAGTGGTTGATGGAAGTCAACTGGCAAGAGGCCTTTAGGTTGGAAGGCACCAGTTCGACTCCCAGCAGCATCTGGACTTCGGCACAGTAGGCAGCCTCGCAGCTGAGTGAAGACTTCATCTTGCAGTGGCTGCTAGCTGGACCATTTCAGAATGACTGGTGTAGGCTACCTCTCGCAAGGGACCGCAGGTAGTGACTCATACTGGTTTGCTAAAATCAACAATATTTATGGCGGCTTAAATACGGGTGTTTTGACAGGCTAACACTCCTTGTCACGTAGGACAGGGAGGAGCCCGTTGCCATGCTAGGATGTGTAGGAATCCTGACTGGCATTAAGTTTTTGTATGTCCATTCTTCTGATTGATGCTCTACGGCACTTCGACCATTCAGTTACGTAATAAAATCAAACACTTTGAGCTGCCGTTCAGGTGCTATTTCACCGTTTTGAAACAAATTTCGGTGACTCATTACATCACCTTTAGGCATTCTTCACCCCCCTCAGAGTGAGTTAAGGCCTGACGACAGTGTATTGAGTCTCCGAAATTATTTATTATATAATAAAATAACATCAAAACGACGGCTGCATGTGTTTCATTCTATTACATGTGGTTGGCATCAGTCCAGCTGGGCTTCGTAGTTCTGCTGCGTTAGCATTGCTCCCTGCTGCCGGTAGCGCTGAGACATAGATATGCGGTAACTTCGTATACAGCGAGACCTGGGCAGCGGCTCTTGCCACGTGATCTCCGGCCGTTCTTGCCAAAGAACGCCTCGCTGGCCTGCCTCTGTCTTGCTCCCTTGGCATATCTTGCATCAAGTCGTGATGATATCCCTCCTTATTTCAGCCACGCCAGTGTAGAAGATGTGGCACAAAATTGCTACCGGTGCTACCGACACGCCACTCTGGAATGCCAAATGGAGCAACTATTCTGTAAGACTTTTTTCTAAGTCTGCTCCTCAGTCGTCTACTTTATTTTCGACTGACAGCAGCTCTCCATGTGCCACACTGTCCAAGAAACAGGCCGATGCTTCTTGTAGTGATTGGAGACTACCTACCGGGTTATCGGTTTCTCCTCAAAGCAACAGATGGCATTTTCATCGTGAGTGAAATACCTTGTATTCATTCGTGGAGAGTCGTTACACGGTAAATGCAACAGTCTCCTATTTTTGGGAAACAACAAAAGAATTTTAAGTTGATTACTGCTTGTTAATTGCATAGCGGCTGTTCTAGTAACTCTTTTGAGTCTTATGGATGAAGTTTGCGGCCTGTGAGCGACAGTACAAGCGACGAAGCAATAAAAGGAAGGTAGCAAACACTAAGGGATCTTTCTCCAACAATCATTTAATCACATTTAATTATTAAATTTCTGAAACTGTTCTTTTGTATACACTCGAAGACAAAATGGCACATCGAACCAGGAAGGAATCATTCGAATGGAGTAGATATCGGTAGACATGATGTACATGTACAGACAAACAAATGATTACAGTTTCCGAAGGGAGGGATAATTTATTCGACAGAATAGATTCACAACTTGAGCAGGTTGAGAAACAAGGTGGTAGATCTCTCGCCGATGTGCAAGCAGTTATTCGGCTTGACGTTGGTTGACACATGTGACGGATGTCCTCCTCAGGGATATCGTACCAAACTCTGTCCAACTGGCGCGTTAGATCATCAAAATCCAGAGCTGGTTGGAGGGACCCGCCCATTATGCTACAGAAGTTCCCAACAGGGAAGAGATCCGGTGACCTAGCTGGCCTAGTTAGTTTTTGGCAAGCGCGGAGCTGTGTTCGGGAGGCATTATTTTACTGAAACGTAATCCCAGGATGGATTGCCACGAAGGGAGATAAAATGTGGCGTAGACTATCGTCGAAGTACCGCTGTGCTTTAATACAGCCGCGGGTAACAAACAAGGGGTTCTTGTAGGAAAGGAAACAGGCACTCCCAACCATCACTCTGGTTGTACGATAATTAGGTTGACATCCCACGCTGTCCGAGGCATTTCCAGACACGTATTTTCTGGTCATCGGGATTCAGATCGTAACGGGACTCGTCACTGAACACAATTATACCGTAGTGAATGAGATTACTGTATGCACTATCATTGGCATTATTCGCAGTGATGGTATGTATCCATACCCGGTCTATGTTAAGGAACTACAAGGGCAACAAACATTAACATAGAAATTTCGTATCCCATATTTCAATAAGAATGCACTTTGATTAAGTATGTTAGCACAAACACTGCTGACAGATCGCTGAAAGAGTGGAATTAAATAAGAGAATTCCTTAATATTTAGAGAACTTCAGCTAACATAATCCGAAAAGCTACTGAAAAATCAGCGTATGAAATTTGCTTGACAATGTTGTGACACTTTTAGCAAGGACAAAATGTAAAGGTCAAACATTCTTCTTGCTCGTGGAAGACAGACGACCTACGTACACAAGAGACGTTGTATGACATACTAACTCATCTGGACGTGAAACATGATTTCGAAGAATCACGGAGGCGGTAGTGTCAGAATGAAAAATGATCTAAGCGATATACACGACGTCGATTTACGCCACGCGTCAACTGTCAGGGAGCTGAAGGAAATTCACAGGCGCATTTATCGTTACGAAAAAAAACTGATAACGTCGTAAATGCTAGTATTTTGTTCTGGTTTCTGCTAAATGCATCCGCCACACAAAAAATCAGCCTTTCAGGAGGTGATTCATCAGTCTGCAAGTTGATGATGGAACAACAGACATATTTCAGTTTGACAGGACAATAAATTTTCGTGCCTGTCATTTTCTTCTTTCGTGGCATATTTCGACTAGTCGATGCCAAATAAAAAGAGCGACGAAATTACTCCAGGAAATAAAACTGTAACAAAATTTCCATTATTCTGCTAATTAAACTGCCAAGTTTATATCATTCCTTTACTATAGCAGTCTGTCGTTTTCATCGTTCTTTATTTCTGTTGAAATAAAACAGTACACCAGTTTCTTTTCTGTTTGTAGGTATCTCTAGACTTCTCTGGGAAACTTTACTCGGGGAATTTCTTGATGAACAGAACACTAACCTTCAGAATGTTGATAGAAGGTGTTTCTACATACGCTTTGTAATATATTTATGCTTGAATGATCATCATTTATGATATATTTTGCTACTCTTTCCCCGTTTATATATTTTTCCCCTGTGCCTCTTTGCAGATCCCTTTACTTGTTTTCTGGAGATCTCTCTCCCCGTCTGTTCTTTCTAGTGCCTCTTTATTTCCTATTTCGTCTGTCTATTTAATCTTGGACATTATTCCAAAGCACGTATCAAAAGCTTGCAGCTTATTCTTTTCAATATCATATGTTTAATTTTTTTACAGTTTTAATTCCACATACACATTTTCAGAAATGTGTTCCTCTATTTTGTGATAATACTAGATTCGAACTAAGTTATTATACTAAAGCAAAATGTTCGTCTTCGACTGCTCTACTCTACCTCTGAAATATCACTTTCTTCGGCGTTCTTAGGAAATTTTACTCTATAGGTAGGATTATTCCTTCACTTCTATATGGCCCGATTTTAATATTAAATTCAGTTTTCTATTTCCTACTAATCTTCATCAGTTATCTAGGTTTATGCAAAATTCATGTTACAAGTATGCTGCCCAATCCAGTCTACAATTCTTACAAGTCTTCTTTACTTTCACAAATTAATACGTACTTAATATTCTTTAGCACTTGTTTCAGTTTATCGCAGTAGAATTGTAGTGTTTTGCGGTATGATGAGTAGCGTGTCCCTGCTTAAGAGTCGTGAAGAGCTTCTTCTCTGCTGTTTCGGCAGATATTTCTTATTTCGTTTTTGCATGGTGTAGCTACAGTCAGCCGAAACAAGTAGTGGTCATTAAGTCTTTCACATGACGCCGAGCGTCAGTGGAAAAAGTGGGTTTGTTTTCCATTACGAACAAAATGACCTTAACTCGGAATTTTACGTGCCTCTTCGACAAAGCGGCTCGAAATTGTTACAGCACGATATTCGTTTTATCGATATGTATTTACAAAGAGAGTAAAACAAGAAGACTAACCAGTACTCCAGCAGCGACAGCACCACCTGGTACGGCGCTGGCTGCTACTGCCACGTAGAAGCTCCTCTCAGTCGCTCCTGGAGTACCGATAGCTCTTCGTGTTTACTGTCTCTGGTAATACGAGTACATATCTATAAGAGAATATCCACCCATGAACCATAGACCTTGCCGTTGGTGGGGAGGCTTGCGTGCCTCAGCGATACAGATAGCCGTACCGTAGGTGCAACCACAACGGAGGGGTATCTGTTGAGAGTCCAGACAAACATTTGGTTCCTGAAGAGGGGCAGTAGCCTTTTCAGTAGTTGCAGGGGCAACAGTCTGGATGATAGACTGATCTGGCCTTGCAACACTAACCAAAACGACCTTGCTGTGCTGGTACTGCGAACGGCTGAAAGAAAGGGGAAACTACGGCTGTAATTTTTCCCGAGGGCATGCAGCTTTACTGTATGGTATCTTTCGAAATGTGGTGCTACAGAAGAATGCTGAAGATTAGATGGGTAGATCACATAACTAAATCGTAGAGATGATCACATAACTAAATCGTAGAGATGAATACACTAAGCAGATTCATAAGGATGTAGGTTGCAGTAAGTACTGGGCAATGATGAATCTTGCACAGGATAGAGTAGCATGGAGAGCTGCATCGAAATAGTCTCAGGACTGAAGACCACAACAACAAGACGAATATCACGCTATACTAATTTCAGATCGCTTTGTAGAAAGGGCACATAAAATGTCGATTTAAAAATAGTTTGGCTTGTAACGAGAAACAAACCTATGGTCTCCATCAACACTGCGCGTCACATTGGAGGCATGACGAGCAGTATCCGTTTGGGTGGACTCCATCTACACTACACAAAAACGATTTTGTAAATATCTGCTGGAACAACAGAGAAAATTCACCTGACGACCTATAGGACAGACACCCGATACAAACACATACACGTACACAGGCACCATAAATTTAGAATGATAATGTCATCAAACTATAATTCTTCAGAGTACATCTGGTCTGAGAAAAGAACTGTGGTTGATTATTTACTGAATGACCCTGTTGATCACTGTATACTACGCGAGTTTCTATACAGTTTACTCCTTTTTTTCTCAGAATTTCTAACATTTGGCTTCATATTACAGTCGATTTTTCTAACTGTACAAATAACACGAACATGAAATGGTTTTTGTAAAATATTGCTTCTGTTTTCATTCACAACGAGTGAACGTCCTCCTTGGTGCTTTTACCACTCCAAAAACCCAAGCGATCGTCATCTAATCGTTTCTCAGTTTCATTTTCTATTCTTCTAAACGTAGTGTTTCCCAATTTTTATTACAGCCTTAAGGATTGTACAGGGGACTTAGTACGTGAGGGCTGATCAATAAAGGTTGGGACTGATTTTTTTCCCGTATCTTCCGTGATTGGTCCATGTTTGAAAAAAAAAAACTGGTTTTTATGTGTCATGTCCATAGCGACAGCACTCAGAAGGTTACTTGTAATGCACTGTTTTGTAGAAACTTTTCGCATTTTGCATACCAAACAATACAAAAAGCTGCAGCAATCATACGTTGAAGACACACTACCTTGTACAAAAGCGTTTACGTCCTTTCGAGGACTTCAAAAAAAGGTCGACTTGTCTGTATCAAGGAAGGTGGGCGTTGTGTTTTGGCCTCTGCTGTGATTGAAGTCAATATGAACGCAGTTGATGTGATCGTACGTGAGGATCGGAGTCTCGGTCCGACACACAGTTTTGCCACGTGGAGTGGCTGCGCGGTTTGATGGGCCTTTCACGGATTGCGTGGCCTCTCCCGCCGGAGGTTCGAGTCCTCCCTCGGGCATGGGTGTCTGTGTTGTTCTTAGCGTAAGTTAGTTTAAGTAGTGTGTAAGTGTAGGGGCCTATGACCACAGCAGTTTGGTCCCTTAGGTTTTCACACACACTTGAACATTTCTAGGATCGGCAGATAACATTACCTAACTTCAGTGAAGTGTTCAGAATTTCCTATGGCAATATGGAAGTGTCTTTACGGTTATGCATGACCATTTCCGTATGACACGTATTTGAGTCCATTGGGTGCCACGTCTGTTGACTCCCAAACAAAAGGCTATGCGAATGGGGACAAGCCGCGAGGCGTATGATACGTATTTGTGTCCACTGGGTGCCAAGTCTGTTGACTCCCAAACAAAAGGCTATGCGAATGGGGACAAGCCGCGAGGCGCTGCATCTCCTTGCTGATGGAGGGGATGCGTTTCTGGAATGGGTTATCACCGGAGTCATGGTTGCACCGTTATAATCCTAAAGGAAAACGAGACAGCACATTGTGAAAATCGCCAGGATCTCCAACACCAAAAGGGGGAAAATAATGGTGATCACATTTTTGACTGTCATGCCATCATTTACCAGCATGCAGTTCTCCCTCTCACTACTGTTACAGCAGCATATTACAGGGCAGTACTGGTTAAACTGAGGAAGCACATTATAAGGAAACTACCAGAACTTTCTCGGACTGGATGCAGACTTCATAATTAAAAAGCGTGTCCTCACATCGCAATCAACTCATGTGCGATGGTGTCCAAAAGTGAGACAATAAACGGAAATTTTGGAATGCAGTGTTTATTTTTCCACAATACAGTATAAAAAGGTGACAATAAAGAAGAAAAAAGTAAAAACTACAGAACGCAAAGAACTGCAACATGCGTAACGGCAGACAAAAATGTTCTTCTTTCCTTTTAACTTAACGGATTTGCACACACATTCAGACAACTGGTTAATTTGCTCAGTATGTGGTGTTACCACCTCTGGCAGCAATACAGGCCTGACAAAGACGAGGCATGCTGTGAATGACGTCATCAATCTCATGCTGAGGCAGTAACCCCATTCTTCGTGCAGAGCTGCTCGCAGTCTTGGAACGTAGTTGGTGGATGCTGACGTGATGCAAGCCGTCTCACTAGAGCATCACAAACATGCTCTGTCGGACTGTAATCTGGAAAGCGAACAGGCCACGCTATGCATGCCGTATCTTCGTTTCCAAGAAAACATCAACCACCCGTGCTGTATGATTTCGAGCATTATCGTCCGTCAGTACGACGTTTGGGCCTATAGCACCTCTCACCAACCGCAAATGAGGTCCAAAGATCTCGTCACGATACCTGACAGTTCTTAAAACTTGCTGATTGATCCGTACAATTACACGAAGCGGTGTTCGTGTGGTAAACATAATCCCTGCCCTCAGCTTTAAGGATCCATTAGGGATCGATCTCGGTCTCTTTCCACAATGTTTTCGCCCCGAAATCATATTCCACGTTGCCTCCAGATGCGAATCCCTCGAGTCAGTCTCCATACTAAATCGGGACTCATCTGCGCAAACAACATTGGCCCACTGTTCTACCGTCTAGGTGGCATGTTGATGACTCCACGCTAGACGTTCCCTTCTGTAAAGACATGTCAGAGTTAGATATACAGTATGTCTCCGACAATAAAGGCCACTCTGCCGATGCCATCTGTACATCGTTTCCCTTGACAGAACAAGTCAAGTGGACAGAGATATAGGAACCAGGTTTAAAATTCTAAGACATTTCCAGGTGGACTCTGACCACAATCTATTGGCTATGATCTGTAGATTAAAACGGAAGAAACTGCGAAAAGGTAGAAATTTAAAAAGATGAGACCTCGATAAACTGAAAGAACCAGAGGTTGTAGAGTGTTTCAGAGAGAGAATTGGCAACAGGGGAAAGAAATACAGCAGAAGAAGAATGGGTAGCTTCGAGAAACGAAGTAGGGAAGGCAGCAGAGGATCAAGTCGGCAAAAAGACGAGGCCTAGTAGAAATCCTAGGGTAACAGGAGATGTATTGAATTTAATTGACGAAAGGAGAAAATATAAAAATGCAGTAAACGAAGCAGGCAAAAAGGAATACCAACATAACAAAAATGAGATCGACAGGAAGTGCAAAATGGCTAAGCAGTGATGGCTAGAGGACAAATGTAAGGATGTAGATTCATATACCACTAGGGGTAAAATAAATACGCCCTACAGGAAAATTTAAGAGTCGTCTGGGAAAAAGAGAACCACTCGTATGAATATCAAGAGCTCTAACGGAAAACCAGTTCTAAGCAAAGAAGGGAGTGCAGAGAGGTGGAAGGAGTATATAGAGGGTCCATACAAGGGCATGTATTTGAGGGCAATATTATGTAAATGGAAGAGGACGTAGATGAAAATGAAATGGGAGATATGATACCGCGTGAAGAATTTGACAGAGAACTGAAAGACCTAAGTCATCCTCACAACTCCGAAGATCGCAAGGGTTGACAAGTGTGAGTATTATCGCAAAATCAGCTTTACAGCTCATGCATCCAAGTTGCTGACAAGAATAATATACAGAAGAATGGGAAAGAAAATTGAGTTTGTGCTAGATGACGGTCACTTTGTCTGTATAAAAGGTAAATGCACGAGAGAGGCAGTTCTGACGTTGCGGTTGATAATGGACGCAAGACTAAAGAAAAATCAAGACACGTTCAAAGGATTTGTCGATCTGGAAAAAGTCTTCGATAATGTAGAATGGTGCAAGATGTTTGAAATTCTGAGAAAAATAGGGGTAAGCTGTAGGTTCAAATGGTTCAAATGGCTCTGAACACTATGGGACTTAGCATCTGAGGTCATCAGTCCCCTAGAACTTAGAACTACTTAAACCTAACTAACCTAATACATACATTCATTCCCGAGGCGGGATTCGAACCTGCGACCGTAGCAGTCGCGCGGTTCCGGACAGAAGCGCCTAGAACAGCGCGGCCACCGCGGCCGGCTAAGCTATAGAGAGAGACGGGTAATATACAATATGTACAAGAACCAAGAGGGAATACCAGGGCTGTCCGGAAAGTAAGTTACGATCGGTCGCGAAATGGAAACGACTATGAAAATCCGATAAAGCTTTGCAAAGATGTGTTGGGCAGTGTTTCTATTATGACTCTAGGTAGAATTATGTCGCTCTTTTCATTCCTGAGCTCTTAGTGAGCGCGTAAAGATGTTATAGAAAATAGTGTCTCCCGCCAAGTACGAGGGCCTGGTGAGAATTTTCCTCTGAAGCTATGCAACCAACATTACATAACAGTCGTGCGGTTTCTTCTTCAAGACAATTCTCAGCCCCATTCTGCAGGGGCAATGAAGATGTTCCTGCATCGTTTCAATTGGAACGGTTTGGTTACCCACAATACAGCACGTAATTGTCTCCCACTGAATTTCATCTCTGCTCAAACCGCTGGCTATGAAGACAACATTTTGGCACAGACAACGAGCTTTAGGCCAGCGTAGAGAACTGGCGGAAAGCACTGGCGGCTGCCTTCTATGATGAGGGTATTGGAAAGTTGGTACAACGCTACGACGAATGTCTGGGTCAGAACGGCGACTACGTAGAGAAGTAGCTGAAAGGTGTAGCTAACTGTTACAAATGAAACATTTCTGATTTTCACTGTGATTTTCATTTCGCGATCAATCGTAACTTACTTTCTGGACAGCCCTCGTAATAAGAGTGGACGACCAAGAATGAAATGCTTGGATTAAAAGGTTGTAAGACAGAGATGAATTATCCGCCCCCCCCCCTCCCCCACCGCCTACTTTTCAATCTGTACATCGAAGAAGCCGTGATGGAAATAAATTAAAGGTTCAGGAGTGGAACTAATATTCAAAAATTGAAAAGATAGGGATGATCCGATTCGCTGACGACATGCCATCCTGAGTGAAAGTGAAGAAGAATTACATGATCTGCAGAACGGTATGAACCATCTAATGAGTACCGAATATGGACTTAGAGTAAATTGAAGAAAGACGAAAGTAATGACAAGTTGCAGAAATGAGAACAGCGGGAAACATGAGGATTGATGGTCACGAAGTAGATGAAGTTAAGAAATTCAGATACCTAGGTAATAAAATAACCAATGACGGACGGAGCAAATAGGACAGCAGACGCCAAGAGAAGTCTGCTAGTATCAAACATAGGCCTTAATTTGAGGAAGAAATTTCTGAGAACGTCCGTCTGTAGTAGAGCATTATATGGTGGTGAAACATGGACTGTGGGAAAACCGGAACAGAAGACAATCGAGGTATTTGAGATGTGGTGCTACAGACGAATGTTGAAAATTAGGTGGACTGATAAGGTAAGGAGGTTTTGCGCAGAATCGGAGTGGATAAGAATATGTGGAAAACACTGATAAGGAGAGGGGACAGGATAATAGGACATCTGTTAAGACATGAGGGAATGACTTCCATAGTACTAGAGGGAACTGTAGAGGGCAAAACTGTAGAGGAACACAGAGATAGGAATAAATCCAGCAAATAATTGAGGACGAAGGTTTCTAGTGCTACTCTGAGATGAAGAGGTTGGCTCAGAAGAGGACTTCGTGGTGGGCCGCATCAAACCAGTCAGAAGACTGATGCCCCCCTTCTCCCCCCCCCCCCCCCCGCAAAAAAAAAAAAATAAGGCGGTAATGTCGTGCCCTTACAGCCAAATAACGTTCAATTCTTCTGAAGTTAGACGTGTCGACCCTGTCCTGGTCTTCGGGATATAGTTTTGGTCTCTATAAATTGTCGCCACATCCGAAAAACAACAGAACGATTGACATTAAGCCATCGAGCCAAATCAGTTTGCTACTGTCCAGCTTTCTTTCTTCCTATGGCCCTCCACTGCAGAGAATCTGGCAGGCATCGTGTCTGTGCCATACTGCTCCGTATGTGACTGTGTACACAGCGATTGGGATGTGGGGCTACCAAGCAAACACTGCCTGACGCCATCTTTGGTGTGGTTGTAAATTGACCAGAAAGCCATCTTCCGTGAAGAACACGATCGTACGGACATCTGGTTGACAGTTTGTATGATTACATCGTGTATTAGATACAGGACGGCGAAATAGGAGTTCGTTGCTTTAATTTTGGACACCTGTGCAACTTCTGGCTCAATTCAACATTACCTAAGTACCCCATCCGCCTTATAGCCCCAATCTTGCACCCTGTGGTTCTTTTTTATTCCTATCTCTAAAGGCAAAACTTCGGCTCATTAGATTTGAGAACTGTGAAGCAGTGCTCAAGACAAGTGAGGCGATTACCAAGAACCTGACAAAGAAACGTCTGTCTGCACCAAGAGTTCGAGGACTGGCAAAGACGCTATAAAAAGTGGATTCAGTTAGAGAGGAGTATTTTGGAAAAGATTCTGTGAAAATTGAAATTGAGAAATAAAGACATGTGAAAAAAATCGATCTCAGTCTTTGTTGAACAACCTTCGTACATGCAGGTTGATAATACCGGGAAATGTACAGTTTTGTTCTAGAATAAGCTGGAAGATGGCACCAATTTCAAATCTCTTTCTTCACGGTATCCACATATCACAGGGAATGTGTTCTAAACTTAGCTCTATAGGAGCTCATAGCAATGACATTATTATAAATAGTTCTCATCGGCAATTGAAAGAGAAACAGCCCTCGGTCACTTTTATTTGTAACAAATTAACCTGGTTTCAACACTGCTAGGAGTGTCTTCTTCAGAATTTAAAACAAAGAATGATCTATATTCTATAACATGTTCACAGAATAATGTCTAAAAACGTATGATAGGGTATAAGTACGGAATCATCGTAAAAGACTGGCAGTACTTATATGTCATTTATAAAGTAATAAATATGCCAAAAGGGCATTAGTTACAAAGCTATTTAACATAAAGAAAACGGTGATGGCGAGCCACTAAGGGCTGCTCGTTACTTACGTGGTGCAGGTTGCAACTCCCTACATGTTTGACAGATTCTCACTGCACTCTCAGTGTTGACGCCCTTGCTTTTAATTTCACTGAAGATAGATTTGAGTATGCTGAATCAGTATCTGTTTTGGGACTCTCTGTTTCACCGTGAATAATCTCGTGGTATCTTCTTGTGTCTGCAGTTTTACAAGTACACCTTATGCTCATGTTATTTTAATACAGTATTACTCACCGAAATTTGTTGCAGAACCTAGGCAGTGTATGACGAGCACTTATTCTTCCATAACTCACTCTCCTACGTAAAGAACAGCGTCCAATCTCATATGATTATAACATTTACATTTTCTTCAAAATTCCAAATTACTCATCTGATTCCCTTATATACTTATCTTATTCCTTCACCTTCTGCTTTTGATGTCGGCATGTATACGTGAACCATAGCTGTAGTCGTTAGATTGGTTTCTTTTATTACAAGAGTAATTCTTTCCATTATCTCTTCACCGTGACTCTTTTCCCTACCTCTTCATTCACACGTATTTCTGGTCCTATTATACCTACATCTAGCCTATATTCTTTTCATCGTATTTATCTTCTTCATCGAATTTCACTTCATTACACCTCTAGTTAAATGAAATTCCAGCGTTTGCATTTCCCTTTTAATATTTTAGGGCATCCTTTTCACGCTACGACTGTTAAAAATCACTATTTCCTTAGTTTTTCATTCATCTCATCATTATCTCTATCTACGTACTGTATTAAACTTCACTAAGAATCATGGAATCACGACTATGGCATGTGACTTTACTGTAGAACGCAATGTTTCCCTCTACCTATCAAAGAGTAAAGTCGTCTCTGCATGTGGGCTGTTCCTTCCATTCTACGTTTTATATTCTTTTCCAGATTTCTTAAGGAATCATATTTCTCAAATCAGCAGTTTCTTCGTTCTTGCCTTATCTATTACGTGTGAGTCTGATCCATTGTGTAACTTTTTAAAGTCTAAGCTTGCTTCTGCTAACGAGGCGTGCGTACTTTTTTCGAATGGACATTATCTTGTTAGATTCACTGCTATATGTCGCCCTTGATTTCGCACCAATTTCATTTATTCGTTTCTACACACAGTCTAGAATGACTAAAAGTTTTAACCTTTCGTTTGGCGTTTTTTACTGTGACATTCGTTTATAGCACTTCGCTTTTCACTACCTTTCCTCATCGAGCTAAATGTCCCGTAAACAAATAAACTCTTCTCATTGGGAAAGGATAACTCCGCTTGCAAGCACTCTAGTAAACGATTTCAATGGATTTTCTCCATCTCTAAAATATCTCCACTATTTATTACTAGTTCGCATTTGCGTTTTGGATATTAGCTCCTTTACTGGTCTCTTATCAGAAATTACATTCGCTCTTCTCTTGCGAAGGACTTCTTTTTTCAACAGATGCTGTCTGTTACCAATTAGGCTATATTTTTCTTTTACTGAAATTTCTACTCAGGCCAGATTTGCTCAATCATAAATGGAAGTTTCTTTTTGTTCTTGTCAAATCGGTCCCTCACACACCAGGGTTGGAACTTAAATAGGGGCAACTATTTATTCACAACCAATGCAAAAGAGTTACAAGTTTGCACCTGTTACTGTACTTCAAAGTAGTCAGTAGAGTTTTGTAGAACCCGTCGCCAGCGTTGTGGGATGCGTAGTATACCGTTAACAGAGTCTGTTCTGTAGACGTTGCGAATGGAGCGGTCTACTGCCTGTCGAATCTCTGGAACAGTCCTGAAGCGAATGCCACGAAGTGGCTCCTTCATATTCGGAAGCAAATCAAATTCACAAGGACTTAAGTCCGCGGAATGTGGTGGATGGTACAGTACTTCCCAGTCCCATCGACCGTACAGAGCAGCAACTGCTTGCACTGTATGCGCCTGCGCATTGTCATGCAAAATGATGAGTGGTTTCCGCAGAAAGTGTCCTCGCTTCTTTCGGAAAACGAACAGTAGTACTGTGCACTGAGGGTCTGGAGTGGAGGAACGTAATGAGTTAGGATAACACCATCACAGTCGTACACGAGAATCACCGTAACTTTATACTGCTCCATTCGTACCATCAACAGAGCAGACTCTGCTAACGGTATACTACGTCTTCCACGTCGCTGGTAACGGGCTCTGTACAACGCTGATGACTACTTTGAAGGGTAGTAACAGGTACAAACTTGTAACTGCTTTGTACAGGTTCGTGAATAAATAGTTGGCACTATTAAAGTTCCGACCCTCGTATAAGATATGCCGACGACAAATCCTTCAGTTTCTACTTTTCTTAGGAGTAAAATAGTGTCACAGATACTCTATTGTAAATTATTATGCAGGAACCCCGCTATGAGCCATGAACCTTGCCGTAGGTGGGGAGGCTTGCGTGCCTCAACGATACAGATAGCCGTACCGTAGGTGTAACTACAACAGAGAGGTATCTGTTAAGAGGCCAGACAAACTTGTTTCCTGAAGAGGGACAGCAGACTTTTCAGTAGTACCAGGGGCATCGGTCTGGATGACTTACTTACTGACTGACCGTAACATCAACCAAAATGGCCTTGCTGTACTGGTACTGCGAACAGCTGAAAGCAAAGGGAAACTACAGTTGTAATTTGTCCCGAGGGCATGAAGCTCTACTGCTCGCTTATATGATGATGGAATTATCTTGGGTAAAATAACCTTGACGTAAATAGTCCCCCATTCGGTTCTCATGGCAGGGACTGCTCAAGGAGAACGTCGTTATCTGGAGATACAAAACTGGCATTTTAGGAATCGGAGTGTAGAATGTCAGATCCCTTAATCGGGCAGGTAGGTTAGAAAGTTTAAAAAGGGAAATGAAAAGGTTAAAGTTAGATATAGAGAGAATTAGTGAAGTTCGGTGGTGGGAGGAACAGGACTTCTGATCAGGTGAATACAGGGTTATAAATACGAAATCAAATAGGAGTAATGTAGCAGTATGTTTAATACTGAATAAAAATATACGAACGCTGGTAAGCTACTATGAACAGCATAGTGAACGACTTACTGTAGATAAGACAGACACGCAGCCCACAGCCACCACAGCAGTACTAGTTTATATGCCAACTAGCTCCGCAGATGAGGAGTAGACTGAGGAAATGTATGATGAGATAGCTAAGGCAGACGAAAATTTAATAGTTATGGGGGATTGGGATTCGACTGTAGGAAAAGGAAGAGAAGAAAAGGTAATAGATGAATACGGAATATGGAAAGGAATGAAAAAGGAAGCCGCCTGGTAGAATTTTGCATTGAACCTAACTTAATCAAAGGTTTAAGAATCGTAAAAGAAGATTGTATACGCAAAAGAGTCATGGAGACACCAAAAGGTTTCAGATTGGTTATATAATGGTAAGATAGAGATTTTGGAATCAGGTTTTAAACTGTAAGACATTTTCAGGGGCATATGTATAATCTGACCACAATTTGTTGGGAATGAACTATAGATTAAAACTGAAGAAACTGAAAAGGCAGGAATTTGAGGAGATCAGACGCAGATAAAGTGAAAGAAGGAGAGACTGTTGAGAGTTTCACAGGGAGATTTAGGGAAAGATTGACAAGAACAGGGGAAAGGAATACATTAGAAGAAGAATGGGTAGTTCTGAAAGATGAAATAGTGAAGGTCAGCAGAGGATGAAATAGGTAAAAAGACGAGCGCTTGTAGTAATCCTTCGGTAACACATGAGATATTTAATTTAACGAAGAAAGGAGAAAATACAAAAATGCAATAAATGAAGCAGGTGAAAGGGAATAGAAACGTCTAAACGATTCCACTAACAGGAAGAGCAAAGTGGCTAAGCAGTAGTGGCTGGATGACAAATGTAAGGATGTAGAAGCATGTATCTTTAGAGCCTACTGGGAAACTAAAGAGACCTTTGGAAAAAAGAGAACCAGGTGCACGAATATCAAGAGCACAGATGGAAAACCCATCCTAAGCAAAACAGGGAAAGGTAGGTGTATGTAGAGGGTCTGTACAAGGGATATGTACTTGAGGGCAATGTTATGGAAATAGAAGGGGACGTAGATGAAGATGAGAAGGGACATATCATGCTTCGTGAAGAATTTGATTAAGCACTGAAAGACATAAGGAAGATGTCTCCAGGAGTAGACAACATTCCATTTGAGCTACTGATAGTTTTGGGAGAGCCATCCATGACAAAGCTCTTCCATCTAGTGGGCAACATGTATGAGACCGGTGAGATACCCTCACGCTTCAAGAAGAAGGTAACAATACCAATTCCAAAGAAAGTAGGTGCTGACAGGTGTGAAAATGACTGAACCATCAGTTTAATAAATCACTCATGCAAAATACGGTCACGAATCCTGTACAGAAGAATGGAAAAACTAGTAGAAGCAGACCTCAGGGAAGATCAGGTCGGATTTTGGACAAATGTACGAATACGCGAGGAATACTGATCCCACGTTTATAGCACTTCTAGACTTCAAGAAAGCTTTTGACAATGTTGACGGGAATACTCTGTTTCAGTCTCGAAAGGTGACAGGGGTAAAATATAAGGAGCGGAAGACTATTTGTACTGTGTTCAGAAACCAGATGACAGTTATTAGAGTCGAGAGGCGCGAAAGGGAACCAGTAGTTGAGAAGGGAGTTAGACAGGATTGTAGCCTACCCAGATGTTATTCAGTGTCTATATTGAGCAAGCAGTAAAGGAAACAAAAGAAAAATTTTGAGTAGGAATTAAAGTTCAGGGAGAACCAATAAAAACTCTGAGGTTTTCCGATGACACTATAATTCTATCAGAGACAGCAAAGGACTTTTAAGAGCGGTTGAACGGAATGGACAGTGTCTTGAAAGTAGGATATAAGACGAACATCAACAAAAACAAAACGAGGATACTGGAATGTAGCTAAATTAAATTAGGTAATGCTGAGGGAGTTAGTTTAAGAAATGAGACACTAAAAGTAGTAGATGAGTTTTGCTATTTGGGAAGCAAAATAACTGATGTGGGTCGAAATGTGGACTGGCAATGGCAAGAAAAGCGTTTCTGAAGAAGAGAAATTTGTTAACATCGAGTATAGACTTATGTGTCAGGAAGTCTTTGCTGAAAGTGTTCTTATGGATTTAGCCATGTATGGAAGTGAAACATGGATGATTAACAGAACAGAAAAGAAGAGAATAGAAGATTCTGAAATGTGGTGCTACAGAAGAATGCTGAAAATTTAAGGGTAGATCGCGTAACTAATGAAGAGGTATTGAACCGAACTGCGGAGACGAGAAATTTGTAACACAACCTCACGAGAAGAAGGGATCAGTTGGCAAGACACATTCTGAGGCATCAAGGGATCACCAATCTAGTACTGGAGGGAAGCGTGGAGGCCTAGTACAGGGAGACCAAGAGACGAATACATTAACCAGATTCAGAAGGTGGTGAAGGAGGTGAAGAGGCTTGCACAGGATAGAGTAACATTAAGAGATGCATCAACCCAGTCTTTGGGCTGAAGACCACAACATATACCTACTATGTAGCAACTGACTTCCACTGCAACTTCAGCGATTTCTTTCCTTGGTTCGGTGGTCATCTCATTTTTGAACTTCGAATTCAACTCATTTTTCAATTTGTCATATACCTACTATTCAATATGGCTTCTTTTATTATTAGTTAATCTACTTTCCGTTACTCAAGTTCTGTCTCCTTAAACAAGACGTAATGAAATACAGACCTTAAATGTGGTAAATATTCAAAGTCGCTATGGATTAAGATCCATGATATAAGATGGTCGAAGCAAACTCTTCGCCATATCCCTGCCATAAAAAATAATGAATATTGACATTATCAGGCAGTATGTCAAAAACTGCTAATGATAACGTAGGGTGGCCCAGGATTTAAGCTCAGTATTTGGAAAGATAACAAAAATTACGTATTGAATAAAAAGATGTTATACATTAACAATCACTTTTTTCTGACAGGTTCTCTAGAAAATATTTTCTGGGTAGAAAATGGTTTATTTTCATATGCATTTTTGTGTTTTGGTTCCTATTACATTTAATTCAGATAACATATGTAACATTCTGTAACATAGTTCACCCTGCATGGTGGTCAAGGAAGAATCGCGCCCACCCAACTAATCATCAACATATCCCCGAATTGCTTTGCCCGCTACCCTGGCCTGTACTTATTCAAATCGACGCTCTCTTCATTTCAGTGGACCACCGCTCCTTCGGGAGAGCCGAGGTACTAATTTATTCTGTACGTGTCTCTCGCTGCAGCACGGTGGGGAAAAATTATATTTCACTGGGGAAATTCGTGCGCCGTTCTACAGATGCTCTCCTGTGATCAAAGTGAGGAACTGTGGCTTGCAGTGAAGCTCTCATACCATATTTCTGGGAGAATGATCTGTCACACACTAATTAACAGGGGCTTAACGAGTGGCGTAGAGTTTCATAACTTTCGGCACCGTTTTACGGCCGTAGTGTTCTGAAAACCTTAGGAACAGCAACTTTTATATGGTTACCACATTTGCTGCTATCACTTTCACAATCGTGTTAGCAACTATAAACATATAGACGAAACACGTCTAGGGCTGATTGGCTTGTGGTTACACAGTCTTTCACTCCCATACCTCACAGAAATTGTTCGTTAGAAATGTTACACATTTCTAATAATTACCAGACTCACAATTATAAACTTATTTTAGACAGCTGCCTCCATGAGCAAACACAATTAGCCACAAACACTTATCGTTTCATTTCATCGTGTAAAGAACACAGAATCTGAAGTGACAGTATCATATGCAAGTGGCCATCACCAATCTTACGCTCAATAATATCAATGAAATGCACCTATTTCCCAGTTTTCCACCATTCAGGTTTATTAAAGACATAGCCACGATCTATGATGGTGATCTCAGCACATTGACAACAGCTGTTAAAATAAGATTTCCCGTCATTTTCTCCTGCAGCAGTAATTATCGCCGACCTGTACAATCAATAGTACTACGTAAAGACAAATCGCAGTTTAACGTCGTTACCAAAAATCTCAATCTCTACTGAACGTTTGTATTTACATAAGGTACACTTTTTAATATATACGGCATGTAAATGTATATATACTATACAAAAGGGAGAGCTTTTCAGCAATATCGGAGAGATCTTGACCGATTTATGTACAATTGATACACGATACTTCAATAAACGTAGAACAGACATATTCTACTTGTTTCTCATAAACACACACACACACACACAAACACACACACACACACACACACAAACACACACACACACACACACAAAATCTCGAAATGTTCTTGACCGATTTACCTTCAATTTTTACACGATGCTGTAATACGTACATACACACAATATATATCAGAAAGGTTGTTAGCAAAAATCTCGAAAACTTGTTCACCGATGTACTAAAAATTATTAAGCGAGACTGTAATAACCTTTCAGACGGACACAGGTTACATATTTTTAATATATTCCACCGCGTACAAACTCAAGGGACTGATTAATGAGGGGATACGGAACAAAAGAGGTCAATTGAACTAATGTCCGGAAGTACATGATTTCCATGCTGGAGATACAGTCATACGTTGTTATAGAGACTGTGGTCTAATATGCGCTGTACCGTGCAGTCACGGTTGCAGTATTTTTTGACGATGGTTCCCATATCCCTCAACACATGCGTGTACGCACCGTAGTTTATTGTGTTTCACACTTTTACGTAGGCCAGGCAGCACGGATACGCTGCTCTGCGATGCGCTCTGCATACACGACACCTTTGAGATGGCCCTGTAAACATAAATCGTGAAGGTTGAGTTACGGTGAACGAGCAGGCCATGCAACTGGACCCCCTCATCTGATCCATCGACTAGGGAAGACACGATTGAGAAGCATCCGGACTTTAAAGGCGAAGTGGGGTGGGATACAGTCATGCAGTAGCCACATAACCCTTCGAATCATCAGTAGCACTTCTTCCAGTAGAGAAGCAAAGTCATCCGCAAGAAACACCGACTGTTCGTCCTGTAGGCAACGTGGAAGGAAGACTGGTCCCAAAAAACGGTCGCCAATTATCTCGGCCCACACTCTCTGCCTGCACCGATGCTGGTGATTCTCTGTTACCATACCATGGGGGTTCTGCATACTATCCCAAAGATGACTGTTACGAAAGTTACCACTTCGTTTAAAGGCGTCCTCATCCGTGGGCAGGATGGATGGCACAGATCTCGGAATCTTGATTGCCTAATGAAGAAACCAGTGACAAAACTGCTCCAGATGTGGGAAGTAGTAAGCCTTGCACACGCTGTGAGTGATAAGGGTAATAACAATTGTCATGGAGAATTTTCCACACGGTCGTCTGGGTTATCCTGTACTGGCGGACAAGCTGCCTGGTACTGAGATAGCGGTCACCTTCCACGGCGTTAAACACTTTTTCTTTCAAGTATGGTGTCCGAACATTTCGAGTACGTCCTTCAAGATTTGCTGCTTCTTGAAACGACCCTGTCTCACACAAACGGCGAAACACTATTGCAGACACTGAATGCTGTGGTGGTTGTTGACGGGGATAGCTTTCCTGATGCAACTTTGCTGCCCGCAGACCGTTGCCATTTGCCTTTTCGTAAGTGGACACCATGTCGGCAAGCTGTCGATTCAAATATGGAACCATTTTGTACAATGCTGAATCACATCCACTACAAGGTGAGTCAGGAAGAGAATGGACTCGGACACAACATTACCTATTAGTACGGCAGGACAGGGCGCTAGGGCATGACGTATGAGGAACAGTACTACCCTCTAGAGCAGGCTGTTCCAACCGAGCTCCAGGGAGCCGGAGCGCTCCGGAGCGCTCACTGCGGCAGCTCGGAGCCCGCGTGGAGGGGGCAAGCGAACTCACTGCCCCCTGGCCGCGTGCAGCCGCAACTGACGCAATAATCCGTGCTATGATTAGCCGCGGGAGCCCTGTACCTCTATTGGAGGATACCTTTCTATTCATTGAGAGGGATGGTTGTCCACAGTGTCTTGTATGTCATAAAGTAATTAATTCTGCGAAGAGGTACAATATACAACGACATTATACACGTCTTCACGCAGCGCACTACGATCAGGTAGAATGCGTTGCACGCACAGAACTGGTGGCCAGGCTTAAGAACGACATACCAGGAGACGTTAAGTTTAAAAACGGTTTCGTAATACGGAGGGTATCAAAACATGCAACATAGTTCGTGATCTGTAATGCGTTTATAATTTACAGGTGAATGAGAGCGGAGGAAACACTACTGAGTCTGCAATTCCAGCAAGCTGCAGGGTGGCTCACATCATTGCGACGAGTGGCAAGCCGTTTTCGGTGGGACCACTCGTAAAATCGTGCATGGTAGCCGTTGCAGAATGTTTGTTTCCAAGGGAGGTGCAGGCAATTGAAGGGGTTTGCCTGTCGAAGAAAACAATGTCTCGTCGAATCCTGGACATGGCAGCAGATTTAGAGACACAGCTCAGGAAAAAGGCGGAGAGCCTTGTTGCATTTTCGCTAGTGCTTGACGAAAGCACCGACGTATCGGAATGTGCTCAGCTTGCAGTTTTTGTTCGTGGTGTCGACATGGAGTTGCAAGTAACTGAAGAACTCTTGGATGTGGTACCACTCGATTACACCGCAACAGGACGTGACATTTTTGAAGCTGTTTGTGAATCAGTGGACAATATGAATTTGCAGTGGGATAAGCTCCATTCTGTAGTGACAGACGGTGCACCACAAATGATCGGGTGTCACCAAGGTTATGCTTCTCGTTTGAAAAATAAACTCAGGGACGAATTCGGGAAAGACATTTTGACTCTTCATTGTTTTATTCACCAAGAGGCACTGTGCGCTGAAACAATAGAGCTAGGTGGTGTAATGAAAGATGTCGTGAAGTGTGTGTGTTTTGTGCGGCGTCACGGTATGAATCATCGTCAATTCAAAGGATTCCTGAAAGATATGGAAGCGGAGTATGGGGATATACCTTACCACAGTACAGTTCGTTGGCTGAGTCGGGGAAAATTTCTTGATGTTTTCTTTGCCATTTGTGAGGAAATAACCCTTTTTCTCGAAATGAAAGGGGAAGAAATGCGTTGTCTGAAAGATATAAAATGGATATCAGAGCTGGCGTTCCTAGCTGACATAACTATGCATCTAAATAATGTAAATCTGTCATTGCAGGGCAAAAGGCAGATAATCGTTGACATGCACGACCAGATCAAAGCGTTCATGCAGAAGTTACGTTTATTTGAGAGGCATATGAATAATGGACATTTAACGTTCTTCAATCGTCTTGCTTCTTTAAAACTACCTGAAGGTACTACTTTCGGCGATTACCAAGCAAAGCTAAAGCAGCTCATCACGTCGTTTGAAACACGATTCCGAGACCTCACTAGTTTGGAAATGGAACTTAACGTGTTCAGCACTCCTTTTTCAGTTTCCCCCGATGACTTGTCATCATCACTTCATTTGGAGATTATTGATTAGCAAAATTCAACTTTGTTGAAAGACAGGTGCTACAATACGTTAGATTTGTCATGATGGTATCGTTCATTACAGAAAAAAACATTTCCCAAGCTTCACAACAATGCTGCTGAGATCATGGGCATGTTTGGATCTACGTATTGTTGTGAGCAGCTTTTCTCAGCAATGAAAAGAGTAAAAAGTAAGGAACGGTCGTTTCTTCAGGATGCAACAATGAAGGCCATCCTCTGCATTAACGCTGTGAACACTTTGAAGCCTGATATTTTCGATCTTGTAATGAAAATAAAAGTCAAGCTACAGAGGCCCAATAAATTTAGTTTGCAATTTCTTGTAAAACAGTTGTTTCTTATTTATTTCCTGAACATCGTATTTCCTGGTGTAGCATGACACCACGTCTCAGCAGCTAAGAGTATGAGGTTGTCGATCTTGTAAGACGCAGCTGGCACATCAAAACGCCTGCCTTGCCGCCTGCCTCAGCCTGCCGTGCCACCTGCCGGCGTGCCGGCCCACTTGAATGGTCACAGCGAGCGACACGGCTCCCTGGAGCAGGGAGCGCTCCGCGGCTCACAACGGAGCCGACGAGCTGGAACAGCCTGCTCTAGAGTCTCTGTAACAATGACGGAGTAAATGGTCTCTAGCATGGAAGCCACGCATTTCCGGACATAAGTTCATTAGGTCTTTTTTGTTTCGTATCCTCCCATTGACCAATTCCTACTGTTTTTTACACGGTGTAAAAAATAACCTTACACAGGTACTCTCTCCCCTCCTCTCCCTCCACCCCCACCGCCGCCGCACCTCATTTGTTGTTGCTTTAGAATACAGTACACTGCATTCCAGGGTAGTCGAGCGTCAGAGTAACTTAGTAACTGGATAGCGGTAGTACACATTGTGAATACAATTTTTGTCGTGTACACGCATAATGATGAGATAGAAATACTGCTGATCTACGGAGAAAGTACGTTGGCAGGAAATGAGGAAATGATTTGACAACTTATATTTTTTAAGTTCAGTGCTGTTAGAGAACATCACGATTATTATGCTGCAGGCGGATGAAATTCTGTTCATGAAATACTGTTGTATAACTGGCGATTAACGGACTAGCCATTGCCTTCTCTCTGGATGTTTGGTTTTCTGATTTCTTGTCTATTTGAAATGGGAAGTTTAATTCCTAGACCTCGAAATCGTCGTAGACCACGAACAGACGAAGCTGCTGGGGTCCCTGTGCTCAATACCGTAGGCGTGAATCCTCACCTCAGCACACGACGATTTCAAGATAAAGCTGGCGTCTCCAAAGCAAGTGCATAACGCATTCTGCAACGTCGTAAATTCTGTCCTTTCCATGTTCATTTACACCAAGAACTTTATGGAAATGGCTTCAGCAATAGAGTACAATTTTGTCAGTGGGCTCAGAAACAACTTCTGACTAATCCTAATTTCTTCTCCTATGTTATTTTTACTGACAAAGCGCTATTGTCCTACAAAGGAATTGTCAGGATGAGAAATATGCATTGTTAGTCCATCAGCAACTCATGATGGCCCCAAAAGGATGAGCATTAAGGTCCATTGAACGTTAATGATTGGTGCGGAATTATTGAAGGTACCTTTATTCGACCTTTCTTTGTGAGAGTCAACCAAAATAGCAGACAATATGCCTGACTTTTGAGACACAGTCTTCCAGATCTCTTCGACGCCGAAGCTCTCAATCAGAGGAAGGTCATGTGGTATCAGTATGGTGAATGCCCTGCACTTAAGGCCTTACGGGCACTGATTCAGAACACACTAATTCAGTCAGGCAGTACCTACCTGCCGAAACAGTAGAAGCAACATAAAGTAACCGATTTTGTGACGTTTATCAGTTCCTAACCAGGAGCGAATTGTATAATTTTATATGTGTGCTTTGATAGTTTAGTTTCTTGAGTTTCTGTATGTTAACTCAGTATCTAATAGATACAGTTGCCGCGATTTATTTTTTGTCGTAAAGTAAAACGATTTTGTGACATTTTACAAGTTCCTAATCAGGGGCAAATTATTTAGTCTCACCTGAGTGTTTCGGTAGTTCGGTTAATGAATCTCTGTGTACTAATCTAATTTATTAGACACAGTTCTTGCGTTTTCGTAGGATCTACAGAAGAGTTCTGCAGCTTGTGTTGACAGTCGGTTTGAGTAGAGTAGTTTTCCACGGTCTTTAGTACGGACGGTGACCGTGATTGTTGTGTGCGTATGTGAGCCGAGTTGGTCACACTTCGCTCTCAGCTCCAGGCTCTGATGGCTTTGGTTCCACAATTAGAAGCTGCAGAGGATGGGCATCACTGTTATGGGCCGGTCGTGTGGATCCAACGGACGTCCAGCACGTCCAAGTCCTCCAATCAGTCCGCACAGGTGGCCAGTCCAGTTACTGCCCGCACTGAGGTTGACCCCTCACCAGTGGTCGAGTGGTTCGTCGCCTCAGGGCGTCGCAGGCAGTGAAAGACTTCCCAGGGGCCTCCACAGGTAGTCTGATACACAGGTTCCCGCTGATATCCGTGGCTGATAGTCGCTTATCCCGCTACAGTCGCCTGTCGTGTTTCAGAGGAAACCTCTCGCCTGCAAGTACAGGGAAATCACAGAGAGTGGAAATATTGGTAGTCGGGAGCTCCAGTGTTAGTCGCGCCCCTTAGGGATATGGCTGTCAAGATGGGCGAAGAAAGCCAATGTGCACAACGTACACATACCACGTGGAGTCATTCTATACATGGGACGGGTCCTTCCCGATGCCGTGACGAGCACAGCGCGCAGCTAACTGCCGGTAATGGCGAACAATGATGTGTGCCGCTTGGATAGGAAGATAATCTCTCTGGTTTCTTGCGGCTATCAGAAATGGCAAAGGCTGTCAGTCTTGTTTGCGAGATGAAAGCAGAGCAAACCACTTGCAACATACTCGACAGGACCGATTGCGGATCTCTGGTAGAGAGTCGAGTGGAGGGTCTGAATTAGAGGCTCAGACGGTTCTGTGACTGTGTAGGCTCCAGATTCCTCGACCTGCGCCATTGGGTGGATGGTTTCGGGTTCCGCTCAGTAGGTCTTGAGTCCACTACAAGCAGGAGGCGGCTGCACGGATAGCAGGACCTCTGTGGCGTGGACTGGGCGGTTTTTTAGGTTAGAGGGTCTCGGGAAACTACAAAAAGGTCTTCAGTCTCAAAGAGTGCAAGCCGAACACAGGAAGAACGTGTGATCAAAGGCATCCGGACACCCCGAAAAACATATGTCTTTCATATTAGGTGCATTGTGCTGCCACCTACTGCCAGGTACTCCATATCAGCGAACTCAGTATCCATTAAACATCGTGAGAGAGCAGAATGGGGAGCTCTGTGGAACTCATGGACTTTGAACGTGGTCAAGTGAGTGTGTGTCAGTTGAGCCATACGTCTGCAAGCGAGATTTCCACACTCCTAAATATCCCTAGGTCCACAGCTTCCGATGTGATATTGAAGTGGAAACTATTCAGATGAAACAACTGCTAAAAGGTTCAAAGAAAACGAGTTTAATTTCAAACACGTACCCATCTCATAAAATTACAGTTGGTGGTGACTTTAACTTACCGTCAACATTTTGGCAAAAATACATGTTTAAATCTGGAGTTACGCATATAAATGCGTTCTCTGAATATTATTTCGAGCAGTTAGTTCATGATTCCACGCGAATAGTTAACGGTTGTGAAAATACACATAACCTCTTAGTAAAAAATTATCCTGAGGTAATAACAAGGATCGAAACGGTTTCAGGGATTAGTAAATACAGGGTTACCTTTGCGAGATTGAATATTGAATGAATTCGCAGTAGCAAATAAGGACAACTGTCACAGCTAGCCCCAAACTTCCATATTCGTGAATCACGCGTCCGCCTAGCCTCCAAATCTTATTGTTTGCTCTTGGTTGTTGTGCACATTGTACATTACCTGTCTTTCCCTATATCTCATCCCTATTTTTCTCAGAATTGCAGCACTGCAGCATTTGACATTTTCTAACGTTTTTTCCAGGTCGTCAAATACTATGAAAGTGTCTTATTTTCCTTCAGTCTTGCTTCCCGTGAGAACTGCTTCGCTGGTGCATTTGTCTTTCCTAAAGCCAAAGTGATCGTCATCTAATTGATAACCAGTTTTACATTCGTCTATATGTTACTTTTGTCAGGAGCTTAGATGCATCAGCTGTTAAGGTTAAAGTGCGATAATTCTCACCGCTCTTACTGTCTCTGCAAAAATCTTGTGGATGATGTTTTTCTGAAAGTCTGATGACAATTCGCCAGTCTCATACATTCTACACATGCATGTGAATAGTCGTTTTGTTGCCACTTCCCACATTGATTTTAGAAATTATGATATTTTGCGTTATTTGATCTTAAGTCCACCTAAACTCTAAAGCTTTGATACTAAAACTGGATCCTCTGTCTCTTTTCTGTCCACTGTTATTTTTTCTTATGTCTCTTCACATGACAAGTTCACGCCCTCATACGGGTCTTCAGTACACTATTTCCACGTTTCTGCTCTCTCCGTTATATTTAACAGTTGAATTCCCATTGCACTCTTAAATTTACCGCCCTAGCTTATGATTTCACTAAAGGATGTTTCGACTTCTGTGTACTCTGATGTCTGCAAACTGAGACAGTCCTTCCGACAACCATTTTTGTTTTTTTGGTTTCTACACATTTTTCGGGCACCCATTTCTCCTTAGCTTCCCTGCACTTCTTGTTTAATTCATTCCTAAGTGACTTTTATTTCTGTATTCCTGAATCTCCTTGAACATTTTTGTACTTCCTTCTTTCATCGATCAACTGAAGAATATCTTCCGTTCCCCATGGTTTCTGTGCAGTTACCTTCCCTGTAACCATGTTTCCTTTGGGACTTCCGTGACTGATCTCTTGCTCTCTTTAGAGATGTCCATTTCTCTTCATCTGCAATGCCTACTGAGCTGTTAACTATCGTAATATCTACAGTGCCAGAGAACTTTACATATTGCCTCTTCATTCCTTAGAACTACCATATCCCATTTCTTATTGTATTGACTCTTCCTGACTAGTGTCTGAACTTCAGCCTACTGTTCATCATTACTAAATTTTAATCAGAGCCTTTGTTTGGCCCTGGGTACACCTTACAATCTATTATCCGATTTCGGTATCTCTGATCTCGGTATCTCTTCCCGTATCTCCCAGCCTTTACCTAATATACCTTCTCCTCTCGTGTTCCTTCGACAGAGTATTCGAAATACACCTTCAGTATTGTTACTTTATTGATTTAGCTCATGCATCTGATACATGAAATTTAATTGGGAAATACATAAAATAAATGATTCCTTACGATCCATAACATGTAGGACTCTGAAACGTGTCAGTCCGTCTCGACTGATTCGTCTCATTTCAATTTCATTGCTTTAATTCATTTTTCGCGTCTGAGACATTCTTGTATCGGTTTAATACTCCATACCAAAGCTTCAGTGGTTGGAACGATTAAGCCGTCAATTACTGTTTTAAAATTCTCTTAAAACACCGGATAGATGTTGAAAGTTATTGTATCTGCATGTCTGGGTTACGTAATGAGCTAAGGAAGGGGCAGGCAAGTTTCGACGACTCCACGTAGAGCACTGCCGGTTTTTACGTGCCAGCGCTGCTGTTGCCGGCAGCCTTCCTAGAACGGAGGAAGGTGGTACACCACACGCAGATAAAGATCTGTGTCTTTTTCGTGGGAAGAGGAAGACTTGTGTCCTTTTCTTTTCTCCTTTTTTGGAGTCAAGGTGACGCCAGCTACGTGCTCCATGCAGTGTGAATGGCCTCTCGTGTCATAGAAAAAGTGAGAAAGAGCTCCACTGGCTTCCCCTAAAACTTACCAGGGAGTCGGAGGTAGGAGGCCCATTTCTAAAAATTACAGATGCAAGAGAACTGGAGATTATATCAAATGAAAAAATTTTTGAAGAGTGGGAATTTCAGAAAATTTTCTCACAGATTCACAAGCCATTTGGCATTTTTGTAAGGAATATTTCAGTTGGCCAAAATTTAATGCAGCCTTGTCGTTGGTAAAGGGAGGTTAATATGAAATTGGCGCGACAGAGAGCTCTGCGAGGGCACTTTGGTTTGACGGCTCTGGGAGAGCACTCGTGAAAACTCAGCAAGAACACATTGGTTCGACACCTTTGGAGATCGGGCTACTTGTGAGGGTGGAGTCAATATACGGTGGCCAAACTGTCAGCAGCTGTCGCTGGTACTCCACCCTGCAGCTTAAATAATAGTGAGAATCTGCAGCACAGGCCACCAGGGATCGTTCGGCAGGCGCATGGTTTGAATAATGTTCGTTTCCGGACTATATATCCTTGTGTTTAGGTATTCCATGGATCTTTAGTGACCCAGCTACAAGTGGTAGTTGCATGTGACATCCTATGTCATCTGCAGAAGACTGCACAATCGTCGTGCGAACACAGCGTTTGTTTCTTTTTATCAGTGATCTGAAATGTGGCAACCTTCTCCTCTTCCTAATTCTCTACAGCTACGTTTACATGTAAATGGCTGCTTTTCAATCCATTCTTACGTGCCTGACAGATGGTTCATCGATCCCCCATTCATAATAATTCTGTATTATTCCACTCTCGACCAGCGCGTGATCTGCCTGTAGGGGGGTCCAATGGATGCAGATCATTGTGACTACAAGAAGACATGTCCAGCCTGGTTGACATGCTTCTTTAATTGGCGACCCTGCCAGAACAGAACTGGTTTGTCAGATTCACACTTTTTATCTTACTATTCCATTGCACAACTAATACAGCATCTGAGTCTATGGGGAATGATCTATCTCTAAGTAAGTCCAATTGATATGGATAAATGCGCCTTCAAGAAGACATGTCCAGCTCGGGTGGCATCTTTCAAGTCATGGAGTAAATTGCGAACATCGAAAGAAGAGCAGAGAGTTTTTAAAGGATTGATGCAGTTAGCGACAAAGCTTCATGGGGGTTATTATTCATATTCAGTGGAAACGCTACTGCAGAAGTGTCGTGCGTAGCGGTGTGAGAGCTTGGTTCCTTAGAAGATTCAACCAATATATTGCTTCCTCTCACTTATATTCCGTGGAAGACCTAGAAGATAACATCATAAATACTATAGCTCACAAGAGCGCTTACCAATAACCGTTCTTTCCTCAGACTATTCGT
This sequence comes from Schistocerca cancellata, assembly GCF_023864275.1. NCBI lineage: Eukaryota > Metazoa > Arthropoda > Insecta > Orthoptera > Acrididae > Schistocerca > Schistocerca cancellata. The sequence goes on along the minus strand of NC_064630.1, from coordinate 292,467,305 downwards.
GACAGGAGAAGGAGATTGGGAAATGATACTGGTAAATAAATTACCTTCTGCTACACATGATACGGTGGCTTGCGGAGTATGGGTGTAGGTGTAGATACACGTTATACAGAGGGAAGAACTACGCCTGCAGCAGAGTGTGAGGACACTTTTCCAGACTACTGAGCTAAATGTTCCAAGAGAGGTATAAGCATACGTGTGTAGTTACACACATGACGTATAATATTTTAGTCTGGTTCAGTATTCATGGTGATTGCGACATCGTCTTACTCAGCAGATGAAGTGCATAATTATGTTTCGTTCAGTGTTGAGTCATTACCTCTTGACATATTTTTGATACTTGCGTCTCTGATGATCTGCACTCGTTCCTACCTCCCATGGGGTTTCTGAAATCTATATATACCAATGAGCCTGCAACTTTTAGGTGTGCACGTCTCTACAATTTTTACACCCGAGCTATTGATAAGTTCGCTTTAGGTGTCGGTTCATTTTACAGACTGAATACTCTCAATGCCAGCCTGCCGACAGGTGCTCATCAGTTGACAATAATAATGCGAAACTCAGTATCAATATTTGGACTACAATTTGTTGATTTGCATGTCTCGATATGTGAAAAAAAAGGACAAAATGACTCGAACAGAGTAACGTATCATTAGAGTCCGGCAATACATTTGCGAGAAAATTCTGTGGAATACATTGTACGTAGGCTAATGCGTGAATAAGACGACATCCTTTATTCCACATCGCGTCTTCGTTCGGCTTATATCTACGGGTTATGAGATTCAGGGAGGAACCGGCGCTTCCGAAAATGGAAGTCATTTTCACCGCGGAAATCGAATATTATTCCCCCTTATATAAGCTGTTGGAGGAAGGGATCGGTTTATAGGAAATGCTCCTTCATAAAGGACTATCGTTTCTGTTGGAGGTACAGTTTTTCCTTGTAATATAAAAGCTCTTTTACATTCTGAGGAATGCTCGTAGTGCACTTCATTAATTCGCCGATAAGGAAAAGTCAATGAAGAAACGCACAATGAAGCTAAGGGATACTAATAATCTTCTTCTTTCATATGTATAACCAGATGACGTATACATAATCCGATCCGGTCATAGCAGTATATATTTAGTTTGCAAGCGAAACTGAAATAAACGAGATCTTACTTTAACCATCCTGCGATCATCATCAGCCATATCTAAAATGAACGATTTCCCACACAATAAACATGTATAGATAGAAAAGATTAATTGTGTGATGCTGAGACGATAGCGGTCTCAATGTTCGTGCAAACAATAAATTAGGAAAAACGTACATAGCTTTTTCACTGAATGATCAATGATAGGTAAGAAATGACATGATAGGTCTTTCGCTCAGGATTAAACACTGTAAATACATTTTGCGGTAGTCTGGGAAAGAATAGTGCATTATGACACAGGCATTACGACACGTACACACTCAGAGACACACAGATACATATAATTTTGGACACAATGACGTTCTCACTCGATGAGCTGTGTAGTTACTTGAGAAAAAGGAAGTTACTTTTGATATTAAGAACCATAGAAATACTACATTCTTGCTGTTAGCTATTGCCACAATATCCTTCACAGCTGCTTAGTCCTCAAGTAAGGTACTTTTATTATTGTTCCGGCGTAACATCAAGTGCCGGCACGTCGGCCTGGAACTATACAGCAGAGAAGGCTGTGAGACGACGCCAGCCAATAGAACGCTGACTAGGACGACACCACGACAGGAGTGCGAAGAGAATATAGGCACCGCTCCAGCTAGTCTCGGCGCACTTGAAGATCCCCACTGGAAGACGAACCGTGACTTGTGATCACTATTAACAGCTTGCATGGAAATTTTATATATCGAAGGACATTGATTATTCGCATGTCGCCAATTGCTTGCGACGCCTCATTGTAATAAGGGAAAGTTAAGTGCTGTCAATTGAATTTACTATCATAAACTCCATTAATATGATGTGCTTGAATGTTGACTAACTATCCGAGGAAACAGCTTCCTAGGCACCCTATATTAGACGAGTTGGCCGGATTCCACAATTATTGAGAACAGTGTGACCGTATTAAGTAAGATGTGATATGTAGTAAAATTCAGGATGAAAATTTTGTAAGTATGGTAATACAGGGTGTCCCAGGAGGAACGATTAATATTCATGTGTCTACATGTACCGTCATGGACAAAACGAGTAAAAGACCTCGCCTTTTCGTTATGCTGATCCTCACAGCTTTAAAGTCTGCTACACAGCATAACAGGCAAGGCGACGAAGTGCTACCAACATACTACGCACAGGCGTAGATTTGTAAAACTCTCCGAACTTTGTCAGACTGTTTTCAATCAAGTCTAAGACTATATTAATGCTGGTTAGTGTGTTAAACACAACACATAATTACAAGATATAAATGAAAGAAGAAACGCTAATTAGTATGAACTGTACTAATAAAAATGAATTTCATCTTATCGAGATAACACAAGTGTTTTAGTAAGACAAAGCACCCGAGATCGTTACGAATTAGCAAAATATTATGTGCATTCGGCCGCGAAACGGTCTGTGTCAACCTTCAGACCAGTCATACTGCATTACCGTTGCGTAAATTTTATTTTCATAAACAACCGTATCTTTAGATTGCGTTCAGACAGAAGCTCACTTTTTTACACCACCATGGGACCGTATACCGAAGGAAGTGCGATACATTTCCGCTTATTATATCTACCCTTACTCGATGTAAACGTGTTTTAATGGTTTGGTAGACAGATAGACAGTCAAGAAAGTGAGACTAGAAGGGTTCCATTTTTACCGATTTAGGTGACTAAATACTAACAACGAAAATAGCTACGACAGTTACTGAAGGTGAGGGCCGCATAAATAATTCCCCCTACTCTTTATTGGAAATGCAGTCGATACATCAACATATTAATCGTAGCTACGCTTTCGATCCAAATCACGTTTACAGGAAAGCAAATAAAATCCATTTGCCTATACACGTGGTAATTCAGATCCTAATATTAATGCCACCAAGTTTTAGTAGTGCGAGCATTCCCATAGCTTAAGAAACACTGTGGCTAATGAATGTTTCCTGGCTGTGGCGAGTCTAATGGAGAATTAGAAACATTGTAGAATACGATTGGCAGCTATGTCGCCGTTTATTTTTGGGGTGGTGCAGAATTATCCCACTAAACTTACTCGCTAATAACAGTATTTGGTATTTCGATAAACATCCCGGATGATTGTCACATAAGCGGTGACATAAAGGCAGAAAATTCATGTTTTTGAGTCCAGAGAGCTTTATGTAACAGAAACTGCAGATCATTTTGCCATTTTCATTGCGAAATTGCCGGCTTATTCATGTCTGGGGTAGTAATAGAGGGCTGTTTACCTGGGCTGTCTGCTAGCGTAGTGAAAGGTGTTTGCTACTACAAAAATGTCTGGTTTCTTTTCGGTTCTAATCTCGATGGAGGCAGATAGACTATCAATAAAGCAATTTTAGGAAATTCTCGCGCCCACAATGCGATTTTTTGCTACCTTTATTCTGTACCGGCGCCCTGTGGATGTCAATATGAAACTCTTGTAGAATTTCATATTGGTTACTGCCTACTATTTTCGTTTCTGTCAATAATTGAATTGACTTATGTGTGTCACTGAATGATTTTTAACTGCATTTTGTTTTGAATCTTCACGCATTGCTAAATTTGCACACTTTCATGGTAGGTCAGCAATGGTAATCCAGTATTATTGGTCTGAACGTTGACACAGACCGTTTTGTGGCCGAATGCGCATAATATTTTGCTAATTCGTAACGATCTGCGGTACTTTGCCTTACTAAAACAGTTATGTTATCTCGATAAGCTGAAATTCATTTTTATTAGTACAGTTAATACTAATTAGCGTTTCTTCTTTCATTTATGTCTTATAATTATGTGTTGTGTTTAACACACTAACCAGCAATAATATAGTCTTAGACATGATTGAAAACAGTCTGGCGAAGTTCGGAGAGTTTTACAAATCCACGCCTGTGCGTAGTATGTTGGTAGCACTTCGTCGCCTTGCCTGTTATGCGGTGTAGCAGACTTTAAAGCTGTGCTGATCAGCATAACGAAAATGCGAGGGCTCTCGCTCGTTTTGTCCACAACTGTACATCTACATGGATACTCTGTGTATCACATGTCAGTGCCTGGCAGACGGTTCATCGAACCACCTTCACAACAATTCTCTGTTTTCCAGTCTTGTACAATGCGGAGCAAACGAACACCTACATCTTTCCTCTATTTTCCCTTATAATGATGATCGTTTCGCCCTATGTAGGTCTGCGGCCACAACAATATATTTCGCTTTCGAAGAAGAGAGTTGTTGATTGAATTTCGTTAGAAGATCCCGCTGCAGTCAGATTAGTACAGGTAATTTACACTAGAATCTTGTTATTCCGAAAGTAAATTAAATTTAATGAAAGCTAAATATAATTCTTTTCCACAAAATAAATTACTAATAAATTTAACCCTCAACGCTATTTCTGGCTGCTCTTTACAAAATCAAGCTCACTCGGACATAACGTCACAAATTTCCGATTACACAACAACTTTCTCATGGTTACATTTACATAATTTGATAAAATACCAGATTCTCACTATACCTATGACTTCCATTCACTCTCTCAGTCTTTTCAAAACACTCAAGCAACCAAAACATAATGAACCAATTATTTCCAATGTACTTAAATAACGTCATAAATCCGTGGAAAATAAAAAAATTCCAGAAAATTAGATTATGTGAACCTATGCTCTTGGTTTTATCCCAGTTGATACTATAGATGCAGATACTACAGTACCTAACTCGGTTTCACACCGACAGCACAGTTATTATGTGTTTTAGGAAAACATTTATATCTCCGCTCATATTGGAGTTATTGATTTGAAATTTTACTAGTATTGTTGTCTTATCCATGGAATTTAGTATACAAAGTATGATAAAGATCGACTGATATTTAATTGTAGTTGTTCAAATTCGCAGAGAGCATGTGTAACGTACTGCACGCAGCATTAGTCATGCACACCGGTCGACCGGTCGCCCAACCCAGTGGCCAGGGTCAGCTGTGAGAGCGTTAGAGCCAACATATCCTCTCCTCCCGGCTCCACGCCGAGCTACGTTTTCAATGCAAGGTAACAACTGGTAATAATTTGCTACGTTACCTGTCATTTCCCATAATGAAATTTACTACAAACTAGTATCACCTGCAAAAAGTAGCAGTGCTACTTGATGGTTTTCACTGGACGATTACTATGTTCTTCATATATATTAATGACTTGCTATTCTATATTCACGAAGATGCAAAGCTGGTACTTTTTGCCGATGATACAAGTGTAGCTATCACACTCAACAGACAAGAATTAACTGGTGAAATTGTAAACGATGTTTTTCAGAAAATCATTAAGTGGTTCTCTGCAAATGGGCTCTCATTAAACTTCGACAAAAAACAGTATATACAGTTCCACACAGTAAATGGAATGACACCATTAATAAATATGACTTCGAAAGAAATCGGTAGCTAAGGTAGAATATTCAAAATTTCTAGGTGTATGCATTGATGAGGGGTTGAACTGGAAAAAACACACTGAGGATCTGCTGTAACGTTTGAGTTCAGTTACTTATGCTATTAGGGTCATCGAAAATTTTGGAGATATACATCTGAGTAAATTAGCTTACCACGCTTATTTTCATTCTCTGCTTTCGCATGGCATCATATTCTGGGGTAACTCATCATTGAGTAAAAGAGTATTCATTGCACAAAAGCGTGTAATCAGAATAATTGCTGGAGCTCATCCAAGATCATCCTGCAGACACTTATGTAAAGAGCTAGAGATCTTCACTGTAGTCTCACAATATATATATATTCACTTATGAAATTTGTTATTAACAATCCGAACGAATTCAAAAGAAATAGCAGTGTATATGGCTACAACACTAGGAGAAAGGATGAGCTTCACTACTCAAGGTTAAATCTAACTTTGGTTCAGAAGGGGGTAACTTATGCTGCCACAAAAATCTTTGGTCACTTATCTAATAGCATCAAAAGTCTGACAGATAGCCATACAGTATTTGAAAGGAAATTAAAACAATTTCTTAATGGCAACTCCTTATACTCATTAGACGAATTTTTGGATATAGTAAGTGGGTAATTTCCCCAACACCCACAAAAGAAAGAAAGAAATTAAAAATATTGAGTGTCATGTAATATTTTTTGTAATGTAATATCTTGTATAAACACCTTTTATTAACCTGACACGTTCCACATCATTACGAAGTGTCGTATTCATGATCTATGGAACAAGTACTAATCTAATCTAATCTCTAATCTCCCATGTATAAGGACTTAGAGAAGACAAATTTTAACACTATGGGAACACGTTAGTGATTTAACACCAGTCGCTAAAATTTTCTTTCCGCCCACCGTTGTCTGAGCTATTCAGCATAACTTTTGCATTCACTTTGTGAAATATTATCAAATCATTTGATTTTAATGCCATCCATCGCACAAAACTTATGTTTTTCTAAGACACTATCATAATCTGAACAAACATTTTGGATAACTCACAAAGAAATATCTGTTAGTGATATTATATTATTTACGTCTTATCATTACGTGAGATGCCTGGGATATTGTGTGAGGGTGTAATTTATCTGGGATGTGCCGTAAGAAATATAGGACTGGGTATGTCTATCGACGGATAGAGGGCCATGCTTGTGGTGCAGGTAGTAAGTCTTAGGGAGATGAGCAGTTGCCTTTTTTCCAACTTGAAGGGCGCAGACCAGTGCCGAATTTGGTATCTGCCGACGAAATAAACGGCGGTGTAACATTTGATTTTTATAGTTCCTCCATTAAACATGTTTCTGCGGGTTCACTACCTTGCAGCACAGTCAATTTGTGACTTGCCAACTATGAAATGCTCAACACGAAACGAAAAATTTAAGTTCAAGCACTTAATACAAAACTTTAGCCATTACGTAACAAAGATTTTAAACCGCAAAATCTGTTACAAAAATATGAGTCCAACTGAAACTGAACCATGCACAATGTGGGTGCAGCCACAGGTGTTTGTACAGAGCTGCAATAATGAAGATCCGACTTAGGCATGGTCATTTCAATGCATGTTATAAATTACAATTGAGGTTTTAAAATTTTGGATAGTTGATTAGTAAATCGAAAGACGTAATTCTTCACGCTATCCCGTAGGGGTATTTTCATGTTGGATAATCGGTTTTCTGTCGGCTATTCACGTCTTTCCTGCACGACATTTCAACTTCGTGACTCGCAGGCTTCTTCAGGTGTCGTCTGATACTGAATCAAATGGGAACGAGTCGGATATTTATGCCTATGTCGTGCTAGACTCTACCTCTGCGGTCCGCGAGGCGTCAGGCGCTCAGTCGGTGGTATGCCCCGAACTATAGCAGCGACTTAATGTTTTCTTCTAGCCGCGGCCGTTCCACAAGCTGTGCCCGTAGTTTGTGGTTATTATCCGTTGTCAATCTTACTGTATTAAGTTCTGAGTAACGTCCAGGCCGTAGTAGATGTCTTATCTTCTGACTGTCGTCATTTAAGTCCTCGTGTGATCTAAGATGTTCTATTAGCGTGATGTGCCGTATTAGGCGTTCCGTCCGAACTCCTTGCCCGCCAGGAGCGGCTGCAGTGTTATTTTCAGGCCGATGGTGTTCAAAGTGCAGCTCTAGAATAGTAAGAACCGCCTCAAATATTGTGTCTATTATCGAAGGTACCATTTCACGTGCATCTTTTGTCACATGTACTGGGCTGTTATCTTTAACTCCATCTTCAGACTTGTGTCCCTTTGGATCTTGATGTTAACTCCGTTGCGTCTTCAGAAGATCGAGTGCCAGGTTTTAAGCCAAGCTCACCTGGAAACCGGTGTTACGGTTAATATGATTCTCCCCGATCTTACTCTCAATAAATTCTTTGATGACGCTGTCCAAGTATCTCGGTTTGTGGTAAAGTCTTGGCATTATTGTACTTCATAGATAGAATGATGCAGTTCCAAACAGTCAGAAATCACTGACTTCAGAATGAGATTTTCACTCTGCAGCGGAATGTGCGCTGATATTAAACTTGCTGGCAGATTAGAACTGTGTGCCCGACCGAGACTCGAACTCGGGACCTTTGCCTTTCGCGGGCAAGTGCTCTACCATCTGAGCTACCGGAGCACGACTCACGCCCGGTCCTCACAGCTTTACTTCTGCCAGTATCTCGTCTCATACCTTCCAAACTTTACAGAAGCTCTCCTGCAGGAGAGCTTCTGTAAAGTTTGGAAGGTAGGAGACGAGATACTGGCAGAAGTACCTGTAACGCTGTGAGGACCGGGAGTGAGTCGTGCTTCGGTAGCTCAGATGGTAGAGCACTTGCCCGCGAAAGGCAAAGGTCCCGAGTTCGAGTCTTGGTCGGGCACACAGTTTTAATCTGCCAGGAAGTTTCAATCACTGACTTGTTTGCCTGTCTCAATGTGGTGTGCCTTTGGTTCTCTTTGCTCCTGATGTCAACGTCTCCGTCGTCTGACCGATGTATGCCATACCACATTCACATGGGACGTGCTAACGCCCGGTTTCTGTAGACGCAGGTCATCCTTCACACTCCCTAGCAGAACCTTAATCTCGGTAAGGAGAATTCTGCGGATTGCGGCAGTTATCGGCCCGACGTATGGTGAATATGCAACCTTCTGCGTTTTTTCTTTTACCTCTTCAGGAAGCTCTGACAGGGAGACACGGCGCAGTGCCTTGTGAACTTCTCGAGAAGAGTATCCATTTTTGTAGAATACAGACTGTAGATGCCAGATTATCAGGATCTGGCAGAGTTCGTGACCGGTGAATCAAAGTTCTGAGTAACCATTTTCTGTGTCGCGTGCTGGCAACTGCTGGCTTCCAGGTCTAAGTCGGTGTGAGTTGGTTTGCAGCACACACTGTGATTGAAGGTACCATCTGCATTCCCCTTAACTTGTACATCTAGGAAAGGTTCAAATGGCTCTGAGCACTATGGGACTTAACAGATGAGGTCATCAGTCCCCTAGAACTTAGGACTACTTAAACCTAACTAGGAGCGGTCGCACGGTTCCAGGTATAGCAAAGGAAGTCGTACGACCTTCTCTAGTTCCATGGCGAATTTAATGTCAGCGTGGCGTGAATTTAGATGGTCGAAGAAGACATCGAACTTTTCTCTCCCGTAGGGCTATATGACCGAGGTATCTTCTACGCATTTCCATTGATCTGGAGCCGACATAAGTGCTCCTATTCAAATCTTTTCATAAAGAGATTGGCCAGCACTATAGAGAAGGCTGCGCATTACCAACCCTTCCGTTTGCTCGTAGACTTGACTCCCATGAATAAGTCCAGGAGAACACGGTCTAAATTTTCTCAACTCAGCTCAAGTGAATCATTCAGTGCTACGTACGTGAACAGGAGGACCACGTCAAAACTGCCTATAATGTAGAGTCCGTGATCCGTAGCTGCCTCAGGTACTGTAGGAAATTCTCTGATTACGACTGTGATTGGCGCACTTCCCCAAATATGGTGAGAGCATCTTCGTAAGGTGTTGAACAGTGAAGTAAGTGGCTGCGACAATGATTCTGACTATTCACCGTAGAGGAACCACTTTCTTGTGCACCTTAGGGAGGCCATGGAGCCTTGGTGGTACTGGTGCCATATTTCTTAGCTGCATAACGATCTTTTCTCGAAGGCCGGTTTCCTTTAGAAGCGCCATGGTCTTCCTATCCACCTTGTCTGTGGCAACCCCCTCTACTGGTCTGTATGCCACGTCGTCCAGAAGTTGTCGCACCTTTCTGTCACAATATGCCTTCTGTAGGACAATGGTAGTATTCCCCTTAGGTGCTGGTAATGCCACAATGCTGTCATCTTCTCGGGGTTGTTCGAAGGCCAATCTCTCGTCAAGGGAGATGCTTCATTTGGGCAACTTGGTGTTAGTAAGTGCCCTACATGTCGCTCGTCGTACGTCTTCAGCCACACTGACAGGAAGATTCTGGGACACCTGCTCCACTGCACTGATGAAGGTCCTAACAATAACATTTCTGGGGGTAACTGCAAAATTAAGACCCTTGCTCAATACATTCAAGGTGGTCGCGTCGAGTTCCTTCTTACTCAGGTTGACGACCGTGCGAGCGTCCTCATTCTATTGCGTATTGTTGTTAAGACGTTCAAACTTATTGACGGGACGATGATTTCTTCCTCGTGCACTACGCCAGGGATCAGGAGGCGTCATAAGCTTGGTCCCAGTGCTGTCTGGTTAGAGAATTTGCTATAAAAATGTGTAGAGACAGCAGATCTGGATGTCACGTCAAATCGGTGGCGCATGTCATGTAGTCTCACCCTGGCCAATGCTAAATTCGCTAATTTTTTATTCTGCTGGCCGCTCTTGTATTGATATGACGTTTAATTCTACCAAATACCGAAAGCACTTCCTCTTCTCGGCATCGCAACACGAAACAGAGAGAACTGAGCAGCCTCGCCTTCCTCTGTCGAAGCCTATCCAGCTTTCTGATATTCAGATACATTTCCTCCCTGTAGAGTCTCCTAGTGTATTCTTCAGGTTTTGAAGGCAAGGCGTGGTCATACTGAATAACTAAATTTCTGCCGGTTATTCGCATCTTTCCTGCACTGTATTTCACTGTGTGACTTGCAGTCTGCTTCTGTGCTGTCTGGTACTGATTCCAGTGTGGAACGAGTCCGATATTTATGCCTATGATTGCCGAAATACTGGGATAGCGTCATCAAAGAATCTATCGAGATTAAGGTAGCAGAGAATCTTATTAATCGTGACACGGGTTTCCAGTTGAGCTCGGCTTCGAGCCCGGCACTCGATCATCAGAGAAGACGCAGCGGAGGCAACATGAAGACCACAAGGGAGACAAATCTGAAGTTGGGGTTAGAGATAACAGCCCTGCACATGTAACAAAGGACGCGCGTGAAATCCAAAACTTTCTCTTTTATCTGAAAAACATTTTACGAACTGCAGTAAACCGAATATGCTTCGCATTTGCAGAGAACTACACGAATAACTCAGTCTCCGAAATACCTGACGTAGACCTGTTCATTATGTACTATCCAATTTTAACAGAATGTTAAGAATAAGGAAGTGTGGATTACTCTGTAAGAGTCTTTCCTGATGCGGGTGCCTGTTAAAGTTGAATGATGGTATTGGGTCGGGTTATGTGTTACTATAGCTACAATGAAGTACCAGGGCTGGAAATTAGTCCGTGGAATGCGGGTGAGACAACTGTCCTTTTGAAATGATACACACAGATATAATTGCGGTGGTAGAAAGTCAACTGTGGTGCCACGTTTCTGGTAATGTGGGTGATGAACTCGTTGTAGACTAGACATCAGAAATTAGCCTCTTCATCCTAGAAGAATTCTGTAGCCAGACTTCTGGAGTAAAAGATAATGAGTTTTCAAACAAAACAGCTATTTAATAGATTCACTTCATCCTAAATAACTGGAATACCAATAAAAGACGATCACCCTTTTTTCCTGGAATAATCTTTCTAATTCCTGTAGCATTATACGTCGTAAAAGGTTTCAGTGTCGACGTCCGTGGAACAGAGCCAGAAGAAAAGATATCGGGGCTGGTCGATACGTCGCGACTCCAATTACAGGGACGCCCTGCGCTCCAAACAGCCGTTGCAAGAGCTCCAGGCAGATCTCTGTCCCGTTTTGTTCCGTGCAGTGTGGCCTGCAAGCATTTTCAAAGCCTGCCGATTTCGGAGCTCAGCCAACTTCGGCAGGGACTATTGCAGTCAGAATATAATTGAATGTAATTTATTAAATGTAAAGTAAAGGTCCACATGTAAACTAACTTTAGTCACTTATTAAAGGTAAGCCCCCGGTTCAAAATGTATACCAGTTAGTTTCTTCCGAAGTATGCTGATGAAGTAACCTCATTTTCAGTAGTCACATATACTCGTTCGCTCGACGAAAGATCCGTACCTACAGTGTGGGAAGTTGCACAGGTGACACTAAAGAAGATTCCATTTTTTTTTGTATTTCCAGAAGGCTTTTGATACGATTCCTCACAAGCGACTTCTTATCAAATTACGTGCCTATGAAGTACCGCCACAGCATTGATACTTGCTTCATGATTCGCTGTCAGGGAGTTCACAGTTAATAGTAACAGACCTAACTCATCTAGTAAAACAGAAGTGATATCTAGGGCTCCCCAAGAAAGTGTCATAGACCCATTGCTGTTCTTAATCTACATTAATGATTTAGGAGACTATTTGAGCAGCCGTCTTAAAAGTGTTTACGGCTGATGCTCTCGTTTAACGCCCAGTAAGCTATAAAATATCAAAACGAACTGCTAAATTATTTAGACAAGATTCGCAACACTATACAAAATTAGAGAGTACGACCCCACCATTTTTTTTTCACATGCATTCCAGTTTCGTGAAATTAGACTAACATTATTAACTTTTATTTCATGTCGGGGTCACCTCCTGTTCAAAGCGACATAAGAGGTTTCGTGAGGAAAAGATTCCATCAATAATCCTACCAAAGCTTTTAAGAGACCACCGTTCAACTTAGTTTTTAGAACCAGTCAGTAAAGGCTTTTAAAACTACTGAGCTATTTTAGTCGAAACAAGAGACTATGGTAAGTAAATTCAAAATACTTGGATTCGGAACGGACGATGCTGGGAACGGAAGCTTGCGATCGGTTCGTAGCGCATTTGCTGTTTGGAAATGCCCTGTCTCCTTCTTCCTGGCGAGCCAACTTACGGCTCATAAAAAACGAATTTGTATTGGTAACTCATTACCAAAGCTACACGAAAGTAGGCATTACTTTTATATTTGAGTAATCGAGTCGCTAGAAAGAACAAGTATAGCCCCTTCGTTCATTATTGCAAATAGCATTAACAGTCACTGCGCACACGAATTAATAACATATTTACAACGGCGCAAAATACTGTTACGTAGTTGATGTTGGCAATGAACTTGAACATTCAGGAGCGCTGCATAGCCCATCGACTTTCACTGATCAGATCAAGTCAAAGTGTGTGCACTGTACTATAGTCAGGAAAGTAAATCACCAGTCCGTAATAAGTTAGCTGCTCATTAATATTTGATCACGGGATGGAGAATAATGGGTCACCTGCCAATCTCCAATTTTAGATATGGGCCTTACAGCGATAAATTTCAGTCCTTCTTGAACTACATCGCAGCTCATTAACTGATTGCAAGGGTAAATAAGGAAGATGCTATCAAGTACACAAAAAATTTTAGAAATTTAGTTGTTTGGTTCGCTTTTAAACCGGTGTTTTCGGGAAGAACTCACAACAGTTCAGCAGCCAAACATTTTGAATTGGTTACCATCAGTCTCAAAGCTGCTGCCATCAGCCTGCCTTAACGATTTCATTTTTCTCCGGCCTTATTAGTCCACATCAGTACTCACTCACTCAGACTCTTACAATGTTAATACGTTTGAAGCATTGTGATAGCCTGCTGTTGAACTATTGGAGTAAATACGATTGTGCTAGGCGATGTCAAGCAGAAAAGTTCAAAAATGGTTCGAATGGCTCTGAGCACTATGGGACTTAACTTCTATGGTCATCAGTCCCCTAGAACTTACAACTACTTAAACCTAACTAACCTAATGACAGCACACAACACCCAGCCATCATGAGGCAGAGAAAATCCCTGACCCCGCCGGGAATCGAACCCGGGAACCCGGGCGTGGGAAGCGAGAACGCTACCGCACGACCACGAGATGCGGGCGCAGAAAGTAGCTTGCCTGTGGTTTGGAAATAAAACGAAACTTTAACAGTACGATAAAATCTGATTTTATCATTTATTTTTACAATCTTTGCGGTACTCCATAAAAACTTCACATAGTTTTGCATTTGACACCGAAATTACGAGACCAAGGAAAAAGTGCTGTTCAAACAGGTCCCGCTTGTGTTTCACTCAAAACAATTATTTCACGAATTACAACGAAATAGAAGGCAGCGGGCCACGTAGTAATCGATAAATCGACTCGACCCACTATTGTACTTCTCATTTCACGCTTGTCAAACAATGTTGGGATTTAACGACCTCCAGAAAACAATGCAGCTGTTTTTGTTAGACTACGAATGTTTCTGAGGATTTCATATTATGAATAAAAAAGCCAGCCGTAATGTCGCGAGGGACTCGTTGCACTGACGACCTGCGGGCCCCTGTTAAGCAATGTGTACCCAGTTTTTTTAACATATTATTTTACTCCCGTGTAATACATGAAACAAAGGTCAAATATAATTTTATTTCATTCACGGAAACACTAGTAGGTGCTATGTGTTGCACGTCGGCCTGTCTGGACAGCGATTAAGTACAAATAACTCACAGAAAATAATAGGTCCTGACTTTTGGTTAATCAGCAAAAACAAAGACTTCTAGAGGTTGATAACTCTTGGCAATTAAATTACTCCCACGATTTACTGAGCAACTCAAATGACAGGAATCGCCGAGAACACTGCTAACTTTGGCAGGCTGGAAAGCACTCGAATACCAAGCGCTGTGTTGGCGCATGCACACGCCGTCGACGCATTCACGGTAGGTACAACAAGCTGTAGAACGGAAAACAGAGATCGGAGGGCTGGACCACATCTGTTTGCAAGCCGAACTTCTACGACAGGAAGAACGAGTCGGCTTGAGTTTCACTACAGGAAACTCTTAACTTCCGGTTTAAGTTGTTTTATCCTTGTGTTTTACCATGTCTTTTTCGCTTGTTTTATATCTTTTTCTTACCTCTGACTGCCATTACTTGCAGAAAATTTAGTGGGATCTAGTACTGTTACCTAAGTATTGGTTGCCTGTCGAAACTAGTTTTGTCCGGCCACAGCTATTGGTTCTTTGAGTGCTCTGGGAGATAGTTCATTTTTAACTACAACAAATGAAATACTTGGTCGCTCTATTGCAGTAGAGAATGAAAGATTCACCTTTGACACACTTCCTTGCCACTGGAGTACTGAATAATTTACAACTGACATGGACTAGCACACCATCATTTGATGCACTAACTAACAAACTGTTCTCTAAGGTAATATGTTCTGCATTACAACACTTAAAGTTAATCTGAAATTTTAACTAACAGGTAAGTCAATATCTCGTAATTTTATATCGGTGTGCATCTAATATTTTAAAAAATCAAATATGTTTCTCAACGTGTACTTGATAATGACATAAAAGTAGAAATCGGGATAGTACAAAAGAGAAATCTAATACACAGTCAAATGGCGGTTCAAATGGCGGCTTATTCTTTGAAATACCATCGAAAACATTTTAACTATCACGTTGGTCCTGTACTATAATGTTCACTCCTTAAGATGATGTCACGAACTGGGAGAGCTGTAGCATCCTCGACACTACATTGACAACGTCTGGGCCCTGAAGAGGTGACAGGGGAGGCGCGATCTGCAGGACCACATGACGTTAGCGATAACAGAGACTCAGAGCTAATGTATCAATTCGTGTTGCCAACATTCGTGTGACAACGCTATCTATTTATGATACCAGAGTATCGGTTTTGTTACACTTTATTTTAGTCGCGCCGCTGCTACGGTCGCAGGTTCAAATCCTGCCTTGGGCATGGATGTGTGTGATGTCCTTAGGTTAGTTAGGTTTAAGTAGTTCTCAGTTCTAGGGGACTGACGACCTCAGATGTTAAGTCCCATAGTACATAGAGCCATTTGAACCATATTTTATTTTATTTACCGATTTTTTTATTATCACTGAAAATTACTCCCGAAGGTGGTGTGGCCTGTTGCATACAGGTGTACGCTGAGGTGACAAGTCATGGGGTGGCGACATGCTCATATACAGCCGGCGATGTTATCGCGTACACAGGCTACAGCCTTCACTTGACGTCCGAGAGCAGCGGCATTTGCGTAGAAGGGTCAGTGCGAACAGGAAGTGCTAACCGCAGAAACCATTTAGGATAGTGCGGCGAAATTTGACGTTAATAGTGTATGGCGGGAGACGACCGGCGCGAGTGCCTCTACTAACAGCACGACACCCCCTTCTGCACCTTTCCTGGGCTCTTAACCTTACCAGTTGGACCTTAGATTGCTGGAAACCGTAGCCTCGTCAGAAGAGTCTCGATTTTAGTTGGTAAGAGCAGATGGTGAGTACGGCGCAGACGCCAAAAAGTCATGGGCGCCAGTTGTCAATAAGGCACTGTCCAAGCTGATGGTGACTCCATAATGTTTTGGACTGTGTTTACATGGAATAGACAAGGCCCCAACCTCAAATCGAATTGGTCATTGACTGGAAAAGGTTATGTTCAGCTACCTGGAGACTTTTTCCAGCCTTTCATGGACTTCGTGCTCCGAAAAACGATGGAATTTTGATGGATAACAACACGCGATGTTATTGGACCGCAATTGTGCACGATTGGTTTGAGGAATATTCTGGATTATTCGCGGGAGTGAAGTAGCCACCCATCGAATATTTATGTGACGTAATCGTGAGGTTAGTTTGTGCTCAAAATTCTGCAATAGCGACACTTTCACAATCGCAGACGGCTTCAGAGGCAGCATGGTTCAGTGTTTCTACAGGGAACATCCAAAAGGAGGTCCAACACGATGTTAGGAAGTATCCCATAGCTTTTGTCACTTCAGTGTATCTGCAGAGCTTGCGTTTTTCCGATATCGTTTTTTCAGTCGCCATAAATCAGCCAATAGCCACGGACGCACAATCAAGGAGAGGTCATGTGATATGCTTGTGGATGGAAGACCGGCGTGTGTGGGCAGCTTAGAGTATGGTTCTAAAATCGGATATAAGTTTCTGAGTAGTCCAAGGAGCTTGACACGCACTTCTATGAGTTGGCCCTAATTCAGACATCTGTGCAGCGTGTTAATGGATAACAGGTATGTGGCGACAAGTGCAAGAACTGCTGGGACACCCTATTCATAATGTTGATGGTCTGCATCTTGTCTGGGTTGAAACAATGTCTATCGGGTCACGTGATGACACTCCGTCGGCAGTTACGTCCTTTCAGGTATTTGTACAGTAGTCCCTTGTGCGGTATTGGGACTCCATGTGTCAGTACCTTGTACGGTAGTCCTTCGTGCCACATAAAGTCGAAAGCTCTAGTAACATACGGCAGCAGGGTTCCAAAAAACTCGCGGTTGCCGAAGGTGAGAGCGAGACTGTCCGTGGCAGTCCCTATAGCTGCCACTGTTGTTTCCGCAAATACCTAGGGGCCGGCAAATGTGTCGTCCGACGCTGCGTCTAGCGACCTCGCCGCGTGATTTTGTAAGTATATAGATCGATCAATGCGTCTGGCAAAATTACAGGACTATTCCTTTAGATTTTTGAACCGTTGTTCAAGATATTAAAACTTTGGAGCTCCACTGATATTTAAAAGAATAATTATCGTTTCCGAGAAAAGAATCAACTTTAAAACTGAAATAAAATATTACGACAACTCGGGCACTGAAACTGAAAAGCGGTCAGGGCACTCTTGTTTATACTTAGAATAAGGAAACCACTTCTGTCCTCTCACCATTGACCGACTTACCGGAAATCAAAGCTGACATCTGCCCGCTGTTGCAGGTGCTGACTTGAGCAGACTATCTCGAAAGTGATTATAAATAAATTCACCTCACGTTAAAAGGAAAAACCTCCTGATTCTTAGATCCGAACATAAACCAAAAGTGTTTGAGTCGTTGCAGAGATCTTTGCCACCGTGCGAATTGGAGCGAGGCAAATGTTGCGAAAGCCTAATCTATGACGTGCTTATTGGTGGAAGTTAGGAACCTAACGCTGCAGGAGAGAATGCAAACACTGGAATATCTGAATGCATTAAAAACTAAAGCAAACATGATCTACAGAGAGTACATCCCTACTGTACTGATTACCTTTTCCTAGGAAGGATCCCATCGACGACAAGATCATTAGAGTCGAAGGACAAGCGCGAAATGGACATGGATGGCTAGGGGGACTGGCAAAATATCTACTTAGGACACGCCATGAATTATATAAGTAATGTAACCACGACGTAATTCCTGGATATGTATTCAATCCCGCTCTTCTCCGTATGCGAGACCATAGAACCGCCTCACACGATTCCCGTTCATATTGCCATAAGGTGACAGGAAGTACCACACTTGACGTTTGTCCACGAAGCCGAACAACAAAGTCCAGTTGGCAGATTGTGGACACCACATTATCATCTAATACGAAAGGAGACAAAAACTGTAGGCTAAATTGAAGCCAATCTCGTCCGAAAATTCTATTTCTTGTCCCTCAGCACAGCTGAGCTACCATCTGAGCTACCGAAGCACGACTCACGCCCGGTACTCATAGCTTTGTGAGCACTTGCCCGCGAAAGGCAAAGGTCCCGAGTTCGAGTCTCAGTCGGGCACACAATTTTAATCTGCCAGGAAGTTTCATATCAGCGCACACTCCGCTGCAGAGTGAAAATCTCATTCTGGAAACATCCCCCAGGCTGTGGCTAAGCCATGTCTCCGCAATATCCTTTCATTCAGGAGTGCTACACTCCTGGAAATTGAAATAAGAACACCGTGAATTCATTGTCCCAGGAAGGGGAAACTTTATTTACACATTCCTGGGGTCAGATACATCACATGATCACACTGTCAGAACCACAGGCACATAGACACAGGCAACAGAGCATGCACAATGTCGGCACTAGTACAGTGTATATCCACCTTTCGCAGCAATGCAGGCTGCTATTCTCTCATGGAGACGATCGTAGAGATGCTGGATGTAGTCCTGTGGAACGGCTTGCTATGCCATTTCCACCTGGCGCCTCAGTTGGACCAGCGTTCGTGCTGGACGTGCAGACCGCGTGAGACGACGCTTCATCCAGTCCCAAACATGCTCAATGGAGGACAGATCCGGAGATCTTGCTGGCCAGGGTAGTTGACTTACACCTTCTAGAACACGTTGGGTGGCACGGGATACATGCGGACGTGCATTATCCTGTTGGAACAGCAAGTTCCCTTGCCGGTGTAGGAATGGTAGAACGATGGGTTCGATGACGGTTTGGATGTACCGTGCACTATTCAGTGTCCCCTCGACGATCACCAGTGGTGTAAGGCCAGTGTAGGAGATCGCTCCCCACACCATGATGCCGGGTGCTGGCCCTGTGTGCCTCGGTCGTATGCAGTCCTGATTGTGACGCTCACCTACACGGCGCCAAACACGCATACGACCATCATTGGCACCAAGGCAGAAGCGACTCTCATCGCTGAAGACGACACGTCTCCATTCGTCCCTCCATTCACGCCTGTCGCGACACCACTGGAGGCGGGCTGCACGATGTTGGGGCGTGAGCGGAAGACGGCCTAACGGTGTGCGGGACCGTAGCCCAGGTTCATGGAGACGGTTGCGAATGGTCCTCGCCGATACCCCAGGAGCAACAGTGTCCCTAATTTGCTGGGAAGTGGCGGTGCGGTCCCCTACGGCACTGCGTAGGATCCTACGGTCTTGGCGTGCATCCGTGCGTCGCTGCGGTCCGGTCCCAGGTCGACAGGCACGTGCACCTTCCGCCGACCACTGGCGACAACATCGATGTACTGTGGAGACCTCGCGCCCCACGTGTTGAGCAATTCGGCGGTACGTCCACCCGGCCTCCCGCATGCCCACTATACGCCCTCGCTCAAAGTCCGTCAACTGCACATACGGTTCACGTCCACGCTGTCGCGGCATGCTACCAGTGTTAAAGATTGCGATGGAGCTCCGTATGCCACGGCAAACTGGCTGACACTGACGGCGGCGGTGCACAAATGCTGCGCAGCTAGCGCCATTCGACGGCCAACACCGCGGTTCCTGGTGTGTCCGCTGTGCCGTGCGTGTGATCATTGCTTGTACAGCCCTCTCGCAGTGTCCGGAGCAAGTATGGTGGGTCTGACACACCGGTGTCAATGTGTTCTTTTTTCCATTTCCAGGAGTGTAGTTCTGCAGGGTTCGCAGGAGAGCTTCTGTAAAGTTTGGAAGGTAGGAGACGAGATACTAGCAGAAGTAAAGCTGTGAGTACCGGGCGTGAGTCGTGCTTCGGTAGCTCAGATGGTAGAGCACTTGCCCGCGAAAGGCAAAGGTCCCGAGTTCGAGTCTCGGTCGGGCACACAGTTTTAATCTGCCAGGAAGTTTCATTAATATTTCTGTTATTTACCCCATTCCCTTAAATAGCACAAAATGCATATGCTATGTTTATAGATTTATTTATTCCAATTCAAGAATTCATCTATGGTATACAAGGAGTTGTCGAGGAGATATGATTTTAATTTATTTTTGAAGCTATTACTACTGTTTGTCAGACATTTTATTTTATCTAGTAATATGTCGAAAATTTTTATTGTAGCATATTTTACCCCTTTCTGTGCCAAAGATAGGTCGAGTAAAGGGTAGTGTAAGTCTTTCTTTTTCTGGTACTATAAATGTGAATGTCACTGTTGTTTTTGACCTGGTCCATGTGGTTGAGAACAATTTTCAATAGTGAGTAAATGTACTGCGAGGCTGTTGTAAGAATTCCCATTCTTTTAAAAAGATACCTACAAGATGTGCGACTACGTACCCTACACATTATTCTAACCACTTTCTTTTGAGCAGTGAATACTTTTTGTCTAAATGTTGAGTTACCCCAAAATATTATTCCCTATGACATCAGAGAGTGAAAGTATGCAAATATGTTAGCTTAGTAATTTCTATATCCTCAAAATTGGCAATTATTCTGATTGCAAAAGTTTCTCAACCTAGTCGCTATAGCAGATCAAAAATATGAATTTTCCAATTAAGATTCTCATCTATATATACACCTAAAAACTTAGTATGCCCTACTCTGTCCACTGACTTCTGTTGATGTGTTATATTTATTGGAGGCACTGTAGTTTTTGCAGCAAAATATTGGATGTACTGTGTTTTTTCAAAGTTTAAAGCAAACCTATTTGCAGAAAACCAATTAATGACTTTTCCAAAGACCTATAAAAGCTAACTTATTTTTCCACATCCTATTCAGGTGCAGGCCATGTGTAGTGTATCCCCACCTACTGATAGCATTTACTGGAACAATACTTACGTGAGATTCTGCAGGTGTCTGGAGCATCCTGTTCAGCTCAGTGTTGACATGCCTTAGAGTGGTGTTTACCCAGGGCTGATCATGGCGCTCAAAGATCTCCACAAACCCTACATTTGTGTGCTCAGTTTCTCCTCCTATTTTATCCAGGTCACTCCTACTACTGTATATTGGATTCATAGCCAGGCTGTTTCCTGCTCCCCCAACTATAATTACCTGATCTTCCTTCTCAAAGTCCCTGCATAGCTGACCTAAATTTTCTGTCACTTGGCTAAGTCTAGCACTTGGTTTAACAAAACTTATGATCTGGTACCCTGCACCTAATTTCTCCTGAAGCTGCTGGCCCACACCCCTCCCATGACTGCTGTGTATAAGCAGAATTCTTCTTTGCCTATTCTGGTTTGATCCTGACCTGTCTTTTTTCTTTAAACTGATATTCTGCTTCAACCTGCTTTCAACTACATCTGGATGAGGTCCTTCCTCCACTTCAGATAGCAGGCCAAACTGATTTAATAATTGAATATCTGGAGTTTTTCCAAGTGTTTCCCTTTTTCGCCCATTGCTTGCTACCTTTTCCCAGTTCCCAGTCTCTTTTTCCTCCCTTAACCTACATAATTCCAAGTTCGCGTTCTCTAATTCAGCTTTAAGGGCACAAATTGTTGCTTCCTGTTCAGCGATTTTTCTGTCCTTTCTACATAACCTACATTGCCATGGAAGAGCCTCATTTTCTACCCTCGTTTCCTCACCGCTACATTCGCCCCAATGTAACTATAACTTACAGTCTACACAGAACACCGCCTCTTTCAAACTTCTACGGCAACGACCACATTCGTCACACATGGTTTGATAGACAAATTTAACACAAAAGCAGAGAATGAGTTGGCACAAGACCACAGTAGTTTCGTAACCTGTAGCCTATTAATCCATAAATAACGAATAGAGTAAACAAACCTTTAAACTTACTTCCGAAAGTTTTAACTACCTAAGCTCTGTATGACCGACTTTGAAGCGATAACTCTAGTCAAAAACGAAAATCTATAATCGCGTGAAATTCACGCCTAAAAAACGTAAACAAAACTAGCGACTACCGGCCTTTTACGAAATACTTCCTTTTCGATCTAAATACGGTCAGAAAAGCGAAACCTTCAATAGGTAGCCTAGAGAAGAAGTATATACACCAGTATAAAATGTAATATTAACTGAATTAGCTATTATTTCAATATTAATCACTTAACTCAGCGAGAGCTGGGGCCTCGTACCACACTGCTCATTGTTTTGGAAGAAAATTAGTTGTTAAATATTTTGAATTGGAAATAATGACACTATTTATAATTGAGTGTGTATCAGTACGGAGTATTTTTAAAGCACTCGCAATAACAGATCATTGACATAAAATTGTGTGTATTGTCTAAGATTTTAAGAATAAATTCTACCTAATTTTACTGTCTTAAACCATAATTCAAGTATTACAAGTTTGCATAAGACTTTTACTTACATGTTTTGCTCCACTATAGACTGTTGTGCATTATTACGAATTAGAGCAGCGTTTTTGTCATCAAGAATCATATGCTTTTTGAACTTCGAAAAAGCTCTCCAAGAAAGCATTTGATCGTATAACCTGGCATCAAACGACACAGGTCGCTTAGCGAAACAGTAACACAATTAGAATGCTCCAAAAGTCTGACGGGTTCTTTTGAATTAAGAGAAATAATAATCCAGCTCATTTATGCTATTTTCATTTTCGTTTTCACGTTTTATGTTCGTTCCACTAATTGTCTTTTCGGTATGTCTGTCCACTACCTGCTGGAGCACAAGCAGGTAACCCCGCATGAGCTGGACACATGTATATTCCTCCTGAACTGATCACGTTTGCATTGCCAGTTACCTGATTTGTAGGATCTGTTTCAATTAAGACAGATATATTTATCTTAGTTTTCCGTCTTTATCAAAAGGCGTGCGTAACGAAGCAGACAGATGCACTGACATACAAGTAAGTGGGCAATGGAATCTACGCTGTTGACTCTTATATTTAATTTTAAAAATGCTGTCTTACCGAACGTGAGATCTGCTCTTTATAGTTTACTCAAGTTCTGACTGGTTCGACCTTGCTTTCGTTCTCGTTCAACGGTGTCCTGATGCACAAATGAGTGAAAGAAACATAATATTGTCTTGCAAACTACATTATCTTCTGACAAGATGGTGTGTACGCTTCCATGAAACGTAACAAATTGTCGTGGGATCACTTTCAGATCGTGTTATAATTGTCCCTTGGACTTTACTATAGGCAGTGTGCGGGTTGTTCAGATCTGCAAACAAAAACTGAGGAAACTGGTATATGGCTTACCGAACAAATATCTGTGTGTCTAATGAGTGACATTAGGTATCGCCTTAAGCTCCGTAAACTATATGTTACAGATTGCAGTACTGTCGGAATGTCTCATTGCGTTTCTATCTGTTTTGTTTCCACGTTTTTTATATCTTGCCTTAAGTTAAGGAATGTGCCGAGAAGCAAAGAAGTCAGGTCTAGACAGATGAAACTTATCCATATCATCCTTTGAGTGGAGGTGTGCATTCTAATTTTGTTGAATGATTTAGTTCCGTTACTTATGACTCTGAGAACGTTAGCCGAAGAACTTCATATTACTAGGGTGCTCAGAGTCTGCAGAACACTTAAAATGTCAGAAACGATCAAGATCTCTTTAATTTCTACAGGCTAGAGCAAATGACGAGCTTGCAAGCGTATAATATAAACAATGAAGTTTTCTGAGACAGAAAGTAATACTTTTTTTTGGATTATGGGAAAAGAGCGTGCTACGCTTATGCTTCATCAGCAATTTACAACCAGATAGCTCATTTTTTAATCACTCATAGCCACTACATTTCAATGGTTGTCGTGAATACGTTGTTTATTTTCGATTTTGGCAGCCTAGCAATGTTGTGCAAAGTGAATGGCTGAGAAGAAGTAATTGAGAAGTGCTGGTTCATCCGGTGAACGGGGCAGAAAGAAAGCGTGCCTGTTAAGCAAAGATTAACATCCAGCAGCGCGGTTTTATTTTCGGCAGAGAGGCAATAATTAGTTCGAAGGAGCTCCTGTAGATTGCAAACATCTCGACACACTATACAACGATAGACAACGCACTGGCTACAGCATTAGAAAGAATGCATCTGTAAATAATTTAACTGACCTCTGATTGCTCTAACTTCTTAATTATGTTGACGACAGTAGACCTCTACATATAAGCTCGTCACTTTGTATTTTTCCCCTTGAGTAATCAGACACTTTCAAACCACTTAACAGTCATGTGCGTGCGAGGTGCTTGATAATCTCTGGGTCTGTGCAGGTTTGCGCATTCAGATTCTTATGTCAGCCCACACTTTTATACATAATAATTACTGAAGTCATAATTTTCAACAACAGCGATCTTGTAAGTAATTTATCAAAAAAACCGTCTGTCTGGATCGTAGCATGTTTATTTTCCTGGTAACCGTTTTCTGTCAGAGCCAGACCATCCAGACCATTATGTGTCTCCATCGGTGACGCGTGTAGTCGATAGGCAGCGCTAATAGGCACCAGTAGTCGACTACGCCCATTCCCAGTTGACGGCATTTGCCTCTAGCGGTGCCCATGGACTCCACGCGTCACCGATGGAGAGACACACTGGGCTGAAGATCGTATGTCTGTCATCGAAACAGGTTACCACATAACTAGACACATGTTGCTATCCAGACTGTCTTCTTTTGTTAAACTTCTGTGTCTAACCACGTGCTCTAAATACTTACATCTGCACCCTATTTCTCTGATTTCCCATACTTTACAATATCACTTCGTAAGTTCCTATTGTGGTTCATTTTTTAAAGGAAATAAAGTCGAGGGCAATTTCTTTCGTGATTCGTTCTGCTTCGCAGCACAATGGCCTTGTTATTTTACGAGTCTGTGTGCTTTACCGCATAAAAATGTTAGTTTTGGACTAAAGGCGGAACTTTTTTTTGCATATAAAACGGAAGAAAACAAACTTCCAAACACTGAGACAGAAAGGTTCCCTTTGTTACCGCATTAAGATTAGCTCCATGTTATCTTACTTCTGTAACAAAGCAAAACAGTGTAGGACCGTAGGAAGCAGAAGCGGTAGATTCACGCAGAATACTGCACTGACCATATAGTCTTTGTAGATCAAAAGCACTTATTGATAATTTACCAAAATTAAATATTTCGATTTCAGCATCGTCTACAGTCACAAGCCTCGAGGTAACATCGCACGGAGCGACACGTGACAACAGCAGACTCATCTACTTCCCATTTTCCTCAGCTATGATTTTAGACAATTAGATTGTACTTTCCAGCCATGTGTCATCAAACGTGAAACAGATAATAGTGTTTCTACAATTACACTCAGCACTGACATTTCTCTGTTCTTCTCAGAACGTCACAAACTCATATTTGAAAAGGATTATCCTCGGCTTTCGTAGGGTCTATTCCCCTCTCCTGGTAAACCTCAACCCCCTTCCTGGTAAATATCAACCAGTGTACGCTCACCATAAACAAAAAATGATATAAATTGTGATGAACAGTCACTGGCGAAAGGAAAACACTCCACTGCCGTTGGCGATCCCAGAACTAGCTAATAATGGCAATCATCTAATGGCAAGACTATAATCAAACTGTGATTGCAACGAATCAGTTGACCTCTAAAGGCCCAATTCAAGACCGGAAATGGGCTCAAGATTGCTAGACCTATCCACAGTAACGGTGTATTTATTTGGGTACTCCAAGTGCAGAGTTATTGGCGTTGCACATATTCTCCTATGCAGAGAGTGTTATCGCCTAGTGGAATGAGATCATTACCGTAATAATCTATCCTGAATGTTCCTGCAATAGGGCCGCAGACTTTCGGGGTTGAGGGAGAAAGGGAAAGTTACGAATTTTAGATGAGGCGCCCTAGTACGAAATGGGCTGAATGTTAGAAATTACGAAGCCATACGTGTTGTGGGATAAATCTGACAGTATAACACAAGACTCAACAAGTTGTTATATTGGTTGCTGTTTCTAAGGCATAATAAAACTGATTCATTATACGTACTCACGCTTGGGCGATGGCGCTCGACGTCCAGGTAAGCGGCAGAAGATTTACACGGCCAGTATTTGGTCTGCAAGGGAGCGAGAGACGGTGACGTAAAGTTCTTGATTACCATTTTTTTGCGCCAGTCTCCTGGTTTCCGTTCCAAATCCCTCCTCAGTGTCTCACGAAGTGAGGGTATGTGATATGAGCGTATGTGATACTGTTGATGGTGATCCATCCTTCCGTTGTGGCTATGAAGCACAGCGGACCCTTTGGTACTATTTGAGTGGGGTGTTGAAACCAACCTGCATTATTAACTGTTTGAGCTCTCAAAGGTTTCTCCGAAAGCTACCCAGTCGTCACAACAACAAACAGCTTTCCATGTTATCAAACTTTCCATTAATGATTTGACCACAGCGTACAACGGAAACATCATCACAGTGACATAATATCTTCCGTTCCTAATCACATTTGTTGAAAAGGGTTGCCTAATCATGGGAGAAATTGCAGGAAGTAGGGTTCATAAATGGAAGTCTATTTCAAGAAGTACTATACTTTCATCCAAATTTAAAAACCACATGGAATCTAATTGCAAAGTGACACTTCGTAAACAAAAACACGAAAACTAACATAAAACACTGAAGCACATAAAACATGAGACTATGTAATACATCGGTAGGAAGGTTGGAAGGCGAAAAAATTCAGACTAGCTCGTCTTTGAGAGTGGTATTTTCAAATAAACAAGGACGATATACATGAACTTCACATTTACGATGCTCAATAAAGTAGTTAATTTTGAGCTGCACAGAATGTGGACTCTGAGATATGGAACTAATACTTCATGTTACAACAAAAAGCGTGCAGACGTTAAGGGTACTCGAAGTTGGTCATCAGAATACTGGAGTGCTTCCTGCAAGATAAATTTCTAATGGCACTGAAGAAGAGCGTCCTGCGCCAGGCGCTTAAAAATTTTACGCTGGCCTTTTTGCTTTAGTGATAGCGTATAAGACTTTCGTCTACAACAGAGTAAAGGAAAGGTAGGGGTTCAGCCATTCTCCATTTGGGACTGACCCACGATGAAGTAGAATTTTGTACTAATATCGGAGTGCCAAGAACCGTGCTATTGTTTATTGAGTACAATCGTGAAGCGGAGAGTGACCACGCATATTCGATGGGGGCAAAGGGTGTGCCTGTTGACAGCGCAGCGCGGTTCTCTGCTGAGGAGCGGGCGTTTATCCAATTAAGGAGGCTCACGCTTGTGAAGCGAGACGTGGAGCGAGACCGACGGGACACGCCTTGCCACTTAGCTCGCCGCCACCTCACGCTGTCCCCTCCGTCGTGTTGCTATGTGGGCTCGTCACCACACCCAGCCCATCCTTACGGCTCAAGCGTCGGGATGGTATTGTGCGTCCACTGGCTTCAACCGCTGCATGTTGTCCAAACGCTTCATTAGCTCTCGACTAACGACTTAGTAATGAATGCTACTACGTACGAGGGTTATGTAATACCGAAGAAATAAAAGAGTTTAAAATCTTGTTCAATATTTGGTTCACTAGGAGTGAAACAGTGGCACAGTACCCCTACGAGGTTTTCAGCATAAAAGAAGAAGACAATGAGAACAATCGTCCGGAACTGAAAATCCGCTTGTGAAGAACATGATTTCAATGGCTGCAACACACTACACTAATGAGATAGGTGCGACGTTCTCGTAAATACAAGCTGTTGCAGTCATTGCAAGTTTCTGCATAATCTTCCGCGTGAGTAACCGCATTCTGGTCTTTTAGCAGTGGCCAGAACTTCGATAACTGTTGCAGAAATATTTCAGCTAATTTGTATATACTGCTAGGTTAGTGCCTCTTTAGTTGTTTTACTCATTTGCTTCTTGCCTCACCGACTATCACTTACGAACAACGTCATATAATCCTAGATTCGATGAGAAACTCATACACAAAGTACCACAGGCATCCCCTTCCACCCCTCCCCTCCCATCCCACCATCGCATCACTAAAATCTGAGTCCGCCCCGGTAGCTGAGGGGCTGCGCGACAGAATGTCAATCCTCAGGGCACGGGTTCGATTCCCGGCTGAGATATTCCCCTTTCAGGGACTGGGTGTTGTGCTGCCCTAATCATCATCATTTCATTCCCCATCGACGCGCAAGTCGCCGAAGTGGCGCCAAATTGAAAGACTTGTACCCGGCGAACGGTCTACCCGACGGGAGGCCCTAGTCACGCGTGCCGCTAAAACTCAGAAACGAGTCCCGGTAGGATCGAGGGGGTTACGTGGTGCAGTAGCCCTGTATCCCTAATCCATGAAGAAGGTTCTTATTTTTACCTGAAGGGCGTGCTTTTGGAGACATAAGGACTGGGAAGTTTCACCCTCTATAAATTTTTAGAACATTCGAGACTATTTCAGAACATTCGAGAATATTCGAGACCATTCTACAACACTCCAGAATATTCCAAGATGTTCAATAATGATCCGGGACGTTTTGGAATGTTCGGGAATAGACTGCAACATTCGGGAAGGTTCTAGAATGTTCAGGAACATCTTGGAACATCGCTACTCATTGTGGAACATTCCAGTACCTCTCAAATATTGGGGAATGTTCTGGAACACTGCGGACTATTCGAAGCCTTTTCGGTATGTTCTGGAATTCGCCACTGTTTGGGCTATCCATCGATAGGGGTATATGAAGCAAGACCCGTGCTGGGTTATGACTTCAGTTTCTTATAAGTGAAACCGAAAAAAGTAGTGCAGTGAGTGCAGTGAGTGAGTAGTCAAAGTGATACAGTACTGAACATAAATCGAAAATACAGCGTGAGAAGTGTGTAGTGTGTACTTGGTATATTTGTTAATAAAATGTTGATGTGATTTATATTTTAGACACTGCCCAAACGTAAAAGAGGAGGCAGATTTTAACCCAGAGCACTTTCACTGATACTAAGTAAATATTATCTCTTTATTGAACAGTGTCGCCCACGGCAGTTTCACTAACGCTTAACAAATATTAGCCTTCGTTAATCAGTGTCATGAAATTTTCCAACACAAACGGAGTGTCTTACTACTATGATAACTATAATGTTATACATTTAGTACGAAATGAATAATTTTTGTCGCTTACAACTTTTCCGCTGTCCATGCAATAAATGTACTGCATGGTGCTCGCCGTTAAAATTTACTATTTCTTTACTACTAACTGTATTCGCACACATTTCACTTACACATACCACTGAATGTAACTGCAGAATTGTATCATTGTGATAAATATAGATCAAGAAATATAATGGAATAAACAATGAGATGCATGAAAAACTGCCTCATCATGCTGGCGTTTAAATTTATTACTGCTTTTCTGCAAAGTCTATTCCTAATAAATTTCGAAGGCGGTATCTGCATATGCTGCTAAATATACCTAGGTACCTACAATCTTACATCATTGTTTGACACATAGTTCAGGAAACATGACGTCATAAACAGTGAGATGTGTGAAAAGCTGCTGATTGGTACATGATGTTCAAATTTATTACTAGTTTATTACTAGGATGCTACTGACACCATTCGCAACACATTTAGCAGGCAGTATCCAAATACGCATCTGAATGTATCTTCAAAATTATATCATTGTACGACACTTAGTTCAGGAGATATGACGTCATAAACATTAGGCGCACGGCCAGACGTTGCTTGGTACTGGTGTGTTCGCACAGTTATAAGTAAATACCTGGGCAACGTCGGGTTTCCCGATTAGTAACACGTAACCTTCATGAAGGCCACTTGCAACATTTTATGAAACGCTGGTCAGTTTTCTGGGAGAGAAACATATCCGTAAAAATGATATTGAAATGTTCGTCTTTGGTATATTTTTAACCCGTGATTTGTTGATATTTTAAGAGTCAAAAATTCATTTAAATTACTGGAATATTTCAGACGTATTCATGGAAGACGTATTTCATGGAAGATTTATTTGGTAACTAGTAACTAGACTGAGGAGTATATATTCTTGTAAAAGCAGAAACACTTATTTTATGTAATGAGATATCGCTGAAGGCCTAAAAAAATCAAGACAAAGTGACATTTTTTCGAAAGCCAAACACTAGGTGTAGTGGCACTGACGAGTCAAGAAAAGAATAAGTGATTAATAATTTCATTAACTGCCATCCTAACAGCCACGGATAATGAAGGTCTTGCAGATGGTATCGACAAATGCAACCGACAGGAATGGCTACACGTGAAATTTATACAGAAAAATGCGAACAGTGATGTACTGGAAATCATAGGTTTGTCGAATATAAAAACATCTTTCATTCAACCAATAGACACAAGGTAATCTGAAGAGAACATGATAACAGAAATCAAGAAGCAGCTGTTACTAGCCGAACATGTTAACATGTTAGCCATATCAACGTTGCCGTATCGTAGATTCAACAACATCTTCTTTCAAGATGACTTAACATGTCGGAAAGCTATCAAAACAATTAAGTGTACACTTGTTGTCGTCGAAACGGCTGTCAGTGAGGATGGGCGGCAAGGGTGATACAACACAGAAAAATTTATAAACCAAATTTGATTTGTGGAGTGGAAACTACGAAATGGCAAAGGAAATTAATAATTTTAAGTGTGGAACGGGAATAGACATGCAATCACACTTCAGATGTCGTCTAGATGAGCACCTTCTACATCTTAAATAACATCCATTAGGGGTTTGGATTCATATCATTAGTAATACCTGTCCAGAGAAACAAAAAGCTGTATTTTAATATTTGATCTCTATTGCGACGTCGTCAGTTTCTGAAATAATTTTCTCGAATCAGGTATAAGCTGTGAAAAAGGCCCCGTACTGAAGGGAAACTTGCTCAAAAGGTTTTTTTACAGTCTACACACAAATGTTTTGCTATATACAACGTTAATTAACGTCGTAAACATTTTTTCATAAATATGAGGCTAGTTGTGTTTCCATGCTGCTTTTCACGCCGTTCTACGGATTCATCATTTAACACCTATGTTTTGGAGTCAATTATTACCACACATCGTTGATCAAACATTGCTCTCCCTATAATTCTTTGACCCTAGCAGTACTGTAGAAAAACACATTGGAGGATGCACTGATATGTTATGAAAAACGAAAACGGTAGCAAACAATGTTATTTAGAAAAATCTAAAATCTATATCTGAACAAAATTCTCACGGACAGCAATCTAAGGAAATAATTTTGCTTTGAACTCTGTATAATAGTTGTATAGCTTATAGCCCGTGGTATCAGTCGGTAGGATGGCAAACTACAGTGCGTCCCAGACTTTAAGCGTCAAAATCGCAGAAATCAAAAGGACCATCAACTGAATATTTGTAATAAGACACCAGTGGTGACAAATGTGTCATGTGGCAAGAGATCGTGGATGAACAAGGAAGGATTTAGTTTCTACATCGATGTTGATAGCGATGGCCTTGTGACCCCGGCAGTTTATGTTCATGGCGTCATTCATGTAGGAAATTCCAGAAGAATTTTCAGGGCGTCATCCGTATAGGACGTTCCAGAAGAAACTGAAGAGGAAGATAGTGGCTGGGTCGTGACTGCCTGGCTTCTCACAGTACAACAGGGACATTTGAGAGAATGCACCAGAGTGTTATGTTCCATTGCACTGTAAAACACGTACATAAACGATGAATACTTGGCTTGAGGTTAACTTCTTGTTATAAGGTTTCTTTTTTTTACGTGTACTGTGCTTTCCATATGACGGTTACTTATAGAACGATGTTTTTAATGAGACGAACAGTGGTAAGATGTAATGCACTAATGGAATTAAAAATGGTTTGAAATACTATCTGAACGTATCTACCGCCATTTGGAGTAACAGTACTAAGGACAAATAACAGTAATACTAGCGATAATAGTACTGTTAATAATAACAATAAAATAATATACGAAATTTGGATGGTAATATAAAAGCCGCACTAACGGTTTGGTTCTTCAGCTTGCTCCGGCTGGCCGACAGCTGCCCACAAGGCACTTCCAGGCGCGATCTACGATCGTGGGACATGTAATCATCATCCGCCATTCCCCCCAGCCGTTATTTCCAGTATAGATGAATCCTGGTGATGCTGCTCCTTCTTTACTCAACCACCAAAGGCAGCGATGCTAATTATTCGGTTACATACCGTCTAATAATAACAATAACAATAGTGTGAAGATAATATACAAAATGTATTTATAAGTGTACGAAACCCATATTTTATTATACACGTTTCTCTGAGAGAAGGAAATTCAGACTTCACCAGCAAGGGGCCTTGCTGAATGTGGGAAGTGTTGCGGCGAAGAAGAGTTACGATGGAGTAAGAGAGACGTATATTACAGGAGTATTATCATAGGTTTAGCAAATATGTAAATAGATGACGTTTGAAGTATGTGATATTATTTAGTTATAGAGCGAGGAAAATTACTCAAAGTCGTGTTCCTGCTACGGAAAAGTACTTAGATAAGGCGTTTGCATAATGGAGTGATACAGAACAGATTTTGCTCTGATGGGAGTGAGTGTTTATGCTGTGTTGTTTAGACAAGAGTGTTAAAGTAGAGCAGAGGTATGGGAGGCAGTGTACATTGTTAAGACGGTAGAGATGAATGAATATATGTAGACGTCTGTGCCGGGATAGCTAGGCACAAGATGGTGAATTATGATCGAGATGTCGAGCCTTACAGATGTACAGTACGGAGGCGTCCAGCGTCATGTGCAGCTACCGTGAGCTTTCCTCAGACAGATGTTGCATGACAACATCGTTGAAATGAATATCAGGAATGAGAAGCTTTGGTGTAAGCTTTATTTTCAGGGCAAATGAGAAAAGCTGTTTACATTTTTCTAGCCTATGGAGAGAGATATGTTAATACTTTCTCGATAATTATAGCTAAGTGAAAATATTGGTATAGATTTTCACCTCTTCCCAATCCTAGATTCTTTGCCCAGTGAGAATTCCTGTAGTTTCTACCAATAACAAAAATAAACGTAATTTCCATTTTTTTCCTAAACATTATTTCCGATAATTGATTCCTTACCTAACATACTCATTTTATCATCCTCTCTTTGTATAACTGGGGCAATAAAGTTTAAGAATACTCGGTACGATTCACTGGACTCTAATTCGGGAGGACGGCGGTTCAATACGGCGTCTGGCTTTCCTGATTTAGGTTTTCCGTGATTTCCCTAAAATCACACCAGGCAAATGCTGGGATCGTTCCTTTGAAAGGGCACGGCCGACTTACTTCCCCGTCCTTCCCTAATCCGATGAGACCGATGACCTCGCAGTTTGGTCTCTTTCCCCCAAACAAGCCAAACCAATTTCGTACGGTTTTCTCACGTCAGTAGGTCACACTGGTCGTCTCTCCTCGTGCACGTAAGTGGCTAATTAGCAAGGAATCAAGCTTACCCGGACAATGTGCGTTTTCAATAATCGTTATGTGTGGTGTTTGTCTATTTATTTTGAGCTCTGAGTTTTAAGTGACGTTCGTGCCGGTTACTTATATATTCCAAAAATTACAGTGTGGAAATATCCAGAACATCATAAATAGCATGAAGAAAGTGAGTTATGCAGCTGATTTCAGTTTGTTGCCCTAGCCGTAACGTTTTGGGTTGGACTCGAAAACTCTTCCTTATCTATCTCCGACGAAGGCCTTCTTTGCCGAAAGTTCGTCTTGTGACAGTCTCTTTGTAGTGGCATCTGCCACTCAGTTAATTTCGTGATAGTCACTTTGCTGTGCCTATCCGCCACTCAGCACCTCAGCAACTATCCTGTTCACAATGTTTAAAGAGATATGTAAATGTAAACAGTGCGATTAGGTGTAAAATACGGGCTTGAGGATTAACGGCAACGCTTTGTGAGTCCAGAAATCGTAACAAATAGAAACCCATACTTTGCTCATCTTGGGGGCCGATGTGGTCATATGTGAAAGAAACCTGTGGCAATCGTGTAAAGGGTACTATAGATCATCACAGCTTCTTGAGGATGAACTGAAAGAACTTGAGGAAATGTAGATACCAACGAAAGAGATTGCTCACAGAAACAACAACCGATTACTGAATATTGTTCATCCATGCGAGAAATATACCAAGACGGATGACAGAAGACCATGGCAGGGTGGCACGTTTCGTAAAGAGGTCGTTGGTAAGCGGTAGCTTGTTCAAAGATACACATGAAATTCCAGTGCTAAACGCTGCAAGAGAGGCGTTTTGCCTTAAGAGCAGGTTTGCGGTTAAAATTCCAACAGCACACACTCCAAGAATAGTCCAGCAATTATTACTTTTTCGTGTGTGTATATCGGAAAACTGCATTGACTCGAATGAGAGTTTCAAAGTGAGGTGGAGGCATACCGATAGGCATCCCTGATACACAGCCACCGCATTCGTTCATTGACCTAGTGCAGGAGCACGTGTGAGGGAAACGAACAGGCCTTGAAAATATTTTCTGTCGTGTACACTGCTTCACAGCCAATTTCATCGCATTTGACGTCAGGTCGTCGCTCATGAAGACTCTTCCTCCTCTGACCAAGCAGGTTTAGGTTGTGGGACACTAGAACTGGGCTGTTCTGTGAATGGGTGACCACGGACCATACAGTTTGTCAGATAAGTTCTAGACCATTACGCAGTTTCGTATCATTAATAGCTTTTCTATGCTTCTGGCATGTCTCCATGTACCACTTGCTGTTAATGGCTTTTTCTGAGACGCCAGAAAATCGAGAAATTGGCGTCTTCGCCAAGCTTCGTAGGCGTTTGATGCCATCCTTCGTTCTGGATAACACACACATGTCAGTGTTTCAAACCTGTCAACATATTGAAACAGTATGTCATTATTGGCACTGGATCCTTCATACAGGTGGGAGAAGACTAGTAATTTCCTCTACCTCCTGCAGAGCCTACGCTCTTTACACACACGTATCGATAACAGAAAGTATTCCAGCATATTCTCTGTGTTAGTGTGGGCAAAATTCAACTGTTGAATAAAGTCATACACCATGCCTCGTCAGAATAAGGGAATGAACTCGTCAGTGAAAATTCATGTTAGCGATGTCTTCTGATCTGATTGTCTCCCATTATGTCGTTTGCTCAATATCCATTGTGCAAACTTCCTCGTAAATCTGTGTACATTACAGATGGAAATGGTGTTTGTTGACTTTGTATATCCTTATCTGGATGTCCACCTTACAATTGTCCGTCCAGACCTCAACGGTGAAGTATTGGTTCTTCTTGGAACGCATCAACTGTGCCACTCGGAGTCGCGATAAAAACCTGTGGACAAGTCTAAAGCCGAAATACAGACAAACGTGTGTGTTTTTTTACCGTCTGCCAGGCGCGGGCCGCTGTTTTCGCCGTTGTCCTGCGATACTGCGACTGTCAGTGTGCTTATCAGATCCCTAGATGATGTAATCCTTCTTCAGGAGATTCTGAGAAAACTTTCCAGTTGGATACAAAACATTCTCATTTTATAGTTTCACTCACTTCGTTAAAATGTACACTTTATCTTTTCCTGGTTGGAATGCTGCCTTTAAATTGAATATCTCATCCGTTTTAATTCGTAGATGACGCAATGAAAAATGGAGCCGCTGGAGGCGCTATGTTTGGTGTAGTTTAAGTCGTACGTTAGTGCGCGTTATTGGAGAGGATGGCCGTTCTCTCTTGTGTGAGTGCGTGTCTGAAAGGAGAACCGGATGCATATTGGTACTTTTTAGAAATAAAAAAAAATATTAATACCAATATCCAACAAACTCAACTATTTTCTGTGTATCGCGCTGCACTCGAGATTGTAGACAGACTTTTGCATATCCAGAGACACATTTAACTTTAGGACACTTATTCCATCATGTTCTCTGCAGTGTGATAGTTTCATTCACGGGACATTTTGTAACTGTTATTCGCCATAATATGTTAACATCAGTAAATAAAGACGAGTATAATAAATTTCAGTACATGAACAGTGTAATTTGTGGAATAAATAACATTGTCTTTGTTCTACTTAATTGTGCCTGGATTTGGTACTGTCTCAGGGATCATGTGTTATAAACTGAACTACCTGTAATGCAGCTTTATTACAGAATTAGTCACTATTGACAGTGTACCTGTAAACTGACAGGAATACAATTAATTGTTACATTAGTGAGACATTCATTGGGAGCTTTGGACGTGGTAATCCTCTCGTGAACCTGATAAGCGCTTACAATCTATTAACACAATACTCGGCACGTGACTGTAATCTGCATTCAAAGACCATAATTTACACAATGTATGTAATCTAGAGGAATGGGGATGTGAACACTGGTTCATGGTCAGACACATGCAGCATTCAGTGGAGAGGAGATTTGTACACGTCGACTACGCAGTGTGACCTACAACCAAACTACGGTGAATACACCCTGTCTTCAAAACTCAGAAGCATGTTCAGAGGAAAGGCTCTATCCTGACATGGCTTGTGGCCTCGGATATCAGTCGACTTGGCGAAGCATAAAAACAAAAATCTCTTAAAAAGACAGTAATCCTAGAAATCGGATAATTCCATCAAATTGACGAAAATGATACACGAATTCACCGAGCGGAGAAAAGTGTTATGAATAGCGCTAGACTCATATTCACTCCATATTCACCGAGTAACGAACAAGTGCTAGCAGTCTAACCATACGCCGAAGGCTAGATTCGAGTCTGTCTTCCGTAGAAAACCGAATCTCTCAAATATCACTGCACAGACTTTTTCACGTGTAAATTTCGATGATGTGTGGGAATAGCATCAAAGTAGCCTACGAACAGGTAAAGTCTGCCGCCTGGACGTAGTTTTCAATCATTGCAGAGGAACTATCTTATTTGAAGTAGGAATCTACAAAACAAAATGGAATAAATGAGAGACTATATTTCACTCTGCAACTGAATTAAAGGAATGTCGAATCAATGAAACAGCGAAACATAAGCCGGGACTGAAAATTTAAAATGTTCCTGGCCAGACTAAATGTATCAACGTCACATTGTTAAGAGTCCTGGAGTTCTTACCTCAGACGTGCTCCAACTGTCGCGAGCACGCACGTGATTCAACTGTATGAGTCACGACAGAAGTGACTGTGTGTTAAATGGCAGCGGGGAGTAACTTCTTTTCGGAACTCTGTGCAACAGTTACCATTCTTGGTAAAACTCTCGTCTACGTCGAAGTGATAGTACTTTCTTAGACAATCACTGCCTTTTAAGCTACGGAAATGAGGCTAGTGCAGAACAGGATAAATAAAAAAGTGTCCATCATAACAGTACCAGGTCAGACAGTGACATACATGTTAATTATTGTAGCGCCACATTATTCCAAAAAGGTGTACATCATGCAGGAACAAAATTTTACAACAGATTACCAAGACACATAAAATCTCTTGCTGAACTACAAAGCTTTAAAAAGTCTGTGATATCCTACCTTTTGTAAAACTCCTACTATTCAATCTCACAGTATCTTGTGCAAGAAAAAATGTAATTTGTATCTTTAACTGCAGAAATAAGTTATAAGTGTACAGTATTTAAAAAAATTGTAATTATTAACTGTATAGATCCAATTTGTCATAAAAATTTATAAAATGTATGTTTGACATTTGAAAAACCAATAGCTAAAAAAGTTTTCTGTCCAATAACCCGTGTACAATATATGTACTTAAAAAGAGATTTATATGGACAAATAAATAAAATAAATAAATACTGTGTCACACTATTTGAAAATTCTCCGATAGTAGTCAAAAGCCATAATACCATAGTAGACACATATCAGAAAGCAAGGATATACATGAAACTTTGCCACAATGGAGTACCAAACCTTTTGCAAAGGATATACGAGCCGGCCTTCTGAATTAGGCCTTAGATGGTTCCACAGTCGTCAGATATTTGCCATATTATATTTGCAGATGCGAAGCTACTGTGGGGCGGCGCCGCATCGTTAAGCCACTTTTCCACTACACTCAGCGAATCGACACACAAGGTGCATACCGACCAACCCTTCATCAGTAGACCTTTTCACAACTACACTACTGGCCATTAAAATTGCTGCACCACGAAGATGACGTGCTACAGACGCTAAATTTAACCGACAGGAAGAACATGCTGTGGTATGCTAATGATTAGCTTTTCAGAGCATTCACATAAGGTTGGCGCCGATGGCGACACCTACAACGTGCTGACATGCGGAAAGTTTCCAACCGATTTCTCATACACAAACAGCAGTTGACCGACGTTGCCTGGTGAAACGTTGTTGTGATGCCTCGTGTAAGGAGGAGAAATGCGTACCATCACGTTTCCGACTTTGATAAAGGTCGGATTGTAGCCTATCGCGATTGCGGTTTATCGTATCGCGACATTGCTGCTCGCGTTGGTCGAGATCCAATGACTGTTAGCAGGATATGGAATCGGTAGGTTTAGGAGGAAAGTAATACGGAACGCCGTGCTGGATCCCAGCGGCCTCATATCACTAGCAGTCGAGACGACAGGCATCTTATCCGCATGGCTGTAACGGATCGTGCAGCCACGTCTCGGTCCCTGATTCAACGGATGGGGCGCTTGCAAGAGATCAACCATCTGCACCAACAGTTCGACTACGATTGCAGCAGCATAGACTATCAGCTCGGAGACCATGGCTGTGGTTACCCTTGCTACATCACAGACAGGAGCGCCTGCGATGGTGTACTCAACGACGAACCTGGCAGCGCGAATGGCAAAACGTCATTTTTTCGGGTGAACCCAGGTTCTGCTTACAGCATCATGATGGTCGAATCCGTGTTTGGCGATATCGCGGTGAACGCACATTGGAAGTGTGTATTAGTCATCGCCATACTGGCGTATCACCCGGCGTGATGGTATCGGGTGCCATTGGTTACACGTCTCGGTCACCTCTTGTTCGCACTAATGGCACTACATTTCAGCAAGATAATGCAAAACCGCATGTTGCAGGTCCTGTACGGGCCTTTCTGGATACAGAAAATGTTCGACTGCTGCCCTGGCCAGCACATTCTCCAGATCTCTCACCAATTGAAAACTTCTGGTCAATGGTGGCCGAGTAACTAGCTCGTCACAATACGCCAGTCAGTACTCGTGATGAACTGTGGTACCGTGTTGAAACTGCGTGGGCAACTGTACCTGTACACGCCATCAAAGCTTTGTTTGACTCAATGCCCATGCGTATCAAGGCCGTTATTACGGCCAGAGGTGATTGTTCTGGGTACTGATTTCTCAGGATCTATGCACCCAAATTGCGTGAAAATGTAATCACATGTCAATCCTAGTATAATATGTTTGTCCAAAGAATACCCGTTTATCATCTGCATTTCTTCTTGGTAGCAATTTTAATAGCCAGTAGTGTATGTTGCGAGCTGACAGCGTGTAACTAATACTACCGAAGTGGCAGAAGGTTAGCGCCTTTCGTTCTGCCATAAATGTCTATAATATGCCGTGATTTTGAAAATTTCAGTCTAACATTAAGCTGATACGACCTCGCTACGAATGCATACCAATCATGAATCAGCTCTTTCCCACTTTCACTGAATATACATAAAGCCGGTCGGGGTGGCCGCGCGGTTCTAGGCGCTACTGTCTGGAACCGCGCGACCGCTACGGTTGCAGGTTCGAATCCTGCCTCGGCATGGATGTGTGTGATGTCCTTAGGTTTGTTAGGTTTAAGTAGTTCTAAGTTGTAGGGGACTGATGACCTTAGAAGTTAAGTCCCATAGCGCTCAGAGCCATTTGAACCATTTTTTATACATAAAGGATAATTCTTACTGTGACTCTCAGAAGAAAGCAGGATGTGTAAACTACTTTCTGGTTTCATGCAGTTCATTCGAAAAATAACAAAACCATTTCCCATCAAACCCCGTGGAATAACAGGTACCGCTTCCAACATGAGTTCCTTTCTTATTGTGCCAAGATCATCCGACATATAAAGGTGTTTCCATTTTATAGGAGATATTAATGTGTGTGTGTAATATTTGGTGTAATATCTGTGGTTGCATAAACAGTCTAGTCTCAAGCCAGATGTGCGAGAGTTATTTTTCAAGTTATATTTCTGTAATCAGTATGTCAGGATTACTGAATTAAGAATAGTACCTATGTGGACAATGTAAAATAGCACCGAGTCATTATGCAAGCGTCGCTATCGGGAAAAAAATAGATCAGCACGCAGAAGGGGAGGAGGAAACGAAATGGAACTTCACTGGTTAAGAGGGTATGTGACGTTATTTCAGTGGTCACAACATTGAGTGAAATTCACAAAGAAGATGGTAATATGAGTCCACTTAACATTATGACGCTGCACCCACTCTAGACTATATGTAATCAGTACTTCGGTTAGGAATGGTGTCACAAAGCTGTTTTATTCTAATTTGAGGCAAGATGGCTCACGAGTGTTGTAGATATGAGGACGAAGTTGCTCTCACAAATGTTCCAGTGGGAACACCTCTGGAGAGCCTGCTGCCCAGAGGAGTACCTCAACATTACACGGATAGTTCATAGAGACATGAGTCGTGTTAGTACGAGCAATGTTCATTTGCAAAATGACACCACGTTTACTGTCACGTGAAAGATAAAACGCGAGCACTCCAGGTTATCAACGGTTTACCATTGTGTCGTCAGCATTCTCTCACCCAGCACCAGCATGACCTGTAATCATAGCTGATAGCCTCGCCCCCTCCACGATGTTACGATTAACACCGCTGTGCATCTCCTTTATATTGACTGAATGGGACCTCTCCCAGGTCTTCGTCATACTCGCTGACAACGGTCACACACTGTTGTACAGAACCGCTATGCAACGCTCAACACAATATCCATGCTTCCGGTCACGACAGGCCAACATCTGCATCAGGCCAATTTCAAACTCTGTCATGTTGTGATAATGCTGACTCATGCGAGTACCTGACATCGCCATCTCTAACACAGTGAATAACATCTGACGCTGTTTTGGCCCCTTACCGTATTTTACGGACTATAAGATTCTTAACAAACTTTTTAAAAAATAATTTTTTCACCATTTTATTATTAAATTGTAGAGCCACACAAGAAAGATTCTTAGTTTATAAATCCGAACTGATCTTTACAATCCCTGAAAATCATCGTCTCAACTTCCACGCTTGCCGTCCTACGGGCCCGGGTTCGCTTTCCGGCTGGTTCGCAGAGTTTCTCCACTCAGGGACTGAGTGTTGTGTTGTCTTCATCATCATTTCATCCCCATCCAGCGCGCAGATCGCCCAATGTGGCGTCGAATGTAATAAGACCAGCAGCAAGGCGGCCGGACCTGCCCGGCAAGGGGCCTCCTGGCCAATGACGCCCAACGCCCATTTCAACTTTTTTCTTCATCATCGTTGTCCTCTTTATATATAAGATGGACTTCACTGCCATCGAGAGCGTTTCTCCAGCCGCACTTCTTGAATAATTTGACAATAATGTCTTCTCTCACTCTAGACCACAACTGTTTTATCAACACACACTTGTTTAACTGTGTGTCGTTTTAAAGCTCCCTTCGGTGTGAATTCATGTTGGATTTCATCCATCAACCATATATTCCACTCCATTTTCGCATACATTTTACGCAATCCAATTTTTACGCAGTCCAATCTAGCCACTGTCACGATTGCTGATGGGGTTGAAATGATGAGGACAACACAAACACCCAGTCCCCGGGCACAGAAAATCTCCAATTCCGCCGGGAATCGAACCCGGGACCCCGTAATCCAGAGGCAGAAACGATAGCCACTAGACCACGAACTGCGAACAACAGAGTTGTTGTTCACGTACATGACTATGGTTGGATGGAGGAATCTAGTATAAAATTATGGATTAACAGTGTGGAAGAGAAAGAAACGTGCTTTATTGTAGAAGAGTAAGTCCTCCGAGAATAACAGCAAGCTCTATATTTCCCTGTCTCATATCCTCTTTCCCTGGACTTTTCAATTCCTACTACACTAATCTAGCACAAGATGAGAGCTCTTCTACAATAAAGCACGTTTCTGTCTCTCCCACACTGTTAATCCATAATTTTATACTAGCCTCATCCATTCAACCATAGTCATGTACGTGAACAACAACTCTGTTGTTCGCAGTTCGTGGTCTAGTGGCTATCGTTGCTGCCTCTGGATTACGGGGTCCCGGGTTCGATTCCCGGCGGAATTGGAGATTTTCTGTGCCCGGGGACTGGGTGTTTGTGTTGCTCTCATCATTTCACCCTCTTCAGCAATCGTGACAGTGGCTAGATTGGACTGCGTAAAAATTAGATTGCGTAAAATTTGGGACTTTATGCGGGCGGTGATGACTGCTCAGTTGAGCGCCACACAAACCAAAAATCATAATCATCAACAAGAACATCTGTCGGTATTTCAGAAGGTAATTGCATTGTTTTTCTGATTGCTGTATTATGTTTATTACCGTTAACAAACCTGAAAGGCGGTGGCCGAGGGGTTCTAGGCGCTTCAGTCCGGAACAGCGCTGCTGCTACGGTCGCAGGTTCGAATCCTGCCTCGGGCATGAATTTGCGTGATGTCCTTAAGTTAGTTAGGTTTAAGTAGTTCTAAGTATAGGAGACTGCTGCCCTCAGATGTTAAGTCCGATAGTGCTTAGAGCCATTTGAACCATTCTGAACCAAACCTGAAAGGACAAGAATGTAGTGCCTTTTTTATGTCCACTTGTTTTTACAGTTACAGTTTTAGCACATTTCATAGAAACGTTTCTGTTACTCGGCTCATCAAATATCAGAGAATTCTCGTCCATGTTCGCTACGTGGCGTAGGTCCACACTGT
The DNA here is from genome assembly GCF_023864275.1 of Schistocerca cancellata. Classification (NCBI taxonomy): domain Eukaryota; kingdom Metazoa; phylum Arthropoda; class Insecta; order Orthoptera; family Acrididae; genus Schistocerca; species Schistocerca cancellata. The sequence continues at coordinate 292,424,388 of NC_064630.1, read as the reverse complement.
TTTTGTTCCGATGTTGAATAATAACGCGATGGAAAGATAATGTTTTCTCTTTATACTCTGTTGACATTTTCTTTTTATTTGTGTTTTCGTTCGCACCCCAAGTTCATCGAGCTTCACCAGCAGCTTCAGCAGCACCAACCACATCCACCCTTAAAGTCTGTTAAGTTCCAATGTAGCGCTAGCTTATGAGCTCGTATTTGATTGACTTTTATATTAATTCCAATTTCATTTTGACGGCGTCCTTGAATTCATTTCAGTATGCCATCTTCTAGTTTTGGCCATTTTGAATTGAGTCCTCTATTTTCATATTTAGTGTTCCTCATTTTTTCGATTCTTTACTCGCCCATCAATGATTTTTTTCTTTTAGTGGAGGGCCGAAATGTCGGTCAGTTGCTCTGATTCCGTGTTCTTCTGCATATGCCATTGATTTCAATTTATAGCCCACATCATACGAATACTTTCTACTTTTTTCCCATTACAAAACTGGCCACCAACAAAAATGTTGTATTGTTGCCGATAAACATAAATCACTTTCCGGTCAAGTTCACTGGCACCGTAGACTGCAATGACGCATCGTAGTATTCTTGGTTTCTGTTGGCGGGGCGGGGCGGAGGCAGGGCTAGCAAGTTTGTGAACCCCAGAAACTCATGTTCGTTGAATCGATACACTGCTACTGCCAATTGAATCCATAGTTTCCAGACAGAGATAGGTTTCCCGTGACATCGAACATATGGCCATTTATTATAACTGGAGAGAATTAAACGAAATGCTGTGACACTTTTATATTAATTTCGAGTATAAGAGGCACCTCTGTGTTTTCGAAGAAAAAAGTGCGTCTTATAGTCTTTAACATACGGTATATAACACATCAAGCTTGCTAACAACACTAGACGCGAACTGCACTAATGCGCTCTGATGGCTGCAATGTCTGTCACAGAAAGATGAAATTCTAATCATTTGCATACTCGTATATGGCGTGTAGTTGACGAACTTATACTAACATCCGACCATGTCATCTGGGTTGATTTTTTTTTTCAGTGTACAATAGAATTAAAGACGCACACTTTCGAAAGCTTAAGTCTGAAATTTGGCTCAAAGGGGTCCAAAAGTGTCGCGCCCTGAGGTGTCACTGTCACGCTCAAAGTAGCTTTAACATCGAAGTGTCAACATTTGTCGTAAGTTCTATGGGACCAGACTGCTGAGATCATAGGTCCCTAAGCTTACACACTACTTAACCTAAACTAACTTACGCTAAAGACAACACACACACCCATACCCAGGAGAGGACTCGAACCTCGCCCCGAGGGGGGGGGGGGCGGGGGTAGCCGCGCGAACCGTGACAAGACGCCCGAGACCACACGGCTACCCCGCGTGGCCAACACCTGTGAAAACAGGCCACAGCACATAAGTTCACGTGACGTATCAGGGACGTTAATGATGTCACATTGGCACCAAATTTCAGCATAGGTATGCCCAGTGCCCCAATGGACATGTCCTTGCTGGGATGGTTCTCTTACTTATATTACGACTCTTCATTTGATGCCTCTGCGTTGCAGGTCCAAACCGCGATCTCTAGCATTGAAATCATGCGGATTTCTGTGTGAGTGGGCGAGCAAAACATTTCAGACACATAGCCGCTCAGAATCGACACGAAAAGGCCTCAGGAGATGGCCTCAATGAAACCACATCTTTCCTTGTGTCCTTTACTCCCACACATACCGTGGCTGTAAATACAGTTCGCTTTACGATGAGCAACAGGACGATGTTCTTGACAAACTTTGAAACTACTGACACAGCCGGATTTTTGCACCGTGCTCAAAGTACTGTTTGTGGCTGCATCCCCACTGAACATGAGGGCACCCCCTTGTAATGCAGAGTGACCGTAGTTTGTTTCGCGTCTTCCTGTGTCGTGATCACTGAAGAGTGGAGGTGTGCGGGTCGAAACTGACACGTGCTTGATTAAAACAGCCTTGAACCTCCAGTTCGCAAAACCCTTAGCGCCATCCTTCCACTTTTTAAATATGAACCTGTACAGAGACGACTAGTCGGCAAGCCTCTGGAATCCGAGGAGTTTCAAGGGGTTGCTTGTCTGCAGCCGCCTAGGACTACTTCACAGGTTGACTCTGAACATCTCCATTTTTAAGATTCTCAGCAAGGACGGGTGGGTGCAGCGAGGGTTTTGCCGAACTGTGATTAGTGGGGCGGGGAGGGGGGGAGGGGGGGAGGATGGGACGATGTCTTAGATGGCTGTTTTATTCAGCCTTGGGGCAGTTTCACTTGCTCCTACCATACTGCTGCAATCACGCCACAGGACGACGCGAAACAGGAAGGTTAAAAAAATGGTTCAAATGGCTCTGAGCACAATGGAACTTAACTTCTCAGGTCATCATCCCCCTAGAACTTAGAAGTACTTAAACCTAACTAACCTAAGGACATCACACACATCCATGCCGGTGGCAGGATTCGAACCTGCTACCGTAGCGGTCGCACGGTTCCAGACTGTAGCACCTAGAACCGCTCGGCAACCCCGGCCGGCGAAACAGGAAGGGCTGAAAAAGCGTAAGCACTGTTTGCTGCTTTGTATCACGTTCCAGTTTCGTTGAATGGTTTTGAACGGGCTATAGTGGTACGAAGGTGTACACAAGAGTCAAAATGGTTGTGCTGTATTCTAAAGGGTTGAGATCGCTTTCAGTGTGTATGGTAGTCCCTCAATTCCTGTGAGAAGGATTGAAACGTTCGGCGATGTTAGCACAGTCGAAGTTCGACAAAAAAGTCGTCCTGTTTCTCATTGTAGTGCGAACTGTCGTTTTCGACAGCGAAATGTGTGCGAATCAACGCCCCAAAGAAAGGCGCGGTTTCATTTATGCCCCTTATACCATCCTCTGAGACCTTTTCATGTCGATTCTCAGTAGCGGTGCCCTCGGCCATTGATAAGAAAACCACGTGATTTCAACGCCGGGCATCGCGGTCATGTGGGTAAGAGGACCTGTGACAACCTTCCCATTGTGTGGCACGTCTGCGTTGCAGTGGGCAAAACTGTCGTCAAATTTGGTGCCAGTGTGGTATCATTAATCCACATTACATGTCACATGAATTTCTGAGCTCTCGCCTTTTCGCAGCAGGTGTCGACACCTTGCTCTTCCAAGCATCTTGGGAGCGTGGGCGTGATGTCTCAGGGCACCACGCTTTCCATCATTATAGAGGAAGCTTGTGGGCTCCTTCGAGTGATATTTAAAACTTCACTGTCGAAATGTGAGACTGTTACAGAGTTTAGATAAAGTGATCATTTAATTATGTTGCGAATGTGTATTGTGATTTCCCAATGTATATGATTTTACATTTGCACGAAGCTGTTACCTGTTAGCACCTTGGCCAAATAGAAGAATAATAAACTGAAGAAATAAACCCGACAGACAACCGATTAGCAGTGAATGCAACCTTTAGGGTACAGTGTAAACATCTCTGTTGTCAACAGGAAGTACCGTGCCTAAATAGAATACTTTGTTTCCAGACAAGATACACTGTGCATACCGTGGGCATTTGAACTGCTGTGCAGACATCTGCGTGTAATCCAGACGGAAGTATGAATGGGATAATAAATCAAACGAAATCTAAATACTCCACGAAGTGTAAGTTCACGAGTACCTTATGTAAAAATACTCAGAATATAAACCTAAAAAAAAACTTATAAAATTATATCGGTGGCGTTGAATTGACCATGTGTGTGACGTAGTAAATGAGCTGTAATATCCTTTGCATTGCTCACGGCGCATCACCCGTGCCTCATGTCGGAGGACAGCAGCGCGGCGCACTACGCTCTGCGCATGCGCAGTAGGCCCGGCGGGTCTTCGCTGTCACAGGTCAGCGCCGCCGATGCCGGCTAGCCGCGATGTTTTGCGATTGGCAATTAGCAGCGCGATTGATTGCCGCGGGCCCACAATCATCAGGTCGCGCTGCGAGTGCTCGCACCGCCATTGTTGTTGCGGGCTCAGGCCGCGCGGTTGTCGCTTTCCGCGTCTCTGCCGCTTGTTTGTCCGCCATCACAAAGCGCACTCTCAATTTCAGTCCGCTCTTAATTACCTTAGCCCATTTTAGTTGCAAAGTGCGCACAGGTTTAGTTAGGCTGCAGTCTTTGATACATGTATTACCCATCGTCAGCTGATTACCTTCCAATAACGCTATTTCCGGCAGCGGAATTCGCTCTGAAATGCATCCGGCTATAGTGCCTATAACTCTATAAAGTTTTCGACCGGTATCAGCCATTTAAGAGAGTTTGCGTAGGGAGAGACGGTCAGGAGACAACGTAAACGTTTAATTAAGCGCATTCAATGTCACATAAACGTGCAAAATGTGGTATTTGTGTTTATTTATTTATTTATTTACATGTCAAGTACCGTAGGACGAAATTGAGGAGCAAATATCGAAGTACATGAAATTACAACAAAAAATAGTTACAGATAAAAATAAAATGTTTATGAACGCGAAAAAGTCAGGCCATAAATTTAAGTAAACGCAATCAACAATACATCAAGAATCAGCTTAATTTTCCAAGGAACTCCTCGACAGAATAGAAGGAGTGAGCCATGAGGAAACTCTTGAGTTTCGATTTGAAAGCGCTTGGATTACTGCAAAGATTTTTTAATTATTGTGGTAGCTTATCGAAAATAGATATAGCAGTATATTTTACACATTCTGCACAAGAGTTAAGGAAATCCGATCCGAATGCAGGTTTGATTTCTGGCGAGTATTACTGAGTGAAAGCTGCTTATTCTTGGGAATAAGCTAATGTTGTTAACAGGAAATGACAGTAAGGAATATATATATTGAGAAACCAATGTCAAAATACGCAGACTCGTGAATATGGGTCGACAAGGGGTTCGTGAACTTACATCACTTATTGCCCAAACCGTCCGTTTCTGAGCTAAAAATATTCCTTTAGAATGGGAAGAGTTACCCCAAAATATATCACCACACGTATCTGAATACCTAGAAATTCGAACTGTTGAGTTTCATTCTGTGAAATCGAAAACGTCAGGTTTGTTGAATTGTGTGTTAGAAACTGTAAAAACTGAGTCTTTCTGTGATTTAGCGTTAGTTTATTTCCTATAAGCCATGAACATATGTCATGAACTGCACTTTTTGAAACACTACCAAGCTAGCGTCATTAGCAAACAGAAATATTTTAGAGTTACTCATAATACTAGAGGGCATATCATTTATAGAAATAAGGGAGTGGCTCCAATACAGATCTATGGGGGTTTGAGTGCCCCAACTAACTAAACCCCCCCCACCCCATTTGACCGTACCCCACTCAGACCCCACATCACAGCCATTCTCAACACTGTGAATAATGACTTTTTGCTCTCCGTTGCTACAGTAAGAGGTGAACCAATTGTTAGCTACTACCCGCATTCCGTAATGGTCCAACTTCTGGAGTAATATTTTGTGATCAACACAATCAAACGCCTAAGTTAAATCAAAAAATATGTCTAGCGTTGAAACCTTTTGATTAACACATACAGTACCTCGCAGAGAAAAGAGAATATAGCATTTTCAGTTGCTAAAAGATTTCTACAGCCGAACTGTACATTTGATAGCAACTCGTGTGATATAAATGGTCAATCATCCTTACATATACAGTGTTTTCAATAACTTTAGCAAACACTGATGGCATAGAAATAGGTATAAAATTGTCTACATTATCCCTTCCTCCCTTTTTATGAAGCGGCTTTACTACTGAGTACTTTAATCGTTCAGGAAACTGACCATTCCTAAAGAAAAATTTACAACTATGGCTAAAAGGAGGACTAACATGTGTGGCACAGTACCTTAATGTTCTGCTAGGCACTCCATCATATCCAAGGCAGTCCGTAGTCTTCAGTAATTTAATTATTGAGACACTGCCCCCTTGTGTGTATCACAGAGGACTATTTCAGAAATCAGTCTTGGAAAGGCATTTTGCAGAAGAGTAATATGATTTAATTCACCAGCAATGCTCATAAAATGAGCTGACCTTATTTCGTCGACCTTGTGCTGCTGATCAGTCACTTCCTTCACAACTGACCATATGGTTTTTATTTTATTCTCTGAATTACCTATTGTATTTACGATACTACAGTATCGATTTTTCATATTTAGATACTGTGTTTGTGCTATTCAGCCTTCATTCCATTAAGGGAACTGAGCTCGAAAATCAATTCACAGTGCGTTACGATTTAAGTACCCACATGCATACTGTAAACACTAATTGAAAAAGAGATATGCGCTATCTCTTGAAGTACCTCACAATCTCGCTACATAGCTATCTTCACCAGCAAAATAATTCAGAAGAAGCAACTGAGACAAATCTAATGGATTAAGTCAGAAAGCGTTTTATACATACTACAAGTAAGACGTAATCTCGAGGGTATTAATACCCGTATGCAGGACATAAAATGCGTAAAACTTGATTTAGGAACCATACCGAGCACACAGAGACAGAGATTTCAACACAGAGTGCTGAAGGTGTTTAGACCTGCATGGTATGTTTGGATTACAAAGGGCATAAGACAGAGATGCAATTTTTCATCCCTGTTGTTTAATTCTCGTATATACTAGGGAAGGAATGGTGAAAGTAAATCTTCAAAAGCGTGTTTAATTTCGGGATGTATAGATGTTAATAATAATATTCACTGTTGACACTGTTATCCTCAACGAAAGCGAAGATGAATTACAACAAATATTAAATCGAATGAACAGTCCAATGTATAAAGAATATGGGTTGAGAGTAAACTGAAGAAACACGCAAGTAATAAGAAGTAGCAGAAGTGAGAAAAGCGAGAAAAGTAACATCTGTGGGATATATAGAGACTAAATACTGTAGGGGAAGAGAGAGGTTGGAATACAACCAACAAATAACTGAGGACTTACGGTGCAACTGGTACTCTGAGCTGCAGAAATTGTCATATGAGACGAATTCATGAAGGATCACACCGAATCAGTCAGAAGAGTGATGAATAAAATAAAAATAAGAAAAGATTACGTGGACGTCCTCCACTCTAGAAGTTGTACAGGACAAACTTTGCGTCTCACACCCAGTAAGTTTTATACTTATGTTATCGTCACATAATATAAACACCTGATAAGCATCAGAAGTTTAACAGCGCCATTTGTAAGTCTTCCTGGCACATTAAAACTGCCTCTGAAAGACATAGGTCCCTTTTTCGAGTCTCGGTCCGGCACGCAATTTTAATCTCTCAGAAAGTTTCATATCAGCGTACGCTTCGCTGCAGAGTGAAAATTTCATTCTGGTAACATCCCCCAGGCTGTGGCTAAGCTGTGTCCCCACGGTATTCTTTCTTCCAGGAATGCTAGTAGAGCACGTTACCCAGGAACCCTTCTGTGATGTTTAAGGGGTAGAAAATGAGCTACATGCGGAAATACAGCTGTGAGTATAGTTCGTGGCACTTGCTTGGGTAGCTCAGTTTGTAGAGCACTTGCTCGCGAAAGGAAAAGGTCCCGAGATCGAGTTCCCGTCCAGAAAACAGTTCCAATCTGCCAGGAAATTTCATGTAATCGCACACTTTGCTGCAGAGAGAAAAATTAATTCTTGATCTCACTTGTACTATGAGAAATCTCGTGTTAAACTACGAAATTAACATGCGATTTTGAATATTTGTTCCCTCTGACTGTCCTTTCGCTGAGGACACAACTAATTATGAATACTATCTTGAATGACAGAAGTCGCAGTTGAATTCCCAACTATCGATTAATCAACTATCTTTTCCTGATCACATTACTTTCATAAATTGAGATATTTCCTGAACAACGACCTTCTTGAAAGTTTTGTTGATAGAGTTTGTCTAGTTTTTACAGCCTTTCAGGTCTAATGAACCTATTGTCTTTGGCGTGAGTGAAGTCTTTACCTCGAAGGAGAATGCAGTATGATGTAGACGGTTTTAGTTTCCCCTTTTGCATTGTTCCCAACGAGTCATTTAGCCAATATTACTGGGAATACGGACGACTATTGGGCACGATACAAACTGTGAACTCTGTAGAAAGTTCAGGCCAGTCTATTTTCAATGACTTTTCTATTCCATCCGCTTCACTTTTTTGTGACTTTAGCAACCTTCAGCGCGTTTTGGCGTACTACAGAATAGGAAATTAATGTACTGTTATATCTGTTATCAGGATTACTTTGAACTTCATCAGGTAAATTGTTCATTAATATAACTCGGGGTAGGTTGTTGTCCTCTGTGATTGCAGGGTTACAACTGCAACGCTCCTTTGATGTTTACTGAATTTACGCTTAAAGGGGACTGTAAACTGAGCTCTCTTACTACACACTTTTATCTCATTTTACTCCGACTTAAATTTGTATCGTTAAATGTGAGACAGGATTTTTGATTTTCTATTTTCAGCTTTGGTAGCACGCAGACCACAGAAAATACCACATCAAGGCAACAGGTTGAAATTTAGTAACACAACATGAATGTATCAGCCTTCTCTGGCTACTAGCAAACTCTTCTACAAACTACATAAAACAGAGAAACAAAATTCAAGAATCGATGGCAGAAATACTCCCCTAAACTTTCGGTCCACACGATTCTTTTACTGCTTCGATGTCTCAGTGCTGACATGCAGCGTTGAGTGATTATTCTGGCTAATTCAATACTTCATGGCCTTGCACGTGTACTATATTATGTAGCTGTAATGCAAAAGCGTCAGTAGCATGAATCATCTCTATAGATAAAAGAAAAATAACGTTTATTACACGGAGTGAAGTGGCGCAGTGGTTAGCACACCCGACTCGCACTCGAGAGGACGACGGTTCAAACCTTCGTCCGGCCATCGTGATTTAGGTTTTTCGTGATTTCTCTAAATTGCTTTAGGACAAATAAACGGGAAGGTTCCTTTAAAAGGGCACGGCCGACTTCCTTGCACGTCCGCCCTACTCAGTTGGGAGCGATGACTTCACTGTTTGTTCCCCTCCTCCAAATCAGCCCACCAACCTAACTTTTATTACTGTTAGTGACTGTCGCTGTCAACCCATACAAATAAGAAACCTTCTGAAATTCCCATAGCCTACGTCCAAGACAACTCAAAAACATCTTACTTTAACATATACCACTCGTAAACAACAAAAGGGGAAAAAGAGAAATCTGGGCTCATACAGTTGGGTTCGCTAGTTATTAAATACCTCTAGCGTCACAGTGTCAATTTCAGAACATTTTGAATGGCAGTGTTCAGCTTTAAGTCCGAACTCTTCCTCTACAAAGGATCAAGTTCGTTCTGAAACGGCATTGTCAAAAGAGGTCGGATGAAAAGTTAATGGTTCCGAGCCGCGTTTTGCCTTTTGAGGTGAGAAACAGCCCATAAATGCGCAGGGATCTGGATAACCTACGGCTGAATTGTGATGGAACGAAAATCATTGCACGAATGTGTATCTACAGGTTATGTAGCCTGTAACGGAAAGGGTCTCATGACGATCTCTACAAGGGCAACAAAATGGTTCAAATGGCTCTGAGCACTATGGGACTTAACTTCTGAGGTCATCAGTCCCCTAGAACTTAGAACTACTTAAACCTAACTAACCTAAGGACATCACACACATCCATGCCCGAGGCAGGATTCGAACCTGCGACCGTAGCGGTCGCGCGGTTCCAGACTGACGCGCCTAGAACCGCTCGGCCACAACGGCCGGCCAAGGGCAACATATTGCTGATTAGCCCTCCTTTCGGATGTTCGGGAATGGAACGCCAGTTCGCAGCGATCACTAGAAAAATACTACAAGCCAACAAAGAAGTTACCAAATCATGCAATGTGTTTAAGTCACAGTGCCTGTATATTACTCTGCAACGTCTTTCAGATGTGCATGTATGCCTCAAGGAGCAGCCACTATTGGAAATCTGCGGCCATATGGAAGAGAAAAGATATATTTGCACATTGCGAATACGGTTAGACATCAGCTGTACAATTTGTTAGCAACACAAGAAAATTTTTGCCGGACAGGGACTCGAAACCAGATTTTCCAGTTAATGCGAGCGGTCGCCTTAACCACTTCGTGGATCAGTGCATGCCTCCTGGACCGACAAAAGCCACGATGTGTCAACGTGAGTGGGATACCAAGGAGAGTTCGGATGAAGATAATGATCGTGCCACATCGGTGTTTGGTCCCACATCCAGTGTCAGGATACCCACTTGGGCTCCTTGTTTTGTCCACTCCCTCTCTTCTAGTGAACTACTAACAACCGATCCAGGTCGCCGCAGGGAATCATCCAGGCCGTTGTGGTAGTTACATTCGAGGTCGTTCCTTAAGCGGTGATGCGCCGTAAAAATAGAAGGAATCCCTCATTCCCATCTCCGCCCTACCCCTCTGGTCCAATGAGGATCATGTAACCCTACTACATCTCATCATGTGTAACTGGGACACTTGGTTGGGAAAAGTTTCGCAGGAGCTGGACAATTATTGTTAATAACAATATCAAGTGACACCAGTAGAGACCACACTCAGCTATATAAATATTCTCATTTTCACGTATTTTTCGATATTTTACTTAGTTTTCCGTAATTTCCTCAATTTTCCATTTTATAACTGGATGCAGTCTGGAGTATAGCGAGAGGTTGTGTCTATTTGTTTATAACAAAGTACATGGCTCTAGGTAAATGTGTTGATAACAATTTAGTATTACATGACACAAGCAGAGACCTCACCTACGCAGAAATGTAAGTACCGCTCAGTTATACATATTTTTCTTTAATTGTTTTTTCATAATTGTCGTAGTTTCCCCAGTTTTAAGTATTATTGTGCCGCTTTGCACAATTTTTCTATTGTACAACAGGACAGACTGAATCTTTGATTAGCAACGAAAGTAAACATGTAAATTATAGATTCCACCGATCAATTGGCCTTTTTAAATTTTATTGTGCAGATATAGATTTCGGCTTGAAGCTAGCCATTCTCAATGCACTATTATTTTCACTCAATGCATGTTATGCCTGTTGGTCGGGCTTCATCCACAGTTCATTCAATAAACAGATTCGACGAAAGAACGGAATATAAAATGTCTAGGGAAAGAAAGGAATGCAGCATAACAGATCACTTAGAACTGAAATCAGTAGCAAATGCTCGGAGGCGAAATGCCTACAGGAAAGCAAGCAAAAAAGTGGAAATGTTCGTCGGAAGGAGAGATTCAGCATATGGATATTTCAGAACATCTTTCCGAGATTTTCCAAGCAGAATGAAGACTGCAACATGAATTCCACCATTAAATGCAGAGGAGAGTTTTGACATGACCAGTGCTCTGTGGGAGAGGGAGGAACTGCCTGACATCATGATAGAAACTGACTGCATGACGGTGAGGAGGACACAGGTTGTGGAGCAAGAGACTTAAATTTTGAATAACGTTTGGAAATTCTAAAGTTATTGGACGAAGGGCTAACCATACGATTGTTCTAATTATTGTGTAGAATCTACTGGATTGGAGACTTAACCGTGAAACTTTCTCACAAACATCACCCACATAAGAATGGAGAGAGAGCAAGGGCTATGTAACAGGAGAATATTCTAACGATCAACTTGACAGCTCACTCATCCTCTCTTTTGACCAGAATTATATAGAATATAGAGGAAAAGAAAATTTACGATCTGTTAGAGAATATCCAGTTTGGGTTAAGGAAATCTAAGTGCACGATGGAGCTGGCTGATATCGTCAGGTTAACTACAGAGAGATGCCAATGTAATGTGTGCGGATCTACATATCCAATATGAACATGTTATTGTAAAATCATATCCATTTTGGCTTATGGAATTGTACAGGGTGACAATTAAGGCAGTGCATGAAAAAATAATGTAAATTAGTTGCAAACTATGGCGTGCACATACTTCATTCAACATGTGAACGTCACTACAGGTATTCGGATTTACGTTATGAGATGTTCGATATCCCTGCCATCATTTTCGATGACTTGGCGCACACGAATAGCGAAATTCTGTATGACCCGCTGAAGTGTCGTATCATTGATGCTGTTGATTGCCTCGTGAATGGCTGGTTTCACCTCAGCAATGGTTTTGGGCTTATTGCTGTACATCTTGTTCTTAATATAGCCCCTGAAACAGGAGGCGCGTGTTAAGATCCGTAGAATATGGCGGCCAATCTGGGTCTACGCCAGAGGCTTCCAGGTAACCCAAAAGGCAGGAAGCAGTCCTCCATGACATCAAACACTCTCCTGCGTCGATTAGGTCGAGCTCCATCTTGCATGAACCAAATACTGTTGAAATCAGGGTCACTCTGGGTAATGGGGATGAAAACATCTATCAAAACCCTCAAGTACCTTTCGGTAGTTACCGAGTCACCAAGGAATATCGCACCCATTATTCCGCGACTGGACATTGCACGCCACTCAGTAGCCCATTGAGGGTGAACGGACTTCTCGAGCGCAAAATGCGGATTCTCAGTTCCCCAAATCCGCCAATTTTGCTTATGGATGAGCCCATACAAATAAAAGTGGGCTTCATCAATGCATGCGCATACTAATTCCCGCAATCCCCCGCGGCCTACGCTTTGAACGTCCTAACGCCAACAGCTTAGAAGATCGAATATAGTTCAATGACTGTCACCCTAAAACTGCACCATGGAGACCATAAATTAAAGCCCTGACTGGTATCGTCAGATTAACTAAAGATGGAATGTCCCCAGACCTACACACCCGGCATGTGCATGTTTTGATACTGATATATTTTGTTTTAAATGTTATCGTGAAATGCTTCTTACGCCAACATTCCGAAATTAGAATATTGTTTATTTCTTATGTCTTGAATGACAACTTTCGACATCTTGAAGAGGAATGGTGCAACTAACTGTGATGAACAAATGAACTACGTAATCTAAATTGTAGTAATAGTATTCGACTTGGCCACCAGAGAACAAGCAGTGCCATCAGTGTGAGTGAATGTGTGTGTTAAACTTCGAAATTATTCTCCAGCTGAAAAGATTTTTTTTTATTCCAATCACCATTGAGTAATTCAGTAAATATATATAATACAGAAAATATCGGGATGCGTATTTCTGAGATCTGACCAATGTAATGTAGCCCGTTATTGAATATTATTAAAGCAAAATAATTGCTAGGATGCAGACAGATGTAAAACTGAACTATTTAATCGTGAGCCCATTAATCTGTATTAGGTAGCATAATTACACGAAGTATATTTTGTGTAGAATACGCAAAATTATCTTCCTTCTACAGGTTAATTAGAATCACCCTGTAGAAAGTTATAATTCTGAAATAAGCGTTGTACTGCATTATGTGAATTTTTTTACTTTGTTAATATTAAATATACTCTAGCAGCACAAATGTTGTCAGCTTTGGGAGAAACTGTATTGGGAAAGAAAAAGAAAAAGAGGTAAAATCAACACCACTTTGATGGAAACGCCGAACAACTGCGAGAACCCCAAGTTGTGACGTCAGCGAGAAACGGCAAGAGTCGAGAGCTGTCTTATGTTGTATCAACAACGTATTGCGCTCGAAAACTCTTTGTGTTATGCGATTATTCAGAGACTGTTGATTAAGCACATAGAAGTCACAATATGAGTTACTAGTGTGAGTTAAACGCAACGCAATTATGCAGATTAACATTCATTACGATGATGAAGTGTTCCCCGCCAGAAGCTAATGGAAAAAACACAGCGTTAAACAAAACTCATGTATTCAAGTTTCCTGAAGACGTTGTAAAGAGACAGAAATAGCTGCACTCAATTCCAAGGAAGGGTCCTGCAGTTCTTAATAATTCATTGGAAAGCTTAGTTTTGAGTATAACTTAGTAATGCATTTTGTAGATAATATTATTTACCGGATCACATGGCTTGAACAAAATGCTTCACTGACCATCTTTCAGGTGTGTCACAAGTAGCTACATTATCAGGGAAGAATTAGCCGCAGTCAGAAAAAGCCTTACTTCTCGACTTTCTAAACCACGGTTTAATTCAAATGCCGTGCCAGGCATTTCTCCGATCTGTCCCGCCTTCAGCCACTGGACCAACCGGAAAAAAAAAAACACACGTTGGAAGCAGCAGTAGCGCAGGAAAGCGCCAAGATTACTACAGCTAACCACAGTGAGTATTTAAAACGAATTCCATGTAACAGCACTGAAGTACTTAAAGTTAACTTAATATCCTTACCGGTGAATTGTGTCAAAGCAGCGAAAGAAGAGCATCTTATTTTTCTGCATATCTTTAGCTCAGTGGAGTCCTGTTATTTGCAATTAGTGTATATTGTGTCCGTCTGCTAAGCTGAGTGGTTGTGTGCCTGCCTACCATGCAACGGGCCCGGGTTCGATTCCGGGCCGGGTTGGAGATTTTCTCCGCTCGTCGACTGGGTGTTGTGCTGTCCTCCTCCTCCTCCTCCTCCTCCTGCTCATCATCAGCGACATGCAAGTCGCCCAGTATGGCGTCACCTACAATAAGGCTTGCAACTCGGCGGCCGAACTACCCCAGACGGGGCCTCCCGGCCATCAGTGTCATACGATCGTTTCATTTCATTTTACAGTGTATATTGTGATTAATAAACACTCTAAAGTGGAGGTCTGTTCAAAAGAAGTTTCATTAAAAATTTCTAGTCACTGAATTTGTTCTTGATGTTGAACTATTAATAGAAACATGCATGGATACAACTGACTATAAGGTGTTTGGCCCAGTGTTATCTGTCGCATGAAAATATTATTTGGAAATATGAAAATATTTTACTAAATGACTACTAAAATACATTTAAAAATGCCCAATATGTTCCTAAGGTTACATACGCTTGAAAATAACCCATTTCTTCAAAACCGTCAGCATCTTTGTTAACAAATTTGCTAGTGATATTGTATACGCTACGCACAAAATTAACGGCAGTTTTGCTTTCTCAATTTTTTTTTTTGCTTCACTTCCGCATGTGCAGCTGTATGTGTTTCTTCGTTAGTTAATTTCATTCAAGTATCAACTCACAAATTGCTAATTTTACGAGCCACACAATTCCTTTACTGTCGGCTGCTTTATATTACAGTCGCTCCTTGACTATGACGTCACGATACGGTTGTGTGAACTTGTCTCTAGGTGGTGTTGTTAAACTGCTTTTCACTGTAATTATATTTATACTTGTCACGCGTCTTGACTAACTTCGATCCATAAACTTTTTAAATCTAGGGTATAAACAAAAACAAGCTGTTTCTTGATTGCGTTCTTTTGTCGTAATCGTACAGCTTTTAATTAATCTGTTGTTATGAATTTACAAGAGTTTAATACATATATTTCTTTTTTTCTCTAAAAGTTGGCGTCACTCAGCTAAATTGGACATGAATACGATATGATCAAATTGTTCTTATCAACAACATCTTATTAGTGACGTCCTGTTGTATATACGAATGTGAACGGGAGGCTGTTCTACACCTTCCACATCCAACACAGTTATTTGTGCCTACCTTGATGGACGAACTCCAATAGAACCAAAGAGCCCACACGAATACCACGATTAATGTATGAGGCTAGATCCGGTACACCAAATGCATTACGTTTTCTTTAATCTATACATTTAACTTCGTATTACACTTTACATTGAAACCGTACCAGTTTTACAAGACAACTTTCGCCCCTTGTGTTTCAGAACTTTAATTTCTGAACCACTTGATATAGCAATGATCCGAACCATGAATGTACCGATCTGTAACCACAGATGGAACTTCGTGACGTCAATTTTTTTCCCAGAACACATGACTAAGGTACTGTGATAACCACGCTGATGACGTCTTACAATAAATTAAAAAGTTACACGCACAAGCTCAAGAAACTTGTGGTTCGCATAATTGCACGACAGGCTCATCAGATAATAAAAGAGCGCGTTAGAAGTAAAGTGCGTACAAGAAAAAATATTTCCCACTGTAGGGTAATTATTGAAATTTGAAATTATCTGCCCTATAGTATAACCTTTCCCCATACTTTGGTTCTACATGCAGTCTCTGCTGAAGGGTAAAATATTGAGGGCAGATGATTGAATAGACTGGCCATGTTATACGTGGAAGGAATACTTTTAAAAATGTCACGATGAAGGGAGCTATCCATCGTTTCGTTGGCAGCTATTAGACAGATTCCGTACTCCCGATGAATGTTGCAGTTAAACGTGCACACGTGACATGTGGAAGTGCATAATCCCATGTTTATCCCACTGTATATTTATAGATGTGAAATCTCGTTAAACGTCCTGTGCAATGACGAAATTGCTGTGACAGCAAACAGAAGTAAATTGTGGCACCGACAAACAAATTACGCGCTATGTTCAAACTTTGCTGGTTTACCGGGGAACGCGCTCCGAGTAGTAAGTTAAGCTAGGTGAGTGACTGTAACGAACTCAATCGAAAATGTATCAGATAAGCGCTAGGAGAATGACGGTGCCCTAATTATTCACTGGAATTATGCAGAACACTTTGACGCTCACAGATCGTAAATTGAGTGAGATAAGCCGATAAAATTATACATGCTGCTGTGTTTGAATATTTTAACGAGTGCGAAACAACGCTAATTCAATAATTTATTCCTATTGTCGTTTAGCTCTTCCGTAGCTACTGGGCTGATGTCTATATGGCTCATAATGACACATAAGCATAAAAGCTGAGTCTCATTTTAAAACGCAGTTTCATACAAGTAACATATAAAAACCAGGACGTATGAACATAACTTTTTTCAGTCCGTAGATTTTACATTAATTTCATTTTTGTAATTTCTTTGTGTGATGTCACAATAAGATAGTCTGTGATTTTCTACCGCCTTTCACGCGAGAGTGTAGCCTCTCTCCCTACCCTGACTCTATACACAAATGATGGCTAGGTAACACCGAAGAGAAATGACCATTTTTGCAGCATCCGCTATACCCCCTCCCCCCCACCCCCCACACACAAGTGCTTGTTGCTAGTGTCAGCAGCGCTTCCAGACGTGTATAGGTGAGGATCAGCATGCTACCAGGATTCTAATTTATATTACTTTGTGGGGTCATGTCGTAGTTCATCAGCAAGCCACCAGGATTTGAATTTATTCTACAAAGACAAGCTGAAGTTCTACGTTGTTGCTTAAATTCTCTAAAGGCTCTTGAGCGATTTACTTCCAATTTTTAAACGATACTCTATTGAACACTTGGACGTATGTAGGTTATATATGTTTTAATATATATGTATAATGTATTCATATCTAAACACATATAAAGGGGAACTGTTGTTATCAAAATCATCGAAAAGTTCCTGACCAATTGACTTCAGATTCTTACTCGATACTCTAATGAACATTCAGGCAGACGTAGGCTACATATTTTTTGAATGTATAATATATAAATTCATATTTAATATGTGGAAGCGCTGTTACCAAAAGTCTCGAAACGTTCAGCACCGATTTACTTCAAATTTTTAGAAGATACTCTAGTGAACATCTGACCAATGCCGGCGATATACATTTAATATATATTTATATATAAGCATGTATCAAAAAGTGGAAGATTTTCAGGAAATGCTAGAACACGAAACATCCAAATTACGGAAAGAGACAAACCAAAATTTTATTGGGAGACTTTAATGCACAAGTTGCCAAAGAAATAAGATTTAAATCAGTAGTTGGAGATTATCCAGCACGTGAAAGAACCAACAGAAATGGGGAAAGACTCAAACAGTTTTGTAAACAATTTAACCTAGAACTAATGTCGACATTTTTCAGGAAACTTGCAAGAAAGAAAAAAACGTAGGTATCACCTAATTCAAATCAAGGTGAATATCAAATGGACCATGTGGCAATAACGACTCGCAACTACAAGGAAATCTAGAATGTCTAGGAAGGGCCTAAACATAGACTCCGACCATTATCTGACTGAAATAAAGACCATGTTGCAACCGAACAAACATAAACCAAAACCAAGAAGATTTTCAAGAGTCAACACTAAATTTCTCACGCAAAATCAGGATAAATTCAGTGATATACTAAACACAAGATAAATTGATGCTTGGGAAGAAATTAAAGAAACAATGCCAGAGTCAGTTAAAGAAATGGGACAACCACGAAGAATACCAAGACACAGATGGTGGAACGAGCTGTGTAATGAAGCAATTGACAGTCGACTAAAGGCATGGAAGAGTAGTAAGAAGCATTAATACTGGGAGGAGTTTAAAGAAGAAAGGAAAAAGCCAGCAAAAACCATCAGATCAGGAAAAAGAAAATATGACAAAGACAAATTAGAAAAAATGGGTTCAGACTTTAAAAGAAACAACACTAGAGACTTCTATAAGACCTTCAAAGAAATTTTAACAGGATTCTAGTCACCAAGTTTACATTATAAATATAAAAATGGAAAAATGGTTGTAAGTAGTAAAGAGAACTGCCACATTTTATCTGAATACTTTGAAAATTTATTAAATTGTGTAGAGTCTAAGGACGGATTACAATTTCAAAAACAACGTGAAAATCCATTGGAACCACCTACAGTAGAAGAAATAGAAAATGATTTTTCTGACGTTTCGCCAGCACGAGTGGCTGGCATTGTCAAAGCTTCACCCTCCACTGCCGGTGGTGAACTGGAGGCGAGCTCGCGGCCGCAGACTATATGTACCTGGCGCACCAACGTCCGAGGGCTTCTCCGCGGTCATTTCCGGTGCGGTTCTCCTCTTGCTACCTGCTACGGCCGTTCGCTGCAGTACGGGAAGCCAGGATCCGTTTACCTTAAGGCTTTCCTCTTTCTTGTTGAAACTGTTCGCGTGTTTTTGGATTTCTACAGCTTCTCTGAACAAGCGCGTGTGATAGTGCTTCTCTACAGCCAGAACTTCCGTGTCGGCGAATTTTATTACGTGGTCGGTCTCATTCAGTGCGTGCTCTGCCACGGCCGATTTCTCCACCTGCCCCAACCTGCAATGTCGCTTATGCTCTTTGATCCTGGTGTTAGTGGATCGTCCAGTCATTCCGACATAAACTTTTCCGCATGTGCAAGGTATACGGTATATTCCCGACATTGCAAGTGGGTCTCTTTTCTCCTTCGCCGATCTAAGACACTCTTTGATCTTCCTTGTCGGTTTGAAAATCGTCTTTACGCCGTGTTTGCGCAATATACGGCCGATTCTGTCCGTCACTCTGGGAATGTATGGCAGAAAGGCCGTACTCGACATTTCTTTTTCTGGTTCCTTACTTCGCCGAGTGTTTGGCTCTGTTACACTTCCAATGTAATTTGTGGAGTACCCATTGCTCCTCAGAACAGTTTCCAGGTGTTGCATTTCTCGTTTGAGGTGTTGAGGCTCACATATTCGTCCTGCTCTCGTTACGAGCGTACTAATCATGCCTCTTTTCTGGCTGGGGTGGTGGTTTAACAGTTTGTGCAGGTATCGGTCCGTGTGTGTCGGTTTTCGATACACGCTGTGTCCCAGGTTTTCGCCGTCCCTTGTGACCAGCTCATCTAGAAATGGCAGTTTCTTGTCCTTTTCTACTTCCATGGTAAATGTTATGTTGGCATGGAGGCTGTTCAAGTGTCTCAGGAATTCACCGAGATGTTCTTCACCATGGCTCCACACCACGAAAGTATCATCGACGTACCTGTACCACACCTTAGGTTTGCAAGTCGCTGAGTCCAGTGCCTCTGCTTCGAATTGTTCCATGAAGAAGTTGGCCACCACTGGACTGAGAGGACTACCCATGGCGACGCCTTCCAGCTGTTCGTAGAAATCGCCATTCCACGTGAAATAGCTCGTGGTGAGACATGCATGGAAGAGCTTTTTGATGTCTTGCGGGAACATGGAACCGATGTGCTCCAGAGCGTCGCTGAGTGGCACTTTCGTAAATAACGAAACAACATCAAAACTGACCAGGATGTCGTTTGGCGCAAGTTTCAGTTTCTTTAGCTTCTCAATGAAATGTCCTGAGTCCTTAATGTATGTGTCGGTCTTTCCCACGTGTGGCTGGAGCAGAGAGGCCAAGTGTTTCGCCAGTTTATACGTTGGTGAGCCAGGAGCGCTAACGATCGGTCTCAGTGGAACGCTGTTCTTATGGATCTTGGGTAATCCATACAGCCGAGGTGGTAGGGCTTCTGTGTTGCGCAGGTTTCTCTGTATGTCCGCCGGCAGAGAAGACGCCTTGATTAATCGATTCGTATTCCGAGTGATGCGCTGCGTCGGATCTGCGCTTAGTTTTCGGTACGTCGTCGGATCTAATAGGTCTCGGATCTTTTGCTCATAATCTTCGGTCTTCATTACGACGGTCGCATTCCCCTTATCGGCAGGCAGTACCAATACACTTTTGTCGGCGTTGAGATTCTTAATGGCTTGTACCTCTTCTTTCTTCAGGTTGCAAGCTGATGGTTTTGCTCGGTGCAGTATCCTGGATGTTTCAGTGCGTATTTCCTCTGCCCTTTCACAAGGAAGGGTCCGAATGGCTGCTTCGGTGTAGGCAATGACGTCCTCCATAGGTATAGTTCTCGGGATGATAGCGAAATTCCCTCCTTTTTGAAGAACAGATACATCCTCTTCGGTCAATTGTCGTTCAGTGAGGTTGACCACTGCGTGTGACATGTCGGGAATCGCCTTGTCGGTCTGCTTCCGGCATCTTTCAAACTTTTTCTTTTGCCGCTTGGTGCAGCGCTCGAGTTCGTTCTGCATGCTCCTGTGAGTGATGCTGTCGATCTCGTCCCAGTCGTCTCGATGCATTCTGCTACTTAGATGATAGAAAATGTCCAGAAGTTCCTGATCCGTTCTTGCCAAGTCTCTCCGTGTTGTATGTATTCGCTCACGAAGAAAAGCTCGTTCCATTCTGTCGTAGATACGATGTGCTTTGGCGGTGGTGAATAGGCGCTTGCATCTCAAGAACTTCGGTGTAGCACATTCATCTCGGCACCGTGATAGAAAGGCGAGAGAGGACATCAGTCGCGCTTTCTTCTTCCGTCGTTGGTCAAGGCTCGGTACAATCTGCAAATCTCCTCCCCGTAGAGGCGTAATACAAAATTGTTAAGGCTTTCGTGGCCACTTATTGACAAACTGCCTATTGGTTTCTGTCTCGGGTTCTTCGGCCGACGTTCATCTAATGATTTTTCTGACGTTTCGCCAGCACGAGTGGCTGGCATTGTCAAAGCTTCACCCTCCACTGCCGGTGGTGAACTGGAGGCGAACTCGCGGCCGCAGACTATACGTACCTGGCGCGCCAACGTCCTGCACAAACTGTCAAACCACCACCCGAGCCAGAAAAGAGGCATGATTAGTACGCTCGTAACGAGAGCAGGACGAATATGTGAGCCTCAACACCTCAAACGAGAAATGCAACACCTGGAAACTGTTCTGAGGAGCAATGGGTACTCCACAAATTACATTAGAAGTGTAACAGAGCCAAACACTCGGCGAAGTAAGGAACCAGAAAAAGAAATGTCGGGTACGGCCTTTCTGCCATACATTCCCAGAGTGACGGACAGAATCGGCCGTATATTGCGCAAACACGGCGTAATGGCGATTTTCAAACCGACAAGGAAGATCAAAGAGTGTCTTAGATCGGCGAAGGAGAAAAGAGACCCACTTGCAATGTCGGGAATATACCGTATACCTTGCACATGCGGAAAAGTTTATGTCGGAATGACTGGACGATCCATTAACACCAGGATCAAAGAGCATAAGCGACATTGCAGGTTGGGGCAGGTGGAGAAATCGGCCGTGGCAGAGCACGCACTGAATGAGACCGACCACGTAATAAAATTCGCCGACACGGAAGTTCTGGCTGTAGAGAAGCACTATCACACGCGCTTGTTCAGAGAAGCTGTAGAAATCCAAAAACACGCGAACAGTTTCAACACGAAAGAGGAAAGCCTTAAGGTAAACGATCCTGGCTTCCCGTACTGCAGCGAACGGCCGTCGCCGGTAGCAAGAGGAGAACCGCACCGGAAATGACCACGGAGAAGCCCTCGGACGTTGGCGCGCCAGGTACATGTAGTCTGCGGCCGCGAGCTCGCCTCTAGTTTACCACCGGCGGTGGAGGGTGAAGCTTTGACAATGCCAGCCACTTGTGCTGGCGAAACGTTAGAAAAATCATTAGATGAACGTCAGCCGAAGAACCCGAGACAGAAGCCAATAGGCAGTTTGTCAGCAAGTGGCCACGAAAGCCTTAACAATTTTGTAGAAATAGAAAAGTTAATCAAAGCAATGAAGAATAACAAAGCACCGGAGGGGATGGGATAGTAGCAGAAATGTGGAAACTAGGGGGCTTATGCGCAAGGCAGAAAATTCACGAAGTAATTAATGGCATTTGGAGAAAAAGAATGATTGTCATTGACTGGAAACAAGCATTGATCCATCATCTCCATAAAAAAGGAGATAAAACAGACACCAACAACTACAGGGGGGTATTCTTGTTTCCAGTAACATACAAAATGCTGTCTAAAGCACGTTTGTACAAATGAACAAGCAGGTCCTAATATAGGAGATTATCGAGCAGTATTTATAAAAGGTAGATAATGTGCAGAACAGATTCTTAGTTTAAAAGCAATTTTGAGAATGATATACAGGGTGTAACAGAAAGGTACGGCCAAACTTTCAGGAAAAATTCCTCTTACACAAAGAAAGAAAATAAGTTATGTGGACATGTGTCCGGAAACGCTTTCTTTCCATGTTAGAGCTCATTTTATTACTTCTCTTCAAATCACATTAATCATGGTATGGAAACACACAGCAACAGAACGTATCAGCGTGACCTCAAACACTTTGTTACAGGAAATGTTCAAAATGTCCTCCGTTAGCGAGGATACATGCATCCACCCTCCGTCGCATGGAATCCCTGATGTGCTGATGCAGCCCTGGAGAATGGCGTATTGTATCACAGTCGTCCACAATACGAGCACGAAGAGTCTCTACATTTGGTACCGGGGTGGCGTAGACTAGAGCTTTCAAAGTCAAGAAGGTTGAGGTCAGGAGAGGGTGGGGGCCATGGAATTGGTTCGCCTCTACCAATCCATCGGACACCGAATCTGTTGTTGAGAAGCGTACGAACACTTCGACTGGAATGTGCAGGAGCTCCATCGTGCATGAGCCACATGTTGTGTTGTACTTGTAAAGGCACATGTTCTAGCAGCACAGGTAGAGTATCCCGTATGAAATCATGAAACGTGCTCCATTGAGCGTAGGTGGAAAAACATGGGGCCCAATCAAGACATCATCAACAATGCCTGCCCAAACGTTCACAGAAAATCTGTGTTGGTGATGTGATTGCACAATTGCGTGCGGATTCTCGTCAGCCCACACATGTTGATTACGAAAATTTACAATTTTATCACTTTGGAATGAAACCTCATCCGTAAAGAGAACATTTGCACTGAAATGAGGATTGACACATTGTTGGATGAACCATTCGCAGAAGTGTACCCGTGGAGGCCAATCAGCTGCTGATAGTGCCTGCACACGCTGTACATGGTACGGAAACAACTGGTTCTCCCGTAGCACTCTCCATACAGTGACGTGGTCAACGTTACCTTGTACAGCAGCAACTTCTCTGACGCTCACTTTAGGGTTATCGTCAACTGTACGAAGAATTGCCTCGTCCATTGCAGGTGTCCTCGTCGTTCTAGGTCTTCCCCAGTCGCGAGTCATAGGCTGGAATGATCCGTGCTCCCTAAGACGCCGATCAATTGGTTCGAACGTCTTCCTGTCGGGACACCTTCGTTCTGGAAATCTGTCTTGATACAAACGTACCGCGCCACGGCTATTGGCTCGTGCTAAACCATACATCAAATGGGCATCTACCAACTCCGCATTTGTAAACGTTGCACTGACTGCAAAACTACGTTCGTGATGAACACTAACCTGGTGATGCTACGTACTGATGTGCTTGATGCTAGTACTGTAGAGCAATGAGTCGCATGTCAACACAAGCACCGAAGTCAACATTACCTTAATTCAATTGGGCCAACTGGCGGTGAATCGAGGAAGTACAGTACATACTGACGAAACTAAAATGAGCTCTAACATGGAAATTAAGCGTTTCCGGACACATGTCCACATAACATCTTTTCTTTATTTGTGTGTGAGGAATGTTTCCTGAAAGTTTGGCCGTACCTTTTTG
The DNA here is from genome assembly GCF_023864275.1 of Schistocerca cancellata. Lineage (NCBI taxonomy): Eukaryota > Metazoa > Arthropoda > Insecta > Orthoptera > Acrididae > Schistocerca > Schistocerca cancellata. Next base: position 292,400,326 of record NC_064630.1, on the reverse strand, counting down.
TAACACCCTGTATATACAAAATAAAAATAGAGTAGTTACTTTCGTAGACTTCAAGAAGGCCTACGACTCAGTTGGCAGACAAACCCTATTCCAGATACTTTATAAATCAGGGATAGACGAAAACATCGGAAGACCTGTTGCACTAAAGCTCATATATACAACATCAAGAATTAAGTTTGAAGGCGAAATTTCTGAACCATTCAAAATCAAAACAGGAGTTCGACAAGGAGTTGGAGTGTCACCAATTCCCTTTAACTTGGTTTTAGATAAAACAGTAAAAAATGGGAAAGCACGTTAAAAAACAGAGGCACAAAGGATATAAGTATGTGCCAATGTGTGGTGTCACCGCCAGACACCACACTTGCTACGTGGTAGCCTTTAAATCGGCCGCGGTCCGTTAGTATACTCGGACCCGCGTGTCGCCACTATCAATGATTGCAGACCGAGCGCCGCCACACGGCAGGTCTAGAGAGACTTCCTAGCACTCGCCCCAGTTGTACAGTCGACTTTGCTAGCGATGGTTCACTGATAAAATACGCTCTCATTTGCTACGACCTAGCAAGGCGCCATTATCAGTTGCTATTGATCTTGTTAATCATGTACCGTCAAGAGCGATGTTCACTATTTATGGATTAAGGATAAGTATTCCACAGCTACGTCCTTTTTTGCTAGTCTAATTTCCTTGACCTGTTCCAGACCTCACGCCAACCTGCGTGAGCTAAAACGCGGGCCTTTCGGCTTCCTCTCATACAGGGTTGGCTCTCTTGGCAATCCACAACACAATGAAAGAACAAATTTCAAGTGAAATGTTTAGCATTTGCGGATGATATGGCATTGTTAACTGAAAACCGAACAGACGCAGCAGTTATGCTTGATCTGTTACACGAGATTACTGAAAAGACTGGGCTAAAAATAGCCTATGAGAAAATCGAGTATATAGAACACAAACATAATACAGACATGTTTATGAAAAAAAGTATGGAAAAACTAAAAGAGTTGATAAATTCAAAAACGTGGGGGAGTGGTTCCAAGTCAATGGACTGGATAACACAACAAATAAAGAAAGAATAAAAAAGCTAAAATTTGTATATAAATTAACACAAAACTACTACAATAAGAAATCAGTGTCCACACAAGCGAAAATTAGACATTATAATTCAGTTATTAGGACATAAGCAACATATGTATGAGAGTGCCTAACACTGAATAAGAAAGGCGAATGAAGAGCACTAGAAAAAAAGAGAGAAAATTACTAAGAAAAATTATAGGTCCTGAGAAAAACAATAAAAGTAGGTGGATTATAAGGAGAAATGAAGATTTATACAAAAATACAGAAAAGATCACAGATACAATGAAAGAGAGGCGGCTTAAATTTTATGGACATTAAAAAGAATGGAAGAAACACGGATTATAAAGAAAATTTTTAATTACGTTAGTAAGCTGAAAAAACTGTAGAATGGATAGAAGCAGTAAAGAAAGATGCCAACAAAATAGGTGTTTCAGAAGAAATAATACATGACAGGAATCACTGCAGGCTACTGATTGAAAACGCAAGCTATGAAGAAGATGAGCCAAAAGCTCTACCAAGAGAGTGTGGACACATGAGCAGAGACGAGCAGTTGGAGAGAAAATTAAGAACTAATGAGAATAAAGGAAGAAAAAGAAACACCATAAGTCTTAAGTTGTATGCGGTCCATCACTGGCCAAATTCATGAATAAAAAAAACTATATATGTAACGTATAAAAAACCTTGTTACCAAAAACCTCAGACAGATCTCGGAAAGTTCTTGACTGATATTCTTGAAATTTTTCACTGTACTGTAATAAACTTTTGAACGGACATGAGCTATACACCCTTTTAAACATGTATACTACTTGAAAATATACACAGTAGGTGAAGGTGAATTGTTGTCACCAAATACCTCGACAAGTTCTTGAGCAATATTCATCACATTTACCATGGTACTGCTATAGATCGGCATTGTAATAGTCTTTTAAGCGGTAATGTACAGATTTTCTGTTAAAACTGACGGCGAGAAAGGAAATGATGTGCTGTTCTGTAGAAATTAGAAGTTTTGTTATCTTTGTTGCAATCACTTTCAACCACGGCGGGTGGGCATGTAAAACATATAGACAAATTGTTCCCCGTGTATATTCTCTCTCATTATATGAAGGGCTCATTGCAATAGTGGTACAGGTCCATTTTTGTTCATCTTCAGATACAGAGTCCTAAAGTTAAATGAGCGCTGAAAAATCTGCAGTTGAGATACCAGAAATATTCAAGCATATGGCTTCTTGCTAGAGATCAACCTTTCTTTCTGTTTGTTTGGATCATTAATTTCAGAAGCGTTATAGACAGAAAAGTGGAGGTAATGGACTTGTACCACTATTGAAGTAAGCCCTTCATTTATATTTTGATACAATAATGGTATTCGTAAAAATTTTCTGTTTGGTTTTCTTCGTCACTGTACGTCATACGGAAAGCAGAAAAAGTAAATTTTTACCTTATCGGCTGCTGATTGGAACGGCATTACAGACTCTGAATCGTCCGATACTTTGTAATGCTATCTATTCACATATAAAAGGTATGTAAAATAGATGCAGCAGCCGAGAAGGTGTCTCTCGTACCTAGTATATCAATAATCCCAATTGATTTTAAGCAACTTCAGTTTCCAATCAAGGTTTCGTTTGCAATAACAATAAACAAGGCTCAACGCCAGAGATCGGGGCAATAGGTGTACAGAGAGAGGAGAAGAAAATGGATATGGAGAAGGGAAGGAGGAAATGGACAGCGAGAGGAGGCGGAGGAGATGAGCAGAGAGGAGAGGAGGAAGGAGTTAACGATGTATGTTCAATTCCCATACATATTTATCAATTGCGAAGTATTGCGAATTCATTAGTAAGCTATGTTACACAGTGTCTATCCCGGTAGGGATTCCAATTCCACTTGCAAGTTGCCTATCTAACGTCGTCGTGGTGCAAAAAAAAATCTGATCTGCCTATATTTCGCGTAATTATTGATCGAATTTGTAAATACGAGATCCTTTCATATTCTGCTCATTGGGAGGTATGATCTTATCCACATCACTGAATGTAAAATTATTTTATTTTACGACACATAGTATAGGATATATGACGTCATAAAAATTTACATGCGTGAAAATATAGCTTCTCCCTAAAATGGTGCATTTTAAAACGTCAACATTAGACATGACTTTTTAATTTATTACTTTATTACAGCTATTAGCCACACATTTAGCAGACAGCACCTACATCACGTATCACTGTATGTACCTGCAAAATTATACCAATGTACGACACGCATTTCAGGAGATATGAAGATTGTCATGCGTGAACAGTTAGGTTTTGTTTAATAGGAGCACAAATTACCCAGAATACATTCGTCCACGGCTTCATTATGAGAATGCTTAGCGACTTCCAACAAACTTGAGTAATTTCAAACATTTTCTAAACTTTTTCTGGCTTACGTGCCTAACGTCAAATGTTTAACACGTAAACTAATCTTTAAAGTAATCAGACGTTGAAAGCTATTTTATGCATGGGAGTTCAATTCTTTAAGGAATCGGCGTTTAACTGGTGATTATCTATTCGATGTACATCAAAGACGTTTCTGCTTGCAAGGGTCCTCTGTTAGTACAAGACGGAGGAATGTTGAGGGCGAACGTCGAAACTAAGAAGAAAAAAGGATGAATTAATAGACTATAGACTAACATTATTTAGCCTCGAGCAGTCTCAACTAATGTTACGCATTAGTAAAGAAGACTACATAAGAATAGAGGATTTGCAAAAGACTTAAGTCCGTTTTTTCTCGGTTTTGAGTTCCGAGTACAGCAGTGTTCATATGCCCAAGTCTCACCATTTAGTACCAAAATGATTCAGTCCGCATCTTCTGTATATTATTTCCAGGAACCGGAAATTCGTGTTTACCGGCAGAACTGCCTATTGAAGACCTTTGCTTGGCAAGAATGCAGATTTTTTCCTCCGTTATTTCAATAACTGGGTTTCATCTGACGTTAGCGAACTCTGATTGTTTCGTAGAGGATGTTAAGGCTAGAATAAGAACAAAACTCTGATCAGGTTTTTAATGACTTCTTTCCCCTGTCGGAGAACGCTCCGTTCCACTATCATATAGGCCCTTTGCAGCACTGAAAAGAACGCCGAGGCTTTCGGACAGACTCTACACAATTAAGGCCGTGTGAGACATAGTTAGCTCAACAGGGTGGGCACAAAATCCCGTTACCCACTACAGTAACCAACACAAACCCCTAACCTTAAATAAATAATGCGAAGAACAGTTCTTCAGAGCAGTTTTCTTGACATACGAACCATTACTTATCCAAAAGATCTTATGTTAAAGGACACTACGCCACCTAGTAGTGTGTAACATTTTTTCGAAGCATTCCTACTATAATTTGAATAAGAGCTTGTCTCACATCTTTCAGTTCTTCAGCGGTATCGTGACGGTTCTGTGAGTCAATATTCTTCTCCTGGCCACCACGAAGCCCAAACCTCACCACATGTGATATTCGCTGTGGGATTTAAATAAAGGGTATCGTTTCATGCTTCAGAAAACTGTTTCGATAACACTGGCGACCTGAAACCTGCTGTTAGACGATCCTTCCCTCAAACTGCACCAGTAGCGTATTATCCTTTGCTACGAGAATGACAGTAAGCACAATAGGAAAGAAATGATTCATACCTCAAGACAATACCTCCAAAGAACCGTTGTTCATATTATTTATTTGACTTGAGAGGCTTATGTTGTTCATTTCCCTTAATGAGTTACCTTTCTCTGCATACTGAAACGTTTTTCAGTAAACAAAACACGTATATATACACTGCCGGAATAGAAATTAGTAAACCTGGAAAGACCACGTCAATTTTGATCCGATGATCTCATATGCCAGCTGGGGGTATTGTATGTACCTATAATCCTTTCAACGTCTTTCGCCAACAAATAGCGCTGTGGTATAACTAAAGCACTCCATCTTCAGGGCACAAGAGGCCCATCGGGACCATCTGACCGCCGTGTCATCCTCGGCTGAGGTGTGGATAGGAGGGGCGTGTGGTCAGCACACCGTTCTCCCGACCGTTATGATGATTTCTGCTTATATGAGCAGTACTCCATCGCCGCATACCCCCAGCTCTAAAAGCCATGAGATAAATAATAATCCAAATTGTCCTCGTTTGGTCCCTTGCGTTTGTCTGTTGCGACTTTCTTTAATAGAGAAAATGATTTTCCACATTTCAAGAACGATTGAATAATTCCAGGTCCTTTGCATTTTCGCCAGCAAAAAGTATTATAGTTTGTATGTTGAACAGAGATCTCTCCATTTCAACAGAGCTGTCGGTAATAATCATGGTGTTCAAAATAATCCGCGCTTGCCCATTCCTGATCTCGTCTTTAGCTCAAATCCAGATATCAAGAAGCGTGAGATTGGAACATGACTGCTCCAGGATGGTCTGCCTCCCCCCGCCCCCCCCCCCCAAAAAAAAGCAATCCTAAGTGATGAAATAATATTTCTGCTTGATGAAAATTCTGAGATCATTGCCGAATAAAATGGTTTTCAGAATGAACAATAAATATGAGTCATAAGGTCCTCGTTAACAAATCGGAGCTCCCCTCTGACAAAATCCAGGCAACGTCCGTGCAACACGAATTTTTGCGAACCTTTACCAGCAGTGGTACTATGAGCACGAACTACTCTAGCCCGTCTTCTACTCAAGCCATAAAGCTGATATGCACAGCTCAAATAGGACGGGACGAGAAGCGACTCGTGCGACTCGTCAACCTACTATTCTTACAGAACTACATGAATATCAGGCAGGAATGGACTAAGCACCGCCGAACAGTATTCGCCATCTATAACGATCGACAGGATGCCAGAATCAGCATAGGCGTTGTTGCCCGTTGAGGCTACGCAAGTACTAATATGAGTGTTTAAGTATGGGTCGGTACCTGGTAACTCGGAAGCGCTTGTGCTAGTGATCTGTAAATGTAATCATCTCAGATGCTGCATATGCTGTGCTGGAAGAGTAAATCTTGAATGGATTTGAGGCCTCTAAAAGAGTGTAATAATTTTTCCCGACAATGTACATCAGAATGTTATTTTATACGAAACACAACTGGAGTTAATTTGAAAAGCGACGCAGGATCTGCTCTCTTAAAACAAAATTTGAACATGAAGAGGGTATAAGGTCATATTTTTTAAATGACAGTTTTACGTAATTTATTTGTACGTATCATATCATACAATACTGTAGTGCTATATCAGCTTAATTTTTTTGTAGTTTCTGAAAATTAGCCACTAAGGACTTAGGTCGTTTTGTAAATTCATGATTTTAAATGAAAGATGGAAGACTTAGCTAAAGGGCACAGTAATTACCCAATGCAAATTTATTTCAGCTACACAAAGGGCAGTGCCGTTCTAAATAGAGAATGCTGGAGGCATTCGCTCAAATCAGAGGGACAGCACTGAGCCGTAACATACCGACCGATTCAGGTGACAAATGAGAGGTGACGGTGGAATCTTACCGCATGGCTGACGCCATCAGTCCGCACCCGTAGCGCGGGGGTCGCACTCGCCACGTACATCATGGGACGTGCGTACACAGAGCGTCATTGTTGAGTTCTGTTGAAGACAAACTGTCGCTAAATGCCACGAGGCACGTTCGTATAGCAAAACGCGTCCGCGAGGCAGTATCTGTTGTCGGCATCAAACCTGAAAACTGAATAAGCCTGGAGAGGCAGCGGTCCGAACTCCAGAGGCGCCACCCTATAGGCAGGTCCGATCCTGGAAAAGAGGTCCATTGAAAAACTTAACTGGACGGGCTATGTACGGAACTGACCTTGTCTATCGCCGACAGAAGTTTCACATTCTGGCTTAGTATGGCCGTAGGAAAAACTGTCCTCACTGTGTTCCTTCAACGTCAGATGGAAGAAGAAGACACCGTACAAAATTAGAAAGGTTTTTAATGGTTGCCGCCAGTAAATTTACAAATTCGAAGAGAAATCCGTTTGCAGATTTCGGTTTGACAGTACTTCAAGAATAACTGAGGCATTTTCCAGAAGAAAGGCTTATTGAAGAATCTCATATTTGAGGTAGGACAGTAGAAATACTTACTTTCAGAATATTTGAATAACAGCCTGAGAGTAATATACAAGTATATTTTAACAGTATGGGTACTACTATTATGTAAGTCTTTCCATAATACTACACGTTTTAATCCAATGTCTTAATACGAAAAATAACATTTTTAATAAACATTTACATGTACTTTTTCCCATAAATCAGTGTCAGTAGGTTACATTGACTTAACATATCTTACATCAAATGTTATTTTAACCCACAGAACACAGTAAAACACAATAATAACATTATTCTTAATAAAATCTACGATCTGGGAACCCTCAGAGAGGTCCAAAAATAAATTACAGTAAGTAAACTGGAAACAAAATACGAGATGTGATTGGAAAGTTTTAAGAATGGGTCTGCTACTGTTTACTGGTTTGGTGGGCAGGTATTCTAATGGTGGGGAGTGAGTCATTACCTTGTCCTGGAACGCCTTATGACACGAAACTGCGTTTCCTTTATTCAGTTTGTTGTGGCAGCTAGTTGAGTGCGCGTCTGTTAGGCTTGCTACCGGTTTCTGTCTGCGTGAATATGGACGTAAAAACGGAGCAAAGATTTTGTGTGTAATTTAGTTTTAAAACCGGTAAATCAGCTTCTGAGACTTACGAACTACTAAAAGCAGCTTTTGAAGATAATTTTGTGAGCCAGTCAAATGTTTTTGTCTCGTTCAACAGATTTAAAAATGGCCGCGAATCACTTGAATATGAAGGTAAAGACATTGTTGGTGATTTTTTCGATTATACCGGTATTGTGCATCATGAATTTACCCCTGGAGGACAGACAACTAGCCAGGAATACTATAAATCTGTACTTGAGCGTTTGTGTGAAGAAAGGTGCGGAAGAAAAGGCCTGCTTTGGGGGAGGACAGCAGTTGGGTGCTACACCATGACAACGCTCCGGCTCATAGTGCCTTCTCCATCGTTGAATTATTGACCAAATTCAAACTTACTGTGCTGCCACAACCGCCATAGTCCACCGATTTGGCCCCTGCGGACTTCTACCTGTTCCCTAAACTGAAATTTTTAGTGAAAGGGAATCGATTTGACTCAATTGAAGACATAAAGGCAAAGACGGACAGCGTCCGTAACACACTTCAGTGAAAAAAAATTCCAGGAGTATTTCCGAAAGTGGAAACACCATTGGAGTCGGCGTGCTCTGGCAGAAAGGGACTATTTTGAAGGAGATGCATCACAGTGGCATGTACACTGTTGTACACCACCATTGTAGAATTACAAGCCCATTCTTAAAACTTTACAATCACACCTCCTACAATTATGAAAATAAAATATCACTGTTTTGTCCCCTAGTTCATACATGCTGATGGACAGTCTCTCTGGTATGGCTTTTAGATACTGTAGGACCTTCTCCTTCTTTTTCTCGTCGTGCATGGAAATCTATTATCTGAATAACTTCTGGTTGGTTATGACTGTCTTGAAGTATATTGCGTAAACACGAACTACATGACAGTCTTGAAGTATATTGTGTAACCACAAACTACTTTCATCATGCAATTTACTTAAATAAATACACAAGACCCTTTTTTCTGGCTTCAACGGATTAATCTCCATTGCACATAGTCTCAGGTATGGCAATGCTCCATTACTGTATTTCTGTTTCGAAAGTCAAAGTGCTATATATGATCCTTTTGAGTGTTATTGACCTAGTACAGAACCACCTGCATTGTATTTCAGAATAAAAAACCTCTGAAATTTTAACACAGTTCCCTTGGAGATAGGCTTCTTGAAGCTGATATGCACGTACGCACTCGCTGCATTAAACTGAATGAGAAGTGCAGCGTGCACAAGTATGAAGAAAATGCTGCCCTGACCTCCAGTACCGAGATAATGAAACAAAACCGTTGCAGGATATTGTACATGAGCCACTGACTAATTTTGAACGAATGCCCTACAAAGGGTCATAGACATGTGGACTTTTCCTCTGGAAAATGCCTCAGTTATGGTGTCAGTTTTTCCCCACAATATTTATTAGGTAGTTGAACAGCAATTGGAAACTGAAAAAACTCGAAATCAAATTTACAGCAACAAAAATTGTACATAGTTTTATTGATCAAAAAGGGTTCTTAATCTGAAATCAATCAGCGTTATTTTTTTATTATTAGTATTTTCTTTCTCTCTCTCTCAGGGCTAGAGAGGGCGCAATCGAGCGCCTCGACACGCGGTGTTACATCTCAGACACGACTTCTAAATTTATTTTGTAGACGCTTCAATTTCATCGTGATAATTATCTGAGACTTGGTATGATATTCACACTATGTGCAGAAAAATAATTCGAAGATTCACAAATTCTTCAACAATAAGCTAGTCGATCAGCAGCTAATATTGTTTAAATGGAAATTTTTCTCCTCTCACCAAGATTCCGAATGAATCTAAAACTGTTCGACAGCAATAATTTCTTCATTATATTTGACGCTTGATCCGTTCTAAGCGTTTAAAAAGAAATGGAATGGACGTTACACGTGAAAAATTCATGACAAGAAATTTCAGTATGCGGATAAAACGGATAAAAACGGTTTTTGCAGCTTTCGCTTCTTACTCAGAGTATGACACCGAACTTAACGTTACGATGATAAGAGCAACATCGTAAATGCTTAGCCTGCCATTACAAGCGTTTACATAATATGCCTCTCACTTTCAGAGACGATGGGTTGCGAGAGACGGCCTTTATCCTTCCTCTGGTGGCTCCGGCAAGTTGAGCGCGTTATTTCCTTTCTGAAATAAATCGCCTAAGCCTGTCCATGGTGATAACGTGTTTGCTGGCTTATCGAGGCTATGTGAGAGGCGAAAAAGCGGGACCAATTTACACATGCATAAAAAAATACGCGCCTCAGCCAGAAAGTTCTGAATATCCGTCCCTGCCCTAATCTGATGGGGGCTTCACATACACTGAAGCCTGGGATGAATATTTAACGCCAATCGTGACACAGAAGAAACTCTTCCATATGCGATTTGTCAACAAGAAGCAACGGGCTGCTTCTGTGATTTACTTATCCACGCATGGGAGTAAGGGCAATTTTCTTGTCATGTTGCAAGAAGTTCGTGATAGTAGTTGGGAAACCTTCCTGTAAATCTAGTTTTAACATCGTCAGCGACTTGCTATAGGAATACCTTTTCACTCTTCAATGTTACAGTCTTTGTGCTGAAGGCACTTCACATTCAAGGAACATAGCACTGTAGACATACAAGTTAATACTTTGAGTTCATTTATAGTTCATTGGACGCAATATCATTTTGCTTGAGTAAAGAAAGGTCCAAGCGTAAGAAACGCGAGCTTTGGAACGTCGACAGCAGCAACAGTATTACCGAGCCCCAATGCAACGGTCCGCAGTTCGTGGTCGTGCGATAGCGTTCTCGCTTCCCACGCCCGGGTTCCCGGGTTCGATTCCCGGCGGGGTGAGGAATTTTCTCTGCCTCGTGATGACTGGGTGTTGTGTGCTGTCCTTAGGTTAGTTAGGTTTAAGTAGTTCTAAGTTCTAGGGGACTGATGACCATAGATGTTAAGTCCCATAGTGCTCAGAGCCATTTGAACCATTTGAACCCAATGCAACGGAATCAAATAACGCTGCTTAAATCACTTGTTAAGGCTGCTTCTTCCCCACTTCATGCTGACACATAGTTACGGGAATACACGATCCCCGCGTAGCGGACAGTCTAATGTTAGCACCACTATCGTTGAGACACAACTGCACCGTAATCAAATAACACTGCTTAAATCACATGTTAGTTACATACATCTACTCTACCTCAGTGATAATAGATTCGTCTTCCCCATTTCATGTCTTCGGGAATACCAGATCCTCTTATAGCGGGCATTCTAATATAGTGCTGTCGGGATTCGGTAAAAATTGAATGTACTAGCGGACATACAGGACAACAGTGTCATCAAGGTACTCAAGAGGCTTGTAGGAAATCTGCATTGCTTTGGAGAACAATGGCAAGATGGATAAAAGCTTTCTACAATACAAGCCAAAATGTGACCCACATTCATCGGCCAGATCTTCTTGCATCAATGATAAAGTGTCTGCTCTTACAGCGTTACTGGACAGTGATCCCGCCAAACGATTCGTGAGGTGACGCGAGAAACAGGATTAGCGTGAACGAATGTGTTTTACATTCTGAAGGAAGATCGTGGCGTGAGAAATATTGGCTCACGGTGGGCTCCAAGTGATTTGATGGAATTACAGAAATGGCTACGTTACGACGCTGCCCGCACCACTTGGAAAACCACGAAAACGAACACTGCCTTATGCCGTAACATGGCACTGGTTGAGAGACAGGTCTATTCCTACGAGGCACACTTGAATCTCCCATCAAACTAATCATATCATTACACTTTCATTCACAAACTGATATTGTGCCGAAGCACTGTCCGAGTTTGGCATAAGCATTCTCCCGCTGAGGCAAGTGCTTGCAGTCGTAATCCCTTATTACTTGGCCTACTAATCCTTCCAGTCTGAGTTCAGTCTTGTCGTTCTGACTTAGTGTTACATTCTCCAGAAACTTTAATGTAGTTTAGCTCTATCTATGAAAGAGGGTCCTACCAATCGTATTATCACGAAACTTTCATTGCATTGCACCGACTTTAAATTCACCAAAAATGAAGGAAGAAGTTGGCGGTAACAGGTGTCTCGCAGGAAATTATTCCATAATCACTGGGTTCACTGACAATCATCGTGACACAGTTTCACCAATGTGACTACTAAAAAAATAACCTTAGTAAGTGATCGTATCAACATAAAATAAATCCGATCTAACTTAATGTAGAGCTCAGTGAAGGTAAGTTTGAGTTTTGTTATATGGTAAAAATTAGTCCAAAGACTTTTTGAAAAACCTAAAAGGCATAGTAGACTTGTGTGCAGCAAGTGTTTACGGACGAAACTTATACTCATAACACCACAACAACAAATCACTTATAAAGATGAAGGCTTCTTTGAATTGAGTCTAAAAACGTTCTACGTGAGTCAAGTTGTAGGGTCTAAAAAAATGGTTCAAATGGCTCTGAGGACTATGCCACTTAACATCTGAGGTCATCAGTCCCCTAGAACATAGAACTACTTAAACCTAACTAACCTAAGGACATCACAAACATCCATGCCCGAGGCAGAATTCGAACCTGCGACCGTATCGTCGCGCGGTTCCCGACTGAACCGCCTAGAACCACTTGGCAACCGCGGCCGGCGTGTAGGGTCTCCGATTTCGTTTTCACACAATAGTCGGTCATAAAATGCGAAACTTTGGTCATTTCTCAGTGTAATCTACTTGCGTCCGTACACACTTTTCACAACGACGGCTTCGTTACTCCACGGCCGCTGCGAACTGTTCTTTGAAAAATCGCTGACGCAGTAGCAGAATGACTGGTCTTTGTTCACCCGAGGAGTGTGTCTTTCATCCTTGAGATTAGCCAAATACGATTCGAAACAATTCTCGAAAGGAAAGTGACATTAATGCCGTCATCATGTGTCAAAATCACCGGGCAAATTTCCACGCGCGCAGCCTTCACGTCATCCGTCACACTCGTGGCTCCTCGCCACTTCCCACGTTCTCAGGTCGTCATGCAGGATTGTTGGCACAAGTCCCAAGGAACCACCAATTTTCACACTCAGTCGACCAACTTCTTAAACGCTGCCAGTCACATGACCATGTTGTCATACCAACTGGTGGGCGGCCGAGTGTATGTAGTTTCGTTGTCATATGACTTTCGAACTTCTTTGAACTGTTGCATCCACAACACATATTCTTCACATTCCTGACACTGTTACCACACGTATGACTCGTCGATGAATGTCAGTGCGTATCGCTTCACGATAGGATAGGTACTTGCTGTTCATGCAATAAAAGCACCATTTCTCGTAACAAAAACACATCTCTCTCTCGCCGCAGCCTCAGTTATGTGCGCTATACAGTGCTACCGCCTGTGTTACCCATACACAAAGAGTTCTCACATATTTTAAGCCAATTGGCATGTTCATATTTGCTCTCACTTCAATGGAAAAATTACAAGTACTGTAGAACATGAGCGCACCTTTGCTGCATTAAATTTCAGAGTATTAAATATGAAAGCAGAGTACTATAGCGGTTGAAGATTAAAAAATTATCTGCTCAGTAATATAGAATAACGCTGAACAATGCCTGCAATATGAAACATCTAACCTACACTGTTGAAAATAATACATGTAGCTTACAAAATAGATATAGCTCTTACAATGTTTAGCTTCGATGTTAAAGAGTAAAGTACGTAAGTATCATGCTACGCTGTAAGACGTGAACTCCTACATATTGCTTTTGTGAAGCTTTTTTCTTGAACTATCACAATATATTTCTCGTAGAACGCTGTATCTAGTGTTCCGAAAATTTCTCTCATTAAGTTTAAAACAAGTAACGCATGATTCTGAATGAGCTCTCTGTTAACAAAAATACGCACTAACTGACTCAAGCGAAGATAAGAATATAAGATTTGAGCTACGAGGGTCTTTTCAAAAGTCCTGCACACTGCACTTGGGTGACCATTACGGTGGCATCATCAAGTTGAAATTCATGTCAATTGTGAATGAAACTTTAAGAGTGGCGATCGTACATGTGTTTTCTGTTTAACGTGGCAGCGTCTTGAGTAATTCAGTTCTAAAATGGAACCCGAAACCGAGTCAGGTTGGATTACTCAGTGATCAGCGATCCTCTATAAAAATCGAATCCCTACCTGGAAAGGACCCAACGGAGGCGTTTGGGATAGTGTATTAGATCGTAACGCAGTATCACGGTAGTCTGTTCGTCTTCGTAAAGGTCGGGTAAGCCTCGGAGACAAGAGGTGAAAGGCCGTCGACTGTGTAAGTAGGCTGTTTAGGTTTTTTTATTGGTAACGCCACATAGCACTCTATATGAAAATCACTGACTGTGCTGTGTGCAGACTGACGCAGGTCGGCATTGTTGCAGTAATCGCTATTGTAGTGTTGGGCAGTTGGCTGTTAACAGCGCGTAGCGTTGCGCAGTTGGAGGTGAGCCGCCAGCAGTGGTGGATGTGGGGAGAGAGATGGTGGAATTTTGAGAGCGGATGATCTGGACGTGTGTCCATCAGAAAGAGTAAATTTGTAATATTGGATATCATGGACTGATATATATATATATATATATATATATATATATATATATATATATATATATATATATATATATTATGACTTTTGAACACTATTATGGTAAATACATTGTTTGTTCTCTATCAAAATCTTTCTTTTGCTAACTATGCCTATCAGTAGTTAGTGCCTTCAGTAGTTTGAATCTTTTATTTAGCTGGCAGTATTGGCCCTCGCTATATTGCAGTAGTTCGAGTAACGAAGATTTTTGTGAGGTAAGTGATTTGTGAAACGTATAGGTTAATTTAGTCAGGGCCATTCTCTTGCAGGGATTATTGAAAGTCAGATTGCGTTGCGCTAAAAAATATTGTGTGTCAGTTTAAGCACAGTCATGTATAATTTTTCTAAGGGGACGTTTCAACTGCAACAGACATAACCTTCCATTTTATTGTTAATGGTATTTTGACAGAGATCAACGAGAAACATGAGAGGAAATTGCTTGTGAGGCCGGAATGTCTGTCACTTGAGTTCACAGAATCGTAATTGAGAAGTTAAAAATGAGATAAAAGTTGCTGCTGCCAGATGGGTTCCATATGATCTGAGTGAGCAGCAGAAAGCAGGTCGCAAAACAATAGCAGAAGAATTGCTTCAGCGTTATCGAACAGAAGGAGAAAAGTTTCTGAAAAGAATTATAGTACTTCACGAAACCCGGAGATTTTGAGCCAGAATTTAAGTCTCGGTCCTCACAATGGCAGTCGCGTACTACAAGCTGTTTCTGAAAAATGTTTTGCGCCAACAAATTCATCAAGAAAGGCCCGACATGCTCTCAGATGGAATCTTCATTTTGCACCACAGCGCAAGAACACATGTTAACCTAACAGGGAGAGAAACGCTAGAGAAATATGGATGGGAAATGCATGGCGTCCGAAAAGACTTTCCCTGATTACATAAATTGATAACTCAGGCTAGAAGTAAGATACAAATATGAAACTTGTGTCGAATTGTTTACAACTACCAAAGATTTTTTTCTGTTTTAGGTTCGCAGTACGTAAGTAGTGGATGAGGTGCAGTGCCCAAGAAGCCATATTAACCAATCAGGAGAAGGCACAGTGTGTCCTGTGGTACAATGAGACACAATCACCAACCACAGTGCAGAGACACATCCAGACAACATTTGGAAGGAATTCACCTGATCTCAAGAGCATTAAAGCCTGGTATGAGAAGTTCAGGAACACAGGATCGGTTGCTGACCTTCCGATGTCTGGTCGATCAAGAACCTCAGCAGACAGGGTGGAAGCTGTAAGGCAGTCTTTTCTGCGAAGTCCGAAGAAATTAGTGCTCAGGGCCTCACGTGAATTACAGGCGCCAGAATGCTCTCTCCATGACATTTTACACAAACTTTTAATTTTTCGCGCATACAAAGTGCAAATCGTTCATGCCTTGTTGCCCAATGACAGTACACGTCGATATGACTTTGCGGTCGAAATGCTATCACGTATTGAGTGCGGTGAAGGTTATCTCAGACGAATTGCCTTTTCCGACGAAGCGACCTTCTTTTCAGGGGAGTAGTGAATCGCCATAATGTGCGCATTTGGGGTTCACAACCTCCTGGTGAGGTCATGGAGTGCACCAGAGGCAGTCCAAAGGTGAATGTTTGGTGCGCGCTATTGCAAGATAGAATTATAGGGCCATTCTTCTTCGCTGAGGCTACCATCACATCTGCAGTGTATCTGGACATGTTTCAATTGTATGCTGTTCCTCAGGTGCTTCAGTATCACCCTGACGTCTTGTTTCAGCAAGACGGTGCACCGCCTCATTGGGGTTTGGACGTCCGTGCCTATCTGGATATGACCTTTCCTGGGCGACGGATCGGTCGTGATGGGCAAACGGTTTGGCCTCCACGCTCTCCTGACATAACCCCATTCTTTTTATGGACGAGGTCTACCGAACACGTGTACCAGATCTTGAAACCCTGCGGCAATGGATAACCATAGTCGTTGAATCGATCCCTCCAGTGATGTTGGCTAATGTTGGACGGAAATTGAATATCCCCTAGATGTGCTACGTGCTAGCAAGAGTGCTCATGCGGAAGTTTACTGATGTATGAAAAAACTTGATAGTCTGTAAACAATTAGACCCCAGTTTCATATTTGTATCTTACTTATAGCCTGAGTTATCAATTTATGTAATCAGGGAAAAACTTTTCGGTCACCCTGTACTTCCCCTGACATGACACCACCAGACGTTATCTTCCAAACTGAAGGAGCCGCAACGTGGAAAACGTTCTGATACAACTGATGAATCTTTCAGTGAGGTAAACCGGCAGCTAAACAATGAAGGTGCCCTATCCGCAATGCAGAAGTTGCCAAATCGCTGGGAAGTGGTAGTTAGCAAGAATGGCGATTATATTGAGCACGTGTAAAGGTATTTTGTAAATTAATTTGTTTTCTTTAATTCCTTCTTACAGTGCGCAGAACTTTTGAAATGACCCTCGTATAATGTGCTGATGAAACTAACAGTTGAGGAAACAGTTCCCTACCAGAAAACGTGAGAGTTGCAACAAATGCGTCGTTTCCCTCGCACACCCGACATGAGCCCGCGTAGCCGCCGCCTGCCGCTCCTGAGGCAGTCGCTGAAACGAAGCCGTACGTACGTGACCTGCCGGCGCACAGCGGAGGCCACTCTGTGTGCGCGTCTCGTCCTCAGGACTAATGGCGGCTGCTGATTGCCACGGTTACTGCCGACCGGAGGAAACTCTCACAAGGAACCGAGACTACTACAAACGAGAATACAGTCCGCGTACCGCAGCCGCAAATCCCATTGGCGAACAACACCCAGCTTAAAGGAAATGAAACACGGCTTCGTCTTCCCTTTCAGTTGTAGCTTTGAAGGGGAGCAGAAACAGTTTGATAAAGAGATACAAAACTGTGTCTTTCAAAATGTTTTCACCAAAACAAATCAGAAAATGTTCTCATGTGTGACTGTTCCACGAGTACAAATACGATGTACTGTATGTAAGCTGCCTGACTAAAAATTAAAGCACCCAGAAGGGTAGGAGGAGGCATAATGAAACATTACGCCTTGAGAGAGTATGTGATGTTACTGCAGTGATTTCAAAATCAAGTGAAATTTACAAAAATCTTCGCAGTATGAGCCTCTCCATCATTATCGTCTCAGAATTCCGTCAATCTCATCCGGCCGTGACATGCAGTCAGACCCATAGTTCCTCACACTATCTTGCCAGGAGTAAGACTGCTGTGCCCCTCTAAAATTTTAGATGTTTGAAAGGGAGTACTGCCCACGTTGCTGTAATAATCGCCCACAGTGGTCATCTTTGGTAGTGCAAAACTGTATTTCATCGCTGAACACATTGCAACGCATTTCGTCGGCAGATCAAGCTTCCCGATTACGGTCGCAGCCAAACGCAGTCGTTTGTGTCATTATGTTAAGCCAGCCAAGGCATGGTATGGCAATTCCTCTTCGGCTGCTGATAGTCGCCGATAAATGGCGTAGGGTAACACATGATGTTACAGGAAGTGCATTACCTGCCCAGGTGACAGGCACAGATGTGGAATGATTACAATATGGCGATCCTCCTTGTGATCAGCAGATGAAGTCGACCGGATCGTTGACGACGAGCGTGTCTGCCCTGACATTTCCATGTTGTCCAACACTGGGCCACTGTCACTTTCGAATACCCCAGAAATATGGATCAGCAACTATTTGACCAACCAGTCAATTGGAGACTCCCAATGAAGTCCATTTGAAACTCTGTCAGGCGTTCATACACTGCATCACAGAAGTACAAGGAATCTCCATGTCCTTCAGCATGATGACTCATTATCTGACCCTCTTCATGCCTCTTACACAGTGTAATTAAAATCATTCCAAACAGCTTGTTAGGGTGAGCTGACAAATAATTCTTAAGAGACAATCAAACAACATCCTCCCACTACCACTTACTGCAGTCTGGTCACTAGTATCACCTATTCCATCAAATTCAGGGCTACCTATGAAACCAGTAATATGATCTACAAGCTAAGCTGCAACCCCTGTGCTGCATTCTATGTAGGCATGACGATCAACAAGCTGTCTGTATGCATGAATGGCCACCGACAAACTGTTTCGAAAGAACAAGTGGACCACCATGTCGCTGAACACTCTGGCTAACATGATATGCTTCATTTCAATGACTGCCTCAGAGCCTGTGCCATATGGACTTCCACCAACAACAGCTTTTCTGAGTTGTTCAGGTGAAGACTTCCCTGCAATATATCCTATGGTCCCATAATCCCCCTGGCCTCAACCTCTGTTAAATATTGTCCTCACCAGTCCAGTCCCAGCTGGTCGGTGTGGCCGAGCGGTTCTAGGTGTTACAGTCTGGAACCGCGCGACCGCTACTGTCGCAGGTTCGAATCCTGCCTTGGGCATGGACGTGTGTGATGTCCTTAGGTTAGTTAGGTTTAAGTAGTTCTAAGGTCTAGGGGACTGATGACCTTAGAAGTTAAGTCCCATAGTGCTCAGAACCATTTGTGCAGCCCCTTCCCTGTTCCCATTCCAGCACTACACAGCCACCATTCCACCATCACACCCAGTCTTTTTACTTCTCTGCTTTTCTGTTACTCCCCCCCTCCCCGCCTCTGCTCTGCGCACCGTCTAATCTGCAGCACTTCAATGTCCACCACTCTCACCCATGCTACCCCTCTCCCTCGCCGCCCCAGCGCCTCCTCCTTACCCCACCCAGTCGCCTCTCCTATCATGCACTGGTGCTGCTGCTAGCAGTGTCGTTTCAGTTGCCTGAGACTGCAGTCATGTGTGTGAGTTGCGTTTGTGCGCGCGCGCGCGCGTGCGCGCATGTGTGTGTGTGTGTGTATGTGTGTGTCGTCTATTACTGACGAAGGCCTTAATGACCGAAAGCTTTAATTGCGGGAATCTTTTTGTTGTGCCTATCTGCGACTCAGCATCTCCGCTATATGGTGAGTCGAAACTTTCCTTTTCATAATATTATTAAGAAAAAATAAGATACTCTGCTCCATTTCCGAATTAATTAGCATTGAAGTTAGTCAGTACTGGCAACGGCCTTGCACGGTCTGTTCACTGCTTCCTGTCAGATCACTGAAGTTATCGCTGTCGGGCGTGGCCAGCACTTGGATGGGTGACCATCTGGGCTGCCATGCACTGTTGCCATTTTTTGTGGTGCACTCAGCCTCATGATGCCCATTGAGGAGCTACTCGACCAAATAGTAGCGGCTTCGGTCACAGAAAACCATCATAACACCCAGTATAGCGGTGTACTGACCACACGCCCCCTCCTATCCGCATCCTCATATGAGGATGACACGGCGGTCGGATGGTTCCGATGGGTCCCTTGTGGTCTGAAGACGGAGCGCTTTTAGTGAGTAAGGCCGCTGCACGAGCAAATTCAAACGACCCGCCAAAGGTGGTGTTGCCAAAATTGGTCTTCATTTGGTTATCTAAAACAGAAAAGGAGAGCGATACAAAAAAAAGATGATCTTATGGAAAACACCTTGCTTTGTTAGTTCAGGAGATACAGAAGGCAGTGATACAACTGAGGATCTCACTGTGTTTCTTCACTTACAGAAAACTTTAGATTCAGTTTCGCATTGTCATCTAGGAAACAATGTAAATGTATGCTTTCCTAACAGACATATGTCAGGAAGACGTTCATAAAGTTGAATCATTCCTAGAAGCAAATGATGCATCTGGCCTATCTCAAAATAATCGACACATGATAACGAGTCGAGTAGAGTTATGTGCACTACGTGCAAAATGTATCGCAGTGCACTCTCTACGTCTTGAACTAGCACATGAAAACGACCTGTGGATTTTCATTTAAACAGTGAATGTGTTGAAACTGCTGGTGCCATCTTCGAATGCTTTCAACTGTAGGAGGCGCAACGCCGTACTTGCGACTGAAATAGTCGTGACTGAAATGACACGGCATAATTCCGAGTTGCACCTATTGAAAAGGAAAGAGCAAAACACCTTTGGTGGCTGTGCCGTCGTCTTGATATGTAGTACGATGGGTAATGAATTACCGAGCGAATGAGAAGGCTGAGCCAGAAAACCCCTGCTAGCAACCAAATGGACCGACAGTTTGCGACACGCACCCAGGTAAAAATTAAGTTTCGATGCGTGAGTTAAAATTTATCCCAAACTTCTATCACTATTTATTGTATGAACTCGAATAAATGTTTTTGGAACACACTGCGTATGAATCACCTGACGCTCTTCATCTGTAGCTCTATGAATGCAATACACAGTTGTGCCTCCAGGGTGGTAACGCCAGTGGAAACTTATAGAACGCAGAAAGGCCTCCAGATCAAAGCCTGACATTTCGGTCAGATGGGAAAGACTCATTCACAAAATTACGAAAGAAATGAGTCGAGGAGCATACCACATCTTTGAAAATAACTCATGTAACAACTACCACTGTAAAATTACAGAAATTGGGGCATATACGGAGGGGTACCGAACGGGAGTGGAAGGAGCAAATAAGAGATTTTGACGACGTACTCCTCACACACACTGCGTTGCGGTCTGCAGAGTGCAGATGTAAATGTTGATCTTAAGTTATCAGCTTTACTTTCTGTACTCGATCTGGAGCATAAGAACTGTTTTAGGAGTCAAGGAAAAGAAATAATTCTCTGTGTTGAATAAACTGACATGGCAGTTCCCTAATGTTGCGTAAACTGTAAGGAAACTCCCATTTTGGCTGGATCAACAATTTCATCAATAATTGACGATTATAAAACCGGAATTTTCGAGATTCAATTACCCCTTTTCTGTTGTATTTCTTTCGAGACAAATTCAGACTTTGATGTTACGACATGAACGAGTGATTAGAGTGGAAACGTGGTTATGACGTTAATTTAGCTCCCGGATAGAGACTACATTGGTGACTCCAGCGTATAGGAATATTCATAATTACGTCAGGAGTTTCAGTAGACGACTGCGCGAAGTATACATAACATTCTGGAAAACGACACAGATCACTGATGGAAAACGACACAGATCACTGAACAGAGCATCTCCCCGATCTTCTACAAGGGTTACTGGGAAAGTAAGGAACGGTCGGTCGCGAAATGGAAAATACAGCGAAAATCTGATGAAGCTTTGCAGAAATGCCTGTCGATCGCATCATGTCGCTCTTTTCAGTTCTGAGCTCACAGTGAGAACGTAAAGATGGCTAGACGTTAGAGTCTCCAGCCAAGTATGAGGGACTGACGAAAGATTTCACCTGAAGCTATGCAGTCCACATACCATAACTGTCACGCGGTTCGTTCTGCACGACAATTCTCGGCCGCACTCTGTAGGGGCAATGAAGATGCTCGTGCAGCGTTTTCGATGGGAAGCGGTTGATCACCCACAATACACTGTGTAATTGGCTACCCCTGAGGTTGATCTATGCTCAAATGAACCGCTCGCTATAAAGACAATATTTTGTTACGGACAACGAGCTGCACTCCAGAATAGAAAATTGTCGAAAAGCACTGGCGGCTGTCTTCTATAA
Organism: Schistocerca cancellata; assembly: GCF_023864275.1. Lineage (NCBI taxonomy): Eukaryota > Metazoa > Arthropoda > Insecta > Orthoptera > Acrididae > Schistocerca > Schistocerca cancellata. The sequence goes on along the minus strand of NC_064630.1, from coordinate 292,378,554 downwards.
CTGGGGAATTGAAAAGTTGGTATAACGCTACGACAGATGTCTACGTCTGATCGGCGGCTGTGTAGAGAAGTACCTGGAAGGCGTAGCTAACCGTTGCAAATAAAACAGTTTTTATTTTCACTGCGGTTTCCCTACTTTAAGAATAGCCCTCGTATTTGCTATATGTGGTGTAGCGTTGTTTCCGAGTGCAGGAACAAGGTGCTGGCGTGTCCGAACATGGCTTATAATGATTAGGTGCTTGCGTTTTGTTCTTTGAATTCGCTGAATGTGTGTCAATTGTGACGCTTAACGACGACATAGTGTTAAATACCAGGTAAAACTCCCAACAGACAGCGAAATACATGGGTGGTATAGCACTTTTTCTGAGAAAGTCTGCTTAGTTGGTGCAAAGAAAACTGACCAGCCGTGACCGTCAGCAGACAAGGTGGGACGCACCTTGGAATCATTTGTCAGGAGCCCGGGGAAATCGAAGGCTCGAGTGTGCAGTGAACTGCAGATACATCATTCAACTGCCTGGCGCATTCTACGTCTGAGTGTAAAACCATACCCGTTGCATTTATTGCATGATATGTTGGGATGTGTATGGCAAGTGTTTGGCTATCGTATTGACGTCAGTGTGTCATAAATAATACCCATACTGAGAACCAGTATTGCAAGATTCAAACTTCGAGAGATGGTCCATCCATTTATGTGTGTCCATGTATGGCTTTTAGTTCTCACACAGTCATCTTCTGAAACCTTAGAGATACTATGAATACTATCTCTGTACTTGTTGCTATGTGAATCGAGTTTCTGTTCATATCATACCTACCACTGTCAAAAATGCTGGACGAGCTAAGAAAAAAATAGACGAATGTCTCGGACTGAATATTCCGATGTATATGGATAAAAATATATATTAGCAGAAGAACACTTGAGCAGCTGATTTTTTCGCTAGCGCTGGGCTTCCAATTCTTCGTGAATTAGTTTTTGTCCAATCCCCACACGTAATCAGGCTGAGTTTCCCTTACTTAACCACCGATTTAGGCTAACCACCGATTTGGGTGGCGCAGTGCAATGTGCTGGACGGTTTATATCTTTTTATGGGGTTGGGGGTAAGGTGGCTCAAATTCGGTCATCCAGTTTTACGTTTTGTCTGTTGCAAAATTTCCAAGTCAAATACTGGAAAAGTACATTTTTGAGGTCACTGCCTATTTGTTCTCCATCCTCCCTTAGTCCGAGATTTTACTCTGTTCCTAATGATCACAACATCGATGCTACATTTACACCAAAACTTCCTGGAATTTGGACCTTACTGGCGCTCATGGGCGAGGCTATCAGCGCAAAACTTCCTGACTTTCATCCGTTTGATGACCGAATATCGTCTCTGAAGATCAGTATACTTCGAAGCGCTGTCCTGCATATAGAACTTTGTTATGTTATTCACACAGTCATCGGTAGCTGACTGCATAGCGTTTATGAATAATTACAATACCGTCACTGGTTTGAAACTCTCTAGTAGCAACTGTGTGCCAAGTGCGAACCGCCTAACAGGCAATAAATACACGTATATTTATACATCCTGACCAGTATTATCCTGAACAGTATTAAAATATGTAATTTATTTTCACATGTAACAAAATGGCTGTTCTGACGTCTGTATCAAATGTCAATTTACGAGTACATTCATATTATAAGGAATTAAAAATAGAGGTTATTTTTATCAAGAAATTATGATTAGTGTCAGTTGATTATTCCCTCCCATCTTGGTGCAGTAACTTATTCATTATAAATGAAAAGCAGAACACTGTGTATGTTCTCCAACAACAATTTGTTTTTGTTAATCGAGTTTCGCCTTACAAATCCATTATTAGACCTTGACTATCTTCATCAAAACATGTATCGTCTATGAGTGTCGATGAATATGTTACTGATCGTTATTTGTTAATTAATATCGGTATTAGTTAAAAGTATGGAATTTAAATAAAAGTAAAAGTTTGCTGTGCTACCGAGATGACGCCATTATCACTCTTTAACACTATGCACTCAACTACCAACGTCATGTTGCTAAAATAAAAATGTCTTGTGCTTAGCAGAGTTTGAAAATTTCCCTATCATCAAGGACGATTTACTGATTTCTTTTTTATGTCTTATTTGGGCCCGTCAATACCGACATTGGAATGCTGATGACTGGAAACATGTTGCCTGGTCGGACGAGTCTCGTTTCAAATTGTATCGAGCGAATGGACGTGTACGGGTATGGAGGCAACCTCATGAATCCATGGACCCTGCTTGTCAGCTGGGGAATGTTCAAGCTGATGGAGGCTCTCAAATATATGGGGCGTGTGCAGCTGGAGTGATATGGGAGGCCTGACACGTCTAGATACGACTCTGCCAGGTGCCACGTACATAAGCATACTATCTGATCACCTGCATCCATTCAAGTTCCTTTGTGTATTCCGACGGACTTGACCAATTCCAGCAAGACATTGCGACACCTCACACGTCCAGAATTGCTACAGAGAGGCTCCAGGAACACTTCCACTGGCCACCAAACTCCCCAGACATAAATTTTATTGCACATATCTGGGACGCCTTGCAACGTGCTGTTCAGAACAGATATCCACCTTTTCGTATTGATACGGATTTACGGACAGCCCTGCAGAATTCTTGGTGCCAATTCCCTCCAGCACAACTTCAAACATCAGTCGAGTACATGCCATGTCGTGTTGCAGCACTTCTGCGTGCTCGTGGGGACGTACACGATATTAGGCAGGTACAACAGGTTCTTTGGCTCTTCAGTGTATATCGTACGGCTGGATGCATAGGTTTGAGTTTTTTGAACAAGCAAATGAACACACTTGATTTGCAGGCGAGCTGCTGTTTCAGTCATCTTCCATGGATGGAGTTTCACACATTCTTTAACATTTCACGCTTCTACACTGACCGAAACTGTAAAAACCTGGCATGAGATATCTACGGCTGCTGTGCTGTACTGTTCAGCCGATCCATGTCTTCCATGTGGACTATCTACAGCAGCAGTCCTCAAAGTGGGCGTCGCGCCCCCTTGAAATACACTCCTGGAAATGGAAAAAAGAACACATTGACACAGGTGTGTCAGACCCACCATACTTGCTCCGGACACTGCGAGAGGGCTGTACAAGCAATGATCACACGCACGGCACAGCGAACACACCAGGAACCGCGGTGTTGGCCGTCGAATGGCGCTAGCTGCGCAGCATTTGTGCACCGCCGCCGTCAGTGTCAGCCAGTTTGCCGTGGCATACGGAGCTCCATCGCAGTCTTTAACACTGGTAGCATACCGTGACAGCGTGGACGTGAACCGTATGTGCAGTTGACGGACTTTGAGCGAAAGCGTATAGTGGGCATGCGGGAGGCCGGGTAGACGTACCGCCGAATTGCTCAACACGTGGGGCGTGAGGTCTCCACAGTACATCGATGTTGTCGCCAGTGGTCGGCGGAAGGTGCACGTGCCTGTCGACCTGGGACCGGACCGCAGCGACGCACGGATGCACGCCAAGACCGTAGGATCCTACGCAGTGCCGTAGGGGACCGCACCGCCACTTCCCAGCAAATTAGGGACACTGTTGCTCCTGGGGTATCGGCGAGGACCATTCGCAACCGTCTCCATGAAGCTGGGCTACGGTCCCGCACACCGTTAGGCCGTCTTCCGCTCACGCCCCAACATCGTGCAGCCCGCCTCCAGTGGTGTCGCGACAGGCGTGAATGGAGGGACGAATGGAGACGTGTCGTCTTCAGCGATGAGAGTCGCTTCTGCCTTGGTGCTAATGATGGTCGTATGCGTGTTTGGCGCCGTGCAGGTGAGCGCCACAATCAGGACTGCATACGACCGAGGCACACAGGGCCAACACCCGGCATCATGGTGTGGGGAGCGATCTCCTACACTGGCCGTACACCACTGGTGATCGTCGAGGGGACACTGAATAGTGCACGGTACATCCAAACCGTCATCGAACCCATCGTTCTACCATTCCTAGACCGGCAAGGGAACTTGCTGTTCCAACAGGACAATGCACGTCCGCATGTATCCCGTGCCACCCAACGTGCTCTAGAAGGTGTAAGTCAACTAGCCTGGCCAGCAAGATCTCCGGATCTGTCCCCCATTGAGCATGTTTGGGACTGGATGAAGCGTCGTCTCACGCGGTCTGCACGTCCAGCACGAACGCTGGTCCAACTGAAGCGCCAGGTGGAAATGGCATGGCAAGCCGTTCCACAGGACTACATCCAGCATCTCTACGATCGTCTCCATGGGAGAATAGCAGGTGGATATACACTGTACTAGTGCCGACATTGTGCATGCTCTGTTGCCTGTGTCTATGTGCCTGTGGTTCTGTCAGTGTGATCATGTGATGTATCTGACCCCAGGAATGTGTCAATAAAGTTTCCCCTTCCTGGGACAATGAATTCACGGTGTTCTTATTTCAATTTCCAGGAGTGTATTTACCTTTCGTATTACGTAAGAAGTAGACTTCTGATGAACAAATATTGCTAGCGTCAGATTCTCATTTCCATGAATCAAGCTGGCCCGTCGTTAATTTCTGTCTTATTTCAAAAGAACTGACCGGCAGATCCTCGTAGCAGGAATGGTGAGAAAAGTCAGGAGCCATATTTTATCACACATCCATGTCACCGTTCACCCCTGGATTAGCTACATCCCAAACGTTTAACAACCACTAATGACAGTAAGCTGCTTGACAATGTGACCGTCACTTCCTTGCAACACTGACTACACGAATAGGTTGTCATTGACAGAAATTTTGGCCGACCTCCTGATTTCAGTCAGGTTTCTGGAGTCAGCTGAGAGGTAATGAGCATTGTTGGGCAACAAAATGAAGAACTTAAATTTGCTAATCGTTAATCCATTACTAAAATAGTTAAGTTCGTTAAACGTTAAGGGATGAATAGGAGGTTTATCGGAAGTTAAAGTTAATCGTTCATCTTAACTAGTAATGGTAGTCTTAACGTTGTGGTTTTAGTGAAATAATTGAACGAATCAAAATGATTCCTGTTGCTTAAATCAAAATTTTTTGGTTGGGCAACCTTAGATAGGACATCGAAGATAAAAAAGACGTTTTAATCAATTTATCATTTTTTTATAATTATATGGTTATCAATATTAAATGACTGAAGGATCAAAATACAGAATAAGAATGTAGCATCTGAGTCTTGATACATATTTCCGTTAGTAAGATCTTGTTTTAATCGAATATACTCATCAGTGATGTGTCCGCCAAATATTCTACTCGAAATTCAACTTTTTCTGGGGTTTAATGATTTTATCAGTTTTTTTAATGACTTCCATTCGATAACACGTAAAGGAATTACGTCCATAACAACGAAGTTAACTATGAATTTAACCACGCTAGCTTGAGGCACACCGCTGCGAATTGCTGCATTGCCAAAAGAGTCTCAAATGCTTGCTTCACTGTCGTAACCTTTCAACCAGGCAACTGCTACTGGCTCCATTGTCGACATCTGAATGCCCAAGATTGATTTGTCATTTTGGCTTTCCTCGAACTGTCTTCAGTGTTTATTCATACCATACATTCCGCGATTCACGTCCTGTTTCAAACTATTAAGACTCGAAGTTTGAGCTCTAATTATAGATTGTTTAGGCAGGCATAGTTTACAATAGAAAAGTGTCCGTCCTTTCGATCTCGAAACAAAATTAGTGTAATTACTTAAACGAGAATCACTCAACGCGCCCACGGATTGTCGTTGGTTGTTCCGATTCCATGATTTATTTTCCACAGTCAATCGACTAAGAAAAAGTAGTACATAACGCAACTCATTAAATAAACAACACTAAACAGCCAACAGCTATAGTTATTCTTGTTCACGCTCTACTGTTTACATCAATGGCGAATACCCCGGCGTATCGACACATCTACATAACCAGAACTTATCAGAACATGAGTTTTGATGGCGGCGCGGTGTAATTTTTGTCAGAAATAGTAGATACCTAATTAATGATTAACGGATTCAAAGAAAGTTAACAGAAATTAAGGAATCCGTTAATGTTTTTCAGAATTAACTTAAAAGTTAATCAGCTACTCGAAACGTTAACTTAGTTAATTAACGATTAAGGGTCCTGTGCCCACTTATCGTAGTGAGATAGCTAATTCTAGTGCTTTTGGAGTGGAAGGAGTTAACCGGATTTAAAATAAAGTGACAAGACAAAACGTCCGTCCTTCTCATGGATAAGAGGCTGATTCTCAGCAAGAGATTTCATGGAAGTGTTTTACCGACTGTCTCTTCTCCTTCGATACTATTTTGTTCTAATAAGGAAAAAGATACGAATTTAATCAAATCTTTTTTCACATCTTCCTCTGCTCCTATCAGTTCCAGATTCTTAAAAGACAGGTATCGATTCGCACGAAAGCGCTAAGAGCATCTCTAGAGGCATCCTACTTCATTCCCAAATTAAAATCACCACACATTATTGGTGAGAAACTGCTCCTCCCACAGCCTCCAAAATATGCAAAATCGTGCAAGTAGAAAAATTTGGCGCTAGTCGATTCCAATCTCGCGTGGTATCGTGGCTCGTCGTGTTGACGCTATAGTCTCTGACATGAAAAATAAATTGTTCCCACGTCGTAATGCGCCAATAATTCTCTCTGTACTAACGATATCGACAGTCTTCCCCAGTTTCTTGTGTTTGTACGTTACTGTTTCTATTGCACTTGGAGGTACGTTGATTGTCTCATGGTGAAGTTCTTCGTCGTGTTGTGGAACTGAAGGATGAACTTCGTTTGTTCCAAATGAACAGCAGTCCCACACTTTTGGCTGAGTTTCCGGATGAAAATTAGTTTTTGATATTGTGCTACTTGACCGATGTTTTTGGGAAACTGAATGACCTCAACTTACCAATTCAAGGCCGGAGTTGTAATATCATCTTTCTATGGAAGAAAGTACTTCCATTTAAAAGGAGACTTGGACATATGGAGAATGATTACTGTGAAATTTTCTCTTGCCTGTATGATTTAATGGAGTAAAATGAGTTAGAATGTAGGTAAAAGCAATAGTATTGGCGTAGTACATCTCGAAAACCATCGTCAGTAGTCTCCAGAACCTTCGTCTGAGTATGACTGCGTTTACAGTACGTTTGACACATCATAACGGACTACTTGCCAACAGCAGACCAGGAGGGACTAGCAGAACTCTGAAGAGAGAGAACATTTTTGGGTGCAGATTCGGAACGAATACCCCAGTTTAGCAAGAAGGGCAGTGGACATATATCTTCAACGTCACCATCACTGCCATCAGCTTATGGTATACGTCAAAATTTTCTGTAATGGCGTTAACCAAGACGAAACATCGGTTTCGACTGCAGCTGGAAGGGGATCTGCAAGTTTCTGTTTGAAAGATCCAACCAAGGCTGTATCTGCTTTCTTCTTATGAAGAAACACCCACAGCACACTAAATGTACCAATCCCAAAAGATATTGGAATATTTAACGTGTACGATTTTACTCTTGTTTACTTCCGTTTTTGGATGATCAGTTTGAATAACAGTTTTTAAATTGGCATTTATATGTTGAACAGTGTTCTATCGTTGTATGTACATCGTGGTCTTTCAGATATAAAAACTTTCTTAACGAATTAAAAGGATTATTGGTGGAAACAGTTAAATTCGAACTAACGGGTTTTTTTACCCAATCCGTAAACAAAAGGAACGAAATATACGTATTTGCTCAACACCAATAATTGCACTCAAAGCAGTCGTTATTTATAAAATAGTTATTTGTCACATTCCACCACCTCTGAATAATACAATTATATGGTAGTTAAGAAGCAGTTTACTTCTGGTGTACTCGAATGACATCCTCTATTATTAACAGTATTAGGGGCACGACAGATTGCTGCTCCCCTAACCGCTAAAGACGACCCTTTGAGTTGCAAGCAAGAATGTTACATATCATAACTTTCGGCCAAAGCTCTTTTCAGGAAAGAACACACACACATACACACACACAAACATATTCACACAAGCAAGTACACTCATGCACACGTGGCCGCTACCGGCGTTAGCTCGAACTCTCTACTGTTATTATTACTATTAATATTGTTGTTGTTATTGTAACTGATAATAACAGTAATTAGACAGAAGGAAATGGATATAGCGGGCCGCTTTTGAGCCACATATATGCTGAGGAGGGAAAGTACAATAGGGGGAATGGTTAAAATAAATTATCTTTCAGAAGGGGGAGGGCGTGACGGAAAAAAAGTTGATAACCCATGATCAGATATTCATCAGCCAAGCCTTTATGCAAAACACTACACTTGTTAGCAAATATCTGTTTTTCTTTCTAGATCTGTATGCTTGTTACTATATTCGATATGCTTGTTACTATATTTGATAATGAAGGAATGATTTTCTATCTCAAAGCTAATGACTCAGCCACTCATGAATTTCTTCCCTTTCTTCTCTCTTATGTAGTTCAGAGGTATTTTTGCTCCAGTCTACAAAGATTCCGATAAGACTCACAGTGTAGAATGTTGTTTCGTATAAATACACGAGAAGTAATGGATGAAGTTGGATGATAATACTCAAGATTAGTCAGCCACATCTCATCAGGGAGCTCGCACTGCATACACATTTATCGCACAACAGAGCCATAGCGACATACACTCCTGGAAATTGAAATAAGAACACCGTGAATTCATTGTCCCAGGAAGGGGAAACTTTATTGACACATTCCTGGGGTCAGATACATCACATGTTCACACTGACAGAACCACAGGCACATAGACACAGGCAACAGAGCATGCACAATGTCGGCACTAGTACAGTGTATATCCACCTTTCGCAGCAATGCAGGCTGCTATTCTCCCATGGAGATGCTGGATGTAGTCCTGTGGAACGGCTTGCCATGCCGTTTCCACCTGGCGCCTCAGTTGGACCAGTGTTCGTGCTGGACATGCAGACCGCGTGAGACGACGCTTCATCCAGTCCCAAACATGCTCAATGGGGGACAGATCCGGAGATCTTGCTGGCCAGGGTAGTTGACTTACACCTTCTAGAGCACGTTGGGTGGCACGGGATACATGCGGACGTGCATTGTCCTGTTGGAACAGCAAGTTCCCTTGCCGGTCTAGGAATGGTAGAACGATGGGTTCGATGACGGTTTGGATGTACCGTGCACTATTCAGTGTCCCCTCGACGATCACCAGTGGTGTACGGCCAGTGTAGGAGATCGCTCCCCACACCATGATGCCGGGTGTTGGCCCTGTGTGCCTCGGTCGTATGCAGTCCTGATTGTGGCGCTCACCTGCACGGCGCCAAACACGCATACGACCATCATTGGCACCAAGGCAGAAGCGACTCTTATCGCTGAAGACGACACGTCTCCATTCGTCCCTCCATTCACGCCTGTCGCGACACCACTGGAGGAGGGCTGCACGATGTTGTTGCGTGAGCGGAAGACGGCCTAACGGTGTGCGTGACCGTAGCCCAGCTTCATGGAGACGGTTGCGAATGGTCCTCGCCGATACCCCAGGAGCAACAGTGTTCCTAATTTGCTGGGAAGTGGCGGTGCGGTCCCCTACGGCACTGCGTAGGATCCTACGGTCTTGGCGTGCATCCGTGCGTCGCTGCGGTCCGGTCCCAGGTCGACGGGCACGTGCACCTTCCGCCGACCACTGGCGACAACATCGATGTACTGTGGAGACCTCACGCCCCATGTGTTGAGCAATTCGGCGGTACGTCCACCCGGCCTCCCGCATGCCCACTATACGCCCTCGCTCAAAGTCCGTAACTGCACATACGGTTCACGTCCACGCTGTCGCGGCATGCTACCAGTGTTAAAGACTGCGATGGAGCTCCGTATGCCACGGCAAACTGGCTGACACTGACGGCGGCGGTGCACAAATGCTGCGCAGCTAGCGCCATTCGACGGCCAACACCGCGGTTCCTGGTGTGTCCGCTGTGCCGTGCGTGTGATCATTGCTTGTACAGCCCTCTCGCAGTGTCCGGAGCAAGTATGGTGGGTCTGACACACCGGTGTCAATGTGTTCTTTTTTCCATTTCCAGGAGTGTATGTTAAAAGATTAAATCGTTTGATCTTTCCCATTTGCTTGTCTTCCACAATGAGTTGGATCTATCCATCGTACTACTCAGGAGTATGAAAGGAAACCGCTGTTATCTATCAGAAAACATCGTCAGAGGTTACATATTTATTGATTATCTGCAGCAGTGTGGGAGTTGTGTAGCTGTGACAAGATGTGTAGACGAAACATTTAAGTACTGAATGTCGCGAGAATTATCCACATTACGAGATCGCTTTTGTTGTGCTAGTTATAGTAATCAATATCTGTTGGTTGGCTACTGTGCGCACGGTATTCTGGAAAACATAACGAGTTTTTTCCAGTGACATTGATTTTTATTGCATTTCGCACACTTAGCCACACATAACACGTTCCACTTGCTTTAAGAAATTAAATAAACCAAGAAGTATACCTAAAGTTATGTGAAAGAGTTTGTGTTAGAACTGAGAGTCGCTTTATTCTGCTCTTGTAATACATACTGGCGACATTAAGTATGTATGTATTTCTCTATTGCAAAACTAACATTTAGTTGTATGGCAAAGTTGACATGTGCTATTTATAACATCCATTAAAGAATGAGTTTGAAAGGTATTAAATCTACAATTTTAGCACTGAAATTCCGTTTGACATTTCATTTATCTCCTGTTCAACTAACACTAAACAACACTGATCGCGTGTGCGTTCTAGAAGGACAGAGAGAGAGAGAGTGGCGCAGAGGAGATCTTTTTTGAGTTATTTAATTTTTCAAGTTTAATGATTCTTTGGAATTTGCAAAAATGGGTTGTTTGGCGAGTATGTTTGTTCATTTCAGATGGTGCAGGGTGAGTTATTGTTACGGGTGAAAATCTCTAATTGTTCCAGGAGGTCCATTTTTATTCCTCTGCCTGCAGTGCGTATGGAGTGGAGGTTTTTGTGTGTGTGTGTGTGTGTGTACTCAATGATTGTTTTGTGCTAGGCGGGCTGCAAAACCAGATTTACTTAAAATTTCAAACTGTTTACTTGGTTTTTATCTTTTAATCTAATTTTTCATTTATAGATGGGTGATAAACATTGTTGTGTGTTGTTGTTTTTAAAATGTTTAATTATTTTATTTTTACATCAGGTCCAGCATGAATTTTGTTTGCACAGTTGTGTGCTGATCCAACAAATGCTGATTTGTATGATTTGGCGGGAATGAAGTGTTATTTGTAATAGCATCAGATGTGGTAGGTTTTCCACAAATTTGGAATTTGTGTCTGTTGTTATGACAGACTATGTTTAGGTCAAAAAAATTAATTCCTTATTGTGTTTAGTGTTCAACTATAGCCGGCTGGTGTGGCCGAGCGGTTCTAGGCGCTTCAGTCTGGAACCGAGCGACCGCTAAGGCCGCAGGTTTGAATTCTGCCTCGGGCATGGATGTGTGTGATGTCCTTAGGTTAGTTAGGTTTAAGTAGTTCTAAGTTCTAGGGGACTGATGACCTCAGATGTTAAGTCCCATAGTGCTCAGAGCCATTTGAACCATTTGTTCAACTGTAAACTGTGTTTCCGGTATATTATTATTAAGTTTCTCAGCTGAGCTTTCTATTTCAGTGGTTGTCACATTGTATAGTATGAAGGCATTTATCAACATAACGCTTATAATAAATGATGCTGTCATTTTCAGTTTTGTTTGCTTTGAAACCATTTATTTATAGATAATTAATATATATATATATGTCAACTAACAGACCAACTAAGCTAGTTCCCATTGCTAGACCATTCTTTTCACTATAGGTTTCATTGTTAAAGGAAAAGTAATTATGAGATATTACCAACTCAGGCAGATCCACTAGTTCATAGATTTCTACACTGATTAACTTTTTGTATTGCATAAAGTTATTTTTGGTAATACGGATTGCTCATTTTATGGGTATATTGGTGTAGAGGTTAACTGTGTCATGGGATGCAAGCTTTGCTTTAGTTGGTATGGTGATACCTTTGATGCTGTTAATCAATTCATAACTGTTGTTTACAGCGTAGTTAGGTGTCAATGTATACGATTTGCTAAGAATTTCATTTTTTAAAATTATTTTGTATGCAGGACTGTTTCATTGAGTTGACTAATGAGCGTATTGTATATCCTTGTTTATGAATCTTGAGCTATGATCAGAGCTTTGGAGCTGTAGGATTCATTGCTATGCAGTGCTTAGCTTCACCGGATGTTGGGAGGAAATTCCAGTTATTTATGAGTTTTTTTTTATTTTAGCTCGGTATTTGGTTGTGGGATCAGATTCTAATTCAGTTATGTTGTTATTTTTTAAAAATTCTAAAGATTTGTTAATCTGCTCTGATTCAAACTTTATTACAGCTGTATTGCTTTTGTCTGCCTTAACAACAAGAGCATTACTGTTAGCTAGATTCTTACTGTTTTAATTCAATGTTGTAGCTTCATTACGTGTGTTCCTTTGCAGGTTTTCTGTTTTTAGATTTTTCATTGTTAGTTTATGCTTCACGTGCTATATAATTTTGTTCATTTTGACCTAATGTAGCTGACGGGCAGGCCACTGTAGATTAGTAATTAGATTTTTAACTGTGTTTTCATCAAGTTTAGTGGCAATATTGTGCTTGAGACCTTTATTTAACAAATTAAGTCCTGTGTTGTTGAAGTTCATGTTAGTAGTGTTCACTACCATATCAGAAAAGCAGTTGAGTTGGATTTTTTTTAGCTATGAACACAGTCAGCCCTTTCTTTTGTTAGGAAGAGATTTTTAGCATTTCTTTATCCACAGGTTGTTGCTCTGCATGTAAGGATTTTCAGCTTGGGATGGCATAAGGGAGTTCCATAACTATACTTGCAGTCTGAAGATGTCATTATTGAGTAAGTTTTTTTGTTTATAATGAGACCCAAATTCGTTTTTATCCGTGCGATTTCACACTTGTCGTTGGTGTTGATTTGCTTCGGTCTTTTCAAGAATACTGTGTGCACCAACAGCCAACCAACGGATACTAATAACTGTAAGTAACGCAACAAAATCGATGTCATAATGTGAATAATCCTCGCCACACTCAGTACTTACATGTTTATTTGATACATCTCGCCAGAGCTTCACAATTCCCAAGTACTGCAGACAATCACTGACGATGAATCGCTCGGTGGTCCGAAAATAATAGTTAATAAATAATAAAAATTGAAGAACGAAACAAAAAGTGACTAGTTGCAGTAATTTCGAGAATCCGTTATACTGGATGATTTCTTCCACAATATACAAACTCTAAGGATTGATCGATGAGAGAATAGAACAAAATTTTCAAATAAACTTATGTCCGGAAATCCATGGTTTTCATGCTATAGGCCGTTAAATCACATATTGTTACACAGACTGCGGTATAATACGCGCAGTATCCTGCAACCTTAGTTACAGTATGTGCTGAAAATGGTTTCCGTGTGCCTCAACGCATACTTGCATGTGCAGTAGCAAGTTCTGTCTCAGATATTCGCATCGTTCAGGCTGCATCTGAACGGTGTCAAGGGCAGCGTGAATATGCTGCTCCAGAGTCTACTTAGCTGGAAGGGACTCAGCATTCACGATACTTTTGATATGGCCCCACAACCAGAATTAGCACGGCTTACGATTCGATGAATGAGCTGGCCATGCAACTGGACCCCCTCGTCCTGTTCATCGTCCAGGGATTGCACGATTAAGATGAGTCCGGACGTTAACGGCTAAGAGGGAGGAACACAATCATTCAGAAACCACATAACCTTTCGAATCATCAGTGGCACTTCTTGCCGGAGGGGAGGCAAAGTCGCCCGCAAGAAACGCCGATAATTCCGGTCCGTTGGGTGTCGTGGAAGGAAGACTGGTTCCAAAATACGGTCACCAATTATCCTTGTGCACACATTCCGGCTGGACCGGTGCTATGATTCACTGTCACCACACCATGGGGGTTCTGCATACCACCCCACAGATGACAGTTACGAAAATTGAAGACACCACTCTGCGTAAAGTTGGGCTCATCTGTGAATAGGATGGATGACATAAATCCTGGAATCGCGGTTGCCTGGCGAAGAAAAAACTTCTCCAAATGTGGAAAGTTTGTCGCCAGTAAGCCCTGTAAGTGATAAGCGTAGTAACAATTGTCATGGAGAATGTTTCACGCGGTCGTCTGGCTTACCCTGTATCGGCGGGCCACTGCCTGGTACTGACATGGCGGTCGCCTTCAACGGTGTTGATCACAGTTTTCTCCATGTCTGGTGTCCGAAGATTTCAGGTACATCCATCATGATTTCCTGCTTCCTGAAACGACACTGTCTCAGACTAACGGGGAAACGCTGTTGCAAACATTAAATGCTGTGTTTGTTTTCGGTGGGGATAGGTGTTCTGACATAACCTAGCTACCTGCTGCCCGTTGCCATTTCCGGTTCCGTAAGTAAACACTATGTCTGTAAGTTCTCGAGTCTCATGCGGAACAATTCTGTACAAGCTGTATCACATCCACTACAAGGTGAGTCATCACGAGAAGTGAATCGGACACAACATTGCCAATTAGTATGGCAGGAGAGGGCTCTAGTGCGTAAACAGTACCATCCTATAGGAGAAAACCATTCATACTGTAACTGTGGCTGCATGGTACAGCATGTATTAGGCCGCAGTCTTTGTAGCAAAGTATGATCGATTAAACTGTCTTTAGCACGGAAACTGTGCATTTCCAGAAGTAAGTACATTAGAAATCTTCTGTTTCGCACCATCACGGTGGAGAAAATCACCCTGTATTTAGAAACGACGCATAGTTATTGGTAAAAACTTAATAATCAGTTTCTTAAAAAATTATATTTTCAGGATTTACGAGAAATTGTTTGATGGTAACAATTAGTAAAGTTTTTCACCAACCTCTTAACGGTTCACGGAGACAACTGAAAATATAAATCAGGATGATGAATGAGCATGTGATACTCTCGGTTACGTCGTTAACATCACCATCGTTATCTGGTCCACCTATCAGGGCTGTGGGCACGTTCCCATAGGATGTTTTTCCCATATGTTTTTTGTCTTTGATTGGCATTCAAAAGTTTGTTTTGAGAGTCACTTGTAGTGCATTTGGAGGAATGCCGTAAACAAATTTCTGTTTTCATGTAACATTAAGTAAGATTACACCAAATTTATAGATCTAACTCAGCATTCGAAAATGACCACAGGCCGAAACTGGCTAGTAAAGCAAAGCTAACATTGAAATAACAGTTCAGCTTTTGGATATAAATATACAGCCTACGGTCGACAAAATGCTTTTAAACCTCATGGAAACTAATAGCTTTTAAGCTGCTTCATCTCTTAGCTCCTTCTGATGTACTATTCCTATGGAATAGTTACGCTGTCTTCCATTACTATCAAACGCAGTTGTTCAATTCATAATATTTGTTTTGTTTTCTTATTCTTTTCGATTTTCTCATCGTATGATCTTCGGAAGCATTTTTCCCCTTTTCATCTCCTCGTCACTCCTCTCATTCCTCCCTTTCACAGTTCATTAAAAGCTGTTTGCATTTAGAGGTCACGACAAAACTATTCTTAAACAATCGTCGTTCTGCTATCCAGCAGTATACCTATGATATTCAGGAAAAAAATGATTTTCATCTATATTGATGTAATTTAATTTCTTTTCTTATTTATATTAGTGTTTGTACATATGTAAGTTCAGTTTTGAAAAAAATTTAAATCGAATTGTTCTAAAGTGACGCATTCGGAGATAGGTCCTGTCAGTTTGAAGAACATTCTTCCGACAGAAAACAGGTACGTATACTGCAGTGTCTACTGGTATTGGTTGTCAGGCAATCGTATAGCCGTAACATACCGCATCATCTCCATATAATGTGGCAAGAAGATCAGTCAGGCAAAACATGGATTAAAAAAGTGGTGAAAGGGTGAGAAATAAGTCTTTATCATAAGAACACAATAGATATAGTCTTCTTGTACAGTGCAGTTACGTCCTCGAGTGTAACATTATGAATTGTTCTAGCTGCCTTGAGATTAACCTGCACACTTAAATCATGATATTTACTATATTTGTTGGTAGGACCGTCTGGTCGGTCCCTTTGCATCTACGTACACTAGATTCACTTTCCACATAAGCACTGCACAAATTTTAGCACAGATAGCAAAGGTTTGTCCCGTGAAAGAAAACTGAATGATAATTAATAAATTATTTAACCAAGCAACGGATAACGCGGTTGTAGATCTGCATGAATAATCACGCGCATGTAAGAATTGGTGAAAATGGTGTCATGAACGTGGCAGATTTTCTACCCCTTGTTAATAAAGGTAATAAGCTGCTTCTATCATTAATTTGCTTAGTTGGAGCGCATGATCGGGAAAGAAAAGATTCAGGTTAATTAGTAATTAGTATCTACAATGGTTTCATTCCATTTGATATGTTTTATTTTTTTAACGAAAAACAGAAGTTCTCGTGGGTGTGCACAAAAAGAACATTTATGGTAAAAGTGATCCCTTGAGCTGGATTCAGACAGATTTCGATTCATTTAACTTTGCACAGTACTGGTCGGTGACGAGTTATGTTTGGGACTCAGAAGAAAACAATCGTTTGCACATTCACAGATAGGAAGTCATTCCCTGATGTCGTAACAGACGTCCTGTCATCCTGTCCCTTCTCCTAATCAGTAATTTCCACACATTCCTTCCCTCTCCGATTTTCTGCAGAACCTCCTCAATCCTTACCTTACCAATCCATCTAATTTTCAACATTCGTCTGTAGCACCACATCTCGAATGCTTCGATTCTCTTCTGTTTCCCCACAGACCATGTTTCAGTACCATGCAATGCTGTGCTCCCAACGTACATTCTCAGAAATTTCTTCCTCAAATTAAGGCCTATGTATGATACTAGTAAACCGGGAATGTCTTTTCTGCCATTGCTAGTCTGCTTTTGATGTCCTCCTTACTCCATCTGTCATTGCTTATTTTATTGTTTTGGTAGCAGAATTCCTTAACTTCATCTATTTCGTGACCATCAATCCTGATGTTAAGTTTCTCGCTGTTCTCACTACTGATACTTCTCATTACGTTCGTCTTACTTCGATTTAATCTCAGTCCATATTCTGTTTTAATTGGATTGTTCATTCCATTCAGCATATTATGAAATTCTTCTTCACTTTTACACAGGATAGCAATTTCATCAGTGAATCTTATCGCTGACATCCTTTCACCTTGAATATTAATTCCACTCCTAAACCTTTCTTTTATTTCCGTAATTGCTTCTTCGATGTACAGATTGAACTGTAGAGGAGAAAGACTACATTCTTGTCTTACATCCTTTTTAATCCGAGCACTACGTTCTTGGTCGTCCACTCTTATTATTCCCCTCCTTGCTCTTATACATATTGTGTATTACCCGTATCTCCCTAAAGCTTACCCCGATATTCCTCAAAATTTAGAGCATCTACCAACATTCATCATTGTCGAACGCTTTTTCCTGGTTGACAAATCCTATAATAGTATTCTGA
This sequence comes from Schistocerca cancellata, assembly GCF_023864275.1. Taxonomy (NCBI): domain Eukaryota; kingdom Metazoa; phylum Arthropoda; class Insecta; order Orthoptera; family Acrididae; genus Schistocerca; species Schistocerca cancellata. The sequence continues at coordinate 292,361,017 of NC_064630.1, read as the reverse complement.
TGTTTCTTTAGTCTTTCTTACATTAGCAACTGCATCGTCAGAATTGCCTCACTCGTGCTTTTACTTTTTCTAAAGGCAAACTGATTGTGTTCTAGCACATCCTCAATTTTCTTTCCCATTCTTCTACGTATCATTCTTGTCTGCAACTTGAAGACATGATCTGTTAAGCTGATTGTGTGATAACTCTCACACATGTCAGCTCTCACAGTCTTCGGAATTGTGTGAATAATATTGTTTCGAAAGTCCGTTGGTACGTCGCCAGACTCATACATTCTATACACCAACGTGAATAGCCATTTTGATTTTACTTCCTCCCATGATTTTAAAAATCCTAATGGAATTGAATCTATCCCTTCTGCCTTATTTGAACGTAAGTCCTCCAAAGCTCTTTTCAATTCTGATTCTAATATTGCATCCCTTATCTCTTCTAAATTGACTCTTGTTTCATCTTCTATGACATGAAACAAATCTTCCCCTTCATAGGTGCCTTCAGTGTAATCTTTTCACGTTTTCACTCTCTCCTCTGTGTTTAGCAGTGGAATTCCCGTTGCACGTATAATGCTACCACACTTGCTTTTACTTCCAACGACGGTTGTTTTGACTTTCCTGTACGTTGCATCTGTCCTTTCGACCCTCATCTCTTTTTCGATTTTCTCACATTTTTCATGCAGCCATTCCCTCTTTATTTCATTCCTCAGCGACTTGTATTTCTGTGTTCCTTAGTTTCCCGGAACATTTTTGTACTTCCTTCTTTCATCGATCAGCTGAAGTATTTCTTCTGTTACTCATGGTTTCGTTACCGTTACCTTCTTTGTACCTATGTTTTTCTATCCAACTTATGTGCTGGCCCGTTTCAGAGATGTCCATTTCTCTTCAATTGTACTGACTACTGAGCTATTGCTTATTGCTGTCTCTTTAGCCTTAGAGAACTTCAATCGTATCTCGTCAGTCCTTAGTACTTTCGTATCTCACTTCTTTGCGTATTGATTCTTCCTGACTAATGTCTATTCCCTGATGATGTCGTTGTTCAGAATCAAGAGGAGGGATGGCTGACTGAAACTTTGATGTCTGACTGGCTCCGAAAGGTGTGGGAACTCCGTCCTGGTGGGATTTCGAAGAAACCATGAATGATTTGTCTTGAGCATTTCGTGCCCATCTTACTGACGACGTAAAAAAAAGAAGATCCACAGCCTACCCAGTCTCCTTGTTATTACTGCTAGAGGAATGGATTCTGTATTATAACCCGTGGACGTTAGTACAAACAAACCTTTCAAAGGTGACGTTCAGGAACAATGCGAAAAATGGTTTTGCCAACCACATCGTGAACTGACTCCAACAGAAAAAATTAAACACGCTGCACTCTGCATTATGGTGCACTGGGCTGTGGGTGCCTCGAAACGCATCGAAGCATCATTGACAGAACGATCATTCAAGAAATACTGTATTTCAAATACTCTGGATGACAGTGAAGGTGATGTGCTCTGGAATGACACCGAGGATGGAGGGGAAAGAGGAAATGAATCTACTTCTGTTGTAGACTCTTCCGAGGAGTCCAGTAATGATGCCATTAGAGAATAATGATGAATAACGCATGTAATGTACACTGTGTTTCTTTGTACGTCATGTAGGTAATCAAGTTAGGTGTTCTTTTTTAATAACGGAAATGTCACTTATTACCGTAATGAGTAACTTGAAATTAGATTATTGTTGTATTTATAGCCCACAAATACATTCCTTGTTGTTTGAAATAAAGTTAGCATTGGAAAATGAATTTCAACAACACAAAAATGTCCTATCATGGATGTGCCGAAATTTTCTTTTTTATTAATTTATTTTACAAAATTGGGGTGCTCATTACATTCGATGGCCCATTAAACTCGCGTAAATAAGGTATTTGTTATTTTGGGTAGCCATAAACTCTGTAGCAGTTTTTAACTATTTGAATTGCGCTATCAGTAAACTTTGTACCGCAAGAAATTAACTTCCGAGGTACTCGATGTGACAATGTCGGTGCCTTTGTAAGTCTCGGGGTCCTGTATTACATTACGAAGTTCATATTTTATTAAAATATCACTAAAGGGTTGTCATTTTTCTCTATTCCTTTGGCCGGCCGCGGTGGTCTCGCGGTTCTAGGCGCTCAGTCCGGAACCGCGCGAATGCTGCGGTCGCAGGTTCGAATCCTGCCTCGGGCATGGATGTGTGTGATGTCCTTAGGTTAGTTAGGTTTAAGTAGTTCTAAGTTCTAGGGGACTGATGACCGCAGCTGTTAAGTCCCATAGTGCTCAGAGCTATTTGAACCATCTCTATTCCTTTGACATGTGACCTCTCAGTTTCCTACGATTACACATTTTATGTAGATTTCTGTCAACTATCAATGGAATATTGTTGGTACTTATTGCCGATATTTTATATTTAACTATCGGAGTAACCCGGCGTTGCCCAAATATTTATTTATAGCTGTGTGTCCACGTACGTACCACACGGCATCTGGCCTTCTGCTTAACGTTTATGACGTCATATTTCTTTAACTATGTGTCATACAAAGATATAATTTTGTAGATACATTCAGCGTCATATGTGGATACTGCTTGCAAAATGTGTCGCGTGTCGCGGATGTGTTGCTACTACTGGACTTAGTAGTAATGCACGATGCGAGACTTTTTCACAAATCTCACTATTGATGACGTGATACCTCCTGAAATATGTGTCGTACAATTATATACCACTGTTGGTACATTCAGCGGCGTATGTAGATAATATATATATATATATATATATATATATATATATATATATATATATATATATATATATATATGTATTAATTAGTTATATGTATGGATTCTGTTCAAAGTCAACTCGAGTGGATATGGATTTAGGTCGCAACGAATGGAGGTAAATTCATCTTTATTTTAAAGCGCTGTTCACGGTGTCACAGTCTTAGATACTTTTATTGTCACACTATTGTTACTTAGTCGTGTATTATGACACTATGACATTGTTTCCTCTCAGTTACGGCAATATATTTGCCATGACGAAACCAGAGATTGCAGCTTCATTTTCATGCAACATTAATTTATGAGAGACATTTGGAATAACTGTAATAACTATTTACTTTCTTTTCAGCCGGACCTGCAGTGTCATACTCCAGAATATTATATTTTATGATTAATGATTTCAAGCAAGCCTGCAGATAGTTTAATTAGTAGTGCTTCTTCCTTACTACAATCTTGGTTCTGCTGCTGCGCCAGTTTCAAGTAAACCTTTAGATGTTCCAGTTGATCTATTCACTTACGTTTGTAAAAGTTATACATAAAGTACAATTTAGATATATAATTACCTCTAGGTGGAATTGAAGCCCATTACTTAAGAATGGCGGCCTAGGTGAAACAAGCTTGTAGCACGAAGGAAGCACTACTAATTAACCTATTTGCAGATTGTCTGGAATGATTAAGAATAAAACTATTTACTCATTGTTTGCTACAATACTAAAAATAATCACTGCTAATAATAACTATGTGTTTGATGGGTAACTATTTACATACTATCCTAAACACGATCACTCTCGATGAAGTACGCTCGATGAAGTATGTTAACCTGAACAGCAATGTAATGGAAGTCGTACTATAGACATCTCGAAAGAGGCTATCAAGTTATAAACTTGTTTACTTTCTAGCCAAGACTTTTAAATTGAATTTTACGAAGTCGGAAGCCATTCCGAATCCCAACATCGCGAAGAACGCAGGGCTTTTCCTTAGAAAAAAGCTTTTGCTGAGTTTTATGAGTTGATGGGTTGTTTCTGGTGTCACATGGCGTTACCTTGTGCAAAGCGTTTACTTTTAATTCATGGAATGCCCGAAAATTTTTTGGATGAGAACAGGGGAACTCGTGTACATTGATTACTTAAGAAGTATCAAAGGAAGCAGATTCTGTAACCAGTGCAAATCTTAACTTATTTTTTAAAATTATTGGTGAAAATAAAAAAAAGTATTACTAATAGCTCTCTGGATAAAATGACAGCTGAACACTGCATGGGGGCTTAATAAAATGAAAAATGAAAATGCAAATAATTTTTGTAGCTGTCTGTCCGATTACGCAAGTCTCGTAAACGGATGGCCCTGACTAGTAATTGTTACGCTATCTGACTGCTTAGAATGACAACAAAGAATGAAAAGAAAATTTTCGTTAACACAATTAATTAATTAAGTCCCCAGCAACTATAAAACCTACGAAACCAGAGCACAAGTATAACTGTTCTGTGTGTGGGAGTGTGACTCAACGCACATCTGGCACGGTTCTTCTTCAACAAGACAAGAAATTTTAAATACCATTTATACTGACGTCATAAAAAAAATTAGAAATACTATAATTGCTCAAGAAACCAGAATTACACTCTAATACAAGAACACACGCCAGATGCTTTGTTGACTGAACCTGTAAGCATTATTCAGGACACACAAATAATAAGAAAATAAATAACAGTAGTTAGTTACCTTAATTTATATTGACGAAAAGCACTCTGATCATTACAATATCTCCATTAGAATAACATCTACTATCTCTCCCATCACATAGCTGCATAACATGGAACAACACTCTGAACTACCACATCTCATCTCAACTTCCGCTACACGCAGTGTCCACCACAACTGCTCGGCAAGAACTCTCGGCAAGAACTGTCTGCCGCTACCTCTCAATGATCACTGCCAGTGGAGGCGGCGGAACAATACTCTCTGGCGCGATTTCTGGCGCTGTGGCCCAGTGTAGCCACCTTTCAACACTTCGACTGAGGTTTTGTATTTTTGCTTTCAAAAAGAGAATAAACAACACTTCATAAAGTACAATTGTATAATGATATTAGACGTATGGAAGTTCATAAGTTAATTGTAAGTTAACTTTAGGTTCATTTACATTCAGACCGGCGGACTGGCCGACCATAAGTCGAATGTGACACTGTAACAGTACGTCAGTGAAAGTAATAGAATGTGTGCTATGCGCGTAAATTTGAGAAAGAGCTACGAGTTACATAACAAAAATAAATAGACTTAACTATTAACTAAACGTAAATGTACACATTATAAAACATAATAGCCAAACAAATTGTTATTTTGCTCTGGGTAGCTATAGCGTTCAAAATGAAAAGGGCGAAACGTTCTATTTGTGAACGTGTGAACGTACTACGCCGACTGGAGGTGAGCGGAAGACAGTAACCTGTCTTGGTATAAGTAAAACTGTATAAAAGCGGCTGGTTGAGTTACTTCTTCAAGTAACGTATCATTATTGAATAGAGACTTCCTTATTTTCATTTATGGGCTATGTACGTTACTTTCACGATTCATGCTACTCTAAATTGTGATTTTATCTGCTGGATGAACAAGAACTGACAGCAAATGATAGTAAAGTCAATAACTGAATTGCGAGTAACATCATGCCATATATACCTGAATTCGCAGGAAGGCGTGAGTTTCCTTTAGGGAAATGTATCCAATCACTAGCCAAATGCATTTTAAATAGATTTTACATAGACTTTAAATGGACTTTAGTCACTACAGTGTGTTGGAGCGCAATAGTATTCCCAACACTGACATAATTACAAATATTCAGCTTCATAGCCATTAGTAACGTGGTCAGTCATAAGAAGGAAAAAGGAATTCTGTACAAAAAGGAAGAGGGGTCTGAAGTGTTATTATTGTCGTATAAACGGAGTAGCATATTTCAGTGTAGCTGACGAAGTCTGTCGTGTTTTGTGCGCTGTTGTAAACACGTAGAGAACAAATCTCCGTAACTTGTACTTTCTTACGCAACAGTTCGGACTGGAAAGACTAAATGATGAGTGGAATATAAACAGCCACTCCTGTCTACGTGAAAATAATACAATGAAGAGCTGCCTTCTGTTGCAAGTGGCGTTAACGATACCCTTCTACAGCATTACACAGGGACCAACTCTTACTGAAAGAGTGTAGTGCATAATGCATGCAATGTATGCACTCTAATGACATTGTGCAGACTGCGGGAAGCTGTCGCGATGAGAATGGATTCATTATCTTGGAGGAGCTGCAAATGGACCACCGACTATGCCGACGACAGCGATAGCACGACAACAGTTTACATGGGAACGTCGAGATTAAATTGATCAACCGTCACGGTGTACCTATACTTTATGTCTGCTGTCGAAAACTATGTGGGCTAACAGGATGAAAACCCATTGCATACAATTGGCGAGAAATCGAAGACACACACAATAACTTACGATCTTGGAAACTGTACATTAGGTTTTGAATTAAGTGACCAAATTTAAGTTGCAGAGATCTTGCAGTGCTTCATTGTCAAGGTCCTAATAGGATATCTGGGGACTGGTCCTTGGGGTGTCTGCGGCTTATCTGTACTATGTGCACCAGTGCACGTGTTGCATGATGTTGTTTGTGTTTTGTTTGAGTAATTATGGCACACAGCACAGTTCTCTCTCGAACACCGTCTCCATGCGACTGATAACCTCTGTTACTTGTGATAGATGCCGTAAATTATGACTAATAGAAAACAGGTTTGGAGATCAGGAATTACGAAAACCTCTTCATCCGCTCACGCCTAAATTGAGATAGTGAAAAGTATCCGCTACTCACAGCAGTTCGAACAAGCTACCGCGCGTTCGATTGTAGCTGCACTAGCGGGCGTTAGTTCGACCTATATTTTACAGGCAGGTAAATATTTCTAAAAGTAAGGAAGAAGTGTAACTAAGAATAATAACCGGCGCATTTCATTTCGAAATGGCAATCTAGAGGACTATACTGTTTTGTTTATAAAAAGGAACATTAATTTGAATATATTCACTCCATGCCATTCCAGACCCAAAATAGAATAACAATGAACAGTGTAAAGCTCGGAAAAACACGAAACTCTCCGAACATAACCGATAGTATTTAAGACCCAGAGAATTAGATTCATGTACTTTTTATTGTCAATTTGAAACGTAACAACATAATACATGAATATACAAATGTAAATAGTTCGTCTTTACTTGAGAGTGTAAGGTACTATTTCTGATCGTTGTCTTTTACCACTTAAGTGGGGGAAATATACGGTCTCTTAATTTGGCACCTTTTCTTGTCCCATCACCGAACGACCGTCAGTCCATTGGACTCGCATTCGGGAAGACCGGTTCAAATCCGCGTCTTGGTATCCCGATTTAGGTTTTCCGTGAGTCCATAAATAGCTCCAGCCAAATGCCGGATTGCTTCCTTTCAAAGCGAAGAGTCGACTTGCTTCCCTTGCCCATCCTTCCGTGGTGCGAACTTGCAATCCGTGTCTAATGACCTCGATGTCGGTGGGACGTTAAAACTTTGAGTACTGTGTCCAACTGCGGTTCGTGACACATACACACACACACACACACACACACACACACACACACACACAAACAGGCGCGCGCACGTGCACACATACACGCGACACCGGCACGTGTCAGCCAACGCGCGGCCATCGTAATACTACCAAACTATATTAACGCGGTGTTTCTGCAGCATATATTAGGGTCAGTTTTACATATACTCTAATAGACAAGAAATTACAGGTTGCCCTAAAGCTTGTTACTGAGCTTGGCACATTATACAGCCATCGATCTAGTATCCTTATTGGCATCTGCAGTTACACAGCCAACGTTCAACTACAGTTAAATGAAGTACTAACTTGTTATGAAATGGCCTGTATTACTATTTCGCAGTTTACGCTGATACGACAATGTAGTATTTATTGCATATGAGAATGTAGAAAGACGGTAAGAAACTACAGTTTGAGTCACAAAAATCTGGTTATGGAGGAAACGTTCCGTCAGTAAGGTTACTACCAGTTAGCCAAGACAAAATTCAGCACAAATAGGAGTGTTCTTGTAATGTAATATATCACGCAGGGACAGTGCTACCCAACGAATATTACCAGCTTCCTTGTACGGATGATGGAGATTTCTCGTTTCTTTTTATTTTTTCATTCATGTCATTATACCATACATATGTCAATCTGTGAACTATGTACTGACTCGTTCCACTACCAAGTAGCTTTGACTGTGATTGCCATACGGAAACTAATAAATAAATAAATAAGTTAAAGGATATACCAGAAAGATTCATCCAATTTCACTAAATTATAACCTTTTTTCTTATTGCCTTTTTGTTTTGTGACCGTGCAGCCTATAGTAATTTATACATACTGCAAACAGCTGGCAATTTTGGGAATTATCTACGTAGAACATTTAAATTCATTTATATCAACAGAGACATAATTTTAATAAAACAGTTGGGTACACACTACGCTTATCGAAGTACAAAATTTGAATTTAACTCGGATAGAATAAAATGAATTTTATTTTCAACTACCAACACTTGTAGAAGTACATTAAACTCCAGTTAATCTTCTGTCGTATTGGGTAATTGAGGTCTGTCCTCCAGACAATACGATTTTGCTTTCGGCTTTTCTGTAGTGGAAAGTTCGCTCTCACATATGGTCTCGTGTTGCCGGATCTCTCTGCCTCTTGTCCCTCCTTCCCACACCCCCTTTTGTGACGCTGCTGTATGTTTTATATCAGTGGTTCCCAGTTTTGGGGTAATCACCCTCTCAGGGGTAAAATATAATTGTCCGAGTAATAGAAGCAAAATAACTCCACTGTTTTTCTGTCACAGTAATAAATTACTTTCAAACGATTTTCGTAAGAGTGTAATACTAATTACATAAGTTACCAATAAATTGGGCTATGTGAGATGAAGATGTTCATACATTCATTTCGTAACCTGTAACCACCACCTCACTGGTGACACGTTAATACTAGTGTTGGAGAAAAGCTAAAAAATGCTACCATTAACTTGTGACACAGTATGGTGTAAATTATCATTTGTAAAATGGAAGTATGAAGATCTTTTTCCTGACACACACCGACAACTCAGTACACTCATACTTCTTACTTCGTATCATGCACCTATAACAGAAAATTTAGAACTGTATATCACATACGCTTAAGTACGTTATGAGAAAGCCTTCTCCGAATTGTAGGTAGTTCCCACAATGGGACAAAAGTTGTTTCATCATTCGCTTCACAACAGACAATCAAACCAAGAGCGACAGACACAACATTAACTATGTAGTGATTACTAAATTGCTGTTGGACCTACACATTATTATTATTGATACCAGAGGTGAGACACAAAACATTGTTAGCCTGAAGGCTTCCAATTTCTGAGAATCAAGTGGCTTACAAACAGTAGGTGCACTCATTTGTATTAAGTTTGATTTAAATGGGGGCGCTGAGTGCAGGTGAAGCAAGTGCGGCTAAGAACTGGAGTGAGGCCGAGGAAACATGTTCTACAGCAAGTATCAATCGTGAAATTATAGATAGCTTTCCTTTCCGTGAAGGAGCTGTAAGTAGTACTCGTGATGCACTAAGAATTGTTCCATCATTCTGCTAGAAAAACACTGTTTAGCAGGAAACAATACCAATTGTCGCAATGACTCATTCGTTCACAATGTAATGAAACATCTAAAACTTAGATATCATTTACCTTTCGTCGATTTGAAAATAAGAGTTCAAATGACATTCATTTTTGTTCTACAGTTTAGTTAGGTCTGATGTTGATGGTGGTGGTTGGAGGAGTGTGTGTGCTAGGTAATATCTGATTGCACACACAAATGCTCTAACCATTGTTCGACATAAATGAAGATAAAAACTTGGGGTGAATTTTTACTTCCTTGTACTAACAAATGGTTGCTTTTACCTCGTTCGTTCATTACTCAGACTGCATTGAGTCAAGATGTTTTGCGCTCTCCGTTTGAAAGGGATTATGTCTGTACAACGTGACGTCCGTCGATAGTACGGTACGGCATCTCCTCAGCTCAAAGTATTCAACGAGGGCAGTAGCAGTTTCGAGACGCTGGTTGCATCTCATCTATGATATTTTGGTGCAGGCCTGTGAAAGATTCCACGAAACTTCTCTTCCAACAACTTTGGATGAAGTGCGACGTCGCGTGACGAGAGCACTGATTGCAGTAACTTGAGTTGTGCTCTACGCTGTGTGGAATGAGTATGAATGTTTGTCATCGGTTAGGCGGAGGTCGCAGCATATTTGTGAAAGGTAGATGGAAATTCTGATCTTAAACACATTTGGAGAAATTTATTAAAATGGCTCTGAGACTATGAGACTAACTTCTGAGGTCATCAGTCCCCTAGAACTGAGAACTACTTATACGTAACTAACCTAAGGACATCACACACATCCAAGCCCGAAGCAGGACTCGAACCTGCGACCGTAGCGGTCGCGCGGTTCCAGACTGCAGCGCCTAGAACCGCTCGGCCACACCGACAGGCAAGTATTAAAAACATCCTTGGATTGTATGGGTATGATTGTGCAAAACACACCCTTCTAAATCCGGATGCCCTTTTGAAGATAAATTAAAATTCATCCAAAGTATCTAACTTCGTTCATATGAAGATTTAGTTTAAAGAATGTGGAGGAATTTTTCTAAAAGCTCCCTGTACTGTGGAAATAACGTAACGAATAGTACAGAAGTACCTTAACGAACAAAAAGACAACGGACTGCATGCGACAGAGCCCCTGAAGAATATCTTTAACAAAGAGGAATAGAATTCGAACCATTATAGTGTGCAAATCTGTAATGAAATTGCAGCTAGCACTCTGAGCCCCAATGTTCGTTGCACTTGCATGTGACTGCAAAATATGTTACCGCACAGAACAATGAAATGCCAACTTGGAGCAATCCCCTTAAGACAGCGGAGAGGCTGAAGCACGGCCTAGCGCTGCCGCCGACAGCGCTCGGAGCGTAGGATTCACGACCGGGGAGGACGTGCCCGCCGACGTGTGTGACGTAGGCACATCTCTCGGGAGAGCTCCCTCCGCTTTATGTGTCGCCAGCAGAAAGGCGCCCGCAAGCCTCCTTCCGCAATAAGAGAGAGAGACATGGAGGGAGGGAGAGAGAGAGTGAGGGAAGGGGTGGCACCGGGACGGAAAGACAGACACAGGCGCTCTGGCTATTGTTGTGGGCGAGTATTGTGCCGCAGCTCTAATTAAGTCCCGGGCCGTAAGTGTGACCTCTAGTCGAGCCCACCCGCCGCCGCACACCTCGCCTAGAAGGGAAAGGTACACTGCAGTCCACTCTCGCAAATCGCAACGCAGGCAGTGAGATCCACAGCCCCAATTCCTCGTGTGCGAGCCTAAGCTCACTGCGAGGCGTGGGGTGGTCACTAACTGCTCTTGCACCTTACGGACCGAGGCCCTCTTAGATTTTCTTAGTACTTGAAGAATTTGATGGTCAGTTGCCCAGATACCTATTCCTATAGCAATAACACGCAACTGTAGTGAAAACTCGAAAACAAAAAACGCCTTTGAAGATTAGAAGATTCTTGAATGCTCTTACGTATAAAAATTCTTTCGGTCTGTTGATGTACTCGCCAGTAGACGAATGCACAGCGTAATCCATTCACATTGTAAAAATGAAGGTACATATATATGTACTCCTGTATATGTATGTATGTACGAATGTTCCACATCTTCTCCTAAACCATTGTACTAATTTTCGCCAAACGCGGTACACTTATCACTTACGGTCTGGAAATGATTGCTGCGGGGGTTAGAACCATGTACATATCAGAGGGGTGGGGGTTAAAGAGCAGTGCACCCTACAAAGTAAATATCCACACTTTAGTCACTCAGTATATGGGATTGAGAGCACTTTTGCAATGAACTGTACGCATAATTTCAAGCCTTTATGAATTTTTTCTCGTTGACGACCCCTACAAAACGATTAAAAGAAAAAAATATTGTCTTTGTTTATGTAGTAAAACTGCTGCATGAACAATGAATTCTTGATGTATTACTTCTTCATTACTTAACGTATCAGCGACACGTTTTGTGGACAGTATTCACGTACACCACTCAATGTGCCACAAATATTATGTCGTTGTACGTCATAACGTTCAGGAGATATGACGTCACAAACAGTGAACTGCGTGGAAAACTTCTGCATCATGCAAGAAGTTTAAATTTGTTACTTCATGGCCACAAACTCTAATCGCAGCACTTTTCGCAGACAGTATCCACACCTGCCGCTGAATGTACCTACAAAAATATATCATTGTACGAGTATGACACAAAGTTCAGGAGGCGTGATGTAAAATACAGAGATTTGTCAAAAACGGCCACACCATGCATGATATTTGAATTTGTTACTTATTGCTATTAACTCTATTCGCAACACATTTTTTCAGACAGCAGCCACATGTACCACTGGATGTATCCGTGAAATTGTATCACTGTACTGTTCATATTTCATATACGATGTGATAAACATTAAGCTGGTTGAAAGTGAAAGCGCTGTGCGAAATTCGCTAGAGATACATGTCAAATATGTGTACAAATACGTGAGAAATAAGATAAAAATATGTGCGTACTCGGAATAAAACCATGGGTAAAAATCTCATCCTAAACCCCAACAGTAATCTGAACAAAATTTGGCATGAGGAACTGGGCAGAGAGGGGGTGAAGGAGGAGATTGATGAAATAAATACATACCTGATAATCATAATAGCTAGTTCGAATTTTGCTGGCATCAAATTATTTTTACTTTTACTTTAATTCGATATTATTTAGGTGTTACAAACAAATATTGAAAACAAATTATTAATAAGTATAACATATTTTCCTTTTTTCATTAGTATTTTCAAACAATTTAAATATATTATTATTAAATAAATTAAAATATAGCTCAGAAAATGAAAAGCCACGTGGAGTGGTCGTGTGGTTTGAGGCGCCATGTCACGGATTGGGCAGCCCCTCCCGGCAGAGGTTCCAGTCCTCCCTCGGGCATGAGTGTGTGTGTTGTTCCTAGCATAAGTTAGTTTAAGTTAGTTTAAATACTGATTAAGTCAATGGACCGATTGCCTCAGCAGTTTGCTCCCTTAGGAATAGACACATCTGAACATTTTTGAAAAGCATCAGATAAAAAATAAATAATTTTTTATTATTGAAATGTAGTATCGATCGAGTGTGATTGTTCTTCTTGACTGCTACGTATGTTTCGTTTTTCAAAAATGTGCACCTTAAAGTGTCTGCGCCACGCCCCTCATCAGAATGTGTCATACACACACAACAAATGAGAAGTAATATTTCTACCAGAAATACAATAACAGATTGTACAGAACAAAATGCAGACGTAACACGTTTAAAAACTTGATACGCTGTATCTTTTCAGTTCATCTGTACTCTTGAAGCATGACTAATGCTGCTTAGTCGGACAGCCTAACTTAAACAACGATCTGTGGCCCTTAGGTGGCGTTAAATACAATTGAATCTGTCAATTAAAATTCAATTTAACATCTACAAATTCAGCGTGCAGTCGTTTGAGAAAATAATGAACTGGTACTGCCATGCTGAAATTCAAAGTAATTTTTACAATTTGGACACATGGTCGTTTCATAAGAAATAGCTCACACTCATTTCATAAAAAACAATCTATAAAAATAAAATGAACAATTACGTTTTTAAAAATAATTTAACTTATGGCTTTAAAATTATATGAGGCCGACCTTAATGTAAACGTATTACTCTCCTTTCCTTTGCGGCTGGTGAGGACATAAAACATAATGACTTTAATTCTAAAATATGTAATGACATCACTCTATGTTCAATTTATAGACGTTACTTTGGGTTCAATGGGGCAATTCCACTTCACTATTTTTATAATATTTTTGGAATGATACTATGCACAGTTTGTAGATGTTAACTTCAATTTAAGCGTAACAAGTCCCATACATTTAACGCCATCTAATGGCCGCAGATTTTTTTTTAAGTTATGCTCCCTCTCTAAACAGCATTAGTCGTTGCACAAATGTAGAAGTAAACTGACGAGACACAGTGTATTGAGTTTTTGAATGTGGTATCGATATGTCTTCCTGTGGTATAAATATTAATTCTCATTTTTTCTATTTATCTGACACTTTGTGATGCCGGCTGTGGCAGAAATGGTTAACTTTAAGGTGTATAGTGTAAAAAAAAAATATAAATATCGATCAAGACAGAGAATTATTTTGCCTAGTGGTGATGATTGTGTACTCGTTCAGTAGTAGCATGTTTTACAGACGCATGGACTTAAAGAGATATTTCTCATGGCTCTGTCAAATTTTAATTCATTTCTGGAAGTGCGAATAATTAAGAGGAAAAAAAATGATTCAGTATTAGTTAACTATCACATCTGCGTGGTAAAGCGCTTGAGTCTGTCAGAAACGGAAGGAAAATCGAAGCTGAAAAGCAGAATCCATAAACAGTGTTCGCGTCAACATTTGTTTTATATATATATCAATATAGCACGTAATCATACACGTTTTCCTAGCCATACATGGCAGTGCAATGTTACGCCCTTTTCTTCAGCATTTGATACAATGCGAGGACTTGATACTGCTATAAAGCTACTGCTACAGATATGTGTGCTGAACCAGTGCGTTTGTTTACGATTTGAATGTCAGATTCATCGATCCCTAAAAAGCAATTACCAGTAAATTGGGTGCACTGTGTATGTTCATTATATTTCCAGGGAACATCTGCCAGCTTCCGTAATCAAAGGTCAAGCAACGGGCATTCATATTGCAGTGCGTTATCTTCTCGAAAAGTCGTCAAATATGAGGGACAATGGCTGTGTAAAAGCTTCATTATGGATATTTTGTCGACATATAGAAAATTACCTGTACAATCAACGCTCCATTTTCTTTCTCATGGCTCCTGTTTCACACTCACAGCTGACGATGTGTTTCGATCATTTTCACTTTCAAAAACAGATCTACATTATTTTCTTAACAAGAAGTCGGAACTGCGATTTTCAGCGAGTACAAAACAGATATAGCATGGTAGGAAAATACCAACAACTACATTAGATAGTTCTGGCTAGTAGGGAATATAAAGCTGTAGAACAGGTATAACTGTATGTGGGAGCAGTTGGATTCCAATCTCTGTTCGGCCATCAAGATTTATGTTTTCCGTGGTTTGCCTGAAACATTTAAAAGTATCGGGATGATTCATTTGAAACGGGCGTGGCTGAGTTCTTCCCCCATTCTTCCCCGATCCGAGCTGATGCTCTGTTTCTAATGATCTTCTTGTCGACGGGACGTTAATGTGCTTTCTTTATGTATGACTATGGCTTAGACAGAGCTACCAACAGAAAACTTAAAGAAACGTTTGAAGAGAATCTTTAGCACCAACATCAAGAGCTAAGATGGCAATCAATCCAGGGAAGTCATCTAGGGTATTAACAACCACTTCAGGTGTATTTAGTCCTTTATTACAAGTTCACTATCGGTTTCGTGGCACTAAAATCCCATATCTTCATGTGAACATCTGTATAACAATAAATCCAGAAGTAATAAGAGCCCTGAGATGTTCACTGGCATGGTAAATAATGTTAAGATTTGAAAATTAAAAAAAAAAACTATTAAAAACTTTTACATGAGAATATCAAAATGTTAGTACTCACATAGCTAAGAAATTAGAGCGGATAAGCTCGGAACCTTTTTACCCAACATTCGTTGTCCGTCAGAACAAAACACCGCTAAAAGGCGTTATATCACAGAATAAGTCAGCCGGATTCGAGTACAGTGAACGAGTTCCACTTTACACTGTCCCCCGTTGTCCTTCCTTGACCTTTCGATATTCTTCCGTCCTCACCTCCCCACCTCCAATGCACCCGTCTCGTTATCTTAGGTTTACCACGTCATCCTTTCAAGTAATTTATAAAATTTTTACAAATTTTCTTAAGTTTTGTACTCTTAATGAGTACCAAAATTCAAAACACTCTTGGATTCTTGTAACTCTCAAAGTGAAGAATTTCTTAAAACATTTGTACGAAAGAATAATTTTTTGAATCGTAATATACCTACGGTTTTTTAAAGTTATAAGATCTATTTTGTGGATCTGTTTCGTTGCCATAATACACTTGTCTCCAAAATTAAAGCAACAAACCTATATTTCCACGTCCTGTCTCTAATTCACGATATGATCATACAAACTGCCAACACATGTCCGTGCGATCGTGTTCTGCACTGAAGATGGCATTCCGGTCAGCGGACTACCACGTCGACGATGATGACAGCGCATCTAACAAACGGGGCGGTGTTGGCGGGGTAGCCGCACACTCTCAATCGCTGTACACACAGTTACAAACAGTGCAGAATGGCACAAAGAAGACGTCTACTAGACTCTCTGCAACGAAGGGCCCTAGGAGGAATGGAAGCAGGACAGACGCTAAGTGATGTGACCCGATGGGTTAATGTGAATAGTTCTGTTATTTCTCAGACGTCGTAACAGTTTATAGAGATCGAGACTGTATCCCGAGGACAAGGACAGGGCAGACCACGTTTGAAATCACAAAGAGAAGACCGTAAGGTTGTAAGTGGACGACAGTATCGGCTTGTTACTGCACGACAGCTGGCATACAACCTTGTAGCATCCGCTGAACGTGTTGCACAGGAACAAACTATATACATGAGTCTTCGACAGAGTGGTCATTATTGTAGCAGACTTGCTGTATGTGTATTTCTGACGCGCCTTCACAGAAGAAGGCGTCTAGAGTAGAGTCGTCAACATGCCACTTGGAAGGTCGAACACTGAGCCAATGTTCTTTTACAGGTGAGTCCTGATTTCGTAAGGAGGGCAATTCTTGAGAGATCCACATGTAGAGGGAACGTGGAACAGTGTTTTGGGACCCAGATGATGTGGAAAGAGACCAATATCAAGCAGGATCCCTAATGGTGTGGGCAGGGCTTATGTTGACAACTCGAACAGCTCTTCATTGAACTGTTCGAGTGAATCGGCAAGGTTTAACTGCTATCAAGTATTGAGAGGGGATCTTGGGATCTCATGTACCTTTCTTGTAAGGTGCTATGGGCGCAGATTTCGTATCGATGGACGATAACGCTCGACTTCATAGAACACAGATGGTTGATGTTGTCTAGGGACTCGAAGACATTGCATGCATGGCGCGGCCTTTCCGCTCTAGCGATTTAAATCCAGTAGAGCATGTCTAGGGAGATGGGTTACATCAGTCAGCATCCACCAACCACTCTCCAAGACTTGTGAGCAGCTTTTGCCCCATCACGATATTGATGACATCATTCACAGCATGCTCTGCCGTTGTCAGCCTTTTCGGTTGCCAGAGGTGGTCACAACACCCTGAGCACATTTACCAGTTGACGGAATGTGTGTGCAAATCGGTTAACTTGAGAGAAATCGAAGAACATTTTTGTCTATCGTTATGTATCTTGCACTCATTTACATTCTGTATTCTTCACAGTATTTATGCCCTACTGTCATATGTTCATACTGTAATTTGGACACCAGTGTATATGCATATGATATTACTCTTTTATGATTTAGCATAATTTACGGGAGTTATTAACGAAAAAAATATCAGCTATCATATTGTTATTCTACAGTTTCTTAAAAAAATTCTTTTTTATCCCAATATTCCTTGTTCTCATTCATCTTTAGTGTATCCCGCAAAAAACCAACAATCATCCTGTCGAGTCAGCGCATCAACAGCGCATGCGCGAGCCGTCCACAGGCAAGCTGCTAACAGTCTTGCGCGTCCCCTGTTCGCAGTTCCGTACACATCGGAGAAGCGGTTAAGTGCGATTTTCCGGTTCCACTTTACCGCCAATACCTATTTACTTGACGATATTGTCCAGGTACAAAACTCGAATTTGTGTCAGTCACTTCCTGTTTTTTCGTTCTGGCACAAAACTTGGTCTAACTGTTCTCATTTATTTTCTACTTACCAATGGATCACTAACGTGCGATTTGTATACGATCCATCTACTATATTGGAATCAGACTGTTTTATTGTATGACATAACGCCTTTTAGCGGTGTTTTGTTCTGACAGACATTGAATACTGGGTAAAAGGGTTCCGACCCAATGTTTTACTCATGTGAGTACTAACATTTTGATATTGTTATGTAAAAGTTATCAATATTCTTCAAAAATTCTAAAATATTAAAATAATTTACCTTACCAGTGTATATATCAGGGTTTTTATTGCTTTTGGATTTATTGTTATACAGATGTTCACCTGAAGATGCGGCTTTTAGTACTACGACACCGATAGTGATCCAATAACAAAGGACTAAATACAGCTGGTGCGGTTATTAATACCCAAGATGACTACTCATAGCCGTGGTTGCCCTACCTACAAGGTTATCTGCAATCAAGAGTAGGTCGAAAAGTGGACGGCTGCACAAAGTTTAAGAGATATCAGGAAGAACCAATATGCAAAGAAGTGGGATACGGAAGTACTATGGAATGCCGAGATACACCTGAAGTTCTCTAAGGCTGTAGATACAGCAATAAGGAAAAGTCCAGTAGGCGGTACAGTTGAAGAGGAATGGCCATCCTTAAAAACGGCAATCACAGGAACTGGAAAGAAAAACATACGTACAAAGAAGGTAATTCCAAAGAAACCATAGGTAACAGAAGAAGAAATACATTAGCTGATCGATGAAAGAAGGAAGTACAAAAACGTTCAGGAAAATTCAGGAATACGAGTCACTGAGGAATGAAATAAATAGGAAGTGCGGGGAATATTAGACGAAATGGTTGCGTGACAAATCAAAAGATATCGACAAATAAATTATTGTTGGAAGGACTGACTCACCATATAGGAAAGTCAATACAACAGCCAGTGACAATAAAAGCAAGGTGGTAGCTTTAAGAGTGCAACTGGAATTCCACTGCTAAATGCAGAGGAGAGAGCGGATAGGAGGAAAGAGTATATTGAAGGCCTCTTGAGCAAGAAGATTTATCTGATGTGATAGAAGAAGAAACAGGAGTCGATTTAGAAGAGATAGGGGATCCAGTATTAGAATTAGAATTTAAGAGAGCTTTTGTAGACTTAAGATCAACTAAGGCAGAAGGGATCCATAATAATCCACCAGAATATCTAAAATAATTAGGGGAAGTGGCAACAAAACAATTACTCACATTGGCGTGTAGAATGTGTGAGTCTGGCAATATACCGTCCGATTTTCGGAAAAATATCATCCACACAATTCGGAAGGTTGCAAGGACTGAAAAGTGCGAGAATTATCGTACAATCAGCTTAACAGCACAGGCATCAATGCTGCTGACAAGAATAATATATAACAGAATGGAAAAGAATATTGAGGATGTGTTAGATGACGATCAGTTTGGCTTTAGGAAAGGTAAAGGCATTAGCGAGGCAATTCTGACGTTGCGGTTGATAATGGAAGCAAGACTGAAGAAAAGTGAAGACCTGTTCGACAGTGTAAAATAGTACAAGATGTTTGAAATTCTGAGAAAAATAGGTATTAAGTACAGGGAGCAAGAAGGAATAATAAGAGTAGATATTCAAGAACGAAATGCTCGGATTAGGAAGGATGTAAGACAGTGATTAACTGTTCAATCTGTATATCGAAGAAGCAATGATGGATATAAAAGTTCAGAAGGGGATACGTTTCGCTGATTAAATTGCTATCCTCAGAGAAAGTGAAGAAGAATTACGTGATCAGCTGAATGGAACGGACGGTCTAATGAGTAATGAATATGGACAGAGAGTAAATCGAAGAAAGTAATGAATAGTAGGAGAAATGAGAACAGCAAGAAACTTAACAAATGGTTCGAATAGCTCTGAGCACTATGGGACTTAACATCTGAGGTCATCAGTCCCCTAGAACAACTACTTAAACCTAACTAACCTCATCACACACATCCATGCCTGAGGCAGGATTCGAACCTGCGACCGTAGTGGTCGCGCGGTTCCAGACTAAAGCGCCTGGAACCGCTCGGCCACACCGGCCGGCGAGAGACTTAACATCAGGATTGATTGTCACGAAGTAGATGAAGTTAAGATATTCTGCTACCTAAGCAGCAAAATAACCAATGACGGACTGAGCAAGGAGGACATAAAAAGCAGAGTAGCAATCTTAAAAAGGGCCTGGCCAAGAGAAGTGAAGTAGTGTAGGCGTTAATCTGAGGAAGAAATTTCTGAGAATATGTCTTCCAAGCACAGCATTATATGGTAGTGAAACATGGACTGTGGTAATCGAAGCATTTGAGATGTGGTGCCACAGACGAATGCTGAAAATCAGGTGATGAGATAAGGAATGAGGAGGTTCTGTGCAGAATCTGAGAGGAAAGGAGTATGTGGAAAACATATGTTAAGACATCAGGGACTTACTTCCAGGGTACTAGAGGGAGCTGTAGAGAACAAAAACTGGGAAGGGAGACGGTAAAAGGAAAATATCCATCACTGTTGAGGACGTCGGTTGTAAATGCTACTCTGAGATGAAAAGGTAGGTACAGGAGAGAAATTCGTGGCGCTACACATCAAACTGGTCAGAAGCCTAATGACTCAAAAGAAGAATACGAAGGAAACGAACTTGAAACCAATGTAATAGTAGTGTTGTCAACAGTTAATGTAAGCTCCCCACCAGTTTCAAGTGCAAAAACTACCAGAAACCCTCCAACAACAATGTTCCTACTCTCATAATCGCTACAACTTCTACTAATATATTTTTAAAATTATTATGAAAGAAAACAACAAGTATATTAGCAATTAGTTTCCTTTATTATTAAGTACCGTAATGAGGTACTCACAATCCTTAAATTAACATACAATAAATAAATCAGCAAGTCAAGATTAGGAACGTATTTTGGAATCTCATTTTTGTTGCAGCGTTTTCCTTCCAACCTCAAACCACAACGTATTATTAGTATAGCAGTTAAAAGATTTAACTTCATTCTATTCCTTTGCTTGCTGTTTATTACATTCATACTGCTAATAGTATCTCAACATCGGCATTGGAATGAGGCAGTGTTAATTCGTCAAATCTGGATTCCCCTTGAGCTTCTTCGAAATGCAATACTTCACTCCAAAATTTTTGTGTGTCTTTGGCCTCGTTCCAGTTCAACAAATGAATTTGTCGCCACTGATCATCCACTCTTGGTATAAATTCTACACTTTCATTGAACTGAGCCATTATATCAATTAGATTTTCTTTGCTGTGATTAAGTGCTTGTTCAACGCTTATTCTGGAAATTTTTTTCATCAACATCAAATTTTCTTTTAACTTGTTTTTTGCTTTCTTCAATCAGACTTATTATAAATGTTATGCACCGATTACGCAACATTCTTCATCTTCCCACGTTGATCCTTTTTCTCTCATTTCAAGCAACTGCTTTTCAAAGCGCAATCCCGGATAACATCTTCGAGTGAAGAAATCACGAATATTTTAAGTAAAAATATTAACTTTATTTGCAGGTTCCGTAACTTTTCTGACAGGCATATCTATCAGGTTGGTCAACTCAAAGAGTTTGGTGTGATCTGTATCTTTCGACTCGAAAATTTTATTCACTATGTTTATTTCAATTGATATTGGATATAAAAATGAAATATATGCGTAATTATTCTCGTTCGCATACATAGCGTGCAATAACTTGCCATGTGACACCTTTCGCGCACTTTAGCTACGGAAAAATGTGTTTCAGCTATGACCATTGCGTGGATGCTCTTGGTATAGCATTTCTGGCACCCTTCAACTATTTTTAACGGATTCTGTCCATTGTTTATGGTTTTGTTCAAACGTTCAAATGTGTGTGAATACCTAAGGGACCAAACTGATGAGGTCATCGGTCCCTAGATTTACACACTACTTAAACTAACTTATGGTAAGAACAACAAACACACCCATGCCCGAGGGAGGACTCGACCCTCCGGCGGGAGGGGCCGCGCAATCCATGACGTGGCGCCTCAAGCAGCGCGGCCACTGGTTTTGTATAGCTCCTTATAAAGAGATTGTCTCGAAGAGGAGCGACTAAACCAATGATATGCATCTTTAGTTAAAAACTCCAAATTTCTCTGTAAATATTCTTTGGCAGCAGCTGAAATAGCCAGTTGCAAGGATTGGCACAAGCAACACACTAAAATCAATTTCGTAAATACTCGTTATTAACTCCAACCATGACAGAGGCATAACCTGTACCAATGCCCATTAAATTTGCAAGTTACAAATCGAATCACTGAGATGTCTTCTCTATAGTAGAGACAATAGCTACAGCATAACACTCGTCCAGTTCAGCAAGATCAAGGTATGTAGATACTACTTTTGATGTAATTTACTGTAATAAACTATAATCAATTCCAATTATGTATGTATAGCAATATCAGTAGAATCATCAATTAATAAGCCAAATGGTTGATCTTTGCAATCTTATTTTAGAACGTCAGTGAAATGCGGTGCTAACATGTTTTTTTTTTACAGCTGAGGTTCACTTAGTTCGGTGCAGCTGAACTTTTTCGAAACCTTTTTCATGGCTGTGAGTAATTTACCTCTCCCAAATGCTCGACTACATGTATACGTGTATGCATGGCGGTTAATAGTGCAAGTATGCTTATTCCTTTTCTTTATTCCCAATGGGCTCTGACTTAAAAACAATTTTATCCTGTGTAGTTAGAATGCGCAACAATTTACTGAATTAAAGATGTAAAACCGATCAATGAATGGCAAATTAGTTAAAGAAAAAGTTGCTTATCTTCTTATTTTGACATGTCATGACGCTTCAAATCTTCACACTGACTCCTTAAAACTGTACCACAATATTTGCACTTTGCTTCTTGACCCCCAGTACATTCAATAACTTGAAGCCAATCTTTTTAAATGTGGTTCTTGAAGCATAGAATACCGAACGTTTTGTGTGTATTGTGGTTTCAGCATAGTTAAACACATATGAAGTCGTGAAATAGTACCATATACTGAGAGTCACAATTGTATTGTGCACATCACGAACGAAGACAGTAGAGTAACTTTTTCTGCGCATCTGACGTAACGCACCATGCGTGAGCCAACAATCACGCATTGGTTATTCGAATCGATAATGAAGTAAGTGAGCACCCATTGTTTGAAATCGGTTGCTGCACTCCCTGCACGTGTGGAATCCGCCTTTGCTCGTGAAATTAAATGTATCTAATTACTATTAAATACTGTTCATTATACAGGGAATCCCCGGATGTTGGCTATTGATTATGAAGTTTCGTTTCATGTGGCATTGTAATGCATCAGTCTTGTCTTCGCAGCAGAAGTTAAATACTCCTGAAATCAAATAAAGTAGAAATAACATATTTCGGAACGTATAAATAGCTTAGAGGTTGAGAGATCGCATTTTCAGTAACTAAAAAGAATTCTACTAGACTACTATAAAATCCACCAGCCACTAGAAGCAATATTTCGCCACTAAAGGAAGGGTAGAAACCACCAGTTTCAGTTATTCCAACGGATACACAAACTGTAGGAAATAGACGAAATATCCCGTGGAATAAAGAAGAATGTAATAACTTGCCCCCTTTTTTTTATTAGTTGCTGACCCTCATGAATCGAAACATGACTGCTCGTTTCATGATTCGAGGGTCAGCAACTGATAAAAAAAAAAAGGGGCCCCCCGGGTCCCAAGGTCGCGATGGCGACTGTCCATGTCCCGCTGAGATAATTTGTCCTTTTAGGACAATTATCTGTGCAAGCACCCACGCCAGCAAAAGGTTGCCCGACACGTGTTGATAACAGGAGTTGTTTTAACCGGCTGTACTCGAATTTTAGTACATAAGGGGATGATTTGGAGCACAGCACATCATGTCCTCTGAACCGATAACGTCGACATCTACGAACAGCAGCAGCAAGTTTGTGTGTGTAACCTTCTTACAAGATGTATTCTGTAATCTTTGACTGTCAAGGCTTCAAGACATGTGCGAATTAATTTGTTCCTAAGGACTTAGCATTCCAAATGCTGTGCGATGATGGAACAGTGTTTGCCTCTGGAAGTTACATTCTTCAATGTACAACACCGTATTACTAACTTGATATCGAATCAGCAAAATGGTTGGCAGAGAACCATCACCACTACAACATTAATTCAGTTGGAGTCTCGCTGGATAGTGCGTTAAACTCCATCAAATCAGTGGTACCAACAAACTGCACTGTACTTGTTAAAGGTACTGAAAAAGTGAAATGGGTAAGAGAGTTCTTACCTGACTGCCTAATAACTAATGTGGAGGAGAAAGGCTGCCCTTCACTACATGCTCTACGTAAGCTGAATGGTATTGGCAGGTACCAACCAGTAACTGCGAAATTGAATACAAATCTGCTGGTGAAGTGGTACAAAGAGTACTACTTAAAACATTAAGCCGAACAGTGTGGAGTAAAGAGTGTAATGGCCCCTCACAAAAGCATGCAAGTGTGAACTGTTAGACAATTGTGAATCATGTGAAAACTGTGAAGCTTATTTTCATTTCCTAGTATTCTGGTCTTTTTTGTAAATGCTTTAAAATTCCTGATGTGTTGTGTGATGGTGTGCATCTGTGGTATAACTATGTGGAACTTGAAGAAGCAGTTGTTCGTTTGGTATATCTTTAAAACATAACTGTAATTTTTTCGTTTGGTATATCTTTAAAACATAACTGTAATTTTTATATAATTCTTTAAAAATAACTGTAATTTTATATAATAAAATTACATTTTATGTTACTGGAATCCAACTGTTATGTTTTCCATCAAAACCTAACCATTTTACAAATGCCTTATTTCCTTTCCTGTACAATACTTTCTCTACTAGATAAGTATTGGGGTATTTTGTTTTCTGTAATTCATGACCATAAAACGCACAAGCAATATCATTTAGTTCAAAATCTTGCAGAGTGTATGTCCTAGGATTTGTTTCTTGGACTCCAATTATCTTAAATATTTCTGTAGACCAATTTGGTTTGTATCCTTTATCAAAAATGGCTTTGTTTTTACTGATTCTTACGAACTCTCCTACTTTAAAATTCTGCTTTGATTTGTGTATGGTACGTATTTTATTATATACTGTGGATAAAAGGTGATTATCATTAACATCGCAGGGTCGCATCTTGGACTTATTGTTGGCCACATTGGCCGATGCAATAATAAGACGAATCAATTTGCTCCTCAAGACGCCGTAAATAGGCGTATAATCATTGGAAATGAAATTTCATTAGAAGAAGGTGCTGTAGAGGATTTCAAAAAAGTTTGTGAAGGAATTGCATGCAACATTCGTGTAAAATATAAAGGAGATGCTATTTTAAGACGTACTCCATTACTGTTAATTTCTAACTCTCAGCCAATTGTATGTAGTCATCCAGATTTCAACAATGTCCGTGTGAAAACTATTAGGTGGAAAAAGTTTGATGAATTGAAAAATGCAATAAAAAAGCCTTATCCTTTAGCTTTCTTTTCATTGTTGCAAATGTATAATATTCCTTATTAAATAAAAGACAAGAATTTGTACAATGTATAACTTTTATTGTCAATTATTACAACAAATAAAAATAAATTACAATTATCCTTTGTTCTGTACACGTTCAACTACATTTTTAACGCCTTAAGCAGCATCTACAGCAGCAGCAGTTGTCACCGCACTAGCCGCTATCGTTATCTGCCCTGAACTTGTGACACCAGCTGTGCTAATTGTGGCCCCGTCCGTGACACACTCTGGCCTTGTTTCCGGCACTCATTCAAATTAAACTGTTTCGCCACTCGTATCTAAATGTCGAATGCTGGATTATCACCATACCGTATACGAGTAGCAGCATCCTCTCTTTGCACTGTTCGAATATCATTACTGCTACGTGAACGATTAACATTTGTTAATGGAATTCTTTCCGCCATTTCAATGTCTTCCTCTGGTCCCGGATATAAAACACCTCCGTCGTATTGTATAGAGCCATGGTTGCCCGTACTTAAATACTGATTTACCCACGACATTTTGCTGACTAAAATAAATAAATCATTGCCGCCTTTTATATACATTACGTTATTGAACAGCACGTGTCGGGCTGTCACTCCAAAAAGACAACTTTACACGTGCCAACCTTTTGCTGGCGTGGGTGCTTGCCCAGATAATTGTCCTAAAAGGACATATTATCTCAGCGGGACATGGACAGTCGCCATCGCGACCTTGGGACCCGGGGGGCCCCTTTTTTTTATCAGTTGCTGACCCTCATGAATCGAAACATGACTGCTCGTTTCATGATTCGAGGGTCAGCAACTGATAAAAAAAAAGGGGCCCCCCGGGTCCCAAGGTCGCGATGGCGACTGTCCATGTCCCGCTGAGATAATTTGTCCTTTTAGGACAATTATCTGGGCAAGCACCCACGCCAGCAAAAGGTTGGCACGTGTAAAGTTGTCTTTTTGGAGTGACAGCCCGACACGTGCTGTTCAATAACGTAATGTATATAAAAGGCGGCAATGATTTATTTATTTTAGTCAGCAAAATGTCGTGGGTAAATCAGTATTTAACTACGGGCAACCATGGCTCTATACAATACGACGGAGGTGTTTTATATCCGGGACCAGAGGAAGACATTGAAATGGCGGAAAGAATTCCATTAACAAATGTTAATCGTTCACGTAGCAGTAATGATATTCGAACAGTGCAAAGAGAGGATGCTGCTACTCGTATACGGTATGGTGATAATCCAGCATTCGACATTTAGATACGAGTGGCGATATGTAGTACCGAATCACTAGTTTAATAAGGAATACATGAAAAATTCCGACACATATTATGTTTATACAGAAGAACGGAAAGACTGGTTTAAAGCCTCAGAGAACATTTGTCTGGGTATCAGAAAAATGAATAAACAAGTGACAAACTCAACCTATGACTTGTTATTTCAAGACAGAGTGAAAAAACGCAAACTTGCCTTTGTAATTTTTGTAGATAAAGCGAAATCTTTTGATACTGTGGACTGGGATGCTCTCTTTGAAATTGTGATAGCAGCAGGGATGCAATATAGGGAGCAAAGGATATTTACAAGCAGTGCAGAAAGCAGATTGTAGTTATAAGAATCGAAGACAAGCAGTGGTTGAGAAGAAGATGAGATAAAGTCACGGCATTATTATCTTTGGTAGTTGCCCAGCAACCTGTTCGGATGCGTACCATGAGAAGGTGCGACCAGAAGTCCGCGAGGTTCTTGCAGAGGTCACCACACAGGCTGGGATTCATTTTGTTTTGCCGTTCGGACTGGCACAGATGACAAGGCAGCGTCTGCTGTGCAGACTGGCAAGAGGAGGCGGATGTGCTGGCAGGTCTTCACTCTGCGGAAGTATGTGGTGCCCTGAGTGCACCGGCTAGTGGCGTGCAGAAACTGAATGGACTGAAGAATTTGTTGCTGCTGGTTCCCACTCATGCTTCGGTAGCCATTACCAAGGGAATTAAAACTAGTGGGCACATTTCTGCGTTCTGCAAAGCGTGCCTGTTGACACTCATTCTGGCCAGTTTGGTTTGGGCTGTCAAGCTTCCTCATATACTGCGAGTGTTTCTGGTATTGTATTGCATTCCTGACACTGCATTGCTTCTGTTTAGTCTATGGACCTGTGAACTTGGATTCGTTGAGGCTTTTTCTGTGTTTTGGAACTTGACATACAGATTGGCTTTACCTTGTAAGTACCTATAGTCAGAGTCGTTGTTTCAGTAATTTTTCTGGCTGTTTTGGAGCTTAGCAGACTGATTGACATATTTCGTGCTTTTTGCTTATGTTAAAATTGTAATCTCATTAATTTGGCTGCATGTATGCAGTAGGCTAATGGCCGTAACGATTGCATCAGATCACAAAAGGCCGTTTTACAAGGGGCAGTGAAATGCAAACTGAATGCCCACCACAACGAGAACATGGAACTGTTCCATTCAAAAGTAATCACCACACGGATTAGGACCATAATTCCACAAGGAGACGAGACGCTCTAATCGTTCTTCGTACAACGCAGTCAGCCACAAAGGCATTCAGTCTTGCACCTCACCGTCTGAGTAAAACTGATGTCTACTGATGTCTTTCTACGGTGAAAAATCACACAGTCAAAGATCCGGTCTGTACGGAGAATGTTACAGTCTTTCCCAACAAAATCGCTCCGAATATCGTGTGGGAGCGGGCGTTATCGTGCAACATACCACAACTTGTGTCAACGCCTTTACATTTCTTCGGCGGCGGAAATGTGGGATGTTTCCACTGCTGACTTTACTGTTTGCCCTAGTGCTCAAACTTGTGTCAGCACGTAAGTTATGATAAGCTCCTTCTTCGATTTCAGGTGCCCTCTGCTCATCTATCTCCTCGAGTGTGGAACCACGATCAATGCGGAGCGGTATGTGGACACTTTGCAGAAACTGCGAAGCGATATAAAACCAAACTCCTAGTAATGCTGTCGGACGGAATCATCCTGTTGCACTATCACTTCCGTCCCTCGCACTGCCAATCGGACGAAGGCTACATTTCAACGATTTGGTTGAGAAACACTACAACATCGATAGACAACCCAGATCTTTCACCAAGTAATTTTCACATTTTTGGAGACACGAGGAAAAACATGTGTGGATGTCGGCTTCAGTCAGACGAGGAAGTGCCAGAGTGGGTGTGGCTGTGGCCGACCGCATTCTACGGAACAGAACTTGTTTGTCCCGTCTCCCTGTGGGATAAATATCTTGACGAGTGTGCTGATTACTATAGAATTGTAGAATAATACCGTTGTGGCGGGTGTTCGTTTTTTATTTGGCTGCCGTAACATTAATGTTTATTGGCTTTTTGATTATTTTTTTGGGTATTATGAGTTTTCTATGCCTGGGTTGTAATGAGCTGCTTCTTTAAGTTGCAGGAACTTAGTCAGAGAATCACATACACGTCCAGTATGGTGACAGGTGCCAGCTCCTGGTGGTACGGATTATCCAACATGCTCTAAAAGTATTTGGTGTGTCTCTGACAGGGTTTGTTTCGGCAACTGTTAATGATTCTTATTTGATTAATGCAGTGATGGACCGAATAAATAAAATTTTAGTTTCTTTTGTGGAAAGAATCTTTTTCCCCTGTAAATTCAGTACCCAGTTTCTCGGTCCCTTTCTTTCTGATCTGTACATTAACCCAGGTGTTATTCTGTCATTTAGCAAGCGGTGAAGAACAAAAGGAAAAAATTTAGAGAGGGGCTAAAATATAGGGACGACGGATATAAAGCTTAAAGTTTACTGATAATGCTATAATTCTGAAGGCTCTAAGCACTATCGGACTTAACATCTGAGGTCATCAGTCTCCTAGACTTAGAACTACTCAAGCCTAACTAACGTAAGGACATCAAACACATCCATTCCCGAGGCAGGATTCGAATCTGCGACCGCAGCAGCTGCGCGGTTCCGGAATGAAGCGCCTAGAACCGCTCGGCCACGACGACCGGCGCTGTAATTCTGTCAGAGACGGCGTAAGACTCAGTAAAGTTACATAACTTCAATTAGTGCACTCATGGTTTAAATTCTTTGTATTTAAATGATTATCTGACATAGCCCCTGAACATAATGCCTCTTCGATGTAGCTGATTGATTACAGAAGTGCCACAAATAAATATAGGGTGATTTCTTCCATCGTCTGCAGACTGTAGGGAACGATCGATGAGAGGACACGGAACAAAAAAAGGTCTAATAAACTTGTGCCCGGAAATGCATCGTTTCCATGCTAGAGACCATTTGTGCAAACACACTTTCCTTACAGTGACTGCTGTCTAATAAGCACTGTACCATGCAGTCACAGTTACAGTACACATAGTTTCCACGTAGAGGGTGGTACTGTTCCTCATACGTGATGCCCTAGAGCCATGTCCTGTCATAGTAATTGTTAATGTTGTGTCCGATTCACTTCTCTTGCTGACTCACCTTGTACTGGATGTGACACAGCGTTGTACACAATGGTTCCGTATTCGAATCGAGAGCTTGCCCACATGGTGTTTACTTATGGAACCAGAAATGGCCGGCAGCGAGATTGTTTCAAAAGACCTATCCCCGCCGACAACAACCACAACATTCACTGTTTGCAACGTGTTTTCCCGTTTATCTCAGACAGGGTAGTTTCAGGAACCAGGAAATCATGAAAGACGTACCCGAAATGTTCGGACACCAGACTTGAAGGAAAGTGTGATTAACACTGTGGGAGGCGACCGCCATGTCTGTAACAGGCGGTTGGCCCGCCCACACAGGGTAAGCCAGACGACCGTGTGGAACATTCTCCATGACAATTGTTACTACGCTATCACTTACAACGTGTGCATGGCTTACTAGCGACAGATTTTCTCCATTGGGATCACTTTTGTCACTGTTTCTTCATCAGGCAACGATCCAGGAATTTGTCATCCATCGTATTGACAGAGTCGTACCTACCACTTCCATAACAGTCATCTGTGGGGTAGTAACAGTCATCTGTGGGGTAGTATGCAGAATCCCCATGGTATGGCGACAGCGAATCGTTAGCATCGGTGCCGCTGGAATGTGTGGGCCGGGATAATTGGCGATCGTATTTTGAGACAAGTCTACATTCCACGTCACCTAACAGACCGGAACTATCGGCGTTTCTTGCGGGTGACGTTGCCTCCCCTGCTGGAAGAAGTGTCATTGATGATACGAAGGGTTATGTGGCTGCTACAGAATGGTTCTCCATCCCACTTCGCTGTTAACGTTCGGAAGCATCCTGCTTCTCTGGTCGATGGATCGGACAAAGGGCCCCAGTTGCATGGCCTGATGGTTCACCGGATGTGAACCTATGCGATTTATGGTTATGCAACCATCTCAACAGTATCGTGTATGCAGAGCCCATTCCAGATGCAGAGACACTGGAGCAGCGTATTCATGCTGCCTTTGACACTGCTCGGATGCAGCCTGGCCGATGTGAACGTGTGAAACAGGAAATGATAGTGCGCGTACACGCTTGTACTGAGGCAAGTGGAAAACATTTTCAAAAAGTACTCTAAGTGTGGCTGTATGGTACAGCACGTATTAGACCGCAGTCTCTGTAACAATGTATGATTGAATAAGTGGTCTCTACCATGGGCGCCATACATCTCCAGACATAAGTTCATTAGATCTTTCTTGTTCCGTATCATTTGATCGGCCAATCCCTAGAGTATGTACACAGTGGACAAAATCACCCTCCAAAATTGTTCGAAAGGATAACTGCACTCCTGTGACGATCGTGTGAAAGGTACATTTGTCGCTGTCAACCTTTGCGTGTTGTTGATGTCATCACTGTATAGGACTTCAATAGAAACAGCTGCTGAAGGAAACTTCCTGGCAGATTAAAACTGTGTGCCCGACCGAGACTCGAACTCGGGACCTTTGCCTTTCGCGGGCAAGTGCTCTACCATCTGAGCTACCGAAGCACGACTCAGGGCCGGTACTCACAGCTTTACTTCTGCCAGTATCTCGTCTCCTACATTCCAAACTTTACAGAAGTTCTCCTGCGAACCTTGCAGAACTAGCACTCCTGAAAGAAAGGATATTGCGGAGACATGGCTTAGCCACAGCCTGGGGGATGTTTCCAGAATGAGATTTTCACTCTGCAGCGGAGTGTGCGCTGATATGAAACTGTGAGTACCGGCCGTGAGTCGTGCTTCGGTAGCTCAGATGGTAGAGCACTTGCCCGCGAAAGGCAAAGGTCCCGAGTTCGAGTCTCGGTCGGGCACACAGTTTTAATCTGCCAGGAAGTTTCATATCAGCGCACACTCCGCTGCAGAGTGAAAATCTCATTCCAGCTGCTGAAGGGATGCCACGTCAATATGAGTAGGAGCTGTGAGAGTACAGAGTTGGACGTGGATGTTGTGGTGGTGCAACGTTTGCGACAGGATTTTGAAGGCGCAGTATATGCGAGAGTGGTACATGTAAAATAATCAAACAAATACAGAAGCTACTTCAGGGTTCGACAATGTGAGTAACATTAATGACAATGGTTGTGCAACAGGTTTTGTGTATTAACAGTTGGTACCAAGAAGCAGACTGACTAGCAATAGTTTACAGCACAAACAACGATTAACCACGTGTTTCTTCATTAATCTTATCATTTTACAACGAAACTTACTGCAATAAAAATTTACGCGGCGTCACCACTGAAGGATGGATGCACTCAACCAGGCTTCGCTGCCATGATGCAGGTAAAGTAGTACACATTACTAGGATGGTTCTGTGACCATCACTGCAACGCAGAAAACAGTTTAAGACACACTTTAACAAAAAGGCAATGGAATCCAGTGTCCAAGAATAGATACCGCGTATAGCAGATTCTTTCATTAACATTTCCTTTTGCAGTGAGATTAGATCACACAAAAAATAAAACCGTTGTAGCAAGAAAGTAAAAATAATATTTGGAGCTCATAAGCATTAGCTGACAGTTTTTATGCTACGGAATAAACATTCGAAAGCTGTGTAATTAATCCATTACACATGAATTACAGTAACAGCTTTACAACTCAGAATTGTAGTAGTAGCATAGGGTGCCTCTTAAGTCCTGCTATCACCTCAGATTTCGTAACTTGGAGACAATTAGAGATGGAGACTTGTGGTTTGTTGTAAAACGTGTAGGAAAATAGGAACAGACCAGCAGATGAGGCAATGTGTCATCTGCTAAGTTGAATTCAAATCCATGACAACGATACACCGGTATTATCGACGCCAATATTGGAGGATACCACTGGCAAAGAAAAGCATAATGATGTGATTCAACGCTTCAAAGAGACAGGCAGTGTCAAAGACCATCCGCGAAGTGTACGTTCCCCTGTGTCTCAAGTACGTGTAGAAACAGTGCAACCTGCATTCGAACGCAGTGTCAAGAAGTCAGTAAGTAATGCATCACGCGAATTACAGACAGCAAAGCGGACTTCCATAAACTTCTACATAAGCGGTGACACCTTTCTGCGTACAAAGCTCAAATGGTTGAAGCACTACAATGAAACGTTCAATCTCTGCAACATACATTCACGTGCTCCATGTTGATTTGCATACATGCTGACAATGACTTCCTGGAGAAATCCCCTTTTGCAGATGAAGCAACATTTGATATTCATGCACGCTTGAATTGTCACAACCTTTGAGTTTGAATCTCCGAAAACCACAAACCCCCGTGAACACATCCGTAACAAACCGAAGCTTAAAATTTTGTATGGCGGAAGACACGATTGGGAGGTAAATCCATTTTTCTTCGCAGGAAACCATAAATTGAAATGTTGCCCTGGACATGTTCGAACAGCTTTCTGATATCACAGATCGAAGGTCTACAGTCATCCACATCCTTTCTGAGTGATGATGCATATAGGAGGTAGAACGTTGGGGATGTACTGAATGATACATTTCCTGAGATGTGGATGTGTCTTGATAGCCCATAACATGGTCCCTGTACTCCCCGACGTCATGCCATCATACTACTTTTTGTGGAATTACGGCAAGGGTAACATGTGTACAACACTAGTCAATGACATTCCTGCCGTTCGTGCACGAAACACAGAGCTGGTGACGCAGCAGTGCTGACGTGCACATGGGCTGAACCCGAATATCGCCTTCATTTCCTACGAAGGACGACGGGACACACTCCTGAATGCTTAACAACGAACCACGATGTTCTATCTCAAATAATTTCCACGTTATGAATTTTTGAATTCGTAGTAGGACTTTATGGACATCAGTTGAAGGAAATGGACAGTGTTTTCTTTTTTTTTGTTTAAAAAAAAAGTAATAAGATGAAAATCAGCAAAAGCAGGCAAGCGTAATGGAATCTCGTTTAATTAAATCAGATGATATTGCGAGAAATAGAATAGGAAATGAGATATCAATATAAGTTGATCAATAACAGACGAATGTCTGTAAGAAAATGTAAGAGTTAGGAAGTCTTCTTGAGGATATTCGTCTGGAGGATGTAAGTGTGAAAGTGAAACATGGACGCCATATATAATAGAGTAGAAGTTTACGGTGAAACAGAAGGTAACTGAAAATTATATGGGAGATCGGATAAGCAATGACTAGTTACTGAAACGGAATGAGGAGAAAAGAAATCTGTGACACAACTTAATTAAATGAAAAGACCGTTAGTAATACAAGTACTGAATAACGAAGGAAAGTGGAGAGGTGCAAGTGGATGTACAGTACAGTAGCTATCAGAGATGAAGTATTTTTCAAGGGATACACTCGTATTACAGTGGAGAACTGCGTCAAATCATTTTTCAGACTGAAAAACACCTCACGAAATGTCCGTTCTGGACCCATCAAGCTAGCACATTCGCCTTTACAAGAGCAAATCTTTCTACCTTTACTGCTGTGGGGCTTTATAAGATACTGCTGAATTCTATACATAGTTCCCAAGCTATAACAGCGAAAACTAAAGAATACGATGCGCTTTAGACATAATAATGTCATAAAGGCGCATGGTACTGTAGTCTGGGTAACCTCCTAGGGTTATTGAGCTGCCTAGTTGGTAAGTTCTCTTCTTCATGCACATTGGTGGATATCGACCAGCAAGCGTGTCTTGTGTTTTGTGTACGTGTTTGTTTTAGGTACAAGGGTTGGAACTTTAACTGTGGCAACTATTTATTTACAGCTCGTAGAAAATAGATACGTATTTCAAAGTTTTACTGACCTTCAAAGTAGTCACCAGCATTGTGTATAACCCGCTGCCAGATATATGGAAGTCGTAGGATACTCTTAGCCGTTCCAGTTGTGTTGACAGGTCGAGCGGCGCGGTCTATTGCCCGACGAATTAGTAGCTGTTCTGAAGCGAATGCCGTGAAGTGCTTCCTTCAGTTTGGAAAGTGAGTTGAACTCACGAGGTCTTACGTCAGGGGAGTGCAGTAGGTGGCATAGCACTTAGTAGCCCCATCAATCAAACAAATCAGTAACATGTTGCACTGTTCGTGATTGAGCATAGTCCCGCAAAATGATGGTCAGGTCTTACAGAAAATGTTATCACTTCTATCTCTAAGCTGGTCGTAGGTTGAGTTTCAAAAATGAACAAATGTTTATGTTGGGGAAAATACGTCTGGCGTCTTTAGGTCCCACTGGGCACCTGTGTTGTCTTTCAGATGTGACGATAATTTATAGACTGCGGACACAATAATACATTTTCTTGAAGCAGATCAAAATAGAACAACACGGTCAGTTGCTGTTATCCCTCCTTATAAAGCACAAGTCGGAGATACTGATGTAGGTTGTGAATTTAATGGAAAACCATGTATCTCCCTGCGCGAACTTTAACGGCACAATTTGGGAGGACGACAGTTCAAACCCGCGGCCGGCAATTCTGATTTAGGTTTTCCATGATATCCTCAAATCGCTTGATGATTCCTGTGAAAGGTTACGGCCGATTTCCTTCCCCGTCCTTCCCTAATCCGAGCTTGTGCTCCGTCTCCAATGACCTCGATGTCGACGGGACGTTATACACTAATCTCCTCCTCCTCTTTCTCCTCTAACACCACAGGCACAAGTTCAGTTCGAGGAAAATTAACATATCGTAAGTACAAAGGGAAAGAAGAAGGGCGTGGCAAGGCAGTGAGACGGAAGCGAACGAGAAGAAGAAATTGGGAACTCGCAGACATTCAAACTACACTTCCTGCTGCAGAAATATACTCACTCTGCTTGTGCTCTCAACTGCCGTCGGTGAGTGTCATTGTACGGTGACGTGGAATGTTAGCGGTAGCGCCATTAATGTTACTGTGGCGTCTCGCTTGGTAACTACATTTAATATCAAAATTTATGTTTATTTAATTCTCTTTATCCTCCGTCTTGTAAGCTGCAGTAAGATACATGGCAATATACACTCCTGGAAATTGAAATAAGAACACCGTGAATTCATTGTCCCAGGAAGGGGAAACTTTATTGACACATTCCTGGGGTCAGATACATCACATGATCACACTGACAGAACCACAGGCACATAGACACAGGCAACAGAGCATGCACAATGTCGGCACTAGTACAGTGTATATCCACCTTTCGCAGCAATGCAGGCTGCTATTCTCCCATGGAGACGATCGTAGAGATGCTGGATGTAGTCCTGTGGAACGGCTTGCCATGCCATTTCCACCTGGCGCCTCAGTTGGACCAGCGTTCGTGCTGGACGTGCAGACCGCAGGAGACGACGCTTCATCCAGTCCCAAACATGCTCAATGGGGGACAGATCCGGAGATCTTGCTGGCCAGGGTAGTTGACTTACACCTTCTAGAGCACGTTGGGTGGCACAGGATACATGCGGACGTGCATTGTCCTGTTGGAACAGCAAGTTCCCTTGCCGGTCTAGGAATGGTAGAACGATGGGTTCGATGACGGTTTGGATGTACCGTGCACTATTCAGTGTCCCCTCGACGATCATCAGTGGTGTACGGCCAGTGTAGGAGATCGCTCCCCACACCATGATGCCGGGTGTTGGCCCTGTGTGCCTCGGTCGTATGCAGTCCTGATTGTGGCGCTCACCTGCACGGCGCCAAACACGCATACGACCATCATTGGCACCAAGGCAGAAGCGACTCTCATCGCTGAAGACGACACGTCTCCATTCGTCCCTCCATTCACGCCTGTCGCGACACCACTGGAGGCGGGCTGCACGATGTTGGGGCGTGAGCGGAAGACGGCCTAACGGTGTCCGGGACCGTAGCCCAGCTTCATGGAGACGGTTGCGAATGGTCCTCGCCGATACCCCAGGAGCAACAGTGTCCCTAATTTGCTGGGAAGTGGCGGTGCGGTGCCCTACGGCACTGCGTAGGATCCTACGGTCTTGGCGTGCATCCGTGCGTCGCTGCGGTCCGGTCCCAGGTCGACGGGCACGTGCACCTTCCGCCGACCACTGGCGACAACATCGATGTACTGTGGAGACCTCACGCCCCACGTGTTGAGCAATTCGGCGGTACGTCCACCCGGCATCCCGCATGCCCACTATACGCCCTCGCTCAAAGTCCGTCAACTGCACGTACGGTTCACGTCCACGCTGTCGCGGCATGCTACCAGTGTTAAAGACTGCGATGGAGCTCCGTATGCCACGGCAAACTGGCTGACACTGACGGCGGCGGTGCACAAATGCTGCGCAGCTAGCGCCATTCGACGGCCAACACCGCGGTTCCTCGTGTGTCCGCTGTGCCGTGCGTGTGATCATTGCTTGTACAGCCCTCTCGCAGTGTCCGGAGCAAGTATGGTGGGTCTGACACACCGGTGTCAATGTGTTCTTTTTTCCATTTCCAGGAGTGTATATGAATGTTGTTTTGTTTACCTTAAATTGGACAGTAAATTTAATTTTATTCTTTTCCACCTTAGAAAAATGCGCATGGAATTAATCACTCTTGTCTAACAAACTTAAGTTCATTCGCTGTTACATTAAGAGAATACACTGATATTTGCATCATTTGAATTCATGTACACTATACCGTTGTGTTACAAGGCGGAGACTTTGTTTTAACCACATTATCTGTTGAAATTTTGAGAACTCTTTTCCTAGCTTCCTTTTTTAATGAAATATCAGGTATTTGTATCTTATTTGGGGCTGTCACATAACAAACGGATTAGCTGAAAACATGTGACTGAAGTTGGCAAATTTGGGAACGTGGCCAGTGTGGTATCAAAGTGTTTCAGTTACGTGCAGCGGCTGTGGCCGTGTTTGCAACATGCTGTGGAGAGAGACTGCGCGCACGTGACATCTGTGTCGTATAAACGTGCTTTGTGTGCGCCTCTCGTTCGTGGCCAGCGGTGAGAATGGCTCCCGTGGGGGGCGTCTGCTGTCAGCGGCTGTCGGGCCAGGGCCGCCGATCGGGGCAGCCTGCAATAGAGCACCCTGCGCGCCTCCTTGTCAAGATTTTCATCGTTATCCTGCTGGGAAGAGCTCCAGAGAGCTGTCTGCTCCCCTGTTCTGCGTGCACAGAAAGAGTGACTTCTCACGGAGCCCTTGTACTGCTTCGTTACAATGGCTTACAATATTAACATTCCGAATGAAAAGTACACTACTGGCCATTAAAGTTGCTACACCAAGAAGAAATGCAGATGATAAACGGGTATTCATTGGACATATATATTATACTAGAACTGACATGTGATTACATTTTCACGCAATTTGGGTGCATAGATCCTGAGAAATCAGTACCCAGAACAATCACCTCTGGCCGTAATAACGGCCTTGATACGCCTGGGCATTGAGTCAAACTGAGCTTGGATGGCGTGTACAGGTACAGCTGCCTATGCAGCTTCAACACGATACCACAGTTCATCAAGAGTAGCCACTGGCGTATTGTAACGAGCCAGTTGCTCGGCCACCATTGACCCAGACGATTTCAATTGGTGAGAGATCTGGAGTATGTGCTGTCCAGGGCAGCAGTCGAACATTCTCTATATTCAGAAAGGCCCGTACAGGACCTGCAACATGCGGTCATGCATTATCCTGCTGAAATGTAGGGTTTTGCAGGGATCGAATGACGGGTAGAGCCACGGGTCGTAACACATGTGAAATGTAACGTACACTGTTCAAAGTGTTGTCAATTCGAACAAGAGGTCACAGAGACGTGTAACCAATGGCACCCCATACCATCACGCCGTGTGAGACGCCAGTATGCGAAGACGAATACACGTTTCCAATGTGCGTTCACCGCGATGTCGCCAAACACGGATGCGACCATCATGATGCTGCAAACAGGACCTGGATTCATCCCAAAAAAATGACGTATTGCCGTTCGTGCACCCAGGTTCGTCGTTGAGTACACCATCGCAGGCGCTCCTGTCTGTGATGCTGGTGCAGTCGTCGTCGAACTGTTCGTGCAGATGGTTGTTGTCTTGCAAACGTCCACATCTGTTGACTCAGGGATCGAGACGTGGGTGCACGATCCGTTATAGCCATGCGCATAAGATGTCTGTCATCTCGACTGCTAGTGATACGAGGCCATTGGGATCCAGCACGGCGTTCCGTATTACCCTCCTGAACCCAGCGATATCATATTCTGCTAACAGTCATTGGATCTCGAGCAACGCGAGCAGCAATGTCGCGATATGATAAACCGCAATTGCGATAGGCTACAATCCGACCTTCATCAAAGTCGGAAACGTGATGGTACGCATTTCTCCTCCTTACAGGAGGCATCACAACAACGGTTCACCGGGCAACTCCGGTCAACTGCTGTTTGTGTATGAAAAATCGGTTGGAAACTTTCGTCGTGTCAGCACGTTGTAGGTGTCGCCAATGGCGCCAACCTTGTGTGAATGCTCTGAAAACCTCATCATTTGCATATCACAGCATCTTCTTTCTGTTGGTTAAATTTCCTGTACCGCGTTATCTATGTGGTGTAGCAATTTTAATGGCCAGTAGTGTATATGAGTTAAATATCATTGGTTGAGAATAGCTGTGTAGAACAAAAGGTAAGTACGTGTTATACACAAACAATTGTGTTGTAAAGAACCGGTTAACACAGAAATTTGATACTTAAATTATTGATAATGTTACAGAACCCCCGAAAGAATGGGTAGAAATAATAAGCACTTATACGATATTCACAAAAATGTGGTTGAAGTCTTCATCAACTGGAACCTGTTCTTCGTACTTAAGCCTTCGTGGAAACATAAAATATTTACCACAGACATCACTTTCTTTTAATGGGCGATCCAAAAGTTTCCGTTCAAAGACCGTAGAGTCCAGAATCGTTATACCAATAAGCAATAAGAAAAATTGCCATAAGCACTGAGGCAATCATCTCAACGACGCACCAGGTTGAAGACACCCATTTAGTAAACCACCAAGTCCTGCTGTGTGAAAGACACCATAACTCCCTTCTGTACATCCTCGTCTGACAGGAATTATTGACCCTAGAATACCATTTTTAAGGAACCTAAGGCGTGATAATCGCATGGGGAGAAATTAGGACAGTAGGGCGGATGCTCTAGTGTCCCCTACTGGAGTTGGCGTAACGTCTGCCTTACGACATTTGCGATTTGGAGAAGTGCATTGTCATGAAGCAGGAGCACCAGTACGGTAGTTTTCGACAGACATGCTGCCCCATACACATTCTACCGATATTAATCCTTCAACGGCCAAGAAAATAATAATGACACATTTAACTTAGGTGCATCCACTAGCGCTTTAGTGAATAGTGGGACAACAGTCGATAAGCATGTTAAAAATGTCAAGAACTTAGTCAGCTGTAATTTCATCTCGATTTAATTGGCTACCGGTTTCAGCGCTACAATGCGCCATCACCAGGCTGTCTATACCATGTCGTCGGCCGGTGTGACGGAGCGGTTCTAGGCGCTTCAGTAGCGGTCGCAATTTCGAATCCTGCCTCGGGCATGGATGTGTGTGATGTCCTTAGGTTAGTTAGGTTTAAGTAGCTCTAAGTTCTAGGGGCCTGATGACCTCCGATGTTAAGTCCCATAGTGCTCAGAGCCATTTACAAAATCTGTCTATACCTGTTAGCAACTGAATTTCCTCAATGACAACAGTAAGTATGTTGAATTAATGTGACTTCCGCCAGCTATTTCACACACTGCATTTGCAACGTCGTGTGCGAATCCAGTGAAAGCGACAACTGGTATGACGTTATTTCCACAAATAACATACATACTGTTGTCACTAAGGAAATTTAGCAGAAATCTGGTATAGTGATGGAGCATTGTACCTTTGAATCCGGTAACCAAATGATTGGAGATGAAATTACAGCTCAGTGTGTTCTTGTCATTTTTGACAGAATGTCGGTCTTGTTTGGACGCACTGAGTAATAACTTCGCCCTTTTTCACCATTCCCCATTTACCACAAGCACGTCGGAAAGGTGTGAACGCCATGCCAATCCCTTGCCTACATGTCGATGCTTGTGTACCCATATCGGAATCATACTGCATTGCGTATCGCTCGTAAGCGAAAACGTTTTGGTCGCCCCTCAAATAAATTAAATACCCCTTGTGTTCTATCAACTTTTCCCTTTTCGTTTTTACAAATTTCTCTTTTTCAGAAATCCATTTCTTGCTGAGTGTATATCCTATCGACTTTGGCCATAATCACTTACTTCTCCGCCACAAGAAAAAAATCATCTACTACTATTAGTGTCTCATTTCCTAATGTAATTCGCTTAGCATCGGCTGATTTCATTCGACTACATTCCACTACACTCGTATTACTTCTGTTGTTCACCTTATAATCTCCTTTGAAGACACTATTCAGTCCGATCAACTATTCTTCCAACTGCTTTACCATCTCTGACTGAATTACAGTTTCATCGACAAAACTCAAAAATTTAACTTATTTAGCATGACTTTTAATTCCATTTCCACATTTATCTTTCATTTCCTTTACTATTTACTTAATGTACAGATTTAATAACAATGCAGATAGATTACAGCTCTTTCTCCCCTCCCTTCTCAGCTTCTGCTCCCGTGTCATCAGATTTTTAGAACTACAGTCTGATTTCCATACAAGTTGTAGATATTATGTCGCCCTGTGTTACCCCTAGTTACTTCACACCTTCACTGTATGCTAACGAACATTTCTCTTCCTCGAGTTTGGCTTCTACAAGCCAGTGGATTCTTCAATAAATAAATCGTGTCAGTGATTTACAACCATGGTTTATCAAACTGTTGGTTCGGTAATATTCACACCTGTCAGCAACTATCTTCTTTGAAATAGGAACTATCACACCCTTCTTCGCGTTTCGCCTGTCTCATACGTAATTCGTACCAGGTGCAACAGTTTAGTCACGGACGCTCTCCCAAGGATCGTATATTCCTGTTTCTCTGATATGGAGAGCATGTAGTTGTTACTGTATGTGGTGCTCCAGTCCCTTCTATCAGACTGACACAGGGTGTGTCTTATGAGAAGCTGCCTGCTCTTTTTAACTCCCTGCGGGCATTGTGCTAACTGGATGGCTGACTGCACTTCGGAACTCACGGGTGCATTCTTCTGCTGATTTAAAGCCATTTTTACAACCACTTTGTTCCTTTAATCCGATTTCAGCTACTTAAAACAAATCATATGGTTATATTTCTTTAAAAAATTTTCGAAAATTAATTGTGGGCCCTCATCCTTGGAAACTTATTCCTAAAATTACCTTTCAAGTTTAAACATTGCGGCCTTCTGCCTTTGAAAGGTTATGGTAATTTATTTTAAAATCTTGACAATTTTACTGTGGGCCTTCAGCCGTTTGTATTGCAGCTTGTTTATGTTTGTCTATCCACCCTTGTCTTGATGCTTTCAGTTTATCTGTGATATATATTTATTTTAATTATTTCATTTGTAATTTTAACTGCGTGTTTTTAGTCACTTGAAATTTACTTTTAAAAATCAACAAATGTGCCACCTTGGTTGTCAATGTGTTATTAAACTACAATAAATTACAATTTTAAGGTGAAACTGACCCCAACCTTATTTGGCCCTTTCCACAATCCTAATCACCTGTTCTGCCTAGTGGGTTTAGCGGGCGTATCACCACACAATCTGGATTGTATTCCTCGTCCATCCGATGACTAGAATAGGTCACTCCCATTGTACCATTAATTTTAAATGTGAATAAATATTATAGGGACTCCTTTCATGGAGGTTTTAAACTAATACATTCTGTTTCCTACCCACATTGGTGTGTGTTTTTGGAGCATCGGGTTGAAAAACCTACTTGAATGTTTTCTACACGATATTTGACCAGTCTTTCTCCGTGAGCGTTTGGAGTTTTGAAGCCCACTCATAATGTGCCTTTCCATTTTTGTAAGACAGGCATGGTCCCTGTATTCTCAGTACCAGAAGTCTGACCATGATTGTTCCTTCCCGTTTCCACTTCACAATCAGTTCAGCAGCAATCGACTTGGGCAGCTGTAAAAGTGTTGAAATGTTACTAATGAGTCAGTAATGCAGGTGACAGCAGTGACAACTCCACTTCTGAAATGGGTTCGATCTCCTGTGCGACCCACCTGCTGTTAGTGCTTCTCTACTGACAACACAATACTTGCCATTTCCTTTTGTACTGGACAGTCTGCGTCTCGTGACATCCAGTGATCAATTCCGCTTTACATAGGTATGTCCAGATATTTTATATCAGATAGTTTACTTAGATTTCTGTAGATAAGTAATGGGAAAGATTGCATGATTCAGGAAAACAGTATATTTTACAGGAAGTATTCGTTTGTTGTCACCGCAGCACTGCTACATTAAACAATAAGTTGGGAATTAGAGACGCTGAACCCTACATGCATACAAAGCATGAGAATGAGCTAGATGAAGAGTAATGACGGTCGATTCACATTGAGGAAGTAGGCCAAATTTAGGGAGAGACGGATGTCTTGGCGTCTGTACTGTTATAATTCATAGACTGAACAATAGTTTCCATTCACTGGCTGCGCATTCAAGCCATTCGGCTAAAGACAAGGAGGAGCTTTAAGGCATGACGACAGGCAATATTCGCTGTTATGAACGTGAAGCAAAAGGACCTCGTTGCTGAAACTGTTTCAAGAGTGACGTCAACGATTACTTGAGAAAAATATTCATAAGTATCAAGTAATGATGAAGCATTGCGTTTTGCTTAGGGCTTGTCACTGGAGGGAATATTAATTGCAGTGACTATGCGTAATTGCATGATGGATTCCGTTTGAAAGGAAGTGTGGCCTTTGGCATATTTTTCAGATTTGGTATGAAAACTGACAGCAGATGTGTTTCAGCTGGCAAAAGGCCAGACATAATGTTATCAGCCTGATGTCCATGATAGCGGTGTTTTCGCTCCAGAAA
The DNA here is from genome assembly GCF_023864275.1 of Schistocerca cancellata. Lineage (NCBI taxonomy): Eukaryota > Metazoa > Arthropoda > Insecta > Orthoptera > Acrididae > Schistocerca > Schistocerca cancellata. Next base: position 292,317,447 of record NC_064630.1, on the reverse strand, counting down.
CTTTATATGTGTGGATTGATCGATTGGAGTGATTTCGATCTAGGAATCTGCTTAACGAGTCTTGTTGTATGGGACTACAAAAATTACGTAATGAAGACAATCTTGATCTTTTGTACCTCCTTTTATGATTTAGAAGACACTGTACACGTGATACAAAGCAGGTCTCGACCACCTAATATTTATCCAAAAGTCTTGTGTGGTGGAAGAATCTTAAATTTGGATGTCTTACAGTGAGCTGTGCTGCGGCTCTCGTTGGTGCTGTTTGTAGGTTTCCGCCCTCTCTTGGAGGCCAGACGGTATCATTCAGTTGGCATGGTTGCGGTTGTTTGTCTTCTTCTGGTGTTGACTGGCGCCATTCGGTTTCGCAAGCGTTGCCTGCCGCTAGTGGCAGCAGCGGCGGTTATAGATATGTAGTAACTGTTACCCTATCTTTGGGGCGACGTTGTTGTTTTTCCGGGTCGTGTGAGTGTGGTAGTTCGGTTGGGGACTCAGGAGGATCTTGGTCCACACTGTGCGGGACAACGCCGGGACTGCTGGTGGCACACATGGACTGCCGGATCGAAGGGCTGTGGTCACGAGGTTGCACGACCTCGTCCTAAACCGGATCCAGCAAGTTTAAGATGAGTGCATCCAAGTAGAGAAACATCCACCATTATGATATCTCGCGATTCTCCAGTGACTTGGGTTCGTGTTGCTGCTCGTAGTGTCCCAAAGGCGAAGAGCAGCGAGTGGCGTGCTTGGAGAAAGCGGATCTGATTAGCTTTCCTCGACTTCTTATTACTGTTTACTGCGTTCAACTTGTTAAATTGTAACACCATAGCTCTTATGCTGTATTGATTTATTTTGCTTTTGTTTCTTTTAATATTACATCGTTAAGCTCCTGTAAATGTTTTTGATTGAATAGAAAACACAGAATTGTATACTCCTTTCTTTGTACAAACTTTGATGTCATGATTTGATTCTATGCTAAGTAGTGTATCTGTCGTTTAAATTCTTTGTCCCATTTGGAGAGAACAAAACTTACTGTATATGATTGTAATTTCTGTGTGAATAATTCTTTGTAGAATTGTCAATATGCGCAAATGTTCTGTTTTATTTAATGTATTTGGTTACTGTAATGTAAACTGCTGATACTCACTTAGGGTTCTTAGTTAATTTGTATGTAAAAGGTGTAGTGGTTCCCCTCGGGAACGGAACTGTATAACGCGCGCAAATTGTGGTTGGCCTACGTAGAAAAGGTGGAACTGATAGTCAGTCGGGGACGAGCTATGAGTCGGGGACGATTTACGAGTCGGGGATGAGCTACGAGTCTGTGCACTGCCATATAAAAGATGCATATTGTGCTGGTTCCGAGAGAGGCTTTTCCTGTCGCTTTCCAATGCCTCGGAATAATGGATAAATAGCTGGAAATATTCTAGGATTGGTATCAATCATCGCCACCAAGAAATGACAGAGTCCAGCAATTCTACCTGCAATTCCACCTAACAACATGCAGATGCCACCACATTGCGCAATCATTACATCGGAATACTACAATGATGTACAGTGAAGGATCAGCTTAATGGATGTATTAGTGTGCTCAAATATAAGGTAATTTATATCTGAATTTATGTACCTACCTTGATTTTGTCCTTATCATAACACCTCTCAGGTTCCTCTCCGTTTGAGCTAAAGTGATATCCGAGTGTCCTTACTAAAAGAACATTAAAGCCCAGTATTTTGCTCATTAATGCCTCTTCAACATAGTAAAAAGAAAGTTAAAGTTAATGTGGGAAGAGAGTGAGTTAAAGTAAATGTTGTTTGCTGAAAATTTTCGTATTAAAACTGCTTATTAAATTGCTGTTGCCAACTTCAACATTAAAAGTTCTTAAGACTGAGGCTTATAAAGTAAATGATCACATTGCTGTCTGCAGTAAATTCTAAAAGGTGAGTCAGTTTCTTGCAATTTTGTCAACATTGTGTTTCGCTGTAGTAAAAGTGGGAAACTGCAATAGTAGAAAATTATATGTTCATGCTTGCTAAGTGTTTGTCTCTCTTTTGTATTGGAAGTGCATATTAATAGTCTAACAAGATACACAGTCTGTCTATTGTGTTAATGCTAGGTCACAAGTAATGGGAAGACCACTAATTATAAAAACCATAATTTCTTTAAGCCCTGAAAGTAATAGTGTGTTTCGGTATCTCTTATAATTTTGCAAATAGTTTCTGCTGCTCTAACTGTTAGTTTCAATCTTACCGTAAACATATGTATGTGTCAAAGTTCACTGCACTCACGTGTGACAAAGTATAGGTTGTGTTTATTCATTAAAGTTACTTAAAACTATTTTCTTGAACGAGAATGTTAATCATTCTCTTGCCTAGTTAGGCTGGCGACCGTTTCCTTTATCCGTTGAACAGTGCAGATAGGCAAAATTTTGTTTGTTACTGTTCAAATATTTACGTAATTCTGACTTTCATTTCCGATAAGCCACCTCCGTTAGGTACAACACGGTCAACATAACAAAATTCCTCTCAGAGGGTAACACTGCTCTGTTGCTTTATACCATAATTGCTTTAACAAGATAGTTTTATTTCACGACCTGCCTACAACTTTAAGGTTATGGTATAGCAGAAGCAGACAGGAGTGTTATAATATTTTGTTAAGTTCAACCGGCAGTAATTTTCTTACCTGGTTGCCGCTAACACCCTAGTTACTTGCCCTGGGGGTTAGTGTATCTAACGGCACTGTACATTTCCTCGCCTTGCCGCTGCTGTCCAGTAAGGCGTGTAGTTTTGACAGCTTTCTTGATTGTAGGCCGGTTGATGATTCTGCTACTCTGGTGGTAGTGGATCCTTTCTCGTTACGGGTGCTGTAAACACAGTATTCTGGGGACATAGTGCAGACAACCGGTTCCGGCTTTGGCGTATTGTGCCATCGTTGCATTTCGTTTATCGGACTTCAGGTAGCTTCAGCAATATTATCATTAGTCATTCGTTAGACTGCCACTAGTCTGAGTTACCATCTTGTGAAGTGTATGCAACTCTTGGCTGCCTATCTCATCACTCGCGTAAGTGTTTGTTGCCGGAAATTATCAGAGGTCGGTTCCTGGAGCACCGTCTGTGGCCCCTTGGTTCTTGTAAGACATGTGTGTTCTTAAAGGAGGTCTGATGGCCAGTAGTTCAGTGTAACGCTCCTGCAGCCCACGTCTTCTGCGGATATAATCTGCCTCAGTATCCTTTAAGGAACTTATGTACTGGTCCTTGTGTTTTATTATTATATTATTTATTACAGTACCTTGTAATGCCTACATTATAGGTTATCTATATCTCGTTACTAGTTCTGGTCGCCTCCTGGAATACATCTACCAGTGTAGTGTTCAGTGGATGTTAAGGGTTGTGTTACAAAGTTTACCATCATCTTATTTCACCTGTTTGGTGATCAGTTGCTTGATTTTTAATTAACATTTGCTATTGTATTTGCTGTTTTACAGCAGGTTTTTAATTTTTTTTTAACTTATTGCCGTTCCTGGCGTGTAAGGCCTTCAGCCGTGATTATGATTATTTGCCTTAATATTCTAATTTGGTATTTGTATTTTAGCAGTAAGCCTTAAAACCTTATTTATTGCCATTCCTGGCGTCTGATGCTTTCTGCCGTGTTTGTGGCCACTTGCCTTTACTATTTCAATACCCGTAATTTGTAAGTAAGAGCGAGTTTTAAGCAATTCTTAATTTATTGCCATTCCTGGCATGTAAGGCCTTCTGCCCAGATCACAGTGGCTTGCTTTTAAAACATTATCTGCTGTATCTGTATTTAATAGTGTTTTGCTAAATTGTAACTCACTGAAAACACTTACTTTTCATTCATAACGTATGGTATTTTTATTTATTGTTGAGTCTGGAATTACTGGTTTAAAATAAATTGTGTGTAACTGTAAAAGGCCACCAATAGTAATTGATTACACCCCGTCCGCAATCGTAACCGAATCTTGCCTTCATTTGACTATCTGGTTTCATACAACATCTTCAGAAATTTTTCGGCAGACGTGTGACCACTCGAAGTCCGAATCGAACAGTGCATGTAACATTGTTGACAGAGATCGGTACCTCGGATGGCTATATAAAGTTTACCGACCACCTACGTACTATTTCATAAGAGTTTCTTCTTTCTCCCAGTCTTTCATAGTCAACAACATAAACTCGATATACTGAAAAAGTGATCACTGTAATTCACACAGTACAGACCAGACACTTCTAACAACGATAGGTATGCAGTAAACTAGGCCAATCACAATCATGTCCACAACAACGATGTGGAAATCGCGCATTTTTCTCTACGATCGTTGCTCGAGAATGAAACTAACATTCACTTTATATCATCATAATCACTATTCCGCCTTAGGGCAGGTCTTCACATGTAGCTCTCCATGCAGTTTCTTATATAATAGACGGTAATTCTGTAATAGTCTGTGTTTCTGTTATATCTATGAACATATGGTAATAAGTACCTTGATTCACGAATCTCACTCTCCGTAGGCCTACATTAAAGGGTTACATACAGCTCCATAACAAAAATCTCATGGCTTTCCAGAACACGCAGTTATTCTTTGTTCGTTTCTGTGCATTGTCTGCCCTATACATTTTCCATCTATTCACCTCACCCACGGAGAGATTTGTCACTTTATGACAGATATAATTCACTGTTCGATAACAACACGATATCTCTCAAACCGGTCGTAAATTTGTCGCTGGGTAGAAGATTTACTTCACTGTCAAAGCAATATCCATCATCCTATATTTACATCTCACATAGCAATAAATTTCGGACATAAATTTGAAAGATGTGATTTGAAACACTTCTTCACGTATACAGTGTAGTATCATCTCATGGACTTATTATGAACCGGTATTGTTGTATTCCTACATATGTTAAATAAAAAAATGAAAGAACAAAAGTTTTCCCTATTAGCGCTAGACTCATTCCATAAATTTTGTTGGAAATTAACAACATGCAAGCGCCCCTGACCACAGTGTTCGGAAGTATATCCAACAACCTTCGGTTTCGTTTTTTTTCTCCTGACTTATGTATAGAACGTTCAGCCTAATAACTTATATAACTTATCAACTGAAGAAATGAAATGAAAGGATTTTGTTTCTATTGACCAGAACTGGTTGCTCAAGGCAGTAGCATATGCCAGGCACTTACGCACTTGTAATGGAAATAAACAATTTAAGCCATATCTCCGCAATATCCTTCCCTCCAGAGAGGTAGTCCCTCTCTCTCTCTCTCTCTCTCTTTCTCTCTCTCTCTCTCTCTCTCTCTCTCACACACACACACACACACACACACACACACACACACATATATATATATATATATATATATATATATATATGTGTGTGTGTGTGTGTGTGTGTGTGTGTGTGTGTGTGTGTGTGTGTGTGTGTGGTGTGTGTGTGTGTGTATGTGTGTGGAGGGCGGGGGTTGTGTATGTTCCACATCTCCTCCTGAACCACTGGACTGATGGTGAGAGGGACAAGACTGCGCAGCAGTTGTACCCAACCTACAGAAACTGTCTGGCGTCATGATCGTTAATTTGGATACTGTATTTATACACATGTACATTATGTATATTTCTTTGTACAACTGTTTTATAATTTCATGGGTGTTTTCACGAATGTAAGAAAACGAATTTTTTTCAATACTTGCTACAAACACAGATCATTTATTGTTGTCGTTCCTAATAGAAAATTTGCAAAATGAATACACAGGCAATCCACATTTGTCAGCTAGTGGTAAATAAACTGGAGTGTGCATTTCCATCTAACGTGCATCTGAATTCCGACGACCTAACAAGCGGTCAACCATTGTTGTTACGAGGGCCTCGCACTATATAAACTGAGTACTGGGTACATGGGAGAAATAATGGTCTATCTGCAGTCATTCACATTTCTCATTCAGTGTCAGTACTGACACTGAAAGAAACGCGCAAACTATAAGGCATGTATCATTTGGAATAGATGAAGACCGCAGCTGTAAGCAGTGTTAAGGGACGGTCGATGAAAATAGAGTAATTTCGTGTAAAACATGGAAAATTATTTTCTTTATTCATATTATTTGATACACAATAACCCGTGAAGTGACAGCTCTAACTCATATTTCAGATTCTCACTAATGGGAGCTCTGTCAGGATGTGTACATGTAAAAAGTGGTAAGTGCCAAAAACATTGTTGCCAGCAGTAGTAATGCATGCTATGTTCGTACCACTTTTAGAGACGGTTTGTACGGATCTCGGAATGATGTGGGTAACAATTACTCGACTCATAAATATCCTGAATATGTTTCTGAACCCAAATGTGCTTCAGAATATTTTGTTTATCAGGTAAATTTAAATATTTATTTAAGCAAGTAGACAATGATAAGTTGTATCTCTTACCATTGCTTACGTGAATTTACGAGAAACGATGGCGGCAGAAATGTTAACGACCATCCTTTACACCGTGTATGTGTTGTAGTAAGGTCTTTGCTATAATTAATTCTATATGGAGCTGAAACATGGATTAATATTTAAGGTTGTCATACTTTATTTTTCTCAAAATTGATGATGGATATATTTTTACCATATCAGACTATGAAATAATTAGAACCTGTTAATTGTGTATTGTCGAGAGGTATACTAGTAAATGTTTCTTTAATTAGCCCAGCAAGTAAATGCTAGCAAATGCTAATTTCATTCATTTTGCAGCAAATTGTTTGACATACATCGACGAATTTTTAATAACAAAATATTCGGAAGAATTGATCATTTTACATACATGTCGTTACTGCAGATTTATTTAAAAACAGCGACTTACTTGGATAAAATAATCACATGGCATGTGTTTGTAGCTGACATAAGTTATTTACGAAACGTTTTTGAAAATCTTAGGGACAGTTTCTCAAAACGTGTCTCTTACCATTGTTTTTACATCCAAGGTTTTCATATATAGACCTGCAATACATTAGAAAATTAAATATGCCTCTAAAATGCATTTTTTATGGTAACAGAATATAAATTATCCTGAGAGAAACGACAGGAATGCAGCCCAGTCAAGCTCATAACGAGGACAATCATAAAACAAATAGTCGTGGGAAGAACAAAGTTAAAAGGATCGACGGGAGCAAAGAGCCTGTAGACGTATCCGAGATGAAAGGAGAAAATAACATCAGACTACGAAAGCTAAGCTAGATACTCAAGAAGAATATTCAACAACCCATGCAAAACAGTAGAACGTTGAATATTGTTGAGCAAACGGAAATTGATTGTATCAGTTTTATGCGTAAGGTTGTAGCGTTTCTATGTAAGTTCAATAAACACAACAGACACATATAATAGAAATTTTAGTAATCAATAGCATATTCTCCTTCAATATATACAACAGTCTGCCGATGCTGGGGTAACTTTCTGATTACGCGGCTGTATAAATAACGTGGTTTTGAGGAGAAGAACTTGTCGAGCCCTTTTCGAAGTGCACATTCATCCGAAATGAAAGTTCGTTGAAGGCTGTTCGACAGAGAGCGGAAAAGTGGAGAATCGGAGGACTAAAGATCAGGTAAACAAGGTGGGAGCGGAATGACTTCTTAAACCAACTCTTGTACTAGAGTGTTTCACGCCAGTATAGTTTTATGAGAGGGTGGGCGTTATCGTGAAGTAGCATCACTGCACGCAGCCTTTTTGGTCGTTGTTCTTGGACGTCCTTAACACGTCTTAGTTTTGGCAATAAATGTCAGTAGCGATCGCTACACTTGGGGAAAGCAATTCGTAGTAGACAGCACACAGTAGCCGTTCCAGCAGATGCATAAAAATATCTTTCGTGGATGCATGCCGGTGTTTACGGGAAGTTGGTGCTTTATTTGGGTTAGAACAGTTCTTTCTTTCTCCATTTGTTAGCATAACACTCCATTTTTCGTCTTCAGTAACGTAACATGTTAGGAATCGTCGATGTTGTCCACGAACCAATTGATGACGAGCAAACACAGATGCACACATGGTCATCCACTGATTTTTGTGTTTCTGGCTTAGAGCATGCGGTGTCCATTCATCAGATTTTTTAACCTTCCCCACAGCATGAAAATGTCACACGATGTTGGATGGTGGAATGATCACAGCTCAACACATCTCGCAGTTCTCGAATGTACTGACGTGAATCAGTTTGAATTAATGCGTTTAAACGATCTTCATCAGCCTCTAAGGTCTTCCAGTGCGTGGAGAGTCTTTAACGTCAGAACGATCCGGCTTAAAACGAGAAACCATTTTCTTGACGCGCTCTGGCCAATGGCATCATCCCCATACACGGCGAAAATTTTTCTGGCTGCCTCCGCTGCTGTCATCCCTCTACAGAAGTAAAGCAGAAGAATATGTCAGATGTGTTCCGATTTCTTCACTTGGCACTCCATTTTCCAATGCCCACTGCCCCACTCACTATCTATGTAAACTCAAACTTCAACAGTGGACTACAAATAAAATATGACAATCTATGAACAAACCCGTAGCAATCGAAATACCAGCACGCAAAACGAAAAGCCTGCGAATTTAAGCACCAACCTAATATCACTTCATAGTAAATGAACATTTACATCTGGTTTTTTACGATGATATTAACATGCAACGCCCATGAAAGAATGTACATATTTGCAACTGACCAGAGGTGAAATCTAACGAAGTCGAAAGAGTTTCAGACGAAAAAATGATCAGTGAGACACCCACGAAACATGTCACTGCAGTAACGGAATATTTAAATTTCCTTATGTACATAATAATTCTGCTTTTACCTACATTTACCATTAATTGCGGTAAACTCATTTGAATTTGTCAGAAAAAGACCTCTGTCTTGCAGAATCTTCTGTTAAATGACGTGAACTTCCGTTACTCACCAGGCCATTATAAATGCTAATCTTGTAGCGGTAAAAGCAATTAGATGGAAATGCTAGCTGTATTATCCTTTAGATTAAATACAGTTGTCTCCAGTAATTTCAGGCATAAAACAAAAGCTAGAAATTAGTGTTTCTTTCAGTTCATGCGATTATCAGCATTTCAAAACGTGAATGTAAACTTGACAGTATAAAAAATATAGATGAGTGCTCTGCTACGATAGTATAAAAATATAGATGAGTGCTCTACCTATGTATTTCTATGGTATACTGCCAGAACTGAACTAAGGAATTATTGTTACATTTTTGCATTAAAAACCATAACTGAAAGTAATATTCTTGAACAATTATGTATTTATGACCGTAGGAAAGTTCCCAAACCCAGAATCACAATAGATAAAAGACACTGTATTGTTAACAGTACTGTAGAAGTTAAGAGCATATACTTACTATTAAACAATCATAAACCACACTGCTGGAAGCAGAGAATAATAATGAGTGTAAAATTGCGTCAACCGGACGTCAGAGAGGCTCCTTTCTCAGAGCTTGTACATTTGCGACGTTCTCTGCAGTTCCGACACATATAAAAAAATAAAATGAACTTAGAACTTCGTTTGCCTAGAAAGATTTTGTGATGCGATTTATACTGACAGGAAATGGTTTTAGTCGTGAATTTATCGTACAGTAGTATAAGATCTTACTACTGGTGCGTTACATTGTATTCTATTGTGTGAATAGTTTTCTTTTAGTACTTACGATTCATTGACCTGCTTTTGATTCCCGATGTTATTTGATTCTGATTAGCTAACAAAGGCGTAACATGGTTTCTCTGAATCACGTTTGGGTATAGGGAGAAAAACAGAATCATAGTATGCCTATGAACGTTAATACTGGATCAAACATTATTGTTATCCGTACACAATTATTATTTCATCGATTTTATCGCTTTACTTTTTAATGGTACATATCCTTATCTGTAAGAGAAATGTTACATTTCCAGAATAAATTTTCAAGCTACAGTGGAGTGTGCGCTTATCTGAATCTTCCTGGCAGATTAAAACTGTTTGGTGGATGGGCTTTGAAACCCAGTTTTCTCTTAAAGGAATAATGTATAATTATAGAGAAACAGTTGACAGCTCGTGAAATACCAATTAATTTCTTATGAATAAGTATTCACTGTTGTTATACGTACAAATCCTATAAAACAGTCAAACTGTGAAGTAAATTACCCAAGAAGGTTAAGAAGTAACCTAAACCAATACATTATATGGATGACGAAAACATAAAGTAGACGTCTAACAAAATAAAATGTTTAACCATTCCAATCAGTCAAATGGGAAGGGCACCATATCTGGAGTATGTGCACTAACTAGTGACGAGATGTCAGTGAATGGTACAAGATTAGGTTTGGCGTTAACTAACTTTTTGGTAATCTTAATAAGTGTGGAATCAGTCTATGGAGGCAGCCGAATGGAAACAGTAGATTTAGTCGCTTGTAGCTCTATGTATCTACATCTGCACATATACTCTGCTAGCCATCGTGTGGTGCTTGGCGAATGTTGCTCTGTACCACTACTAATAATAACTTTACCTGTTCCACTCGAATATAGAGGGAGGGAAAAACGACTGTTTGTATACCTCCCTTCAAGAGCTAATATCTGTAGTCCTTTCATCATGGATCTCATACGAAATGTACGTTGCCGCCAGTAAAATCGTTCATAAGTCAGCCTCAAATGCTGGTTCTCGAAATTTTCTCAAGAGCGCTCCTTCGAGCCATTGATATACCTGTGATTCCGTATGCTTGTACCTTCGTTTACAGTCGGAATGTGGCGCCGTGTCAAACAGCTAACGGAAATCTTGGAATATGGAATCTGCCTGTTGCCTTTCATCCATGTTTCATAGGATCTCATGTGAGAAAAATTAACGGTTGGATTATTCACTCGTTCTGTTCAGTGAAGCCTGTCTGTGAGAGGATCCAAATGAAAACAGCTGATTCAGGCGGTTGTAGTTTTACGCGTCGGTTCGATTATTCATTCAATCCTTAGACTCAAACCAGTGTGTAGGAGCATCGTAATGAAAACAGTCCATTCAGTTCTTCGTAGTTTTGCATCCCGACTGAATCACTCTTTCCTTCTCTTCAAGTGAAACCAGTATGTAGTTTTTCCTTCAACTGAAACTACGCGTTAGTAATTTAGTTGACTGAGATACCCACTCCATCTTCTTAGTGAAATGAGACTTTTGATCAGCTAAAATTAATTAATGAATTGCTGTATATTAAGTTTCTCCAGAAGCAATTGAAAAATAACTAACTTAGGTGATATGTCCCATTCCGTTTTATTCAAAAGGTTTGATTAATTAAAAATCATTTTAATCTAACACTTAAACATTCAGCAATTAATTTGTGCGGAAGGTAAACACATTGTGCTGAAAATTACGTTGCCAGCTACATGTACACAAATCATACACAAGAACACAGATCAGTTCACATTTTACAGCCTTTGAAAAGTAGCAGTGACAGTATTTCACGGGGAAGAAGAAGCACTATTCGCATTCGTACACTGAATAATTTCTTTTATTTCATGATACATTTCTTCAATTTCTTCGTCGTCTGCAGAGCTAGTTGGAATATAAACTTGTACTACTGTAGTAGTAGTTCATAGACCTTGCCGTTGGTGGGGAGGCTTGCGTGCCTCAGCGATACAGATAGCCGTACCGTAGGTACAACCACAACGGACGGGTATCTGTTGAGAGGCCAGACAAACGTGTGGTTCCTGAAGAGGGGCAGCAGCCTTTTCAATAGTTGCAAGGGCAACAGTCTGGAAGATTGACTGATATGGCCTTGTAACAATTACCAAATCGGCCTTGCTGTGCTGGTACTGCGAAAGGCTGAAAGCAAGGGGAAACTACGGCCGTAATTTTTCCCGAGGGCATGCAGCTTTACTGTATGATTAAATGATGATGGCGTCCTCTTGGGTAAAATATTCCGGAGGTAAAATAGTCCCCCATTCGGATCTGCGGGCGGGGATGTCGTTATCAGGAGAAAGAAAACTGGTGCTCTACGGATCGGAGAGTGGAATGTCAGATCCCTTAATCGGGCAGGTAGGTTAGAAAATTTAAAAAGGGAAATGGATAGGTTAAAGTTAGATATAGTGGGAATTAGTGAAGTTCGGTGGCAGGAGGAACAAGACTTTTGGTCAGGTGACTACAGGGTTATAAACAGAAAGTCAAATAGGGGTAATGCAGGAATAGCATTAATAATGAATAGGAAAATAGGAATGCGGGTAAGCTACTACAAACAGCATAGTGAACGCATTATTGTGGCCAAGATAGATACGAAGCCCACACTTACCACAGTAGTACAAGTTTATATGCCAACTAGCTCTGCAGATGACGAAGAAATTGAAGAAATGTATGATGACATAAAAGAAATTATTCAGATAGTGAAGGGAGACGAAAATTTAATAGTCATGGGTGACTGGAATTCGAGTGTAGGAAAAGGGAGAGAAGGAAACGTAGTAGGTGAATATGGATTGGGGGTAAGAAATGAAAGAGGAAGCCGGCTGGTTGAATTTTGCACAGAGCACAACTTAATCATACCTAACACTTGGTTTAATTATCATGATAGAAGGTTGTATACATGGAAGAACCCTGGAGATACTAAAAGGTATCAGATAGAGTATATAATGGTAAGACAGAGATTTAGGAACCAGGTTTTAAATTGTAAGACATTTCCAGGGTCAGATGTGGACTCTGACCACAATCTATTGGTTATGACCTGTAGATTAAAACTGAAGAAACTGCAAAAAGGTGGGAATTTAAGTAGATAGAACCTGGATAAACTGAAAGAACCAGAGGTTGTACAGAGTTTCAGGGAGAGCATAAGGGAACAATTGACAGGAATGGGGGAAAGAAATACAGTAGAAGAAGAATGGTTAGTTCTGAGGGATGAAGTAGTGAAGGCAGCAGAGGATCAAGTAGGTAAAAATACGAGGGCTAGTAGAAATCCTTGGGTAACAGAAGAAATATTGAATTTAAACGATGAAAGGAGAAAATATAAAAATGCAGTATATGAAGCAGGCAAAAAGGAATACAAACGTCTCAAAAATGAGATAGACAAAATGGCTAAGCAGGGATGGCTAGAGGACAAATGTAAGGATGTAGAGGCTTATCTCACCAGGGGTAAGATAGATATTGCCTACAGGAAAATTAAAGAGATCTTTGGAGATAAGAGAAACACTTGTATGAACATCAAGAGCTCAGATGGAAACCCAGTTCTAAGCAAAGAAGGGAAAGCAGAAAGATGGAAGGAGTATATAGAGGGTCTATATAAGGGTGATGTACTTGAGGACAATACTATGGAAATGGAAGAGGATGTAGATGAAGATGAAATGGGAGATGCGATACTGCGTGAAGAGTTTGACAGAGCACTGAAAGACCTGAATCGAAACAAGGCCCCCGGAGTTGACAACATTCCATTGGAACTACTGACGGCCTTGGGAGAGCCAGTCCTGACAAAACTCTACCATCTGATGATGTATGAAAAAGGCGAAATACCCTCAGACTTCAAGAAGAATATAATAATTCCAATCCCAAAGCAAGCAGGTGTTGACAGATGTGAAAATTACCGAACAATCAGTTTAATAAGCCACAGCTGCAAAATACTAACACGAATTCTTTGCAGATGAATGGAAATACTTGTAGAAGCCGACCTCGGGGAAGATCAGTTTGGATTCCGTAGAAATACTGGAACACGTGAGGCAATACTGACCTTACGACTTATCTTAGAAGAAAGATTAAGGAAAGGCAAACCTACGTTTCTAGCATTTGTAGACTTAGAGAAAGCTTTTGACAATGTTGACTGGAATACTCTCTTTCATATTCTAAAGCTGGCAGGCGTAAAATACAGGGAGCGAAAGGCTATTTACAATTTGTACAAAAACCAGATGGCAGTTATAAGAGTCGAGGGACATGAAAGGGAAGCAGGGGTTGGGAAGGGAGTAAGACAGGGTTGTAGCCTCTCCCCGATGTTATTCAATCTGTATATTGAGCAAGAAGTAAAGAAAACGAATGAAAAATTCGGAGTAGGTATTAAAATCCATGGAGAAGAAATAAAAACTTTGAGGTTCGCTGATGACATTGTAATTCTGTCAGAGACAGCAAAGGACTTGGAAGAGCAGTTGAACGGAATGGATGGTGTCTTGAAGGGAGGATATAAGATGAACATCAACAAAAGCAAAACGAGGATAATGGAATGTAGTCGAATTAAGTCGGGTGATGCTGTGGGTATTAGATTAGGAAATGAGACACTTAAAGTAGTAAAGGAGTTTTGCTATTTGGGGAGCAAAATAACTGATGATGGTCGAAGTAGAGAGGATATAAAATGTAGACTGGCAATGGCAAGGAAAGCGTTTCTGAAGAAGAGAAATTTGTTAACACCGAGTATAGATTTAAGTGTCAGGAAGTCATTTCTGGAAGTATTTGTGTGGAGTGTAGCCATGTATGGAAGTGAAACCTAGACGGTAAATAGTTTGGACAAGAAGAGAATAGAAGCTTTAGAAATGTGGTGCTACAGAAGAATGCTGAAGATTAGATGGGTAGATCACATAACTAATGAGGAAGTATTGAATAGGATTGGGGAGAAACGAAGTTTGTGGCACAACTTGACCAGAAGAAGGGATCGGTTGGTAGGACATGTTCTGAGGCATCAAGGGATCACCAATTTAGTATTGGAGGGCATCGTGGAGGGTAAAAATTGTAGGGGGAGACCAAGAGATGAATACACTAAGCAGATTCAGAAGGATGTAGGTTGCATTAGGTACTGGGAGATGAAGAAGCTTGCACAGGATGGAGTAGCATGGAGAGCTGCATCAAACCAGTCTCAGGACTGAAGACCACAATAACAACAACACTGATACTTCCATTTCGTTGTTAAGCCTTTCTCTAACCACGGCTGTAAATGAACGGTCTCCAACGAGGTTCGCTTCCAGGTGGTAGATGCATCCCCCTTCCCCTGCCGCAGTCTCCATTTGGTCGTTAGTATAAGCAACTGGAATCGCCTGATCCTCGGCTCGATGCATTCGGTTCTGAGTGGAAACATTCGATCATTTGACATTGTTACGTTGACTGAAATCTGTTATCACTTGTCACGGTTATCACCGTTCCAATATTTGCTTTGTATTGAGGGCCAATTAGCACCTTTTAGTTCAGTTTTTCGTCCATGATTGTGACAGTCGGTTACTTAACAGTGAATGCAGAGTTTGGGTCAAAATGCCTAAACGCTCAGTGGCTTAGGAACTTACGAAATTATATGACGAATTACAAAGTAATACTGAAGATACAGTGCGTTATACAGTTTCTGCAAAAATGATTCATATTCTGAAACTATATTAACTACAGAAATTTAAAGAAGATTAATGATTGATGACAAATATTTGTCACTCACAGACTTACAAAAGACTTATTTCCTTATTTCCGACAGGTGACGGTATATGCTTAACAACAAGCGATTAAGTCACCAACAGTTAATTATCTGTTTCTTTTCCATCACCTCAGCATTTATCGAAAGAGAATTACCTGTGATAGGTGCAAACGGGCAGGAAGAGAGAGACAAATCCTCAATAAATTTAAATTAAGTATAGTTTTTTATTTATTTAAACATAAACTTAAAAAGGAACACCAGTTATTTGTTTTTTAAACACAGACAAAAGTACATACTTAGTGCCAGAACTACAAAAAATAGTAAATAGATAAAAAAATTTAAAAATATATCATTTTCAGGAATATTATTTTTTATCCACCTTTCCTTGAAATAATGGACGTTATTTGTCTCTAAAAACGTTTACTCGAAAAGACTGAAAAGGGCTAAAGTAGAATCACTCATACCCAGAGACTGAGTAAAAATATTCACAGGTCTATAATTGACGCAACTGTCGGACAGTTGTGTCAGTCGGTTGTGTCACATTGAGTGAAACCACTGAAAATCGGAGAGTGACGGTGCCGCAGTGACTAGTTTCATTCGGTTGTTTCATTGGACTAAAAAAATAGTGACAGAAGGAGAAAATAATTGACTTGCCAATTGGTTATTGAAACCAAATACCTGTCCCACCACTATGTGCTGATCTCGTCGTTACCGCGGTAGTTCCGTCGGGCTGTGTAGACATTGTAACGACATAACCGTTTCAGCGTGTATGTGATGGTATGTCTATTGATAAAGTTCAAAGAAGCTATACATCTGGGCGTTATTCATTGGGCGGTTTGTCTGGCCGTTGCAAATTATACGGGAAAACTGCTAGTTCCTCCAGAATATTAAGATGACCGCTCCGCATGTGCTATTCTGTATTTGTTGACTTATGCATTACGATCCCAAACGCTGTTTTATTATTTGTGCACACGTCTTTCTTAAATCGGATGTGGGAACTGTGACCTTTTCGTCACAAGATGCAAATTTTATTTGATATATATACTGAAATGACAAGAGACGTGGGATAGGGATATGCACTTTTGCAGGTGGCGGTTGAATAGCGTACAGAACATACAAAAGGTCAATGCATTGACGGAGCTTTTATTTGCACCTAGGTGGTTCATGTGGAAAGGTTTCCGACGTGATTACGTCCGAACACGTGAATTAACAGACTTTGAACGCCGAATGGTAGCTGGGGCTAGATGCATGGGACATTATATTTCGGAAATCTTTGAGGAAGTCAGTATTCCAAGATCCATAGTGTCAAGAGTGTGCCGAGAATGCCAAACTTCTGGCACTACCTCTCACCACAGACAAAACTTTGGCCGAAGGTGTTTACTTAACGACCGACAGCAAAGGCATTTGAGTATCCTCAGTGCTGACAGACAAGCAACACTACATGAAATAACCGCAGAAATCAATGTGGTACATACAGCCAACGTGTCCGTTAGGACACTGTGGTGAAATTTGGCGTTAATGGGCTATGGCGGCAGACGACCGAAGCGAGTGCCTTTGCACGACGTCGACTGCGGCGCTTCTCCTGGCTCGTAAGCACATCGGTTGGGTTCTGGACAACTGGAAAACTGGGTTCTGATCAAGTGAACCCCGATTTCAGGTGCTGAGACACGATTGTAGCGTTCGAGTGTAGTGCAGACCCCACGAAGCCATGGCCAAAAGTTGTCAACAAGGCAATGTGCAGGCTGATCGTGGCTCCATAAACGAGTGGCCTGTGTTTGCAGGAAACTTGTAATAGACTGGAAATTGGTTTGTTCGGCTGTTAGAGACCATTTGCAGCTGCAGACCTTTTGCAGCAGAGAGCAAGAATTGTTCACCAATGGTTTTAAAGAACATTCAGGACAGTGCGAGCGAATGGTTGTAAAAGCTTAATGATAAAATGGTTTCTTCTTTCCGACATCGCTCAAAAATGGTTCCAACGGCTCTGAACACTATGGGACTTCACATCTGAGGTCATCAGTCCCCTAGAACATAGAACTATTTAAACCTAACTAACCTAAGGACATCACACACATCCATGCCCGAGGCAGGATTCGAAACTACGACCGTAGCGGTCGCGCGGTTCCAGACTGAAGCGCCTAGAACCGCTGGTCCTCAGCGGCTGGCTCTAACATCGCTTCGGACCTCCTTTTACCAGGCGTAGTGCAGCAACCTGATGTGGCATTGACTCAGTAGGGCGTAAGAACTCCCTCGTAGAAGTATTTAGGCGTGCTGCCTCTATAGCCATCCATAATGTCGAAAGTGTTGCTGGGAGAACCATTGAAAACAGATGTTTTCGAGGAACAAAGAGATTGACAGATACACTGGCGAAGTAACATCCCGCAAAATCGATCTTTTGTGTGTGAATAATGATGAGTGATGGTGCTAGTTTCATATGCTGCGCCGGCTGTTTAAGGAAAACAGCCAAAGAGACAGATATATCTGCATAATACAGTGTAGGGCCCACAAGAGAACGCAGAAGTGCCACAGCACGACGTGGCATCCGCAAAATACGAGGGGGTGGAGGTGTCTTCTGAAAAGCACTCTGCAAAGAGTCCCTGATATGCTCAATAATGTTCACGTCTGGGGACTTTGGTGACCAGCGGAAGTGTTTAAATTCAGAAGTGTTTTTCTGGTGACACTCTGTAGCAATTCTGAACGGATGTCCTGTCCCATTGTCCTTCTGGAATTGGCGAAGCACGTCAGAATGCATAATGGACACGAATGGGTGCAGGTTATCAGAAAGGTTGCTTACGTACATGTCACCTATCAGAGTCGTATGTAGAAGTATCAGGCGTCCCATATCACTGCAAGTGCACCCGCCCACATCATTACAGAGCCTCCTCCAGCTTGAACATTCCCCTGCTGGTGTTGCGGAGGAATCTTCTCACAAAATTTCAGTCACCAGCTCTCCTCCGAGTGCAAAAAAATGCTGTTGACTCCAACCTATGTTAGGAGAAACGATCGCCATGTACAATAAGGCAATGACGATCATATTTTTTCTCCCCTTTCACATGTATCCCGTTAGGCAAAAAACACATGAGGACAGCTTTAATTGCTGTGGGTGAAACAAGCAGCAATAAATTTCATATTATTTCACGTCACAAATGTATTGCTGTTTATTAACGAATACGTTATTTGTCGATTTTCGGGAGTGTGGTTAAGTAGGAAACTAAGAGGACATCTTAAACTGCTGCGAGTAAAACGAGAAGCAATAACATTCATATTGTTTCCTCCTTCATATAAATATTTCTCAGTTTATAAAGAGGTATATAAGGAATATAGGTCTTTAGCTGTTTATTTTCCAGCATACACAAAGATCGTGTAAAGAGAGATACTTCATATGTTAGCCAATAGCCCGTGTTACCTATACCAGTTCCGGCTGGTATACTTCTACAGTTAACGTCACGTGCAATAGTGTAACTCACCAACTGTGTTCCTGAAAACATGTATCCTACTTCTGTGTGAATTTCCATGAAAGATGAGCATCCAGATGAGGACGGATACCTACTTCGAGAATAACTACAAGTAATAGCAAAACAAAATCACATTTATCGATAATGTGATCTGTTATCTTACACACCAAAATCTTAATATATCGTTTGCCTTCAGATGACGAACCATCGGGATACAAAACTGTAAATGTGGTCTAATGAATCAGGAATTGTAGAAAATTATTAACAAAAACAGACAAACTTTCTTAGGCCTTAATTGTTTATAATAATTAATTAATACTTGAAACATGTTTGCATTTTGGATAACTGGGCTGGTGGTAGCACAGCTGTTCGCATAATAGGCACATCTTAATTCCCCTAATTACTAGCTGTTATGTATAAATGAGGAAGCAGCCTGTTTCATATCAGCGCACACACCGCTGCAGAGTGAAAATCTCATTCAGGAAATGCATAGCTGTCTTTCAGAATAGTTCTACGTATAATTCAGTAAGCTCAGAAGCAAAGGTCGAGGAATTTGTCCAAACATTAATGAACGATCATTACTGAACTAGAGGTATTTCAAAGTGAGGATGGCATACATAAATATAAGAGTTTGAGTTACTGCACTTAAAGAATTAACCTTGACACAGCTCGTGCCAAATAACTGACTTACTTGGTAAATGTCTATTTAAAGGAAATACGGTTGAGAATTTAGCACTCTTTTTTGGATTACTTAAAACAAAAATTACAACTGAGTTTGTGTAGTAATTTATTATTGCTTGTAATGCGGGGGTCTACAATTACACGCCAAGAGCGAACTGCAGACAGATTAGTGTCACGAAGCTGGTAGCCATATCCCGGAAAGGTAAAGTCGATTTCAGGTAAGAGATACCTTACATTCAGTTTTATTTGTGAGATGAAAAGGAGATTCATCTCAGTAATGAAAGAGTAAGAAACAGCTAGTGAATGTATCAAAAATCTTCTGGGCCAACTGGATGAAAAAATTCGCGAAAGAGACACAGACTGCAAACGAAAAAGAAAAATAAGGAAAGAAAAACACGTACAAAAAAATGGTTCAAATGGATCTGAGCACTATGCGACTTACCTTCTGAGGTCATCAGTCGCCTAGAACTCAGAACTAATTAAACCTAACTAACTTAAGGACATCACACACATCCATGCCCGAAACAGGATTCGAACCTGCGAACATAGCGGCCACTCCGGCCGGCAAAACCACGTACACAGACTAGTGTTTTATCAATAGTCAACTGACCGAGTTGAAGTAGAAAAGCTCACATCGTTCACCAGATTTTGCACCCTCTAAGTTTTAACTATTCTAACAGTTGCAAGAACTGAAGGTACATTTTTAGACCAATGAAGAAGCTGCGACAGGCAATCATAGACTGGTATTTGGCGGAATTTCTAGACTCACACTTCAGGAATGCAATCTAGTGTATCGAAAATCGGATACATTAAGAAAAGGCGAAGCCTTCCATTGTTGGGAGAATTTATCTCCATACCCGATTGCAGTAATCCAACTAAAAGCAATCAACTGAATGGTAAAGACCAAATATTTTTGTTTCCTTCAGTATACCTTCAAAGTGCAGGGGAATTGGAACATTTCCGCGTTTCAAAAAATTGGAAAAATAAGAAGGACCAAGGACGTGAAGCGGATCGGAAGCAGGTCGTCTGTTTTTCCTCCCTATAGCACTGCGGCTTGCTGCTATTCGGCAGCAGGGAGCTGGGTAGCGGTTTTATAATCATTCCTTTGGTCCGCCACTAGGGGCGGCGACTGGTGAGTCATAAATAAGGGAGCGATGGTACGGGGGTGGGCCCTATATCAGGCGGCGACACGGCGCCGACGCGCGGCTCACCGCGGAGGGCAGAGAGTAGCAGGGCTCGGCTCGCGTGCCGCACCGCGCCGCGGCCACATACACGTACACATACACATAGACACGCGCTGCTGCTCCAGTCGCCCACCTCTGCTCTCGCTGCGTCTCGATATTGCCGTGTCGCGCTCCTCGACGCTTGATTTGTGGCCCTGTTCGCTTTGATATCAAAGGAGGAACACGGCTCTTAAAGCGGCTCGGCCAGTGGCGCAGGTAAACTGCAGGCCGGGTGCAGCACCATACTGAGACCACCGAGCTTCAGCACATGCTCGGAGCCAGACAAGATGCTATCCATCAAAATAATTCTTTCAGCAAACTTCCTTATCAAAATTGATTGTTGCCATGGTGACGAAGTTTTGGTACTGTGACCATTATGAATATATTATTTCTTTTGTTTCCACACCGCTCGCATTTATTTATTTTCTAATTTAGTAGACTACCTAGGTGTTTCGAGCATGTCATATTCATCATCAGGCGATTTTAGCTGGCATAAGAAACCAAAAGTTACTTAAATTACGTGTTCTTGTAGTGGCCTTCAAACCAAAGACTGGTTTGAAGCAGTTCTCCATGCAACTGTATACTGAGCAAGCCTCTTCATCTCCGAATAACTACTGTAACCTACATCTTTTTGAATCTGCTTACTGTATCTATCTCTTGGTCTCCCTCTAAGGTTTTCACCCCGCCACGCTTCCCCCCTATATTAAATTGGTGATCCCTTAAAGTCTCACAATGTGTTCTGTCAACCGATACCTTCTTCTGGTCTGGTAGTGGCACAAATTTCCTTTCTCCCAATTCTGTTCACTACCTCCTCACTTACTACGCAATGTAGCAATCTACAGCTTCCTTCTCTAGGACCAAATTTCAAAAGCTTCTATTCCCTTCTTGTCTAAACGCTTTAACCTCTATGTTTCACTTCCATACATGGGTACACTCCATAAAATACTTTCAGAAACAGCTTCCTAATAAATCTACATTCGACGCTAACAAAATTCTTTTCTCCAGAAATGCTTTTCTGTGCACCGCCATTGTACATTTTATATTCTGTCTACTTCGGCCATGGACAGTTAATTTCGCTGCCCAAAACTCATCTACTAGCAAAACTTATCTACTACTTTATGTGTCTCGCTTCCTAAACTAATTCGCTCAACTTCGCCTGATATAAATCGACTACAGTTTCTAAAGCATACTAGTAACGTGAAGTGAAACGTTTTATGGCAAAGACAAAGTTAAAAAGCAGATTATCTTTCAATAAAGGGTTTTAGATGTGAAATGTGGTGTAAACCTTAGCTCTTCTTAATATGCAGAATTTCAACTTGAATGCAATTATCATGCGGTATTCGTCCGTAAAGAATACTGGAATTTTGCTCAAGGTTAGCGTCAACGTTATTTTTCCCTGAGCCAGCAGGCGCAGGTGGCTGCCTGCGGTGCGAGTCATTGTCTGTTTCTTTGTTGGCGCGCGTCGTTACTGGGATTAGGAGGCCTAACTACCACAAATTCGCCTTGCCGAGAGGGCAAGGGCCTTGCCCTCTCGGCAAGGCGAATTTGTGGAAGTTAGGCCTCCTAATCCCAGTAACGACGCGCGCCAACAAAGGGCCTTGCCCTCTCGGCAAGGCGAATTTGTGGAAGTTAGGCCTCCTAATCCCAGTAACGACGCGCGCCAACAAAGAAACAGACAATGACTCGCACCGCAGGCAGCCACCTGCACCCGCTGGCTCAGGGAAAAATAACGTTGACGCTAACCTTGAGCAAAACTTATCTACTACTTTATGTGTCTCGCTTCCTAATCTAATTCGCTCAACATCGCCTGATATAAATCGACTACATTCCGTTATCCTTGTTTTGCATTTGTTGATGTTCGCCTTTTTGCACTTGATGTTCACCTTGTACACTCCTTTGAAGGCAGTATCTCATCTACATCTACATCTACATGGATACTCTGCAAATCACATATAAGTGCCTCCAGAGGTTCCATCAACCACCTTAACAATTTTCTACTATCCCAATCTCGTATAGAGCGCGGAAAGAAGAAAACCTATATCTTCCCGCACGAGGTCTGATTTCCCTTATTTTAACATGGCGATCGTTTCTCCCAACATAGGTTTGCGTCAAAAACATAATTTTGCACTCGGAGCAGAGCTGGTGACTGAAATTTCGTGAGAAGATTCCTCCGCAAACGATGTACATCCCAAATCATGTACCATTTCAGTGACACTCTGTCGCCTATTTCGCAATAATACAAAACTTGCTGCATTTCTTTGAACTTTTTCGATGTGCTCCGTTAATCCTATCTGGTAAGGATCCCATACCGTGCAGCAGTATTCTAAAAGAGTGCGCATAAGCGTAATGTAAGGGTCCCCTTAGTAGATATGTTACGTTTTCTAATCGCCCTGCCAATAAAACGTAGTTTTTGGTTAGCCTTCCCCGTAACATATTCTATGCGTTCCTTTGTTATTGTAACTCCTAAGTATTCATTTGAGTTTACGGCCTTTATATTTGACTTATTTATTGTGTAACCACAGTGTAACGGAATCCTTTTAACATTCGTGTGGACGATCTCACACTTTTCGTTGTCTGGGGCCAATTGCTAATTTTACCACCATACAGGTATCTTTTCTAAATTGTTTTGTAATTTGATGTTCTGATGACTTTATTAGTCGATAAACAGCGTCTTCTGCAAACACTCTAAGACGGCTACGCAGATAGTCTCCCAAATCGTTTACATAGATATGGAACAGCAAAGGAGCTACAACATTACCTTTGGAAATGCCAGAAAACGCTTCCGTTTTACTCGAAGAATCTCTGTCTATTAATACGCACTGTGACCTATTTGACAGGAAATCACGAATACAGGCACATAACTGGGACGATATTTCATTAGTACGCAATTTCACTATAAGCCGCTTTTGTGATACAGCCTCGAAAGCCTTCCGGAAATCCAGAAATACGAAATCAATTTGAAATCCCTTGTCAATAGCACTCAAGAGTAAAGAGCTAGTTGTATTTCGCAAAAACGATGTTTTCTTAATCCTTGTTGACCGTTTTGTTCGAGGTAATACATAATGTTCGACCACAATATAAGTTCAAATATCCTGCTGCATATCGAGGTTAATGATACGGACCTGTAATATAGCGAAGTATTCCTATTACCATTCTTGTATACTGATGTGACCTGTGCAACTTTCCAGTCTTTGGGTACGGATCATTCGTCGAGCGAACGGTTGTATGCGACTGTTAAGTATGGAGCATACTCTGAAAGCAACCTAACTGGTATACAGTCTGGACCAGAAGGTTTACTTTTATTAAGTTGCTTCATTACTCGAGGATATCTACTTCTAAGTTACTAATGGTGGCAGCTGTTCTTGATTACAATTCTGGAATATTTATTTCGTCTTCTTTGGTGAAGGAATTTCGGAAGGTTGTGTTTAATTACTCTATTTTGGGAGCACTGTCTTCGATAGTATCTCCATTGGTATTGCGCAGAGAAGGCATTGATTGTGTCTTGCCGCTAGCATACTTTACATACGACCAGAATCTCTTTGGATTTTCTACCAGGTTTCGAGACAAAGTTTCGTTGTGGAAACTACTGTAAGCATCTCGGATTGAAGTCGGCAGTAAATTGCGAGCTTTTGTAAAAGATCACCAATCTTGGAGACCTTGCCTCTGTTTAAGTGTGGTATTTCTTTTTCGTTGTTCTTGGAAAAATTTCCTGACCCGTTTTGTTTACCAAGGAGGATCAGCTCCGTCGTTTATTAACTTATTCGGTATAAATCTCTTAAGAGATGTCGATACGAATTCTTTGAATTCTTGTCACATCTGGTGTGCAAAGAGCTGAGATTGTCTCTCAAGAAGGCGTCAGGTGAATTTTTATCTGCTTTTTTAAATAAGTATTGCTTTTATTTTGGAGGATATGGGGCTACAATATTCAATCTCGCTACGACAACCCTGTGATCACTAATCCCTGTATCCACTTTGATGCTCGTTATTAACTCAAGATTATTTGTTGCTAGGAGGTCCAGTGTGTTTTCACTACCATTTACTATTCGCGTGGACTCATGAACTAAATGATCGAAATAATTTTCAGAGAATGCCTTTAGCATAATTTTGATGATGTTTTTTGTGTACATCCGGAATTAAAGATGTATTTCCTCCAAGATATCGAGGGTAAATTGAAGGCACCACCAACCATAATTGTATGATTCGGGGACGTATTTGTAATCAAACTCGAGTTTTCATTAACATTTGAATTTGGAGGTTTTTAATAGGATTCATTTATTATTTTACTCCGGTTGCCACTACCTCTGCCCATACTGACAGGAACTACCTACTTCAATTTCGTGATAAGATAACCTACTTCTAACGGCAATAAACATGCCACCGCCAACTGGGTAATCTATCCTTTCGGAACACAGTTAAGTTCATCGCGAAAATTTCGCCTAAACTGATCTCCAGGTTTAGCCAGCTTTCAGTGGCTATAACGAATTGAGCATAAATGCTTCCTATTGGCGCTTGGAGCTCCGGTAGTTTCCCAAAACAGCTACGACGATTTACAACTGTTATACCGATGGTTCCTGTGTCTATGTTCCTCCTGTGTTCGGCTTGCACCCTTTGAGACAAGGCCTTTTTGTGTTTTCCTGAGACCCACTAACCTAAAAACGGCCCAGTGGCCCAGTCCACGCCGCAGGGTCCCTGCTACTCTTGTAGCCACCTCTTGCAGTCGACTCCTGACCCAGTCAGAGGAACCTCGTAGCCCAGCCACCCTATGACACAAGTAGAGGAATCTGCACCCTACAGTGTCGGAGAACGGTCTGAGCCTCTGATTCAGACCCTCCACTCGGCTCTGTACCAGAGTTCCGCAATCGGGCCTGTTGACTATGCTGCAAATGGTCAGCTCTGCTTTCATCTCGCAAGCAAGACTAACAGCCTTTACCACTGTTGTTGGCAGCTCGAAACCCGAGAGAATCTCTTCAGATCCAAAGTGGCACACGTCATTGGTGCCGACGTGAGCCACCACCTGCAGTTGGCTGCACCCTGTGCTGTACATGGCGTCCGGAAGTACCCGTTCCACGTCTGGATTGACTCTACCCGGTACGCACACATAGTGCACATTGGCTTTCTTCCCCTTCTTGGCAGCCATGTCGCAAAGGGGCCCCATAACAAGCCTAACGTGGGAGCTCCCGACTAGAAATATTCCGTTCAACTACCGTTCCAAATCCTATGCTGGATCTGACAGAATTACGATGTCATTGGCTAACTTCAAAGTTTTTATTTCCTCTCCCTGAATTTCTGTTCCCAATTTTTCTTTGGTTTTGTTTACTGTTTATCAGTGTACAGACTTAATAACATTGTTGATAGGCTAGAACCCTGTCTCCCTCGCTTCTCAACGCTTCGCTTTCACGCCCCTCGACTATTATAATAGCAGTCTGATTTCTATATAAGTTGTAAATAGCATTTCGCTCCCTGTATTTTACCCCTGTTACCTTCAGAGTTTCAAATACAGTATTTCACTGAACACTGTCAACAACTTTCTCAAAGTGAACAAATGCTGTGTCCTTAACGTATCTACTAAGATGAGTCCTAGTCAGCACTGCCTCGCGTGTTCCTACATTTCTCCGGGATCGAAATTTTTCGTGGGCTCATACATCGGGTTCTATCCGTGACAGACTGCTAGGTTCAAGTGTTTCGATGGTCTTTGGGTTAAGGACCATTTCTAAACCCAACGGAAGGATCGTCTTGCTGTAACTATCACACAGTACAGAGTCAAAGTTTGAATATCACACGCTTCCTCCGGCTTATGTAAATGGAGCCAATAGATTCTTTTTTTGCATTCCATATGACCTACGGTGCTTCTCAAGGGGCTTATAGAGAGATACCATTTAGAGCATGGGCGGTACCTGAGAAACCAAAAAAAGAAATGTGTTTTTCACTATTCTCCGCCGTGAGCAAGACTTTAATACACGAAAAGTATCTGAAAGTCTTATGGTAAGTTCCTAAAAGCCCAATAGCGAACAATATTAAAAATTTTCTTGAGATCTTCATCTGTTTCCCACATATACAGGTAGAATTTTACTCTAATTACATACGTAAAATACCAACTTAAAACCCGGTGTGAGGCAAAATCTAAATAATAAATAATCGCAACAATCTGCTGAAATTTTAACGTTACATTCTGGGTACTTATCTAGAAGTGCCATCTTCCCCGTTTTCAGAAACCGTTATGCGTTATCGAGAAACACCAATAAGCATGGTTTTTGCGTATCAGAACTGAGCCGCTGACTCCAAAACGGCTATTCAAAGCAAATGAGTGAAATCTTTACGATACAGATATACTCCTAAGATCTCATCTCGAAAATCCTTCAAAATTTTCTTAATATCCATTTTCGAGATAATTACAAAATATGAACGCGAATTCATTTTAGCCTGGAGATCTTTGAGATTACCTGGCTGTCTCTGCTTCTTGGTAATGGATAGTTCCCTTGAATACTAATGAACCGTCTGTTTTCTCGAGATCTTTCTCTGTATTCGAAGTTTCTGCTGCTCTTAAAACTCTAAAACCCGGAAAGGGACAGGGAAATGATGGAATCCAGCCAACATCTCTTCTGCATAGTGGGACACTATACAAAAATATGATTGGTGGATTTCTTTTATGACATTAGAAACCTGGGTCAGTGCCACAAAAAAGGAAGCAATTAAATATTGTCGCAGTACTTAAAACCTGCAAAGCATCACACTAGTTCAAAAACTGTGGCGCAGTCGTACTATTGAGCACTATTTGTAAGTTACTCGAAGGGATTCGGTGCAGTAGGATTGGTGATCTTTCGTAATCTTCCTATTGAGCAAGCTGGATTCCGACCAGGACGGAGATGCACCGATCAACTCTTATCGTAACAACATTTATTGAAACAGGATACCTAATGAAGTAAGAAACATCAATGACCTTCTTTGATCTAAGTGCAGCATATGAAGCCATTTGGAGGCATAGACTATTTTACGAACTCGTTCCACGTACATGGACAGAAAAACTAATAGACAAAATGTTAGCCGGAAGGAAATTCACAGTAATTACATAATTACAGGGAAGACACTAGGTGTTCGAAAGTATTGGATATGACTTTCCACAGTGACACGTCCATGCTCCTCTCTTGTATAATATACTCATATACAGGGTGATTCACGAAGATATGCAAATATTTTAATATGATATTCTACAGGTAAAACTAAAGAAATAAGTTCAGATAAACATAGGTCCTCAAATGTTTAGTTACGGAGCTATGGATAATAAAAGATTCTGCCTGAAACTTAGCAACTTCGCGAATATGAAGCCATCGCAAAACTGTACGAGGTTAAAGTAAAGCACGATTTCCATTTATTTTGTTGTTATTGATCTAGTGAATGTAATGAAACATGCCCCAGACGTGTATCTGCAGTAGTTTTCCAGAACATCCATAGAAGCAAAGATTATTATACAAGTAAATTTGTTTACTTTTTATTGAGAATGTAGAAAGGTTATGTCACTGTTGGCAACCGTTAGTGAGCTGTTTCAGTCGTTTACTAACCTTGAAATTAGTTAGTTTCCCGTGTTGTTCAGAACAGAATAACAACATGTATTTAAGTGAAACTACATAGTAACTGTTGTAGATCATTTATGAAATAGGGATGTCTTTCCAATTTACAACAGAGGAAAACGCCGATATGGTGTTTATTTGTGGCAAATCTGATTGCAGTGCTACGGCTGCAGTTAATGAATATTGCGTACGTTATCCATCTGGGAGGATTCCGAATGCACGAACCATTAGTGGAGTATTTCGAATGTTAACGGGAGACAGATTCTGTGCCTAGCGCTCAAATAAGTACGAGCGCTCGATACATGTTTTATCAGATTCAACAGATCAATAATACAAAATAAATGGAAATCGTGCTTTACTTTAACCTTGTACAGTTTTGCGATTGCTAGCGATGGCTGCATATTAACGAAGTTGCTAACCTGCAGGCAAAATCTTATATTAGACGTAACACCGCAACTAAACACTTGCAAACCTATGTTTATATAAATATTTTTCTTTAGTTCTAATTGCAGAATATCATATTAAAACATTTACATATCTTCGTGAATAACCCTATATATATCGCCTACATGGTCCAGAAAGTTTGGCTATGTGGACGACTGGGCAGTAGATACAAACACAGAACCTCTGAAATAGCTGAAGAAATCGTAACTTCTGATCTAGACGTCCGAAGCCAGTATTTCCGTAAATGGAGGTTACAAGCAAACGTACTTAAAACAGAAGTCCGATGTTTTCATCTGTCCGACAGACTGGCACACAGAGCCATCGGTGTCTATCTGAGGGAAAAAAACTTCATCATAACATGCATGGAAAACATCGTGATATCACGTTAGATAAGACACTTTCTTGCAAGGAGCACCTGACACAAACATCTGCTAAGCTCAAAAGCAGAAACAACGTTCTCCATAAACTCTGCTGCACTCTTTTAAGATCATCACAGACAGTCCTCGGGTATCAGTACTCAGATTGTTTTATTTAGCAACAGAGTACTCAACACCTGCCAGGTTTAGTAGTCCACACGCACAAAGGATAGATGTACAACTTAGTGAGGCCATGTGCAACGTTAGTGGCCCAATACGCTCTACTCCCACATACAGGTTACCTATACTGAGCCTCATTCCTCCCCCCGACATTAGATGGAAGAGCAGACTTCTGTATACCAGAAAATTGCTCATAACATCGACATTCCAATATTAAACGATGTATCTCATGCAGAGCTAAAAATACTGAGATCAAGACAGCAGACTCTCATCACAACCGGTACTATCATAGAATCAATGAATGGAAACGCTGCTGGTGACAGAACTGTCGTCTACAATGTCTGAAACCGCATCCGAACGGGCATGGAAGACGTGCAGATACTCTCTACAAGTGGGGCAAATCTTCGTCACCATTGTATACGTATTGCTACATAATAAATAAATAATAACACACATAAAATCCAATGTGAGACGAAAGGGTAATTTATAAAGTTATGTAGCACGGAGAACTATGCTGCTAAGAAGTCTCTGTTATCACAGAAGGGTTCTGGGAACCGCATGTTGTAGTACTCAAACACATACAAAATTTTTGTGCACGTAAAATCCGGCCTCATGTATGTAAAGTGTGAGAATTTTACTGACCCATATAGTCCTTTTCATGCCTTGCTGTAGCAGGGAAATGAAGGGAACCAGCTGAAAAATGCTTCTATTAGAGAACAGAAATGGCGAATATGCTTCACTTCAGAAGGGTCTAGAACTGATAACAGTGGTACCAACTGTCTCATTCTACCGTCTCCAGCACCTTTAAAAATTTTCGCCCTTTTATGCTGAGAAACAAGTACAGTGCTAGTGGGAAAGAGACGGAAAATTAGTAAGTACTGGACGACAGTAGACTGTGTTTGTGGTACAAAATGAGCGCAGGAGAGACCGTCAGTGTGAGTGAATGAGAGGGACACACAGGCAGTGCAAAATAATTGGCTGTAACAGCGAGGGAGGGAAGACACTGCCCGTGGGAGAAGAAAAAGAGAAGGAGAAATTGCAAGTGGGTCAGAGGGACGGAGTCTATGACAATGAGAGTAAGGAAGAGAGGGATAGTGCAGCGAGAGGAAACAGCGGCACTGGGAAAGAGTGAATGAGATAGCAACAGTAACAAAATGGAGGAGGGAAACAGTGGCGGCCAGAGGAGACAATAGTAAAACAGAATCAAGGAGAAGTTGGCTGTAAGACACGAGACAGTCACAATTAGACAGACACATAGAGATAACGACAATTTCACTACTGGCCATTAAAATTGCTACACCAAGAAGAAATGCAGATGATAAACGGACATTCATTGGACAAATATATTATACTAGAACTGACATGTGATTACATTTTCAAGCAATATGGGTGTATAGATCCTGAGAAATCAGTACCTAGAACAAGCACCTCTGGCCGTAATGATGGCCTTGATACGCCTGGGCATTGAGTCAAACTGAGCTTGGATGGCGTGTACAGGTACAGCTGCCCATGCAGCTTCAACACGATACCACAGTTCATCAAGAGTAGTGACTGGCGTATTGTGACGAGCCAGTTGCTCGGCCACCATTGACCAGACGTTTTCAATTGGTGATAGATCTGGAGAATGTGCTGGCCAGGGTAGCAGTCGAACACTTTCTGTATCCAGAAAGGCCCGTACAGGACCTGCAAGTTGCGGTCGTGCATTACCCTGCTGAAATGTAGGTTTTCGCAGGGATCGAAAGAAGGGTAGAGCCTGGGGTCATAAAACATCAGAAATGTAACGTCCACTGTTGAAATTTCCGTCAATGCGAACAAGAGGTGACCGAGACGTGTAACCAATGGCACCCTATACCATCACGCCGGGTGATACGCCACTATGGCAATCATGAATACACGCTTCCAATGTGCGTTCAACGCTATGTCGCCAAACACAGATGTGACCATCATGATGCTGTAAACAGAAGCTGGATTCATCCGAAAAAAATGACGTTTTGCCATTCGTGCACCCAGATTCGTCCTTGAGTACACCATCGTTGGAGCGCCTGCCTGTGATGCAGCGTCAAGGGTAACCGCAGCCATGGTCTCCGAGCTGATAGTCCATGCTGCTGCAAAAGTCGTCGAACTATTCGTGCAGATGGTTGTTGTCTTGCAAACGTCCCCATCTGTTGACTCAGGGATCAAGATGTGGGTGCACGATCCGTTACAGCCATGCGGGTAAGATTCCTGTCATCTCGACTGCTAGTGATACGAGGCCGTTGGGATCCAGCACAGCGTTCCGTATTACCCTCCTGAAACCACCGATTCCATATTCTGCTAACGGTCATTAGATCTCGACCAACGCTAGCAGTAATGTCGCGATACGATAAGCCGCAATCGTGATAGGCTACACTCCGACCTTTATCAAAGTCGGAAACGTCATGGTACGCATTTCTCCTCCTCACACGAGGCATCACAACAACGTTTCACCAGGCAACTCCGGTCAACTGCTGTTTGTGTATGAGAAATCGGTTGGAAACTTTCCTCATGTCAGCACGTTGTAGGTGTCGCCATCAGCGCTAACCTTGTGTGAATGCTCGGAAAAGCTAATCATTTGCATATCAAAGCATCTTCTTCCTGTCGGTTAAATTTCGCGTCTGTAGCACGTCATCTTCGTGGTGTAGCAATTTTAATGGCTGAATGAGTGAGTGAGAATGTGCAAGTGGTACAGGATGGATATGAGCGACTTACAGCGATATACTAGAACGTGTGAGCGAGTTACTCTAAGGGAACTTGTGGGAGGTGCATTTTAAAAAGAGAGCGAATATGTTCACCGGGCAAAATTTTTGGTGATATTTCTTACGATATTCGGGAAGGGGTGGGGGGGGGCGTAGAGGCTGCTGGTACACCAGGTTTCAGTCCGTCTTTTTTTTAAATAGGAAGATATTCGCCTTATTTGCGCACCGATAGGAGCATCTTTCCTCTGACAGTATGGATTTTAGTGTATATAATGAATAATGTACAATTAGCAATGACATTAATAGCTTATTCCTGGCCCAGGATTCGCAAGTGAGTGTCCATAGAGTGCGCAGCGGCGGAAGAAAATACTATTTTTTTATGTTATTAGTTATCTGCAGCAAGTTGTATGTAAATCAAAGAACATGTTACAATAAGAAACAACAAAACGAGCCAGTGCATTTTTTGAGACATTGATCTCATATTGGTGAGGATAGAATTAGCTCAGTCCTACCATTCTGATGTTTTCTGGCCTTAGTTTTCCTAAGTCATTTCAGGCAAAGACTGGAACGATTCCTTTATGAGTCCCACGGACGAACACCTCTCCTATCCACGTAAAAACTAATTTAAATATTCTACGTGTAACAGTCTGGAACCGCGCGACCACTACGGTCGCAGGTTCGAATCCTGCCTCGGGCATGGATGTGTGTCGTGTCCTTAGGTTAGTTAGGTTTAGTTAGTTCTAAGTTCTAGGGGACTGATGACATCAGAATTTAAGTCCCATAGTGCTCAGAGCCATTTGAACCATTTTAAACCATTCTACGTGTATGTATAGTTTGACCTGTTTATTGTCAATGTATTGCGATTTCAAATCCTATACCATTGCGAGACGACTCCCAGACGTGTAAATAAATAAAGAAATATGGTGGATGTTCTACATTCCTCAGTATATGTTTGACTTTCCTGTGTAACTTGTTTGCCGGTTCTTATATTAGGCTACAAATTGTATTCTACGTAATAAATTTTTGTTAAATGTTAAAGCATTCACTTTTATTTATGGAAACCATTGTATTCCCCTTGTACGTTTGGACTGTGATAACTTTTCATTGTGTATTTTCTCGAGAATGGTTTTCAGAGTTTTATATTCTGTAGTTATCGATCTTGTTTATTGTGATTATGCCTTATATCTGCCACGCTAATAATTTCTGCGCCTAATTATTTCATTGTTACACCATTGTTTTCGTTGCTTGTGTCCTTCCTATGTTCTTGAGACACTGCGTTATCGGAGACTAAAATATGATTTTACATCTAACGTTTCATTACTTCTGTGTTTACACATACACACACACACACACACACACACACACACACACACACACACACACACACACACACACACACACATGCCAATCGAAACATACAAAACCACAGAGGGACAGCAGAAGTAGACACAACCAGAGAAACAAAACTAAAGAGATGGCACCCTGCACGATCAAAACAAGGTAGGCTCTGCACGTTGTGTAGCTGTGTATAAAGCATGAAGATGATAGAATATTCTGTGTCAGTGAAGTGCAGTGTGATATAAATGGAACACAGTGAAGACGAACGTTAGGAATCGAAGCAGGAGGAGAATACCGAGAGTAATTACAGTTATTAAAACACGAGAAA
This sequence comes from Schistocerca cancellata, assembly GCF_023864275.1. Lineage (NCBI taxonomy): Eukaryota > Metazoa > Arthropoda > Insecta > Orthoptera > Acrididae > Schistocerca > Schistocerca cancellata. The sequence goes on along the minus strand of NC_064630.1, from coordinate 292,283,861 downwards.
TATTTAAAAACAGTAATTTAAAACATGAGAAATGTTTATCATTTAACGTTACAAATTCACGAGAGGATCCATAGTTTTTACGGTGACCACAGAAGATACTTTTAAACAATGCGAAACGCGTCCTGTCTAAAAAAGATGGTTATTTCAGGCGTAAAGAATTGTAAAACAAAGATTGCGGAAGAGAGGCCTAAAAGACAACTTTAAGTATTCGATTCCTTCTCCCAGAACTTTACCTTTCTGATTTCTTCCGTCTTCCATGTGCTGCTGTTTCAGTGTAAGTACTAACTGACATGTGCTACGAGCTAAACCATCTGACTCCTTTCTCATTTTTAACTCCCTTCAACGCCCATTGACATTTAGACTTGCAGACTTCTTTACACACGAGCTGTAGATATTCATTTCATCCCAGTATTTTATCTCAAATCAGTTCAGTTTTTCAGTGAGTATATTCCTGGGATAAATGTCAGACGCTTCTTCAATTAATAAACCCTATACACGTGAGTTGCTTTTTCATCATACGTAATAAGATAAGTCGTAGCGTCATAATTGCTTCGTATATTCCTATAATTCTTTTTCTGATTCATGCAACGTGTTTTTAGAGACGTTATTTTTCCAACTAAAGCTGTTACGTATTCAACCGATAGCTTATGAAAGCACTACACTTACTACCACGGACATTAAATCAGTTGCAGTGTGTATGAATTGCCACCGCTCGCTACCGCTATTACACAAAATGTTATTTCTGTGCACCGTTAAAGCTGTCGAGAAGTGTTATTATAGGACTTCTGTGTGATTATCTCCTCCACAACTCTCACTCTGTCTCTCTCTCTCTTTCTCTCTCTCTCTGTCTGTCTCTCTCTCTCTCTCTCTCTCTCTCTCTCTCTCTCTCTCTCTCTCCTTTATTTGTCTCGCCATGGATATTTTGCTATTTTTCTGAGAAAGTTACACGAACAAAGGCGTTTGAGTTCTGAAAAAATATTAAAAGAATAGCATTTTGTATGTCATCGTCGTAATGCCACATGTTAAATCTAGAACAACAGCCATACAGTGTGGCCGCAGAGCATGTTACTAGGCCACGCTTTATAGAACGCTGTTATACATTGGCTGCCAGGAACAAATGACTGGAATGTGCATCGGAATTTGTGAGCCGTGGAATTTACAAACTTGTATCATGATCTACGGTATATGCATATTTAGACATTCGAATGCTTCTAGCTTCGTGGACTATTCCTCCATTATATGGGAAGCAATACTGTTGCGCGCTAATCTTAACATTAGGTACGGTAATGCTCTCGATTGTTCTGATTCCTGAATAGAGATATTTGAAGAACTACATTGTTTGGGCTTTCAGAAAACGATGCGTTACCTTCTTACAATAGTAGACCCTTCTTCAGTGGCCAATGTATTTTATGGGCAGAACGCAATGCATATCGCATGAATTATGAATATTGTAAAGGTCGGTTTCAGCTGAATAGGGCCCTCTTCAGTGACTCTTTGCAATTTTTGTCTGATTTAAAAAAAGATTAAATAGAGTTCAAGCGGTTCTTCTAAACTCTAGAGCTGTGAAATTCAGTTGAAAGAGTAACAGGTCTATTACAGGCATACTCTTTTAATGTTTTTAAGGGAAACTCCCGTTTCTTGACGAAGTTTTAAGCAGGGATGTGCGATGTTGGCAAATCATTGCAGTTGATTAAGATTTCTTCAAATACATCTAAAAATCTATGGCCCGTAATAATGAATCCAAGAACATCGATGTTAAATGATAACGATAAATGATGACTGGTTTTGAATGAATAGGTAATCAAGTTCAGATTATTAAAATCCTTTAACACTGATTTACAGTGAGTAGGTTAAGCACTGAAGCTAACTGAAATTAATATAGAATGTAATGCATCTTTCGGAAGCGTGTAATTCGACATTTGATTTCATTTTCGACCTTAAACGAAAACCTTATAAAAACAGACGCAGCGTTATTTAAATCCACTGTGGCAACATCGTGATTAGAAACATTTGACGTACCAGCTTTTCTTTGTTTCCTCCAAAGGGTATTTCTTCATCCACCTATAAAAAGCTCTCAAATGTCTAAACAAACACCGAATTTATTCTGTAACCAAAAACATTATTCCAGTTTAGAATTATATCAGAATAAAAACAGTTTGGTTGCGAAATTATTTAATATTAATGACGCATTTCACTCTTTGTGGCATCATCAGATTGCTGGATATATAACCCATCCGTCATAGAGCCACATGATAAACCATATGTCATAAGGCTATACAGTATAATATGCAAAACGGACACAACATCTCCACCTACTGTTGCGTCCATTTTCCATTTTACATAGCTTTATCAAAAATGTTTAAATGTGTGTGAAATCTTATGGGACTTAACTGCTAAGGTCATCAGTCCCTAAGCTTACACACTACTTAACCTAATTATCAAATGGCTCCGAGCACTATGCGACTTAACTTCTGAGGTCATCAGTCGCCTAGAACTCAGAACTTATTAAACCTAACTAACCTAAGGACATCACACACATCCATGCCCGAGGCAGGACTCGAACCTGCGACCGTAGCGGTCCCTCGGCTCCAGACTTTAGCGCCCAGAACCGCACGGCCACTCTGGCCGGCAATTATCCAAAGGACAAACACACTCACCCATGCCCGAGGTAGGACTCGAACCTCCGCCGGGTCCAGCCGCACAGCCCGTGATTTCAGCGCCCCTGACCACTCGGCTAATCGCGAGCGGCACATAGCTTCATTACGGATGTGTTACGTATCCACTAATTCTTACACAGTCTGATGATGCCCCAAAAGGATGAAATGCATCGTCAGTATTAAATAAAATCCAACTATACGGGTTTTATTCTGAAATATTCTGTAGACCTTAGCGCATAACGTACCGCTCTCACCATCCCTTCATCAAGAACCCAGTCGCATCTCGTTCTTGTCTGGAATTACATCATTCACTTGGAAGAGGAACAGCAGTCGAAAACGCTTGTGTAAAGAAAAAGTCTCTCGAATTACAGGTTTTATTTGAACTGTCAATATCGACCAATAAAAATGTTACGATCACTTTTGTGCTACTTTTGGTATAGCTCAAGAAGTTTTATTTTGCCTTTCCTTTTGAAGATATCTTCCATTTAGAGGCTGCTGTAAGCCTACGTAAAGCATGTAAATGGCCAACGTTCGGCGCACGCTGCATTATATTCGCTGTCTGCAGGCTAGCTTTCTGCTCGTGCCTTTGCGTACGCAGTGCTTCGCTCAGCTGGCTAGCAGTAACGTCCGCGCCAAGCACGGGCCTCAAGAGGGTAGCTTCTTCAAAAGGCTCGCACCCGTGTTCACGGCCCTTTCCTCTGAAAAAGCGATCCCGCCCTCGTTATTCAGAAAAAGGTGTCTTCTCGCACAGGCTAGTGCCTTGTTTAGACTTCTCGAAGGTAGAATTTCACTAAAGGTTTGCCACTGCACGCTAATTTCGCTGGTGGTCTGACTGATTTCCTCTTTAGTAATGGAAATATTGCTGCTGTTTGTCGGAAGTTTTAAGAAATTAATTTGTCGTATAATGGATGAATTCACCGATAGCCTCCAGCTTATTAGCTAAATTTCTAAATAACTTAGTTGAAACGGGAAGCTACGGCAGTCAGCTATCACCGGAAGAAGGTAGTGACGTAATACGCATCTTCGTGACTGACGCCGTTAAATGGTCGTAGCCCGATAGCAGTCAACACAGATAGTCTGATCAGTCCGCACAGTGATCAAGTTTAGGGAAAAATTTTGCCGGTAAAGGCCCTAGATGGGCCAGTCGTTCCCGACCGACCGCCGTGTCATCCTCTACCAAGGGCGTCAGCATAAGATGATGATGATTATTATTATTAGTGTTTTGGGGCGCACAACAACGAGGTTATCAGCGCCCGGTCAGCATAAGAGTTTCGTGGAGCTACGTCATATGATGTTACTTCCGTCCTGCATATGTCATGGTCGTTAGGGATGGTGATCGAGTGAGCTGATTTTGGTGGACAACAGAGACATGTTGATGGCCGATATGATATTTCACCTCTGAGTCATCTGTCTCAACTAATTCACACCTCCACCTGTGCCCACAAAATGCGTTGGCCCGTATAAGCGCAAAAACACGATACGATACGGGACGCAGGTTGTGGTGTAGGCTCTGGACTGAACGACCACCACGCAGTAGGTGAGCTGCATTTAGACTGTTGAAACGTATTCATAAAATCATATTTCGTGTCACTTATAAGTTACAGCTACCGAAAATGCAAACTATCATATTAAAACAAGTTACAACCAACAATTCGAAGGATATAGACACTGAAAAAGGAATACTGGTGTTAACAAAGGATGTACCAAAACAAATCTTACCACGCGGTGTAAGACGGAAATCACGTAAGAAAAAGAAAGGGTAGAATGTTGCGTAGGAGACAATGTCGCTTACAACAATATTAACAATGTAAAGAAAGACCAGCGGTGAAATGGAAATCACTTATCAGTCCCCTTCAACCAGTTCAGCAACGTGGTATTCGACACCTCCATAAGACCACAGTCTTCTTTCCACTGTCACGTCAAGAATACGCAAACGTAAAACATACTATGGAGTCACTTGCCACCTTTGTACGAATGACACTTTTATAAAGACACTTATTTTCGCTGTAGAGTGCAACTGTGACGGGTCTAAAGGATTTGGGACTTTCTGTCACGTCTCTCGGAGGGGAAAATGTTTCTTCCGTGCGCTTTAAGATATCCTTTGAAATGGTTGTTTCCTTCTGAGTTCATTCCCTAGAAGAAGCGGTGTTTCAGCTTTCAGCGCATCTTGCTACTAGTCAGTATTTATTACATACCCTGGCTCTCTTCAGAACTGACACCTCTCTTTTTATGGCTGGCCACGGTGTAAGCTCGGTTTTCGAAATTTATTTTCCTTCTGTACGCCCCTTGCTGGGTGCATCCTTGTGCTGTCAGATTGTAGCGTGTAGCTCGTCAGTAAATTCTTCGTTTAGTCATTTGCTAATCCTCCTTCCCTCCATGTCTTGTTGCCTCATCTGTAGACACATAACTGACATGAGAGGATTATTTTTGGTTTAGCAAGTGTTTTCCGAAAATCTCATCCCACAGCAGGAGCTCGTCTAACCTTGACAGAAGAGTTCTTTGACTTCTGTGATCTCGTATTTCCGAATGTAGTCGTTTAACTGTGTTGATCCGCATTCAGGTACTGTTATTCATTGGTAGTACAACGAAAGTAATGGCATATCAGGTGTGTGGCTGGTTAGTAGCGACTAACTAGGATTAGACATTCCATCCATCAATACCAGAAACAAATACAAACACATGACAGGGTCAGGTTTACATGCGGGTTTTAGTTTCACACAGTCGAATTAATATAGCAGCAGACTCACATCTTGTTGTACGAAAATTCCAAGGAAGCACAATGACACAGCAAGAACATCAATGGCACAAATCAAAGAAAAGTCAAGCTTATATGGGTTTGGGATTCCACAATCGAACGAACGTGTATGATAATTAAAGCCCGATCCTGTCAAATACCTGACAGTGGCTAATGACGGGACGAGACCTCTGTACATGTGGAGCAGCTGCATCAAGTACACCGACAGCGTAGCACGACAATTGAGCTGTGTTGTCACGCAACGGCGATGTCTGCGGCAGAAGCACGCGCGCGTGCCACACAAATGAGGGCCAGCCTTGACATTACGGCACCAAAACAGCCAGAGCTCCAGCTTCACGCCACACCGCACGGCGCGGTGCCGTCGCGCTACGAGCAGCACGTTGTTTTCGTGTTGCCGACGTGTTAGTACGAGGGGCGCTCAATTAGTAAAGCAAAACAATTCTTTTTCTGAAAGCAGAATGGTTTTATTAAAAATTAGAATACACCATATTATTCTGTACCCTTTTGGCTGAAAAACCCTCTTTTTCAACATAACCTCCTTTCATTGCGACGGCCTTGCCCCGCCTTACTGGAGGGCGTGTGTGCCCGCATAGTTCCATTCTACTGGTCGACATCGGAGCCACCGCCTTGCTGCATCAATAACATCATCCATGTACTGCTTCCCGAGGAGTGCACCCTTCATTGAAGCAAACAATCCTTCTTTGCTCTTTACGGTCTTCTGTTAGGTGGCGAGAAACCCAGCGGGCACGAACCTTTGAGTACTCTAACTGGGGGACGAGAGAGTCAGCACTGGGTACGTCCAGCCGGATTTTTGGTTGCGATCCATCGATCACATCGAATGGGAGTCTACGCGCCATCCAACATAGCAGTAGTCAAAACAATGTGCGGCCGGCAGGCACGCGGTATATCGGACAGGTTCAAATGTTCAGATATGTGTGAATTCCTAACGGACCAAACTGCTGAGGTTATCGGTCCATAGACTTACAAACTACTTAACATAATTTACACTAAGTTATGCTAAGATCGACCCACACACACACATCCATTCCCGAGGGAGGACTCGAACCTCCGGCGGGAGAGGCCGCAGGTAGGACAGATGTGCACGAGCTTGTTGCGATGATGACAGATGCCTCGCCCAACGGTACACCGTGCTTTTGATCACTGCCATGTCTCCGTAGACATTCTGCAAGAGTCTTTGAGTATGCTCTGCTTTTTACCAAAAGAAACTCAGTGACAGCTCTCTGGATGGAACGTATCCTTCGTTACAGACCCCGTTTAGAAGGGCAAGTATAGCGCCGCCACCTATCGCAACTTCATGATACTACAGGGGCTGAAGAGGGATATTCCACACTGCCCCACGGAAAATTCCGCATTTTTGTCAACAGAAATCGGCGGAGAAGAAAAAATTTGCTATCCTACTTGTTGAACACCTGTCGCGCAAATTTCCCAGAGCACTGCTCCGTTTCTACTCTAACATGAGGGAGGGACATCAGAGAAAAAAATACTTCAAAAAAACAAGGAAGGAAGATAAGGGTTAAACGTACAGCAACGCCGACGACGAGGTCGTTAGATACAAGGACGACCAACATTTTATTACGACTCTGAAGGATGACCAACATTTGACCACGATTTTAAGATTGGGTTAAGGGAGATTTAGTCGCAATAAATTTCATCTGCACTACTACGTCATCTTCACTTGGAATGGATGACAATGGAGATTTAAATACCAAACATATGACATATTTTGCAAAGTTTAACTGTGATATGTTGTGCGGTACTGCATTTTGAGTTAATTCCACAAACCGATAGAGATTTTAAGAGTGCAATGACAAGTAATAAGACTCGTTTTTGATGTAACTTCAGAAACCAGTATTACACTCAGGTATTCTACATATGTTTGTTACACTGTGTTTTCTAGAATGTTCCACACCTCGCGGATTTCCTAATTTTTGTGATTCTGAAATGAAAACTAGCCAAGTGCGAGAAGTGTACGTGATCTGAAAGTTCCATTCGAACTCATTATTTATGTAGACTGGTCATCCGCGCAGCAACGCGTAAATCTCGATGCTACTTGCCTGTTATCGATACCGACATTGGCAAATTTCATATCTTTCAAGAATGTTCTTATGTCAAGTATTAAGTTTAAATTTTTGTACAACTTCCCACTTCCAATTGTAGCTTATTACTCACTTTATTAATTGTGGAGCTACTTTAACATACTCTGCTGATTAGCAACAACAATTATTTCACATTTATAAAATTCGTAATTAAACATTGTTTGAGTTTGCTGAATACAAGTTAAACAACAGGAAACAAATGACAAAGAAATTGTTTTTTTCGTGTGATTTGGTTACAAATTAACAATTTTTGGATTTTCCCCTTTACTTGTTTTGTGAAATCTTATTTCTTGCTGAATATCATGGTTCTAGGTTAACGGGAAATACCCTACAGATATTGATGAGTGAGTTCGCGAGTCTCAAAACAAGTGGCATAAATGGACGTACCTTTTGAGAGCTTTGTCTTACAAGCTTAAATGTTTTACACTCCCATGTTACTGTTGACATTAATCTCGATACTTCTAACCCCTCCTGAGATAAAAGCGTCTCAACTGTCGAACAGAGAGGCAGTTAGAAAGACAACAAAGTGATCCTATATGGGTTCTGTTTTTACCGACTGAAGAACAGAATCTTAAAAAATTAATCTAATGTAATCTAAAAACAGTTTATTGATTTATCGCATGTAATACCCAGATATAATCACAAAACATTTTACAAATTCGCCCACATACATTGTGAGTCACTAACTATTGCCACCAAGAATAACTCTGAAAGTATGATAGGAGCTGAAAAGTTTATGGGACAAATGTTGCATGGGACAACGGGGGCCATAACATGATGTGTTTTTATGTTGCTAGGTGGGGTCGCTTCAGAGATGTGAAGGGCAACTTGGTATTTTTAAATGGGATGCTATGGTTTGGTACTTAATTTCTGATAGTGGATATCAAAACGAATCCAATGATGTGTAACAGTAAGGTCTTTGAAGGTCAACGAAGGTAAAAAAGGTGGCATGATCGTCCATTTAGAGAAGGTGTTCGAAGTGATGACCATTGGTTTCAATTCAATGCTACAACCTTCTTATCATGGATTGTGTGGTGTTCCCTATCACATCGGCAATTATCGAAGCACATAATTCCCTCTCGCATATCTTCAGGTGTAGCGGGAACTTCTTTATAAACAATGCTTTCTACGAATCCCCACAAGAAAAAATACAGAGGCGTCAAGTCTGGCGAACGAGCCGGCCACGACACGTCTCTTCCGCGTCCAATCCAACGATTTGGCAATTGCCTCTGCAACTAATTTCTAGCCATCACTGAAAAATGTGCCGGACACCCATCGTGTTGATAACACATTCTGTTCCTTGTTCCTAAAAGTATTTCTTCCAATAACAGGTCTAATGTTTCTTGCATGAATGTGGTGTACTTCCTACTACTAAGATTTCCTTTGACGAAATAGGAGCCTATAATTCTTTCGCCGGCCGCGGTGGCCGTACGGTTCTAGGCGCTGCAGTCCGGAACCGCGGGACTGCTACGGTCGCAGGTTCGAATCCTGCCTCGGGCATGGATGTGTGTGATGTCCTTAGGTTAGTTAGGTTTAAGTAGTTCTAAGTTCTAGGGGACTGATGACCTAAGATGTTAAGTCCCATAGTGCTCAGAGCCATTTGAACCATTTTATAATTCTTTCCTCCAGAATCCCACACCACACATTCACCGACCACGGTTTTTGGTGTGCAACTTGCCGCAGCCAACATGGATTTTTCGTTGCCCAATAATGCATGTTATGCCAATTAACATGTAGCCTCATCAGCAATTAAAATCAAATTAAGAAAATGTGTCATCCCTCTGAAACTAAAGTTCAGCCCATCGGCAGTATTCAATGCGACGAATACAACCCGTACCATCTTGGTGGAGGCTGATATGGTGAGGATGATATTTATGGCGATGCAGAAGACAGACAATACTACTGTGGCTCACGCCAGATCCTCTTGCGATTTGACGTGAACTGACACAAGGATCTCGAACCACATTGGCATGAATACCAAATTCCGTTTCCTCGTTAGTAACTTTCCTTTGGCGGATGTGTTTCCGAAGCGTTAAATATCCAGTTGTTCTGAATTTATCATACACATATTTAGATGTTCGACGTGTAGCTCTCACTGAATTTCGTTGGCATTCTCCGTAAATGAGAAGCATATTGATTTGTTCTTCAATGGATTACATCGTTCACATTCGCTTGAATCGACGATACTAGCCTTACCGTTCCTATTAGTGTTTAATTGTGAAACCGCAGAATTGTGTTTAGATGTCAATGGCACGTTAGATCGATACGCTGTATTCGGCGAATATTTACTATTTGCACGGTATTCGAGAGAGTATTGTCAGAACATGTGCTTCGATAAGTGCCGAAGTGATAAGGAATACCACTCAATCCATGATAAGAAAATTGCAACACTGAATTGATACTAGTGGTCATCACTTCAAACACCTTCTGTAAATGGACTTTCATGCCACCCTGTTGAACTTCGTTGACCTTCAAAGACCTTACTATTACACATCACTGGATTAGTCTCAATAGCCGCTTACAGAAAATAAGTACCAAACTATAACATCCCATTCAAAAAGCGAAGTTGACCTTCATGTCTCTGACGCGACCCCACCTACCACTGAAAAACCAACGTGATATTATGGCCCCCGTTGTCCCATGCAACATCTGTTCCACAAAATTTTCAACTACTATAATAGTTTCGGCGTTATCCTAGGTGGCACTAGTTAGTGACTAACCCTGTATATTACGTGCTTCCTATAGGTGTTTGTTCGTACAAGCTGCAGAATCTGAATTTTTTTTGTCTTCCCGTGGAATTTTAAAAACTCTTTATAATCATAATGAGAACTGATTTCAAACATAAGCCGTGCTTTAATCATTTGTAAGCTGCTGTTTCTATTACGAGTCTACTTACTGTTCATAAGACAAGACGCTGTCGAAACCTTGCGAAATGTTGTTGGTTGTACCATTTAACTGAGAAGTAAATAATGCTACAGGGATGTTTAAAGATGAACATCTCTATAGTGTTGTATCGCGAGATTTATTACTTCGGTGCGTTTTGTACCAGAGTTGCTGACTGGTACGAGCCGAGCTCATCCGTGAGTTGCCAGTAGCGACGTAGAACAACTAAACATTCCCCGTCCACAATCCCTCTAGACGCGTAAGCTGTGTCGTTCTTTCTCAGCTCCTCGCGTTCCCTGGAACCCGTCTTCTTTCCGTAGAAGCACTAACAGAAAACAGACGACGTTGACAATAGTTTCGATTATCATGAGAAATATTTTCGATGTCTGTCAGTCAAGGGAAGTGAACTACCGAAGGTAGTACGCCAGATTCATGTCAAAAACAGTAATCACTGAGGAAGTATACGAGAGAATCTGGTGGTCAGTGAGTGCGTCTGGAGGTTTAAAAACGGTTGCCACTATAATACCGGAGATCCCCAGAAATAAGAGTTGGTCACCTTATTAGAGACTGAAGGACGAAAACTGTCGGTGTCCGTTCCCAGTAGCACATCTTGCACTTGTCTTAATAGATTTAGAGAAAGCGCGGAAGACATATAGCTGAGTATCAGAACGCGGATTTTAATTACAATCTCCCCGAATACACGTTACTGTTACTACTGTTGCTCGAACACTTGCCGCTGTTCCACTTAGTTCGGTGAAATTACATTGAGGGGATTTACCGAAAATTGCGACTCTTTTTCTTACAGTGGATTCTTCCATTTCAGTTTTCACGTTTCTCTATACATAACCGAATCTCTCACTGCATTAGAAGGAATGAGTAAGGTCATGAAATTGACTATGGCTGCCAGTATAAAAGAAATGTCCTTAAAGAGTACATACGGTAAGTGGTTAATGAAATAGCAGGAACAGGATTATTTAATATTTATGTCAGAAGTACCATTCCAACACAGTTCCGGATTATAATTTTTTATTTATTTTGCGCACCACAACCGTCTAGGAGAGCTTACAGTACCATTATTCAGCGACAAAAACTGTGTGGTTCTCATTCACGTTCGACAGTCAATTATAACGCTTATTTGTTATACCCACTAGCGGCAACACAAGAAGAAGTGTTTTAGTCTATTTATTTTTCCCGCTTACTGAGAACTACTTGCAACTACTGCATACGGCTCATACGACAACTGTTTTCCCAGTTGAGTGCACACATAAATTAGTCTCGTTTATCAACAGTACGATCGGTTAACCATAATCTTATAGAAAACATTCGTTGAAACCTCATCTGACATGCGGAAAACGCAGTTACCCACCACCAGGAAGGTGCAGTGTGTGTAGAAACGTACATGTATGGTTATCGTAACGAAATCAGATTGGACGTTTTGTCGCAAGCACCTAAACCACAAAATTCAGATAAATCGTAAGGCAAAGAGTAAACTGCAAGCGTGCCTGGTTTATTATAATTTTAAAATTCAGTGTTGCCTAATATGTAAAGTGATTCGTTTCAAATCCGGATTAAGAAAGTTGTAACTAACTAACTTTGAGTCATTTTGCACCGGCTTTAGATGACGGTGATAATTTATTTCTTAAATACACTCCTGGAAATTGAAATAAGAACACCGTGAATTCATTGTCCCAGGAAGGGGAAACTTTATTGACACATTCCTGGGGTCAGATACATCACATGATCACACTGACAGAACCACAGGCACATAGACACAGGCAACAGAGCATGCACAATGTCGGCACTAGTACAGTGTATATCCACCTTTCGCAGCAATGCAGGCTGCTATTCTCCCATGGAGACGATCGTAGAGATGCTGGATGTAGTCCTGTGGAACGGCTTGCCATGCCATTTCCACTTGGCCCCTCAGTTGGACCAGCGTTCGTGCTGGACGTGCAGACTGCGTGAGACGACGCTTCATCCAGTCCCAAACATGCTCAATGGGGGACAGATCCGGAGATCTTGCTGGCCAGGGTAGTTGACTTACACCTTCTAGAGCACGTTGGGTGGCACGGGATACATGCGGACGTGCATTGTTCTGTTGGAACAGCAAGTTCCCTTGCCGGTCTAGGAATGGTAGAACGATGGGTTCGATGACGGTTTGGATGTACCGTGCACTATTCAGTGTCCCCTCGACGATCACCAGTGGTGTACGGCCAGTGTAGGAGATCGCTCCCCACACCATGATGCCGGGTGTTGGCCCTGTGTGCCTCGGTCGTATGCAGTCCTGATTGTGGCGCTCACCTGCACGGCGCCAAACACGCATACGACCATCATTGGCACCAAGGCAGAAGCGACTCTCATCGCTGAAGACGACACGTCTCCATTCGTCCCTCCATTCACGCCTGTCACGACACCACTGGAGGCGGGCTGCACGATGTTGGGGCGTGAGCGGAAGACGGCCTAACGGTGTGCGGGACCGTAGCCCAGCTTCATGGAGACGGTTGCGAATGGCCCTCGCCGATACCCCAGGAGCAACAGTGTCCCTAATTTGCTGGGAAGTGGCGGTGCGGTCCCCTACGGCACTGCGTAGGATCCTACGGTCTTGGCGTTCATCCGTGCGTCGCTGCGGTCCGGTCCCAGGTCGACGGGCACGTGCACCTTCCGCCGACCACTGGCGACAACATCGATGTACTGTGGAGACCTCACGCCCCACGTGTTGAGCAATTCGGCGGTACGTCCACCCGGCCTCCCGCATGCCCAGTATACGCCCTCGCTCAAAGTCCGTCAACTGCACATGCGGTTCACGTCCACGCTGTCGCGGCATGCTACCAGTGTTAAAGACTGCGATGGAGCTCCGTATGCCACGGTAAACTGGCTGACACTGACGGTGGCGGTGCACAAATGCTGCGCAGCTAGCGCCATTCGACGGCCAACACCGCGGTTCCTGGTGTGTCCGCTGTGCCGTGCGTGTGATCATTGCTTGTACAGCCCTCTCGCAGTGTCCGGAGCAAGTATGGTGAGTCTGTCACACCGGTGTCAATGTGTTCTTTTTTTCATTTCCAGGAGTGTAATTCAATCTTCCTCTATTAGCTCTATGTTCCTGTAAGTGAAGACTCTACATGTTTCTATCGTTATTAGGGCTCCATGTCTCAGGTGTAAAAACGGAAACCTTGTAGAATTGCTTTGTTGTCCGTCTGTCTGTCTGTCTGTCTGTCTGTCCGACTGTTAAGAACTCTTTTCCTCAGGAAATGGTAGACAAATCCAGTTCCCATTGGTTCCCTGACAGTGTAAAACATTTAAGTTCGTAAGTCATTTCAATCAAAAGATTTGGCCATTTATGTCACGTATTTTTAAACTCAAAAACTCACTCATTAAAGCCTATAGTGTACTTCCCGTTGACATGGAATCACAAAATTCGGCAAGAATCGAGGTTTCACAGTATAGTTGATGGTAAACAGTCTGAAAATGGTTAATTTATGATTACATAACATGAACAAATATTTTTTGTCATTTTTTTATCGGGATGTCTGTTTGTCTGTCCACCTGTTGAGACACCTTCCTCTCGTGAACAGCTTGGCACAGAAAATCCAAATTTACGTCATTTATTAAGGTCTGTGGTCTCTTTGTGGTGAAAAATTTAAGTTACGAAATGAATACAACTGAGAGTCGGAATTTATTTCATACATTTTGATTCTTCCAAACTCACTAACCAAGGTCTGCAGGATACTTCCAATAGAAATAGAATCATGAAATTTGACAAGAACCAAGGTTTCTCAGTGCAAGTAAAGTAAAGAGGTCTGAAAGCTATTAAACTGCAATTATATAACATAAAATATCTGTTTGCCACCAGAACCTAGGTTGCTTTCATCATACGTCAAAAGCATAAGATAGGAACAGTATTGCATGTAGAAATAAAATGTGCGGTGTAGTCTCGTTTTAGTAAGCAAAAAAAAAATTATTAAAGTTCCCGTATCTACATATATAAACTGAAGTGCCCCGTTAGCTTCTTACTGTATGTCCGAGCTAGCCGGAGCAACTAATGTAGAGATTCTGATATGGTCATGAAATTCCTGGAACTGATGTCCTGCCAGAATGTTTATTGAAAACAGTCAAAATTCGTTAAGATTCTCAATTGCAAAGACAGATGAACTATCTCCATATATAACTAAGTTTGGAGTGGACGAGTCCTACTCGGACTTGGCCAGACTGTGCGTGCTCCACATCCAAATCCCAGGTTCACTCAATGATATCGAAATGTTGGTCCGATACTGCCGTGTCCAAATCCGAGAACTGTGTGTACTACGGTGCACATACCACTGTCACCTCTTTTGTCACTGACGAGCACAGGTGTTAAATATTGCAAGCCACAACAAGAAAAGTACCGGGCAATCAAAAAGTCAGTATAAATTTGAAAACTTAATAAACCACGGAATAATGTAGATAGAGAGGTAAAAATTGACACACATGCTTGGAATGACGGGTTTTTATTAGAACCAAAAAAAATAAAAATCCATAGCATTGCTAGACGCGTGAAAGATCTCTTGGGCGCGTCGTTTGGTGATGATCGTGTGCCCAGCCGCCACTTTTGTAATGCTTGGCATCCCAGGTCCCCAGACCTCAGTCCGTGCGATTATTGGCTGTGGGGTTACCTGAAGTCGCAAGTATATCGTGATCGACCGACATCTCTAGGGATACTGAAAGACAACATCCGACGCCAATGCCTCGGCATAACTCCGGACATGCTTTACAGTGCTGTTCACAACATTATTCCTCGACTACAGCTATTGTTGAGGAATGATGGTGGACATATTGAGCATTTTCTGTAAATAACATCATCATTGCTTTGTCCCACTTTGTTATGCTAATTATTGCTATTCTGATCAGATGAAGCGCGCCATCTGTCAGACATTTTTTAAACGTTTGAATTTGTTTGGTTCTAACAAAACCCCATATCATTCCAAGCATGTGTGTCAAGTTCTACCTCTCTATCTACATTATTCCGTGATTTATTCAGTTTTCAAATTTATACTGACTTTTTGATCACCCGGTACTTGGTCTAGTTGCAAGCATCGCGAGGAAGGAACAGATGCCATCCTCGTAGATTAGATATGAAATAACATTGAGGTGAAACTTGTGTTGGCAACAGAATGAGATTTTTCACTCTGCAGCGGAGTGTGCGCTGATATGAATCTTCCTGGCAGATTAAATCAGTGTGCCGGACCAAGACTCGAATACGGGACCTTTGCCTTTCGCGGACAACTGCTCTACCATCTGAGCTACGTGACCACGACCCACACCCCATTGTCACAGCTTCAGTTCTGACAGTACTTCTTCCGCTGCCTTCCAAACTTTACAGACGCTCTCCTGCGGACCTTGCAGAACTCGCACTCCTGGAGGAAAGGATATTGCGGAGACATGGCTTAGCCACAGCCTGTAGAGTGAAAATCTCATTCTGGAAACATCCCCCAGGATGTTGCTAAGCCATGTCACGGCAATATCTTTTCCTCCAGGAGTGCTAGTTCTGCAAGGTCCGCAGGAGAGCTTCTATGAAGTTTGGAAGGTAGGAGGAGAGGTACTGGCAGAATTGAAGATGTGAGGACGGGGCGTGAGTCGAGCTTGGGTAGCTCAGATGGCAGAGTGCTTGCCCGCGAAAGGCAAAGGTCTCGTGTTCGAGTCTCGGTCCAGTACAAAGTTTCAATATGCCAGGAAGTTTCATGTGTTACCAGCCTGCGCCTCAGTCCACACATAATGGACAGAGTTACGTCTCAAAAGTACCTAGATGGTACGCTACCCTAGTTACTTGATTCCAAAGTTATGAACATTATCATGAATGTTCAGAAGATGTACTGCAGTACTACTTGCATCAATGAGATGACTGAGCAAAACACTTTCAAGTTTCTTATTAGATTTCATGTAGCTGTACTGACATGTCATCTTATAAAATACTCAACATTTTGAAATACAAAAACAACTGACGCGTAGTCCGCCTGATTAGTAGAATGGTAAATTGTTTGCCTACCACGCAGCGGGTCTGGGTTCCATTCCTGGCAGGTTTGGAGATTTTTCTCCGCTCTTGTTATGAGGATTGTGTTGATTTCATCATCACCGACACGCAGATCGCCCGATCTGGTGTCACCTTAAATTAGACATGCAACCCGCCGGCCGAACTTCCCCGAATGGGGCCTCCCGGCCGTCAGTGCCACACGATCATTCAATTTTTCAAGCAACGTATAGATCCTGTTGCTGTGACCTTCCGCAGGCAGCCAGTCTTTTAACATTTTATGAATTTCATGAGATGACGCACAGTACAAAAATGGTTCAAATGGCTCTGAGCACTATGGGACTTCACTGCTGCGGTCATCAGTCCCCTAGAACTTTAGAACTAATTAAACCTAACTAACCTAAGGACATCACACACATCCATGCCCGAGGCAGGATTCGAACCTGCGACCGTAGCGGTCGCGCTACTCCATATTGTAGCGCCTAGAACCGCTCGGCCACTCTGGCGAGCCACGTACAGTACACCCAGAGATATTTCAGAGACTGACAGCGACTGCGGGAGTATACGTATTTACATCGGTTTCAAGTTTATATGGCTATTGCTTTGAAGAGAAATGAATCGTTGCCTTTACAATTCCAAATTAAGTTGAATAACAAACAGAGAATCACAAGACGCAAAGATTCCATCTAATTTGAAAAATTATTATTGATGTTGTTGCTGTCTTCACTTGTTAAACTGTCTGATGTTGCTCTTCATGTTAGTCTCTCCGGTGTACACGGCTACTGCAAGCTACATCCCGTTGACCGTGCATATTGTATTAAAGCGTTGGTCTTCCTGTACAATATTGACCCCACACACTTAGCCCCATCATCAAATTAAGTATATGTTGACGGCTCAGAAAGTGTCCTATTAGTCAATGCCTTCTTTTGGTCAAGTTGTGACGTAAATTATTTCCTCCCAGATCTAATTCAGAACATCTTCGTAACTTTTCCTATCTACCATCTAATATTCAGCGTTGTTCTGTAGCACCGTAATTTAAAACTTATATTGTCCTCATGTCTGTACTGTTGATTCCGTATTTAGGTACACTCGAGACAAATATTTACAGAAAAGTATTCCTTACACTACAATTGGCGTTCCCTCTTAACATAAATCTCTTGTTTAGAACAGATTTTCTTGGTGTACCGTCAAATTTTTACGTCCTCTTTACCTTGGCTACGATCAGTTATTTTCTCTTAATGTGGTCAAGATCTTCCACTAATTCTGTCGTCTCGTTTCCTAATCTGATTCTCTTCGCGTCTTCCCACATAATTGGACTACATCACGATTGTTTTCCATTACCTGATGATCACATTTTAAGGTCTTTTCAAGGCACTACCCATTCTATTCCACTGATCTTCCAAGCCCTTTTCCCACTTTGACAGAATTACAGTTTCATCAGCAATCCTTGAGGTTTTTTCTCTCTTCTCCTTGAAGTTTAATTCTCTTCCCACATTTCGCTTTAGTGTCCTTTAGTGCCCGCCCTGTGTACAGAAGAGTAACGTTGGCGCTACAACCCTAACTCAGTCCCTTTTCTATTAATATCTCCATTTCAGGTTCACCTCCTCTTTTACCACAGTTGTTTTCGTGCAACTGCTTTTCATGAGACGTGGTATCTATCCCGTGACACTGGTGTACTATCTGCTGACCGGGAATGTATGACGTCACTGTTATCCCCATATCGACTAAGTAATAGCCAGGAAATTTTCAATTAGTAAAATGACTGGATCCGTCTGCCTTCAGGACGTGCCGAACTAGCATCCCTTAACTATCTCAGTTACTAGGTGGCACGACTTACAAAAGATCAACAACACAGTAACATATAAGACTGGATAAGCAGTGGAAGGCACTCGCACAAGAGAATGAGTATTTTCTTTCATAGTTTCAGTATCTATTCCACTGCGTCCGAGTTTTTTCCTTGGAGATTCACTCGAATTAAGTATATAATGGTCGGGCATATATTCAGACACTAAACATCTTGCTCCTACATGCAAAGTACGTGCAGCAGCAAGACTGACCACCCCAAATAAGAGTATGTCCGTGAGCCAACTCGAAGCATCTCTGAAACTACGTACCTTTAATTTGCAGCCTTTTTACTAAATTTTATATACCTTATGGTCGTGCGGACGCCCTTGCTATTAGCATACAGTCCGCCAGAACAGAACGCATCGTACGGTCTCCAATTACCATTTTGTAGTTGAATATCTGCCCCGTACAGTGATCCTTCAAAGTGATCCAGAATCCGCTCCGACTATGTTTACATGTTTCTACGAACTAAAACGGATGAACGACCGCAGATTTTCATTTATTATGAAATTGTGAAGTTTCCCTCGTTGTGTCTGCATATGCGTGGCAGTAACACTCAGCATACTTTCGAGATTGTCATTTCTCTATCTTTGGGATACTCTGCGCATTTCCATGATCTGCTATTTTGCTGTGTATTTTGATGCATTTACAAAATTTTATTCCAAAAAGCTACAGACAGACTATCCAAGGGGTCATCACCATGTGAAATGATCTAATTTTGATGTCTCCAAAACGTGTTTTCTTTATTATTTTATTACAATGTTTACTCTTATGTCTTACAGATTGCTGGAAGTTAATATCTTTCTTGGAACGCATCCTTGCAACCTATACCTGTGTGTTAAAATCTGCCGCAACTTTCGATGACATTTCTCTAAAATTTATGTTATTGTCATATCACACAACTCTGAACAAAATGGATAGTCATACCGATGTTTCGAAACAACTTTAATATTTTTAATATTAATTTTCACTGTGTTCGATAACATCCATGTTTTAAGTAGTAAGTTAACACCCCAATTTAACAGGCTCAGTGCAGTACTTGAGTGGTGAGCAGCGCTCGATTTGATATTTCTCAGCTAATGTAACGACCAAAGATTCTGTGGTTGTTGAAAATATCTTTGTTTCTAATTTTTGGCTTCCTATACACTAGTGTCTCGTATGGGCGTTAGTTCATTGTTTCATCATGGTGCCCAATAATGCGAAAATAGGATCGAATTAGAGATACATTAGTAGAACTAAAACACATATTCTTTGTATTTTCAATGTGGTTGCCACGAAAAAGGAATGTCTTGCGCTAAGACTATGCATCATCCCACACTTTAGCAGTCACAATTACAAAAGCACATGAGCGTCGGTTAAAACCGTTCCGTTATCCGCCACGTCTTTGTTCAATTACAAGAGACTTCTTCCTATACCTCAAATTGAGTATTTAGTTAGTAGAGCAGAAATTTCAAAATTAGGAAGTGATCGATGGCGTCGTCAAGTAGTTTGCTGACTTCCACGAAACCTACTCTTCAGATGGAATGAAAATGTTGCCTATTCTTTGAACGAAATGAATAATCGTGGGTGAACGTCTCTTTGGAAAACAGTATTAGCCATTTGACCTGAAAAAGAAAAACGGTTTCTTGCTAGGGAAGACAAACTGGTTTACGTTTTCCCGAGATAAAAATCTGTGCACCATTTTCGTTGGATCCGCAGTGTTTTTAGCGTAGGTCAGCAATGTCCTTTAAAGGAACCATCCTTGGTCGAAGACTTCTCTCTGTTTTGGAATGCATTTTATTTCCGATACTTTACGCTTGCTAGAAGTAGGCAGATAGCGGAGGCAATTCGCTGCCTGAAACACCGCTGCAGAAATTGACGGCAGGGAGTAGGTATCTGACACGGTAGTGAATCTTGATAAGTGGGGAGAAGTACAAGAGCCCTGAGAGCGAATATTACTTGGCATTCAATGTGCAGGGGAACCACAAAAGATTTGGTACGAAACGCAATATTTTCTTTACAATATATTAATTATTAAAGTCCACTTCTGCTATAGCAAATGCAAGGACGAGCCTATGGTGATTACGGGTTCAATACATACTATCGCTATGTAGTTAACCAGCTAATTCAATAGACAAATGAATACTGTTAAATTACCTAAGATGTACAAAAAGCTAAGAAGCTTACGATGTAAGCAAGACATTTAAGCTAGTCAGTCTCGCCAGTGGGTGGTAGAATGTACTTGGATCATTTTCTCATTTGGTAGTTGGATTTACCACGTTCTCCAAATTTGTTAACTTTTCAATACGAATAGTTTCAGATTAATAAATTGTTACATTTATAAGATGTTTGCCAATTAACACATCGTAATGGAGTCCGAGAAATTAATAGTTATCCGCATATCCACTTTAATCATAGGTTGTCTGCTTGCCTTCCACGAGAAATTCGCAAAAAGAGAGGTAGGCAGATATCCTACCTGTTGATTGATGAAGATAATCCACGAAAGTGTTTGCTTAACTAGTGCTGTCTCGGGTGAGAAAGCATGACCAGTTTTACTGTACGTTACATAAACCACTTTCTACGAATTCAAGGGTAAACTGTTTGTAGTGTCACCGCCAGACACCACACTTGCTAGGTGGTAGCCTTTAAATCGGCCGCGGTCCGCTAGTATACGACGGACCCGCGTGTCGCCACTATCAGTGATTGCAGACCGAGCGGCGCCACACGGCAGGCCTAGAGAGACGTCCTAGCACTCGCCCCAGTTGTACAGCCGACTTTGTTAGCGATGGTTCACTGACAAATTACGCTCTCATTTGCCGAGGCGATAGTTAGCATAGCCTTCAGCTACGTCATTTGCTACGACCTAGCAAGGCGCCATTATCATTTGCTATTTATCTTGTGATGCATGTACCGTCAGACCGATGTTCACCAATTATGAATTAAAGTTAAGTATTCCAACAGCTACGACCGTTTTTGCTAAAGTCTAACTTCCTTAAAGGTTCCAGACCTCACGCCAGCTTGCGTGAGCTTAAACGCGTGCCTTTCGGCTTCCTCAAAGTGGCTTGGTTGTCTTGCCAAGTCACAACACTTTTCAATAGGTTTAGTACAGTAAGGGAATCTTGCAAGGTTCTTGGGCAAAAATTTCAACGAGAGACTTTCTTGGCAACAAAATTTGAGAGATCCTATTGCTAGGCACATGAATGGCTTTATACGAGGGCTGGGACTTTAATAGTGGCAACTATTTATTTACAGCTCGTGCAAAAGAGATACGCGTTTCAAAGTTTTACTGACCTTCAAAGTAGCCACCAGCATTGTGTATGACTCATTGCCAGCGATGTGGAAGTCGTAGGATACTCTTAGCAGTCACAGTTGTGTTGACAGTTCAAGCGGTCTATTGCCCGACGAATTTGTAGCAGTTCTGAAGCGAATGCCGTGTAGTGTTTCCTTCAGTTTAGAAAGAGAGTTGAACTCATGAGGCCTTAAGTCAGGGGAGTGGTGTAGGTTGAATAGTCCTTAGCAGCCCCATTAGTCAGACAAATCCGTAACAGCTTGCACTGTCCGTGCTTGAGCATAGTCCTGCAAAATGATGGTCATGTCCAGCAGAATGTGTCATCACTTCTGTCTCTAAACTGATTGTAGGTTGTGTTCAAAAAACAGTCGCCCCGCCGCTCGAACTGTCAACATAACTGGCACTGCTAAGAGTGTTCTACGACTTCCACATCGCTGGAAACGGGTTATGCACATTGCTGGTGACTACTTTGAAGGTCAGTAAAACTTTGAAACACGTATCTGTTTTGTACGAGCTATAAATAGATATTTGCCACTATTAAAGTTCCAACCCTCGTATATTAAAATGCCGGAACAGAAGATCTTGTGCAGTAGAATATTTGGCTCTACTCTTAGATACGTGTCATGGACGTTATTTCCAGAGATTTTTGATAGCTGATACCTGATCAGTTTTGCCAAATAAGTAACGATGATTCCTCCAGCTAGGCCAGAAAGAGACGTATACCATTTTGGAAAACGAATGGCCTACTCGCTTCAGACAATCCCTGACGTTGTGGACATTGTTTGAATCTCTTTAAAGACTATAATGTCTCCCCCGAATGTTCAAAAATTCTAAACATTCGATTACATCGAATCCTCAGTCACATTTGTTTAGTGCTCGAACCTACAAATCATCATTACTGAGGCTCATGCAAAGGTGGACCTCTCTGTGGTGTTCTGTATTATTATAGAATTTTTCCCGTATGGAAATATGTAAACCGCATATGGAGCTTTTTTCTTCTATGGACATTCCTTTTCTGTCTTTTTCTGGTTTTTAACTTCATCAATAGGCTATGAACCTTTACAGCTTACATTCTGATATTTGTGACGATATGTCTCAAGAATTTCCTATGATTCCTGTATGCAGTCTTATCTACTTCGTATCTTCTTGAAAGACGAGCTGCTGTAATTCAGTATTTCTGAAGAATTTATCAGTGTTTATTGAAGGACAGTGAGAATTTTAAATTAGCTGTTACGTGTAATTTTATAATACCAGCATAACTTACAATGCTTCGGCTACCCTGTGCTATGTTAGTACGCTGAACCCACAAATTTAACCACTCACAAAAAGTAGTGAATGTCATTATGAAATTCATAACCCAGTCACCTCCATGAACAGCATTCATAATTAAATGGAATACTCAATAGTCACTACAATCGCAATGTTATTTGTAACGCAACGCTATATTCATTGAGACATGCTGGTGTATTGCCGGAACAATAACGGAGTAATATAGGTACGCAAATATCAAACACATTCTGGTCCAATAAAAACGTTGCGTGAATGGAGGAATAAAGAAATATGACAAACGGAAAATAGTCGCTTCAAATGAGGTACGATATTGAGTGAAAATCCAAACGGAATATTGCGTGAAACTGAATGAGCATAATAACGACCAAGCGTAAGTAATTCAGCTAAAATGACTACTGCATAAAGAAAATAAAAATGTTATTGACCTAGTACATTGCAGATTTGAAAGATTATTCAAATATTTCAACCGAGAATAAAAACGTTTTAACAGCATTTTAATTATTTAAAACTCCATTTCCATTAAACTGTTGTTCGTGGACAGGTGAATTGCAAAATGTAAGTATTAAACTACTATAAAAATATTTCCATGATTTGCATATACCGAGCGAGGTGGCACAGTGGTTAGCACACTGGACTCGCATTCGGGTGGACGACGGTTCAGACCCGCGTCCGGCTATCATGGTTTAGGTTTTCCTTGAATTCCCTATATCGCTTCAGGAAATTTTCTTTCACAAGCCACATATGACGTCCTACCGCCTCGTTCCTAATCCAATAGGACCGAGGACCTCGCTGTTTGGTCCCCTCCATTCAAATCATCCAACCAACCTATTTACATATCTGCGAACAAGAGTAGACATACATGCAAGGGGAGTGCGAAATGATAAAATAAGTCGCATGAGACGAAGAAAGTACTGTGAAATATTCAGAAGACAGTTACGAAAATGAAGCGAGCATTTTTCGAATGCTCACATCGGTGAAATGGATATTTGTTCCTGACTAAATTTCAGTACCTTGTTCCCCCACCAAGTGCCCTGTAAGATAATTCTATCCTCCTGGCACGCCGTTTACAAGTTGGTCAAGACGTCGCTCCCGAAGGCTGTCCCACTCTACCATGTCTGCTCTCCTGAGGTTACCCTGTGCGTAAGCGGAGCTCGTGCGATTAGAAAGGGTTTCATCAGGTCCAAAGTATGTTAGTCAGATTCATGTCTGCAGACATGGGAGGCTATTCCTTTTGCTGTATTGCAGCACGATGGGAGGTGATCTCTACGAAGATTCTCGGAGTCTGTCACAAATGTACCTGAGACTATGCATACGCAGAGAGTGTTGACAGGCATCGGAATTACTCAGAAGATGGTAATGGGCGCTCAGCGTCGACGTTATCAGCACTGGAATTAATCAAGGTTATAAATTAGCCCTCCTCATAAAAATTATAAACGGAAAACAACTAAGCTTTTGCAAATGACAAACGTACCGCACTAAACGCCTTGGCATCACCAAATCACGAGACTTACCAGCACTTTTGTTATTGTAAAGCATACCTGTTTCTTTTAATTCTATCCGCAAATCACTGCGCAATCCTATTCTGGATGAATGCTACGAGTTTCTTCTGTGTCTATAAATAAGCTGCAGTAATAGGGTACCACAACAAACACAATTTATCGTCGTCATTGAAGGATATATTCAGCAACATAATTTTAAATGAACAACGCTGCCATTGTAGGCCCTGCCTCTCACGATAACATGATCTTAACTACAAATTATCTGTTGCACTGTTATAAATTATCTGCGATACTACACAAGTGCTCGTTGCATGGAGAAGAAACTATACCACAGCCTTTGTAATTTACGACTAGAATACAGCTACGCTAATAAGTTTATTTAAACTAGCTAAATAAACCACTGTACAATAAGAAAAGCTTTAAGAATACACAAGATTTGGAGTTTACATACAAGAGTCCTTACCACACAAGTAATATATAACCATAAAATAACTTTTTTGTCTGATTAGGGGCACAGAAACGTGCGATTGCGTGCGTGAACACGCTCAGACGCTAACGCAAACACATTCCTTTTTTCGGGAGGTCGACTTCAATCCCGCGTCCGGCCATCCTGATTTAGGTTTTCCGTGATTTCCCTAAATCGCTCCAGGCAAATGCCGGGATAGTTCCTTTGAAAGGGCACGACCGACTTCCTTCCCCGTCCTTCCCTAATCCGATGAGACTCATGACCTCGCTGTTTGTTCTCTTCCCCCAAACAACCCAACACATTCCTTTTTCAATTTCAACGTTAAATCCACAAGTAAGCTTCAGAATTGCAAAATGAGTGCTTCAATCAATAACTTCCACTTGTATCAACAACTTAACCGTGACTCGCAACATGAATTATGCTGATATTCAGTCGTAGACGAATTCAAAACCATTTGATACTGAAATCAAACTTCTGCATATAAAAACATACACTTTAAGAAAATTTGCTTATGAAACAAATAAAACAAATGAGTAAAGAAGCTATGATTAAATTTTTGAGCAATTAGAAAATGTTGAAACAGTATATAAAAGCTACTTAATCTCTAATATTTCAAGACACCGTAAAGGCGACACTTTTAGCACTTTTTTAACATTGCCTTACACAAACTGGACTGCTACGGTTAATTTCCACATTTTCGGATTTGTTCTACCCTTATCGTTTCATTCAGGTGGCAGTAAATCTTTCTCAAGCAATGGGGTATTCAGAATATGGAATATTAACTGTCACACAGTAACGCGCCAGCTCAGGACAACATTGTGACATGAAATCTAAATCCGGAAAGGTAGAGTTAGAATCGTATGTCAAAAGGTGCGCTGACCTAGCATTTCTCTATGAAATACAGTGGTATCTGTTTTAGAAATTTGTTCTGTTTTACTGAATTTTGTTTCGTCAACACACAGGAAAACATTTGTCACAAAGTTTGACATTTATTTTTCTAATTTTATTGAAATGCAAATGATGATAGGCCTACCTTCATGAAACAAATGAAAAATGAAAAAAAAACTCCAGTAAGAATAGTAATTAAAAACTCATTTTGCACAATTATTTAGGCATCTTATCAGTGGCACAGTATGAGAAAAACAACAGTGAAACAGTTAATACTCTGAGCAACTGCATATTACATTTAGAAACGAATTGTTAATGCGAAAAAACTTTCTCTTTCTTACTAAGCCAATATTAGGTGTCCTAAATTTCATTACTGAGACTTTGTTTCTACAGCTTCAGCTGTCACACGAGTTGCTGCAGTTACGTGTTCTGTGACGGAAGTAACTTTATTCTCTTTCCAATAGCTTAATAAAGTTTTGTAAAATTAACTCTTGTACAGAATGGTCTGAACATGTTGTTGTTGTGGTCTTCAGTCCCAAGACTGGTTTGATGCAGCTCTCCATGCTACTCTATCCTGTGCAAGCTTCTTCATCTCCCAGTACCTACTGCAACCTACATCCTTCTGAATCGGCTTAGTGTATTCATCTCTTGGTCTCCCCCTACGATTTTTACCCTCCACGCTGCCCTCCAATACTAAATTGGTGATCCCTTGATGCCTCAGAACATGTCCTACCAACCGATCCCTTCTTCTGGTCAAGTTGTGCCACAAATTTCTCTTCTCCCCAATCCTATTCAATACTTCCTCATTAGTTATGTGATCTACCCATCTAATCTTTAGAATTCTTCTGTAGCACCACATTTCGAAAGCTTCTATTCTCTTCTTGTCCAAACTATTTACCGTCCATGTTTCACTTCCATACATGGCTACACTCCATACAAATACTTTCAGACATGACGTCCTGACACTTAATTCTATACTCGATGTTAACAAATTTCTCTTCTTCAGAAACGCTTTCCTTGCCATTGCCAGTCTACATTTTATATCCTCTCTACTTCGACCATCATCAGTTATTTTGCTTCCCAAATAGCAAAACTCCTTTACTACTTTAAGTGTCTCATTTCCTAATCTAATACCCTCAACATCACCCGACTTAATTATACTACATTCCATTGTCCTCGTTTTGCTTTTGTTGATGTCCATCTTATATCCTCCTTTCAAGGCACTGTCCATTCCGATCAACTGCTCTTCCAAGTCCTTTGCTGTCTCTGACAGAACTACAATGTCATCGGCGAACCTCAAAGTCTTTATTTTTTCTCCATGGATATTAATATCTACTCCGAATTTTTCTTTTGTTTCCTTTACTGCTTGCTCAATATACAGATTGAATAACATCGGGGAGAGGCCACAACCCTGTCTTACTCCCTTCCCAACCACTGCTTCCCTTTCATGTCCCTCGACTCTTATAACTGCCATCTGGTTTCTGTACAAATTGTAAATAGC
This sequence comes from Schistocerca cancellata, assembly GCF_023864275.1. NCBI lineage: Eukaryota > Metazoa > Arthropoda > Insecta > Orthoptera > Acrididae > Schistocerca > Schistocerca cancellata. The sequence continues at coordinate 292,256,691 of NC_064630.1, read as the reverse complement.
CTTTCGCTCCCTGTATTTTACCCCTGCCACCTTTAGAATTTGAAAGAGAGTATTCCAGTCAACATTGTCAAAAGCTTTCTCTAAGTCTACAAATGCTAGAAACGTAGGTTTGCCTTTCCTTAATCTTTCTTCTAAGATCAGTCGTAAGGTCAGTATTGCCTCACGTGTTCCAGTATTTCTACGGAATCCAAATTGATCTTCCCTGAGGTCGGCTTCTATTAGTTTCTCCATTCGTCTGTAAAGAATTAGTGTTAGTATTTTGCAGCTGTGGCTTATTAAACTGATTGTTCGGTAATATTCACATCTGTCAACACCTGCTTTCTTTGGGATTGGAATTATTGTATTCTTCTTGAAGTCTGAGGGTATTTCGCCTGTTTCATACATCTTGCTCACCAGATGGTAGAGTTTTGTCAGGACTGGCTCTCCCAAGGCCGTCAGTAGTTCCAATGGAATGTTGTCTACTCCGGGGGCCTTGTTTCGACTCAGGTCTTGCAGTGCTCTGTCCAACTCTTCACGCAGTATCGTATCTCCCATTTCATCTTTATCTACATCCCCTTCCATTTCCATAATATTGTCCTCAAGTACATCGCCCTTGTATAGACCCTCCATATACTCCTTCCACCTTTCTGCTTTCCCTTCTTTGCTTAGAACTGGACTTCTATCTGAGCTCTTGATGTTCATACAAGTGTTTCTCTTATCTCCAAAGGTCTCTTTAATTTTCTTGTAGGCGGTATCTATCTTACCCCTAGTGAGATAAGCCTCTACATCCTTACATTTGTCCTCTATCCATCCCTGCTTAGCCATTTTGCATATTTCATTCACTGTAACCGGGACTTACTAATTCCCTCAATATGACCTGATTTAATTGGACTACTTTCCATTTTCCTTGTTTTGCTTTTGTTCCTAGGACATAAGTTTCGACAGTGTATGTGTAGATGAGACCTATATCGTTTAGAGAGAGACCAGTAGTCATACTGTAGTTGGTTTACACATGCATTTACAATGGGCGCTATTCAGTCAACCTTTTGGAGTGTACTTATCACATAATAAGTAAAGCTACGAATTAGATTATTGTTATCTATGTCACACAGTTACGAAATAGCTGTCGTTGGACGAAGTTTGAAGCACTTACAGTTACCACAGCGATGAATTGTTAAATATGTTTGGATCAAGATGTACCTTTCGCAACATGTCAAACTTGATTTGACTGCCATATAAACGTGGATCTTTGCTTTACCTTCATCAGCACCACACTCCTGAACTTTAAAAGTTTGCTAAAATCATACGAAGGCCCCCAGTAGTTTCCAGAATATACAAAATGCATTAGAGACACGTTTGTTTTTTAACAGAGCAGTTCATTATGTTACCAGCTTTTACACTAAGTTTCTATGATAAACAAGGAAAATGACAAGGTTGACAGAGCTCATAGCTCTAGAACTTGGAATCTAATCATTTAATAGTTCCACCTGCAGAGTCGTCCAGACAGGTTACTGGATACTACTCGAGTGTTGTATCTCACATTCACATCAACTTCCAGTTAATCAAGAAGATTGAATGCTACCTCGATCTTTAAATGATATGAGGTAGCCTAACTTTCATTTTCTCTCTCTGCCAAACGGAAACTTCATTGGAATCTAATTTGAAGGAGAACTGACGAGCGCTGGCTGTGAAAACACTAGGATGGATGTTTTGCAGAAGCTGGAATTGCAGCTTGATAACCAAAGCTGAAACTAAATTTCCTCATTACGAACTCTTAATAACAAATTCCCGCTGTTTGTATGTTTAGCAGCTTGCCTTTTCAGATCCTGAATTCCCACACTCCAGTGAAAAACTCCGACGAACAGACTGATTTTGGCATAAATCAATTTTCTTAATTTGTATTACATTCCAAATAGGATAATTGATAAGACTACGTCGCTGCTACTTGTAGGGGGATACCGAAAGCATTTGCATAATATTTTTTACAAAAATAAAGAGAATGCGCAGTAGCTGTTATGAGATTTCTAAATAATGGAGCCAAAATTTTACCATTAAGAAAAATTATATACGACAGAGAGAAAACGTGATTCGAGTATAAGCTATACGTGCTGGGGATATGTATTTATTATAATCTCAGTTCTTTAAGTGTTTTATTCAGTTTTATTCAGGTTAGCAATATTTTACATACCATTCGTCGCTGAAACTACTTGTTAGGTCTAGAAACATACCTAAATTAATTAAAACGTCAGTAACTGAAATTCTTATAAATATACAGAGATACACGTTTGGGTTGTGATCGTATGTGTTCACATTAATAAAACTGACAAACTACAGAGACGGGTTCCTGACTAGAAATGGAGGAAAAAGGTCCTATGAACATATTTCCGAAAATGCACCGTTCCACGATAGATGACGTTGACGAATGAGAGTTCCTCTGACCATGTGCCATGAGTTCCTAATCTGTTGCAGGCTGTGTTATTGACGCAGCGTACCGTAAGCAGCAGAATGGTCCGATATTCATGTCGGGAACATGCCGAGATGGTGTATAGCCAAGCAGATGGAAGTGATCGAGAAGTAGCACAGCTATATCCAAACTAGTACCCTGCATCACACAACGTTTCAAGCCGTTATAGGGGACTGTGTGATCAGGGGTCCTTCCATACTGACGATCTTGTAAGGAGGCGACGGACTGTGTACGCAAAGTCCGCGTACATCAGATTAGGTGGACCGGCTTCCACAAGATATTGAGACGAGCCTTAGTACAAGTTCCAGGCAAGCGCCAAGCCAAAATGCTGTAAGCAAAAGCACGATCATGTGCATCCTGCAGGACAACCACTACTAAACTGTCACCTGCAACGAGTGCAAAAATTATCAACAGCGGACGAAGAAACTGCCGTTCCTCAGTGTCATCTAACGTGGCAACGAAGCATTTCCTGACACACGTTAATAGGACTTTTTTCCTCCGTCTCCAATCAGGCATACGGCCTTGCAGTTTGTCAGTTTTATTAACGTTCACCCTGTATATAAAACGGGAGAGAGAAAGAGAGAGAGACATCTGTGAGAGATTTTTGACTAGAAAACTTTTCTGAAACTGAGCGCTTCTTAACGACAGTGAATAGATGCATGTTGGGAATCAAATGGATCACAGAACAGACTAGAGTAGAATACTGTAATGACAATGAAATTAGGATAAGCAGACAGGTAAAAGGGTGCTACATGTACTAAGCAAGTCCTTTTATGGCTAACAAGAGATTAGAAAGAAAATGAGACAAAAAATTATTAATAACATCGTAGATGACAATTGCAAAAATTACATGGATGTGTTTAGTTGAAGACCATAATACAAATTGAAGAGAATGTTTGTAAGTATCAGTGGATTTAATATGGCTGCAGGTAGTGTTCAACAATAATAACACTGGTGCCGCAACGTAATCCATAAAGGATTAGCTTCGCTCCTGCGTTGGGAAGTGTTCACATCACATTTGCTACTTCGTGGGTTTGTTGTACACCTTAACAGCTTTAATCTTAAACTTACTGACACTCTTGTGAGTTTTGACGTTGTCTATCTTTTTGCCGAGCGGAATTAGCTGAGCGGTCTGAGGCGCTGCAGTCACAGACTGTGCGGCTGGTTCCGGTGGAGGTTCGAGCCCTCCCTCGGGCATGGGTGTGTGTGTTTGTTCTTTGGATAATTTAGGTTAAGTAGTGTGTAAGCTTAGGTACTGATGACCTTAGCAGTTAAGTCCCATAAGATATCACACACCTTTGAACATTTCTATCTTTTTACCAGATTGCCTTTACAGGAATCCTTACTAGTCATTGGCCAGACATACAGTTTAACAACCTTTTTAGGCATGTCTTGTCGACATGGTTTCTTCCCAACGGTGGCTACAATGACCAGACGGAAGTAGTAACCATAGGGAGCCCCCTTCACCAGTTGTTGCTAACATGTATACAGAAAATATAGAGGAGGAGGTTCTGGACTCTGGCGAATGGAAACCTACCTTCACCAATTGTTGCCAACATGTACACGGAAAATTTCAAGGAGAAAGCCCTGGACTCTGACGAATGGAAACGCCCCGAATGGAGCGATATCGTTGCCATCCGGACACATGAAAGAGACAAGCTAAATAACTTCCTCATACAGCTGAGTTAAATACAGCAGAACACCCATTTTACCATGGAAGTCGAAGTGCTCCCCTTTCTGGATGACGTGGGAAAAGAAGGGTGCACGGTGTGTCGGGCAACAGCGTGAACACGCGAACAGCTGTCACCACCCGGCCCAGAGGAAAAGCGATCTCAAAACTTTGGCACATAGGACTTGCACCCTCTCTGACAACGAAAGTATCCACCAAGAACTTCAACATCTGAAAGCGGTTTTCCGGAAGAATGGTTACATGTGGTAATAAATTTGGAGAGGCCTACGTTCTATACCCTCTGCTGAACCAGTGGAACCAGAAGAGGATTCTCAGGAGAAAACAGGAACTGCCTTTATTCCTTTTTTGGCCTTTTTCCGGCAAGTTAGGACGAATTCTCTGGAGACATCAAGGGAACGGCATAGTAGTGTCAAACATGATCTCGGACTACAGAAATAAGGTGCTATCAGATACCTCACCAATGTGACAGGGCTTGTATGAGTGAGACAGTGCGTACTGTCGAAGATCCTTCATGAGAATACCAACGTTACACAAGATTGCGGTAGCTTAACAAGTCGGCAGTCGCGGAATTTGGCCTATCACAGTTACATGGAATGAATTACGACCGTACTAAGGTTTTGACACAATCGTGTCATTTCTAAGACTGTGTCACTAAAAAATCTATCTAGATTCGAGAAAGGGAACCGCTGTCAATCGTGATAGTGGATACATCCTTATGCAGGCTTGAGAATCCACAATTACTCAGATTAATAACATGAAGGAGGTATCCTACAACGAAGTGACTAGCGGCAGAACAGCAGAGGTGCCGCCGGCACGCATTCCTGAGCGCGCGAACCTAGAACGAAGCAACGAGACGGTTGGAGTGGTGGGGGAAGAGATGTTAGGCGCACTCGGTAGAAAGACTGGCGGATCTGACGAATTGTTGGTAGGGCGAGGAGGGGCGGGTGAGGGGGGTGGTGTTTGGGAGAAATGCGCCGTGCCGTCCTGTCAGTGGTGTGAGTTCACCACTTACGTACCTGATGATGCCCGTTGAACACTAGTGAACTATTTCGTCATTGTCAATTCATTTCATTACCCAACAGAATCTATGCTGTCGCGTTTTCCTTCCATTCTTAATTTATACCTTACCTTGGAAATACGACACACCTCTGTCACCTTTGTACTATAAACTGCAGTAGAAGCTCTAAAAAGAACAGAAAATAATGTTCCATGGCTTAGTGTTACATGTCATAGCTACGTAATTTAGTAGGCGACACTATTGTTTTTAAGAAATCGCTGATAAGCCAAAATATTAGGAACAGTGCCCACCGAAAAGTTGGACGCCACCTGGTGGCTTTGCGGGCGCGTGACGCGGTAGCAAAAGTATGTATGCATAGAAGACACTGACGGGGGATCACCGTAGCAAATATACGGGCTGCAGATGAGAAATCCATTGGGATAAGTGACTTTGACTAAGGACAGATAATATTATCACGCAGAACATGTGAACGACTATGTCGAAAACGAAACTGGTAGAATGTTCACGTCATGAGCTTCTACGGAAAGAAGTAGGACACGACTCTTCACAGAACATGGAGTTCGGAGGTTTGTCTGCTCTGTAAAGATGAATAAATGGTAATCAGTGGTATCTCTACCGAAAGAGCACAATGTATGTGCACGCACAAGTGTTGCGGAGCACACTCTGCATCGTACATTGTTGAAGATAGAGCTCTGCAGTAGCCATCCCTACGTATTCACATGTTGACCCAACGACATCGTCAGTTACGATTGCAGAGGGGATGAGACCGTTGGGATTTAACTGTTGATCGATGAGAACGTGTCGGCTCTTTGGGTGAATCACATTTTTGCTGCACTAGATCGATGGTCGTCGCCTCAAACGCCGTCATAGAGGTGGACGGCTGCTCGAATTGTGCAGCGCGCCACGGGCACAGGCTGGTGCGGCGAGCAGTATTACGCTATTGGAGACATTCTCCTGGTAATAATCGAAGATACGTTGGCAGATGTGAGCCACCTGCATCCCTTCACGCTTGACCTCTTCCCTGACAGTGATATCGTTTTACAGCAGTATAGCTGTCCGTGTTTCGGTGCCAGAACTGTGCCACAGTGGTTTTGAGTAGCCTTACAGTGAACTCACTTTGATGTCTCGGGGGCCATATTCGCCTGATGTAAATAATTTGGAACGCATCTGGGTAGTTATCGGACGCTATCATTGCGTATGCTGATCAGCGGCCAGTTATTTACGCGGATTACGTGGTCTGTGCATAGACTTCTAATGCCCCATACCTCCACAAACCCACCAAGAAACTGTCGGATCCCTAATAGGCAGAATCAGTGATGTGTTTTGTTTGAAAGACGGTAAAGCAAACTATTAAGCAGGTCGTCATAATGTTTTGGTTCATCAGTGTAATATTAAACGAAGTTCTTAGATAATTCAAGCATACACCTATCCAGAATTTGTCATAAAATATGGCAGTATGCGTTCTTTCAGAGTGTAACCGAGAAAATATAGAATCTGCGATTATTACATCAGGAATAATGTCACATATTTCGGTTAAGAGCCACATATACAGGTGCTTTTTTAATTTGAGGCTACTAAGTATCTCGAAGACGACGCATTGTACGAAAAAAAGTTCTAGGTGAAAAGTTAATATTAGTAAAGGGGACATACATCCGTGCTGAAACTAGCCATCTCCTAACCACCCATCCTGTGTGGGTGTGTGGGACCAAATTCGTATTATGAAATGGAAACCTCACCATTTTCTTGCGTAATCGTATTCTACGCCACAAAAAATTTACAGTTTGCTTAGACCACTCTTTTCCTTTCGTGGTAGACACATACCATGTGAGAAACCCGATCATACAAAATTAGAGTGCCGTGAAGAAACAACTGCTGGTTGTATTCCTTGCAATAACAGGAAAAGAACATGTAACAAAGCTGGGGGATCAGAATGCCCTACTTACAAAGACCTCTACAAATATAAATAACGGAATATGATGTCACCAACAATGCCAAATAGCACACAGAAAAACAAAAGCATTCAGATAACACTCTTTGGGTATCGAAGTAGGGGTATGAATACAAGTATCAACTACGAAAATGTACAGATTTTCTCTCAACAATACACGGATATGAACACCATCATCCCACCTCACAGATGAAACATAAATCACCAGCAACCAAAACAAGAGCGTGGCGACGTGCAGTAGTCTGGAGGCAACGACTTGTGCTGATGCTGACCGCAGACTCTCCAACGGACACGAATCCCCCTCAGCTGGAAGAAAAATATTTTAGCCTAACAGATTATATCGACGATGGATATTTCTGTGGTGCCATGGACTACAATTTGGCGAGGCACATCAAATACGAACTTTTCCAGTGGGCAACACTCCGAACGGCAACCTTTCTTAGAGCAGAAGAAGTGGAAGAGGAAGCCCTGAGTGAAGAAGACCTTAAAAACAACACGCTGCCGAAAACAGAAGATTACGAAGATGACGATCGAAATCTAAGATATGGTCATTTCCACTAAGAGTAGGACCATTTTGACGCAGTCGTTAAACACTGCACACCACACTTAACAGAATTACATAACAATGACAACAGAGGTCCGAGTCACCGTCAAGCCCTTTCAGAACAGGCTATCGACACAGGCACAAAATCAGTACATCTGGACACACCTAAGCAACTTAAAAGTAAACTCCAAAAATGGCTCTGAGCGCTATGGGACTTAGCTTCTGAGGTCATCAGTCCCCTAGAACTTAGAAATACTTAAACCTAACTAACCCAAGGACATCACACACATCCATGCCCGAGGCAGGATTCGAAACTGCGACCGTAGCGGTCTCGCGGTTCCAGACTGTAGCGCCTAGAACCGCTCGGCAACCCCGACCGGCTAGACGTAAACTAATTCTTCCCTTGCCACAGGATAGATTACTGTATAATGAAACAAAAACTTCGGAAAATATGATTATGACACATGAAAATGTAAACCATACATCCAAACTACACATTTCGTCTTTGGTGGCAATACGCAAGAAAAGACAACTTAGGCGCAAGAAACAGTAAGCACTGAGAAACAGACACAAACAGAAAACTTCAAACAATAGAAAGTGATTAAACACTAAATGAAACTAAAAACAACATGAACACACGAAAAGCTCACACTGAAAAATCACAACAATATTCAACTGACGAAATATTAAGTTACCCAAAACCGGAAACCACACCAAGAGATAAACACAATGACCAGTTATTCAAACAGAGCTACAAAAAAAAAAAATGAAGTAAGAAGCAAAATACGATAACATTAAAGAAAACTTGCACCTGAGTCGACTGGAGAAGAAAGGAGTTTTTCAGACTGCACTGAGACTATCAACAAGACTGAATCACTCATTGGGCGCCAGTAAATGCTACCCCACAATTGAAAAAACAGACAGAATGATTCTACGAACCGAAAATATACCAAGAGAACTCTGTAACCTTTTACGTAAATCATGTGAAAGAAGAAATGAAGACATTAGCCTTAACAATGTTTACAAAGACCAGGTAAGAGCGCTTAGACGTGTGTGCCTCGATTACACCCAGAGCGGGCCGAGGTTCTTTGTTTTTACTAAATTTCCACAGTGAAAGTTTTGCAGCTGAACTGTATGGGTAGCATGACGGTGGCCGCAGAGATTGGTAGGCTGGTGAACGTGGTATGCGCGGACATACTGTGTCTGCAAGAACAGTACACAGGAGATGGGAGAAATCCAGGCCTTGCGAGGCAGTACATGCAAATCACTGGCACGAATAAGGCCAAGGCTGCTATCATTGTAGTAAACAATAACATTAAAGTAACACAAATTACAGAATTAAGCACACAACATACGGTTACAGTCGAAATAACTTCAGGCAGGGAAGCATGCACTATCTCGTCGATCTACGCCCAGTACTCATTTGATACTTGTCTGAAATAATGGAAGATATTGCTCGATTTGCAAATGCCAAACTACTACTTATCCTAACTGACATAAATGCTAGGTCAATCCTCTGGTCCTCTGACAGAACGGACACCAGAGGACAAATAATACTCAACGTTATACACGAATGTAATCTTTTCGTTTCAAACAAACCAGGCCAGCCACCAATAGGAAATAGTAGAGTAGGTAGCAACATAGACATTCTCTCGCTTCATTAACACAGGTAGTGAAGTGGCAGGTGCTCTATAAGAGAATACTCAGTGATCATAACGCAATAACTATATACACTTGTGAGGTAACGGGCGAATGCCGGCCGCTGGTGGCGGAGCGGTTCTAGCCGCTTCAGTCTGGAACCGCGCGACCGCTACGGTCGCAGGTTCGAATCCTGCCTCGGGCATGGATGTGTGTGATGTCCATAGGTTAGTTAGGTTTAAGTAGTTCTAAGTTCTAGGGGACTGATGACCTTAGATGTTAAGTCCCATAGTGCTCAGAGCCATTCATTAATGGGCGAATTGTGGCGCCCTGAAAATGTTGCAAGTTGGCGTGGCCGCACGGGCCACTAGGCCAGCCAGGGCCCGGCAGCAAACACGTGTTGGCGAACGATAGCCGGATGAGAGGGGTAGCCCCAGCGCATGGTCCAGCCACGTGGCTGGGAATTCCATTGTGACGTTGTGTTGAAAGAAGACACGGCGGGAGTGCCAATGATGGCGGACTTTGTGAAACCTTAATGGCAGACATTTCACAGTTCGTATAGAAATTAATAGTAGCCAGATGAATCATGATACCTCAAAAAGAAACTTGTAAATTACCATTATTTGCGCGACGATTCTGATGGTGGAATCAGATTTTCAATGTCTTTATTAGTTGAAAGTTTAGTACCTGACTGTAAATTACACAAGTAACTCGCAGCAACGAATTTAAAAAATATAAACGCTTTATCCGATTTTGCGTATCGCCATGTCTTTAGAAAGCTATTAGTGAAAACCTTAATTGGTATGAATTACAGGTATGTAACTTAAATAGTACATGAGTTATTGGAGGTCAAATTGGCCGATTGCTATCGATCGCATTCGGCCATAAGTACTCCACAGTTACACGAAAATACGGTAGCAGCATGCTTATAAATATATTTATTCATCTATGTCTTTGTTTATATCCGATATATATAATTCATGAATAAACTGGTTAAATATTTACTGCGTCTTAGAAAGCGCAGAGACATTAGGCTACTGGCCTACCTTTTGTTCTATTCCTTCGGTATATGTTAATTTAATTTTTTTATGTATCTAATAATGTGTGTTAGAGCGTGTTTATTGTCCAGCCGTAGGAATATTTATTTAATTTCAAGAAATTTAAATGCAACTCCAGTATTTCGTATGTGTTTAAATATGTTTCTGGTTGTATGTGGGATTGAAGACATGGCGCGAGCACTCTAGCCAATCACTGCGCTCTTGAGCGGGGAGACTGGATGGAAGCGAGTTCGCGAGAGGAGGACACGGGTAGTCCTGAGCAGTATGCAGTAGGAACTTATTGTTTCCCTGTTATTCATCTTATATTTTGTTTAATTGCTGGACCATCGAGACCAGTAAGTGTTTTGCAGAAATATAACGCATTCTCAAAAGTACTTCTACTGTCGTACTCATCATTTAAAGTCGTTAAGATATTACCTGCAGATTTTATTTCATTGCAATTTTTCATTTATAAATTTATATGTTACATTCGTAATTCACGATTGCCGAGGGTAGAAACCCTCGACCATAAACTGTAGACTCAGCAGTACTTAGCCTTTAATTCGGCAACTACGTATCCCAGCCCCTAGACAACGAAACCAGCCAAATCTTTTAATATTGCAACGTTGAGTCAGAGGGTGCGTAGTTAATAGAAAGCCCGCACAATAAAACAAATACGGACACAAACAAAGACACAAAGCTACACCCATGGTTGCTGTTAGGCAGAGCAAACAGGCAAAAACTAAGGCAAGTGACTGAATAGTTTCCTCTGTGCGGCACCCAAGAAAGCGTAGGCTACAGAGCTCACGTTCTTAAAGACGTTTTACACAGAGCGCAAACAGCAGCAAAACTTGCAGCTCGCGACGCACCCAAATGGAGGACACCATGATGAGCACTACAGGCAAGTTTAATAAAAGACACTCGTGATTAACGACGATGTTACCAAAAATCAAAGGCGGCACAGGAAAATGAAATTAGACTTTAACATTCTCGTGATGCTAAAACACGATACAAAGACAGACTATACAGGGTGAGTCAACTAACGTTACCGCTGGATATATTTCGTAAACCACTTCAAATACTGACGAACCTATTCCACAGACCGAACGTGAGGAGAGGGGCTAGTGTAATTGTTTAATACAAACCATACAAAAATGCACGGAAGTATGTTTTTTAACACAAACCTACGTTATTTTAAATGGAACCACGTTAGTTTTGTTAGCACATCTAAACATATAAACAAATACGTAATCAGTGCCGTTTGTTGCATTGTAAAATGTTAATTACATCCGGAGATATTGTAACCTAAATTTGACGCTTGAAACCTCCGACGTTCAGTTGCGTGTTGTAACAAACACGGGCCACGGTCGGCGAGCCCTCCTGATCTTACACCTCTGGACTTCTTTCTGTGGAGTACGTTAAAGGAGAATGTGTACCGTGATGTGCCTATAACCCCAGAGGATATGAAACAACGTATTGTGGCAGCCTGCGGCGACATTACACCAGATGTACTGCGGCGTGTACGACATTCATTACGCCAGAGATTGCAATTGTGTGCAGCAAATGATGGCCACCACACTGAACATCTGTTGGCCTGACATGTCGGGACACACTCTACTCCACTCCGTAATTGAAAACCGAAACCACGTGTGTACGTGTACCTCACCCCTCATGGTAATGTACATGAGCGTCAGTGAAAAAGACCAATAAAAAGGTGTTAGCATGTGGACGTAATGTGCTGTTCCACTCTCTTCTGTACCTAAGGTCCATCACCGTTCCCTTTGGATCCCTACGTAATTCGGTGCTCTCCGATACACACGGTCGAACAGCGGAGGAGTGGTACTCAAGCGTCAACTTTAGGTTACAATATCTCCGGATGTAATTAACATTTTACAATGCAACAAACGGCACTGATTACGTATTTGTTTATATGTTCAGATGTGCTAACAAAACTAACGGGGTTCCATTTAAAAAAAAACGTAGGTTTGTGTTAAAAAACATACTTCCGTGCATTTTTTATGGTTTGTATTAACCAATTGCACTAGCCCCTCTCCTCATGTTCGGCCTGTGGAATGGATTCGTCAGTGTTTGATGTGGTTTACGGAATATATCCAGCGGTAATGTTAGGTGACTCACCCCGTATAAGACCAGGAAGGACCACTGGGAGACATGTGTTAAGACAAACAAACGTACAGAACAAAATCTAGGGGGGAGGCGTTTAAACTGCATACTGAATGCATAAAGACTCCCACAGTATTATAAACCCTGAAGAAACCAGATGGTGCTACCACAAGAGGCGTAGATGCACAGCACAGCACAGCACAGCACAGCACAGCACAGCATCTCCTCAACAAACAACTTCTTGACGATGACCACTCTCAGGACCACAAACTTCACGCCGGCCTTCGCAGACTACGTTATGACATATACAGAAACGAAGTTATCACCATCCCCTTTGCTCACGAGGAAGTTGCACTGGCAATACACAAAATAAAGAACAAAAAGTCTCCGGGCCCTGATGGTATCCACCCCGAAACCATCAAACATGCCGCTCCAGTTATTGTACCATAGCTGACAGACTTGCTGAATGATGCTCTGCTAGAAGGACGAATATCGAATATATGGAAGACGGGAAATGCACTTATAATCAACAAAACGGAGGACAAAGACCCGATTGACCCTAAGACATACAGCATACATATGCCTCATTAACATTCTGGCAAAGGTACAAATGGTTCAAATGGCTCTGAACACTATGGGACTTAACTTCTAAGGTCATCATTCCCCTAGAACTTAGAACTACTTAAACCTAACTAACCTAAGGACATCACACACATCCATGCCCGAGGCAGGATTCGAACCTGCGACCGTAGCGGTCGCGCGGTTCCAGACTGTAGCGCAAAGGTACAGGCAAGATTGCAGTGCGACAGACGTAAGTCGCACAGGCAGCTCTTTGGCCTTAGCCCACATCAGTCTGGTTTCCGACCACATAAATCCATCGACGACGCAGTAAACAGGGCCATAGAACTGACACAGACAATACACGACAGTTACGTAGTAGCAATCCTAATTAACATAGCTGGTACTTTCGACAACTTTTGGTGGCTGGTGGTGTTTGCAAGACTTAGAGAGATGAATACTCAACTGGCTCTATGCAGCAGCCTTAGAGATTATTGTAAAAACGAGATAGTGGAATGGAAGACTGGTCGCCAAAAGATTATAAAGAGGGTAACAAATGGTTGTCCGCATGGATCCATATGCGGTCCGTTTTTCTGGGAAAAAAGCCATAGTACCACTACTGAATGCACTAGAAAACAACGACTGGGTTAACAGGGTTGTTACGTATGCTCATGACCTGGGTTATGGTACCTACAAACTCCAGGTCCCAGTAGTAGAGTAATGCCACGCGGCTCCTCGCGTTCATCGGTGAATGGTGCACGAACACCTAACTCACAATAGCAACAAACAAAACTGTTTACTTACTTCTATAAAAAGGAAAGCTTTGACAAAATAAACGGCTCTGAGCACTATGCGACTCAACTTCTGAGGTCATCAGTCGCCTAGAACTTAGAACTAATTAAACCGAACTAACCTAAGGACATCACACACATCCATGCCCGAAGCAGGATTCGAACCTGCGACCGTAGCGGTCACGCGGTTCCAGACTGAAGCGCCTTTAACCGCACGGCCACACCGGCCGGCCTTTGACAAAATACCTTGGCATTTATATTGACAAACATTTACACTTTAACGAACATGCCGGACTGACAATTAACAAAGCGACGAAACCGATGCATAAACTTGCAAGACTGAACACTGTAAGATACAGACTATCCCCTCAGACAATGACATATTACGCAGAACTCTTTCAGTCAATAACTTGTTTCTCGGCTAGTGCGTGACCACATCGATTATGCTTAGGTATGCGTAAAACCATTGTGAGGCGTGGCCAGAGGTGTGTCCTACTCAGAATCTCGTGACGTTCAACACGACCTTGGTTGAGGTACTGTGCGTGGTGCTGAGAGATTTCCGTATAGACATTACAATTCGTCACAGAGCAGCTGCATACTGACTGAAGAGGGAAAGACGTTACAAAATAAGAGAAATAACTGACAGACATAATCGACAGACGGAAATTAAACAAGTGGAGGATTGATGTATGGCAGACAGAATGGGACCCAACTTATTAGGAAAGACGAGTCTACTCTATCTTCCGCAGTATACGAGAGGGGATGAATTTGACCTACATAAACCCACCATGCGGGATGGTGCACTTTCTCACGAGCCATGGCCAGTAACCTGTGCGTCGTCACAGGTTTGGTCTAAAACAGACTTTATCCTTTTCTTTTTTTTAATAAAACGTTCAGAGACGTACTTAATTTTTTTTCGTGGGCAGAGCCTAAAGTGGTAGCAAATAACCGTTCTAGTTAGCTTTTTGGGCAAATGTAGTGGAAGTACTAGCTTTGTTTTTGTTTTCTTGGTTACATAGGTATTTGAGGGTAGTTTGGGGGACAGTGGCCGACGTCTGAAGTGGAAAAAGGAAAAAAGGAAAATAAAAAAGGGGAGTAGCGTCTTTAATTAGTAATCATAAGTCCTCAGTTCCGTGTTCTAAACCCGCTATCGCTTAAATTTTGACTAATAATCAGCATTAACAACCGAAGAGTTCCGACATAAGAAGTGACCCTTATTCTGTCAACGGTCTTGTTAAAGAGGGCGGAGGAGCAGACCGAGATTCAGGGCACTCTTTTGTCCTTGGGGTTAGTAACTGCCCCTAAGGGCGGAAGAGTCAGCAATGATCAACGTCATGAGGATGCAGAAGGCAATGGACACCCCTGCATTAAAGACACGTAACATCTATCGAAACGACACGTGGCCCGTATTTGAAAAAGTGTCATGATGATCTCTCCATTGGCAAAAGAATCCGGAATAGTCACCCATTCGGATCTCTTTGAGGGGCCTGCCAATGTGAAGGTCACATGAGAAAAAGACTGAATAACCAACAAAACGGTAACGTTCTTCCAGTCGGTGCGTAGCATATCAGAAGTTTGAACGAGGTAGAAAATCGGAAAAGCGAAATGCAAAGGCTCAGTCTAGAGATAGTAGGAGTAAAAAGAAATGTTCAAATGTGTGTGAAATCTTATGGGACTTAACTGCTAAGGTCATCAGTCCCTAAGCTTACACACTACATAACCTAAATTATCCTAAGGACAAACACACACACCCATGCCTGAGGGAGAACTCGAACCTCCGCCGGGACCAGCCGCACAGTCCATGATGGCAGCACCGAGACCGCTCGGCTAATCCCGTGCGGCTTAGGAGTCAGTGAAGTGAAATTGAAAGAAGACAAGGATTTCTAGTCAGATGAGTATAGGGTAATACCAGCAGCAGTAGAAAATGGTATAACAGGAGTAGAATCTGTTATGAAAAGGAAGGTAGGGTAGAGTATGTGTTACTGCGGACAGTTCAGTGATAGGTCTGTTCTCATCAGAATCGACAGGTTAGGCATTATCTCCTTCCACACGGAGACAGCTGCAAACATACACTGTTGTATGTAGCCGGTGCAGTACTGGGAAGTTCCCAAATAGTTTCCAGTGAAAACCGATCCCCAAGTGAGCTGTTTACTAGACGATTGTGATTGTATGGCTACGACCCACCACCGATCTTAGTACGAAATATTGTTCTAACTAGTACAAATGTATTCGAAATGTAAGATTTTCGGTTAAGTTTCCTTGTAACTGGCCTTAAATGTACCTCTTGGTCTGTCTTTCGGCACATTAAATTTTACAATGTGTTGTGCTCTCTTACCTGTTAAAGGGCGTGTTTACGTGTCGTCCTCGCATTTTAATACAGTATCACCTCTGTTCGCACTGAGTTACAAATTCTTTCAAATATCACAAATCTCGTAAGTCTTGACGGGACTGTAGAATTCGCTGCTGCAGTTCCTCTGCAGTGTCGAAGGGTGCTGTACAATTTTAAGAAGGCTTCAGCCGGAAAAATGCAGATGATTGACGTAAAGTTGTCTTGGAGTCCAAAGGTATATACCCTGCGCAACTCACCCATCTTTCACATTATTAGTGCGCTACATGTCGCCTTACATCAGCATCAAAATGTGTTGTAGATTCCCCGTCATATGGTTACCATATTCCTGAACCAATGGCCATGGGTTACATTTGGGCCCAATTAAGTGGGGATTACTCGGAAAAGTTTACGTTTCAAGTACATACAGAGTAGGACAGTATTTCATAGTGAATTCAGCGGCGGGTGGCAACCACACGTTTGCAGACGGCTCCTTTTCTAGAGCTTATTTTCTGTTGCCGTATAGTTTCATCCGTTCTGTTTTCTCTGTCAAATGCAATATATTCTTTACGATAAAGAGCAGCACTTCATGAATCTAGAAACATTAGCTGTGGAACGTAATAAATGAACTTCTATTTGTAGTACCTCTAGAGGGTTTTTGAATTTTTCCATTGGTCTACGACTATTTTCTCAATGTTGTGTGTGCTTAACATGTTTCATTATGCGCGTATTGTTACCCTACCACTGTTCGGTAAGTACTGAGTATGTCGGCCCACAGCGCAGAACTTGAGCTTTTGTGATGTACAAACTCGCTACTGAGGCACAGAGCGCCTGAGAATGCCGCCGCCACGGCAGAGCGCGGTGGTAATAACAGCGTGGCGGTGCCGGCACAGTGGCGGCTCCCGCGCTGATTGCGCAGCCGGCAAGTTGGCGCCAGCCGCGGAATCCTGCGCGCCTTCTGCTCCGGGGAGCGCCAGCAGCGCAGGCTGTGTCGCGCGAATGCCGCCACCTACCGGAGAGCCAACATCTCAAGTAGACCGTGGAAGCGCGCTCAGCTGCTTCGCACTTCGGCGACTGGGTTCAAAGAGGAACTTGCGTTCCTGGCTGAAAATCAATAGGAGGTGTTTCAGCCTGAAGCGAATATCCTCAAAGAGGTGTCATTGTTTACGTTTTACAAGGAAGCTAAATCTACTGATATTTGGTACATTTGTTTCTTGAATGTACACATATAGACACATGAAAGTTCTAGTCCAACCATGTTTATAAGTGTTCAGTACCATTTTCTTTTTTGTCATGAATTTTCTGACTGGTTTGATGTTAGATGAGGGCCGCCACAAATCCCCCTCTCAGAATAGCAATTGCAGCTTACGTCCTCAACTATCTGCTGGATGCATTAAGGGGGGTAGGACGTCAACATAACACAATAATTTTATTTTTAGGTGTGAAATTTCATAATTTTTTTCACTTACTAATGGCTGCATTTGTTGCTATAGGTACTCTTTCCTTCATAAGTTAGAGAGATTCTTCGATGAATTTTGCACAGCATACATATCATACTTACAGGTGTATGAAACTCTAGAATTTATTTAATCATCATCATCATCATCATCATCATTTAAGACTGATTATGCCTTTCAGCGTTCAGTCTGGAGCATAGCCCCCCTTATACAGTTCCTCCATGATCCCCTATTCAGTGCTAACATTGGTGCCTCTTCTGATGTTAAACCTATTACTTCAAAATCATTCTTAACCGAATCCAGGTACCTTCTCCTCGGTCTGCCCCGACTCCTCCTACCCTCTACTGCTGAATCCATGAGTCTCTTGGGTAACCTTGCTTCTCCCATGCGTGTAACATGACCCCACCATCTAAGCCTGTTCGCCCTGACTGCTACATCTATAGAGTTCATTCCCAGTTTTTCTTTGATTTCCTCATTGTGGACACCCTCCTGCCATTGTTCCCATCTACTAGTACCTGCAATCATCCTAGCTACTTTCATATCCGTAACCTCAACCTTGTTGATAAGGTAACCTGAATCCTCCCAGCTTTCGCTCCCATACAACAAAGTTGGTCGAAAGATTGAACGGTGCACAGATAACTTAGTCTTGGTACTGACTTCCTTCTTGCAGAAGAGAGTAGATCGTAGCTGAGCGCTCACTGCATTAGCTTTGCTACACCTCGCTTCCAGTTCTTTCACTATGTTGCCATCCTGTGAGAATATGCATCCTAAGTACTTGAAACCGTCCACCTGTTCTAACTTTGTTCCTCCTATTTGGCACTCAATCCGTTTATATTTCTTTCTCACTGACATTACTTTCGTTTTGGAGATGCTAATCTTCATACCAAGTCCTTACATTTCTGATCTAGCTCTGAAATATTACTTTGCAAACTTTCAATCGAATCTACCATCACAACTAAGTCATCCTCATATGCAAGACTGCTTATTTTGTGTTCACATATCTTAATCTAACCCAGCCAGTCTATTGTTTTCAACATATGATCCATAAATAATACGAACAACAGTGGAGACAGGTTGCAGCCTTGTCTTACCCCTGAAACTACTCTGAACCATGAACTCAATTTACCGTCAACTCTAACTGCTGCCTGACTATCCATGTAAAGACCTTTAATTGCTTGCAAAAGTTTGCCTCCTATTCCATAATCTTGTAGAACAGACAATAACTTCCTCCTAGGAACCCGGTCATATGCCTTTTCTAAATCTATAAAGCATAGATACAACTCCCTGTTCCTCTCATAACACTTCTCCATTATTTGCCGTAAGCTAAAGATCTGGTTCTGACAACCTCTAAGAGGCCTAAACCCACACTGATTTTCATCCAATTGGTCCTCAACTAATACTCGCACTTTCCTTTCAACAATACCTGAGAAGATTTTACCCACAACGCTGATTAAAGAGATACCTCTGTAGTTGTTACAATCTTTTCTGTTTCCATGTTTAAACATTGGTGTGATTACTGCTTTTGTCCAGTCTGATGGAACCTGTCCCGACTCCCAGGCCATTTCAATTATCCTGTGTAACCAATTAAGACCTGACATTCCACTGTATTTGATGAGTTCCGACTTAATTTCATCCACCCCAGCCGCTTTATTGCACTGCAATCTATTGACCATTTTTTCCACTTCCTCAAATGTGATCCTATTTCCATCATCATTCCTATCCCATTCTACCTCGAAATCTGAAACATTACTGATCGTATTTTCACCTACATTGAGCAACTCTTCAAAATATTCCCTCCATCTGCCCAAGGCATCCACAGGATTCACCAGCAGTTTTCCTGACCTGTCCAAAATACTTGTCATTTCCTTCTTACCTCCCTTTTGAAGACTGCTAATTACACTCCAGAATGGTTTTCCAGCAGCTTGACCCATAGTCTC
This sequence comes from Schistocerca cancellata, assembly GCF_023864275.1. NCBI lineage: Eukaryota > Metazoa > Arthropoda > Insecta > Orthoptera > Acrididae > Schistocerca > Schistocerca cancellata. Next base: position 292,237,183 of record NC_064630.1, on the reverse strand, counting down.
CAACCTGTTTCCAAAGTCTTCCCACGATTTCTTCTTGGATGCTGCAATTATCTGTTTGGCTTTGTTTCTTTCTTCAACATGACTTTCTCTGTCTACCTGGGTTCTGGTATGTAGCCATTTTTGATACGCCTTCTTTTTCCTTTTACAGGCTGCCTTGACTGTATCATTCCACCAAGCTGTTTGCTTCATCCTACTTTTACATACTACTGTTCCAAGACATTCTTTAGCCACTTCTAGTGCTGTGTCCCTGTACCTTGTCCATTCCTTTTCCAATGACTGTAATTGACTACATTCAACTAACTGGTACCTTTCTGAGATCGCTGTTATGTACTTGTGCCTGATTTCCTTATCCTGAAGTTTCTCAACTCTTATCCTCCTACATATGGACCTCACCTGCTGCACTTTCGGCCTCACAATCCCAATTTCACTGCAGATTAAATAATGATCAGTGTCATCAAAGAATCCCCTGAATACACGTGTGTCCCTCACAGCCTTCCTGAATTCCTGATCTGTTATTATATAGTCAATGGCAGATCTGGTTTCCCTGTCTTCCCAAGTATACCGGTGAATGTTCCTATGTTTAAAAAAGGAGTTTGTGATTACTAAGCCCATACTGGCACAGAAATCCAAGAGTTGTTTCCCGTTCCTGTTGGCCTCCATATCCTCTCCAAATTTACCCATAACCTTTTCATACCCTTCTGTTCGATTTCCAATCCTGGCGTTAAAATCACCCATGAGCAGAACACTGTCCTTGTCCTTTACTCTAACAACTACATCACTGAGTGCCTCATAAAAACTATCCATCTTATCTTGATCTGTCCCTTCACAATGCGAATATACTGACACAATCCTAATTTTCTTGCCAGACACTGTCAAATCTATCCATATCAGTCGTTCGTTTACATACCTTATTGCAACTACGCTGGGTTCCATTTCTTTCCTGATGTAAAGCCCTACTCCCCATTGTGCTATTCCTGCTTTGACTCCTGACAGGTAGACCTTGTACTCTCCCACTTCCTCTTCTTTCTCACGCCTTACCCGAATGTCACTAACATCTAAAACGTCCAGCCCCATCTTACTTGCAGTCTCTGCCAGCTCTACCTTCTTCCCAGAGTAGCCCCCATTGATATTAAGAGCTCCCCATCTCATTACCATTTGTTTGCCAAGTCGTATCTTAGGAGTCCCTGGTTTGTCAGTTAGAGGTGGGACTCGTCACCTCCAAAGGTCCGAGGCATTTTGCTCTGATTGTTGCCAGCATCATATTTAAAGTACCAGGGAAGCAGGTTGCTAGCCTTACTTGCCCCGAGTCCCATTGAGTTTTACCCCTAACGGCTGAGGGACTAACCGGTGGATTTGGTAGTCTTTGCCGTATGAGCACAAAGGTGACCATGACTCAGAATATGTCCCAGATGTCCAGCCTTATTCCAAAGTAACTGGTATCCCGACTGTAGGGACCATTTACTTGGCCACTCATACGTTGCCCGTGGTTCATGAACTAGGACATGACTACAGGAACCACACCATGAACCACTGAATTTATTTAATTTATGAAAAAATGAATGACCTGTTGTATTTGAAACTTCATGTTTAGAAAAAACGCAAATTTTGTAGTTAATTATCCCAATTTTTACCACAGTTTTTAATAGATTTGGAAAATTCTGTGTTGCCTCTCCTGCTCCAAGTCGGCCCGTTTGACGTCCTACCCCCCTTAAAAGCTCTGTCTTCCTCTACAGTTTTTGCCCTCTACAGCTCCCACTAGTGCCGTAGACAGTATTCCTTGATATAATACAGGTCCTACCAACCTGTCCCTTCTTCTTATCACTGTGTTCCATATATTCCTTCCTCGCCGATTCTGCGGAGAACCTCCTCATTTCTTACCTTTTCAGTCCAACTGATTTTCAACGTTCTTCCGAAGCGCCACATCTCAAATGCTTCGATTCTCTTCTATCGAGAACTATCGTACATTGCTGTGCTCCAAATGTATATTCTCAGAAATTTCTTCCTCAAATTAACGCTTATGTTTCTTAGTAATAGACTTTTAATGGCCAGTAATGCCCTTTCAGGCAGTGGTAGTCTGCTTTTTATGTCCTTGCGCGGTCTGTCATGGATTATTTTGCTGCCTACATAGCATTCGTGATCCCCAATTGCCTGGTCAAGTTTCTCGCTGTTCTCATTTCTGCTACTTCTCATAACTTTTGTATATCTTCGATTTACTCTCTATCCATATTCAGTTTTCATTACAATGTTCATTGCATCCAGCAGATTCTGTAATTCTTCTTCACCTCACTCATGAGAACAATGTTATCATTTCTTCCTGAATTTTAATTCCACTCTTGAACCTCTCTTTTATTTACGTCGTTGCTTCTTCAATCTATTGACTGAACAGCAGGGGCGTAAGACTTTAATCTGAGCAATTTGTTCTTGGTTTTCCATTTTTATTGTTCCGTCTTGGCTCTTATTGCCCCCCTTTCCCTATAGTTTACCCCTATTTTTCCCAGTATTTTGAGCATCTTGCAGACTTTTACAATGTCGAACGCCTTTTCCAGATCAAAATATCCTAGGACCTTGTCTTGACTTTTCTTTAGTTTTGCTTTCATTATCAACGGCAACGTTGGAATTGCCTCTCTGGTGCTGTTACCTTTCCTAAGGCCAATCTGATGGTCATATAACATCCTCAGTTTTCTTTTCCATTCCTCTGTAGAAGATTCTTATTAGTAACTCGGATGGATGAGCTGCTAAGCTGATTGAACGGTAAATCTCGCAGATATCGTCTGTTGCAGTCTTCGGAATAGTGTGGATGACGTTTTTCCGAAAGTCAGATGGTATATCGCTAGACTCACGTATTCAAATGCCCACGTGAGTAGTCATTTTGTTGTCACTTCCCCTAATTATATTATAAATTCTGATGGAAATCTATGTATCCCTTCTGCAATATTCGATATTAAATCGTCCAAAGCTATTTTAAATTCTGATTCTAATACTGGATCCCCTACCTCTTTTATATCGACTCCCATATATTTTTCTATCAAGTCATCAGACACGTCTTTCCCCTCATAGAGGTCTTCAATGTACTTCTCCCACTGATTTGCTCTCTCCTCTGCGTTTCACAGTGGAATTCCAATCGCATTTTTTATGTTACCACCCTTTCATTTAATTTCACCTGAGGTTGTTTTGTCTTTTTCATGTGCTGGGTCACTGCTTCCGACAATCATTTCTCTTTCGATTTCTTCACATTTTTACTGCAGCCATTTCGCCTTAGCTTCCCTGTACTCCTTTTTATTTCATTTCTAATTGATACGTATTCTTAAATTTCTCTGAACATTTTTGTACTTTCGTCTTTTATTGATCAGCTGAAGTACAGCTTCTGTTACCTATGATTTCCTCGTAGTTACTTTCTTAGGAGTTACGTTTTTCTTTCAAACTTCTATGGTTGCCCTTTTCAGAAATGTCCATTCCTCTTCAACTGAGCAATTCCTTATTGCATTATCTACAGCATCAGAGAACTTCAAGTGTATATTTGGATTCATTAATACTTCCATATCCCACTTCCTTACGTACTGATTCTTCCTGACTCATGTCTTAAACGTCAGCCTAATCTTTATCAGACGAAATTGTGATCTGAATCTATCTTTTTTCCTGGGAACCCATAACAATCCATTATCTGATATCGGATTCTCGCCTGACCATGGCGTAATTTGTGTGATATCTTCCCAAGTATACCTCTTCCTCTTGTGATTCTTGAACAGAGTGTTCACTATTACCAGCTGTAATTTATTTGTGGAGGAACTTCGTCTACTCTCTCAGGGTAGACCACTGTGTCTCTGTCTCCAGGAGACGTATTTCCATCCATCATACTCCCCTGAGATACGAGGCTACACACTCCACAAAAAGGACGACCTGCGTGGAGAGAGAGCTAGAGGAGGCGTAGGTATTTTCGTCAGGACGGACTACCACTCCTCGCCTCTCTCACTTACGACGACTTTACAGGCCGTCGCTGTGTCCGTGCACGTGCGTCATCCATTGACTGTATGTTCACTTTACTTGCCCCCAAATGATGCTCTTGGTGAAGCGGCCCTCACCGACCTTCTTACCCAGCTCCCCCAGCCATTCATTATTTGTGGTGATTTTAATGCCCACAATGTGCTTTGGGGCTCTGCAATTACCTGCCCCAGGGGTAGAGCAATTGATAGGCTTCTCCTGTCATCCTGTGCCTAATTGCTCAATGGAGGACAGAGTACTCATTTCTCCACAGCGACTGGGTCGTTCTCTGCCATTGATCTCTCGCTTTGCTCTCCAGCTCTTGCCGCCGGTGCTCACTGGGAAGTGATCGCTGACTTGCACGGCAGTGATCATTTCCCAATTTGGATTCACCTGCCAGATGGCGTGGGCCCCGAAAGGAGACCACAACGATGGGTGCTCAGTGGAGCTGACTGGACGCTTTATAGCCAGTGGGCCCAATTCGAACACTGTGCGAATGTTGAGGTTTGGGGTGGATCATATTACCAAAACGGTCCACCACGCCGCTGCAGCATCCATTCCACAGTCCACAGGCCACCGGAAGAGGCCACCTGTGCCTTGGTGGAGTGCCGAATGCCGCTCTGCAATCAGGACCAGGCGTGCGGCTCTGCGTCGGTTCAAGTGTCGACCGACTGCTGAGAATCTTGCAGTCTTTCGGGTGGCGAGGGCAAGATGTCGCCGCGTTATTCGTGAGAGCAAGAAGATGTCATGGCAACGGTTCCTGAACACCATTAATCGTTCCACCAAAAGTTCCATTGTGTGGGACACCATCAGGAGAACTTCTGGCAGAGGAGGGAGGTGCCCCATAGCTGCTGTAATGAATAATGGCACTCTCCACACGGATCCGCGAGACATTGCCCATACTATGGCAGCGTATTTCGCCACAGTTACTGCAACAACCAGTCAGGATCCAGGTTTCCAGCGCCATAGAGCCGTTGCTGAGAGATGTAGTCTGGACTTCCATTCCACGTCTCATGAAGTTTACAACTGCCAATTTTCTATGTGGGAGCTGGATTCTGCATTGTCTGGAGCTCGTGACACATCCCCTGGCCACGACAGGATCCATTACAGTATGCTATGGCACCTCACAATGCGCAACAAAGAAATCCTCCTCGCACTTTTTAATGCCATTTGGGCGTCGGGTCACTTTCCTGACGCGTGGCGTGAGGCAGTTTTAATCCCTTTTTTAAAACCTGGGAAAGACCGCACGAGCCCAAGAAGCTACCGTAGTATTGCCCTCACTAGTTGCATAGGGAAGACCTTGGAGCGGATGGTCAACCGCCGCCTTGTCTGGATGTTAGAATCCCGGCAACTCCTTAGTCGCTTTCAGTGTGGGTTCAGGAGGTTTCGTTCCACCTTCGATAACCTTGCCCTCCTGGAGGCGGCTATAGAACAGGCTTTCTTACGCCGTCATCACCTTCTAGGTGTATTTTTCGACATCGAGAAGGCCTACGATACTACTTGGAGGCGTCTCATCCTGGAGCAGCTTCACGAATGGGGTTTTCGTGGTTGTCTTCGTCTTTTTATTCAGTCTTTCCTCTCGCCACGATATTTTAGATACCGGATTGGTGACGTCCTGTCTGATCGCTTTCAGCAGGAGAACGGTGTCCCTCAGGGTAGCGTTTTAAGTGTGACTCTCTTTGCCATCGCTATTAATAGCATTACGTCCATAGTGAAAAGTCCTGTCCAGTGTTCTTTGTTTGTGGATGATTTCTCTTTCTTCTTCAAGCCTAGCAACGACAACTCGTCAGTTGCAACTTACGATTAGGCGTTTGGATGACTGGGCGCAGAAGAGTGGTTTTAAGTTTTCCACCGAGAAGTCTGTATGTGTTCTTTTTAACCGTTCTCGTTCGATTTTAACCTTTCCTGAGTTGAGGCTGAGGTACGCTATTCTTACTTTTAAAGACACGGTGAGATTTATGGGGCTACCTCATCTGGTTACCTCATCTGAAACGGCGGTCACTTAAGGCTTTAAGTATTTTAAAATGTCTTAGCCACAGTACATGGGGAGCTGACAGGACTTGTCTGCTCCATTTTTACAGGGCGTTTGTGCGATCTCGGCTTGATTATGGGTGCACGGTGTATGGGTCTGCGAGGCCTTCTTACTTAAAGTTGTTGGACGTTGTGCACTATGAAGGGCTTCGGTTGGCCACTGGGGCATTCCGAACTAGCCCCATACCAAGCCTCTGTGCAGAGGCTGGTGAACCGCCACTTCATATGCGGCGACGGCTACTTACAGTGCGCCAGGCGTATAAAACTTTGTCCACACCATACACCCCTGCATACCATACCGTTGTTCAGCCTCCTCTGGCACGATTGTTTCATAACCGGCAACGTGCGACGCAGCCCTATGGGATTCGCGCACAGGATTGCCTCGGTGCGATGTCTATGGCTGGTCTTCGTGTTTTACGTCGCGGTTGGAGCAGATCTCCACCTTGGCTCCTTCGGAGACCCAAACTTATTTTAGATTTGACTAATTTTAAGAAAGCTGGCACACCAGATTTTACGTTCCAATCTCTGTTTTTTAACATTTTAGATGTGCATCACGGTTTCACTGTCGTTTATACTGATGGCTCCAAACAGGAGACTTTCCTTGGCTGTTCTGTGGTGTTCCCTGATCATGTTACCCGGATTCGCCTCCCTGCTGAATATACCGTTTTCGCAGCGGAGCTCCACGCGATCCTGACGGCACTGGAGCAGATGCATCGTGTTCGGGGCGATCGATTTCTTCTCTGCTCCGATTCTCTTAGTGCCTTACAGTCATTGCAGAACCTGTCCCCGACTGAAGAGATGGTCCAGCTGATACATGACCAACTGTACTTGCTCCAACGGCGGGGTAAAGAGGTATCCTTCTGCTGGGTGCCTGGTCATGTCGGCATATTGGGCAATGAACAGGCTGATCGGGCAGCCAAGGAGGCCTGCAGAGAGCAGGATGTGGTCCAGTGTCCTATCCCCTTGCAGTCTGTCATCGCTGCACTCCACAGGAAGTGCATGGAGTTGTGGGAGGACGAAAGGCTGGCGGTGACGGCCAATAAACTGCGGTCGGTAAAGTCAACCACTCGGCCGTGGCGTTCCTCCTGCCGGCTGCTCAGGCGGGAAGAGGTGGCGCTCACACTTCTTCGGATCGGGCACTGTCCTCTGACACAAAGCTATTTATTACGGCGGGAGGATCCTCCGCTCTGTGATGCTTGTGGTGTGCACATCTCTGTCCGGCACATTTTAACAGACTGCGTTTTATACCGTGATGCAAGGGCAGAAGCACACGTTGATGGGGATCTGCCCTGTGTTTTAGCTAACGATGAGACGTGTGTGTCTAGGGTTTTTAAGTTTTGTGATGTGTCTGGACTCTGGCCTAAACTTTTAGGCTGGCGGTTTTAGTGTATTGCAGAGTGGCTGACTCCTCCCTTTTTTCCTTGCGGTCAGCCAGCCACTTCCATCTGCTCCATTGTTTTAGCTCCCTCTACCTTTTTCTTCCTGTGGTGTCCATGTTTTACTGCTGACGCCCTGCTTCATCCCACGCTTCGGTGTGGGTGAGCACATATTTTTCCATGATTGTTCCCCGCGTTTTATGTTCCGTTTGATGTAAATGTTCTGAGTTTTTTTCTTGACACCCGTCTCACTATGATACTGAACGGGCGCTGAAGACCTTGCTGTCGTGCGCCCACAAAACCCTTCTACTCACTCACCTACTCTGTAATTTATTGAAGAACTCTATTAGAATTTATCCTCTCTCATTCCTAGTACCAAGCACATATTCTCCCGTAACGCGCTCTTCTAATCCTTCTCCTATAATAGGATTTACGTACTGAATTACCCGTTCAATATTTTCATTCACTTTCACTGCCTCTTCATATTCGGCTCACGGCGTCGGTATGTTTACCAGAACGATCGTTGTCGGTCTGTTTCGATTGTGATAAGAATAACCCTATCACTGAAGTGTTCACAGTACGCACTCTTGGTCCTACCTTCCTATTCATAACGAGTCCTACTTCCGTCATATCATCATCAGCTATTATTGATATTATCCTGTTCTCATCTGGCCAGAAATTCTTGTCTTCCTTCCATTCACTTCTCTGACGCCCGCTAGAGTTACACTGAGCATTAGCGTTTCCTCGTTATCCTTTCTCTGCTTATTCGATCTTTTTCTCATGGTCACCTCCTCCTTGACAACAGATCCGAATGGGGGACTAGTCCTGAATCTTTTGACAATGGAGAGATGATCATAACTTTTTCTCAATCATAAGCGTATCCTGTTTATACAGATTACGTGTCTTCAATGAAATACATTCCTTTGCCTTCTGAATCCTCATGCAGTTGGCCATTCCCGATTCTTTCGCCTTTAGGAGCAGTTTCTCCCTCCAAGGGTAACAGAGTGCCCTGAACCTCTCCCCGCTCCCATCGGGATGACGGGGTTCAAACCGGTAAATGAGGATGTTTTGATTATGGTCAGAGACGCTTCCGCTAGACCACATAACGGTCTAGTCAGTTCTTTACACAATGAAAGCGTATTCCATTATCATTTATGTCCAACTCATTAATAGGCAACCACGTATTGTAGCTTTCGCACTGTTACAATAAGATGATACTGAACATAGTTTTTTATGTACTGGCTCCCCACTTTCGTTGGGCTAGTAGTTCGTTATGGATTTCTTATGCTATTCAGAAGAAGAGCTAATTTACGTTCATTACACTTGTTATACGCAGATACTGCAAGAATAGTTGTAAACTGCTACCAGAAGGAGTGAAGTGTGTGACATGGGTGGATCATATGTAGTAAATAAAATTAATCATTTGAGTGTTGCGAACGGGTTCAGCCACATCTGCCTGCCATTCTCGCAGTATGTAGACGAATTTACCAGCACTATCTAAGTTACCATTCCTTTCGACGCATAACGTCGCAGATACGCATAGGACACTTTATGCAAAGAGCGTTTTAATACATACAGCCGTATTTCTGTTCCGTATTTCCAGAAGCTGTTCAAAATTTAGGGTGCCTTTGATTTTCATCCTTAGTTCTGAAGCTATACCCTCATCATCAACCATACTTGAACGCAAACCTAATGATTTATCACGAACAAATGACATTCATGCCGACTAGCATGAAATCTTAAAACATCGATCAAGAGAAACCAAACTTACACTATCCTCAAATGACATTTTGCAAGCCATGAATTAAGGCACATTTATTGAGGGTAGTTGTAGCGTGTGAACAACAATTTCGTTGTCGAAATATTCCAGTTTAGATTTTCCGATTGACAGTAAGCCAATTAACGATCTTGTCCGTTGGTTGCCAGTCATTGCCCATCAAAAACTCAGATTGGTTGCAGCGGGGAGGGATAATTGTTAGTAATTTGCAGATGAGAATTAATTGATTGTCGCATTATGTGTGGTGGCAGAGGTGATCGATTTAGTATGACTTTCTTAACGGAAATAAACCTGAAGATGTAACAGTAACTACACGTATAGCTCAACGAAGTTGCTGTTCTCATAACAAACATAAATGCTAATGAACTGCAGATAACGTTGAAAGTTCTGAAACTGTGGAAAACTCAGAAGAGAGTGCCTGGAGCCTTCTGCAGCAATTTTGGATGCGTGGTGTGTCACGTTGTCGTGCTAGTATTGCCCAAGTCCGTCGGAATGCAAGATGAATGGATGCAGGTGATCAGACAGGATGCTTACTTACATGTGACTTGTCACAGTCGTATCTAGTCTTATCAGGGGTCTTCACGGTGAATGATGACAGCCAATACAGTTGCAGGAAAAAGATTTATTAAAATTCTTGACCATGGTTTCGGTATATCAGAAGTAAAACACCTAAAATTACATCCTGAAATGGAGATTAACAAAACAACTGTGCCAAAGGCGTCGTCAGTAGTTAAAACACAATTGCTATATTAATCTCCATTGCAGGATTTAATTTTAGGTATTTTACTTCTGATGAATGTATATTTATACATACCGAAACCGTGGTCAAGAACTTTAATAAATCTTTATCCTGCAAGTTTTGGCTGTGATCATTTACCGTGAAGAATTTCAACAGTTGCTGTTTCAGCCATGTTTAAAATCTTGACTTATCAGGGGTCCCAGTCACTCCAACTGACCACGGCGCACACCATTACAGAGCCACCAACAGCTTCAACAGTCCCCTGATGACATGCAGGGTCCATGAATTCATGATGTTGTCTCCATGTCCGTACACGTCCATCCGCTAGACACAATTTGAAACGACACTCGTCCGACCAGACAACATGTTTTCAGTCATCAACAGTCTGATGTCGGTGTTGATGGACACGGGCGAAACAAAGCTTCGTGTCGTGCAATCATCAAGAGTATATGAGTGGGCCTTCGGCTCCGAAAGTCCATATCAATGATGTGATTCTTCAGTTTATCCCGCGTATTTCTTGCTCGAATAGCCCACGGGTGTACTGCCCGTCCATAGTGTCCAACGGACACAATATTTCGGCGAGCAGACATGTCGCCATCGTCAGGTATATCGTATACTAGCTCACTGTCGGGGAAAATAGGACGAATATTGAGGTAATACCGAGTAGGAAATGTCATTTGCCCACTTAATAAAACACGAGCATTATTGGGAAGTGTCAAACACGATCTCAGTTCGCGGAAGGCCGGCCAATACCAGATTCCGTATCAGTGTGTGAAGACCTATATTGGACAGACAGTGCGCACCATCGAAGATCGTTGTCGAGGTACACTCGACCTAGGTACCCCAACAAGTCCGAAAATCACGAAATGGATTACCAATATACCCGTGGACTGTTCGAACATATCGATGATGTTTCGTTGAATGGTTCACACGCTGACACTTGTTGATGGCCCAGCACTGAAATCTGCAGCAGTTTGCGGAACGGTTGCACTTGCGTCACCTTTAAAGATTCTCTTCAGGCGTCGTTGATCCCGTTCCTGCAGCATCTTTTTCTGACCGCAGAGATGTCGGAGATTTGATATTTTACCGGATTCCTGATATTAAAGGTACAACTGGTGAAATGGTCGTACGGGAAAATCCCCACTTCATTAGTACCTCGGAGATGCTGTGTCCCATCGCTCGGGTGCCAACTGTAACACCACGTTCAAACTCACTTAAATCTTGACAACCTGCCATTGTACCATCAGTAACCGATCTAACAGCTGCGACTTACTTGTCTTATATAGGCTTTGCCAGCCGAAGCGCCATATTCTGCCTGTTTACATATATCTCTATTTGAATACGCAAGCCTATACCAGTTTATTTGACACTTCAGTGTAGATGAGAACTCAGCTGATGTATGGTGATGCACAAAATTAACGGTGTGTTCATCTTAACTGAAGGCACTGAAGTATCTCGAAAACTACACATCGAGTCAAAAAAAGTTATTATTCGAATTTCTTTGGCTCGGTGGTGGACATCCAATAATACCACACTCGACCCACCCTGTGCATGGCGACCCCTGTTTTTTATTATAGATTACGATTTTACAGTAAGATCTACATACGTTTTGTCTGACGCATTTTCGTCGTTTCATTTCAGATGGCACTGTAATCGGAGGAACAAAAATGGGAACACAATCGTAATGTACGACATGCTACTCAAAGGTCCTTTAATATCTAGTGTTACTTGTGACCCCACTTCGATGCTGCGAGGGTAGGACAAACCAGTATTTCATAACTTGTAATCGGAAACGCCATGTGCTACGTTGCATTCCTCCTACATGACATACAGTGTCTACTCGACACACTACTGTGACCGTGGTTCAAGGTTAACGCTACCCTACTTTTCAACTAGAATACGAAGCACCGATAACTCCAATATACTTAGTGATCCGCTTTTCACATGTACACAGGACAGAAGCATGTCCGTGAGGATGTCAGCACAGGTGTTTCTGAGGCGGTCGACTATGTCTGTTGACTATGTCTGTTGACACTTGCTGATACACCTTATCTTTTAAATATCTCTGCAGAAAGAAATCCAGTGACATCAAATCCGACGTTGTAGCGGGCCAGTTAATAGAGCCACCTCTGTCGATGCACCGACCAGCGTAAGCACAGTCTAATTCCTCGCATGCTCCAATTTCCTAACGCGCTGCGCAACCGTCATGATGAATCCGTATATGTTGTCGAACGTCCAGGGCAACATCCTGCGGTTTCTGTTCCAAAAACGTTCGATATTTGCGTCAACATGTAGCAGATAAAATGCTGACCAATGAGTTGGTTCTCCATGATGCCACACCATACGTAAACCGACCGAGGACGTTGACAGCCGACTTGCCGTAACCAGTGGGGTTGTCTGCATTCCAGAAACGCATCTTATGCCATTTAACGCTACCGAACGCCATGTGTGAGGAAACGAAGTAAATGCTCACTACAAAGAATAGGTAGATAATGCCGTAGACTCATAATCTGAATTGAGGAACGGGAGTTAGCACTGAAGATTTTAAAGTTGCCCCCGCCATCCACGCTCAGGGTGGGGTATCGTTGAATGTCCTTCTCCAAGACAAACAATTCGTAATTACAACTTGTTTGATCCGACGTATAGTTTTCGATATATTTCAATGTCTTCAGTTAAAATGAACACCATATATATTTATTAATTACGAGTATGAAACTTATATCACTTGGGGCTGTTCTTCTATTTCTATATACCGCAGTAAATTAGGAAGTGCTAATAGGATAATATATAGAAACGCAGCATATAGAGAAGTCAAAATGGTGGCAAATCGTAGCTAAGTGTAAGAAGACTTACAGAGAACCGACGTATCGTAAACAGTGGTTGGTAGTTGACCATGAACAGAAGTAAATGTACTACGGAAATCCGGATTATTTCATAATCACATGATTGCATGAGTATTTCTCATACGTTTGAGATCAGCACTAGGCATGACTGATAGGGGAAACAGAGTAGATCTGAAGTACAGCAGCCGGCCTGAGTGGCCGAGCGGTTCTAGGCGCTACAGTCTGGAACCGAGCGACTGCTACGCTCGCAGATTCGAATCCTGCCTCGGGCATGGATGTGTGTAATGTTGTTAGGTTAGTTAGGTTTTAGTAGCTCTAAGTTCTACGGGACTGATGACCTCAGGAGTTAAGTCCCATAGCGCTCAAAGCCATATGAACCATTTTGAAGTACAGCAGAGCGTTTCTTCGTAGGTTCTTGCATAAGCGCGAAAGCGTCACGAAGATGCTCCAGTGACAAATGATATGACAGAGGAGAGATACATTGTGGTTTGATTTACTGTTAAAATTCCGAGACTGTAGAACAGTCAGCCATTACGCTGCTTCCTTCTGCGTAATATCGCGAAACGATCAAAAAGGCAAAATTAGAGAGACTGTAGGACAAAGACGGAGGCATTTTCAACACCTTTTACTCCCGCGCACAATTCCCGACCGAAAGGGAGAAACTGGTGGTACGCAAAATTAGCCTTCGCCAAACGCCAAAACGGAGTGTAGATATAAATGTAACATATATACGGTTTCTCTCCTAAGAGTCGTTTGGAATATTTTCTCTGATGTTTCAAGAGATATTTGCAAATTATTTTTGAATTGTGTAAATGGATTCAGCAAAAACAAGTATTGTATCGAATGGGAACGTAAGATTCGGCTTTTAATTATTTTTTATTTTTTATATTTTATTTTTACGGGAAACAAACCGACGCTTTCCGTGGGCATCACAAGGAAGAAGTGAGGAGCATTGTTTGTTTGTTGTTGATAATTCTTCCGGGTTATATGGCCGTGATCCAGGGAATTCTTCTATTCCTAACGTTTCGTCCAATACTACGTTGGACATCTTCAGAGGTATGGCTGGTTCTGCTGAGTCCTGCCGACTGGCGAGTCGGGCTTTCTTTCTTTTCTTTATTGTTATTTCCAAACCTGTTAACAGGCAGGCCAGCAGCAGCATGCTGCGCCGCTCTTTGGCCTCAGAGAACACACAGGATACAAATGAAGACATCGAGAGAAAAAAAACATGGTGGACATAGAAACGGAGAGAAACAGTTTTTAAAATACATGGAGCCGTTCACGGGTGTAGAGCCCAAGATAAAATTTGTTCAGACACTTGGACAGAGACGAATATTGTCACACGTGAACGTAGGTGCACAAAAACGACTAACACTGAACCACTGAAGCACAAAACGACGACACACACACAGGACACGAGGCGTTGATCTCCGGCGCGCGAATGTTCACTGACCGTGTACGAGTCCGGGGACCTGCCAAGAGAGGAGGAGGGGGTGGAAGATGGAGAGGGGAGAACAGATGCCGAGGGCAGGGGAGATAGTGGGAAGGGAGGAGGAGGAGGAGGAGATTAGTGTTTAACGTCCCGTCGACAACGAGGTCATTAGAGACGGAGCGCAAGCTCGGGTGAGGGAAGGATGGGGAAGGAAATCGGCCGTGCCCTTTCAAAGGAACCATCCCGGCATTTGCCTGAAACGATTTAGGGAAGGGAGGAAGGGGGCGGGGAAGCCCGGGGGAAGAGGGGAGGAGGGAGGGGACGGGGGAAAAGGAAAGAGTAGGAAGGGAAGAGAATAGAGGGAGGGTGCCTAAAGGAAAGGACACAGGAAGTGGGGGGGGGAGGATCAAAGTTGATAGGAGGGGTAGATGGAGGGGAGGAGGACATCATCAGGGAGGGGGAGCTGGCGGAAGCCACCTCGGGAGAGGGTAAGGGGGGTGGAGAGATGGAGACCGGGTGGGACGTGGGAAGACAGGCGCGGCAGCGGGCGGGGGTGGGAGAGGATTGGGGAGACAAGCGGATGAGGAAGATCGAGTTTGCGGGAGGTACGAGTCGGGCGTCGGAGAGCGGCCTAAATACCGAGGAAATTGGGCGTGGTCTAGCTTGCACATAGTAGCAGAGATAAAACTAGTCAAAGATAAAATGTAACTATCGATAACAGTCCGTCATAGGTATAAATCACTTATCGATTCTGTAACGCCACTGTCCATATCACACTTAATTTTAAGGCCTCTTGTTTTCTACTAAAATTATCTTCATGTTTATAAATTTCAATAGCCTCCCTATACAATCGTGGATAATAGTTCGTGGTAGCACGTAAAACTGTAGTTTCAGAAAACTTAACTACATGGTCACCTGACTGAAGTGCATGTCCCGCAATGGCCGATTTATCTATTTTTCCCAGTCGGCAAAGACATTTATGCTCCTTTACCCTCGTATTCACACTTCTTTTCGTAGTACCAATGTAGACCTTGCCACAAGTACACGGAATTTTATACACACCGCTAGATGATAATGGTGGCCTTCTATCTTTAACAGAACGAAGTAGTTGTCCTATTTTTCTGGTAGGTTTGAATACCGGTTTCACTTTATGTTTCAGCAAGATTTTGCCGATTCGATCTGTAACCTTATTAATGAAAGGTAAAGACACCGTGTTTATTCCATTGCTGTGTACCATCCTTGTCCTTTGGCCTGCTGCAATTAGGTCTTAAAACGCAATTAATTTCTTTGTTTGAGTTCACATTCTTTTAGAAGGCCTGTTTCAGATGATTCAGTTCCGTATCCAGATGTTCCGGCGTACAAATCCGTTTTGCCCTGTCCACTAAACTTTTGATTACACCTCTTTTTTGTCGTAGGTGATGACTCTAGCTGCACAATACAAAAACGAAATCGCAAATATCTGTTCAAAAGCCAGAGAATATGCGACTGATGATTCTTAATAGAGACACTCTGGAAATGTAAATTTAGTATTTCTCTCCTCGGTAATGATAGTGCAGTAAGCGTGTTATTTTCCTCTTGGTCGCCAGTTACCCTTTCAGCGAAGTGACAGAGAGGCGCCTGTGTGCCGGAACGACGTGCGCTACCGCCAGCTTCCCGCCGAGTCGCTGTGGGTCGCGTGTTGGGCGCCTGCCGCCGTGCTTGCAGTCTGGCTCCGACAGGGCCGTCGCGCCACGCCGCCTTAACATCGCGTGACGCAGTCGCGTGACCCGCGACCACCGAATAATCACCCGCCTTCCTATTACTTTGCTGCAAGGTGGGCGGAGGTCTCGATCTGTCAACTGCCTGGGACGCCTGCGTCCGCGTTCTCAGAAGACAAATACCACGGACCTCAATTATTCAGCTTATTTCCTCGTACTCACGATATGTTAACTAACTCCTCCCGGCACTAACTGTATTAAACATAGGCACTCTTTCTCCTCACCAGTTTCAAGTGAGACTTTGTAGCACTGACATACCTTCCGCACCCCGAACATTTTCATAATTAGCTGACAACATTCTAAGAGAGCTAAGGATGCCAATGTTACTCATCATTAACACGCTTTGATTTACGAGAAAATTAACTGTAGTTGTCACATATGACACGGTGTGATTTACGTTTCATGTTAAGACAAGCTATAGGTGCAAAGTGAAATCATCAGTGCCTGGAGATGCCGTTGGCATTTACGAATTTCTTTTGCAACGTTGGTGTAATTGGTCAATTCGACTTGTGCAAAATATTTCTATATGCAGCATCTTTGTGTAGTCGTTTTGTGGAGATTTCACTGAAATGAGTAAAACTGATATATCGGGACTGCATAGAGTTCTTGGTTCAAAATGGCTCTGAGCAGTATGCGACTTAACTTCTGAGGTCATCAGTCGCCTAGTACTTAGAACTAATTAAACCTAAGTAACCTAAGGACATCACACACATCCATACCCGAGGCAGGATTCGAACCGGCGACCGTAGCGGTCGCCCGGCTCCAGACTGTAACGCCTAGAACAGCACGGCCACTCCGGCCGGCAGAATTCTTGTTTCTGACTGATCTATCTCCGAAGAAAATTGTTATAATATATGAAGGCAGTATCTGTTTCCGAAAGAACAGTTACTATTGATAACCATGCAGCTTAGCTAGAATGAAATGACAATTAAATGGACACCCTACCTGCAAACAGGCGTTGGTATACTTCTCTGGGGACATGTTGAAAATATGTGTATATAGTTAAAATATGGCTTCCCGGTCATTGACCTTCTTGTGCGAATGCACACGCTATGCCAGAACTCGTACGGCACATGGTAGATTAAACTGCCACGAGTAATGATTATGATGGAAAAACATCAATTAGGCGCACTACGAATGTAGTGGTGTGGACATGTTGGTAATGTGGGTCTCACGGAGAGCATGCAAGGGATAAGTCGCTGCAGGTGCACTATCCCTTGCACCCTCGGTGTCTCAGATGGATATAGCGTCTGCCATGGAAGCAGGAGATCCCGGGTTAGAGTCCAAGACGGGGCACATATTTTCAACGTGTCCCCAATAAAGTATGTCAACGCCTGTTTGCTGCTAAGGTCTCAATTTAATTATCATTTCAAATTGGTATAAACTTAATGAATGCTTATTCTTAATTTTCAACATCTGTTAAATGAATGCAAATGACTGAATGCAAACGTGATTTACCTCTCTTGCTTAAAGTCCTCGGGAATGACACAAAATGAAATCAGGAAAATTCAAAATATGACGTTCGATCAAAGCGATTAAAACTATGTGAAAAAACTGATGGAAGGAACACAAATTAATAACAACACGCTCCTTTTCCCTTAAATGAATAGCAATGTGAAAAGTGCCTTAGAGTCAGAAAAAGAATTCAACAGATTTTAGGCTCAGTTTGCTATTGTGGACGAGGCATGTAACAACTTCACACTACAAACGGAACAGAAAGCCAAATCCTAATATAAACCGATGACCTAACACAAAAATGAGCTTCAAAACGGAGTCTTCATAACCACGAATTTGCAAATAATGGAATAATGAATGACAAATACTAGCCAAACAATCTGTACCACTTACACAAAGTAATACGCTAACCGCCTAACAGATATTCTTCAGCAGTGGGAAAACATTGGAATTTGAAGTTAAAGTTGTTATAACTTTCACCATATTCACCAAATTCGACACTCTCTGCCTTCTGCGTATTCTAGCATCTAAAGGCATTTGTGGCCTAATATCTCCTTGCCCCCCCGCCCTTATGGTGGGGAAGCTTGCGCGCCTCAGTGACACACATAGCCGTATCGTAGGTGCAACCACAACGAAGGGGTATCTGTTGAGAGGCCAGACAAAAGTATGGTTCCTAAAGAGGAGCAGCAGCCTTTTCAGTAGTTGCAGGAGCAACAGTCTGGATGATTGACTGATCTGGTCTTGTAACATTAACCAAAACGGCCTTGCTGTGCTGGTACTGCGAACGGCTGAAAGCCAGGGGGAACTACGACCGTAATTTTTCCTGAGGGCATGCAGCATTACTGTATGGACAAATGATGATGGCGTCCTCTTGGGTAAAGTAATTCGGAAGTAAAATAGTCCCCCATTCGGATCTCTGGGCGGGGACTACTCAGGAGGACGTCGTTATCAGGAGAAAGAAAACTGGCGTTCTACAGATCGAAGCGTGGAATGTCAGATCCCTTAACCAGGCAGGTAGATTAGAAAATTTAAAAAGGGAAAGGGATGGGTTAAAGTTAGATATAGTGGGAATTAGCGAAGTTCGGTGGCATGAGGAACAAGACTTTTGGTCAGGTAAATACAGGGTTATAAATACAAAATCAAATAGGGGTAATGCAGGAGTAGGATTAATAATGAATAAAAAATAGGAGTTCGGGTAAGCTACTACAAACAACATAATGAACGCATTATTGTGGCGAAGATAAACACTAAGCCCACACCTACAACAGTAGAACAAGTCTATATGCCAAACAGCTCTGCAGATGACGAAGAAATTGAAGAAATGTATGATGAGATAAAAGAAATTATTCAGATAGTGAAGGGAGACGAAAATTTAATAGTCATGGGTGACTGTAATTCGATAGTAGGAAAAGGAAGAGAAGGAAACGTAGTAGGTGAATAAGGATTCGGGGGAAGAAATGAAAGAGGAAGCCGCCTGGTAGAGTTTTGCACAGAGCATAACTTAATCATCTTGGTTCAAGAATCATGAAAGAAGGTTGTATACATGGAAGAATCCTGGAGATACTAGAAGGTATCAGATAGATTATATAATGGTAAGACAGAGATTTAAGAACCAGGTTTTAAATTGTAAGACATGTCCAGGTTCAGATGTGGACTCTGACCACAATCTATTGGTTATGAACTGTAGATTAAAACTGAAGAAACTGCAAAAAGTTGGGAATTTGAGGAGATGGGACCTGGATAAACTGAAGAACCAGAGATTGTAGACAGTTTCAGGAAGAGCATAAAGGAACAATTCACAAGACTGGGGGAAAGAAATACAGTTGAAGAAGAATGGATAGCTTTGAGGGATGAAGTAGTGAAGGCAGCAGAGGATCAAGTAGGTGAAATGACGTCGGCTAGTGCAAATCCTTGGGTAACAGAAGAAATACTGAATTTAATTGATGAAAGGAGAAAATATAAATATGCAGTAAATGAAGCAGGCAAAAAGGAATACAAACGTCTCAAAAATGAGATTGACAGGAAGTGCAACATGGCTAAGCAGGCATGGCTAGAGAACAAATGTAAGGATGTACAGGCTTATCTCACTAGGGGTAAGATAGATACTGCCTACAGGAAAATTAAAGAAACCTTTGGAGAAAAGAGAACCACTTGCATGAATATCAAGGGCTCAGATGGAAAGCCAGTTCTAAGCAAAGAAGGGAAAGCAGAAAGGTGGAAGGAATATATAGAGGGACTATACAAGGGCGATGTTCTTGAGGACAATATTATGGAAATGGAAGAAGATGAAGATGAAGATAAAATGGGAGATATGATACTGCGTGAAGAATTTGATAGAGCACTGAAAGACCTAACTCGAAACAAGGCCTCGGGAGTAGACAACATTCCATTAGAACTACTGACTGCCTTGGGAGAGCCAGTCCTGACCAAACTCTACCATCTGGTGAGCAAAATGTATGAGACAGGCGAAATACCCTCAGACTTCAAGAAGTACATAATAATTCCAATCCCAAAGAAATTAGGCGTTGACAGATGTGAAAATTACCGAACTATCAGTTTAATAAGCCCCGGCTGCAAAATACTGTACAGACGAATGGAAAAACTGGTAGAAGCCGACCTCGGGGAAGATCAGTTTGGATTCCGTAGGAATATGGGAACACGTAAGGCAATACTGACCCTACGACTTATCTTAGAAGCTCGATTAAGAAAACGCAAACCTATGTTTCTAATATTTGTAGACTTGGAGAAAGCTTTTGACAATGTTGACTGGAATAATCTCTTTCAAATTCTGAAGGTGGCAGGGGTAAAATACAGAGAGCGAAAGGCTATTTACAATTTGTACAGAAACCAGACGGCAGTTTTAAGAGTCGAGGGACATGAAAGGGAATCAGTGGTTGGGAAGGGAGTGAGACAGGTTTGTAGCCTCTCCCCGATGTTATTCAATCTGTATATTGAGCAAGCAGTAAAGGAAACAAAAGAAAAATTCGGAGTAGGTATTAAAATCCATGGAGAAGAAATAAAAACTTTGAGATTCGCCGATGACATTGTAATTCTGTCAGAGACAGCAATGGACTTGGAAGAGCAGTTGAACGGAATGGACAGTGTCTTGAAGGGAGGATATAAGATGAACATCAACAAAAGCAAAACCAGGATAATGGAATGTAGTCGAATTAAGTCGGGTGATGTTGAGGGAATTAGATTAGGAAATGAGACACTTAAAGTAGTAAAGGAGTTTTGCTATTTGGGGAGCAAAATAACTGATGATGGTCGAATTAGAGAGGATATAATATGTAGACTGGCAATAGCAAGGAAAGCGTTTCAAAAGAAGAAAAATTTGTTAACATCGAGTATAGATTTAAATGTCAGGAAGTCGTTTCTGAAAGTATTTGTATGGAGTGTTGCCATGTATGGAAGTGAAACATGGACGATAACTAGTTTGGACAAGAAGAGAATAGAAGCTTTCGAAATGTGGTGCTACAGAAGAATGCTGAAGATAAGGTGGGTAGATCACATAACTAATGAGGAAGTATTGAATAGGATTGGCGAGAAGAGGACTTTGTGGCATAACTTGACAAGAAGAAGGGATAGGTTGGTAGGACATGTTATGAGGCATTAAGGGATCACAAATTTATTATAGGAGGGCAGCGTGGAGGGTATAAATCGTAGAGGGAGACCAAGAGATGAATACACTAAACAGATTCAGAAGGATGTAAGCTGCAGTACGTATTGGGAGATGAAGAAGCTTGTTCAGAATAGAGTAGCATGGAGAGCTGCATCAAACCAGTCTCAGGACTGAAGACCACAACAACAACAACAATCTCCTTGGCTGACTGAATTCATTATAGTTACTGCTATTCGGTATTTTAGACCTTGTACACTTACTCCGAGTGTTTAAATTATTTAATCTCTTTGGGTACAATTTCTTATCTTTGGGTAAAATATCTTAACGAAAAAATTAAAAATAACTTCTAATCTAACGTACTGCGTGCCGCTCCTGCTGCTTTTGGTTAGTAGCAGACCAGATGGTCTGTAATTTTAGGCACCATCCTGAAACTTACGAGCGAGTTAACTCTGTGATTTAAACACTCTATTCATTTGCTGGATTAAGAGATTTGAGATCACTGTTCTGTCATCTATTGTTACATTTTTCTTGGTTTGCTAAATCCTTGTAGTTGAATGCCAGAATGTGCATTTAAAGGAGAGCCACAGATGATTTTGTGTCCTGTTCTTGTCGTATGCTAGTTTGTGATCTTCGCCATCGAAGTGACTTTACATTTCTTGTACTCTTTTTGTCTCAGACTTAAATAATTTGATTTCAAAGTCCGTTGTTGATATAAATGTCAGTGAAACTATCTCATCAACTCTGTATGTCCATTTTGACCAAAGAATATTATGTTAGTGGCGCAAAAAAATGCGAACAGTATTTTTGCTGTACAATTATTACCCAGAATTTTGTAATGGTCTAGTATATTCAGAAAACAACACGAAGAGGATCATATACACTGACAGAAAAATAACGAAAATAGTTAAAGTAGAGTAACGAAATTTCTGAATACATTTATCTCGGTAACATATTTATGTGATTAACATTGCTGGAACGCGAAGTAATCCATTGCAAATGTGAAATCCTGGTACATTAATAACTGCGCCAGAATGGTCAAAGAAAGCATGCAAACCTTCATGAATTATGCCGTGTAGGTGCCTTATGTTAGTTTGTGGGATAGAGCTCCATGCTTATTGCACTCGGTTTGTCAATACTGGGACAGTTAATGCTGTTTGTGGATGAAGCTGGTGTTGTCGTCGCATGATGTCCGGCATGTGCTGGATTGGAGACAAACATAGTGATCGACCTGACCAAGGCAACACGTCGGCACTGTGTAGAGCATGTTCTACATCTACGTGATTACTCTACAATTCACAACAGATTCTCTCTACCGTTCCACTCTCCAACTGCGCGCGAGGAGAACGAGTCCTGTGCGAGTCCTGATTTCTCTTATTTGATGTTGAGTTACGGTATGTGGACGAGCGCTATCTTGTTGGAAAACACCTCCTGGAATGCTGTTTTATAAATGGCAGCACAGTAGGTCAAATCTCATGATTGATGTACAGATTTGGCCTCTTGCTGCGTGGAATAAGGAAGAGAGTGGTCCTGCTGTTCTTCGAACTTGCACCTCAGAATACAACTCAATGCGCGAGTCCATCGTGTCTAGCACACAAACACGATGGTTTTAGGCCCTCAAATGGCCTCCTTCTGACCAACACACGGCCATCACTGGCATCGAAGCGGAAACTGCTTTCATCCTAAAACACGACCCCCACCATGCCGTCCAGTGAGCTCTCGCTTGATATGATACCACTGAAGTCGCTAATGGCGGTGGTTTGGGTTCAGCAAAATGCATGCTACAGCGCGTTTGGCTCGGAACTGGCGTTGAAGTAAGAGATATGAACACGTCATTGTGACAACTGCTACTCAGAGTGCTGCTGAAGGTGCACCAGTGCCGTACACCGATAGCGATGGCGTTGCTTGTTGGTAACGCGACGTGGCCATCCGGAGGCCATCATCTTGCGAGCGTATATTCTCGTGACCACCGCATGCGAGCCATCATATACAGTGGCAACATTCCTATCAAGACTTCGAAAATTATTCGAGAAGGAACATTCAGGTTTCGTAGCCCTATTACACGACAGCGTTCAAACTCAGTTAGGTGTTGATAAAGGGGGTCTTCGTGGCCCTGAAGGCATTCTTCACTAACATCAGCTCACCACGTTCAGTCTCAAAGGTAGCTAACGCTCACGTCCGTTGCAGTGTGTATTTAAAGCAAGCCTGATTTGCATCATCATAGTGGAGATACTAGCAACACCCTGACGCGAGTGGTGCTAAATTTGAATAGACGTAGATTTACTCGTATATCGCACAACTCCTTCTTGTGTTTTTCTCCAGGCTCTTTGGCGGATTACGAAGTAAGGTGGTACTTGAATCTGAATTACCTTAATAAAATCATGATTTGTAGCACCGCTTGTTTAAACTATTTATTTCTTCTCATTCCTAATTACGATGGCTATTTGAAAACGATGGCTATTTCTTTATTTTATATTAATATGAATTTCAGTATGCGAACATTTAAAGTGTGACCTAGAGCAAGTCCAGTTCGCATAAAGGTTGTTAAATTGAGTTTGTGGCTTATGTAGATAGTCACTAGGCAGAGAAAAACAGTAATGATGTCAACGTTGTTGAGTTTTTTTCTTTTTTTTTTCGCCGGCCGCGGTGGCCGTGCGGTTCTAGGCGCTCAGTCTGGAGCCGCGCGACCCCTACGGTCGCAGGTTCGAAGCCTGCCTCGGGCATGGATGTGTGTGATGTCCTTAGGTTAGTTAGATTTAAGTAGTTCTAAGTTCTAGGGGACTGATGACCATAGATGTTAAGTCCCATAGTGCTCAGAGCCATTTTTTTTTTTTTTTGAGTTTTTCGTGGCCACTCGTTGACGTATAGCTTCTTGGCTGCTGTTCCGTATTCTTCAGTCGAGGTTTGTTTGACGATATACCTGATGTCTTGGCAGTGGAGGGTGAACCTCTGATAATGCTAGCCTGTCGTGCAGACGAAGCGTTAGAAAAATAGTTACACAAGCACCGGTCGAGTTACGCCGTGTCATGGAAAGTGATACAGTGACATGTAGCCTAGTGCGGAATAAAACAGATGTATTCTAGACATGTATTCTAAAGATGCCCTGTACAATGTTAACTTAATAATTTAATGTAAGAGAAAGTAAATCTTTGGGCGTGGTGGTAATAAGCCGATGAAAAAAAAATTAATTACCATGGAGAAACCGTTATGTTTGCATCGCTAGACGTAAGACTGCAACAAAACCTACTACAATACAGGAGTAAGTCATCGCACAGTAAGACAGCTAAATGGGAACACAGATTATGTATGCTGATGAACAAAATTAAACGTGTAGCTCTGTATGCATTAATTACCAATTGTTGTTGTTGTGATCTTCAGTCCAGAGACTGGTTTGATGCACCTCTCCATGCTACTCTACTCTTATTACGAGTATGAAATTCAAATTAGTTGGGATTGTTCTTTCAATTGTACGTACTATAGTAAACTAGGAATGATTAATAGTATAGCCGGCCGGTGTGGCCGAGTGGTTCTAGGCGCTTCAGTCTGGAACTCCGCTACCGCTATGGTCGCAGGTTCGAATCCTGCCTCGGCCATGGATGTCTGTGATGTCCTTAGGTTAGTTAGTTTTAAGTAGTTATAAGTTCCAGGGGACTGATGATCTCAGATGTTAAGTCCCATATTGCTCAGAGCTATTTGAACCATTTGATTAAGAGTATAATTAACATAACTATAGTACGAACGAACCGTCAAGCATAAGCGGAAATGTAGGATTCGAATATCAGATAATTTGCGACGTAATCTGACGCATTCTAATCCTAAACATCGTGACAAAGCGTATGACAATCTGCAACAACAGATGGTCGTATGACAATGACATTTTGTGAGATAAGCGTTCTTCTTGTGGTCTGAAATATGCAGAATTTTTTCTAATGTCATTAATCACAGATCTAATAGAAATGATAAGTTTACATTTAAAGAAAGCTAACTACAAGCCAACAAACAGTGAACGTAAGTTTTTCTTGATTTTTCAGTGTTGTATATGATACCTAGGGTACTGCACTGAAGTGATGATCCATTTCGCAAAAATTAGTGAGTTATGTGATCAGTATAACATGAATAGCTTTACCTACACGCCGTCTTAAATTCTTTTTCATATACACTCTTTCAACAGGTCTTGTTAAATAGGTATCTCAGTATGATTCTCACACTTCTTATTGTTAAATTCACAAAAATACAGTGCGTGTTTCCCACAGTAGAGCACTTGTGTATCTTCCTCTTCATCACTTGCACTGAGAGGAAAACGGTACCAGGTCAATGCGATGTTGTTTCTTGAAGCAGCAATGATTGAATACCTACTGCTGTTCATCCGAAGTTCTTTCAAAATATTTGGTTGTCATACCAGTCACGCACTGGTAGTGCTTGGGGTATCGATGCAAACTATAAACATGGTTTGTGTATGTGTATGTATGTTCTCATCTTCTCCTAAACCACTGCATCGATTCAGTTAGACTTGTACACACATGTCTTATTGTCTGGAAACAATCAATGTGGAGATAATAACCACCTTCCTCTCAAAGGGGTGGGGGTGGGAATGAAAATTATCGTAGCTCGCGACACGCAAATAGCCAGATTATATTCGTCCAGTATCTGAGAATGAGAACGATAAGTGATTTGGAACAAACATTACACAAAATTTCAAACCCTTATGAAACTTCTTCTAGCTGACAACCCTCTCAAGATGATGAAAAGAAATAAGTTCAGCTAATACTGTTCGCTGTTCATGCAGCAAAACTATCAGACAAGAAGTTTTACTTTATTTCTTCCTTACTACTATCTCCAACACATTTGGCAGACAGTATTCATATACACCACCGACTGCACATAAAAAATAAATGACTGTAGGCCACATACTTCAGGCGATATGTCGTTACAAAAATTGAGCTATGAAGAAGCTAAACTGCAGGACAAAATTCACTAGAGATACAGATGAAACATGTATACAGATATGAGTGAAATACATGTGTAATGTGACAACTGCGTACGCAAACAAAGAAAGTAGTGAAAAGCTCCTCCTAAACTCAGACTTGTTACTTAAATTACTTCCTATCTGGAAAAAATGCGGTGCGGGTAAGAATCAGCAATCTCCTATTGGGGTGGAGGTGATAATGTGGAGAAACAAGGAGGAGAAGGAGATGGACATGCAGAGAGGGGGAAGGAGGAGAGACAGAGGGAGGCGGAAACAGAGAGAGAAGGAGATGGTCAGTTAAGGGACAAGAGGAGATGGACAGAGGAAGAGGCAAAAAGAGGTGGAGAGACAAAAGGAGGAGGAGGAGGAAAAAATTGGAAATTTGTGGTAAGTTCCTAAGAAACCAAACTGCTGAGGTCACCGGTCCCTAGGCTTACGAACTACTTAATCTAACAACTCACGCTAAGGACAATACACACATCCATGCCCGAGGGAGGACCCGAACCTCCGACGGGGGAGTCGCGCGAACCGTGGCAAGGTGCCCTAGGCCATGGAGCTACCCCGTGTGGCGAAGAGGAGGAGATGGGCAGAGAGAGTGGGAGGAGGGTATGGACGGGGGATGGAGAGATAAGTGGCAAGAGGAGATGGACTGCAGTTAGTGGATGAAGGAGTTGAACAGTGAGAGGGGGAGGAAGAGACAGGGGGAGGAGAGTATGTACAACATGATGGCGGAGGAGGAGATGGAGAGAGAACGTGGTTTGGATGAGGTAGACGGGAGATGGGAAGGAAATGGGTATGAGGGTCTGAGGAGTGAATGATTGGAGTGAGTTCGGGAAGAGATGCACTTAGAAGAGAGGATGAGATGGACAGAAGTGGTGGCAGCAGATGGATGGAGGAAGGAGGAGCAGGTGGACAGAGAGATGAGGCAGGAGCAAATTGACAGGCAGAGTGGAAGGAAAAGATGGAAAGAGAGTGGGAGGATGAAGGAGGTGGCCAGAGGAAGGGGAAAGAGGAGATGGAAGACAGAGGAGATGGAATAATAGATAATTAGAATAAATACGTATCCAGGCAACACCGGATACTTAGCTAGTTAGACAATAAATACTTTCCTAATTCTGGAAGATTTCTCAAATTCTTTGTTCCACACAGGTGGAAGCTCTACGTGGGGAACAGGTGGTTCAGATCAAAACATAACTTGTTTCTACAGACTGAGTTGTTTTATTAGCGAAACGATTTATGGTTTAGTCCCACAATATCCTATTATTCTACTGAAGCTGACGTCCTATTGACGGTCATATATTTTATGTTTGGGGTGTGACGTCTTCCTCTGCACACCCGACGCAGGAGAGCAATCATAGTTCTTAAATTCGTTCTTGCGATAATGTGTTTCCCACTTTTTCTCCTTGCGTAAATTATTGCTTGTTGATAAACTGCCTGATTTTGTAATTGTTTTGGTAGGAACCTGCGTTTGTTGCTTCTGTTACGACGTAAAATCTTATGCAGATCAGTTGTCTCCACTCTGAATTCTCTTGTCCCGAATGAGGGAAATTTGGAAAGCTTTAACGATATAGCGTGAATCCCATAAGTTTCACTATAGATGTCGCAGCCACTTTCTATATACGGTTATCTCAGTGTTTTTTGTTTTTTACTTTTTGGCGACATGCCAAAACTTTTTATAATAGATCACTTGGAAAATGAGCCACTCTAATGACACTGTTCATCTAACTGTCTTTGCTCTCAAGGCGCTTGGTGTATCTCGTTGTTCACAAGTTCCGCCGTTTGTAGTTCGTCACTTAATCCATCTTGGCGGAATTAGTCCTCGAATGGACCTCATCTGTAACTTGGCCATCCTAAGTTATCAATGATACGAGATATTTGGTTTTAGTAACTTGGGGAAATATACCTTTAAGTTCTTCTACTGCAGTAGATATCTCTGGTGCTTTTCTGTCATAAAAAGCTTAGAAATTCCTCAGATATGAGACAAAAGACTTTATATATACAGCGCCTGAAGTCCATTGAAACATAAACCTCTTTTAACAGATATCAATCCCTTTCCCTCATACTTGCTGTTCATGAATGCTATTGCACACTGCACAATTTGACATATGAAATACCGACATACTTCACTTTTTGCCTCGAGGATGACTCTCGAACACCCATAAAATATTCACCATAGCATTTCAAAAACGACGTTACTTCATTATTCTTTTACAGAACAGCGGTACAATAGTTAACTGTATAAAAAAATCCTTTCCTGTTTTGTAATGTTGGTAACCGAAAATGTTTATTTTGAATATGCCCACTTACACACGGCACACAGATTGATGAACGGTAAGTCATGGTATTGCAGTGGGTGACTGGTCTCTTTAAGAGACCTTCTGGTTGTAAAATCTTGGGAGCACATAATAGCAAGGTCATGTTGTTTCTTATTTATTCTTATCATCAATATTTAACTATTTTGTTACAATGAAGTTACAAGCTCTTTCTTACTTCTTTGCTGCAGTCAATAAATCAGATTCACGTTTCATTTTAAAAACTCGCCTGGCCACATTACGAAGCTTCATACATGTTAACCGTCGGGTATAACAGGATTTCATTTCATTGTTGCTTCTCGTAATAAATTTATATTTACGTTAGATATATGTTATAGAATCTTCCCTTACCAGAAACTCAGCGCTTGACTGGGACTGCAATAATGAAACCTGAAACATTTGCCGCTACAAAAACGTATCAGATTCATCGTATTCTGTTTAGCGAAATGTACACAATTAATAGATAAAGTTTCGTAGGTAGGTAACGTTCTTCCACGTAATTCGGGTAAAATTTATCCAAAGGAACGCAAAGATTCTTTACTTCCTAAATCAACTTGCTGTTGTTTCTTTCGAGTACTGTAATTACATTGATGTACGTTTAACGACTTCCACAACTGTATCCATATGGCTACAATCATTTTACAATGATTTTCTACTTAATGTTTTGGGAAAAGTTCGTCTTTTTTTCACTTCAAGAATTGTCACAGAAGCATTAATAGCCCTTTCTTACAGCCGGGTCCCACCAGTTTCAAATCCAGCAGCACGCCTCTGCTGCCTTCTATCTGCTATAATGCAATCTACAGGATGTCCAATACCCACGCAATACTTAAGGATGTATCGCACGTATGTTTGGCTCCTTCAGACTTATTCCTCTCAACTGTTCTTCCGACTCCAATAATTTTCCTGCATACAAACCTTCCATTTTCCATCCCTGAACTCATTTTATAAGTTAGTCCTGATTCATGTCACTTCGTAACGTTTAACTATATTTTGTGCATGAATCCAGCTACTTCTTCTTGACAGTGTTCTACAATTAGTTCTTTGTTGACCGATTCTGCGGGGATGCCAATCACTCCTTATCTTATCACTGCACCTAATTTTCAAACTCATTCTCCAGTATCACATTTTCCCAGTACCCATGATTCACCAACATACAGTGCTGTGCTCCAAAGGTACATTCTCAGAAATGTCCTCCTCAGTCTTCGATACTACTAGGTTCCTCTGGCCTGGAGCGTCCATTTTGCTGTGGTACTCTGGTTTTTATGCCTTTGTTTCGTCCGTCATGTGTTATTTTGCTTCTTAGGGAAGATAATTCTTTTACTGTGACTACTTTTTGATCATAAATTTTGAGCTTAATTTTATCGCTTATCTAATTTCCGATACTGCTACTGCTCATTACCTTCGATTCTCTGGTTTTTCTTCAGTCCATAGTGTGTCTTCATTAGACTTCTCATTCAATTCAACACGTCTGGTAGTTCTTCTTCACTTTCGCTGAGGACAGTAAATTCCATCACCGAACATTATCTTTTTCATCATTTCGCTACACTTGAATCTCACTTATTTTCCTGATTGTTTCTTCGCTATACTGATTGACCCGTAGGGCTGAATCAGTGCGTTACTGTGCTACAATTTTTTAAATCTGAGAACTTCGTTCTTGGTCCTCCATTCTTAGCATTACCTCTTGGTTCTTGGATATATTTTGTATTATCCGTCTTTCGCTGTAGTAGTCTCAGGCTTCTCTGAGAATTTTGAACTACCTGTAACATTTTACATTGCCGAAAAAATTTTCTAGGTCGACAAAGCGTATGAATTTCTCCTGTGTCCATTATCAACTAAAACTTCCGAATTGCTTCCCTCTTTTTTTCTTACTTGTCGAAAGCCAGATTTATCGTCATCCAACAGATCCTAAGTTTTCTTTTCCATTCACATGTGTACTATTCTTGTCAGGAACTTGGATTCTGAGGTGTTAAGCTGATTTTGGGATAGTTCTCACACTTATGTGCGCTCGCTATTTTCAGAACTGTCCAGATGACATTTCTCCGAAAGTTAAGTGCAATGACAGGGATTCTTTAAACCAACTTGAATAATAGTTCGCTGGCCAAGTCCCTCACTAACTTTACAAATAATGAAGAAATAGTATCCGTGTCTTCCGTCTTACTTGATCGCAAGCCTTTCAAAGCTCTGTTGCACTCTAACTCTGGATCTCATATATCTTCCATCTCGACTGCCATTTCATTTTCTACCACATCAAGAGACAAGTCATCACCCTCGTGAAAGCCTACAGTGTATTCTTTCCGCCCATCTGCTATGGTCCTTGCATTTAACAACGGAATTTCCTCTGCACTCTGAATGTTGAGTCCCTTGTTTTTAACTTCACCGAAAGCTGATTTTACACTGTGCTGAAACATGAAGGTTGGTTGGTTGTTTCGGGGAAGGAGACCAGACAGCGAGGTCATCGGTCTCATCGGATTAGGGAAGGACGGGGAAGGAAGTCGACCGTGCCCTTTCAAAGGAACCATCCCGGCATTTGCCTGGAGCGATTTAGGGAAATCACGGAAAACCTAAATCAGGATGGCCGGACGCGGGATTGAACCGTCGTCCTCCCGAATGCGAGTCCAGTGTCTAACCACTGCGCCACCTCGCTCGGTGATACATGAAGGCTATTTCTGTTTCGATTTCTTAACGATTTTCATGCAGACATTTCGCTTTAGCTTCCCAGGACTTCGTATTTGTTTCAATCTTAAGTGACTTGTATTTCCGTATTTCTGTCGTTTTACGAAAATTTTTTACTTAGTCCTTTCGTTGATTAATTGAAATATTTCTTCAATTACCGAAGGTTCTTAGTTTTTAATACCCATATATTTTTGCCCAACTCGTGTGATCGTCCTGTTTAGAAAGTCTATTCCTCTTAAACTTAACTGCCAGCTTTAGTATTCGTTATCTATCTACAGCCTTGGAAAACTCCAAATGTAAGTCATCATCCCTCGTTTCAGTAACTTCCATGCTTGTACACTGATTCATCCACACGATTATCTTAAAGTTCAGTCTATTCCTTATCAGCACTAAATTGTAATCCGAGTCTATATTTGTACCTGGGTACGCCTTACAACCCAACATCAGATTTTGGAATCTCTGATCACCAACTAATCCAGGTGGAATCTTCCCGTGTTTCCGGGTATTTCCCAAGTGTACCACTTTCTTTAATACTTTTGTACAGTCTTTTTCACTGTTAGCAGCTAAAAGTTATTGTAGAACGCATTCTCCTCTCTGATTCGTAATACAAAGCCCAGATTTTGCCTAAACTCTCTTTTCTGTTCCTTCCCATACTACTGTGGCCCAGTCCCCCATGATTTAGATTATCATTCCCCTTTACATACCGGCTCCAGTTACCGTGAGCTGAAATTACATTTTTACTTCGCGGATTCAATGAAAATTTACTATCTAAGTCATGTTTTCGGCAATTTAATGTGTGAAACATTCAACTCTGCAGCTGTACGCTGTGTGTTTCTCATCTATTAGTCATACTTGGAGAGCTGTACGTAAACTGTACTTCACACCATCCAAAAACGTATTCCAGTGAGTTACTCGAGTCAACTACAGTGCCACCCGATCCGAAAATGCACTAGACGCTACAGCACGACAATACGCTAGCTGCCACCAACTGCAGCGAATCAGTAAAAAATAATAATATACATACCGCGTAAATAATGTCAGACAGATGGACGGCTTGTTCTGTAGTCAGCCATGTGTCAAACGTTACTACCAAACACGTTTTGAGAAATTACCCATTCGTATTCCAGCGGAAAACTATCGTTCACTAACGTGATTGATAGCTGCCGCATGGTTGTGCTAGTATTTTTGATCACATCACTGAAGTAATTGATGGCACTTAACAGTACGTAATAATATATCGAACGTTTGGAATATTATATCTGGAGTGCAGTGAATGGTACCAAAGTTTACAGAACTATGTCCTTTATGAACAGTGAGTTTAAACATTTCGTGCCTCGTAGTATGCCAACTATATAACGATGTAATAGTTACCATTTAAAGTTCAGAGACTGCGAACGAAATTTTCATTCCACAAATATATTTAGTCACACGATCATAGAACATTTCAGAGGAACATAACATTATGCGAAACAAATAAAGCCGCGATAGACAAGAAAAACTATGGCACCACATGTCACTGAAATAATTCTGTAATTTGTGCCTGAATGTATGCACAGAATTCGGAAACCATCAAACAGCATACAGAACGTAGGAGTGCAATCAATAGGGAGCGCAAAAAGTTCAAAAGTAGTGCAACCACAGGAAGCAAATGTGTCGCAACGTTACATTTTTATGTGAAAATACACTTCCACTGCATACGATATCGTTACAATGAGATCATTAGTTCGAAAAATACTTGTAAATGAGAGAGCACATGTAATAAATGTTTTATCAGTTAACTGCAGAACAGATTTTATGGAGTCCCTGCAAGAGGTAAAGCCTTTCCAAAAAGATCATAAAAAGAAGATAGTAGTTCCAGTCTTCAGCGCAAAGACTGGTTTGATGGAGCTCTCCACGTTCTATCCTGTGCAAGCCTCTTCATCTCCGAATAACACAACTTCAACACCAACCGATTTAAACCTACTTACTGTACTCATCACATGGTCTCTTTCTGCAATTTTTAGCACCCAACCTTCCCTCCATTAATAAACACCGGCTGTCTAAGAAAGTGTACTTTAAACTCGACCCTTCTTTTCGTGAAGCTATGACACAATTTTTTTCACTCCACATTTCCGTTAAGTACCTGGACCACCGAGATCGAAGTGCACGAATTAAAAAGTGTATAAGACAGGGATGTAGTATTTCGCCCCAACTGTTCAATCTGTACATCGAAGAATCAATGATGGAAATACAAGAAAGTTTCAGTAATGGGATTAAATTTCAAGGTGAAAGGATATCAGTGATACGATTCGTAATGGCATTGCTTTCCTGAGAGAAAGTGAAGAAATTTTACATGATCTGTTGAACAGAATGAACAATGTAGTAAGTATAGAATATGGATTGACAGTAAGTCGAAGAGAGACGAAAGCAATGAGAAGCAGCAGAAAAGAGAACAGAGAGAAACTTATCATCAGTAGATGAAGTTAAATAATTCTGCTACATGGACAGCGAAGTAAACTATGACGGACAGAGCAAGGAGGATAAAACAAGCAGATTAGCACTCTCACAAAGGGCATTCCTGGCCAAGAGAAGTCTACTAGTATCAAACATTAATTTCATGAGCAAATTTCTGAGAATGTACTTATGGATCTTAGCATTGTTTGGTAGTGAAACATTGACTCTGAGAAAACCGGAACGGAACGAGAATCTAAGCATTTGAGATGTGGTGCTACAGAAAATGATGAAAATTTGGTGGACTGGTAAGATGAGGAACGTGAAGGTTCTGCACAGAGTCGGAGAGGAAAGGGATATATAGAAAACGCTGACAAGGAGAAGGGACAGGATGACAAGACATCTGTATAGGCATCAAGGAGTGACTTCAATGCCACTAGAGGGAACTGTAGAGGGAAAAGTGTAGAGGAAGACAGAGATTGGAGTACATCCAGCAAATAATTGAAGACGTAGGTTGCAAGTGCTACTCCGAGACGAAGAGTTTGGCACGGGAGAGGAATTTTTGGTGGCCCGCATCAAACCAGTCAGAGGACTGACGACTCAAGAAAAAGAACAAAGAAATGCTAATTAGTTCGCTAACCATCTATCTAATTTTCAGAATTTTTCTGTAACACCACATTTCAAAACCTTTTATTCTCTCCTTGTCTGAATTACTTATCGTCCATGTTTCACTTCTATTCAAGGCGACACTCCAAATACCTTCAGAAAAGAGTTCCTGACACTTGAATTTATATTCGACGTTAACAAATTTCTCTTCTTCTAAAACACTTTTCCTACTATTGCCAGGATACGATTTATATTCTCTGTACATTCTCTATAAGAAGACAGGTATGAGGGTAAAACGTGAACCATCGTTTTATAGGCGAATAAATGTTTTAAGTAATAAAGTACTATAACAATTAGGTTTTTTCGTCTGCATTACGAGTTGTTTCAAACATTTATTGCTGTTTTCAAACATGTACCAAATTTAGATCAGTACTGGACGTGACGTTTGTTTGTAGTTCAGTTTTTCTTTTTATAGACCCAGTGCCGTAACTCCACTTAAAGACGACACGCACCGAAAGACGTTTCTACATTACTCATTGATCGTGAATTTTCTCAGCATGTATCCTCTGCTTCTTCATTCGTTGCTCCAGACTGGTATTTTTGTACGTGTCTCTTGCGAATGTTCCTGTAGGTAACGAAGAAAGTAATGCTGTCGCATATCAGTTTTTAATTCTCCTGTTTGCAATCCATGTGTTTGAAAATACAGTGTCTTTTCTGTTTTATATGTTTATCTTGGCGTGCATTACTTATCGATTTTCTGAATCGCGATATTATAAAAAGGAATTGAAACTTCTTTGAGAGGACGTCTAAGAAATTTCCTGCTGATGGTACTGTATCAGATTTTTATTTATTTCAATCGTTGAGCAAGAGCAAGAACAAGTTATTCACATGAGTACTAAATGAAATCAGCTAAATTTCGATTACGCGATAAGTCACACAAATCTGAAGGCTATAAATTCAACTAAATACTTACGGATTACAATTACAAATAACCTAAATTGGAACGATCACATAGATAATATTGTGGGTAGAGCAAACCAAAGACTGCGATTCATTGGCAGGACACACAGAAGGTGCAACATGTCTACTAAAGGGACTGCTTACACCACGCTTGTCCGCTGGAGTATTGCTGTGCGATGTGTAATCTTCATCAGGTGGGACTGACGGATGACATGGACAAAGTACAAAGAAGGGCAGCTCGTTTTGTATTATCGTGAAGTAGGAGAGATAGTGTCACAGACATGATACGTGAATTGGAGTGGCAATCATTAAAATAAAGGCGTATTTCGTTGCGACGGGATCTTCTCATGGAATTTCAATCAGCAGTTTTCTCCTCCGACTGCGAAAACATTCTGTTGGCACCCACCTACTTAGGGAGAAATGGTCATCACGATAAAATAAGAGAAATCAGGGATCGCACACAAAACTTTAAGTGCTCGTTTTTCGCAAGTGCCGTTCGAGAGTGGAACGGTAGAGAGACAGCTTGAAGGTGGTTCATTGAACCCTCTGCCAGGAACTTATAGTGAATAGCAGAGTAAACACGTAGATGTAGAAGAGGCATCATGTTATGTAACGCCGTACGTCATTCAAATTATTTTATAGTTTGATCACTTCCTGCTTACAGCATATATTGTGTTACTGCATTGCTGTATTTTGTCGGTGGTTATCTTACCAGGAATTGTTTGATTGGGTTTTTTATAATTCGCATACTTTCCTATTGTATTGTGGTAACGTTAGTTCTGTAAATGGTGAATATTAATCAATTTCCCTGTTAACGTATGCGAAGCCAGCGAGTTGTAGCACACTCCTGGGTGCAATTCGAGGGCCACTGCATGTGTTGGTCGGATACGGCTGTCTGCATAGTAACAAAATTTGCATAGGCTGCGATACTGGTCACGCTTTCTGGCAACTCTAGTCATACTGTATTAGGCTGGCATTTGAGGCTTTCCGTACAACACAGTTTTCACGTGACCTACCGGTAGCTTCATGAGGATTCGAACACCAAACAAACTTGCTTCAGCGCTGTCTACTGAGTACTGCGGTTGCATCTGTGGCGGATTGGTCTAACTGAGAATAGGTAGTGTCGGTACTATCCTGAGTTGTCATTAAAAGAGGTATATCTCCTTACATGTAGTTATTAAGGAATATATTACTTTGAAATAATGGATTTACTATTCCTGTAGTTTCTAATTCCATTTTACTCTATTACGACACGTGCAAGCAACGTTCACATTTACGTAACCTTCCCAGGTCTTTATATAGCGTCATTATGAGCATCATTAAATGTATAGCTGTTTGCATCAAAAGTGTTTGTTGGTAGTTCTGCCTCACATACTTCAGATATGTGCGGTACATAGTATGAGCTGTTGGAATCTTCAGTGTCTATTTGTCCTGCTAAAAATACTGTAGTTCTTATATTTCTATTGATGATGAGTGAAACTTCCTGTTGTGTCAATATTGGCCGACGTTTTGTTACAGTCGACTTTGATTTCAACGGCTTTGTTCAAAACTACTGATGTGTTCTCCAGCTGTTGGTAGTTACTCAGTAACGTAACTATAGTTTGCACGATATGTAGTAGCAATTCACAGTTACAAATGTGTTAATATTTATTCCAGTGTTATCTATGAATTTAATTTTTCCATAGTAGCATCTAGACATTAATAGGAAGTGAATCACGTCGTGTTGGCTATTATAACTAACTGTGATACGTGGAATGAATACTTCTACAGCAGAATTTTCCTACAGTTCAAGTGCACTTCATTATACGTTTTCACTGCGCAAAATTTAACTTAACTGCGGAAAAGAAGTCGAGAAATGATGGAAATTAAGTGATATAGCTTCATGGGTTTATATTTATATTTTGGTATTAATTTCACTGGACGTTTAGTATCAAAGGCAAATTTACTAACAGCAGTATTAATTCTGTTATACAATTATCTGTCCATACAAATGAAATTACTGGCTTATTTTCATTTTTTCTGTGCCTAAACCGAAACAAATGGCTACTGCATTAAAAAATTTGTTTCCTTTACATGAGGTCGAGTGTTTTATCGATAATACAAGTTTGTTTCTCTAATTAAGCTCTGTATTTACGTTTTAACATGGCAAAAAGACAATAGCTCCACCTGTACCGAACATTTGTTGTATTTTGATTACAAAATTCAGCAGAGGTTTTCAGTTAATTGGGAAGTCTCTCGCTGAACTGTGTGTCATAATTATTTGGAGCAGCTAATTCGAATCGCTCTTAATGTTCATTCAAACAATTGATCATCCTTTCAGATGTACCCATTTATCAGTCCCAACTAAAATTAATAAGAGTAAAGGAATATGCGTAGCATCATTGCTCCTCATTACACATTCGTACTTTGCACATGTGGCAAAAGCACCAATGACTTTGTACACATGACTTCAGATTTTTTATATGTACTGAGATTCGCCTCAGGTTTAGCCC
Source organism: Schistocerca cancellata (assembly GCF_023864275.1). Lineage (NCBI taxonomy): Eukaryota > Metazoa > Arthropoda > Insecta > Orthoptera > Acrididae > Schistocerca > Schistocerca cancellata. The sequence continues at coordinate 292,199,740 of NC_064630.1, read as the reverse complement.
CTCGGTTTCTTGCAATGGCCTGCTTTCTCTTTCACACGTCATATAATAACATTACTAACAATGGTACGACATGTAGACTCTAGTGCTAAACATATTTTACGTTTATTGAGGAATCGCAGACGGAATATATTGTTCACTGATACCAATGATTTCAGCACCAGCTTAATATGTATTTGAAAATGAGGTGTTTGCTTCGTAGCCAGAAACAGTAGTAGATTACATATTAGATCTGGAACTACTCAACTGTACATTAATCGGAAACGCTGTTCAACCAATCCATGGAAAATACAAATCAAAAGTACCTGTCAGCTGCGCTAATGCAACCAATGCAGAGTGAGGTGTTATCTACAAAAAGATTTGCAATTTTTCTGCTGCGATACTTCTCACGTTTTCTAATAAATTGTATTAGACAAGAAAGCAAACATCTTCCTTGTTCCGGAATATATTACGAAATTTATAAGACTACATGAACATGAAGCGAAGGTTATACATATAGCTTGATGCTCCCAATCATTTGTCGTATTTCATTAGCACAATATAGAATGGACAGAATTATAAAAGACTTAAATTGATTCAAATAAGACGTCACTATTAACAGCACAAGCTTACCTGAATTGTATTTTATGCTATTTATAACAGAAGCATATGTAACAGTGTCTCAATTGTTATCATCATCATCATCATCATCATCATCATCATTTAAGACTGATTATGCCTTTCAGCGTTCAGTCTGGAGCATAGCCGCCCTTATACAGTTCTCCATGATCCCCTATTCAGTGCTAACATTGGTGCCTCTTCTGATGTTAAATCTATTACTTCAAAATCATTCTTAACCGAATCCAGGTACCTTCTCCTCGGTCTGCCCCAACTCCTCCTACCCTCTACTGCTGAATCCATGAGTCTCTTGGTTAACCTTGCTTCTCCCATGCGTGTAACATGACCACACCATCTAAGCCTGTTCGCCCTGACTGCTACATCTATAGAGTTCATTCCCAGTTTTTCTTTGATTTCCTCTTTGTGGACACCCTCCTGCCATTGTTCCCATGTACTAGTACCTGCAATCATCCTAGCTACTTTCATATCCGTAACCTCAACCTTGTTGATAAGATAACCTGAATCCACCCAGCTTTCGCTCCCATACAACAAAGTTGGTCGAAAGATTGAACGGTGCACAGATAACTTAGTCTTGGTACTGACTTCCTTCTTGCAGAAGAGAGTAGATCGTAGCTGAGCGCTCAGTGCATTATATTGCTACACCTCGCTTCCAGTTCTATCACTATGTTGCCATCCTGTGAGAATATGCATCCTAAGTACTTGAAACCGTCCACCTGTTCTAACTTTGTTCCTCCTATTTGGCACTCAATCCGTTTATATTTCTTTCCCACCGACATTGCTTTCGTTTTGGAGATGCTAATCTTCATACCATAGTCCTTACAATTCTGATATAGCTCTGAAATATTACTTTGCAAACTTTCAATCGAATCTGCCATCACAACTAAGTCATCCGCATATGCAAGACTGCTTATTTTGTGTTCACATATCTTAATCTCACCCAGCCAGTCTATTGTTTTCAACATATGATCCATAAATAATATGAACAACAGTGGAGACAGGTTGCAGCCTTGTCTTACCCCTGAGACTACTCTGAACCATGAACTCAATTTACCGTCAACTCTAACTGCTGCCTGACTATCCATGTAAAGACCGTTAATTGCTTCCTCCTAGGAACCCGGTCATATGCCTTTTCTAGATCTATAAAGCATAGATACAATTCCCTGTTCCACTCATAACAATTCTCCATTATTTGCCGAAGCTAAAGATCTTGTCCTGATAACCTCTAAGAGGCCTAAACCCACACTGATTTTCATCCAATTGGTCCTCAACTAATACTCGCACTTTCCTTTCAATAATACCTCAGAAGATTTTACCCACAACGCTGATTAAAGAGATACCTCTGTAGTTGTTACAATCTTTTCTGTTTCCATGTTTTAAGATTGGTGTGATTATTGCTTTTGTCCAGTCTGATGGAACCTGTCCCGATTCCAGGGCCATTTCAATTATCCTGTGTAGCCATTTAAGACCTGACATTCCACAGTATCTGATGAGTTCCGAATTAATTTCATCCACCCCAGCCGCTCTATTGCACTGCAATCTATTGACCATTTTTTCCAATTCCTCAAATGTGATCCTATTTCCATCATCATCCCTATCCCATTCTACCTCGAAATCTGAAACATTACTGACTGCATTTTCACCTACATTGAGCAACTCCTCAAAATATTCCCTCCATCTGCCCAAGGCATCCACAGGATCCACCAGCAGTTTTCCTGACCTTTCCAAAATACCTGTCTTTTCCTTCTTACCTCCCTTTCGAAGACTGCTAATTACACTCCAGAATGGTTTTCCAGCAGCTTGACCCATAGTCTCCAACCTGTTTCCAAAGTCTTCCCACGATTTCTTCTTGGGTGCTGCAATTATCTGTTTGGCTTTGTTTCTTTCTTCAACATAACTTTCTCTGTCTACCTGGGTTCTGGTATGTAGCCATTTTCGATACGCCTTCTTTTTCCTTTTACAAGCTGCCTCGACTGTATCATTCCCCAAGCTGTTTGCTTCATCCTACTTTTACACATTACTGTTCCAAGGCATTCTTTAGCCACTTCTAGTACTGTGTCCCTGTACCTTGTCCATTCCTTTTCCAATGACTGTAATTGACTACATTCAACTAACTGGTACCTTTCTGAGATCGCTGTTATGTACCTGTGCCTGATTTCCTTATCCTGAAGTTTCTCCACTCTTATCCTCCTACATATGGACCTGACCTGCTGCACTTTCGGCCTCACAATCCCAATTTCACTGCAGATTAAATAATGATCAGTGTTATCAAAGAATCCCCTGAATACACGTGTGTCCCTCACAGCCTTCCTGAATTCCTGATCTGTTATTATATAGTCAATGACAGATCTGGTTTCCCTGCCTTCCCAAGTATACCGGTGAATGTTCTTATGTTTAAAAAAGGAGTTTGTGATTACTAAGCCCATACTGGCACAGAAATCCAAGAGTTGTTTCCCGTTCCTGTTGGCCTCCATATCCTCCCCAAATTTACCCATAACCTTTTCATACCCTTCTGTTCGATTTCCAATCCTGGCGTTAAAATCACCCATGAGCAGAACACTGTCCTTGTCCTTTACTCTCAATTGTCATGAAGAATATACACTCCTGGAAATGGAAAAAAGAACACATTGACACCGGTGTGTCAGACCCACCATACTTGCTCCGGACACTGCGAGAGGGCTGTACAAGCAATGATCACACGCACGGCACAGCGGACACACCAGGAACCGCGGTGCTGACCGTCGAACGGCGCTAGCTGCGCAGCATTTGTGCACCGCCGCCGTCCGTGTCAGCCAGTTTGCCGTGGCATACGGAGCTCCATCGCAGTCTTTAACACTGGTAGCATGCCGCGACAGCGTGGACGTGAACCGTATGTGCAGTTGACGGACTTTGAGCGAGGGCGTATAGTGGGCATGCGGGAGGCCGGGTGGACGTACCGCCGAATTGCTCAACACGTGGGGCGTGAGGTCTCCACAGTACATCGATGTTGCCGCCAGTGGTCGGCGGAAGGTGCACGTGCCCGTCGACCTGGGACCGGACCGCAGCGACGCACGGATGCACGCCAAGACCGTAGGATCCTACGCAGTGCCGTAGGGGACCGCACCGCCACTTCCCAGCAAATTAGGGACACTGTTGCTCCTGGGGTATCGGCGAGGACCATTCGCAACCGTCTCCATGAAGCTGGGCTACGGTCCCGCACACCGTTAGGCCGTCTTCCGCTCACGCCTCAACATCGTGCAGCCCGCCTCCAGTGGTGTCGCGACAGGCGTGAATGGAGGGACGAATGGAGACGTGTCGTCTTCAGCGATGAGAGTCGCTTCTGCCTTGATGCCAATGATGGTCGTATGCGTGTTTGGCGCCGTGCAGGTGAGCGCCACAATCAGGACTGCATACGACCGAGGCACACAGGGCCAACACCCGGCATCATGGTGTGGGGAGCGATCTCCTACACTGGCCGTACACCACTGGTGATCGTCGAGGGGACACTGAATAGTGCACGGTACATCCAAACCGTCATCGAACCCATCGTTCTACCATTCCTAGACCGGCAAGGGAACTTGCTGTTCCAACAGGACAATGCACGTCCGCATGTATCCCGTGCCACCCAACGTGCTCTAGAAAGAGTAAGTCAACTACCCTGGCCAGCAAGATCTCCGGATCTGTCCCTCATTGAGCATGTTTGGGACTGGATGAAGCGTCGTCTCACGCGGTCTGCACGTCCAGCACGAACGCTGGTCCAACTGAGGCGCCAGGTGGAAATGGCATGGCAAGCCGTTCCACAGGACTACATCCAGCATCTCTACGATCGTCTCCATGGGAGAATAGCAGCCTGCATTGCTGCGAAAGGTGGATATACACTGTACTAGTGCCGACATTGTGTATGCTCTGTTGCCTGTGTCTATGTGCCTGTGGTTCTGTCAGTGTGATCATGTGATGTATCTGACCCCAGGAATGTGTCAATAAAGTTTCCCCTTCCTGGGACAATGAATTCACGGTGTTCTTATTTCAATTTCCAGGAGTGTATAATTGTAAGTCAGTATGGCTGCTAGGATTTTAGGTTGCTCCAGAACGACATGCGATGAGTCAGTCGTGATCTGTCACACCGAAAATAAGTATAAAAATTGAAATAATAATCAACAAATAATAATTTTTGTTGTGCCATAGGATGATAGGCAAATGAAATCACCAGTTATTGTGGAGTAACTTTATTCTCATTAACATTCACGTATAATTAGGCCGTCAGTCGCCAGGTTCAGTACCTCCAACGTTTTAAGATAGTCATATTAAACTTCGAATACGAGCAGCAGCTACAGTGCCAGTTTGAGGACTGCGTTGCATGACGCCGTCTCTTGACAGATTAAGGAATGTAAGAGGAAAATACGGATAGTATAAGTATCTGTAGATGATTAAGGTAACGAAATCCGCTGCAGCCAGATCAAATGATACCCGACAGTGACTGAAGCTGTTGTACAGTAAGAAATTTAAAGATTGATTACCTAAATTATTTCTTTAAAAAAGTGTTTTTAATATATTCCTTGATGACAGTCTGCGACACACAGAGCAACGTAATGCACGTAACGGGGTATTTAGAATTTCAAATGTCATCGATTAACTCTTGTCATAGTGCTGCAGGCGACATAATTAAATTGTTATGAATAATAAATGTCCGTGAAGATTACCTTCTGATATAAATTAATTTAATCTAGATAAGTAGTTTTAAACTATCGAGATTGGATTTTATTTACAACTTCCTCCTCTTTTTCTATCCAACTACAGAATAGTTCACTCGAGTAGAACAGGTTTTTGCTACTTTCAGGCAGGGTTTCATGTACTTCATTTCTCATTTACTTATCGGAAGATAGTATATTTCCTTATATCTACTTGTGAAAACAAAACAAAAAGTCAGTCGCTTCCATGCAGTTTTCGTATTTAAGTGACAATGGTGGTTGCAAAGTTTATATGATCCATCGTTATTGAGCAATGGTAATTTTTCTAACCTGTCACCCATTGCTCTTAATTCCTAAGTTAGTGTTAAAATCTGGGTAGGAATTAGATATCTGAGATTAAAAAATAGTAAAAAGAGACTGTGAGGAACGAGTATTGACAGTAGAGCCAAAGTACAGAGTCACTGTCACAGAAGAAGAGGTTGAACACAGAGAGAGAAAAGAGGAGAAAACGACAGAGACAGAGAAACAGATGGTGGTGGGGGGAAGAGGAGCGAGGGTGGGATGAGAGAGACAAAGAGAGGGACAGCTTCCTCTCTGCCGCGCCGATGCGGAACTGTAAGCAAACGCGACGTTTCCACATTTGCGTGGGCACAGCGTGGGCGCCAGCTTTCCGGGAGACGAGGACTTAAGCCGGTTTTGTGCCACCGAAATAACACGTGTACGTGTTTGTGTGTGTGTGTGTGTGTGTGTGTGTGTGTGTGTGTGTGTGTGCGAGCGCTCGCTGCACCTATGTGCGGTTCTACTGTGTAAACGAGCCACCGAGCATTGGGGATGAATCTACTACGCCGCTCGTGAACTGTGTTACATTGCTGCGACTATATTCTGCTCAGTGCAGATTGCTTACTTAGCTCTTCACTGCGGAGTGTGGTGGGCTTGAAACATTGTTCTGATAATTTGGACTTTTGTTTGAGAAAGAAGTGTTGGATCTTGCCAGAGTGGTCGATTTCAAAACGTACGCCGTCCTCGGATCTGTGGAAAGAAAAAGTGATGCTGTCAACAGTACAGTCACAGGTCTAATTCAGCAGGTTTTGCTGATTGTTTCCTGTCTGTAATATTGCGTAGGTTGAAACTCAAATAATGGCAATACTGCTGTGGAGACATTATGCACTGGAATCTGCTATTGTCGCTGATAGCACACGTTGTTGACATACCTACCTTACCTCCGATCGAATGGTCGAGCCCGTCCCACGTCAGCGGCGTGCACAACGGAGTAGGATCAGGATTGAATGTGCCAGACGTCGTACAGTACGACAGTGTCATCAAGGTCTTCAAGAGGTCAGCGGGGAATCGGCATTGCCGTACAGAACAATGGCACGTTGGGTAAAAGCCTTCAACGATGGTCGGCAAACTGTGGCAGACATGCATGCATCTGGCAGGTCGTCCTAGCGTCTCTGAAGAAGTAGTGCATGCTGTTGCCGCGTTAGCGGACAGTGATCGACGCCATTCGATTCGTGACCTCGCCCACGAAACGGGATTAGCGCATACAACTGTGCTTCGCATCCTGAAGGAACGCCTGGGCATGCGAAAATTTGCATCACGATGGGTTCGGCATGACTTGACGGAAATGCAGAAATGGAAGAGTTACGACGCTGCTCAGACGCACTTGGAGCGCTATGAGTGCGAAGCAGAGACTTTCTTACGCCGTATCGTAACACTGCATGAGACATGGGCTACATCGTACGAGGCAAAACTGAAACGCCTATCCAACGCATGGCGTCATTATGTGTCGCCGCGAAAGTCGAAAGTGCGTGAGAGCGCCAATATGTTGAAAGTTATGGTGATTCTCGTGTACGATTGTGATGGTGTTATCCTAACGCATTACGTTCTTCCACCGTAGACCGTCAGTGCACAGTATTACTGTTCGGTTTGGCAGCATCACCTGCGACCAGCTTTGCGAAAGAAGCTGCGCAACCCACCCATCATTTTGCACGGCAATGCGCGGGCGCATACGGCGCAAGCTGTGGCTGCTCTGTTCGGTCTATGGGACTGGGAAGTACTGTACCATCCACCATACTCCCCGAACTTGAGTCCTTGTGACTGATTTGATTCCGGAGATGAAGGAAGCACTTCATGGCATTCGCTTCAGAACTGTTCCAGAGATTCAACAGGCAGTAGACCGCTCCATTCGCACCACCAACAGAACAGGCTCTGCTAACGATATACTATGCTAAAATAAAAATTGAAACTTTTAGTCTTATTGACCAGTTTTCAACACTTCTCAAAGGGCCTGCATCGGAATTAAAATAATTAAAATGGCCTATAACATAGTTACATATTTACAGGAGAAGATATTTTTTATATAAAAAGTGTAACTACTGACTAACAATGAAAAACAGAGACAGTACTTAAATGTCACATATAAAATAGTTAACAGGCCAGAAGGGCTTTAGTCAAAAAATATATAAAAAGGAATGCGTGAAGGCGAGGCACTATGAGCTGCTCGTACCTGTACAGCCACAGGTTGCAACCTGGTCGATAAGACTAAAATTAATAGTGACCGAGGGCTCATTTGTTTCAATCTTAATTTAGAAACGGTCACTGAAGCAAGCAGCCATGTTTAAAACTTTGGTATACTACGCTTTCCACATCGCTGGTCATGAGTTCTACACAAAGCTGGAGACTACTTTGTAGGACAGTAACAGGTGCTGCAAACGTGTAACTCATTTGTATCGGTTGTGAACAAATAGTTGCCACTATTAAAGTTCCAACCCACGTACAAGCGCTTGATCATAGTCCGTGAAGTTTACTCTGTGGAATGTACAATAAAGTGTGACGTTAATGAACATTTTGTATTTACAGTTTGGTAACTTGCGTTTAAGTACCGTAGCTGGCCTGTTACATAGCCGGCCCCACTGCAATGTGTATCCACCGGTAATCTCTCTCTCTCTCTCTCTCTCTCTCTCACTCACACACCCACTCACACACACACACACACACACACACACACACACACACACACAAACGCACACACACACTATACAGGCTGTCAAAATTTTAAACAGTGATAGTATAAGTAATTCTGAACAAAAAATGTTATATGAACGTAGGTCCGCAAATGCTTCGTTACTGAGGTATGCGTACTGAGGGGAACTGTAATTCTGCAAAATTGATGTACACAACGTGAACGTATACGCATTAAAACTGGACTGTAACGTGATTTACTTGCAAACAATGCACGGGTACATGCCTTGTTTACGTTATGCAACCTACCACGTATTATGGTCATGTGACGTACGAAGTACAATCACCCGTTGTTTGCGCAGTTGTGCCGCGTAAGCCGCATTGTGTAGTGTACCAGCGACGGATCGGTTAGCTGTGTAGTGTATGGTGTTAACTGTGTTCGTACAAGCGCTCCTAACAATGCCACACGTGTACAGTATTGAGGAATACACAGATATGGTGTATGTTTATGGCTTCTGCGAAGGTGGTGCTACCGCTGCAACAGAAGAATACTACATGGACATTCCGACTCGACAATTACCTGGCTCTCAGCACTATGGGGCTTAACATCTGAGGTCATCACTCCCCTAGAACTTAGAACTACTTAAACCTAACTAACCTAAGGACATCACACACATCCATGCCCGAGACAGGATTCGAACCTGCGGCCGTAGCGGTCGCGCGGTTCCAGACTGAAGCGCTTAGAACCGCTCTGCTACTCCGGCCGGCGACGATTACCTGATCACAGAGTGTTTACCAGAGGGTTTATCCCATTGCGTGCAAAGGGCTCTAGACATTTTTCGTCCGAGCGTGCACATCAACAAACTTTGCAAGAACAGGAAGAAATTATCGAAGTGTTGAGCGAAGTCCCGGTACGAGCATACGAAGAACGTCCCTGCATATGAATGTAACACAGACACGTGTATGGGAAAAACTACATGCAGAAAACCTATATTCATTTCACATAGAGCGTGTCCAAAACCTCCACGTTGGCGACAATGCCCAAAGACTTCAATTCTGTCACTGGGTAATTGAGAATAGTCATTTGCTTCCATACATACTTTTCACTGACAAAGCCAAGTTTTCACGACATGGAATAAACAACACACACAATAACCAACGATGTTCACGGGAAAATACACACGCTTGAGGGGATAGCAGTTTCTAAGTTCGTTTTGCCATAGGCGTTTGGTGCAGCATGATCGGTAACCGTTTGATAGGTCCATTTATTATCAATCAGCGATTGACGGGAGAGAGATACCTGCATTTTTCGGAAAATTATTTGTGGAACTATTGGAAGACGTTCCTTTAGCCAAGCGAACTGGGATGTACTTTCAACATGACGGTGCCCTTCCACATGTTACCTTATATATGGGGGACCATCTCAACCGCACCTACCCTAATCGCTGGATTGGCCGTAGCGGTGCTATTGACTGGCCTCTAAGATCACCTGAACCTACACATTTACATTTCTGTTTATGGGGTTGGATGAGATCAGAGGCGCACGAAGTGAAGGTAAATACACGAGATGAACTGCTTCGTCGCGTCATGCACGCTGCTGAATTGATTAGTCATCAACCACAGGCAACTGAACAAGCAACACGACATGTTAGCGCTTGAGCGCCAAAGTGCATTGACGTTCACGGTGGGATATCCGAACCTGTTCTGTGAACTGTGCAACATCTGTACGATAAGTGTTAAAGTCATTTGTAAAAGACATGGTACGTCTTTTTCAAATGAATACATGTAACGTGCATGTTGTAATGCATAATGTACCAAATGCAAAGCATTATGTAAAAATGTGTAACATAACTGTACGTCTCTGTAACATTGTTTTTAAGGAAAATCACGTTACTGTCCAGTTGTATTGCGTATACGTTCACGTTGTGCACATCAGTTTTGCAGAATTAAAGTTCCTTTCAGTACCCATACCTCTCAAACGAAGAATTTGGGGAACTAAGTTCATATAACATTTTTTGTTCAGAATTACTTATACTATCGCTGTGTAAAATATTGACCTTTCCTTCCCTAACACTCTGTATACACAAGCCTATTATCGTGCAGGCCGGTGTGGCCGTGCGGTTAAAGGCGCTTCAGTCTGGAACCGGGAATCTCTTCTGAACAGCACTTTGCAAGGCACCACAGACATGCTAAATAATGTTCATTTATGAGGAGTTTCATGGCCAGTGGAAGCGTTTAAATTCTGAAGAGTGTTCCTGGAGCCACTCTGTAGCCATTCTGGACTTATGGGGTGTCGCCTTATGCTGCTGGAGTTGCGCAAATCCGTCTGAATATACAATGGACGTCAATGGATGCAGGTGATCAGACAGGATGCTTAAGTAGATGTTACCTGTTAGAGTCGTATCTACACGTATCAGGGATGGCATATCACTCCAACTGCACACGCCCCACACCATTACAGCGACTCCATCAGCTTGAACAGTTCCATGTTGACATGCAGAGTCCATGGATTCATGAAGTTGTGTCCATACCCGTACACCTCCAACCACTCGATGCAACTTGAAACGAGACTCGTCCGACGAGGAAACGTATTTCCAGTCATCAACAGTCCAGTGTCGGTGTTGACGGGCCAAGGTGAAGCGTAAACCTTTGAGTCGTGCATTCATCGATGTTTCGTTGAATGGTTCGCACGCTGACACTTGTTGAAGGCCCAGCATTGAAATTTTCAGCAATTTGCGGAATGGTTTCACTTCTGTCACGTTGAAAGATTCTCTTCAGTTGTCGTTGGTCCCGTTCTTGCAGGATCTTTTTCTGGCCGCATAGATGTCGGAGATTTGACGTTTTACTGGATTCCTGATATTCACGGTGCACTGGTGAAATGGTCGTACGGGAAAGTCCCCACTTCATCGGTACCTCGGAGATGCTGTGTCCCATCGTTCGTTCACGTTCAAAATCGTGCGGTTCAAGGCGCTGCAGTCTGGAACCGCAAGACCGCTACGGTCGCAGGTTCGAATCCTGCCTCGGGCATGGATGTTTGTGATGTCCTTAGGTTAGTTAGGTTTAACTAGTTCTAAGTTCTAGGTGACTAATGACCTCAGCAGTTGAGTCCCATAGTGCTCAGAGCCATTTATAATATTGACCACGACAATATTGCTACTGGGTGCAACTTGACAATATTAAAATATTGGTCAAAGCATAAGGTAAGGATTGAATAAGTGCGGAGATTAATTACAGGCACTAAATAATTTGCATACCTGAATACTGACAAGAAGAGTGATTTTACATAACATTAAAATGTTGTAATTAATCGCCATTGGCGCTCCAGCGTGGTTGAGGTGTCACCTTCTTACAGGCGTGATTGGCAGAGCCGATGTCTATGCACGAGCTCAGTGGGCCGTGGGGAGGACGGCGAGTCTGTGTTGGCAGTCTCCCATGTGCTACACATTCATTATTTGGATCTTTGTACTGGTACGTTAAGCAAGTTAAACGCTAGATTTTCGCTATTTAAAGTAGGCTATCGAAAATATAAAAATAATTCGTCTGATAGAACTCATGAACGTTGCTCATTTGCTATTGTTTGGGAGAAGTTTTCTTTTTACTATGTATTTCTATTGCCCGCCCGGATAGCCGTGCGGTCTAATGCACTGCTTCCCGAGCGGGCAGGCGTGCAGATCCCCGGCACGAATCCGTCCGGCGGGTTGGTGTCGAGGTCCGGTGTGCCGACCAGCTTGTGGATGGTTTTTCAGGTGGTTTTCTATCTGCCTCGGCGAATGCGGGATGGTTCCCCTTATTCCGTCTCAAGTACACTATGTCGACGATTGCTGCGCAAACACTGTCTCCACGTACGCGTACACCATAATTACTCTACCACACAAACATTGGGTTTACACTCGTCTGGAATGAGACGTTCCCGGGGGTCCACTGGGGGACGAACCGCACAGTAACTCTGGGTTAGGTGTGGGCCGGCGGTGGGGTGAGTGGACTGATGTAGCCTGATGTGCGGTTGTGTACCACTGAGGGCTACTGCGGGGACGAAGCCTCTAGCCTCTCCGTCGTTTCTAGCTCGCCATTATGGCTCGTAACATACACACAGTGCCTTTCTATAACAATGTGGACTCCCAAAACCGTCTTATTCTAGGAGTTTGTATGATCTCCAAAACGCGTTTCAAGCAAAGTGCCTGTCTGGTCAATGGAATATTGATCACAGATATTTAATTTAACAGTATATGTCCATGAAGTACGAAACCTGCTGTGTTTGGGACCAGTTTTGTGCCGAAGACGTTGTTTTAAATATTCGTAGTTTCGAAGTTTATCATTACGTTTGTTTTACGAAATCACTGCTCAACTTCCCGTGGTACTTCTACTTTATATATCACAGCATCATACTTTGTTTCTCAAAATTTTAACTGTGCGCTGCCTGATATAACTGGCAGACCACGGTGTGCGTTACCAAACAAGCGGAGTCGTTAGTCTCCTGTTGATGTTACTCGCTAGAGATAGAGCAATGCTTGATGGCCTTTTAATACTGACAGATTACTCTTATTAGACATCCTGGTGTGGTCAACACTGTATTTGGGTACCATTTCTAATGTGTTCTCTATGGTTTCATACTTTTATAAAAATTTATGCTGTTTAAATATTGTTAGGCTTTCCTATTAACTGAAAGATCCACAAATCTGAAGACGGTTGCCCGTCAAACAAAACAAGTAATCATCAAGCTAAAATCATATTTCATTTGCACAAAGACCATTAAAATTGATAATAAACTTCTGTTCGTGTTCACTTGGCCTTAACTTAAGGCATTTATTTTATCATTTGATCTGTTATTCAAAATTGTCTTATGCTACGACTACTGGAATTGTTTTAACGACTCCATGAGAATGCGTTTATTAATTTTTTAACTCACACCTTTAAGTTTTATATTTGTTTGATCTAGAAATATAGATTTTGAAGGTCTCAAACAGAAAAACGATCAACATTAACCGTTGTGGACATTTCTCATGATATTTGGGAGAGGAAGCAGCATGTTGCTCAATTCCGTTAGGAAAGTACGCTACCTCACTAAACGTCTCCGTGTTGACTCTTTTGTAGCATCTGACATTGGAACTGGTTGAACAACTTCATGACGCTCACGCACTTACCCGTGACGAGACTTGCATTTTTCATAAAGAGACCGACATCAGAAAAAATGAGAAGAGTATAGATAAAGCAGTGAATTATACAGGGTGCTCGGAAATTTCCGTTACAAACTTCAAGGACTTGTGGACGACAGTGAGTAGTTAATATTTTGAACAGGAACCCATGTTCGTAAACGTACCTGTTCCGTTCTATAACCATTATAAACATGTTGGTAACGCGACCACCTTTACTTGTGATTGATTAGACGTGACCCAATACATCACTTGTTCTATAATTCCACTAATTAACAGCCATAGAAATTGCTCGTGCACTCCTTGACGGGTGCCCTCCAGCGTGATGCAGGACGGCCTCTTCCATTTCCAGCGTGCGACGTCTCTTTGGAGCACCGCAGTCACGCCTGCTGACGATGGAGGCATCCTTTCTCGAAGCCGTTGCGTGAATGTGGCGATAAGGGTATGTGAATGGAGAAAGATCTTGATAAACATGACGTGCAGCTCTTCTGTCATCGCGAGCTTCACCATTCCGAAGGATCAAGTCGGTGTATTCTGCAATCGTGTACTCAACCATGTTGCTCTAACACTCACAGACACGTGGATAAGGCTCGAACCCGGTCAGAGAGGAAGGATAGACGTCAAATGACATAAGCCGATGGGAGGTAACCATCCCCTACCATGACTACCCTGTTGCATATCTACCTCGCCAACATGTTTTCAGACGGCTGTAGCACGGAAAATGTACGTTTTTGGACGTGGGTTACTATTCAAAATATAATCCACTCACTGCCTTCTACAAGTCCTGAAGTTTGTAACAGGAATTTTCAAACTCCCTGTATCGAGAAATATTTTGTCACCTTTCCTTGTGACACCTTCTCTTTCACAAACACTTTAGTGATACATTACGGATCGTGATATTTTCGATTTATAACATTTGTCTGAAATGTGCGATTTACTTTGATATATTTTATTTAGCGTATCGAAATGTGCGATGTGAAAGTATATCCCTTTGACCATCTTGCCATCGCATATCTGACAGATAGACAGATATCTTCAGGGGCAGGGTCACTAGACGAAAAAATGCAGTCCTATGACAGTTCTGTGAAATTATCGCTGTTTGCTAAGCGACGATTACAGAATTTTGTAAGTGTAATACCAATATATACGGAAAACAAGACCTTTGAGTGAAGATTTTGAAACTGCGGAAAGTGAGACAGAACTTGGTTCACTATTTAACGTTATTTAACGGAAATTCTAATTGTAAAACAAAACATTAACCGAAAATGTGTCAATATGGTAGTAAAACAATTAGCGCTATCGGATGACATAATTGTCTTGAGAGATTCAGCAAGTATGGCGACATTTGAGATAAATCTCATTTATTGGTCCACCTGAGTTGCATACTTCCAATTACACTATATGATTCGATCCCTGTGAATTAACTTCAGGTCTAAAACCAAGTACAACTTAATATGCACTATATAATATTTTACAATAAGTAGAAAAGAAAATAATTGAACATAAATGTAGCGGTTATCTAAGAAGTTGCGCCAGCAACCCGTCTTGTCTATTCAGCACCAATGACACTATGTAATGAAAAGTATCCGGACACCCCCAAAAACATACGTTTTTCATATTAAGTGGACTGTGCTGCCACCTACTTCCACATACTCCATATCAGCGACCTCAGTAGTCATTAGACACCGTCAGATAGCAGAATGGGCTCTCCGCGGAACTCACTGACTTCGAACGCGTTCAGGTGATTGGCTGTCACTTATGTCATACGTCTGTACTCGAGATTTCCACACTCTTAAACATTCCTAGGTCGACTTTTTCCGATATGATAGTTAAGTGGCAACGTGAAGGGACACATACAGCACAAAAGCGTACAGGCCGACCTGACCTGTTGACTCACAGAGACCACCGAAACTTGAAGAGGGTCGTAATGTGTGATAAACAGACATCTATCCAGACCATTACACACGAATTCCAAACTGCATCAGGATCCACTGCAAGTACTATGACAGTTAGGCGGCGGACTAAAAACCTTGGATTTTAATTGTCGAGCGGCTACTCATAAGCCACACATCACGCCGCTAAATTCCAAACGATGCCTCGCTTGATGTAAGGAGCGTAAACATTGGACGACTGAAAAGTGGAAAAACGTTGTCTGGAGTGACGAATCACGGTGCACAATGTGGCGATCCGATGTCAGGATGTGGGTATGGCGAATGTCCCGTCAACGTCATCTGCCAGCGTGTGTAGAGCCAACAGTAAAATTCGGAGGTGGAGGTGTTATGGTGCGGTCGTGTTTTTCATGGAGTTGGCTTGCACCCCTTGTTGTTTTGCGTGGCACTATCACAGCGCAGGCCTAAATTGATGTTTTAAACACCTTCTTACTGACCACTGTTTAATAGCAATTGGGGATGGCGATTGCATCTTTCAACAGGACCGAGTATCTGTTCATAATGCACGGCCTGAATCGGGGTGGTTAGAAGACAATAACATCCGTGTAATGGACTGGCCTGCACAGACCCCGGACCTGAATCCTATAGAACACCTCTGGAATATTTTGGAACGCCGACTTCGTGCCAGGCCTCAGCGACCGACATCGATACCTCTCCTCAGTGCAGCACTCCGGCTGCCATTCCCCAAGAAACCTTCCTGCATCTGATTGAACGTATGCCTCGAGATGGAAGCAGCCATAAAGGCTAAGGCTGGGCCAACATCATACTGAATTCTATCATTACCGATGAGGGCACCACGAAGTTGTAAGTCATTTTCACCCGGATGTCCGAATACTTTTGATCAGATAGTGTATCAGAGTACTGTGTCTTGTAACTACTGTCAGCGTTTTAAACAGGTATATGTTTATGGTAGGGGAGAAAAGGGAAGGGGAAACTGCGTGACGCTAATTGAGAAAGGGGTAAGAAAGCAGGTAGAGGGTGGTGGGGATGTCATAAGTTTAAGGAAAGAGGTCGGAGTAAAATTCCAGAAAGTATTATTATGTAAAAACCCTCGTTGCAAAACTAACAGTGTAGGACAATGTGTATGTAAAATTTAAGCAGCATAAATATATAATTATAGAACCGGGGCAGGGGGGGGGGGATTGAGAGCAGGCAACGATGGTGGGATTGGAATTGGGGGGACCGTTGAGGGGAGAAGGGATACTGGCTATGATGCTATGGGCTTAACAAGAGGGGGTCTTGTACTAAAAGTACAGAGAGGCAATAATGTAAAAGAACCTTCTCTTAAGAGACAAGAATGGATGCGTAAGTCTGCAAAAGGAACATAAAATGGTGAATTATGAAAGTGTAATTAGTGTGGCGAAGACTGAGTTAGTATCGGAAGATATTCAAAGTGTGAAACTTCGAAAGTGTAAAGTCGTAAGTTCTTACTCTGAAAGTATGAAAATAAAATTATCATTTTTCGTTAAAATATTGGTAATATATGGCTAGAACAATGGATGCATTAAAAGTGAAAATACTCTAAGGTTATATACCATTTCTTTTCTACTTGTGAACTAGTACTTTTATACTTGTAAAGTATTGGATGATGCAAATTTAATTTACTTTGTTTTAGATATGAAGACGACCCGGAGTAACAAAAACTTGTAATCTAATTAAAAACGTGCAACTAAGACGGAACAATAAATGAGAATTATCTTAAAAACATTTTTCTTAGATAGCCGTGTTTTATTTGCCCCCCGCCGAGCTGAGTGGCCACGTGGTAATAGGTGCCATGTCACTGATTGCGCGTCCTCTCTCGGGCATGAATATGTGTGTTGTTCTTAACATAATTTTGATTAAGTTAATTTAAGTAGTGTGTAAGTCTAGGAACAGATGACCTCAGCAGTTTGATCCCTTAGAAATTCACTCACACATTATTTGCCCTTTCTAATGTCTAGTTCAACAAGGAGGGAAGTGGTTCACGTTGTAGTAAACTTCGGACTTAACGTGATGTGTTCCCTGAGGAAAAATATTCGCCTCCGTTGGATCCCAACAGTAAGAGCTGTGTAAGAACTGGTCACGGATTTATTTTCCATTTGCTCTCCATAAAACGTCTCGTAACAAATTTAGAACATACCAATAATTTTCGCTACATGTAAACCGGCACCAAGTTAAAATTCTCTTCATAAAACCCCTCCTTTTAATTTACTCTCCAATCAGGACACTTACGTTAGTATAGTTCATGAAAGTAAAAACCGTCAAATGAGGTGTGCCACTTGCTGTTAAAAATGCGACCGAGTGAGGTGATTAGCGCACAGACACGCTTTCGGGAAGTCGACGTTTCGAACCCGTGCCCAGTCAGCCAGATTTACGTTTCCTGTAATTTCTCTATATCTCTCCGGACAAACACTGGGATGGTTCCTTTCAAGTGGGCATGACCGATTTCCTTCCTACTCCTTAACCAATGCGATGTTGAGCTCCAAAGAACTCATTGTCAACGGGTCTTCAAAACCTAATTCTCCTTCCTTCCTTCTTAAAAGTTCCATGCCGTAAATTCTTACTCAGATGGCTGGATTCAGTTTGACGTCACGTAATACTGCACACTGTAAGAGAATATAAACAATTCCCCACGACGGTACGAAATACATTCGCAGAATACTCGAGAAACTTCTCTCTTCAAATAGGAATGTTTTCTTTCAAACCGTGTGACGTTGTTTTTACACTTTCCGCTTTCGTTTACTTTGGTGGGAAGCTGCTGCGTGTAAAACGGCGGATTCCTCTTTGAGATAGTACTCATGACTTTTAAAAATAAGCAAAGCGACGGGTGTGTTGTAAGGCGGTCCCAAAACAGTGCTTGAAAAAAATGCAAAGAGAGTCATGCATCAGGGAGGCTTAACGACTGCGAGGCGTCAGCAATTAAAATTAGATCTTCTTGTAATTAAGATAAGCAGCAGCAGGGCTCCCGCAGCGCCTGCAAGAGGCAGTTAGGAACAAATTTCATCTTCCGAGCACCTGAAAACGGTAGCCAGCCGCAATTCTTGTTACTTGCGGCAAAATTTTCCACAGCGATAGAGCAAACGAATGGAGGAGCTGCACAAACTTCAGGAATTATGCAAAAACGAATGAAATTTTAAATCCTTCATATCTGATGTTATGCGACCAGAGTGAGAGGCGAGATACCAAGATTTTTAGCTCCTTGTAAAACAAAACAAGGCAAATATGCCATTATCTTCCTCCAGCTGAACATCGGAAAATTATTCACTGTTCTCGTAATAAGCAGCCTGCGATATAACGGAAACCGGAAAATTCTTTGACTATTGCAGTGAGATCATCATTACGAAGAGACCGCGTGAAACGATTATTGAAACTATGCAGAACTGGCCTATGGAAGTCGTTGTGTGCCTAGGCCTCGCTGACAAGAAAGGCATAGAGCGCTGCGTCAAGAGGCTGAGAAATACACTGTGCAACGTAACTGAAGGATCATTCTTTCGAAACCGCATAACTGTCTCCCATTCCGATATATAAGTTTCAAATATGACTCAGAGTTTCCTAATTCCTTCCTCTTCCACTGGTGCAAATGTGTGGGGACTTATGACGTGAACCTTGGCCTCGACGATGGTCTAAACACTAAGGTGTCGACACAGTTCAGAATTCTATGTGACATATGAGGTGGGTTAATAATGTCACATTGGCACCAAATTTCACCACAACTCGGCCCACCGCCGCCGTGGACGTGTCACTAGGTGCAAAGGTCGCCACAGTCCCTCTTATGCACATCTCACACACTTTTTCACACCTCTGTGGTGGTCTGAACGTCTAACATTGAAATACAGCGGTTTTCGTACGAGTGGCAGAGGAAAACATTTCAGACACCACCGCTCAGAACTGACATATAAGGCGTCAGGGGGTGGTACAAAGAGCGTTAATGAAACCGCCACTTTCCTTGGGACATTGATTTCCATCCATTTTTGCGACCAAAAAGAACAGTTTGCAGTGCGACGAGTATCCGGAAATGGTTCGTGACAATCTTTGCTATTGGTGACATCCCCTCATGCTTCAACTCTTCTCGAAGGACATCGTGGGCTAGGAACTCTATCGAACGTGATCTTATGTCTCTAGAGTGCAGTGCAACCACAATTTTAGCTCTGGCGTACTGGGTGGAATCACCAGCGACCGTTGAAAACTATTCGACGAAATATGAACGTGATCTGTAGTATCAGATGGTGTTTATGCTTTTTCAGTCCTCTTTGTTTCACGCTCTCCTGTGGCGTAAACACCGACGGTTGTGATATTGACACATTCATTAATAAAACGGCAAATAGTTGTTCTGAGATTCCCCAGTTCGCCAAAACCCTCGGTAGTACCCGTCCAAATTTGTTGAGAATTTTAAAAATGTGTCTATATACAGGGTGTTACAAAAAGTTACGGCCCAACTTTCAGGAAACATTCCTCACACACAAAGATAGAAAATATGTTATGTGGACATGTGTCCGAAAACGCTTACTTTCCATGTTAGAGCTCATTTTATTACTTCCTTTCAAATCACATTAATCATGGATTGGAAACACACAGCAACAGAACATACCGGCGTGACTTCAAACACTTCGTTACAGGAAATGTTCAAAATGTCCTCCGTTAACGAGGATACATGCATCCACCCTCCATCGCATGGAATCCCTGATGCGCTGATGCAGCCCTAGAGAATGGCGTATTGTATCACAGTCGTCCACAATAAGAACACGAGGAGTATCTACATTTGGTACCGGGGTTGCGTAGACAAGAGATTTCAAATGCCTGCATAAATGAAAGTCAAGAGAGTTGAGGTCAGGAGAGCGTGTAGGCCATGGAATTGGTCCGCCTCTACCAATCCATCGGACACGGAATCTGTCGTTAAGAAGCGTACGAACACTTCGACTGAAATGTGCAGGAGCTCCATCGTGCATGAACCACATGTTGTGTCGTACTTTTTCTAGCAGCACAGGTAGGGTATCCCGTATGAAATCATGATAACGTGCTCCATTGAGCGTAGGTGGAAGAACATGGGGCCGAATCAAGACATCATCAACAATGCCTGCCCAAACGTTCACAGAAAATCTGTGTTGGTGATGTGATTGCACAATTGCGTGCGGATTCTCGTCAGCCCACACATGTTGATTGTGAAAATTTACAATTTGATCACGTTGGAATGAAGCGTCATCCGTAAAGAGAACATTTGCACTGAAATGAAGATTGACACATTGCTGGATGAACCATTCACAGAAGTGTACCCGTGGAGGCCAATCAGCTGCTGATAGTGCCTGAACACGCTGTACATGGTACGGAAACAACTGGTTCTCCCGTAGCACTCTTCATACTGTGACGTGGTCAACGTTACCTTGTACAGCAGCAACTTCTCTGACGCTGACATTAGGGTTATCGTCAACTACACGAAGAATTGCCTCGTCCATTGCAGGTGTCCTCGTCGTTCTAGGTCTTCCCCAGTCACGGGTCATAGGCTGGAATGTTCCGTGCTCCCTAAGATGCCGATCAATTGCTTCGAAAGTCTTCCTGTCGGGACACCTTCGTTCCGTAAATCTGTCTCGATACAAACGTACCGCCCCACGGCTACTGCCCCTTGCTAATACATACACCAAATGGGCATCTGCCAACTCCGCATTTGTAAACATTACACTGACTGCAAAACCACGTTCGTGATGAACACTAACATGTTGATGCTACGTACTGATGTGCTTGATGCTAGTACTGTAGAGCAATCAGTCGCAAGTCAACACAAGCACCGAAGTCAACATTACCTTCCTTCAATTGGGCCAACTGACGGTGAATAGAGGAAGTACAGTACATACTGACGAAACTAAAATGAGCTCTAACATGGAAATTAAGCGTTTCCGGACACATGTCCACATAACATCTTTTCTTTATTTGTGTGTGAGGAATGTTTCCTGAAAGTTTGGCCGTACCTTTTTGAAACACCCTGTAGATGGCTCTGAGCACTATGCGACTTAACTGCTGAGGTCATCAGTCACCTAAAACGTAGAACTAATTAAACCTAACTAACCTAAGGACATCACACACATCCATGCCCGAGGCAGGATTCGAACCTGCGACCGTAGCGGTCACGCGGTTCCAGACTGAAGCGCCTTTAACCGCACGGCCACACCGGCCGGCCCCTGTAGATAAAACATGCAAAGTAACCATATGTATCTGCAGGCAAGGAACTGGCAACGGGGATGTGACAAATGGTTTGCATATTTCAGGCAAATTTTAAACCTATGTGTCGCAATAGGTGACAGTTAAGGAGTTTCGAAAAAGTGATCCTTTAATTTTGCTGCACAGTGTAGAATGCATTCGAAGGTAAGTCACAAGCTTGGTAGGAGTCTCTGGAGGCACAATCACGCTCTTGTCAGCTAATTCGTAAACAATTTCATTTGATCTTGTGGAAAAGAAAAAATTCCTGTGTTTCCCCTTTATAAGTAGGTAAAGTCAATCGATAGTGAAGCAAACACTTAGTAACGCCACGAAGGTTGATATAATTTGTGAGCTGATGATCCTATACTAGTGATCCAATTTTCCATTTTCCATTACAGACATTGCAAGATCTTTACTCATTCTTAATAGAAAATTGCTTACGGAATTGCTCCTAACGATATAGAGTAATAAAGGAAAAGAGCCACTATAAATAGTTTCATGGTGCAGAAAATTTCGGGAGTCGATTGTTAAATGACTGGAACACAATTTCTTACTGTCAGGCACAGCAAATGATATAAAAAACGCAAGGACGGTGTATGACAATCATGTAGCATTAACGACGAACATCGTCCGACGCTGTTCCTTAACCAGTTTTCTTCGATATCTTTGCTCCGTATAACACACAAATCCCTCTGTTAACATATAAACTACACGCACTTAGAATGTAAGAGACCGGCATTGCAGGTGACTACTCTCAACTTCATGGCGAATCGTCATGCAATGAGCAATGAAATTTCGAGGCTAAACAGGTGGCCCTCATCTAAATATGAGTAGTTTACATACAGGTGAAACTAAATTCTCTATCGCGAACTAAAAATCATGAAAATGTGTAGTTTGTATATAGGGGTGTATCTAATGAATAAAATTATGAAAGTCATGATTGCTGAATGTGAGCTTGAGGGTTGGAGGGGGTGAGGGGGACGCTGTGTGTTTAAAGGGCAATTTTTTCTACATCTACATTTACGTCTACATAGGTACTGCCCATGCTTGGTAGTGGGTACCCTGTACCACCACTAGCCACTTCCTTTCCTGTTCCTCTCGCAAACAGAGTGAGAGAAAAATGACTATGTACCTTCGTATGTGCCTTAATTTCTAAAATCTTATTTTCGTGGTACTTAGGTCCAAAGTATGTTGGTGGCAATAGAATCGTTCGGCAGTGAACTTCAAAAGCAGGTACTCTAAATTTTCTCAACAGTATTTCTCCCTCTAGGGAGTCCTTTTTGATATCCCGAAGCATCTCCGTAATACATACGTGACATTGGAACCTATTGGTAACAAATATATAAGCCCGCCTCTGAATTGCTTCGATGTCTTCCTTAAATCCTACCTGGCACGTTCAAGTTATCATTGAATAACTCGAAAACTGCGGCTTCCAACAAAATGTTTCCCGAAACAAAGTTAACAACATTAAATTTCCTGCAATGTGGTCGAATCAACTTTTTTCAGCATTGTAGGAGATGGAAGAGTCCCAGATTATTAAGAATTTTGTTTTAAAGTTATAATATCCATGTACATTGTTAAATAACGTGGTTTAAGGACAAATATCAAATCTTTGTAGCACAACTAAGTGCAGTAGAACAATTAAGGGATAAACAAAACATTGTAGGAAGGTGTGTTTGGAGTGTAGAATTACGAGCGAAGCTATGTCGCCTGACTGCGGTCATGTATTTTGCTGGCTTGTAGATGTGCAAAATAAAGAGCGAACAGGCGATCCCCCATTATGTCTACCGCATTACGTCACAGAAAGCAGATCCAGTGTGTTTCGTATACTTCACTTGACCCTTCCGGCGCTCGCTTTGTGAATCACTGACAGAGCAGTGTGCAGACAGGTGCAGGGGTGTTTATTTTCCACAAAGTGAGTTAACATTAGTTGAAATACAGACATGAATTACTAATAATACTAACGCAAAAAGCGGATATGGACAGAGTCTATGTAAATCTCTGCAGACTGTTCTACAATCCTGGAGGGGTTATTGATTCTTAGTCATCCTGTACGGCTAATGGAGTTCTTCCGTTAAAGGTAACTTCCCCCATAATGAGTGTAGCTTTCTTTTCAGTTTAGGGCGGACTTACCTCCCCTATAATTCCTACACAGCTCAGTCAAGGAAGTAGACAAAATGTAGAGGAGTCATTTTCAGTTCATCAAATGGTTCAAATGGCTCTGAGCACTATGGGACTTAACTTCTGAGGTCATCAGTCCCCTAGAACTTCGAACGACTTAAACCTACCTAACCTAAGGACATCACACACACCCATGCCCGAAGCAGGATTCGAATCTGCGACCGTAGCGGTCGTGCGGTTCCAAACTGTAGCGCCTAGAACCGCTCGGCCACACCGGTCAGCTTCAGTTTATCAAGTGAGTACTTATTTGCAGTTGTTAAATGAGCTATTATGTAGAAAAGATCAACGTCTGGAGCTGGCAACTGCCTGTCACGCTGAAGGGGCTGCCCCAAGTTTAACACACCGTCAATATTTATTTTACAGTGACGATTTCATTGTCTCCACTACCAATGGCTGAGGTAATAAAATGCATCACCGCTGCCTGAGCACTCTCAATGTCTGAAGAAGCACAGAGGCTTAAATTAGCCCTTCTGTAACAGAAGCAAGCATCCGGGTGTTCTAGAACGTAATGCATTACAGCAGATTGCTATTCTACATTTAAACATGATCAGCCCCACTCCATCAGACATATTGAAGCCCACTTTGGAAGAAAACTGCAGATGTGAGGCGTGGTGCCATTGAGTTAGTAGGCTGTTGTGTCGGGCGCCACTGGCTCAGGTGTAGTATCGACTATCCCTCTTTTGGCCCCATTGCCAATATCTATGACGAAGAGTGGGTTTCTGCGGGTTGTGTCCTTTGAAGGCCTTTGCTTGCCGTTTTTATATACGGGGTTCCCTGGCCCCTGAACGGGGCACGAAGTTTGGCGGTTGGCGGCAGCGTCGAGACAAGAGGTGTCACGAGAGTTTTAGTCGGCCGGCTCTTTGGTCGTAAATATAGAACGTAGTATTGTACTAAGACAGGAGTTGTCGTTTGAAAATTTGTCCCTCTATTAAATTGCCTTTCCTTTCTGGTTTGTACCCGATAATGTTCTAATGAATCGGCTCTTGGTCGTAAACACAGCCGGAACAATTGTATTAAGTCACACGTTGCCGTTAAACAAAAGAGAGACCGTGTGGTTGGATTTAGATGTTAACCGGTTCAATTCTTTGATTGTAATTGCTTTTCTCAGCCATTAGTTATAATCTGAACAACCTGTTGTACTAAGGTGTTCGTTGCTGTGTTTGAAAGACGGGTCATTATTGGTGTATTTTAGCTGTATCTTGTGGTTTAGCCGAGTGAGTTCTCTTGCAATAAGTGTTCACAAGTAATGTTTTAAGACGTTCCTTCAGAGCAGTCCTAATAACTGACAATCAGTTTAACTTTGAAGATGTTAACAGTAAAGTGTCACCAGCGATTTTGTCAAAATAAAATCGTCAGAAGGGACTGGTAGGGATCCAGTCGCACTTTCGTAGCCGATTTAAATTAAGAGGTTGGTTGTTTTGAAGTAAGCATTATCATTGTCATATTGTTTCCGTATCTACTTAACTTTTAAGCACATTTGGGCATTTTAACCGCGAACCTTTGGACATACGGCTTTCAATTTAAAATTTACATCGTCTGTTTTGAGTAAAATTGAATCACTCTTGTCACCATTGGTACTTATATAGTTTTCATGTGTTACAGAAGGGCATTTAATAAGAGATACTGCGTCCAGCGCGGTAGTAAACACCGCTGTTTCACTCGATAACGGGCGGGCTGCAGATCCGGCCACCTTGTAATCATTGTCATATTGATTCTGTTTTGCGATACAACACTTCAGATTTCTTTGGCAAAAGCTTATTCAACTTGAACTTTAAGCTCAAAAGAATTTTGAAAATTTGTTAATTTTGTTAAGAATAATTGTATGGTTATATAAATAAACAGGTTGTGTGAAAAAAAAGTTGTATTGGTGGGTCCTACCTTGTACGTTTTCCTTAATTCCAGTAAGTACCACGTATCAAGATGTGTGGTAAGTGGCTCACTCAGTACAGCGGCAGACATTCCTCAATGGAAGGCATTTGTGCAGCATACGAGTGAGACATGTGCAGTAACTTTATCATCACTTATTAACTCATGACCAAGTGACTACAACACTGTGGCATGGCTTTACTATATGATTTCTACGACAGCCAGCTGCAAGATGCCACAATTACCAATTAACTCCCATTCCCACCAACACTACATAGCTCACTGACATCACATTTACAAATTAAGCACTTCCCAGCCATTGGGAAGAGCCTAATTTGTATTCACCTAATAGATTGAAAATAAATCCTTTTTTACAAACCCGATCTCAATGAAGTTATTTTTTCTGCTCACATAAAGTAAATGGCCCGAATATCCTGGGGAGGTATAGTCTACCTCTAAACTGGAAAGCGACCAGCGTTCATGGTGGGGAAAATTGCCTTTCCCCGAAGAATGCTACAACTGCCATCCATGGTGAATAATAATCAATATCCCTCTAGCAATGTAAAACAGTATGCAGAGATTTCTGTAGAACGTAATACGCTGTAGTTGCTTTTTGTGACATAGTGTGATAGAAGTGAATTTGCATACTTGCTCTTCATTTTGCAGACCTAAGAAGGTGGGAAGTGCATGATCATAATCCGGCGACCTACCTTTCCCCACGCTTCTAATCTTCACCTCCCGGCTTTCCACTCTATTACAGCCCCAGAGCCGGCCGCGGTGGCCGAGCGGCTCTAGGCGCTTCAGTTCGGAACCGTGCGACTGCTACTGTCGCATGTTCGAATCCAGCCTCGAGCCTGGACGTGTGTGATGTCTTTAGGTTAGTTAGGTTTAAGTAGTTCTAAGTTCTAGAGGACAGATGACCTCTGGTGGTAACTCCCATAGTGCTCAGAGCCATTTGAACCATTTTTAACAGCCCCAGAACACAGTTTATCCCTTAATACGGTTCTGCTTCACCTGGATGTGCTACACACATATAATATTCGTTCTTAACAAACTAGCAATAAGAACAATTCTATACCATTAAAGCAATGTTTCTTACTGTGCACGTCCTGTAACGCAGAACACAGTCCTAGACAAAATATGAATATGTAGAAAACTTACTGTACAGTACTTTAATTTTTTACTGGCGTAATTTTTCGCTAAGTATCACGGTTTTCGAGGTATTCAAGAAAAACTCAGTGAAGTGATCTTCCCTCCGGCCCCCCTCCCCACGTTCACATCTCACAAGCATGATTGTTTATGGTATGTGGTATGTGGTTCATGACAGTCCGCCCGACCACTGTACAAAAATTTTCGACTACACGATTTCTCCCCCGAACGACATTTTTGGTCTTCGCTGACTGGGATTTGTTGTTTATAGTTGTTAATTAAAGCAACCATCGTAGATACTGCAGTGATGTCACTGCTACGCCAGGAATAAAATCAGTCTCGAAACTTTTTGTGCGGATGGCGTATACTCATGGGCGACTACACTCCAGCATATCGAACGTAGGCCAAAGCAGATTACCTGACTGGCTGATAGCTAATGAACTAGCACTACTATGAAATTTCCATTTTCGAAAGATTTCGATGAAATATGGATTAGGTTGTTAGAGATGGGTCTCCCAAGTGAGGTAGACCCTAAGAAAAAGATTTAAAAATTAACAAAAACTTTATACGAGCCGGAATATAGGTTGTCAAGAGCCTAAATTTGGTGGAGAAGCTATATTATTTGAAACTGTAATGAAGTTAAAGGGAAAGAAGCTCATAGTGTCAGAGGAATATATGACAATATATGAAAAAAATATTATATCGGTTGAAGGACTCGAAAGGAATCGTAAGAAAGGGCACAGCGGACTTTCAGGGCTGGAAGTATTCTAATTAGAGTAGAAACCGAACGAACTCCTACTATACTTCAGATATATGACGACGTCACAAGCTGAATATGACGTGAGACGAATACTGTATGAGGGTACTAAATGATAATTCAGTATGTAGATAGGAACCAAATAATCACAGTTCTTGTTGAACACATCTAGCTCTTTATGCTCTTGAAGTAATGAGTGCTATCGACTGGAATGTCAAATTAATTCCATATTTTTGGGTTTCCAGAAGGCTTTCGATACCGTTCCTCACAAGCATCTTCCAATCAAACCGCGTGCCTATGGTATATCGCCTCAGTTGTGCGACTGGACTCATGACTTTCTGTCAGAAAGGTCACAGTTCGTAGTAGTAGACGGAAAGTCATCGAGTATAACAAAAGTAATATCCGGCGTTACCCTAGGAAGTGTTATAGGCCCTCTGTTGTTCCTGATCTATATTAACGACGTAGGAGACAATCTGACAAGCCCTCTGAGACAGTTTGCTGATGATGCTGTCATTTACCGTCTTGTAAAGTCATCAGATGACCAAAACGAATTGCGAAACGATTTAAATAAAATATCTGTACGGTGCGAAAAGTGGCGAGTGACACTGAATAAAGAAAAGTGTGAAGTTATTCGTGTGAGTACTAAAAGAAATTCGCTAAATTTCGATTACACGATAAGTCACACAAATGTGAACGCTGTAAATTCAACTAAATACTTAGAGATTACAATTACAAATAACCGAAATTGGAATGATCACATATATAATGTTGAGGGTAGAGCAAACCAAAGACTGCGGTTCATTGGCAGAACACTTAGAAGGTGCAACAGGTCTACTAAAGAGACTGCTTACACCACACTTGTCAACCCTATTCTAGAGTATTGATGATCGATGTGGGATCCTAATCAGGGGGGATTGGCGGGTGACATCGAAAAAGTTCAAAGAAGTGCAGCTCGTTTTGTATTATGGCGAAATAGGGGAGATAGTGCCACAGACACGATATATGAACTGGAGTGGCAATCATTAAAAGAAGGGAGATTTTCATTACCACGGGATCTTCTCATGAAATTTGAATCACTAATTGTCTCCATCGATTGCAAAAACATTCTGTTGGCACCCACCTACATAGGGAGAAATGATCGTCACTATAAAATAAGAGAAATCCGGGCTCGCACGGAACAAGTTAAGTGTTCGTTTTTCCCGCTCGTCGTTCGAGACTGGAACGGTAGAGAGACATATTGAAGGTGGTTCATTAAACACTCGGCCAAGCACTTTATTGTGAATAGCAGAGTAGTCTCGTAGTTGTAGGTGTAGATGTAGGAAACTGGAACGCTATGATAAGGGTAGGATTAGATCTCAAGGGTTATGGGTGAATACATCTTCGGCGGTAGAGAAAGAGTGTTTCGCAATAATTTTGAAGTAGCAAGAGCAAATAAACTACGAAAACCACAAGAAAAAGAGGTATACTTGGCAAAGGCAGGAAAATACAAGCTGGATTAATCACCGGGCGCAGATTCCAAAATTAGGTACTCGATTGTAAGACGTATCCAAGAGTGCTATGCATTCTGATCATAACTTTGAGGTGATCATGAGGAGAACAAAGTACAAGAGAATCCGCTGGAGGAATGGACGTAAAATAAAGTGGGACACTGACGACCGATCATCTGAACGTTGTCTCTCCATCATCTGCCTGTAACTGATTGAATTCGAAAATACACTGTCTGCAGCTAAATTAAGTTCAGAAAATATGCGGGCACCTGATTAATTTATCAGAGGAGAATAACATGCACCTGTTGTCCAAATGTGATTTATTTAACATAACATCATTAGGGACGACGTGATAGCATTATCAGGTTCTTAAAATTAATATGCAATCGGCACAGTCAAATTACATATTAATTACAAGACGTTAATAATGGAATCACTTGGTCCAGAAACACGTTGTGTTAAAGAAAACCACAAATTTGGACAACAGGTGTGTCTTATTCTGTATTGATATTGTGATTCAGTTGTTACAAGGGCTTAACAACAGATAACCTAATACACTTGTGTACATTGAACGTTTTTCTGTGTTATTTGTAGAACCAAAGAAACGTACAAAAGGTTTGCGTAATAAAATTACATTGAATGTTTACAGAAAAACTTTCGTGTTCTTAAATGGTGCGTTTCGTATTTGGAAGTTATTTTTGTTCATAAAAATGTTGATTTTGTATCAGAAATGTACAGATGAGCGTCATGCTCTTGACCCTGTATGAATTTGTTACTTAAATACAAATTTTGCAAGATAATAGAATGACTTGCAGGTGTTACTTACCTTTCTAAATTATTTGGAAGATATGTGAATAATCTCATGTATTAAGTGACCTGTCTATGATCGAAAACTCCGTTGAAAGACTAAATTACTATAAAAATTATTAAATTTTTTAAGCTTAAATGAAACTAGCAGGGCGGAGAGGAAAGGCAATTACGAGGAACTATAATCAACTATCTACTGGAGAAATCATAAAACACGCATTATACTTAGTCTCAGAACACTTTTTTCGTATTTTGATATTCAATGAGAACTGCAAAGGACTGATTTTATTTTAGCTTTCATGTATTTACTTACTGAATAAGATGTATAGCGCAATCCGCGCGCGCGCGCGCGCGGGTGTGTGTGTGTGTGTGTGTGTGTGTGTGTGTGTGTGTGTGTGCAGCTTATTTGTGTAATACAAAGTCATAACTGATGACTTCCACAGAAAGAGCTACCGTTATTGATTAGATAATCTAATGATTTACTTCTCAAACTACGGAACCGACAAAGGATTCTGTAATTGAATCTTTGCAGTGCAGAAGGACTTAGCGTAAGCGTTTTCCCTGCGAGTACGTACTTAAAATATTAGCATTGGGTATCTTGTAAGATTTTTGATGTACGAATGCTGTAATTGAGCATAAATATTTGATGTTACGATTACTGACGAATCAGTACCTCAAAGAAAACATGTGCTGTACATAAACAGAAAATGGGTTTCAGTGAATACTAAATTTTATACGTTAGTGGTTTGTTAAAGGGAAATATGTGAACTGGAAAGTATCGCTATAAATGCGATCCTGAAGAAATACGAATGCTCGATTAAGTTTCCGTTGTTTGCTTTGTTTTCGTTACTTGAAAGCAGGGCGGAGAGGAAAGGCCATTACGAGGAACTATAATCAAAATTCACCCGTCTGCAGGTCGGGGGGCTGAGAAAGAACTTCCTGCGACGGAGGGAGCGCTCACGTTGATGACCATCGACCACTCGACGCGAGAGGGGTGGCTCCGCTTCGCTTTACTTTGCTTTGAAAGGTACCTTCCTCCTACACCTCCGCGAAAAGCCTTTGACAGGCGTGAAGCAATATTGATCTGTTTTCGCAGTAAGACCCACAACAAGGACGAAAGGACGATGTTTTCTTTACAATCAGCCCAAGTAGATGTCCGAAGCAGATGTGAACGACAGAGAACCGGGGAATCAACCTATTACGGTCGTAACTGCTTCTAATTTCCTTTCACTCGTTTCTATGCTGTTATTATTCGGCTAAGAGTGTGATATGAAAAGTTAATGTAGCCCAGCTATGCATCCCATTCTAAGGAAGCCTACAAGCAATCAATCATCTGTCATTTCTGTACACTTCGTCAACTCATATGATCGAGAGTGAGGACAAAAAACACAGATACACACAATGGACCCTGACAAGTTATTCACACATTAACAATATTTAAGAGTAAGTGCTGATGTGATAATACATGCCCCTGCAAATGTGGGAAGGCAGAGTTACAATGTGTCAATAAGGCGAGGAAGCAGTCTACCTCTCTTCCATGTAAATCAATATACCAAAACACTTCGTTACATGAAGTATTCTGTAGTGCCCTTAGATAGAAGTGGTCATTTGTAGCACATACGTAATTTTATTATGGTGAGTTACTACGAGATAAATATAGAAGGGGTAGGTCGAGTGCCGACATGAGCTCATGTGATACACTTTAAATGTTTATGACTGCTAATTTTGTATCGACAAATGCTAGCTAACATCTGACTGTGTTGTTACGTAGATACGTTTTATCTGCTCCCTACCTGGGATGGCTGCTGCAATATCTTTTGTTCCCACGCTTCGTTGATCGCTGGTATGGAGCAAATACAGCTATACTAAATTCCAAAAATCATTTTGTCTCCAGAACTTAATAGTACTGCGACAGCTTCTCCGAAGAGTCACACTGTCAATACACGCTCAAAAAAAGGAACCAGTTTTCACAAGTCCGCTGTAAAAATGATAATCATCTGTCATTTCTGTACACTTCGTCAACTTGTATCATAGAAAACACTCAATATTTACATTGGACAGCTGAATACACACACTTTTTTATGCAGCACGCCCATTTATTCGTACTTCTCATGGTCAAACAGCATCTGACGCTCGGCCGTAGATGCAATACCAATTACTATTGCATCTAGCCATGAAATACTGTTTACTAAACTGGCTCGCAGTCTCCTTTCGAACGTAAATTACACTCATATATCTGGTTCTATATATACCGGGATGATTTCTGGCATAGCTGATTATTATTCCAGTTTACCAGCGGCTCTCTCGGATGCCCTCTGAGGATCTAGTATACTCAAAGTGTAATGTGTCGTCTTCTACGTTGTATCTTTCCCAATCTCTTTTCGCATCCAAATATTGTATCTTATACTTCTTCCCTCTCCTGTGATCCTCTCCTCTTGCGAATTCGCCTTCCTCTCTAAATTATTGGTTATTAAAAGCCCCAGAATAAATATATCGCGAATATAAACGTTTCTCCCAGTGCCAATGTCATCGTTTTATGTATTTAACAAACCACACTGATAAAAACTGTTCCTTCCTCTCTTACCGATAAAAATTTCTCTTCTCAGTAAAACTTCCGAGCTTCGTCTTAGTCCTTCTCTGAACTCGCTGCAGCGTTCTTCTACTTCCCCCCCCCCCTCTCTTTCTCTCTCTCTCTCTCTCTCTCTCTCTCTCTTTCTGCGTTTTTAAAATTAAGCACCGATATTAATTCCCCATTCTGGCCGAGGTCTACAGTTACAATGAAGTTATATATACATGTAAAATACGCAGATAAACATTACACAAAATCACAAGAAACGTAAAATAAAGCAATACAGAAATGATTTAAGAAAAAGTCTAGAGGCATACTCAAAGAATGGGTCAGATTGGTCTGTCGGAAATTACGTTTCATCACACTTTTTTTATATATGATTTCTACTTTTTTCGTTATTTACAGCTTGTATGTCTTTAGTCCTAAAAGAAATTTGGTGTTATGTAATGGCCTGCCGGGGTGGCCGAGCGGTTCTAGGCGCTACAGTCTGGAACCGCACGACCGCTACGGTTGCAGGTTCGAATCCTGCGTCGGGCATGGGTGTGTGTGATGACCTTAGGTTAGCTAGGTTTAATTAGTTCTAAGTTCTAGGGGACTGATGACCACAGATGTTAAGTCCCATTTTGCTCAGAGCCATTTGAACCATATTATGTAATGCGTCAACATTGTTCTGCAGTTTTATTTCTTTTGTCTTCGAAAATTCTCTTTCATTGTCATCACTGCTCTTCTACACAAAAGTTTAACTGCATAATTGTTTGTTACGTTTATTCTTGCTAGAGTAATTTGTACATTATGAATGAAAAAAATACAAGGCTTTAGCGTAATATTCTGAAAGATTTATTATTTTACAACCCTATTTTCGGCTGTTACGCCAACATCAAGATATAAAATAGGTGTGGCTGTGAAAAATGTTGTAGGATCAATGATTTTAAACTATGCAGCAACAAAATATATGACATCTTGGGTTGTAGGGTGTCCTGCCGGATATCAGCGTCGTACTTGCAAGATATTTCGGTCACGTAGCTCGTAACCTTCATCAGGTGCGACCTGAGACTGCTCCTCGAGTGGACCTGGTCCAGTATTTATGCCTATGGCCTTCCCCCTCCACCAACGGCTGCAGGCGCCTCCTCTGTGGTCCGCGCCCATTCCCTGCGACCTGCTGGGGCGTTGCTGCTCTGTTTTCCGTCCGTTGCGGTTCTAGGTGTTCCCTCTGCGGTCCGCGCCCCCCAAACCCGCTCCTGGGGATTTCATCTACGGTCTGGGGTACCAAGCGTTCCCCCTGCGGTCCGCGCCCGCTCACCACGATCTGTTGGAGCGTTGCCGCTCCGTTTTTGGTCCGCTGCGGCTCTGGATGTTCCCTCTGCGTTCCGCGCCCACCAGTCCCACTTCTGGGTGTTCCATCTTCGGTCTGGTGCGCCTGCCTGTCTGTCAGGGGCTCGTTTTCCATCTCCATGTCTCTGGTTCTTCTGTTTGTGTGGTGTTGCAGCTGGCCCCGTTGCTCCTTTAACAATTCCAGAGCCGGATCCCAGGCTCTGCTTAGCTGGTACCCTGTATCACGGTTCATCAGATCGTCAGCCATTTTAATTTCTATCGATTCTCTTATAACACTGTCCCAAAATCTGGGTGTTTGTGCTAGAATCTTGGTATCCTCATACTTCATGGCATGATCTAGTTCTAGACAGTGTTCAGCAATGGCTGACTTAGTCACCTGTCTTAATCTAGTGTGCCTCTGATGTTCTTTGCACCTGATCTCCACAGTTCTTGTCGTCTGGTCAATGTAGGACATGCCACATTGACAAGGTATATTGTAAATCCCTGGTTTTCGTAACCCCAGGTCGTCTTTGACACTCCCCAGCAGTCCCCCACTCTTGTTGGATGGACAGAAAACACACTTGATATTGTGTTTACGGAGGATCCTACTGATTCTGACAGAAATAGAGCCAGCATAGGGCAGATATGCCACCTTCTTGGCTTCATCTTGGTCTTCTACAGGAACCTGTGGCATAATGGCTGGTTGGAGTGCCCTCTCAATTTGTCTGTCCGTGTATCCATTCTTGGAGAAAACTGTTTTGAGACGTTCTATCTCTATAGGTAGATTCTCTTGGTCTGACAGGGCACGTGCTCTGTGGACCAAAGTCTTCAGAACCCCATTCTTCTGTGCAGAGTGGTGACAGCTGCTGGCCTGCAGATATAAATCAGTGTGTTGGTTTTCGGTACACACTGTGGCCAATTGATCCATCTGCTTTCCTCTGGACTAGTACATCCAGAAATGGCAGCTGGCCTTTCTTCTCCAGTTCCATGGTGAACTTGATATTAGGGTGGCATGAGTTAAGATGTTCGAGAAACTCATTGAGTCTGTCCATCCCATGTGGCCAGATCACGAAGGTGTCATCCACATACCTAAAGAAGCATGTGGGTTTAAATATGGCTGTCTCCAATGCCCTCTCCTCAAAACTCTCCATAAACATGTTGGCAACCACAGGGGACAGTGGGCTGCCCATTGCTACACCTCCAATTTGCTTGTAATATTGGTTACCGTACAGGAAATACGTGGATGTCAGTGTATGACTGAACAGGTCCAACAGAGCACCGTCAAATTTCTCTGCAATCAGTTCTAGTGAGTCCTTCAGTGGGACCCTGGTGAACAGCGATACCACATCAAAACTAACCATGATGTCCGAATCTGTGACGTGCAGTTGCTTGAGGCGTTTCAGGAAATCTTCTGAGTTGCGGATGTGGTGAATACATTTCCCCACATATGGAGACAGGAGACCTTTCAAGTACTTGGCTGTTGTGTACGTAGGTGCCCCAATATTACTGACAATTGGACGTAGGGGCACGCCCTCCTTGTGTATTTTAGGCAGACCATAAAGTCTAGGTGGCACTGGCGCTTTTTCCCGTAGTTGTCTGATGATCTTATCGTGCATCCCTATTTCCTTCAAGAGGGCACTAGTCTTCTTGGCCACCTTGTCCGTGGGGTCACAATCCAGAATTCTGTATGCAGGGTCCTCCAGAAGTTGGCGTAATTTCTCATCATAATGCACCCGTTGCAAGATGACAGTGGAGTTCCCTTTGTCTGCGGGCAGTACCACAATGCTGTTGTCTTCCCGGAGTTTCTTGAGTGCAAGCCTCTCCTCGGTTGTGATGTTCGATTTCGGCGGCCTGGCCTTGGTGAGGACCCTGCAGGTCTCTCGGCGGACTTCCCCTGCCACATTAGGTGGAATTGTGACTGCAACTTGCTCTACTGCACTGACGAAACCTGAAATGGGTACGTTTCTAGGGGTTGTAGCAAAGTTGAGACCCTTGCTGAGTACCTTTAAGGTTGTATCATCAAACTGTATGCCACTCAGATTCGTCACAGTGCGTGTCTCTTCCATCTGCTGTGCTTTCTTACTCATGCGGTCAAACTTTACAGATTGGCAAGATGAGGCATTCCTTCTAGCACACTCAGCTAAAGACCAGGAGGCACGGTCTACCCAATCCCAATCCTCTCTTGTTAAGGAGGCTGCGATGTACAGATGAATGTGTAACAGCTCCCTTGCCACAACATCTAACCTGTGGTGCATATCTCGAATCCTCTCTCTCACTAGTGCCATGCTGGCTCTGCGTTTTATCTTGTTCGCCGCTCTGGAGTTGATGTGATGTTTAATTCTGGCAAATACTGGTACCACTTCTCCATCTCGACACCTCAGCAAAAAACTGAGAGAACTCAGCATCTTCCCTTTCTTCTGCCAAAGCTTGTCCAGCTTCTTGATATTCTGATACATCTCCTCCCCGTAGAAATATATGTTCGTTTTCAAAACGACAGCTTTTAATCTTTTATTCAGAAGTAAAACTAGAGAGGTTCTTCAGTGATAATCTGATATATTAATGTTAAGGTTAAATGAATAATCTTGCATATCACATAAAGAGCTATCAGGAGCATTCAGATATAAACCCAAAGAAACCAAAAACGGACCATGGAATGGTTCCAGATCACTACACGCGTTAATATTCATCCTACAGGGAGACGGGACGATCAATTAATATTTCGTAGAGCGCTATCGGCTGCTGACAGGTCTACAACCGCATCCACAATCGACTCTTGCACTTCCTGGTCCGACTGAAACCAACGTCCTCACATGTCTTTATTCAGGTCACCAAAGAGGTGAAAATCACGTGGTGAAAGATGCCAGTTGTAACGAGGCTATTCATGTTTCCAACCAAATCGCTGAAGTGTAGACTTCGCCCATCCGAGAGTGTATTTGGGCGGGCTTTATCGTGCAACAGGATGCTGCCGTCCCACAACAGTCCTGGCAATTTGACTTTATGGCGCTTAGCAGTTTCTGCAAAGTGTCTCGATAGCGCTGCGCACTGATTATAGTTCCAAGATCGAGGAACTTGGTGAACTGAGGAAGCATCCTGTTTTAAGATAACGCCCGCCATCGCTTTGCCACTTGGACAATGGCTATGCTTCAGCGATGTGGCTGGGAAACAATACAACACCCTCCGTACCCCCCAACATCCTTTACCGTGTGTTTCTCATTTCTTGGCGATCTGAAGGAAGATATGTGTGGTTGTCGGTTTCAATCGGACGAGGAAGTCCAAGAGTGGGTGCGGCTGTTGACTTGTCAGCATCCGACCGCGTTCTACGAAACAGGAATTGATCGTATCGTGTCCCAGTGAGGTAAATGTCTCGACGCACGTGGTGATAACGTTTGAATGCACCATGGTCCAGTTGTGCTGGTGTTCAGTTTTCGTTTGACTGCCCCTTATGCATGACAAATTTACCCTGTGTAACAATAGCATTAGCTTCCAAATCTACGTTACATGTTTTTTCACAGAAACTTTTCTTTACTCACTTTTGCTTGATTTTTAAGGTCTTTTGAGATTACATATCCCTATACCTACTTTAACATATTATTATCAATACCTAATACATTTTTACCCTTCCTCCATTGTGAGAGGCGTTCGCTGTGCTATGACTACAGTGTATTGTAGTTTTTAATTTCTCGTTATAAATCCATAATAAAATATTCTTAAATAATACTCGATGAGCCGGGCAAGCTTAAAAAAAAAAGTGTCTTCGTTTTCTCTGGAACACATTTTCATTCTTAGGACGCCCTGCAGAATTCTCATATATAAGCGGAAAGTAAAATACGACGTTTAATACAGCTGTTGAAAATTAGGTGGACTGATAAGGTATTGAACGACGAGGTTCTGCTCAGAATCGGAGAGGAAAGGAATATGTGTAAAACAGAAGGAGAAGGTACATCTGTTAGCACATCAGAGAATAACTACTGTGGTACTGCAGGGAGCCGAAGAGGGCAAAATCTGTAGAGGAAGACAGAGACTGGAATAGATCTAGCAGATAACTGAGGACGTAGGTCGCAAGTGCCACACTGAAAATGGCTCTGAGCACTATGGGACTCAACTGCTGAGGTCATTAGTCCCATAGACCTTAGAACTAGTTAAACCTAACTAACCTAAGGACATCACAAACATCCATGCCCGAGGCAGGATTCGAACCTGCGACCGTAGCGGTCCTGCGGTTCCAGACTGCAGCGCCTTTAACCGCACGGCCACTTCGGCCGGCTGCCACACTGAGATGAAGAGACTGGCACAGGAGAGGAATCCGCAGCGGACCGCATCAAACTAGTCACCAGATAATGATTCAAGAAAAATTTTTAAAAATAAAAATAAAAAGGGATACAGCTGCAGCGAGAGGGATATTTAAAAGAATTTTGGTCAGAATCAAACCAAAATAAAAGGAAAAGATTGCAGTTTTTGACCCTGCAACTATTTTCCAATGTTTACGTTCTACCTTTTCTACGTTGTTATATTCCAATGTACTCTTCATTACGCATCCATGAATTGAGGATATCCCTAGCAGAATTTGTGAACACTACATGTTGGAAGACTTTCAGGCTCTTAATGGCGTAGCGGTGAAGATTTGAATCGGTGGTATTGCCTGAATGAATTAGAATTTCTCGTAACATGTGATATTTTGTGAAAGTCTTATTACGTTTACGTTTTGTCTTATATCTAGACAAACGTACCGCTAATATAGACTCATTTTAAGATTGGTTTTCACCCATTTGTTTGAGGTACTATGGGAGCTCTGTTTATAGCTACCGTTATGGGCGCAATGCTAGCCTTTCAAACCACTTATGTATAGAAGATGTAACACTACCAAGGGTCGACCACAACTGGAATATTGACACCTATTATCGCCCTTGCGTTCCTGCACATTTCGTAATGCGTTCTCAATACTCTGAATGTTATCCTAAACGCCTTACCTTTCCCGCGCTATGCTGCTTGGAACTCTAATGGAATAAAACTAATGTCTGATTTATGCACGCTATACGTAACAGTCAATGTAACATAAGAAAATGCGATAACAAAATGATGTTATTGAAACTCCTTGTGATAAATGTCATAAATGATCTAGGTGGTACACTGGGAGAACTACAGTTGTAAATTAAGATGTCTGGGGTTAAATTTCTCATCGGATATTAACTTAATTGGTGGAATGTAGTGTACTGTAAACTGAGTTCATTATGGCAAGGTATAACAACAACATGTGGCTGTTGCTTCAGTCGAGTAACCATCTACAGCACATAACCGTTTCTAATACGTCTATCTGCATACACTGTATGATCCATTTAAATAAATATTAAAAATTAGGATAAACGAAAGGCCACATTTTCTAAGTTGACCTAGTTCTGACAAGTTGACGATACGTAAGTTTTTCTCCTTTCACTTCTTTGGTCGATATTGCTCGGCTTCTAACGTAGTGTTTCACTATTATAAACTCATTAGCTGCGTCTGATATGTTTCAGTAAATATAATTCTTACAACAAGATTACGATATCGTACCAAAGGTGGTGATATAAGCTGTAGGTGTGATTTTGCTTCACAGTAGCCTGATACAGCAGAGTTCTAACTATATGCTGTACGTAGCTATCCTACACGGGCAGGGACGAGCCTCACTAGCATACAGAAAACGTCAGAGTAACAATACGAAATACGCCACTTCACTGAGGTCATGAAAACTTCGACGTCGGGATGGATAACACGTGACGAAATTTAACTTGTTGTGCTTACACAGTATGATAGGAATCTCGCTGAATGGAACGGAATTGTCTTCAGTGATGAGTTCCACCTCGAACTCAACCGTAGTGACCTTTGAAGACGTGTCTGGAGATGCTCTGGGCAGCGATGTGGTGCCTACCTGACTTACGCCACCAGTCCCGCTAACCAAAAGTAATCGTGTGGCGTGCTATTTATTTTCACAGCAGGACCCTTTGGATGTCATCCGCAGCACCCTCGAGCACAGCGATAGGTATTCTACGTCCCGTTTGTTGCGCTTACATTTTAGCAACATAAAACCCACCCACAAAGTTTCTACTGCTTGTCTTCGTGCTTGCCAAATAGTACCTTGGCCGTCAAGGTCACTAGATCTCTCCTCATTTGAGAACGTTTGAAGCAATATGAGCAGGGCCCTCCAAGCAGCTCGGGGTTTGATGATTTAACCCATCAATTGGACGTAATTTGGCACGATATCCCTCAGGATGTTATCCGACAACTCTATCAATGTCAAGCTGTATAACTGCTCGCATAATGAGTAGAGGTAGACCAACGTATCATTGACTTGCTCATTTTGTCAAACTCTTTCTCTTGAAAAAAATCATCCAGGATTTTGTGAAACTATTACTATTTGTTTGTCCGCACATGTACATCATACGTAATGCCTGCTGTCCAGGATTTCATGCCACATAATCATGCAAGATGCTGAGATCATGTCACGATGACTGATGTAATCTTACCTTTCTTGCTACAAAGAAGTCCATTTCGTGACATATTACGTGCCGAGGTTTGTACGATCCTGGCCAATTAAGCAAAACCTTTATTCTCCTCGCAGGTGCTAGTCACGTCGGTACGTTGAGATTCTCCATGGCGTAAACGATGGCCCTTCTGAAAGTATGGATTCCATATTCGCATGACAGCCGTTCGATCCCGACCATTGCAAGTTGCAATACAACATAATGAGAAACCGAAGTCGCAATACGTTACGACCATGTTGCTGTCGAATGCCGACACGTGCGGCCTTCTTACTCGAGGTGCAGCAATATTATTTGAATAACAACCAACATTCGATTTCTTAACGAGAAACTATCTGCGCAGACTTTCGTTAAATACGAAAATGTTGCAACAGACTTTGAGGTGTTGCAGGGAGTGTCTTCAGAAGTGAATCGAGGGTAGGATGCCGTATGCGGAAACATCATCCAACGACATCTCGAAGTTACGGGCGCCAGAACCTGCCGCTAGCCCACGCCTTCGGCAGCAAATATGTTTTCGTACGCTGATGGACGGTTGGCGGGAGGTCTCGCAATGTTGCTTGTTATTCGGTCATCACAACTGATTGCCACGAAGGCCGGAGGAGAAGATGAAGCTAGATACTGGATAGATAGGCCTTGTCTCCTATGAATGCACTGCTCTCTTGGCTCTCCATTGGTGTTAACTTGCAGTATATCTTTTTCCTATATGTCGAAAAAACATTGGACGTTCTAGAGGATTCCGGGAAAAAAATAAACTACAGATTGATACACCTGCCCGAAACATTCACCGAGGTAACGCAGGATGGCATTCGTAAGAAGCGAGTCCTTCCTACAAAGGAGCTACCTCCATTTTCTCCATTGGCAGTTGTGGGAGTCAGTCGGTATCACTGAATAACAAACAACATTGAGAGACGATCCACATATGGTCCTTAAGCGCACAGAGTCACTTTTGCTGCCGAAGGGGTGGCCCAGTGACAGGAGCCGGTGCCCATAACCTCGATGCTCTGTAGTGTTGTTTCATGACGTTTTCAGTCACGGGTTCCCATCCTCGATTTGTTCCTCAAGACGTACTCTACAATCGGTCCATATTTCTGGCAATATTTCTGGTACACGCTGAGGATAATGTTACTCTTACGTGCTTTCTATCGTTGTGTTGAAATGAATGCCAGTCAACCGTATATCCAAGCGAATACATGCACTGACAAAGTGAAGCGCGAAGAAGAGGAGGATGGGAACTAAAGTAAGCGGGCTGCAAGGCCTACGATTTTATTTCATGAAAACAAAATAAACGTATATGAACTTGACAGTAGACCACTTATCAATATAATGTTGTATCGTCTGTGGCATATATGCATCCGTTGTTTCGGGTGGGAACAGTGTTATAAAACTGCATCTTCTCCAGGCCCACAACTGTCGTAACTGCTCCCTGATGTCCTGTCTAGAGGCTCTGGGACAGAGGTTATATCCGAGCTGGTACAACAAATATTCTCTTGGGGACATATCTGGGGACCTCGCTGCATTCGGTAGCACCTGTCACACAGACAATTCGTAGAGTAAGGGCGTATGGGCCGAGTACTGCCTGTTAAAATCAGACACAAAATAATTTGTCGCCTGAGAGGTAGTACATGGGGACACGAGGTGTCCATGACATACTATTGTCCCGTCAGAATAACTTGAATCACTACCCGCAGTGACCAGAAGTCTTACGCTATGGTCCCCACACATTGACGCCAGTGGTAACCCCACTGTACCTTTTCAAAATATTGGAAGTATAGGACCTCTCTCTAGCTCACCGCCATTATTGCCGACGACGGTCATTCGAGGTACAGCGGAACCATGATTCATGGCTGAACGCAATGTGACGCCATTCGTCAGCAGCGCCATTGCTTCTCCATCTCCGAACCATTTTAAACGCAGACGTTTGTGTTGTGCAGTTGACGGCAGCCGACACATGAGGCAGTCATTCCCTAGTCCACCTGCTCCTAGTCTCCCACCAACGGTGCGGGATGTCACACAATATGGCAGGTATTCCGGTACTTGTTCTTTGATGTGCTTGGTGCGCAATTCACACTCGTTTTGGTCAGAGGTGGTCAGCCAGAAATTTGACGATCAGTGCCCACCCTCACATTTCGACGCAGTTCCTGCCGCTGTCACATCCGAATGCCCCACAAATCTGGATCTGCCCCGTTCGACCATATGGCCCGATGGAGTCCCTTTCAGAGTCAGTTGCTGATAACGCTATCTCACACTGGATAACGGGGTCTGCGTCTCTTTCGCAGTGATCCTTCAACACCCTCTCAGGCCTTGTAATAACACTAACGCATTTTGGTGGCCATTCTACCTGCCACAGAGATTTGTAACTCTAGTCATTTACATACACGCCGA
Organism: Schistocerca cancellata; assembly: GCF_023864275.1. Taxonomy (NCBI): domain Eukaryota; kingdom Metazoa; phylum Arthropoda; class Insecta; order Orthoptera; family Acrididae; genus Schistocerca; species Schistocerca cancellata. The sequence continues at coordinate 292,157,212 of NC_064630.1, read as the reverse complement.
TGGTGTGCAACTGTACGAAGTTACATTAACATCCAACAATGTGTTCTTGGAGTTTCACTTCGCCATGCAGTGCAGCGAACTTTTTACCACAATGATGCTTATTACATAACAGCTTCCTAATGTCTCAAATTTAAAGGTCAGCAGCGTACATGCAATATCAAGATTTAAATGCTGAACGTATTTCCTTGAGTAAATAAAGTCAACAAACGCTTGTAATATATTATATAGATGTAGGATGATCTAAAAGGATAATTATTTGTGAATGTAACTGATATAAACTTCCCACGTTAATACGTTCCACCATACGTCCGCACTCTTGAAAATTAACATTTATTCCCTTGTGTTTGAGCACAACTCTCTTACTCCTATTACAGTTCGGAAAATATCCTACTTTACTCAAATGGTCAGCTGGTGTCAATTCTGTGATGTACAGTCCATCACCGATTAAACTCTTACTGTACAGTTTCGCGAAATAAGTGGATCAAGGCCACATTGTGTTCATCAGTATGTATTGTAAGAATAATGAGAACAACGTCTCCGTGATTCCTAAGTGAAATCCGACTTCCGTGTATATTATTATAAAGATGTTTATAACAGTAATTTTCCTAGCCACAACGGGAGCATTATGAGTTAAATGAATATTTTCTGCACATTTTCCTCTCGCATGTCATAAATCAGAGTTCTCTGGTTGCTAACCAATTTTCTAAATCAGAAGCAGTGGTTGCTACTGACTGCACAGAGTTTCTGTCAGCAAGGAAGGCAGACAATGAACGTGTAAGCAAATGTTGCGGAAGCCCTGATTGGCAACATCCAAAAGGCTGAGTAACAGGTTGCGTGCTAATTACGTACACAGCCCAGCCTGTGTTATGCAGGTCTAAAGCAAGCGTAGGGAGAGGGGAGGGGAAAACTTTTAACATCGCTCTTGAAAACAGTAACTAAATATGAAGCATAACCACTAAAGAAACTTTACAATTTTTTACATTAATCGGACACTGATTTTAAAATATTACGCTTCACACACACTCGTCTTTGATTCTTCTCCATCCCTCTCTTTCAGGTCGTTTTCCGAGCAGCTTGTGTTTTACAAAAATGCAGGTAGCAAAGTGAATACAGCGCTCAAATCAGCCCATAACACTGATATCATTTATTTAAAAAAAAAACAACAAGATAATTATGTGCAATTCGAATGCGTACAAGTGTGACAACAGCATGAAAGAAAGAATTTTTTTAGTCTGTGGATTAGGTCCGCAATATTACGCTATGGTATCAAACAATTGAACCGGTACAATAAATGTCGATGCTGTTTCGCAGTACCTTGGTAGTTGAAGTTTTGAGAAGTAGCTTTGTCGAAAATGCATCATTTTGATATACCACAGGTTTGAAGATCGGATACCTTTCAAATCTTTCTATTCAAGCGACGATACGTAATGGTAGAGGTACACAACGCATGTATCGATAATGTTTTCTCGATCACCTCAGTCCACTAGATCCCATTTTAGTCCGGCTACAGCAACAGCTGCCAGGAACTGGAACGTTTGAAACTAGGAGGGTTAACAGTGCTGCACCACACACGTAAGAAAAGGATAGTGGGTCGTGTGTGTGTGTGTGTGTGTGTGTGTGTGTGTGTGTGTGTGAAAGGGTGCGTCTCAGATACACTTTGTGCAACAAACGGCAGAATCGCCACGTGCAGTGTTTCCCGCAGAGCGCACAAGATGTCTCTGCTGTATGCTTTCCGTGAGGAGGCAGATCTGTTAGTAATTCGTTATTCAGACTTCTTTTAAATCCAAGCGGTACATTTCCCTACATTTTATTTTTTAAGTCACATTTACTACATCAAACGTACAGGGGTGACAACGTCATGGGAAAAATGCTTGTTAGAGACAGATTAACTGACAGTTCCCTGAAACGATAGATATCATTTACGATTCGCCGACCCTGGGACCACGAAATTTCGCCGACCTAGCAGGGTCTACTACCCAGCTGTGTTGCATACTACATATTACAGTAAAATGATACAGTGATGTTCAGTAAGAAATCCTTAAGATAGAGTACAGTAAATGGATTCGCACATGCGAATATTGACAACCATCAGCTGCATATTGGAATGACGAGAATGAAAACTTGTGCTGGAAGGTGACGGATTTACTGCTTATCGCGAGCGGTTGTCTAACAATTTGGCAGTCCGATCAGGACCCACGGCCAGACCCAGACTTCACTACGACTTCCACCATGTGTCTGAAACCTGTACTCGTACATCCATTATGTATATTCACGTACAGGAGAGGCACCGTTCCTGAAATTCGCTTGCCCAGTGTCTGTGGGTAAATACGATACTTCAGTACCTATGTTATTCCGATATACGATGTAAGGTTCCTTCAGGTATGGTAGAAGGAACAATCACTGCGGCAACTACAGCCGTAATGAAATACATAAAATGTATTCTGAGTTGGGAATATGGAGAGTCAGTCAGTCGTCCTCTGATAGCCATATGATAAGATGACTGTTCGCGATAGCCGGGAAATCCGGGTTAGAGTCCTCACACGTCACAAATTTTCATTGTCCTCACCATATTATAAAACTAATAGCTGTCCATATTCGCAACTGCGAATACATTTAATGTATTTCCTAACCGCTATAATCACCGCGTGGCCTGTTCCTTGAAGGAATAACATAGGCGTTGCAATGTCGTATTAAGAGTGAGTGTCTCTGAGTTGAAAAAGATATTTTGAAAGAAAGTCAGAAACTTTAGCTGTCGTAGGGGATAGGTGACTGGAGTACAGGTAACACACAAGGCATATGCCACTTCTCAGGGAGTAACCAATACAAAGAGACGCCTATCGTTGGAGGGAAGCGTCAGCAAACATTATGTCCTTATCACCTCTAGTCATTTGATGCAAAGACTTTGAGACAACTTGTATATGCTGGGGAAAATCCATAACTTATATGACTCGTTTTTGCATTCAGGTTTTTTCATGACACTTAACTCTGTTGAAAGTTTTTGGTCAAATGCTCAAACATACTCAATGACAAAACTATATTTTCGAAACATGTTATTTCAAAAAGAGTAAGCTTACAAGCAAAGTTACAACTTAACGTGGAGTCAGCTACGTATTCAATATCCGTGGAACTGTTATTTATTTGCTGGCCGGAGTGGCCGAGCGGTTCTAGACGCTTCAGTGTAGAACCGCGCTTCCGATAAAGTCGCAGATTCGTATCCTGCCTCGGGGGATGGATGTGTGTGATGTCCTTAGGTTGGTTCGCTTTAAGTAGTTCTAACTTCTAGGGGACTGATGACCTCAGTTTGTAAGTCCCATTGTGCTTAGAGCCATTTGAACCATTTTTTATTTATTTATTCCAATGAAACTTAGTTTCCCTATAGCTGCATTTATTATTGAATTTTGACGTTCATCTCTTTTAAGTACTGTTGGTTTCAATACAATATTGTCTGATCTTCAGGTAAATCTTCAGGAATCAAAAGTTGTAAGTAACTATAGAACCATCTAGAAAGGTACCTAAAATGTGTCTGCGACAAAGTTTGATAATTCGTTTCGAACACCCTGAGCTCTCTGTGTCGGAACGATAAATCGAAAAAAATGGAATAACTGGTTTTCGCTTGATCGGAGAGAGTACAGGATTTTCGATACGAATTAGCAAACTGTCCAGCAGACAAAATTTAGTGCAGAACACCAGTGGCATAATAAAAATAGAGAACTAGAGAAATCGGCCATTGCGGAGCACCGGCTAACTAACAAACGTAAAATACTGTTTGATGAAACAAAAATTTTGTCCCATGCCTTCACGTACTGGGATTCCGTTATTAATGAGGCTGTTGATATAAGAATGAGCGACAAGAACTGTGATAGCGGATATTACCTGAGCAGTGCATGGAAACGAGCGCTCTATGTAGAGAGACTATCCCTTCAGTGTTTACGTTTTCACGGAAGCTGTGGCGCCACCAGCGCAGACACTGACATCGTCCGAGACAGCGGTACATAATCGCCGACCAACCACAAGCCGGCCAATGAGAAGCCGTGCACAGGCTATATAAGGCCATCAAAGCAGCAGTGAAAACAGTCAGTAGTTCCTGACGATGACAATGGAGGCTACCGTCGAAAGCTCGAGATTTTATCACGAATTAACGCGGCAAGAAAACCGAGAATGTTTTACATATCAGTGCCGTCACGAAACACTTCGTTCTCACGGTACTGTGAACTCAAACTAAATAACGCTTTCTGAACTAAAGTCGAAAGAAAACTAATCTTCTGTCTTTTTGTACTACTTGAAAAATCGTTCCATACTAACAGTACTCAGTTAAATCTCTGTCCATACACTAATTCTATTACCTGCTCTATTTCTTCTGAAGACTAACCACTGTCTGTCTGTTGGCCACTATTTTTATCTCACTCGACGACTTGAAGAGTTGAAGACACGACGAACGCTCTGCAGGAACTCCCTAGCACGGCTGGGACTGACTTACTGCCTGCAACTGACAATTTCTGTTCGTGCACAGTTACTTAAGGGCAAATCTCAATTCCCGGTGCTGCTGCCGCTCCAAGGGGCATAATTCTCGTGAGCAGCGTGATTGTTTTGAGCACGGCGATGTTCCTGCTGCGGATGGAGATTCATAGTACTTCTCGTAACAGCCGTCGAAACTCTTTTTGATTGGTATCTTGGACACCACAAGAACCAACTGTGTGGTCCTTTGGTACATATCCGAGTGGAGGGTCTGAATCAGAGGCTCAGACTGGTAGGTTTCTGTGTTTCGCTAAATAAGTCAGGAGTCTACTATACATAGGAAGCAGCTACGCGGGTAGCAGGGGCTGTGTGGACCGGGTGGTTTCTCAGGTTAGAGAGTCGAGAAAGTGCAGAGAGGGCTTTAGTTTCAAAGGGTGCGGTACGAACACAAGAAGAGCGTAGACATAGTTACAATCAGTATTGTAGTTGTGAAATGTCGTAGCTCTGTTGGAAAATTGTACTGAAATGCAGGAGGATCTGCAGCGAATTGACGCATGGTGCAGGGAATGGCAATTAAATCTCAATGTAGACAAGTGTAATGTGCTGCGAATACATAGAAAGATAGATCCCTTATCATTTAGCTACAAAATAGCAGGTCAGCAACTGGAAGCAGTTAATTCCATAAATTATCTGGGAGTACACATTAGGAGCGATTTAAAATGGAATGATCATATAAAGTTGATCGTCGGTAAAGCAGATGCCAGACTGAGATTCATTGGAAGAATCCTAAGGAAATGCAATCCGAAAACAAAGGAAGTAGGTTACAGTACGCTTGTTCGCCCACTGCTTGAATACTGCTCAGCAGTGTGGAATCCGTACCAGATAGGGTTGATAGAAGAGATAGAGAAGATCCATTGGAGAGCAGCGCGCTTCGTTACAGGATCATTTAGTAATCGCGAAAGCGTTACGGAGATGATAGATAAACTCCAGTGGAAGACTCTGCAGGAGAGACGCTCAGTAGCTTGGTATGGGCTTTTGTTAAAGTTTCGAGAACATATCTTCACCGAAGAGTCAAGCAGTATATTGCTCCCTCCAACGTATATCTCGGGAAGAGACCATGAGGATAAAATCAGAGAGATTAGAGCCCACACAGAAGCTTACCGACAATCCTCCTTTCCACGAACAATACGAGACTGGAATAGAAGGGAGAACCCATAGCGGTACTCAGGGTACCCTCCGCCGCACACCGTCAGGTGGCTTGCGGAGTATGGATGTAGATGTAGATGTAGATGTAGATAGTTGCTAGTGACCTCGATTTGCCCTAGACATGTTGGCGAAAATACATATTTAAACACGGTGGTAGGTATAAAGCGTCGTCCGAAATCTTATTAAAGTCGTTCTCGCAAAATTATTTTGTACAGATAGTTCACGAGCCCATTTTAAGTGTAAGTAGTTGCGAAAACATACTTGACCTCTGAGCGACAAATAATGCTTACCACACAAGGAGACGGTGACAGCTATAGGGATTAGTAACCACAAGGGTGTAGTAGCTTGACTGAATACCGGAACAGTCAAACACTAAAAATAAACCGACCATACACTTATTAAAAAAACTGGATAAAAATTCGCTTGACGCCTTCCTAAGATATAGACTCCACTCATTCCAGACTATGTAAGCATAGACCAGGTGTGGTTAAAAATTCAAAGAAATGCTATCGACGGCAATTGATAGACATACAGGGTGAATCACCCAAAAATTGCTTCGCAGATATTGCGGAAAAGGAAAATGCCATTGATGTAGGATTCTCACTGATTGGGTTGGAATTCAGGGACTCGTATTATTAGCAAATCCATAGATTGTAATAACACTTAGAAAGTGTATTTTTTGCGTAAACATACATTTCTTAAATTGAACGATGCCTATCGAAACCAACAGAATGAAATTATGGTTAATTAGAATGTCAGTGGTGTTTGACGCATAATTCTAAAGCACGTTGTTTACGAGATGTCGTATTTTGAAAAGTTCTCACACAGACTCTCATGCGCGTACCATAGGTTCCTCCAAGTAGGCAGAGGAACGTCTTCCATTATCTGTGGAAGACAGTATTCTAGGAGACTGCGATACTTTTGCACGTTTACCGTTCCGACTACGAAAAATGGGTCTATGAGCTGCTGGTTCGCTATTCCACACCATGGACGCTAACGGTCAGCCTGACTAGGCTAACGAGGTTTGTCAACAGCCCAATAATGCATGTTTCGGTGGTTTAGCGGGCCATGATTGGTAAACGTTGCTTCAGCACTGAACAAGGTTCATACATCTGGAGTATCCATCACAGTGCCCGCGTAAATAAGTTAACAAGGTGCTCATAATCGTTTTCATGCAGCGCTTCATGGACAGAGAGGTGATAGGGATGAAACCTATTTCGATGGAGAATGCATGGGACACTTGCTTTACACGTGCTACTTCCACGTGCGATTACGCGGGAGCTAATGTGAGTGTAAACAGCAGCAGAAAATTAATTGAAGTTGTAATGAAACCCACACCTTCCGCTGCTTACAGGCGTTGATAAATAACAACGGGGACAATTGAAAAATATGTGCCCCGACCGGGACTCAAACCCGGGACCTCCTGCTTACTTGGCAGACGCTCTACCGTCTTTTTTTTTTAACAATTATTGAAGAAACAATGTTACACATTCCAAATACATACTAAGTACATGTACTAATCATGTACACATGTTACACATGTAATGACTGAAACAAAAATAATTTGATCATTGCAATTATGCTGATGTTAAAGAAATACAACAGAAGATTGTGTTACTGAATAAATTACCAGAAAGAATTAATTTCAACACCAAGAAAAGTTTTTTAAAGACATCCAAACTTCAAACATAAATAAATAAAAACTGCGGTTTGAATTACATGGGCTACAATCTTTACAGAAGCATAAATAACTCTTTATGAAGGATATCAGCAAGTTGGCGGGATAATTTTTAAGACATTAATGTACACAAGGAAATCGTCTCAGTGAGAGACAGGTTAAGGATAGAAACTGATCTTTAACCTACTCATCTCAGGCAGACTACGTATGAGCATTTCACACAAAAGTATGGAAGTCACCAAACACAGAATATGGAAGATTTATGCCCATCGCACATAAATACAATTTAATAATCTTATTAATTTCTGAAATACTTGAGAATGGAGGAAAAAAGTTGTGATAAATTGAGTAGCCTTCCGAATACACTTTCTGGACATTAATGGAATGTTAAATATCTGAAGTAATCAAACCTATATAATAAGTCCTTCACTACAAAACTGACTTACACATCACAGTGCAAAAATTAACAGGGAAATGTGCCACCACTGAATATTACATTATATCAGATAGAATCTTACGGTTTTAACCAACCGATAGGGACAGTTCCATAACAACTGTCAATTTCCATATTTGTAATATAAACCAATAAGTTTTAATGTTTTGTGTTCTGACGCTATCGGACACACAATCAGACCGTTACATAAGTTCTGTACACTAGCTTATAAAATTTAAGCAACTACTCTCTGAAGTAGAAAAAGCACACACCAAAAATTTACAGAACAATTTTAAATAATTTCCTTAAGGTAACTACAATATATCACTTTCAACACAGTCGTCTTTTTTATATTACCCAGTGCCCATTCTTTCAAATATAATGTTTAACATATTACCGAACTTTTTCTTGTGATTCGAATAGCTTCTAATTTTGTGGAATTCACACACCATGTGTATCTTGAACTCTGTGGTGATGTCGGAGTCTAATTTGTTATGGACGTAACTAACCAAATTTCCCACCAACCAGTACACAGCGTTATTTTTAGCCTCTGGGAAATAGCGTGCTTCAGGCCTGTGTATCAATGACAACGATGTATACTCAAAAATGGTTCAAATGGCTCTGAGCACTATGGGACTTAACTGCTGAGGTCATCAGTCCCCTAGAATTTAGAACTACTTAAACCTAACTAACCTAAGGACATCACACACATCCATGCCCGAGGCAGGATTCGAACCTGCGATCGTAGCGGTCGCGCAGTTCCAGCCTGTAGCGCCTAGAACCGCTCGGCCTCTCCGGCCGGCAAATGTATACTCAGTGAATGTCCTTGTAATCAGAGCTATTTGCTCTCGGATCCACTTCCAGCTACTCATGTGACCGCTGCGAATGTATCTATTAATTATTGTGTCAACTAGATGTCATTGTTGAGAAAATTTGGGTCACACAATATGATTGCGTACAGTATTTCATTGGTGCTAACTATGTTGTTAACTGTCTTGTACCATGACTTTATTATATCAGGCGTGAGCACATCAGAACTAATGTTTTTCGAAACCTCAGTCCACTCAATGTTTGGAAAATGTCGTTCTATTTTGATCCTTCCTTCGCTTTTCTTTCGTTCCCGCATTATGGCTCTTGTTGTTATATGCCGTGACTGCCTGAGTGCGACACTTACCAACTGAACTCAACACAGAAAATCCTCACATGCTGTAAACGACCGTTGATATTCTGCACGTTAATTGGGGGCCACAGGCTTCATGGTTTAATGATCTCGAAAAGTTGGCACGTTATGGTTTCTCGCGAGTCTCTTATTAAATTAACTTCCTTGTGCTAAGAAGTGCAGAGGCTTTATCCGCTATATCAGTTAATTCTAGTCTACCATGTTTAGGATCTTAAGTGGCTACTTTAGCAGGTACTCTGAAAACTTCACCTCTCCACAAAAAGTTTGTGATTTTAGACATTATTCTTCTCGCTATCATTCTCGGTATTGGAAACAGCTGAGCAGTATAGTAAGCTTTAGCAAGGATGCATGAGATGAAATACTTTGTTCGCTATAGAAAATTGTTGTGCGCATGCGGCGTGCTTTTTGTACGCATTTCAAGATTCAGATGCGATATTCTATTCGTGGTAGTGCAACAATATTGATTTGGGAAAGATACTTTCATGTAACTTCCCAGTGCATCGAATCGAAAGTCAACCGACCCTCGGAAAACCGTTTGAACTCCCAAGAACATCGAACTTCTGCGCAGCAGTTTACAGGCAGACCCCGGTCGTTCGTTACGGAAAGTGGTTTCAACAAGACTGCGCTACATGCCATACAGCCAACAAGACTTGAAGTTTCCCGTCAAAAGTTTGGTGTGTGCCATTCGAATCTGAAACCGTCAAAGCATTGCTAAAAACTCTGTATTTGTAGCCTGCTTCCTATCTACAGAAAGGTCCTTATCTTCCATAATATCATAGTTTGGACTTAAAACCTACACATGTACGTAAATTTGCAGGAGACAGTTACGGAAGAAACAGAGCCTTGCAGTAACGTTAAACAGCGATTTCTTCATGTTAAGATTGCTGCCTAGTGATCACATTCCATTCTAGTTTTATTTTAAATCTCGAAAACCCAGGGAGTGAAGGCTTAATAGCCTCATTTCCAGCAGATGATTCTACAACGCCTCGTCACGTAACAGCAGCAACTGTGATCTGACCTTTATTAAATACTTGTCTGAACGTCGGAACTGCTACAAGTACCTGAAAAGAAAAGCAGCGTAGCAGCACAGATGATGGGAAGTGTGGAGCTGAAGCGCGACCTGACCTGCGGAAGTCTCGGCTCCAGCAGGCGTAGATGACGGGGTTCATTCCCGAGTTGAGCCAGCCCAGCCAGCAGACGACGGCCGAGAAGAGCTCCTGCTGCGGCAGCACCACCGACAGCGGGTTCACGATGAAGAAGGGCAGCCAGCACACGATGAACACGCCCATCACGATGCCCAGCGTCTTGGCCGCCTTCTTCTCCTTGGCGAACTTGGCCAGCTTTCGGCTCAGCGAGAAGTTCTTGGAGTTGAGCGCCTTGGAGGGCTGCCGGCTGAGAGGCTGCGATTGTGGCGGCGGTGGCGGCGGCAGGGGCGGCGGGGGCGGCGAGCTGGTGATAGGCGCGGGGGCGGAGGCGGGCGCCTGCCCGTGCTGGTGCGGGTGCTGCTGGTCGGCGTCGTCCGAGGTGAGCTCGCTGCCGCTGCCGCCGCTGTGGTTGTGGCCGCCGCGGTGGATGCGCAGCGTCAGCTCCAGCTCACCCGACGCCATCAGCACCTGCGCGCAACAATGCGGCTCAGGTTCAAAAATTGGTTCAAATGTCTCTGAGCACTAAGGGACTTAATATCTGAGGTCATCAGTCCCCTAGACTTAGAACTACTTAAACCTAACTAACCTAAGAACATCACACACATCCATGTCCGAGGCAGGATTCGAACCTGTGACCGTAACAGCAGCGCGGTTCCGGACTGAAGTGCCTAGAACCTCTCGACAACAGCGGCCGGCAATGCGACTCACGCCTCGAGGGCTTTCCTGAGGCAGTGTGAAGGCAAGTCACATACTTCTATCGGTTGCAGGTGTAAAGGGAGATTCTGCTCCCCTATTGCTTGATTTTATGCAACATTCCACACCCTAAAATACCATGCACACGATTTTCATATTCCCATGTTCTCTAGATTCAAACTGTTAGACCTAAAGAAAAAAACAAACAGGACCGTTTTTAGGAAATTTGATACAATTAAATTTTATAATAGGGTGCATTTTCGCTAGAGATCATATTTTCCGAATTATTCGAAAAAACTGTACAAAAGTGATCTTCAAACTATTTTTCTTGAATAACTCGAAAATCGGGACTTTCAGCAAAAACGTATCTCAGTACAAAATTTAACTACATTAAATTTCCTACAAAAATGTTCCTGTTCAGTTTTTCTGTCGTTCTAATAGTTTGTAAGTAGCGAGCGAGAGAATATGAAAATATCGCATATGGTTTTTAAAGGCGTTGCGCGTTGCATAAAATCCAGCAAAAAGGGGAACCCAAATCGCAATGCATATCTACAGTTCTGGTACATAGTGCAAACCAAGTGCCACTGCAGCACAGTACACCGCTGAAGGAGCCAAAAATGGTGCATCCCGTAGACGAATATCGATTGGTAATTCACTTTATGAATTTGAAGGGGAGAAATCCTGCAACAATCCCTGCTGAGCTACACTAAAAGTACACCACCACATGACTCAGTGCTTAGATGGCGCTGATACATCCAGTGAGATGAAACAAGTTCGAACGATGAGGACGACCTCTCTATCAGGACCAGGATACACAAGAGAATGCTGTTCGATGAATGGCGTGTCACGGTCGACATGACTAAAAATCAGTCGTAGATCAGTTTTCTACATCTTGCATAATATTTTGAATATGAAAGTTCCCGCTGGACCCCACAATTGCTCGTACCCATACAAAAAGCCCATAGATCCACCGTAGCAACAGAGATGTTGCGAAATGAACAGTTCAACGGTTAGTTATTTTCCCCACCCCTAGACTAGCATGGAAGTGAATACTAAATTTCCCATGCGCACACTGAAGTATGCTCTACAGTCGGACACGGCAGAATGCTGCTATAGGCCTTAGCGTGACATATTACATTGTCCATTTCCATTAGGCATTGCCCGGCTTCTTATGTACACAACACCACAACTTTCCCTGGACACGGAGGAAACCGGCTCGATTCGTGTTGCAAACAGGCGATAGTCGGAAGACAGACGATGGCTTACAGTTCCTGGTCACCTGATTATGGGCGAACGTCCATTTATAAACAACAACCAAATCTGCGTCGTGTTGTGCAGTGCGGGTGGAATGTGGTACTGACCGATATCTAGTAGTCCCAGCAGTACTTTAAGCTTGACTGATCATTTGCTATATTCCGGAAGCACTCATTACAACATCGTGCTGCAAACAGATGCTACACACTCAAACATGAACAAAGACATTCTTGGCGCCTCACGAGGGAAAATAAAAGAGTATATTTTGGTATTTCAGTATGTTTCACTAAGACCGGTAAAAATAAACTGCAACTTTGTGGTTCGAACTAATGATTACATGTGTTCCCTGAAGTAGCGAAAGTGAATGAGAAATATTATCAGCAATGTGATCGTAACCTACTGTGCACTGTCTCGGATAGTCTACTTCACTCCTAGTAAGTCAGTTTTTCAAAGTGTGTGAACGATACAGAGAATGAATGTATGACGCACCGCACCGCAAGATTCCTAAGGCATTTCATTTGTAGTGAACTCTGTTATAGCTCAAGTCTGTATGTATGTGTGGTTTAAATTATATTGGCCTTTTACACAGCTCTGAAAAATAGGCATAATGAAAACAGTGTCAGCATATCCTAAATATTCTCCTAGACTTGCACACTTTCTAACTTAAAAGTCTGTAATAGCGTCAATCAACTGTGCAATATCTAAGTTACATATTTATTCATAATTCAGGATCTAAATATACCATCCTGAAATTTACTTCGTTTGTAAACTTAAGTTCGTAGTCGTGTATAAGTCCGGGTGGTTGTAATTAAACTGCGGCTACTTTCCACAATCTATTATGAACTGTAGATTAAAACTGAAGAAACTGCAAAAAGGTGGGAATTTAAGGAGATGGGACCTGGATAAACTGAAAGAACCAGAGGTTGCACAAAGCTTCAGGGAGAGCATAAGGGAACAAGTGACAGGAATGGGGGAAATAAATACAGTAGAAGAAGACTGGGTAGCTTTGAGGAATGAAATAGTGCAGACAGCAGAGGATAAAGTAGGTAAAAGACGAGGGCTAATAGAAATCCTTGGGTTACAGAAGAGATACTGAATTTAATTGACGAAAGGAGAAAATACAAAAATGCAGTAAGTGAATCAGGCAAAAAGGAATACAAATGTCTCAAAAATGATATCGACAGGAAGTGCAAAATGGCTAAGCAGAGATGGCTAGAGGACAAATGTAAGGATGTAGAGGCTTATATCACCAGGGGTAAGATAGATACTGCCTACAGGAAAATTAAAGAGACCTTTGGAGAAAAGAGAACCACTTGCATGAATATCAAGAGCACAGATAGAAACCCATTTCTAAGCAAAGAAGAAAGCAGAAAGGTGGAAGGAGTATATAGAGGGTCTATACAGGGGCGATGTTGTTGAGAACAATATTATGGAAATGGAAGGGGAGATAGATGAAGATGAAATGGGAGATATCGTACTGCGTGAAGAGCTTGACAGAGCACTGAAAGACCTAAGTCGAAACAAGGCCCGGGAGCAGACAACATTCCATTAGAACTACTGACAGCCTTGGGAGTGCCAGGTCTAACAAAACTCTACGATCTAGTGAGCAAGATGTATGAAACTGGCGAAATTCCCTCAGACTTCAAGAAGAATATAATAATTCCAATCCCAAAGAAAGCAGGTGTTGATAGATGTGAAAATTGCCGAACTATTAGTTTAATAAGTCACAGCTGCAAAATACTAACGCGAATTCTTTACAGACGAATGGAAAAACTGGTAGAAGTTGATCTCGGGGAAGATCAGTTTGGATTCCGTAGAAATGTTGGAACACGTGAGGCAATACTGCCCCTACGACTTATGTTAGATGAAAGATTAAGGAAAGGCAAACCTACGTTTCTAGCTTTTGTAGACTTAGAGAAAGCTTTTGACAATGTTAACTGGAATACTCTCTTTCAAATTCTGAAGGTGGCAGGGGTAAAATACAGGGAGCGAAAGGCTGTTTACAATTTGTACGGAAACCAGATAGCAGTTATAATAGTCGAGGGACATGCAAGGGAAGCAGTGATTGGGAAGGGAGTGAGACAGGGTTGTAGCCGCTCCCCAATGTTATTCAATCTGTATATTGAGCAAACAGTGAAGGAAACAAAAGAAAAGATCGGAGTAGGTATTAAAATCCACGGAGAAAAAATAAAAACTTTGAGGTTTGCCGATGACATTGTAATTCTGTCAGAGGCAGCAAAGGACTTGGAAGAGCAGTTGAACGGAATGGACAGTGTCTTGAAAGGAGGGTAAAAGATGAACAACAACAAAAGCAAATCAAGGACAATGGAATGTAGTCGGCTAAAGTCGGGTGATGCTGAGGGAATTAGATTAGAAAATGAGTCACTTAAAGTAGTAAAGGAGTTTTGCTATTTGGGGAGCAAAATAACTGATGATGGTCGAAGTAGAGAGGATATAAAATGTAGACTGGCAATGGCAAGGAATGGGTTTCTGAAGAAGAGAAATTTGTTAACATCGAGTATAGATTTAAGTGTCAGGAAGTCATTTCTGAAAGTATTTGTCTGGAGTGTAGCCATGTATGGAAGTGAAACATGGACGATAAATAGTTAGGACAAGAAGAGAATAGAAGCTTTCGAAATGTGGTGCTACAGAAGAATGCTGAAGATTAGATGGGTAGATCACATAACTAATGAGGAGGTATTGAATAGAATTGGCGAGAAGAGGAGTTTCTGGCACAACTTGACTAGAAGAAGGGATCGGTTGGTAGGACATGTTCTGAGGCATCAAGGGATCACAAATTTGGTACTGGATGGCAGCGTGGAGGGTAAAAATCGTAGAGGGAGACCAAGAGATGAATAAATTAAGCAGATTCAGAAGGATGTAGGCTGCAGTAGGTACTGGGAGATGAAGAAGCTTGCACAGGATAGAGTGGCATGGAGAGCTGCATCAAACGAGTCTCAGGACTTAACACCACAACAACAACAACTACTCAGGGAGGTCCAGTGTGGGCTGCAATTATTGTATGGCAGCGAAACTTGGTAGATTTACTAATGTGTTATTGCGTTTACAGTTCCTATTACAGCAGCCAAGTGCAAATCTGGCGCTGAACACAGCATAACGGTATGACATCCACGCTACTTTCAGACAAGTCATAAAATGAGTGAAAAGTATGTATATCGACAAGAGAGAACGTATGCTGTCAATGAAACTGCTTTATGTCAACAGAAACAATTACAGTGCTGCAGTGGGATAATATCGGCAACTCGAAGGTCTAAGGAGATGCCCCAGATCATTAAATTGTTTAAAGAAGATGATAATGAATTTCTAAGGCACGTGTGGGCTTGGTGTGGCTAATGGAAGAGGAAGGCATCCTATCCCGGTAGAAGTTTGTGACGAGGTTGCTGTTGCTATAACTGACCACACAGAGCGTGCCCTAGCTAGTGCTAATGGTAGTGCAGTGTCACGAAAATTGTACATGGTCCATGGTCACCAGTACACAAATTTTTCTACTCTATTTTACATTGGTACCAACACACGATCCAGACTATGCAGCAACTGGAATCTCATGTTCCACATCAACATTCAGAAGTAGGTCTTCAATTTTTGGCACGGATCGTTGCTGATGACATGTTGCGGGGCAATATTCTGTGACATGTAGAGGCACATTTTACATTACAGGGTGCAGTGAATATACATATCTGATGAATTAGGAGTAAGTTACTGTTAAACTGCGTGTTGAGCACGAAGAGCTATGCACTCACCCTATTTGCCTGAGTGGTGTGGATTCACAAGCACTTTTATTATCCGTTAGTAATCCAACCCCCCCCCCCCCATGAACCATGGACCTTGCCGTTGGTGGGGAGGCTTGCGTGCCTCAGCGATACAGATAGCCGTACCGTAGGTACAACCATAACGGAGGGGTATCTGTTGAGAGGCCAGACAAACATGTGGTTCCTGAAGAGGGGCAGCAGCCTTTTCAGTAGTTTCAAGGGCAACAGTCTGGATGATTGACTGATCTGGCCTTGCAACAATAACCAAAACGGCCTTGCTGTGCTGGTACTGCGAACGGCTGAAAGCAAGGGGTAACTACGGCCGTAATTTTTCCCGAGGGCATGCAGCTTTACTGTATGATTAAATGATGATGGCGTCCTCTTGGGTAAAATATTCCGGAGGTAAAATAGTCCCCCATTCGGATCTCCGGGCGGGGACTACTCAAGAGGATGTCGTTATCAGGAGAAAGAAAACTGGCGTTCTACGGATCGGAGCGTGGAATGTCAGATCCCTTAATCGGGCAGGTAGGTTAGAAAATTTAAAAAGGGAAATGGATAGGTTAAACTTAGATATAGTGGGAATTAGTGAAGTTCGGTGGCAGGAGGAACAAGACTTCTGGTCAGGTGACTACAGGGTTATAAACACAAAGTCAAATAGGGGTAATGCAGGAGTAGGTTTAATAATGAATAGGAAAATAGGAATGCGGGTAAGCTACTACAAACAGCATAGTGAACGCATTATTGTGGCCAAGATAGATACGAAGCCCACACCTACTACAGTAGTACAAGTTTATATGCCAACTAGCTCTGCAGATGACGAAGAAATTGAAGAAATGTATGATGATATAAAAGAAATTATTCAGATAGTGAAGGGAGACGAAAATTTAATAGTCATGGGCGACTGGAATTCGAGTGTAGGAAAAGGGAGAGAAGGAAACGTAGTAGGTGAATATGGATTGGGGCTAAGAAATGAAAGAGGAAGCCGCCTGGTAGAATTTTGCACAGAGCACAACTTAATCATGGCTAACACTTGGTTTAAGAATCATGATAGAAGGTTGTATACATGGAAGAACCCTGGAGATACTAAAAGGTATCAGATAGATTATATAATGGTAAGACAGAGATTTAGGAACCAGGTTTTAAATTTTAAGACATTTCCAGGGGCAGATGTGGACTCTGACCACAATCTATTGGTTATGACCTGTAGATTAAAACTGAAGAAACTGCAAAAAGGTGGGAATTTAAGGAGATGGGACCTGGATAAACTGAAAGAACCAGAGGTTGTAGAGAGTTTCAGGGAGAGCATAAGGGAACAATTGACAGGAATGGGTGAAAGAAATACAGTAGAAGAAGAATGGGTAGCTTTGAGGGATGAAGTAGTGAAGGCAGCAGAGGATCAAGTAGGTAAAAAGACGAGGGCTAATAGAAATCCTTGGGTAACAGAATAAATATTGAATTTAATTGATGAAAGGAGAAAATAGAAGAATGCAGTAAATGAAGCAGACAAAAAGGAATACAAACGTCTCAAAAATGAGATCGACAGGAAGTGCAGAATGGCTAAGCAGGAATGGCTAGAGGACAAATGTAAGGATGTAGAGGCTTATCTCACTAGGGGTAAGATAGATATTGCTACAGGAAAATTAAAGAGACCTTTGGAGATAAGAGAACCACTTGTATGAACATCAAGAGCTCAGATGGAAATCCAGTTCTAAGCAAAGAAGGGAAAGCAGAAAGGTGGAAGGAGTATATAGAGGGTCTATACAAGGGCGATGTACTTGAGGACAATATTATGGAAATGGAAGAAGATGTAGATGAAGATGAAATGGGAGGTACGATACTGCGTGAAGAGTTTGACAGAGCACTGAAAGACCTGAGTCGAAACAAGGCCCCCGGAGTAGACAACATTCCAGTAGAACTACTGACGGCCTTGGAAGAGCCAGTCCTGACAAAATTCTACCATCTGGTGAGCAAGATGTATGAAACAGGCGAAATACCATCAGACTTCAAGAAGAATATAATCATTCCAATCCCAAAGAAAGCAGGTGTTGACAGATGTGAAAATTACCGAACAATCAGTTTAATAAGCCACAGCTGCAAAATACTAACACGAATTCTTTACAGACGAATGGAAAAACTAGTAGAAGCTGACCTCGGGGAAGATCAGTTTCGATTCCGTAGAAATACTGGAACACGTGAGGCAATACTGACCTTACGACTTATCTTAGAAGAAAGATTAAGGAAAGGCAAACCTACGTTTCTAGCATTTGTAGACTTAGGGAAAGCTTTTGACAATGTTGACTGCAATACTCTCTTTCAAATTCTAAAGGGGGCAGGGGTAAAATACCGGGAGCGAAAGGCTATTTACAATTTGTACAGAAAGCAGATGGCAGTTATAAGAGTCGAGGGGCATGAGAGGGAAGCAGCGGTTGGGAAGGGAGTGAGACAGGGTTGTAGCCTCTCCCCAATGTTATTCAATCTGTATATTGAGCAAGCAGTAAAGGAAACAAAAGAACAATTCGGAGTAGGTATTAAAATCCATGGAGAAGAAATAAAAACTTTGAGGTTCGCCGATGACATTGTAATTCTGTCAGAGACAGCAAAGGACTTGGAAGAGCAGTTGAACGGAATGGATAGTGTCTTGAAAGGAGGATATAAGATGAACATCAACAAAAGCAAAACGAGGATAATGGAATGTAGTCGGCTTAAGTCTGGTGATGCTGAGGGTATTAGATTAGGAAATGAGACACTTAAAGTAGTAAAGGAGTTTTGCTGTTTGGGGAGCAAAATAACTGATGATGGTCGAAGTAGAGAGGATATAAAATGTAGACTGGCAATGGGAAGGAAAGCGTTCCTGAAGAAGAGAAATTTGTTAACATCGAGTATAGATTTAAGTGTCAGTAAGTCGTTTCTGAAAGTATTTGTATGGAGTGTAGCCATGTATGGAAGTGAAACATGGACGGTAAATAGTTTGGACAAGAAGAGAATAGAAGCTTTTGAAATGTGGTGCTACAGAAGAATGCTGAAGATTAGATGGGTAGATCACATAACTAATGAGGAAGTATTGAATAGGATTGGGGAGAAGAGAAGTTTGTGGCACAACTTGACCAGAAGAAGGGATCGGTTGGTAGGACATGTTCTGAGGCATCAAGGGATCACCAATTTAGTATTGGAAGGCAGCGTGGAGGGTAAAAATCGTAGGGGGAGACCAAGAGATGAATACACTAAGCAGATTCAGAAGGATGTAGGTTGCAGTAGGTACTGGGAGATGAAGAAGCTTGCACAGGATAGAGTAGCATGGAGAGCTGCATCAAACCAGTCTCAGGACTGAAGACAACAACAACAACAACAGTAATCCAAAGAGAATACACCCAGGGGGCTGTCTGGTGTACATTGACATATGCACGTTATCGAGGCATGTTGATACTGCCTGTGATTCCTGCTTTCTAAGAACGCATTTGTGTGGAAACCACTGTTTTCAAGCTAGATGGGGCAAGATGTCACTCGCCATGCAGAGTGGCCGCGTGGTTCGAAGCGCCTCGGGCATGGGTGTGTTGTTATTCTTAGCATAAGTTAGTTTAAGTAGTGTCTAAGTCTAGGGACCGATGATATCAGCAGTTTGGTCCCTCAAGAATTCACATACATTTCAACATTTTACGTCAGTCGCTCACTGAAAGATCTGCTAAATGCAACCTTCCACGAAAGCGTTATCTACAGAGTATTTGCAGCTGCATGGCCTGCGAGATCACCTGATCTAAATCCGTGTGAGTTTCTGCTCTATACGTTTACCATTGACAGGTTCGATTACTTCCAGATCCGAAGGCCAGTGTACAGGAACGCGTTGCTCAGATTCAATGGGAACTGCTGCAAGAAACTGTTGATTTCGCCGTTTTACAGATGCAGTATCTCTTTGACGTCCCCGGCGTTCATATTTAACAAATTGTGTGAGCAGCGGTTATTAATAAAATCAAGATTATGCCCTTATCACTTGTTTGACGTTTTCTGTCCATGTCCTTTTCCTAATCCATTACATATCGAAACATTTCTGCATATCTTTCTTGCACTTATAACTCCAGATTTGTACCTAGTGGCCAAAACTGGAAATACTTGCTTTCAACGCAAATCGCTTCCGCATTAACGGATTGAAATATTCAACAAGCTTCGCGCCAAACAATAATTACAGTCCACAGTGGACCTCTGTGGGTAGCTGCACTTTAATAATAACCACCTACTACATTCTTTAGAATAAATTATCTGTAACTTATAAACATGTGCGACTAATAGGAGAACTGCCTGAGAAAGGAAGGAAATCAGTAACATACAGTACCATATTAGAAATTGTGTGTAATTTATAATTTCCTATGTACCAACGGAATTCCAGGAACGAGCGATGCTCATAAAATACACCCCGAAAATCTCTGTCAATTGCGTTTTAACAGCGACTCGATATTGAATTTAACAGTGGATTCAATTCGCTGCCATTTTCTGCATTATCTGTGCAGCGAGCGTCAGCAGCGCGTTCTGTTAACAAGCAGGCTCTCAGCTGGGGCCTCCCCCTGTAAATCGGCACATTAACACGACCATGCTCACACGCCGTCCTGAAAGTACACAACACAGCACAAGAGCAGATACACATACAAACACACACACACAAGTACACACACAGAGAGAGAGAGAGAGAGAGGAACAAATGAACTGCGACAGCTGACAGGTGGTGAATGGACTGCGCAGCGGTTTGACATTGACGTCGATATTGTCATTCTCGACATCTGCAGGCAAACCACATCAATGAATAAATAAAGAACAAAACTGTTCTACTGTTGTTGAGAAAGTTTAATAGCTTTGTTTCACTATGCTCGTACATTTGCATTGAGATTGTGGTCTTGTATAATTTCGTAGTGGGAAGGAAAATTTCAGATTTTTGATGTTTCGAGTTTTGAAGTAAACGAAGAAGAAGTATCACAAGTAAAATCGATTGTACAACTATAGTTCTTAGATACATGAAATATGTATGTGAGTTTTGTTAAAACTTTTAACCAGTTAAACTTTCTTTTCCTCGTGGTTTCTACGTAGAGCGTTCTGCAAATGTAGTAATGTGACAGTGAAGCAGGAGTTCCATCTATGAAACTCTTTTGCTATTACTCCTTGTGTAAATTATATATAGTCATGTTATAAGTTTATACAATATTCCATGTCGAAATCAGAAGATGATTATACGAGTTTATCAGAATAAGACTACAATCTGTTTCTCGATCTTGAGGTCAGATTCTACTCTGCGACAGATTTCCTGAAAGCTGATCAACAAGTGGCAGTGGACGAGCAGATTACTGCATACATGATCTACGACCTTTTCTAGAAATGTTATACACTGGATCTGATACGAAAAAAAGCGAGGCTGATGCTGTAAACTCACACATCAAAAAAAGTTTTGCATCACCCCGCTTCCCGCAACTCCTGAAGATAGACATTGACTATGGATAGTGTATCACAGACACAGTCCATCTAACTGATCAGAGATGTCTCTAAACCCGCCTGCCTACCGCAGTGGCCGAGCGGTTCTAGGCGCTTCAGTCCGGAACCGCGCGACTGCTACGGTCGCAGGTTCGAATGAGAGATCTTATGGGACATAACTGCTAAGGTCATCAGTCCCTAAGCTTACACACTACTTAACCTAAACCATCCGAAGGACAAACACACACACCCATGCACGAGGGAGCACTCGAACCTCCGCCGGGACCAGCCGCACAGTCCATGACTGCAGGGCCTTGGACCGCTCGGCTAACCCTGAGCTCGCAGGTTCGAGTCCTGCCTCATAAATGGATGTGTGTGATGTCCTTAGGTTAGTTGGGTTTAAGTAGTTCTAAGTTCTAGGGGACTGATGACCTCAGATGTTAAGTTCCATAGTGCTCAGAGCCATTGCAACCATTTGAACTAAACCCGCCCAAAGATGAAAACAACCATGCATGAGCAGCGCTTATTAGTCGGAGGGTGTCCGACTGCCGATAAGTTCCAGTCATTCTACCAGGAAGGTGGTACACGGATCTTGTCTGTAGTTCAACCATGCCAAGACGGTGAATACCACGGTTCAATCGCGTCCGCATTGTAACTTTGTACCAGGAGGGGCTCTCAACGAGGGTAGTGTCCAGGCATCTCGGAGTGAACCAAAGCGATGTTGTTCGGACGTGGAGGAGATACTGAGAGAGACAGGAACTGTCGATGACAAGCCTCGCTCAGGCCGCCCAACGGCTACCACTGCAGTAGATAATCGCTACCTATGGATTATGGCTCGGAGGAACCCTCACAGCATCGCCACCATGTTGAATACTGCTTTTTGTGCAGCCACTGGACGTCGTGTTACGACTCAAACTGTGCGCAATACGCTGCATGATGCGTAACTTCACTCCCGACGTTCATGGCGAGGTCCACTTTGCAACCACGACACCATGCAGCGCGGTATAGATGGGCCCAACAACATGCCGAATGGACCGCTCATGATTGGCATCACGTTCTCTTCACCGATGAGTATCGGATATGCCTTCAGCCAGACAATCGTTGTGTTTGGAGGGCATCCGGTCAGGATCATCACCTTAGACTCACTGTCCAGCAAGTGCAGCAAGGTGAGCTTCCCTGCTGTTCCGGGGTGGCATTATGTGGGGCCGACGTGCACCGCTGGTGGTCATGGAAGGCGGCTGTACGATACGTTAATGCCATCCTCCGACCGATAGTGCAACCACATCGGCAGGATATTGATGAGGCAATCGTCTTCATGAACTACAATTCTCGCTCTTATAGTGCACATCTTGTGAGAGACTTCCTTCAGGATAACGACATCGCTCGAGTGTCCAGCATGTTCTCCAGGTATGAACCCTATTGAACATGCCTGGGATAGATTGAAAAGGGCCGTTTGTGGAAGTCGTGAACCACAGTTGAGGAGTGGGACAATCTGGACCGACAGTGTCTTGATGAGGTTGTGGATAGTATGCCACGACGAATATAGGCATGGATCAATGCAAGAGGATGTTCTACTGGGTATTGGAGGTACTATTCTAAGCAGCAATCTAGCAGTCTGGACCACCACCTCTGAAGGTGTTGCTGTATGGTGGTACAAACTGCACTGTGTGATTTTCATGAGCAATAAAAAGTTCGGAAATGATTTTTATGTTGATCTCTATTCCAATTTTCTTTACAGGTTCAGGAACTCTGGGAACCGAGATGATGCAAAACTTTTTTTGATGTATGTATTTGTCCTATAGTTAGTGGTAGTCCCCATCAAAGTAGACACCATTTCAGTTTACACAATTTAACACTCAAGGTGAAATACAAGGTGCTGCTGGAAAATTCTTTGAATGGTTTGAAAAAATAACGGAAACAAAAGTTACCAACAAAATGTCTTTACTTGTCTTCAAAGTTATCACCATTAGCTTCAATACAACTCTGACATGGGTTGTGAATCCGCCGCAACTGTCATAAGATGCTACTTTTGGAATCGCTCGGAGCACAGTGGGCACGAGTTATTGGACATCCGCGTTGCACGTATTACGAGAGGTGAGAGCTGGTGCTCCAAATACAACCCAGAGGCAAAGCGACATTCATTGGAATGGTGTACATCGTGTTGCCCGCCTCTCAAAAACGACGGATTTCGAAATGCAGGATCAAAAAAATGTTGATAGCTTATTTCGGCAGCTTGGGCTTAATCCATAACTAATCTCTAACTAAGGGAGTCGGGTAAGACTACGAACAATGCGCCATTGACGATCGCTTGGTCTTCAGACCCTATTGGTAGCGCCCGAGCTCACCTCCTCTTTTTGATAGGGTGTCTAGATACGCTTGATGGGGTTCCTTCGAGCGATTCCTGAAGAAGCATTTTCTGTCAGTTTCCAACAGTGTTAAAATGGTGCTGCAGCTAATAGTGATTAATTGGAGGGCTAGTATAGGCACTTAGTAACTCTTGCTTTATTTATTTTCTTAGAATATCCATCGAACATATCCGACAAATTATGTTCTTCTTCAGTGATGCAGGTGGAATCACGTACTTACTTTTGGTCTCGGTGTTCACCTTTACTGATCTAAATTGTTAAAATAAATCGATTCTTCAGCTGAAACTTTTTATATACCACTATGAAAACGATTTTTACAGTCGTACACGTACAGAGGAGTACAAAGGAGCTTTGTAAAGGATGCAATCCACTTGATACTATACTTCTTGTTCCACTGATGTAAAGCAAATGATTCACCTTTTGCGCTATTACACGTTTACTTTTCAGTAGACATGTACATGGATGTTAAGCTGTCCTACGGTTTAGACTATTAATTCATCTATGCTTTCCCATGAAGCATTTATTGAGGAAATATTCCTTCGAGATGAGCTGCATGTGTTTGAGATTCCTTTCCTGCTATATTCGTCTTTCCTTCTAGTTTTGGCTCAGTCTCATTTTATACGGTTTCTTTTAAGCAATAGAAGAAAGTACCGGAGAAGCAAGCCAAACTCCCTATTCAGTAAAAGAAGAAGAAAAGTCAAGATATCGTCATACTGTCTTCCTAGCTACAGAACGACCTCGAAAGCGTAAAGTGGAATAACACCCTCGAGCTACTAAGACAAATAAGTGCAAAATACTGGGAAATATTTATTTACAAACACCAAGAGAGTTCAACATCAAAGATAGATGAAAAACAAGTAGTTCATCTAGCGTATGAGATAAGCGATGGATGGAACTTAACACGTCTATTCCCAGACTGGCGAACATACATTGCATAAGAAAACCAACAGGAAGGTGGAGTTGAGTAGGCAAGAGGAGAACATCAACTTGCGCATCATTTAAATTGGGAATGACTTAATAGTAGTAGCAGTAGTAGTGACATAATTATCACAGTAAACTAGAAACATTATTATATTAATTTTCACGTTACGTCGTCAAAGTGCCGAGATGCTTGGGGCCCTGCAGCTAATGCTCCTAACATCCTTAAATCTGGGAGAGACCCGGCGACCTTGCTGGCGAAGGTAGGGTTTGGAAAACATGAAGACAAGCTGAAGAAACATTCGCCGTATGCAGAAGGCCAGTATCTTGCTGAAATGACAACAAGACAGGTCGTAGACTATCGCTGATGTACTGCTGCGTTGTGGGTAATAACAAAAGGGACCTTGAAATGAAATGAAATGAAATGAAATGGCATCCCAGACCATCAGTCCTGGTTGTCGGGCTTTATGGTGGGCGACAGTCAGGCTGATATCCCACCGCTGTGCGGGGCGTCTCCAAATACACTCCTGGAAATTGAAATAAGAACACCGTGAATTCATTGTCCCAGGAAGGGGAAACTTTATTGACACATTCCTGGGGTCAGATACATCACATGATCACACTGACAGAACCACAGGCACATAGACACAGGCAACAGAGCATGCACAATGTCGGCACTAGTACAGTGTATATCCACCTTTCGCAGCAATGCAGGCTGCTATTCTCCCATGGAGACGATCGTAGAGATGCTGGATGTAGTCCTGTGGAACGGCTTGCCATGCCATTTCCACCTGGCGCCTCAGTTGGACCAGCGTTCGTGCTGGACGTGCAGACCGCTTGAGACGACGCTTCATCCAGTCCCAAACATGCTCAATGGGAGACTGATCCGGAGATCTTGCTGGCCAGGGTAGTTGACTTACACCTTCTAGAGCACGTTGGGTGGCATGGGATACATGCGGACGTGCATTGTCCTGTTGGAACAGCAAGTTCCCTTGCCGGTCTAGGAATGGTAGAACGATGGGTTCGATGACGGTTTGGATGTACCGTGCACTATTCAGTGTCCCCTCGACGATCACCAGTGGTGTACGGCCAGTGTAGGAGATCGCTCCCCACGCCATGATGCCGGGTGTTGGCCCTGTGTGCCTTGGTCGTATGCAGTCCTGATTGTGGCGCTCACCTTCACGGCGCCAAACACGCATACGACCATCATTGGCACCAAGGCAGAAGCGACTCTCATCGCTGAAGACGACACGTCTCCATTCGTCCCTCCATTCACGCCTGTCGCGACACCACTGGAGGCGGGCTGCACGATGTTGGGGCGTGAGCGGAAGACGGCCTAACGGTGTGCGGGACCGTAGCCCAGCTTCATGGAGACGGTTGCGAATGGTCCTCGCCGATACCCCAGGAGCAACAGTGTCTCTAATTTGCTGGGAAGTGGCGGTGCGGTCCCCTACGGCACTGCGTAGGATCCTACGGTCTTGGCGTGCATTCGTGCGTCGCTGCGGTCCGGTCCCAGGTCGACGGGCACGTGCACCTTCCGCCGACCACTGGCGACAACATCGATGTACTGTGGAGACCTCACGCCCCACGTGTTGAGCAATTCGGTGGTACGTCCACCCGGCCTCCCGCATGCCCACTATACGCCCTCGCTCAAAGCCCGTCAACTGCACATACGGTTCACGTTCACGCTGTCGCGGCATGCTACCAGTTTTAAAGACTGCGATGGAGCTCCGTATGCCACGGCAAACTGGCTGACACTGACGGCGGCGGTGCACAAATGCTGCGCAGCTAGCGCCATTCGACGGCCAACACCGCGGTTCCTGGTGTGTCCGCTGTGCCGTGCGTGTGGTCATTGCTTGTACAGCCCTCTCGCAGTGTCCGGAGCAAGTATGGTGGGTCTGACACACTGGTGTCAATGTGTTCTTTTTTCCATTTCCAGGAGTGTATGTCTTCGCTGGTTATTGACTCTCATTTCGAAGCAAGACTTATCACTGAAGGCAATTCTACTCCAGCCAATGAGATTGCAGGCCGAATGTTCACCACTGCGAACAGGCTTGTTGGTGTAAAAACGTCAATGGAAGCCGGTGTCGGTGCCAGTTACACGGTTAATCGATTATAATGATTCATCCGGCATTCCAAGCTCGTCTCTTACAATTGCTCGGCTCCCTCGTTCTGTCTCCTCGAGAGATCGCCCGATTCCTTCTTGACGCTATGTGGGGCCATGGTTCACCCTTTCCTGCCAACATCGTCAAATGGTGGAATGGCTCCTATTCAAATGTCGAGCGATTCACTGACTACTGCAACCGTCTTCTTTGAGCCCAACTACATGTTCTCCCTCAAATGCTGACATCTGAGTCTATTATTATTTATGCGCCTGTCTGCGAGGCATAGTTATTGTCCAGCTGAATACGCGGAATGAAGTGCGCAATGACTTCATACCCTGGTCTGACATAGCCTCTCTTTAATGTCCTTCACAGCTTCGCAATGCAATTGCACTGTAGCGTCACACTTCATCCATCGGCCGCCACATTTTATAATTTTGCGTTTTGCGACGATACCTGTGTGGGTGTCACTCTGTGACCAATTTACACTACTCTTCATAGTACGCCGTTTTTCTGTCTCAGAGTGTAGTTCCCGTTGTATCTGCGCGCTAAATTTCTTATTAAATAAGAGCCATTAAGTCGGCGAATGAAGATAAGAATATGCTTATCGCTAACGATTAATTTTGTGCTTGCAGAAGCGGCTGGTTAGTGGCTTTTGTAGCATTACGCAAGAGGTACGAGATACGGATTCGGGAAACGCCGCCAGGCTGACTGCAGGATGCTGACTGCTGAGGTTGCAGGTGTTCCAGCGTCGGCTGACAGCTAGGGCAGCGGCGGCGCATTTCGCACTGTGCGGGGGCGTCCGCCGTTATGGGATTATCCGCCTGCGAGTGATGGCGGAGGTGGGGGTGGGGATGGGGAGGGAGTTATGGCGTAGCGCGGTGGACACAGCCAGGTGGCAGCTAGCAGCTGGGTGCACCGTGCCTCAGGGCGATGCGCTCAGGGCGACCCAACAGCCTAAACTTTGTGTAAGGGCCAAAAGCTGCCTGAAGAAAACTTACGACATTTGCGGCTCTGTTACATAAGCAACATATTATCCTGGGTGGAGAGCCATAGACAGCACAGCTGTAGAGTAACTAAGGTCCTTGCTGATCACTTTGTATATTAATGCCCCTGCTATCTCAGATTTCCATATATGAAGTGGTTATCTATAGCGAAGTAGTGCCTGAAAAATGCTGCACAAATGTTCAGTCGCATCTTCATAGAATTTACAAGTAGTGAAAAGGTTGGCAACTTGTTTTAAACGTTCAGTAAACGAAAACTACGATGAGTATCGTTTGAATGAGTCACAATTAAAATGTCTCAGTTCACACAAATATCTAATTGTAATAATTTGTGGAGATATGAAATGCAACGATGACATAAGCGCAACTGTAGTTCAGCCAGGTAAATCTGCAAACGAGATCGTCTACAAAACTGTTGTATGATCCATTCTAGAATATTGCCGTAATGTGTAAGGTTAATATGGGATAGAGAATTTAGTGAAAGTTATGTATCATGAATGTTCACAGCTTTGCTGGATACATGGGAAAGTGCCACGGAGATGCTGAAGAAACTGAACTGACAGACGCATGAAAATAAACGCAAACCATTCCTGCCAAGACTGCTTAGAAAGTTTGGACAAACAGCTTTAAGTTGTGCATTCGGAATTAGACTATTTAAAGCGTGCGGAGAGGCGTTTAAAAGCAATCGTTCTTCACACATTCCATACGAAAATGAAGAGGGAAGAGGGCCTGATAACGGATACAATGTGACATAGCCTTGCTACGCAGTTAACAGTGGTTTGCTGAGTTAGAAGTGGATGTAGATATCTCACATTCATAGGGTTACAACCGAGCATTTAATAGACGATCCTAAACGAAATAGTTTATAAATTTACTTGTTTACCAATTTATCACGACGAACAATAGAACTTTATTTACGTAAAACTGAAGAATAATATCTCTGAAAATTAAACCTATTCCGACTTTCCGCGAAATAAAATTTACGTGGTAAACATATAACATCTCTTGAGACAGAGCAACTAAGAACTCAGAAAAATAATTTAACCGAGATCACGCATATAGGAGCATATAGACATAATGTGATCGTAACATACAGGAAAGCCAACCAATACTTACACTCCAGGATGCAATAAAGGTCACGTTTGCGAACAAGGACGTAAGCATTATGTATCATACTTAGACACAGTAACTAACATTGATGAAAGTTAGAACATTATACCTATTGTACTATCTGCACAGGTACTCTTCACAATGGCAAAATGCCGAAACGAGCTTGTCGTTTAAGTCTGTAATCAATACTAGTAAAGAAATCGACTGTGCAAAAGAAACCTATATCAAAAAACGAAATAGTTTATTTTATCAATGAAACGCTGTAGTTCGCGTTTTACTGTTACGACTGCAAGTGGAACCAGAACTGAGTCACCAAGTGCCTAGCCTCTTCGGAAATAAGCAGCTGGTACACTTCATGCGCACCATTTATGGAGACAGCACAGTACATCGATATACGTGATAAATTGCAGTTACGTAAATCTGCATACCTTTGTGGCTACTGTAACTGAGGACAAATTTTCATTGGTTGTTGGTTTTAAATTTCTTCTACATGAAAGAAGTTTCGACCTCTCTGCTGGGATATTCTTCACGACCTTATAGTGTGAAGCTTCCTTGAGAGAGGTCATAACATCGGTCGTGTAAAAGAAACGGAAGAATAACACAAGGCAGCCTAACAATCGAGAATTTTTTGCCTTAACGAAAATTATGTCAGAAGATTTTTTATAAAGCTTCGTGTCCCTGCCTTGTGTGACTTTACAATCATGTTATTATAACGTAACCAAGGAATTCATTTGAAATTTTATGCTGTCTTCATATACAAACTACCTTGCTATAAAACGGAAGCAGCATTTCTTAAATTACTATAAGGGCTGAGTGAAAATTTTTATTCGAGAACCATACAGTTGAGAATCGGCATTCCAATCAGGCAAACTCGCCGCACTGGGTTCAAAACGCCAGTCTGATAAAAAAACCGGCCACGCGGTTAGAGGCCGCTGACTGCGTGGCCCTTCTTGTCGGAGTTAAAAGTCCTCCCTTGGGCATGGGTGTGTGTTGTTCTTAGTATAAGTTAGTTAAAGTAAGATTAAGTAGTGTGTAAGTCTAGGGACCGGTGACCTCAGCAGTTTGGTTCCTTAGAAATTCACACATTCACACACATAAGATAAAAAATCGTCTCCTGCTGCACATCGTGTCGCTGGGCAGCACTATGGTTACATTTGGTGTCAAGGTGACAGCGTTAACCCAGGCCACCTGAGCTTCTGAGCTGCGGTCTCTTGCCTCAGTCGTCGACACTTCGTTGTATGCTTTATCGTCGGGTGCAAGAATGACGTCGCAGGGCGCCGCACTTTTGCACAAATACAGAGGAACGTTTTTCGCACCTTTGAGGCAAATTTCATACTTATAAGTCGCAATGGGAGCCGATCACGGTGTTTCGCAAAGATGACCCTTCAATTGTGCTGTGCTGTGCAAATGCTTTAAAGTATTACGGTCGGAAAGGAATATACTTTTTAATATACCTTATGCGACGTCCTACAACTTGGTAGAAATTCATGATTGCTGTCTGAGACAACCATGACATATTGTTTTTCACATTCCAGTAATGATTATTGCGGCTGCTGGAAAACTGTCACGGTTGACAGAGGCCTCATCAGAGGACAATACAAAGTCTGGCACTGCAGCACTTCGCTGGGTGATCCATTTACGAGGTGCATTCAAGTTCTAAGGCCTCCGATTTTTTTGCTCCGGACTGTAAAGAGATAGAAACATGCGCATTGTTTTAAAATGAGGCCGCGTTCATTGTCAATACGTTCCAGAGACGGCAGCACCATACGGAAGATGGAATTTTACCGCCAGCGGCGAGAATGAGAACTGTTTTAAATACTTAAAATGACGACGTTTTCCTTACTTGAACAGCGTGATATCATTCGTTTTCTGAGTTTGCGTGGTGTGAAACCAATTGAAATTCATCGACAGTTGAAGGAGACATGTGGTGATGGAGTTACGGATGTGTCGAAAGTGCGATCGTGGGTGCGACAGTTTAATGAAGGCAGAA
Source organism: Schistocerca cancellata (assembly GCF_023864275.1). Classification (NCBI taxonomy): domain Eukaryota; kingdom Metazoa; phylum Arthropoda; class Insecta; order Orthoptera; family Acrididae; genus Schistocerca; species Schistocerca cancellata. The sequence goes on along the minus strand of NC_064630.1, from coordinate 292,126,460 downwards.
CATTGTGTGACAACAAACCGAAACAACCTCGGGCTCGCACAAGCCGGTCTGACGACATGATCGAGAAAGTGGAGAGAATGACTGTTGAACAGATCGCCTCCAGAGTTGGCGTTTCTGTGGATTCTGTGCACAAAATCCTGCATGACGACCTGAAAATGCGAAAAGTGTCATCTAGGTAGGTGCCTCGAATGCTGACGGACGACCACATGGCTGCTCGTGTGGCATGTTGCTAAGCAGTGTTGACGCACAACGACAGCTTGATTGGGACATTCTTTTCGTCGGTTGTGACAATGGATGAGACGTGGATGCCATTTTTCAATCCAGAAACAAAGCGTCAGTCAGCTCAATGGAAGCACACAGATTCACCGCCACCAAAAAAATTTCAGGTAACCGCCAGTGCTGAAAAAATGATGGTGTCCATGTTCTGGGACAGCGAGGGCGTAATCCTTACCCATTGCGTTCCAAAGGGCACTACGGTAACATGTGCATCCTACGAAAATGTTTTGAAGAACAAATTCCTTCCTGCACTGCAACAAAAACGTCCAGGAAGGGCTGCGCGTGTGCTGTTTCACCAAGACAACGCACCCGCACATCGAGCTAACGTTACGCAACAGTTTCTTCGTGATAACAACTTTGAAGTGATTCCTCATGCTCCCTACTCACCTGACCGGGCTCCTAGTGAATTTTGGCTTTTTCTAACAATGAAAGACACTCTCCGTGGCCGCACATTCACCAGCCGTGCTGCTATTGCCTCAGCAATTTTCCAGTGGTCAAAACAGACTCCTAAAGAAGCCTTCGCCGCTGTCATGGAATCATGGCGACAGCGTTGTGAAAAATGTGTACGTCTGCAAAGCGATTACGTCGAGAAGTAATGCCAGTTTCATCGATTTCGGGTGAGTAGTTAATTAGAAAAAAAAAAAATCGGAGGCATTAGAACTTGAATGCACCTCGTACAATAGTGAATCAGGTGACTCCATCACTTGCAACTGTGGTCTATAGCACATGTCTAAATGCTGAGACACCATTACTCTGCACATGACGTTCTGCGATGGGAGCATTTCTTGGGAAAATTGACGGCTGCTTACTGCTCCCATACAAACTGATATCACCTCCTCACATTACATAACACTTAATTTTGTTGGCATTGTGTCCGTAGTTGCTTTTAGAGTTGTTAAAAGTATTTAACAGCGTCAGTCAGGCTGTGAGAAGTGCTAAACTGAGGCATCCCCGTTATTAACCGACAATATACACGAACCAGCATTTCTTTGGAAAAACCTGCGTGATCGTAGTATAGGCAACTGAAAGCTGCAACTGAAGACATTGACCCAGTCGAAGAACTGAAACGGTACTTCGTATCACCTACAAACATAATTGAATCGCAAATGAAAGAGACGTTCATTTACATCATCATGGGGGTAAATGACGGCAGCCACGAAAAATTCTGTCTAAAGCATGTGATGCAATACCGTCAAAAATGCCATCATGTATATCAGATCAGCATCTACTGGATACGATGTCATAACATTCCAAGAAATGAAGCTTATCATTGACCCACTCCTGCCCACTATAACAGATACCTTCAACCGCTCCTTAACCGCAAGTGTTTTCCCTGAGGCCTGGATGCAAGCACTAGGTAAGTCATTACCTGGAAAGAACTTTGCCACAGCACCCTCTGATTATCGACATACGTGCATTCTTCCTGTGCTGTTCAAGGCCTTAGATCAGATAGCCGACGTCCAGCTAACAAACTACGTAACTACAAATAATCTACTATACGAAAACAATCCGGTTCCCACAAACATCGCCGCCCGGTGTAGCCGCGCGGTCTGAGGCGTCTTCTCACGGTCCGCGCGGCTCCCCTCGTCGGAAGTTCGAGTGCTCCATCTGGGATGGCTGTGTGTGTCGTCCTTACCGGAAGCTTAGGGACTGATGACCTCAGCAGTTTGGTCCCATAAGGTCTTACCACAAATTTCTACATCTACATGGTTACTCTGCAATTCGCACTTAAGTGCCTGGCAGAGGCTTCAATTCCATAAACATCGCAGTACAACATCTGCCTTAGTAAATATAACGAATGGGCAAAAACTTATCATGGATGAATAAGAGGCGACAGTCATGTGCTTCTTAGACTTCAGCAAAGTCTTTGACACTGTCCGATATTTTCTTGCCAAATTTTCTAATCTACATTTTTCACCAAAAGCAGTGCAATGGTTTCGTTTATACTGGAAGTCTCATCTCTGGCACTATTAAATCATAATGCAGGCAGATACCAACAGGTGTGCCCAAGGTCCGGCATTAGGTACTGTAATCTCTTCATTGTAACTCAATGATGTATCATTAGCTTTGTCCTACTGCAAATACCACAAGTATGCTAGTAACCTCTAGTTGTATCTAAGTGCAAAAACAATAAAGCTGCAGACCGATATCGAGAATATCAGTACCGACTTAAGCGCACTATCAACATAAGGGCAGAGCACAGGGTTAAAGCTCGACCTACTCATAACTGGTTGGTCATTCTTGGCTCTTAGCCGGAAATATTGGGAATACCTATAATTTTTAATATTAAATGGGGCAAAAATCAACTTTTCTCCCTTAGAAAAGAGTGTAGGATAATAATAGATGAAAATCTATATTGGATTGAGCACGTAACTACAGTGTGCAAAAGGCATGAGCATCTCTTGATGCCCTAGAAAAATATGAAGAATTCTTACCTTTTGATCTCACAAAGCAACTTGCAGAAACACTTGTACTTCCAATTATTGATTACAGAGTTCTTATATGGCAACGTCTGCCTCAGGAAATCTCATGGCGCCACGGTTCCTGGAACTATTTATGGATGCTTATTTTCGCTATATCTGTGATGTTCGACTCTTTGATGATATTTCACCATCATATGCAGAGCTATCCTGGATGAGTGCAGACGAGCGCCGAGATTTCACTATCTCTGACTTCTCTACGGTCTTATCAACGTGCACTGTTCATCGTATCTCTCTTCGACCTTAACTCTCATGTCTGAACAACATGGCAGGAACACCGTTCCCATCAGAGGAAAATCCTCTCTATTCCACTCAACCTTTCAGCCACTTTCTCTAAGTCCTTCTCCTACTTTGGAATAGCCTCCCGCACTGTATTAGAGAAGTAAATAGCACCTCCAGCTTCAGAATATAGATAATGACGTACATACTGAAGCAAGAGTGATGACTACCATTGTCCCTACAAGCACTCTTTACCCCTGTACATCCTTGTTTCCGGCCATAACTTCATCATTTCCCAGTATTCTCAGGTGGAGCAGTCTCCTAAATATCCTTTCTCCAGAACTCGCTGTGTAAGATAACATCTGTTTTGTTCACCTATAAATTAGTTTTATATCTGACACTGTCATTAATGCTTGATGATGTGTGTGAAGTCTTAAGGGACTTAACTGCTAAGGTCATCAGTCCCTAAGCTTACACACTACTTAACCTAAATTATCCTAAGGACAAACAAACACGCCCATGCCCGAAGGAGGACTCGAACCTCCGCCGGGACCAGCCGCACAGTCCATGACTGCAGCGCCTTAGACCGCTCGGTTAATCCCGAGCGGCATCATTAATGTTAATATTATCATTAACAGTATTATTGTCGTTATAAATGGTAGCAGCAGCAGTAGTAGAAGTACTGCCAATATTATAATAACTTCATTAGTTCATAACCAGTATGATTTAATCACCTTGCCTCTTCAGACACTCACATCATTCAAATACTATTTTTCGTACTAAAATTCTTATATCTGAGGTAACTTTGATGGGAGAAAGGTACTATTTCTGTGAAATATTTTTGTTGTTCTTTGTTGTAGAGTCCTCAAAGAAGATGTAGCAAGTACATCGGCATTTAAAACTCAAGGACGAAATTAACTTTCGCATGTATTACTGCCAGGTAACACAGCTCGTTGAAACGTGTACCATATATAGAAAGAAGTGTTACGGTATAGTACAGAAGGTAACTGAAAGAAACACGCAGTGACACAAAAACGACAAAAATTGCCCTGGAATCACCGCGACTTATGATAGTCCTAAGGACGTTAGAAATGCGGGACATGGTTTTCAGTAGGGTGAGCGAGCACTAGGAAAGGCAAACCATGTTCTACAACTTTCTTCTATACTGGCCGCGATTTTGGTAAGAAGATCTTATGGTAGGGCGTTCCATTCCTCTACCACCGCATCTGATAGCTGCTGGATGGTCGTTGTTGCATGTAGACGTGGAACAGTACGTCTCCACAAAGCATTCCATATGTGGCCGATGGAAGTTAAGTCAGGGGAATGGCAGACTAGTACATTCGTTGAACATCCTCTGGTTCCCAGAGCTCCTCAAACAGTTCAGTTCGTTGCGGTCCCCCATTGTCATTCATAGCCCTGAAATCAAGGCGGAATGCCACCCTGAAAAGGAGCACATGGTGAAGGAGTGCAGCATCAAATAACGTTTACACTTGAGTGCACTATGTTCAAAGATCAGAAGGTAAGTATTCCCATGCAACATTAAGCCTCCCCACATCCTAACACCTGGACCAATGTGTTACCACCTCTCGCTATATGAAGGTACGTTCGGCACTGTGACTTTGATAAAATCAGTTAAGGTGAAGAAGAAATACAGAACGTTGACTGGAATGAACAGTCCAGTGAGTACTGTATACTGACTAATAGGACGGCTAATTTCCTTTCTCATTCTTCCTTAATTCGAACAAGAGCTGCGTATCTAATTACCTCGTCACCGACAGGACGTCAAGTGCTAACCTTCCTTCCTCCGTTCCTTTCTGCGCCAGTACGCCTTTGGCAACCTCGCCGGCTGTGTAAAATGTGCGAGCTTCACGAGGAAAGATGGACGGAAAGAGAAGCGGGAGACGAAAGGCTCGCGTGTGCGAGTAGAGCATGGGGTCGGGGCAGCCAGATATATTTAAGTAAACTGTAGTCATGAGAAAAGTCTTGAAAATGTATCGACCAGCAGTGTTTCATTCAAGTCGTGTAATAATCCCAATGGGTGAAACTAGAGCTTAAAACGAAAATGATCAAAAACAGATAATTACGTGTAAAGAGGATTGTGAAATATTGCAATTTATTTATTTTGCTAGCTTATTTCAAGAGGGAGTTTGATGTTATGAATCAGACCAACAGAAAATGTGCACATACTACGAACTGTGCTGTGGAAGACTAAATTATTAAAATATAAATGTGATGTACCTGTATAGACAAATAAATGATTGTAACTTCAGAAAAATTGGATGATTTACTCGAGAGAATGAATATCAGAAATTGAGAAGTTTAATAAAGTGTAGGTCCACCTCTGGCCATTAGGGAAACATTTATTCTCTTGGCATTGATTGATAGTCCCATTGGTGCGATAGTTCAGTACCCGATCAGTGCGGTTTCCTTCATCATACGATAGTGTCGACTGAACTTTCAACACTCTAAGTCTTTAGTTCATTTTAGCTACTCACGGTACCTGGCTGTTTAAACAGTTGGTGTTATTCGACTATCTTTATGATTAAATTCTTCAGTGCAGTTCCAACTATCGTGATACTAACAAATGTGAAGTAAAGTAAAGTAATGTAATTCACTGATTTGTTGATACGGCTGAGTGTGTAACGCATCCAGTAATTACGAGAAGCGTTCAATAAGTATGGAAAACAAATTTTTTTCTCCGCCGATTTCGATTAAAAAATGCAGAATTGCTTGGGGGGGGGGGGGGGGGCATCGTGGAACACTCCTGCTTCAGTCCGTGTACTTTCACGTGCAGTTCAGACTGTAGGCTTCAAAATGGCATCTGTAACAGAGATGCGATCCAAGCAGAGAGCTGCCATTGAATTTCTTTTGGCGGATAACGAGAGCATCACAGATACTGATAGGGGCTTGAAGAATGTCTACGGAGACCTGCTACTGAACATAAGGAGGGTCAGTAGTTTGGCGAGGCGTCTGTCATCATCGCAACAAGGTAGCGCAAACCTGTCCAATCTCCCACCTCGCCGGCCTAAGTGGCCGAGTGGTTCTAGGCGCTACAGTCTGGAACCGCGCGACCGCTAAAGTCGCAGGTTCGAATCCTGCCTCGGACATGGATGTGTGTGATATCCTTAGGTTAGTTAGGTTTAAGTAGTTCTAAGTTCTGGGGGACTGATGACCTCAGAAGTTAAGTCCCATAGTGCTCAGAGCCATTTGAACCATTTTTTCTCCCGCGGGCTCGCTGACCGCACACACTTGTGATTCCTACAATGTTCGAAAGTGCGGATACTCTCATTCGTGTTGATAGACGGATCACAAACACCTCGCCGCTCAATTGGGTGTCTGTTGGTACTGCTGACAAACTCAAGCTGGGGAACTCAAAGGTGTGTGCCCGCAGGTTCCTCTCCGCCTAACAGAAGACCATAAAGAGCAACGGAGGACGACCTGTGTGGAACTGCTTACACATTACGAGGCTGATCGTGACAACGTTTTGTGGAATATCGTCACAGCCCATGAAACATGGGTTCTTGACTTCGAACAGGAAAGAAAACGGCAATTCATCAAGTGGTGCCACACCATCTCTCATATGAAGAAAAAGTTCAAAGCCGCACCCTCAACCGGTAACGTCATGGGGACGGTCTTCCGGGACTCTAAATGTGTTATTCTGTTTGATGACCTCCCTGATGGTGCTATGATCAACTCGGAAATGTACTGTGCTATCCTCAGGAAATTTAAGAAAGTATTTCAGTGTGTGCGTCGTCACAAAAATGCGATCGATCTTCTCTTTGTCTGTGACAACTTAAGGCTTAACACAAGTTTGCACGTCGGAGAATAGTTTACAAAGCTTCATTGGATTGATCTTCTTCGTCCACCCTACAGCTCGTATCTCGCACGTTCCAGCTTCCATCTGTTTGGCTCAAAGGAGTATACATTCCAAGGGAAGAAGTAAGTCAATGACGGGGAGGTTACTGATGCAGCAGGACATCGACAAGTAGAGTGGTACCATGGGAGCATAGGGCAGGTACTCCCAGTAAGGTGGCATAAGGCCGTCGCGCTGAACTGCGATTATGTTTAAAACTAGGCTTTGTAGCCGGAAGGGTGAAGAATAATGTGGTGTATCGGAATCCTGAATAAAACCAACTTTCCTTCAGAAATAAACGGCCCACATCTTAAACTACTCGCTCAAAGTATCGTATAGAGGTAGCAGAAATCATTGAAGCGTAGCGTAACCTATGGTTAGTTGTGGGAAAGGAATCGTTCATAAATGCGAACCATTTTTGGTTGTAGAAATCATTAGGTTTAAAAAAATGCAACGAGTTCTTCATTCTTATCCTGCAATCGACAAGTTGTGCCCAATGTAACGTAGCTAGAGCATCTATTATATTATTTTGCAATCTGGCGGTAAATATAGACACTTCTTTCAGCTTCCACTTCAAATCAATTCCGTAGTGCCAAATTAGCCCAAACTAATAGCTCCCAAAAGCCAACCGTAAACCAACTTACATTCCTCTAACTTTCCCTGTCATTATTTCTGCCGTTCTCTTTGCTTAGACTAAGACTGTTGAGATTCTCTTCATGGCAGTTCAGTTCGCCCTGTTCCTGTGGCCAGAAACAAACGTGTAAGCTTCCATTACAACCCGTATAATAATTCACTCGGAAGCTTAACTCAGGTACCATGCCGACAGTTGTGTTTGAGTTAGATCCTGCAAACATTTGTTACGCTCTCTCTTTTCCGCTAGGCTCTGTGGCAACTAATTAATCCCGGATATATTTCAGCATGCGCCGATTCTGCGTTGTGGTCCACAAAGGACATTCGTACCTAATTCTCCGCCGCACTGAATGAAGCCAGTTAGAGTTACCCAGCGTATACTGCGTAGAGCACTTCGTGCAGATATTTCCACATGTTTTACCCATACTACCTCATGCATCCCTACATGGTCTTGATGTTGTTGGGAGTATTATGGCTAATCCTTCTATAACATCGTAACTATGAATAACATGACACGCATAGTCTGAGAACACATGCTACTGATGACGTACACGAGTCACGACTTATACTTGTCCGTTATCACTCAAGAAACACTGATTCGCCACTAGTATGGTTTGAAATACATGCACCCTAGATAAGCGACGTGCGTGAAACAACATAATATCTTAGTGTTGAGTACATCTCACCATAGTTATAGAACGTGAATGTTACAATGGAAGCTTAGTCTACCGACTTAATACACTTACCAGACGACATTTTCTCAGAATGCAGATAGGCTGGTGACAGAATGTCAAAGCGTTACGTTGTCGGAGTGAGAGGTTTCTCAAGCAGACTTTGTGAACATCACTTCATGACCACTAATATGATTCTTTTCTCCATAGATACGACTTGCTGCAGAATATGATGGAAAGACGAAGTTATCTTAAACGTTCAATATTTCCTTCAGAGGCACCAGTCTTCAGACTGATTCTATGAGGACCGTCACATATTTCTCTTTTGAGTCAAACTCTTTATTTCAGTAATACTTACACCCTTCATCTTCAATTATCTGCTGGATGTTTTCCAATCTCTGTCTCCCACTACATTTTTACAATCTGCTGTTCACTGTAGTACCATAGCTTTTATCTCAATAGTATTCCCTTACACATAGCAAATAATATGTGTGCTAAATTGGGTTGAAATCGATCCAGGGGCATATGAGGAGATGTTGAACGTACGTGTGAGTGACATATATTGCACACAAATATATCTGATTCTCTGCTGGTTTACACATACGACACAAGAGAGGGTGTTAAATTTATTTGTGTTATTTAGCCGTGTGGAGATGAGACAAACTGCACTGCAATATTTTAAAAGTATTTCAGTTCAAGTAACTACAGTAAATAAAGACCAACAGGTCGTTTCCAAACGTTTTTACACTCGTTGTTACCCACACTTCCAACCTGTAGCAGTAGTGGCGAATCGTAATCCCATAACATGTTTACACAAATAATACACTCCTGTAAAATGAAAAGTGAACACATTGACGCAAGTGAATAAGACCCACCATACTAACACTGGACACTACGAGAGGGCAATGAATGCGCAGCACTGCGGATACACCAGGAACCACGTAATTGACCGTGGGACGTAGCTAGCTATGCAGCGGTTGGTCACCTCCAGAGCCAATGGCAGCCAGTTTGCCCTGGCATAGAGAGCTCCATCTTTGTCTGCAACATTGTTGGCATGCTCCGACAGTGTGTATGTGAACCGTCTGTGCAATTGATAGAGTTTGAGTGAGGGCGTATGGTGGGCCTATGGGAGTCTGAGTGGATGTACCATAGAATTGGGCAACACATGGAACGTGAGGTCTCCGCAAGGCATCGATGTTGTTGCCAGTGGTCAGCAGAAGATGCACCTTGGTATGGACAGTGGCGAAGCACAGTTGCTCGCCAAGACCGGCGCATCCCACAAAGTGCCGTATTGGGCCACACAGTCTTTCACAACAATTTAGGGGCATAGTTGTTCCAGAGGCATCAGCAAGAACCATTCGCAATTGTCTCCACGTAGCAGGTTACGGTCCCACGTACCGTCAGGGAGTCTTCAGCTCATGCCGCAACATCGTTCAGCCCAGCTCCAGTGGTGTCGCGATAGGCGTTTATGGAAGGCGAATGGAGCTTGTCATGTTCAGTGATGAGAGTCACTTCTGCCTGGGTGCCAATGATGGTCGTACACGTGTGTGGCGTCGTGCAGATGAGCGCTAAAATCAGGAGTGTATACGACAGAGGCATAAAGAGCACATGCGAAAGTATTATTTTAAAAGTCCTGGCTACATGCAGACCCAACCTTTCCGTGCATTTGATCAAAGAGAGAGGAATGAGTTAAATTGATATTACGCACCAACGATAGTCAAAGGCAGAAACATCATAGAGAAAGCTAGGAATGTAAGTTTCTCTGAAATCGCTGACAGTCAAATGACCTGTATAAAACATAAAATAAAACATTCATTTCGGATGCAAATATTGACAGACGAAGCTCACTTTTCTGTGGCAGTTGAGAGGCACACACAGAATTTTGGACTGTGGGTCTCTTCACCTGCAGTCACTGTGCATGAATTGGCTCTGTATGATAAACGTGTCACCGTTTGGGGCGGCTTCACTGATATCTTCGTCATTGTACAATTATTTTTTGAACATGTTGGCCTTCAAGGACCAAAGAGGCACAGTGTGACTGGCCAGAGTTACTGCGATATCATTTGATGCCCGCCCTACAGGAGAGAGAGACACATTGAACACAACTGTTTTCATTTCACACCGCACATTACTCGTGTAGTTCACCTGCTTCTCTGAATAATCGGAAACGATCGAATTATCAGCCAGGTGAACATTTACACAAGTGCTGATCTGAAGAGCAGCATATCAAGGGAGATAGCCAGCATACCTACGGACTTGATTCGTTCTGCTGCGCAGAATGCAAGTAGTTCAAATGGCTCTAAGCACTAAACATCTGAGACAATCAGTCCCGTAGACTAAGAACTACTTAAACCTAACTAACCTAAGAACATCACACACAGACATGCCCGAGGCACGATTCGAACTTGCGGCCTTAGCAGCAGCGCGGTTCCGGACTGAAGCACCTAAAACCACTTGGCCACATTTGCCGGCTCGCAGAATACAATACCGCGCTTTCAAACTCTTCTGCACAGTGATGGGTGCCATACTAAGCTGCTTTTGTAGCGGTAATGGTACCGGTATGCAATGGTATGATGTACGTAGCGGCACATTAAAAATGTTTCAATTGAACTGATTCAGCATTATTTCTCTTTCCCATGTACTTGACATTAATGCTAACAAGTTTGGTATTCGTACGGTAATTAGTTACCGTGTTATAAGGTGTTAAACAGAGAAAGTATATTTATAACCAAACGGTACGTGACACATATATCATCTAGTTTATATAGGAAATATCGACCTTAGACGATCGTAAGGACAGGCTTTCTACTCTCTGAAATCGGTGTTAGCTCTGTTTGCATGTAGATAACTGCAAGACAGTATTCATAATAAAGAGAGAGCAACCTATGGTGAATGATTATAAGATAAGTTGCATACTTTTCGAATCCACTGCATCATTTACATATTTACTGTCGATACAGTGAGTTCCACACTGAGCAAAAGATAGGGTTGAGATATGATGGGTTACGAAATTCTAAAAGAGCCGCCTTCTCATTTACTCGTATATTGGTCTGACAGCTTTCGTGGCCGTTGTCTTGAAGATTCGTTTTAACACCTCATCCTGCACGACGTTTCGATCATCTTGCTGGGATCATTTTCATTATTTAACTCTTGTCCATGTATGGCTGTTCAGTCCTGAAGAAGCTCCCAGTAGGGTGATCGCGCCGGGCGGAATAGCCGAGCGGTTCAAGGCGCTACAGTCTGAAACTGCGCGACCGCTACGGTTTTCAGGTTCGAATCTTGCCTCGTGCATGGATGTGTGTGATGTCCTTAGGTTAGTTAGGTTTAAGTGGTACAAAGTTCTAGAGGACTGATGACCTCAGAAGTTTGGTCCCATAGTACTCAGAGCTATTTGAACCAGGGTGATCGCAACGTCGAGCAGTGAAGTAGTATTACGCGATGCAACCGCTCAGAAAGGATTTTAACAACGTTCGTATCTGCCTTAAGTGATTTAAGCAGCCCACGGGAAACCCAAATCTGGCTGGCTGCACAGGGAACTGAGCCCCAGTACTCCGGAATGCGAGTCCAGAATCTTAACCAGTGCGCTACCTTCCTGTGTAAGTGGGTGTAAATTTTTGTTTCTCTCATATCATATGGGAAGAGATGTAATTTACCTTAACTTGAAAGAGTTCATCACAGAAGATGTAGTTAATGTGAGCTATTATAGCTTAATACGTCCAGACAATGTGTTCAGATTTACGTCCCATTGCATCGTATACAAGCAGCAGTGCAAGTGAAAGGTCACAAGATTGCAATTGGAATATAACCTTTTTTTAACCACCCTCGCCATATGGAGAGTTGGCGACACACAGAGCGTCATATACAAAATAATAATGCCACTAAGCGAAATGAACTGTGACACGCTTAATGCTGATGGATCAAGTCTCTGGCAGCGGAGGCCAGGTTTACTACTGATCATTCCCTCTGCCTTAAAAAAATGCTGTTCGGTGCTAGTTAAAAAAAGAAATTTACGCTGCCGATTTGTTTACTCAATTTTAATCAGCTTCACAGTAATCCCAACTTGAATTTTTAAATGTTTGCATTTGCTTCTTACACAGAATAGGACACCCCCGTGTAGCACATCATGTGAGGTATCGAAGAAGCCTAATGCAAGAAAGATTCACTACTCCTCCGCTCTCGTTGTGACGATGGAATTTTTTAAATGGCAACACAGCAAGAATATAGTTTAAAGTCGAGAGAAACTGTCATGCTCTAATAGGTCACGAGAAAGGAAAATAGTCTCGTTTTTTCCCCCCGTCATGTAATTTATGAAGAGGCACAACAAAGACATTTAATTTTAAAAAGATGGACTGACGGTTGAACCTAAGGTTTGTGTCGATCATTGAACTGTACCACTACTTCATCGACAGTGGTTAACTCTTGAACTGTAATAGCTAACGAGTACTTTAAAGGTGCAGTAAGGTAAGATCTTTACATTTCAGCACTGAGTGTACAGAAGTGAGGTAATATTTACCAGCTTATCAATTGAAGTCATTTACAGCTACGAAACTTTATTTCCTCCATTACCGTGTACAATATACGCTCAGAAGCCGAAGCACAATCTTTCCACCGATTCCGACCGCCCAAGGCCCAAATAAAATCAGCTATTCATTTTCTATACACTCTGCCTGACAGGAAAAAGGGGAGGAGGAAACCAAATGGAACTTCACGGGTTGAGGGTGTATATACTTTTATTTCAGCTGTTACAATATCGAGTCAAATTTACAGAGAACTTGGCATAATAGTGTTAGAGTATATGCCCACTTATCACTTATCACTCCCACGCCCTCCACGCCCCCCCCCCCAACCACCCCCTGATGTGGATGGAAGCACCGATTCGGTTGGGAAACTGTCATATCTCTCCCGAGTCAAGCTAGCCCACGAGTCTTCTAGATGGTCACTGCCTTCATCGATAGTAGTTGTGGGACGGAGTTGATGTCATAGCTGGTACCAAACATGTTCTGTCGGGGTAGACACGATAATCTTGCTCATCATGGGAGAACCTGAACCTCACACAGATAATTCATGGTCATACATGCCATGTGTGGACGAACATTGTGCTGTTGGAAAAGGGCCCCGCGACACAATTGCATGAGGGGTAGCACATGAGGACGCAGGATGTCTGTGACGTAATTCTGTAGTTCCCCCGACCACTGCTAGCGGTGACCTCAAGCTATACTGAAACTTATTCAGCACCAGACGCCAGGAATATCGACTAAGTGTTTCTCCGAAACATTTGAAGAATGAGACCTTTCCCTAGGTCATTGGGATACTCAGTGACGATTGTTATTCTGGGTAGTACATAAACACGTTTCATTTCTGAACACAGTGTGACATCATTCATTAGCAGCCCACGGTTCCCAGTCACTGCATCACATCAAAGGCAATAATTTAGGTGCCATTAATGGCAGCATACACATGGGACAGTAATTCTCTAGTCCGCCTGCTGCTAGCCTATGACCTATGGTGTGGGATGACAAGTTGAGGGAGTCTTTGCTGTGCTCTGATGGCAGGCACAGGTTATTAAAAAGGAAATTAGGGATGGAGCACAAGCTGAGATCACGAAAGGATGGGGGAGAAATTCGGTCATTTTCCTGGAGCGATTTACGCAGGCTACAATGTGCTCGGTACACAATACGGCGATCCCCCCCCCCCCCCCCCCCCGCCCCGTAGTGGTTGGACGTGGTCCAGCAGAATCTTGACACCAAATATACCTGCCCTCACAGTCTCTTGCAATCCAGTACCAGGGCACTGTTACCTCAGAATGCATCTCAAATCTCGATATTGTACAATTCGACCAGTGGGCCAGATCTAGTCCAACAATGCGACCACCTAGTCTCTGTCCCACACGATTGCGTTACATCCATGTGTCCTCCGCAGTGAATACTTTTGATGCTGTTTATGTCGTTTATATACACTTTTTGGCTTGGCAACAACGCCAAATGCGAAAAACACATATACACTTTGGTAGCCGTTGTAAGGTGGCAGAATAAATGAAGGTCAAATTCGCACCTTACTTAAGAGATTTATACATCGTAACGGGAAGATGAATATGACACCTAACTTACTTCAGCGATTGCCTATAAGTCTGTAATGCCAAAGGGGTGACACTCAATCGACGGTATTAACATACTGGTACTATATAATGCATGTCAACGAGCAGAAGGTGAAACAAGCAGCGAGAGGAAACATTTTGTGTGGGAGCAGGTGTGGGAAGAAGCAGAGGCCACATCATGGGAGGCATCACGGAAGCCTCTTAGGGGCATACTGCGGTGGGAGACAGCGACCAGACAGGTGACGAACACTAGAGAGCAAGTAGCTGGCTACCAGGAGTAGGACAGAAAGAAGTTTAGATAACAGTTTTTCGGAATTCCAAACGGATGGTAACAAAACCAGTGACGCAGCTGATCACGTGAACAGCAAGTGGTACACATGTGATGTACACATGTAACTTTTAGGCGTCAGGAGTGGGCACAAAACGTGCCATTGGCGGAAACGAAATAGGAAGGACTAAAGTGCCCAGACTTCGACGCAGTATAATGGTAGGGCCCTTGTGATTGACACAGAGAGTTTCCACAAAAATAAGAAGAATGGTCCTATTGGACGAAAAAAGTCGTGATGTGAAGAACTAAAGATCCCAGATGCGGAGACAGGTCGGCAACTAGAAAGAAAAGAGAAAAATTTTCGGTGCTTCTACTCTGAACTGGCATCATGTGCAGAACGGATCGCATAACGCTCTGTATGATGCAGAGGAGAAATTTGTGTGCACGCTGTGTTCACTGCGGCGGAAATTCAGCTAGATATTAGTTATAGCATCGTTGAGCTCCAACTATGGAGAACAAACAAGCCAGTTAGTTAATTGTTGTTGCAAGTACTGAGAGGCCATTTTAATTTTCACGCTGCTCCAGCCATGCACGTGGCATATCGCCACATTCTAATACTAGGGATAAGTATACGTTCTCTCGCATAATGAGAAACACAGGGGGAGTCTCCGCTGGAAAAATCAGCAAAGGCTAAATTAGTATTTACAGGAATTTCAGAGCACGAGAGCAGCCATGCAGACGACAGTTCATCGCAGCTAAGGTAAATTCCGTGAGCAGAGGTGTAATCTTGTTGGTTCACCAGTTTGCTTACACTGTAAACTAGAGCGACCTTGGGCAAACTTTTGCTCAACTTTTCACAAAAGTAACCATCCTCTGTTACCTTGATCGTCATCCTAAATAGTACTGAGTTTTGAACAGCAATCGCATGATTTACTGTAGCGGTGGCCAACATAATGACATAGTTGTAAGAATAATTTTGTAGAGAAACTTCTAGTTAAAAAATGGCTCGGGGCACTATGAGACTTAACATCTTAGGTCATCAGTCCCCTAGAACTTAGAACTAACTAACCTAAGAACATCACACACATCCGTGCCCGAGGCAGGATTCGAACCAGCGACGGTAACAGCCACATGGTTACGGACTGAAGCGCCTAGAGCAGCTCGGCCACTGCGGCCGGCTAAGTTTCTAGTTAAAATTTACCATTGTTGTATTTGGAATTATTTCACTTTCTGAGGACGAGCTGCCTTCGTTTGACAACTGTCACAACATTGTCACATCGTAAACTGTCTAAATGCATGTTGTTGTTGTGGTCTTCAGTCCTGAGACTGATTTGATGCAGCTCTCCATGCTACTCTATCCTGTGCAAGCTTCTTCATCTCCCAGTATCTACTGCAACCTACATCCTTCTGAATCTGCTTAGTGTATTCATCTCTTGGTCTCCCTCTACGATTTTTACCCTCCACGCTACCCTCCAATACTAAATTGGTGATCCCTTGATGCCTCAGAACATGTCCTACCAACCGGTCCCTTCTTCTAGTCAATTTGTGCCGCATACTTCTCTTCTCCCCAATCCTATTCAATACCTCCTCATTAGTTATATGAACTACCCATCTAGTCTTCAGCATTCTTCTGTAGCAGCACATTTCGAAAGCTTCCATTCTCTTCGTGTCCAAACTAGTTATCGTCCATGTTTCACTTCCATACATGGCTACACTCCATACAAATACTTTCAGAAACGACTTCCTGACACTTAAATCTATACTCGATGTTAACAAATTTCTCTTCTTCAGAAACGCATTCCTTGCCATTGCCAGTCTACATTTTATATCGTCTCTACTTCGACCATCATCAGTTATTTTGCTCCCCAAATAGCAAACCTCCTTTACTACTTTAAGTGACTCATTTCCTAATCTAATTCCCTCAGCATCACCCGAATAAAGCCGACTACATTCCATTATCCTCGTTTTCCTTTTGTTGATGTTCATCTTATACCCTCCTTTCAAGACACTGTCCGTTCCGTTCAACTGCTCTTCCAAGTCCTTTGCTGCCTCTGACAGAATTACAATGTCTTCGGGAAACCTCAAAATTTTTATTTTTTCTCCATGGATTTTAGTACCTACTCCGATCTTTTCTTTTGTTTCCTTCACTGCTTGCTCAATATACAGATTGAATAACATCGGGGAGAGGCTACAACCCTGTCTCACTCCCTTCCCAACCACTGCTTCCCTTTCATGTCCATCGAATCTTTATAACAGGCATCTGGTTTCTGCACAAATTGTAAATAGCCTTTCGCTACCTGTATTTTACCCCTGCCACCTTCAGAATTTGAAAGAGAGTATTCCAGTCAACATGGTCCAAAGCTTTCTCTAACTCTACAAATGCTAGAAACGTAGGTTTGCCTTTCCGTAATATAGCTTCTAAGATACGTCGTAGGGTTAGTATTGCCTTGCGTGTTCCAACATTTCAACGGAATCCAAACTGATCTTCCCCGAGGTCGGCTTCTACCAGTTTCTCCATTCGTCTGCAATGAATTCGCGTTAGTATTTTGCATCCGTGACTTATTAAACAGATAGTTCGGTAATTTTCACATCTGTCAGCACCTGCTTTCTTTGGGATTGGAATTATTATATTCTTCTGGAAGTCTGAGGGTATTTCACCTGTCTCATACATCTTGATCACCAGATGGTAGAGTTTTGTTAGGCCTGGCACTCCCAAGGCTGTCAGTAGTTCTAATGGAACGTTGTCTACTCCCGGGGCCTTGTTTCGACTTAGGTCTTTCAGTGTTCTATCAAACACTTCACGCAGTATCGTATCTCCATTTCATCTTCATCTAAATCCTCTTCCATATCCATAATATTTCCTTCAAGTACATCGCCCTTGTATAGACCCTCTATATACTCCTTCCTCCTTTCAGCTTTCCCTTCTTTGCTTAGAACTGGGATTCCATCTGAGCTCTTGATATTCATACAAGTGGTTCTCTTTTCTCCAAAGGTATCTTTAATTTTCATGTAGGTAGGATCTATTTTACCCCCAGTGAGGTAAGCCTCTACATCCTTACATTTGTCCTCTAGCCATCCCTGCTTAGCCATTTTGCACTTCCTGTCGATCTCATTTTTGAGACGTTTGAATTCCTTTTTGCCTGCTTCGTTTACTGCCTTTTTATATTTTCTCCTTTCAACAATTAAATTCAATATTTCTTCTGTTACCTAAGGATTTCTACTAGCCCTTGTCTTTTTACCTACTTTGTCCTCTGTTGCCTTCACTACTTCATCTCTCAAAGCTACCCATTCTTCTTCTACTGTATTTCTTTCCCCCATTCCTGTCAATCGTTCCCTTATGCTCTCCCTGAAACTCTGTTCAACCCTGGTTTAGTCAGTTTATCCAGTTCCAATCTCCTTAAATTCCCACCTTTTTGCAGTTTCTTCAGTTTTAATCTACAGTTCATAACCCATAGATTGTGATCAGAGTCCACATCTGCCCCTGGAAATGTCTTACAATTTAAAACCTGGTTCCTAAATCTCTGTCTTACCATTATATAATGTATCTGAACCCTGTCAGTATCTCCAGGCTTCTTCCATGTATACAACTTTCTCTTATGATTCTTCATCCAAGTGTTAGCTATGATTAAGTTGCGCTCTGTGCAAAATTCTACCAGGCGGCTTCCTCTTTCATTTCTTATCCCCAATCCTTATTCACCTACTACGTTTCCTTCTCTCCCTTTTCCTACTACCGCATTCCAGTCACCCATGACTATTAAATTTTCATCCCCCTTCACTATCTGAATAATTTCTTTTATTTCATCACACATTTCTTCAATTTCTTCATTATCTGCAGAGCTAGTTGGCATATAGACTTGTATTACTGTAGTAGGCGTGGGCTTCATTTCTATCTTGACCACAATAAGGCGTTTACTATGCTGTTTGTAGTAGCTTATCCGCAATCCTATTTATTTATTCATTATTAAACCGACTCCTACATTACCCCTATTTGATTTTGTATTTATAACCCTGTATTCTCCTGACCAAAAGTCTTGCTCTTCCTGCCACCGAACTTCACTAATTCCCACTATATATAACTTTAACCTATCCATTTACCTTTTTCAATTTTCTAACCTACCTGCTCGCTTAAGGGATCTGACATTCCACACTCCGATCCGTAGAAGGCCAGTTTTCTTTCTCCTGATAACAAGATCCTCCCGGGTAGTCCCCGCCCGGAGATCCGAATGGGGGACTATTTTACCGCCGGAATATTTTACCCAAGAGGACGCCATCATCATTTAACCATACAGTAAAGCTGCATGCCCTCAGGAAAAATTACGGCTGTAGGTTTCCCCTTGCTTTCAGCCGTTCGCAGTACCAGCACAGCAAGGCCGTTTTGGTTAGATCAGTCAATCATCCAGACTGTTGCCCCTGCAACTATTGAAAAGGCTGCTGCCCCTCTTCAGGAACCACACGTTTGTCTGGCCCCTCAACAGATACCCCTCCGTTGTGGTTGCACCTACGGTACGGCTATCTGTATCGCTGAGGCACGCAAGCCTCCCCACAAACTGCAAGGTCCATGGTTCTTGGGGGGGGGGGGGTATTTCTGTGATAAGACTGTAATATTAAACCAAAATTAATTGCAGCTTACAAGTTTTTGTTCTGTCCTCAAAACCTTACACCACTTTTTGTCATAGAAAATTGCAAGTGTGGTCGTTTACGAGGGTCACTCCAAAAGGAATGCACCCTTTATAAGTTAAAATACAGTTTTCATTCTGCATGTGTGAAAGTTTTGCAGTGAGTAGATACATCCTTCCCGCTTGTTTTCAAACTTAGTTCAACCTGTTCTCGTGAGTGGCGCCGTCACAGCATGTCTTCAAGATGGCTGCTGCAGAAGCAACGTGCTGTGATAGAATTCCTGTGCTGTGAAAACGAGACAGTGGTGAACATCCACAAGAGGTTGAGAAAGGTGTATGGAGATGCTGCTGTCGATCGCAGTACAGTTAGTCGGTGGGAAAGCAGGTTACGTGATGAAAGTGGGCACGGCAGTATTGATGATCGTCCTCGCAGCAGCAGGCCTCATACTGCACACACTCCAGACAATATGCAGAGAGTTAACGAATTGGTAACTGCTGACAGACGCATCACAGTGAACGAATTGTCACGCTATGTTGGGATAGGGGAAGGACGTGTTTGCAGAATACTGAAAGTGTTGGCGTTAAAAAAGGTTTGTGCCCGGTGGGGTCCCCAGGATGTTGACAGTGGCTCACAAAGAAACAAGAAAAACGGTATTCAGCGAATTTTGGAACAGTACGAGAATGGTGGAGATGAAATTATTGGAAGAATTGTGACACGTGATGAAACATGGCTCCATCATTTTTCACCAGAGACTAAGAGGCAATCAGTGGAGTGGCATCATGCAAATTCACCCAAGAAAAAAAATTCGAAACCACACCTTCTGCTGGAAAAGTTATGGCTACGGTGTTTTTCGATTATAAAGCACTCTTGCTTGTGGACATCATAAATTCTGATGCATATGTGACGATATTGAAGAAACATCAAGCCCGACTGAGTAGTGTTCGACCACAACGGCAAAAGGAGGATGTTCTGGTGTTGCACGACAATGCACGGCCACATGTCAGTCAAAAAACCATGGAAGCGGTCACAAAACTCTGATGGACGACACTGAAACACCAGCCTTACAGTCCTGACCTGGCTCAATGTGACTATCATCTCTTTGGGAAACGGAAATACTCTCTTCGTGGAACAAGGTTTGAAGATGATGACTCCCTTGTGCACGCTGCCAAACAGTGGCTCCAACAGGTTAGTCCAGAATTTTACCGTGCGGGTATACAGGCGCTAGTTCCAAGATGGCGTAAGGCAGTAGAGAGGGATGGAAATTATGTGGAGAAATGAAAATATTGTTCCTAAAGAATGTATCTACACACTGTAAAACTTTCAAACATGTAGAATAAAAGATGGATTTAAAAAAGATTGCAATTCTTTTGGAGTGACCCTCGTTCATAATCACTGAGGATGTGTAAGACAACGAAATAGCGTTGACATCTGACGGTTTCTTATTGGTGCTTTACATTTATTTCAGGCGGTATACACACATCAGAAAAAGCTTTGTATCACCCCCGGTTCCTAGAATTCCTGAAGATAGACGTTGACTGGAGATGATATACCACAGACGCAGTCGCTTTGACTGTTCAGAGATGTCACTAAACCCACTCAAAGATGTAAACAATCTAGCATGAGCAGCGCCAGGACAGAGGGGGTCCAACAGCTGATCAGTTCTAGTCATTCCATCAGGAAGGAGGTACACAGCTCGAGTTGTCTGTGGTTCAACCATGCCTAGACGATCAATGCCACGGTTCGATCGCGTCCGCATTGTTACTTTGTGCCAGAAAGAGCTCTCAACAAGGGACGTATCCAGGTGTCTCGGAGTGAACCAAAGCGATGTTGTTCAGACATGGAGGAGGCACAGAGAGACAGGAGTGTTCTATGACGTGCCTCGTTCAGGCCGCCCAAGGGCTACTGCTGCAGTAAATGACCGCTACCTACGGAATATGGGTCGGAGGCACAGGACTCAGGCTGTGCGCAATAGGCTGCATGATGCGCAACTTCACTCCTTACGCCCATGGCGAGGTCCATCTTTGCAAACACGACACCATGCAGCGTGGTACAGATGGGCCTATCACGCTTGGCGTCATTTTCTCTTCACCGATGACAATCGTCGGTGACGTAACTGGAGGCAACCCGGCCAGGCTGAATGCCTTAGACAAACTGAACAGCGAGTGCAGTAAGGTGGAGGTTCCCTCATGTTTTGTGGTGGCATTATGCGGGGCCGACGCACGCCGCTGGTGGTCATGGAAGGCACCATAACGGCTGTATGATACGTGAATGCCATCGTCCGACCGATAGTGCAACCGTATCGGCAGTATAGTAGCATTCGTCTTCATAGATGATAATTCGCATCCTCATCGTACGCATCTTGTGAATGACGTTCTTCAAGATAACGACCTAGCTCGACTATAGTGGCCAGTATGTTCTCCAGACATGAACCCTATAGAACATGCCTTGGATAGACTGAAAAGGGCTGTTTATGGCGGACGTGACCCACCAACCAGTTTGAGGGATCTACGCCGAATCGCCTTTGAGGAGTGGGACAACCGGGACCAACAGTGCCTTGATGAACTTATTGATAGTATGCGACGACGAATACAAGCATGCATCGATGAAAGAGGACGTGCTACTGGGTATTAGAGGTGCTGGTGTGTACAGCAATCTGCACCACCATCTCTGAAGGTCTCGCTGTATGGTGGTGCAACCTGCAATGCGTGGTTTTCATTAGCAATAAAAAGGACAGAAATGATGTTCATGTTGATCACTATTCCACTTTTTTGTACAGATTCCGGAACTCTCGGAACCGAGGTGAAGCGAAACACTTTTTGATGTGTGTATATTCTGTGACAGTTCACAAAATGAAAGCAGTCAAGGCAGTCGTTTCCCGTAACGAAATATCACATTCCGTCGAATATTTTAGAAAACAGACGCAAAGGGTGACATGTCTAGCTTTCTATGTGAAATATGTTACGTTAATGCAGATGGTAACGTCGTCGACAACCGCCGATACGTCGACAGAACACCACCCCGTCTGTTTGAAAGTAAAAACCCCAGCAGGAAAGCCCTGAGCAAGAAAATTTAAAACCTCGGTTTGCAGAGCAATTGCGGGAAGATACAAAGACACACACACACACACACACACACACACACACACACACACACACACACTGGCACACCGTACATACCAGCAGCTCCACAAGAACCAAAGACGATTGATATTAAAGGTTATCGCCGTTGAGGTAGCCTTAACTCTTCTCCTCTCTTTGGTGACAAGGTAGGAAGGAGCACTCGACGCATAATTTAAGAAAAAATCTCTTCCTCTGTCCACAAGCTTACTTACTAATTTCAATTGCTTCCTGTATAATATCGTCCCAATAGCTGGACGTGCATGGCAGAATCTCCTTATTGTTATGTTCCATATGGTGATCGGTGCCAAGACATTGTTCTACAAAAGCCGATTTTGGCTCAAATGGCTCTGAGCACTATAACATCTATGATCATCAGTCCTCTAGAACTTAGAACTACTTAAAAATAACTAACCCAAGGACTTTACACAACACCCAAAAGCCTATTTTCTCGGCTGTTGTAAGCATGTGTGGAGTCTACGCTCAGTACACCGGTCCTCCGTGGTCCTGATAATTTGACCAATATGTGAGAGGCCACAAGCGCATGGAATACAATAGACACCCCTCTTACGCAAACCAACGTCACCCTTAACGGAACCTAGAAGGACCCTAACCTTAGGTGAAAGTTGGAAAACACATTTCGCATTAAAGTTCCGCAGAGTACGACAAATCTTATTGGAAATGCAGAAAGGTCGTAGCCTTTAGTGCCAATTCGGTGTTACCATCACTCATCCGATGCACGGTTGGTAGATAGCGCAACGCATTTCTAATCCGTCTTTGACTGCATCCATTCTGACTGAAGGTGAGGTTACGATGTATTAACTCAGCTAATAGCCTATTACGGTCTGAAATGACTTAGGCCCTGTGAGCCAAGGTACGAGCCGGATGGTGACAACTATCAGCCTACAGATACAGGAGGCAACCATCCTTTTCCACCTCCATCGTGAAAGCGGCTCGTGTACATTGACTCCAGGTGCTTGAAAATGTCGCTCAAATTCTTACTATCGGGGGGAAAACTAACAGAAGTATCATTTCAGTTATGAAAGCTACGTGTTTTTTTTTTCAGATCTATAGACGAATTTTTTTTCGTTTGACCTCATAGGCGTGAGAATATGAACGACAGTTTAGAACAACTGACGGTACGGATGGGAAAAGAAATCGGCGTGCCCTTTTCAAACGAAGCATACAGAGATTTGCCTGGAGTGACTTAGGAAAATCACAGAAAACCTAAATCTGAAACGCCGGACGGGAAACTGAACCATCGTATACCCAAATACGAGTCCAGTATGCTGACAACTTCGCCACTTAGCTCGATTAAGACCTACACACAGTTAACTCTTATACTTGCGTTACTGTGTTAAATAATTAACATAAGATTAGCAGATTACTACAGCACGGTCGAGCGGCTGCTCGTACGCTACACATCACGCCGGTAAAAACCAAACGACGCTTCACTTGTTGTAAGGAGCGTGAACATTCGACTATTGAACAGTGGAAAAACTTTATGTGGCGTGAAGAATCACGGTCACAATGTGGCGATCCGATGGCACGGTGTGGCTATGGCGAATGCCCGGTGAATGTCATCTGTTTTTCCACTGCTCAATAGTCCAGTGTTTACGCTCCTTACACCAAGCGAGGGTCGTCTGGCATTTACCGGCGTGATGTGTGGCTTATGAGCAACCGCTCGACCATGAAATAGAAGTTTTCTCATCTCCCGCCAAACTGTCATAGTACTACCAGTGGATCCGTATGCGGGTTGGAATTCCTGTGTGATGGTCTGGATAGATGTCTGCCTATTACACATTACGACCTTCTTCAACTGTCGGCAGTCAACAGACGAGGTCGGCCTGTACGCCTTTGTGCTGTACGTGTCCCTTCACGTTTTCACTTCACTGGCACATCGGAAACAGTGGACCTAGGGATGTTTAGAAGTGTGGAAATCTCGCGTACAGACGTATGACACAAGTGACACCCAATCACCTGACCACGTTCAAAATCCATGGGTTCCACAGAGCACCCCTTCTGCTCTCTCACGATGTCTAATGACTACTAATGTCGCTGAAATGGAGTACCTGGCAGTAGGTGACCGCATAATGCATCTAATATGAAAAACGTATGGTTTTGCGATGTCCGGATACTTTTGATCACACAGTGTGTGTTGATGGTAGATGTAGGTGTACACTCGACAGCAAAAAAAGTGGGTCACCCCTGAATTCCAGCGTGTAGGCTGCACCTCAATGTATGCAAGCAACATAGCATATCTTTATTGCACACAGTCGCAACCCTCCACAGTACAGTCGTAAGATACACAATGGGTACCGTAGAGACTACTAGAGAACACCAGTCTTTATGACAGTCCATCCAGATGTGAAGTAACACCACGATAGTACAGAAGAGATCAGACGGTCCTTAACGTTTGTAAACTAAACTTAATTACAATAAGTGACATTTTAAATGTTATGGCACAACTAGTTTTGTCACATAAATCGTTCAGTAATCCTTAGGCACAATTAAATATTTGAGACAGTATATGGATTTATAAAGTTGTATGGCAATTGGAAACAAGTTCTTTGCTGTCTAAAAGGTTTACCCAACACATGCTGAACGTCGTTCAACGTTCAACGGGGAGTGGTTTCGCATCAACTTTATGTAATACTAAGCAGTAAAAAGGAAACGGCGGCAACCACTCTGCGGAAATCCCAACAGTTACTTGTATACGAAGTTGTACTTTAAATGACATGACCAACGTCTTCGTTCTGGATCCGAATGCAAACCCAGAGTGTACAGCCATTGTTAACCAAGCAAAGCTTTGTGCCTTATCGAGACTCGATCACTAGGCAGAAAGAGACGTCAAATATTAACGTTTTCACCAGTACCAGTTATCAATTCTCAACTTGAACGTAAATGACGATAATGTTTGTACGAAAGCAAGAACCCTAACATGACAATTACCTTCTTGGTAATTAACCTCGAAAGAGATTGTATAGTGTTGCATTGTCAAGGAATAAAGGATGCACATCTTTAAAATTGAAATGCCATCATGTAATGCTGGGGACAAGGATGCGAACCCAGCACCTAATCGGATTGTTGAATAAGTACGTAAAATCAGAATGTAGATATCAAAGTTTGTCACCAGTAGTGGGGTTGGAACCTTAAATGACGACTGAAGTTGTATTGCCTGACCGGGATTTGAACCCGGCGCCTACCGCCGTCGTCGTCTAACCAGGAACAGACGAGGAATGTCCAATGTTGGTCCACCATCAGCGAGATGTGCACACATTTAACTATAAATAAGGTGACGAAAACGTCTATGCTGACAGAGTCGAACGCCGCACACATGGTTATGAAGACACGTTAATAATCAACTTCATATTCAGTAGCAGCTATGAGTAGCATGTTTAGTGCAAACCTTAAGGCCTTACTCATCCCTAGTAACGTGTTGCGTAATATCTGCGAAATCATGATGTTAATTTACAAGTGGATTGACTGCCGTAAAGAGCAATATTCTCTAGTAGTCATGTATCATTGAGATGTAAATGAAGTGCCTCAGCAGAAAGTAATTTCCGTCGTGCAGCACGTATTGCTTCAGAGACACTCAGTACATGTTATAAGTGCACAAAACGTGTATTATATACTAAGTATATACTATTATTTGGAGAAGCTGCCGCCAAACCTGTTTACTTTTACATTCCGCTTAGTTGTCATGGTTGAATGTTTTCGTAAGGCTACATCTAAAGCACAGCGCTTCCAAGAAAGTATAGTTTCCTGCGTCATGCTATTGCTAGCTAGGTGAAATATGTTTTTGGTAGCTGTGTTTAAAATGAATGTATTTTTGAAAGTATTTTTCGTCAAATATTTGAATAAATCGTCAACTGTAGGTGTGCCTGCACATGTTATAGCACAATAGCTGTAGCTGCGTTAGTTTGTACTACAGACTTAGGTAGGTTAGGTGTAACTTTTGATCCTTCAAGGGGTGATCGTGGCCATGCGGCCCGGGTCTGTACTAGCCGCGGCTCGGGAGCTACAGGCCAGCCAGGCCGAGGAGAGACGGAAGTGAGCGAGCTGGCGGTGGCGTTGGTGAGTCAACAGCCCGGGAGGAGCCAGCACGGCTGCGCCGCATGCCTCTGCCACTCCGTTTGACGTAAATATGTTATCTCCTATCCTGGAATCAGTATAAGAGCGGCAAGCAGAAATACACATCAGGCTGTCAGCCATAATGGCTCGCTGGGAGAGGTCTATTCGAGGTAAAGTCAAAAAATGGTTCAAATGACTCTGAGCACTATGGGACTCAACATTTGAGGTCATCAGTGCCCTAGAACTTAGAACTACTTAAACCTAACTAACCTAAGGACATCACACACATCCATGCCCGAGGCAGGATTCGAACCTGCGACCGTAGCGGTCGCGCGGTTCCAGACTGAAGCGCCTAGAACCGCTCCGCCACTCCGGCCGGTCGAGGTAGAGTCGTCGCTCTCATTGAGGAAAGAGGATGTTCCATCAGGGATGCTGGCAGACGGTATGGTGTACCACATACCAGTGCAACGAGATGGTGGAGGATCTGCCTTGGAAGAGGCACCACCAACAGGAGTCCTGGCTCAGGAAGAGAGTGATCTCACAGCAGGAAGACAGGGACCTAGTGTCTAGGAGCAGAGAAAATCCCTTTCTGAACGCGAAGCAGCTGCGGCGGGAGACCAACGTCCCCGTCCCCGGCAGTGACACGATTCGCCGAAGGCTGAGGGACGCTAGACTGCATGCACGACGATCCGCTGTGAAACAAGAGCTCAGCGAAGACAACGTTTTATACCGGCTAGCATTTGCGGAGCTCCATCTGAGGGCGTCATGGACAATGTCGTTTTCACTGATGAGAAGGTGTTTTCCACCAATAACGACGGTCCACGAATCGTCTACAGGCCGCAAGGTACTCGCCATCGACATGAATATGTATCCAAGAACAAAGTAATGAAGGATTCTGGATAAAAAATTAGAGTTCTTAAAATGTTTTTTGTGTCTTCTTTTTCGTCATTTTTTCTCATTGGGAGAAGATCGCGTGGAAACAGAAAAGATACAATATGGGTTAGCTTTCCTTTGAGTTGCCCTTTTAATTCAAGTGGGTTTCTTTTGAATATACAGTTGTTAAGTATTCTATTTTGATTTCATTTATACCCTGTCTACTTACTTACAAACTAATCAGCGTAGATGGACTCTGTCACAGTAGTTTTTCTTATTTCAAATACGTCTCTCTCTTCCCTTCCATCCATGAATACACCCTCCGTCCTCCACACAATACGCCAACGATTTCATATTATATTTACTCGCCGCGCGGATTAGCCGAGCGGTCTAAGGCGCTGCAGTCATGGACTGTGAGGCTGGTCCCGGCGGAGGTTCGAGACCTACCTCGGGTATGGGTGTGTATGTTTGTCCTTAGGATAATTTAGGTTAAGTAGTGTGTGAGATTAGGGACTGATGGCCATAGCAGTTGAGTCCCATGAGATTTCACACACATTTGAACATTTATGTTTACTCGTTGTTAAAATCTCTTCTATTCTCTCTCACACTCTCTCTCTCTGACACTATCGCCGCAAGTGCCCTTCTATTACACTCCCCCAAAACTTTGTAAACAAATCTAGCGGCTTCCAATGACGCTACATTTTCTCTTTTAATTGCTGCTGTCTTTACTCTCTATCATTCCTCTCACCACCTATGAAACCGTATTCTTTGATCTCCCCTTCCCTATAACCCATTCTTCGTTCTGAGAACAGTCCTTCCTTATCTCTCGGTCCTAAGATAAAACGAACTGTGGCACACATCTAAGTAAGCAATACTTTGCAAGCATTTCACGCTTATATTTTGCACTTCTGCACTTCTATCCATTCCCAGATCCCGCCCTCCCTCCTGTTACGTGTCCCTTGACATCTGCATCTACATATAAATGAATACTCTGCAGTTCATAATTATGTGCTTGGCAGTGGGTTATGTGCTCTGGTGGATTAATCTTGTATTGATGTGTAAAACGTGTAGGTTCTCATCTCACGTCAGGCGTAGATTTTTAACACACACAAGTAGCTCTCCTTCACCTCTAATAACGCCAGTAAGTTCCGTAGTTCAATATCCGCAGTAAAGATAACATCCCTTCGCTGCCGACTGGGCATTCGTTTGAGCTGTGACAGATGGAGAAACCCCGTAAGGCAGAGACTCTGTCACCAGCAAGCCGTCGTAAACTAGAAAACGTATTTCATTTAATGAATCAATGACCATGTAAGTTCACAAGGTCTTACATTATTTGAAACTGAGACGTTGAAAATTGTGGTGCTGGACTGGGATTAGAATTCGATTTCACTGTGTTCCCGAAGAGTAAAAACTCTTCTAGGCGTCCTCGAAAGGCACCTATCTGGTTTCGAATCCTGATCAGCACAAAATATTCATTATTTCATTTCAAGCCCTAGCATGTACACTCCGAACTACTGGTGAAAAATAGTTGCATTTTCAACGTCTCTTCGTGCGTTGTCAGCTGTAACGTGTTCGTTTCAACTCACAGCTATATGATGAGCTTTTTACCATTACATTACAAGATCAAACGTCTCCTTACATCTCTTCAAGTTCAAACATTCCTCTCCATCCTACTTGTGAAAACGGATTTGGGTTTGACGTTGTGTTCGTTGTGATCACCAACGACGACATGCTGTGGATTCAACTTGTAGCCAACAGAGTATTTTCCATCACATCACTGAAAGTACAACCATGCCATTCCTAGCTATTATTGGAAAAGAATTTGATAGTTAAAGTTTCTTCATGACCACGTGTGCAGGGTTTGAATTCCATTCAGCACAGAACTATTCGTCGCCTGATGTCTAGCTAAACATGCGCCCATCTCGCTACTGGTGAACCAACAACAGCTATTTATCGTCTGTTCCTGGCTAGGAAACGGCGGTGCTAGATGCTGGGTTCGAATCCCAGTCAGGCAAAATCAATTATATCGTCAATTAAGGTTCCAGCATTTCGCTGTTGGTGAATGGCTCAAAAATGACTCTGAGCACTATGGGACTCAACTGCTGTGGTTATAAGTCCCCTAGAACTTAGAACTACTTAAACCTAACTAACCCAAGGACAGCACACAACACCCAGCTATTGGTGAAAACATTTGATATTTAACTTCTGATTTTATGTACAGCCGTGCTCAAAAGTATCCGAACGACCTTAATTGCATTTCACCTGATTCCCATGAGACCTTAATAACGCAGCTGTCTAGCAGGTCCTCTAATCGCTCCTTGGTGCAGTCGTTTGACTATTGAAAATGGTTCCAACAAATCACCACTAGAAAACACTTCTCGGTATCGCAATAACTCATGATGTAAAGTAATACCACGATACTACAAATATCAGGGAACGCCTCATCACAGTCCGCAGCTCGTGGTCGTGCGGTAGCGTTCTCGCTTCCCGCGCCCGGGTTCCCGGGTTCGATTCCCGGCGGGGTCTGGGATTTTCTCTGCCTCGTGATGACCGGGTGTTGTGTGATGTCCTTAGGTTAGTTAGGTTTAAGTAGTTCTAAGTTCTAGGGGACTGATGACCATAGATGTTAAGTCCCATAGTGCTCAGAGCCATCCACCTCATCACAGATAAGACTGTCCTTAAGGCTTGTAAGCTCACATGTATTGCAATAAATGACATACCTGAAATGTTAGCACTCACATTATTACGTCAAATAGGTAATGCACGTAGTAAGTTCGCCGTATTCATGATTTCCTCTCCAAAGTAACATACCATACTTGTTATTTAACACAAAATGTCATTAAAAATTTACGTTATTCACGAGCGGCTAGTTGAGGACATGTATGAACTTCAAATGACACGACGAACATCCTCGTTCTACATATGGATTCAAACCCAGGTCATGCAGGCTAAGCCGCGGTTGCCATGCGGTTCTATGCGCTTCAGTCCGGAACCG
Source organism: Schistocerca cancellata (assembly GCF_023864275.1). Taxonomy (NCBI): domain Eukaryota; kingdom Metazoa; phylum Arthropoda; class Insecta; order Orthoptera; family Acrididae; genus Schistocerca; species Schistocerca cancellata. The sequence continues at coordinate 292,096,294 of NC_064630.1, read as the reverse complement.
TTTGACTGCTACGGTCGCAGGTTCGAATTCTGCCACGGGCATGGATGTGTGTGTTGTCCTTAGGTTAGTTAGGTTTAAGTAGTTCTAGGTTCTAGGAGGCTGATGACCTCAGATGTTGAGTTCCATAGTGCTCAGAACCATTTGAACCAATAATACAGGTTAAGAGTTCGTGGCTGACGGAAATTAACAGTCATTCCTGACTAGGCATAAAGAGAGTGATATACCCCATTTTTGGACAGTAGCAGTTAACAAATATCAACTTTAAATTACATAACGTAACATTTTTAACGGACGCGAATTCCTACCCAGCATCTATTCTCCTTGTTAACGAAATACGAGAGATGTTAAATATTGCTTCTTCACAAGTAACTTACTTGAAATGCAGTGAGGTAAAGCTTTGTGTTGGACAAGGATTCGAACCCAGAACTTAATCGGATTGTTTTCGAAGCACAATCAACTGTGACATATCGGATTTTCTCGGCGGTAGCTAGATGTATTAAATGAAATGACAAGAGATACATTAACTTTTCCTTCCCAGGACTCCAACCCGGCACGTATCGCTACTATATTCTAGAGAGAAGGAACGTTAAGTATGGGTTTGTTACACCAGCAGCGACATGTGAGCATGTTTGAACTAGAAATAATATGACGAAGTGTTCAGTGCTGACCGAGAATCGAACCCCAAACATATCGTTGTTGACTACACACAAAGAGGCGTCAGCTAACGAATTTTTCTCCACCAGCAGCTCAGAATAACATCCCTGAACTTACAGTGATCTCGCAAATAGTTCTGTGTCTCACTAGGAGTCAAAAACGTCAGATATCGTTAGTGTTGACAACGAATGAAAATGCATTAAAAATAAAAAATTTTTATCCACCAGCAGATAGGTGTTCTCATACTAGAGCTTGATAATACATAGTGAAACATTTAGTGCTGGGCCAGGATTCCAACCCACTCATGCGCAATATATGGAGACTTTGAGGAATCTGTAGTTTTGAACAAACAACAAGTTGTAGTCGAGCTGTATTGTCACGAAGGGATCAAATTCCTCGTTAAGGGCGGTCTGAGTTGCCTTCCAAGTTCAGAACCAGTTTTATTGACACAGTGAAGCGCAAATAAAAGACGGAATAAGTGTCCTGTGACCATACACAGGGTATGTTTCGTCACTAGAAATAAATAACTAGTATAAGAAAGGTTACTTTTGATAGAGTTTCTACATGTCGCCTTTCCTCACTTTACTGTGGTTCCATCTAATATCATGTTTAATGTGATTTTCAGACCACAATGCCATTATACCTTCTTCACTTGGCGTAGCCAGAAGAGAATAGAATCTGCCTCTCCCTATCAAAAAACATCGGCAGAAGTTGGAATCGAACCGAGACCATCATCACATGAAACTATCATCAGTCCAACATACCACCAAACCCCCTTCTCTACGACTCATTTCTCTATGATAACACCGTTGTGGCACACAAGATGAGAATCCTGACACACAGGGTCCCTGTAGTGGTTTGCAGGATGTTCAGTACATTCATTTACTTGGTTGACCGAATCGCCGTGGACTAGCTGCCTCGGCTACCCAGCGCACACATTCCACTCTATTTTATAATCACCGAAATAAAATAACGTAACTGCAACCTACACAGAACTGCTAACAGTGTACGATGCAGAAATTTAAATAGGAAGTGTTCCTTTCCATTTGAGCTACTCTATTGCGCTATCTGTTTGTTGAAACCGTCTTGCAGTGCAAAAGAAATGCTGTAACTGTATGTCTCTCAGAAGTCTAGATCCGGCCTTATGCATTATCTCACAGCACTGTGGAATGCCGAAGTTCTGGAGGAACTGTTGTTCACTTCCAGAGGTGCTGTAGCTACGTCACAGCTAGTAGCGTAACGGTAAGCGTCGCGCATTGTTGATAAGACGTCGCGTGTTCTATTACATTTGCTACTACATTTTTTAAAAACGCAATGCTGCTGTCAGCTTAAGTTAACATTTTAATGGAACTTTGAACATAATTCTCTTCACTTCTCAACCCAAAATAGTCGCATGTGGAAAAAAGGCTAACTTCTGCGTCATTTTGTTCTTTTCGGGTTTAATAGACGGCCAGGCAGCAGATGCGCTCGAAGCTTTTGTATTATGTATGGGAAGAGCGCATCGTGCCAAAATAGTCAGAAAAGTATTTTCTACATTAGCTGTCGTCTGGTAGTGGCATTTTATTCTTCTTCAAACCTTGTTTGACAGCTTTAACTCAGAACAAGTTTTCTACATGCATGTAATCAATAAACTGCATGTGCATTGCCAGACTGTTATAGATAACATAAGAGAATTCGCATATATCGTTGATGATTAATTTCTATCTCATGTTTAGTATGGTTTTAACAACACTAAAAGAAACCTTACGAAAACTGTGCACTGTATTGTAAGAAATGAAATAAAACTACCCTCGACAACCTTACGACGAAAGTAAGTCTGTTTTAACAAAACTGAGTATCTGTACACAAGCGTGCCTCTATCTGCACGAATTAGTAAAACACTATTCACTTATATTTCAATAGGGTCTGTGTTTAAATGGTATGCTGTGTCATACTCAACAGGTATGCAAACGTGGCATTTCATAAATAAAGTTACGTATTCCTAGAAACCCAAAATTTGCTTGTCAGCAGCGGAAAGAGGCGTTACCTGTTGTGCAGCATTGTAAGTTTTTCACCATTGCACTATGAGCTGAAAGTATTTTCTTACGATTAGCTTATCGATGTCTGGTCTGACTGCTTGCAGCTCTTACACAGAAGGTATAAAAATTTTACATTCAGCGAGGCTGGAACCGCGAACCATAATAGTCGCATTTCCACAGGTCAGCACGTCAACACAGAGCTAGCGGATAGATATGGTATGCGCCTTCCTCTTACGAGGTCAGTAGTGGCTCGAATTAGTAAACCACTATTTACAGGACGAGATTAGTTGCTATTGCCACGTTCAGTGACACTGCTGGGCTGAAAACCGTAAATTTACAATCTTCTGTTACACCTCAACCGATAACAACTCAGGTTATTCAATGGAAATGACACGAGAAATCAAGTGAAATTTGAGGCTTAATTCCGTGCACACCAGGAAGTAACTCGTCGATCGCAGAGTTGCCAAACATACCTTGCGTTGTTGCCAAATCTCAGTTACATTACCAGCAGGAAGACGACGAACCGATGTGATCCTACAGCGGGCTGGGAAGTGACCATAGCTGGTGCCTCAAAGACGCGGCTGCTACGGCCTGGAATACGTAATGCGTCTGATTCGCATTTCTGTAACTAGGTTTAGGGACTAGAGCTTAGTTGCTAATAATACCCAGAACTGACTGCTACTAAGCATCATAAATCAGTAACTCTCATAGTTGTTTTCATATTTCCTCCGTAACTGTACTCAAAACTAAGAAACTCATTCACGGACGTTTTCGTGCCTCGCCGATAGTCGAGCACAACAAACAAATAAAAATAAAAAGATAGTGTGTGTCTGTGTGTGTGTGTGTGTATGTGTGTGTGTGTATGTGTGTGTGTGTGTGTGTGAGAGAGAGAGAGAGAGAGAGAGAGAGAGAGAGAGAGAGAGAAAGAGTAAAAAATTGTTGTGAAGAAATTGAATACTGGTATGTAAAGAAATCTTTCATTGAATTGACTCGTTCCACATCATTATGAAATGTCGTATTCATGCTCTATGGAACAAGTATTAATCTAATCTAATCATATCATATTGCTGACTATCCATGAAGAGTAATGAAGTACGGAAATTTTCGCTTATATCAGTAACCAAATCTAAACTTGAAAATAAAAGACGACAGTTTTTGTAATAAACCGGGACTCCTATAAAGACCCTTTCATCCCTGTTAACTAACCATGAAAGATGTCTGATATACCTCAATTCAGAAGTAACGAAGTGTGTATGACTTTAAAGACGAAGCGCTTGATGTGAAGTTCTGCGACGGAGATACGAACCCAACAAGTAATCGCATTGTTATCTAAGTAAAATCAAATGTTACGTATCGTTTTTTTTTGCCAGCTGCTAGGTGTTTAATCTAAAATAAAGACACAAATTTTTGTGCCTGAGCGACAATCCAACAGCACTCCTATCGTTCTTCTTTATTGTCCACGAATATTGCTTAAGTATCAATTGCTTACTCACAAACAGTAAGATGTGTGCGTGTTTGTCCAGAAATTGTTGGCAACATGAACAGACATTAAAAATGCACGTTAATTTTCACTTGCCGGCCGGTGTGCACGTGATAGGGCTTGAAATGAAATTATGAATATTTTTGTACTGGATCAGAATTCGGACCCACATATTTACCTTTGGAGGAGACCTAGAGAAGACTGCAGTCTTGGGAAAAGGAATGAAATGATTGAACTATACTGTTCCGAGAGATTCAGATCCTCGAAAGAGGAGATACGAATTCGAATCACAGTCCAGCACCAAATTTTTCAACGTCTCTAGTTCAATCAAGTACACGTAAAATAAGAGCCCTGTTGCTGTAGACGGCTATCAGTTCATCAAATAAAATAAAATTTTCTAATGTAAGTAAGTTTACTGGTGACAGTATTTCTGTTTACCCTGACCTCCACCTATGTCCTTTTCCAAAGAAAACCGGCTCTGCCCTGTTTCGAATGAAGGAACGTGATGTTTAATGCGGATTCTGGATTATAACAGCTATCTCTTGAGGTTACCAGAGGTAAAGTAAATCTGTTTGTGCCTCTTAAAAGTAAATGCCTGAACCCACTCATTGCACTTGTGATAGTTCGTTCCACCAGACCATTGTGGCCACATTTCCCAGCCCCAGGAGTGTGCTGTAATGGATGATGTGCTTAGCTTACTAAACTAGTCACGATGGGAAAAAACGCGAGTCTATTAAATGGTTAAGTAGAAGCAAGCTTCTGACGTAGAGGTTATGCTATTCTCATGTCAGCAGGATGTAAAGACTCTTCTAGGCGTCATAGCCTCGATTTGAAGCCATTTTGAAATTTTCACGAATTCAGGAAATTTCTTAGTTCCAGAAAATCCATTGCGAAGTGTGAAGTTACCGGATAATTCGATTATCAACGTTATTATTACTATCATTTTCTTCATACCACTGCTGGAAAACATGTGGTTGAAGATCATTTATGTCCTTTTGGTCATTATAGAAGTAGTTGCCCAAAAACAAGTTCTTTCCCTGTCTACGGAATCCTTTTGGTGTTAATATCAAACATCAGCAATTACTCGTAGATCACATTAAAACTAAAGTAATTGATGAAGACGTTACTTGATAAAGAAAACGCGCTGCCTTTCTTCATTTACTTGCGTCTAGAAATGGCTGTCGAATACTGCCAAACCAAAAGCCAAGGGATCTTACTGCCTTCCAATATACGTCGCTGTCGGTTCTTCCATATGATTTGGTCGACGTGACCTGTTTCAAGTTGTGTATGACACCGAATGTTTTAGAATATCAATTGTTTTCCTTTGCAATAAACAGAAAGGTTTTCATTCTAAGCTATCCAAGTCCCAAATTTTCGCAATTTTAGTTCAAATTTAATATTCGCTTCCATAATATAAGGAAAGTATTTCACAGTTGCAAAACCCGCATCCGACTCACTGTCCTTACTCTTAGTCGCTGGCCATAAATTCTAGCTCGAAGTGACGCCAGTTTAAGTAACCTAATGTAGCGAAGACTATTTGCCAGTGCTCTTTCTCAGCGGAAAATATGCAATTCACTCATTGGGCTCCATAAGTACACTGTAACAGTAATTTCTGTGTGTATGCAATGCACACGGATGGTAGAATTTAGTGGTGCTCTCTCTTCCACTTCTGTGTACAATATGCCTGACCTAAACGGTCCCTTTATCATTACAGGCCCTGGGCAGTGCAACATCATATTGACAACAGTAATGTGCTTATACTGACAACCTCATTGTTCGTTTTACCCAATTTTGTAATCATTTAAGTAAAACAACATGACCTTCGAGTGGGAGACATTTCGTCCCCCTTTTCCTTCTGTGAAATTTGACAGTAAGCCTTTTGCCTTCGAACCAGCAAAATGCGGCAGAGTACCGCTGGTAAACGATTTACAAACCACGATTTAGTACCGTTAACACGATTTCTTTAAACATTGGCGTAGCTGAAGGAATTTAGTTTCTTCTTAAATCGTGTTATGCAGCAATGTTCACAAATATCTCAAATAGGATAAGCTCTTTATCCAGGTACGAAGGTTGTAAAACAAACTTCCCACAGTTTGTGTCAGGTTGATCTTTTCGTCTGATAGCACTGCGTAAGTATTTTGTCTAAGAAGTATTAGTGTTCCTGTAGCTGTGGGAATCATTGGTAGAAAACGGGTTTCACACCAATTGGTACAGTACTGATAAATATTCAAAATGATTATCAACCTAAGTCTGCGTTCATCCACAAACAGAGGCGTATTTGTAATATTGAAGATAGACTAGGTATCCTTGTCTTCCTTGAGTGGGCATTGAAAGGCGTTTACACACACGTATACGAAGGTAATCCCAAAGGTAAGGTCTCCTAAGGGACATGAAAGTGTCAACGCAGGCACAAACGAGAGATCCTTAATTTTAGTGGCAAGCAGAAACCACAGTGTTGGCTGCATGGTGGCAAGGTGATAAGGAGCAAGACTGTGGATACGAAAGTCTCGGGTTCGATCCCTCACCAGTCCCACGATTTTTATGTGCCGTTTTACACGTATTTCCCCCGGGGCAGTGTTTGTTGATGTGAAAAATGCCGAGTTGCACTGTGGTCCGAAAGCCACGTAAAACTTTAGGTTCCCCTATTAACTGGCTAGGTAAGTCAACTCAAAGGTCGGATGAAAGGAACAGCATACCACCTCCAACAAGTCCGTGCCTATTAAAGCACTGTGGTGTTCAAACCACTCTTGCGACTGATGACTGCTTTACTTTCTATGGGTTCCAAAACTAATGATCTTCGGGTTATTAACATTTTTGTGTTTTCATGCTGTAGCTTCGATACCAGTAAACGTAAGTAACCGGCAAAGCACTGTCACCGATCGAGTTGTCAAGGTTGTGGACGACGTTGCTGTCGACCCCAGTTAAAATTTTGGTCATGGCTATGTTTCAGTCGAATACATCTATGGGCCTTTCTGCGTATTTCAAGATATACTTTTATACACTTGGTACGCTTCCAAATTGATATCTGATAGAGCTGTATTTAGCAACATGAATCAGATGTTTTCCGTGCAATTTATCGGACAACACGTCAGTGCAGCGAGATTTCGTATATTTGTTACGCATGGTGCAAGAAATATTTGTGTTTTGCTTGCTTCTGTGATACGTTTCACCCCACTGAATGCGAGCAAGCTCACGAGTAGACGGTCAATAACCGGAATTACGCAATAACACACTTAAAAGTTGCATTTTTGCACTATGTATCCCGATGAAAATAACTATAAACAGGTTATATGCCTGCTTCCTTATTATCGCGCTTCTCGGTGCTTTCCTGAGAAAATTAAAATAAAAATAAAAAGAGAGGGAGAGAGAGACAGAGAGAGAAAACAGAAATGTATTTCAAATATCAGGTCGGCGACGCCATGTTCGTCTCGTGATGTAAAGCAAGGATAGTTGATAGGTAATATCTCATAGTACTAGCGATATGTACGGCTACAAGGTTCTTTGTTTTCTCTCTACAAACAACTAGAACAGAATTCAGTAACTAAGTAGTAAGAACACCTAGTCAGTGCGCCAATTAAACACTCAGCCATTCTTGGTTATTTTGTCAATCGTCTGTAATGCAGTAAACATCACTGATTATTGATTTGTAATTGCTACAATTGTTATTGTTATTCGTCACCCCACAACAACTTTCCTATCATTCATTGCTGCCGATGCACGTAACGAATGGATCAGGTTGAATGGAATGTGGGATGTTTCGTCATGGAGAATATACACATTTATCTCAATAAGAAAAGATGACAATAACACCCAACTATTTCCATCCACTTAACACCATGACGACAGACAAATTGGCGTCCTACTGTATTTCGATTATAATTCGTTAGCCTTTTTGCGACCTCATTTTAATACTAGTGGGAGCAGGCATAATATTTTGCTTTTTGAACACCGCACAATAACACACAAAGATAGTAGATGGAAGGATACAAAGAAAAAATCAGACTCATGGGTGTGGATCCAGTTCATCATAAGAAGACTAAACAAGAGGGAAACATTGCGAAAGCAATGAATACGCTGAATAGTATACATTATTTGTAAAGATCTGAAGATGAAAAAGCGCATATCTGCACAGTGCCCGCATCTGCACTTTAGTTTCTGTCTTAATGGACATAACTTTTAGTTTCTTCTCTTCTGAATTATCAAATGAATTGATAATTACGTGGTACAGAATAATTAGGTAACTGTGTTTCTTACAGCTTCCATTCGCACCAACATTTTTCTACATTCCCGTGCAATTCATGAAATCCTACTTGTATGATCACAAGACTGCACATAGATGCAATCGATTTCGAGGTGCAAAGTGTTTGTTATCTTACTTTTTGTGACAAGTTGGCAAAGTTGATTTCCAGAGACTTTTTATTGTACTGAAATAATCTTTTGTAACAAAGTAAAAAGGTAAGTGTTTTATTCGTATATATTTGGTGGGAAACTGTAATCGTGATGGAAGACTACACAACTGGTAGGACAAAACGCTGCATATTACCCAAACCCCGCGTCTCCTCTCCGTATCCTCCTATGACACGAGCACAGGATTCTCCTCCTGTAACGCTACAGAGCTGTTCCTAGCACAGCTGAGAGTTGGCAACATCGTCACAAACATTTGGCAACACTGTGACAGTGCAATCACTTCCGCGTATGATACTGAACTGACTCGCTAAATTCACTTGATATTCCCTTTCCATTCGAATGACTCGTGCTATACAATCCTCACGTAAAGTAAGACACTGAGACAGAAATTTCAATTTTTTGGCTAAAGAAATGCTATTCTTCACATAAGTGACAACTTTTAATATCTTTCACGATGCGTTATGAGGCTGAGCGACCAATACTATGACAAGAGGCGTGCTGGCAGCAGTATGTCCGTAGCACCGTGGTACCGCCCGTGTCTCGTGTTCCAACGGTTAATAAAATCGTCAGTTCTAACCGTGGTAAGGGCGGCGCGTGCAAGCTTTTTTTGTGTATTATTTCATGGTGCTGCGAATTTCCAGAAAAAATTCTGTAACAAAACCAGAAGAAAACCTTTTCACATCAAATCCTCTTGGCAGATCGACTCAGTAAGCTGTGTTAGTTGTCCTAGATCTCGGCTTTCGGACTGCTAAGAAGCTATGCAATGCTAGCGTCTCTGAAGAAATTCGAAACGACCGTAAACGATATGCAATTCAATAATGTTCTTCTGTTAAGACCTCCATGCCAGGGTGATAAGTATGAAGGAAATCAATTGATTAGCTAATCGCAAGAAAGTACTTTCAGCTCATAGTGCAATGGTGAAAAACTTACAATGCTGCACAACAGGTAACGCCTCTTTCCGCTGCTGACAAGCAAATTTTGGGTTTCTAGGAATACGTAACTTTATTTATGAAATGCCACGTTTGCATACCTGTTGAGTATGACACAGCATACCATTTAAACACAGACCCTATTGAAATATAAGTGAATAGTGTTTTACTAATTCGTGCAGATAGAGGCACGCTTGTGTACAGATACTCAGTTTTGTTAAAACAGACTTACTTTCGTCGTAAGGTTGTCGAGGGTAGTTTTATTTCATTTCTTACAATACAGTGCACAGTTTTCGTAAGGTTTCTTTTAGTGTTGTTAAAACCATACTAAACATGAGATAGAAATTAATCATCAACGATATATGCGAATTCTCTTATGTTATCTATAACAGTCTGGCAATGCACATGCAGTTTATTGATTACATGCATGTAGAAAACTTGTTCTGAGTTAAAGCTGTCAAACAAGGTTTGAAGAAGAATAAAATGCCACTACCAGACGACAGCTAATGTAGAAAATACTTTTCTGACTATTTTGGCACGATGCGCTCTTCCCATACATAATACAAAAGCTTCGAGCGCATCTGCTGCCTGGCCGTCTATTAAACCCGAAAAGAACAAAATGACGCAGAAGTTAGCCTTTTTTCCACATGCGACTATTTTGGGTTGAGAAGTGAAGAGAATTATGTTCAAAGTTCCATTAAAATGTTAACTTAAGCTGACAGCAGCATTGCGTTTTTAAAAAATGTAGTAGCAAATGTAATAGAACACACGACGTCTTATCAACAATGCGCGACGCTTACCGTTACGCTACTAGCTGTGACGTAGCTACAGCACCTCTGGAAGTGAACAACAGTTCCTCCAGAACTTCGGCATTCCACAGTGCTGTGAGATAATGCATATGGCCGGATCTAGACTTCTGAGAGACAGACAGTTATAGCATTTCTTTTGCACTGCAAGATGGTTTCAACAAACAGATAGCGCAATAGAGTAGCTCAAATGGAAAGGAACACTTCCTATTTAAATTTCTGCGAATGTATGCGCTGGGTAGCCGAGGTAGCTAGTCCATGGCGATTCGACAACCAAGTAAATGAATGTACTGAACATCCTGCAAACCACTACAGGGAGCCTGTGTATCAGGATTCTCATCTTGTGTGCCACAACGGTGGTATCATAGAGAAATGAGTCGTAGAGAAGAGGGTCTGGTGGTATGTTGGACTGATGATAGTTTCATGTGATGATGGTCTCGGTTCGATTCCAACTTCTGCCGATGTTTTTTGATGGGGAGAGGCAGATTCTATTCTCTTCTGGCTACGCCAAGTGAAGAAGGTATAATGGCATTGTGGTCTGAAAATCACATTAAACATAATATTCCTTCTCTACCAAGTAAACGTTAGATGGAACCACAGTAAAGTGAGGAAAGGCGACATGTAGAAACTATATCACCAGAAACCTTTCTTATTCTAGTTATTTATTCCTAGTGACGATACAAACCCTGTGTATGTTCACAGGACACATATTCCGTCTTTTATTTGAGCTTCTGTATGTCGATAAAATTGGTTCTGAACTCGTAAAGCAACTCAGACCGCCCTTAACGCGGAATTTGATCCCTTCGTGACAATTCAGCTCGACTACAACTTGTTGTTTGTTCAAAACTGCAGATTCCACAACATCTCCACATATTGCGCATGAATGGGTTGGAATCCTGGCCTAGCACTAAATGTTTCGCTTTGTATTATCAAGCTCTAGTATGAGAACACCTATCCGCTGGTGGATAATAATTTTATTTTTAATGCATTTTCATTCGTTGTCAACACTAACGTTGTCTGACGTTTTTGACTCCTAGTGGGACACAGAACTATTTGCGAGATCACTGTAAGTTCAGGGATGTTATTCTGAGCTGCTGGTGGAGAAAAATTCGTTAGCTGACGCCTCTTTGTGTGTAGGCAACAACGATATGTTTGGGGTTCGATTCTCGGTCAGCGCTGTACACTTCGTCATATTATTTCTAGTTCAAACATGCTCACATGTCGCTGCTGGTGTAACAAACCTATACTTAACGTTCCTTTTCTCTAGAACATAACAGTGGTACGTGCCGGGTTGGAGTCCAGGGAAGGAAAAATTAGTGTTTCGTCTCGTCATTTCAGTTAATACATCTAGCTATTGCCGAGAAAATCCGGTATGTCAAAGTTGATTGTGCTTCGATAACAATCCGATTAAGTTCTGGATTCGAATCCCTGTCCAACACAAAGCTTTACCTCACTGCATTTCAAGTAAGTTACTTGTGAAGAAGCAGTATTTAACATCTCTCGTAGTTCGTTAAGAGGGACAATAGATGCTGGGTAGGAATTCGCGACCGTTAAAAATGTTTACGTTATGTAATTTAAAGTTGATATTTGTTAACTGATATTTTCTAAATTCGAGGTATATCACTCTCTTTATGCCTAGTCAGGAATGACTGTTAATTTACGTCAGTCACTAAGTGTTAGTTGCATGACCTGGGTTTGAATCCATATGCAGAACGAGTCGGTTTGTCGTGTCATTTGAAGTTCATACATATTCTCAACTAGCTGCTCGTGAATAACGTAAATTTTTAATGACATTTTGTGTTAAATAACAAGTATGGTATGTTACTTTGAAGAGGAAATCATGAATACGACGAACTTACTACGTGCATTACCCATCCGACGTAATAATGAGAGTGCTATCATTTCAGGTATGTCAGTTATTGCAATAAATGCGAGCTTAAAAGCCTTAAGAACAGTCATATCTGTGATGAGGTGTTCCCTGATATTTTTAGTATCGTGGTATTACTTTACATCCTGAGTTATAGCGATTCAGACCGGTGTTTTCTAGTGGTGACTTGTTGGAACCATTTTCAATAGTCAAACGACTGTATCAAGGCGCGATTAGAGGACCTGCTAGATTGCTGCGTTATGTGGGTTGCATGGGAATCAGGCGAAATGTAATCCAGGTCGTTCGGATACTTTTGAGCATGACTGTACTTCGTTAACAATCCGATTAGGTGCTGGGTTCGCATCCCTGTCGCAAGCTTTATATGATGGCATTTGAATTTTAAACATAAGCATACCTGACATCTTGGGTTGTCGGGTGTTCTGCCAGATATCAGCGTCGTACTTGCACGATATTTCGGTCACGTAGCTCGAGACCTTCATCAGGTGCGACCTGCGACAGTCTCAGGTCGCACCTGATGAAGGTCTCGAGCTACGTGACCGAAATATCGTGCAAGTACGACGCTGATATCCGGCAGAACACCCGACAACCCAAGATGTCATTAGATCGCCGGGAAAGCCTGAAGAGTTACATAAGCATACCTTGTTCCTTGTGAATGACACCATATTAAACGTCGTTGGGGGTAGTTCCCTGGACGGTAACTGTTATGACAGGATTCCCAGTTCAGTACAAACATTTTCGTCATTTATTTTCAGGATCTGAATTCATAACTGATACTGGTGCAAACGTCCTTACTTCACGTCTCTTTATGCCTAGTTATCCGTTCTCAATAAGGCACAAACAAAGCTTTGCTTAGTTAACAATGGCTGTAGGTGCTGGGTTTAAAACCAGGTCCAGAACGACGACGTTGGTCATGTCATTTAAAGTTCAGATTTGTGTACACGTAGCTGTTGATGTGTTACGAGAACAATGATGTTACTGGTGATTCGCTGTTATAGTTGAGATTTCCTTAGAGTGCTTCTTGCCGTTAATCGCGTTTTTCCACTGGTTCGTCCAATATCCAGTTTCCAGAGCCACTCGCCGTTAAGTGAACTTCAGCACGTGGATGGAAAACATTTTAGAGAGCGAAAAACTTTTTTCCAATTGCCGCACAGCTTTGTAACTCCGTATATTGTCTCAAGTATTTAATTTTGACTAAGGATTACTGTACAATATATGTAAAATAATCTGTTTTTTCAGAACTTTTGGAATGTCACTTGTTGTAATTAAGGTTAGTTTACGAGTGTTATGGGGTGTCTGATCGCTAAGATCGTGATTTCTAATATCTTTTGTATGACGATATTACTTGACGCTTAGACTGACTGTCATAAAGACCTTTGGTGTCTTAGTAGTCTCGCGCGGTACCCATTGTGTTGTGAGGTGTCAGGCAAATCCAACACCTTCCATGAAAACCCTGACATGATAAGCAAATCAAGTAGTATGTCACATAGCTCCGAATAAATCGTGACATTAAATTAACCAAAGTAATACGAGTAATGAGTGAGCAAATGGAATACCACAGACTAACACAAGAATGCCTAAATGCAGGTCATACCTTCCCACCGTGAGACAGACGCAGTTCCGAGGGGAGAAACGAGAACAGAAGCCGAGAGCAGAACCGTGTTAAGCTGGAAGGCCCTACGATAAGGGATCCAACTAACCGCTAGGACCACCCCATCTGCAAGTTTTAGCGTGAGACTTTTTCGCGTCTCTGTTACGTCAGGACCACCCCCAGCCCATGTTAAAAGATAGAGCCCCCCAGAAGAACAGTATAGATCTTACGATACCATTAAAAGGACCACACCAGCTCCAAGTTTTAGCGTGAGACTTTTTCGCGTCTCTTTTACGTTGCAAACTTTAAAAAACATTGCCCCACCACGAAAAGTATAACGTTTCTCATTGGACAGACAGAATGTTCGTAGGCAGAGCTTAAGGTTAACATTGAGACCCTGATTGGTCAGATGAAAACACAGCCAGATAGTTTTTTTAAACCAACTTCGGTAAATTGCAGTAAGGAGAAGTTAGGAGAGAGTTGCTTCCGAGACGGCGAGGTGAGCGGAGCTGTGCTGCCTGACGAACACCGACAAGGTAATGAACGCACGCGATGCCGCATAACAGCGCATAAAGCTTCACTCAGAACTGCAGAAGTCTCATCTGTTACACCCCCTTTTTGCGTAATACTAGTGTTGATCGTCAATTAAAGCTCATGGTGTTCACATTTGCCACTTGAAGTAAAAATCTGAAACATGATGATTTTTCTGTTATATAGTTATTGAGAAGCCACATGAGCCACTGTAATTTACGACAAGTTAGATAAGTAATTAAAGGTAATTGGGGGTCACTGTAGACCATTTTGATAGTTTTCTCTTTTGTGAAACTTAATGTAAACCTAGATTATAGATGTTATATGGCATAGGTCATCCTTCGATCCATTGTAGAACTTGGAAACACATTCAGGGAATATTCGTTCACATTTTTGTTGAACACAGTTGGTTTTTACCATCCTATATTAAAACATTTCCTTTTATCAATAGTGCAATTTATAAACAATGTTTTGTGAGTAGAATAAAATTTCCAATGGTAAACTTAACTGCTTTTTCGACGCTATTTTACCAGCTAACTAAAAATAGGAAAGCTTTGAACCCCTTCCACTAAATTTAGTTAGTATTAAGATTCTTTTACAGGGAGTGCAGTGGAGCTGACGCTGAAATCATGAAGTATTTGGATATATCATCACTAGTCTCACTGAACTCTTCTGAATTCTACATGTCATGTGTGGTCTGGCGTCTCCTTATCAGCAACACGTCCAGGTTCAAACTAGTCAATTCCCTAAAAAACACGCTCAGAGCGTCGTTGCGCGAAAGTGGTAGGGAGACCCGATATAGAACAAACAGACACCACGCAGAATGTTAGAGTGTGTAGTCAAACGACTGTACCCCACGGGGTTTTGGTGTCTAGAGGACCTGCAACACAGCTACGTAATGTTGGTTGTATTTGGGAGTGACCCATTTTTTTTTTTTTTTGCTGTCAAGTGTACGTAAACATTTTGTCCTCTCGAGGGCATCCCTGCAGGAACAGCTGTGCTTAGTAGTACGATTCTTGATTGTCAGGTTGTACTTGTACACATTAGACACCACTACATCTAAATTTTTTCTTCCTATAGAACTTTAGTTAATATAATTCTTTCCCGGCGGAGGTTCGAGTTCTCCCTCAGGCATGGGTGTGAGTGATTGTCCTTAGGATAATTTAAGTTAAGTAGTGTGTAAGCTTAGGGACTGATGACCTTAGCAGTTAAGTCTCATAAGATTTCACACACATTTGAGCATTTTTAAATGAATTCTTGAAAAGAATGAAGATAGTGAGATGTGATTTAGAGAGATTTTAACATGGCAGGGTGAATGTTATGTAAACACCCAGTTAAAGAAAGTATAAGCTGGCTTCCAATGCCCAGTATTTGGAGTGTTTTAAGGAACGTTTTAACTACAGATGAGTACAGGAGCAAAAACGTCCTAGGGACGCATTGATAAGTATATCATTGTTGAAATCCCTGGGCTAACAGGACAGAGATGATGCTGTTATATTTGTGGAAAGGGGCCAAAATAAGTTACTCTCAGTTGCACTCAACGTATAAACTTTATTTCTTAAAACACACAATCACACAAGCAAGAATCAAAACTCTCAAGGTTTTAAGGAAAGACCTCCTTTAATTTAATGTAGATCACCTGAAGGCCACATCGAAAATCCAAGGCATAAGGCCTAGGCAAGGAATTGAGGCAAAGGAGTTCTTCTGGAGGCTTCACTTCTCTAGAATTTATTTTTATCTAAATAGGCTGAAAGCCTTAGGCTAAATTTTTCCCATAGAACTCGGCTGAAGGCCTCACATTAATCAAGAACAGTGTTACGGCTTAAGGCCGAGACAAAGATTTTCTAAGTTTAATCTCAATATCCTGAAAATTCGGCTGAATGCCGCATATCAACCAAACAATGTAATGGCTTAAGGGCTAGGAAGAAGAGCACTCAATTTGAAAAGGCTGAAGGCCTTGTATTAAAACATTTCTTGTGAAACTCGTCTGAAGGCCTCATACTAAAGAATAACAATCTGATAACTTAAGGGCAAGACAAGGATTGTGAATTTTTAATTTAAGAGAGATTAAAACTTGGCTGAAGGTCACACACAATGCATAAAACGATTTTACAGCTTAAGGCCTAAAGGGAAGAGCTTCTAAATTTCAACTAAAATAAGCTAAAGGCTTTACCCTAAAATGCTTCACATAACTCTCGGCTGAAGGCCACATACGAAACGCAAACAATCTCATGGCTTAAAGCCCAGAAAAAGAAATTTCCAATTTTTATTTTAAGCTGGAAAACTCGGCTGAAAGCCACATAAAACTAGAAAATATTTCTTACAGGCTAAGGCCTAGACAAAATTTTTCAACTTTTGATTTGAAAAAGCTGAAAACTCGCCTGAAGGCCACACACCAGCTTGAAACCAATTTATGGCTTAAGGCCTAAGCACAAACAATTTTCAGTTTTAATTTTTGAAAGGCTGAAACTCGGCTAAAGGCCACATACCAAACAAGAAACAAGTATTTTAAGGCTTAAGGGCTCAGAAGAAAAGCCTTGAAAGTTAAAGAAGCTAAAACTCGGCTTGAAGGCAACACAGAGTACTTAAGACTAAAAAGGAAATCACTATGTAAAACACAAGGAGCGTCACTCAGAAGGTTGCAAGGGTCGTCCTGGGAAGGTAACACTAACGCACGCTTAGGTGAGACAGGCAGCCAGACCGACAACCTCTTAATCGGGAGGTAACCCAACCGCAAGCCAGCCGACGAACAAACCAACAAGATCGGTCCAGCTCCACCCAACCAGAAAAACGACAACAAGATGCCAATAGCACAACGTTCTAGAAATTGGTACGCAATCCAACCAAGTCAGAATAAACACCCAAAATTACCATCAACACCTCAGTTTTCGAACTACGCGCCGTGCTAGACAGCATCAACACCACAAGGAAAAGGCACTGCCGAAAACTACGTCAACGCCCAGGGCATGTAACCGGAACGTTAACAGCCACAAGGCAGAAGATACCGTTGGTACACGTCATTAGTGAAGGAATGAATTAAATTAAATTAAACACCACACAGGAAGACGGCTGCAATTCTAACCGACTTGAATGCGCACACGTTGTTGCTCGCAGGAATTCCCAGAAAGCGACAACCAGGATCAAGCGAAGAGATGTGACAGCAGTTGAGGCTTGATAATAGGTTAAGTGAGTACTCAACTTTAGTGTCCAGGATCTGTGGGCGACGAACTTTGTAACCCTCGCAAGAAGCGCCTCACAACTCCAATCGCACGTGCAAGCCACCAGCGGCTCCGGCCTGACTACCCGCCATGGAGACTTCCTCGCTGCTCTGCCCCAACTGACCAAATGCCTCACACACGGAAACGGTCAAAAGACCACATACACGTCGGCCGATGAGACGACCGACCGTACAACCAACCAACGGTCGTTCCCGCTCCAGTCTCTTTCCATCGGACAGTGCATGTGTGTCCTCAGCGGTCAGCAAGTACTGTCTGCCAGCACCTCACTGGCGCTCCGTCCCCGACGCTGCTCCGTGCCGGACTGCACTCCTGGTCCGTCTCCAACTGACTTCTAGACACACGACGACCCGGAAATACTATCAGTCCCTGCAGATCTGGTACGACAGTGCACTTGTTATTAAACCCTGCTGCTGCCACTCACGGGCAAGTAAGGCAGAAGTTAGTTACGCCAGTAAATGGAATAAGAAAACGAGGCGGCAGTACCGTAAGAGAAGATGACAAACAATAAATTGCGTGAACACGAGCCGCGCACGGTTCAGTTGTTAAGACCTTAGAGATACTGCTTTGTGCTTAGCGACAAAATCACGGTCGGAGACGATAGGAAGACTTACAGCAGGTGGTCTGGTTACTGTCTTCCATTCAATCCAACAACATATCGAAGTTTAGAGCTCGCGACGAGTACCTGATATACATGCACAGGTACTCGTATTTGTAATATATGTGCGCATCAGGTGCAGACACCGTGTTATAAGGTGTACACGATAAAGACGGAATATCTCTCGTAACATGATGGAGGAATCTTCTCAAACTGGTCGAAAAGGAAGGCGAAGTAAATTGACCAGTTCAAAAATTCTTGAATAGGCAACAGTACACTCATGTGCACTCTTTTGATGAACAACAAAATATAAAAAGAAGTAAGGTATATGAATGTAGAAAACCTAACCTTGTCAATAATATTCTTACAATTACTGCTTACATGAAGCATAAATTGTGACTTTCCCGATATTCTGTTACACTGCCACTGTAAAGTCGCTATAAGCAGTTACTGCTGATTTTTCGTATCTCTGAATCGTCTGATCAGAAACTGTTTACATATGGTGCTCAGAATCTACAATAGTTGTTTATGTTTTACATTATGTTCATAGAAAAAGAGTTTTTGATGTAGTTATTATTCATGAGGATTTTTCTTCAGAAAAGTCCCTCTACCGCTGTTTCGGTTACGTAAATCAATCACTACAATGCCGGCCGGTGTGGCCGTGCGGTTCTAGGCGCGTCAGTCTGGAGCCGCGTGACCACTACGGTCGCAGGTTCGAATCCTGCCTCGGGCAATGATTTGTGTGATGTCCTTAGGTTAGTTAGGTTTAAGTAGTTCTAAGTTCTAGGGGACCGATGACCGCAGCAGTGAAGTCCCATAGTGCTCAGAGCCATTTGAACCATTTAAAAAAGTCACTACAATCATTCACGAACTTACGTAAAGAAAAGCTTAATTTGAACTTCAAATACTAAAGGAAACATATTATAGTCTTTAGAGTTACTAACACTTGGTTCAAGAATCATGAAAGGAGGCTGTATACATGAAAGAAGCCTGGAGATACTGACAGGTTTCAGATAGATTATATAATGGTAAGACAGAGATTTAGGAACCAGGTTTTAAATTGTAAGACATTTCCTGGGGCAGATGTAGATTCTGACCACAATCTCTTGGTTATGAACTGCAGATTGAAACTGAAGAAACTGCAAAAAGGTGGGAATTTACGGAGATGGGACCTGGATAAACTGAAAGAACCAGAGGTTGTAGAGAGTTTCAGGGAGAGCATTAGGGAACAATTGACAGGAATTGGGGAAAGAAATACAGTAGAAGAAGAATGGGTAGCTCTGAGGGATGGACTGGTGAAGGCAGCAGACGATCAAGTAGGTAAAAAGACGCGGGCTAATAGAAATCCTTGGGTAACAGAAGAAATATTGAATTTAATTGATGAAAGGAGAAAATATAAAAATGCAGTAAATGAAGCACGCAAAAAGGAATATAAACGTCTCAAAAATGAAATCGACAGGAAGTGCAAAATGGCTAAGCAGGGATGGCTAGAGGACAAATGTAAGGATGTAGAGGCTTGTCTCACTAGGGGTAAGATAGATACTGCCTACAGGAAAATTAAAGAGATCTTTGGAGAGAAGAGAACCACTTGTATGAATATCAAGAGCTCAGATGGCAACCCAGTTCTAAGCAAAGAAGGGAAAGCAGAAAGGTGGAAGGAGTATATAGAGGGTTTATACAAGGGCGATGTACTTGAGGACAATATTATGGAAATGGAAGAGGATGTAGATGAAGATGAAATGGGAGATAAGATACTGCGTGAAGAGTTTGACAGAGCACTGAAAGACCTGAGTCAAAACAAGGCCCCGGGAGTAGACAACATTCCATTAGAACTACTGATGGCCTCAGGAGATCCAGTCATGACAAAACTCTACCATCTGGTGAGCACGATGTATGAGACAGGCGAAATACCCTCAGACTTTAAGAAGAATATAATAATTCCAATCCCAAAGAAAGCAGGTGTTGACAGATGTGAAAATTACCGAACTATCAGTTTAATAAGTCACAGCTGCAAAATACTAACGCGAATTCTTTACAGACGAATGGAAAAACTGGTAGAAGCCGACCTCGGGGAAGATCAGTTTGGATTCCGTAGGAATGTTGGAACACGTGAGGCAATACTGACCTTACGACTTATCTTGGAAGAAAGATTAAGAAAAGGCAAACCTACGTTTCTAGCATTTGTAGACTTAGAGAAAGCTTTTGACAATGTTGACTGGAATACTCTCTTTCAAATTCTGAAGGTGGCAGGGGTAAAATACAGGGAGCGAAAGGCTATTTACAATTTGTACAGAAACCAGATGGCAGTTATAAGAGTCGAGGGGCATGAAAGGGAAGCAGTGGTTGGGAAAGGGGTGAGACAGGGTTGTAGCCTCTCCCCGATGTTATTCAATCTGTATATTGAGCAAGCAGTAAAGGAAACAAAAGAAAAATTCGGAGTAGGTATTAAAATTCATGGAGAAGAAGTAAAACCTTTGAGGTTCGCCGATGACATTGTAATTCTGTCAGACACAGCAAAGGACTTGCAAGAGCAGTTGAACGGAATGGACAGTGTCTTGAAAGGAGGATATAAGATGAACATCAACAAAAGCAAAACGAGGATAATGGAATGTAGTCAAATTAAGTCGGGTGATGCTGAGGGAATTAGATTAGGAAATGAGACACTTAAAGTAGTAAAGGAGTTTTGCTATTTAGGGAGTAAAATAACCGATGATGGTCGAAGTAGAGAGGATATAAAATGTAGACTGGCAATGGCAAGGAAAGCGTTTCTCAAGAAGAGAAATTTGTTAACATCGAATATAGATTTAGGTGTCAGGAAGTCGTTTCTGAAAGTATTTGTATGGAGTGTAGCCATGTATGGAAGTGAGAAATGGACGATAACTAGTTTGGACAAGAAGAGAATAGAAGCTTTCGAAATGTGGTGCTACAGAAGAATGCTGAAGATAAGGTGGGTAGATCACGTAACTAATGAAGAGGTATTGAATAGGATTGGGGAGAAGAGAAATTTATGGCACAACTTGACTAGAAGAAGGGATCGGATGGTAGGACATGTTCTCAGGCATCGATGGATCACAAATTTAGCATTGGAGGGCAGCGTGGAGGGTAAAAATCGTAGAGGGAGACCAAGAGATGAATACACTAAGCAGATTCAGAAGGATGTAGGTTGCAGTAGGTACTGGGAGATGAAGAAGCTTGCACAGGATAGAGTAGCATGGAGAGCTGCATCAAACCAGTCTCAGGACTGAAGACCACAACAACAACAACAACAGAGTTACTTAGCGCAAATAAAGATCTTCATAGATTACCGACGCTAGCTGTACTCGAACAAACTACTAATGAAGAGAGTTAATGGACTTTCTTATCTTATCTTCGAGCTTTACGAGATGAAGGTCTTTGTTCAAGAAGTGGTGTTCTTTGCCAGATTTATAAAATTCATCTTTTATTAATCTGTAATTGGTTTAATGTTCCACTGGCTATGAGTTCAACGCATTGGGACAACACATACCATTATGTCTACATCTGATCTAAATGCTGTTTAGTTTGAATAATTTTTGGCAGGTATGTACAATTTACGCAACTCGTTGCTTTGCATTTCTTTCTTTTGGGAAAGTTAAATAAGTACATGTATTTTGAATTTTGACAACATTTTTAAAATTTTTTGCGATGTTTTGTCTGTATTTACCTCCTTTTATAGAATGTGTCCAGATATTCTATACGTTCGTTAGAATTACTTGATTCACACAGTAACGCGCTTTATGCAATCAATATAATTTCGCAAAGTCCAACACGCCAAGAAATTTCGTTGTCTACTTCTGATCCGGATTCCATTATGACCTCTAACACGTGCATGCACCGTTTCTAAATTTTTTCAGGTTTCTGATTTTCTCAGGAGTTATAAGTAGAAAATGCGTTTTTGTTTATTTTGTTTCTATATATGAATACTTTCTTGTGGTGTTGTCGGAAGAATGATGTTCGTTCTTTTGTTTCTCAGTGTTTTCGCCTGGAACTCTCAAGTCTAATGTTTGTGTGAGTGCTTTTATGTAATGACAAACGATTTTTATATCTTGAATAACATCCTAGCCTTATGTGGAGACATAACTAAAATCACCAGCACGCAAGCCAGAGTCAAACAGGCACTTGTTTGTGCTGAACAGGGAGCATTCAAATCGAATACATACCGCTATAAGCCAATGAAGATCATTTATCTTCCAGCAATGCTAAGCAAATCGCATTGGGGCCAAATTACGCTGCATGTTATCAACATGGAAATGTCACAGACGTGAACAATTAACTTATACGCCGATACCAACGTGTAACACGCAACCTCATAGCTTCTCGTCAATGCAATTCAGGGTGTTTACAACGCCAGTAACTGTCGACAATTGGCAAATTAATTTAACCTACGCGACGGACTCTGAGCCTAGCGTTAACAGTAATTTTACGGCTTCTCTTGTTATACGATGGATTGGATTATTGCGGCGTACTGGTTGTAACGGGTCTGAGTGCAGATATTTTTATATGTGGTACTTTAATATGTAAAAACGTCAGAGCGTTGGTTGTTTTTCCTCTGCATCGAACAGTCTTCCCGCAAACTATACGGCCTGATGTTTTCTGCACTACCAAGTGACAGCACCTATCGGTGTAGACTAAACGTTTCGTGACCACGTGTCCACACTTCAAAACCTGATCTGCTGGCCAGGGGAAGATAAGTATTAATGACTTGCCCTTGCCACATGTACCTGGAGGTACTAACCAACATAAAAACATATTACTTCTAATAGCTACAATTATTAGTTGCAAATGAAGTATTACTGATATAATGATGTTCAGTACACTGTTCTCAGTCGCCATCAGAGATATCTGCACGTATACCCGTTGCACCCTATATATCTGTACACTTAAATCAAAACATAAAATGGTTTTCAGCAAGAAATCGGTGATGATGGCCAGTGCCGGACGAGGTTGATATTTTAATCTGATGTAATGTAAATAAAATTTTATGAGCAGTTGAAGTGAGACATACGTATAAAGATCATTTCCTGAAAATCAATAACGGCTAAGTTGTAGTTACTACCACAATCTTTTAGATCCAAAATTATCAGATGTATTGTGCTCAAAATTTAAATAATCTGGGTTCCATGTTGTATTCTTTTCTGGCCTGACGAGAAACATAAATCGAGCCTGACCAACTACTTTACACCATAATAACGAAAACCACTGTCTTTGTGCAGGAAAGACTTGTTGTGGGTTGAAACTTTCATCACCGCACAAGTAAAGCAGTTTAGCGTGCTGTTTATTCCACTGAATAATGAAATGGTTATAAATATTTGCCGTGCCTGTCGGACTTCCAGGCTAGTTTGGATTCATAAGGGAGTTTTCGAATGATGGCCTTTCTTCAACATATTACTGTATCTTCAAGGTAATAAAAAACGGTTCAAATGGCTCTGAGCACTATGGGACTCTTCATTTTAGGTCATAAGTCCCCTAGAACTTAGAACTACTTAAACCTAACTAACCTAAGGACATCACACACACCCATGCCCGAGGCAGGATTCGAACCTGCGACCGTAGCAGTCCCGCGGTTCCGGACTGCAGCGCCAGAACCGCTAGACCACCGCGGCCGGCTTCAAGGTAATAAGCCAAGTTATTAATTTACTATAATTACTAATAATTACATACCAATGTGTGTTGGCACCGTCTTTTAAAATTTTCACATGAGATCAATGGGTATCGCTCGATAAGTTCCAAGAGTGAATCCTAGGATTGCACTTTATTTCTGTAGGAAATCGTAGTGGAATTTTGCACTAATGCAGTGTTCTCATTGACGTATAGCATCTCTGAATGATACTTTCCCGTCGAAAGTGAGTGTGTACCCATTTACGCGCACGCGGCCCTCATTTCCATTCATTACTTCCCTCATTCTATTTTTCTAGGTCGCTTAATTATTGTGACACGTTAAGGTTTTACATTTTTGTTATAGAGCTATGGTTATACTATGAGATGACATCCTCCTGTTCGTGTTGGCTAGTAGACGTAACCATATACAATATTTTATTGTTTTTGTGTCAATGAGCGCAGAAGTAAGACGTATTCCTGTCTACATGTACCAACGGTGAATTACGATGCAAAATTAAGTTGGAACCTTAAGATACGTGCTTAAAAATGACCTAAGATTGAATTGGCCTACCGCACATATAATAAAAAGAATACAACCTATATTAACCATGCTTTCATTCTTGTTAACGTTTTCTCTATGCGCCATTCTATTGCGAAATCAGACAGTTGCTCTAATTGGTAATTACGGCAGTAGGGTCTTAATATTTTACAAGATAAATTGAGCATCAAATGATGATGATTATGATTATTAGTGTTTTAGGGCGCACAACAGCGAGGTTATCAGCGCCCGTACCCAAAAGTTCAATTCAGAGCCGAATTGTGAGAGAATTGGTATCGTTCAAATGGCAAGATTGGACACAGCACATCAAAACAGGGAGATAAAACTAAAAATAAAATAGCAGTGCAAACAGGTAAAAATAATTAACGGTGGCTAAGTGACCACTTACAAATAATGGGTGACCAAACCACTGGACAGCACATTAAGACTTCAATCCCAATATTTTGGGAAGAAGGCCAGACATCACACAAAAACGTAAAACTCTAGCGACACGCGCCTCATTATTAGTTAAAAGAGATGGTTGGTCTGGTGGGAAACTGAAAGCTTCCCTCAAACCCGCATATACAACACACTCAGTTAAAATGTGTCGTATCGACAGCTGTGTCCCACATGTCTGACACGTTGGTGGCTCCTCACGACGTAACAGAAAACCATGTGTCAAAGGACAATGGCCTATTCTAAGCCGTGTAAGGGCTACTTCCTCAGCTCGTCGTTGTCTGAAGGAGGTCAGCCACGGTCGGACAGAGTCCTTCACCGCTCGCAACTTATTATCCCTCACGTCCAGCCACTGAGCCTCCCACCAACGCATGACCTCCCGAGTCACGAATGCTGTTATTGCCTGCAGGGGGACGAAACAGCGAGCGGGAGGTGGGATGGAGCAAGCCTCCTTGGCACCCGCATCTGCAAGTTCATTTCCAGGAATCCCTACGTGCCCTGGAACCCAGCAGAAAATTACATCCTTACCCTGCTGTTGCAAGAGCAGGAGTGCGTCTTGCACCTCTTGCACCATCCGATCTGCTGGGTACATCTGTTCGAGAGCGTGTAGAGCACTTTGGGAATCGGAGCAGATAAGGAATTTCATGCCACGATGTCGGCGCATATGCTCTAATGCTTGCAGAATGGCAAACAGTTCTGCATAGTAAACCGAGAACTGCTCTGGGAGCCCTATCCGATGGACAGTATCGGATGAAACCGGGCAGCTACTATGCAGAACACCCATTAATACATACCCGGTGCAACACCCAAAGAAATCCGAAAACCCTAATAAGAATGTCATGATAATTTAAAGTAGAGAACAGTGTTATCCTGACAGGTTCGACAACTTTGACAATAATGTAACACCTTAAAGTTCTGATGAACACCAATTTCAATAATTGCTGAGTATGTCATGATATAAAGGTAGAAAGAAAGGAAGGTTATTTTCAATTAGCTGTCAAACATCTCAGTAATAACTGCAGCCGGCCGCGGTGGCCGTGCGGTTCTGGCGCTGCAGTCCGGAACCGCGAGGTTGCTACGGTCGCAGGTTCGAATCCTGCCTCGGCATGGGTGTGTGTGATGTCCTTAGGTTAGTTAGGTTTAAGTAGTTCTAAGTTTTAGGGGACTTATGACCTAAGATGTTGAGTCCCATAGTGCTCAGAGCCATTTGAACCATTTGAACAATAACTGCAAATTAGTAGGACGAAAGTTAAGTCCAAAGTAATATGTCGGTCAGAGTAAACATTTATTGTGAAAGAGAGTTGTAAACGCGGCGAATAGGAAATTCAATGAGTCTACAATGGTCGATCGTGGATATGTCAGTCGCTTGCTAGCTTGCTTGCTATCAAGTCGTGAGCAAGCACCGTTTGTTATAGTACTACAAACGGAACGCTGCGAAATTGTTTCCATTAAAAAAAGGACTATTGCATGATAGAATAGCGCGGACTTTGCTCTCAGTTATTCTGACTTGATAACTTGATTTGAATTGATATTCTGATAGTGTATGACGAGTTAATGAACTTAAATTATTGGAGATATTATTATTGGACTCAACCTTCATCAAAGTGAACAGTTACAACGAAGAATGTACATACTATCGAAGACTGCAATACATGATTAGCCATGAGTAGGAAACATTAATACGACCACACGAAGATAATACAAATGCGCCGATTGTAAAAGTTGTCGCAATTGCCACGATCACCGAACTGAAATAAATCGTAATTGAACTGATCCATCGGTATGCGTTTGATGTGATGATTATAAACTAACTGCTAAGAAGGAACAATGAACAGTGTTCGTCAGTAATGGAAATCTCACGTGCTGGCTCCATCATTAATTGAACTGTGTGATAGTTGATGATGAAAATTAATTAACTGTGAACATTTTAATTGAAAGAGTGACTTGCTGAACATTGAGTATTGAAAGGAGTGTTTTACCGAAATAATATTACGACGCACGAAAGCAAGATAGCATTCTACATTATCTCTGGATTTGCGCCGTGCCGTAGTGAACAATTCTGAATAGCAACGTAACAGCAACTACTGATACTGAACCCCATATGAATTTTTCTTCACTTCAGTGGTGTGAGACGAAGCCGGTGATGAATGATTCACTCAGTACTGCAATAACTAACTAACCGGCCATAGCAAATCATCATAAAACCATAACAGACAATTAAAATCAGCAGTTCGCATCGCTGAGAAGACTGCGGACTTTCATACATTACGCGAGGAACAATTTTCTTTAGAGATTTTCAGGTGCAGTTCCACGTTATCCGACGGGGACATCCACCACTGCGCTTCGCGTCTCTATTCCACCAACCGAGCTGCAGCAGTAGCGGCTCAACATTAACACCAACAGCGACAACAAAAGGGAAGAGGGGACTTCACATCATTCTGGCGCCTACAACGCGGAACTCAGCGACGCCAGCTGCCATCTCATCTAGCAGACGACGCAGAGCCTGACTAGACTACGGTAGCCGACAAATTATCGACCAGATGACGTAGTATTCGACGACGAAATTTATACAGCGTTTGTCCACAGAACAGGATTCAACGACGCCGGACGACACATTGTCCGACGCTTCACAATAATTACGAGAGCAGGAACACCGTGTGGAGCTGACGCCTCTGCAGCTGCAACGCGAGGGTTAACTCTTCACGACTTCGAGAGATCGACAAGGAGAGAGACGCAGTGCATCGGAGAGCTGTTCGAGACAACGACAGTAGCTGCCACCAGAGACGAGAACAACGCCACGACAATCTCAAATAAACGAGAAACCGTAAGCACTCAACAAAGTAAGTGATCATTCAAGTACCGTAGAGTTGAGTATTTTACGATACTGGTAATATTGCACGTTCATTGTGCTTCCGTTACGTAGAAGTAAAGTAGTGATTGAAATATTGTAATAATAGTAGACCGTAGCAAACAAGAGTTACCATCGTGTCTAAAAGAAAGATAAGATTACGTACTGACACTGATAAAATCATTCCAGACTCGGGGGAGGAATCAAGTGATTTGTCGGAACAAGAGGAAAGTAGTAGAACAATAGTCAATTTAGGAGGAGAAACATTTACAGAATCAGATAAAATAATTACTCCTAGTGTATCGGGTGTTGGAATGGGAAGTAGAGTTGCGGAGTTAGCACATCATAATAATTCTGATACTAAGGAGGAAGTAGGTCACGAATGTATGATGAGTATCACACAGACCAGTTCCGGAAGTGTCGATGTACTCAGTGTTATATTAGCGAAATTAAATATATTGGGTGATATGAATGCTAAAATCAATGAACAGTAAGCAATATTAAATAGTAACTTTTCTGACGTAGATAAAAGGTTAACTGAACAACAAGCAAATTTAGAAACTAGATTATCTAACATAGATGCTAAGAGAGTGCAGCAGCAAACTGCTGTTAAAGCCAGTTTTAGGGAACAACTACCAATCTTCGAAAATAAATTTCCGGAACAGCATGGTAATGTAGCTCATAAAATTGAGGATGTGGAATCTAGACTGCGTGTAATGATTCAAAAACTTCAGCAGCGACGTGGAAATATGATGCTGAGGAACAGTACGAGAACACAAAATTTTTGTCTAAACGCAACGCTAGAAAACAAACAGGAAAATTACCTAGAGGAAAGAGGCAGCCTACCGAGAAAGAGCTGTGATGCCTCTTTGTGGATGGCCAGAGATGCTTTACCTTGAAAAGCAATGAGGATGGAGAAATCATCTCCGTAAGTACTCGAGTGCTGAACATTCTTCTTTAACAAACTAGCCGCTAAGCAGCCAAGAGCATCTGTTTGAACTAACATTGCATTTGCAGGCTGACGTATTAAAGTTAATAATTTCTTGTAAAGGTAGGACATATTATTATGTGATAAAATGTCAGTTACTGAGAAGTATTAGTGGTGATAGTGACGCAATTTTGAACACAGTGTGGTGACCAACCGTTCTGAAACAACTTGCTGACAAATTCTGTTGTACGAGTCTCATCGTACTTCAGGTAGACACTGTAATGGAAGACATTTACATTTTCGTCTAAGTTTCAGAGGTAATCAATAAAATTAATTCATTACGAAAGTAGGTGATAATTCACACTGTGTCACTGGCTGTGATAGCTTTTATGTGAGCTGAAAAAAATAACTATGAGGGATAACCAGAACCTCTCGTTAATTCATGTGTCAAACGTTGCTTGCGAATATTGCTTAGAACGTTATTCCTACAAGACTCAGTGTTGCAGCTGTCACGACATTGTTTCAGAGATTATTCGAGGCCGCTGACTAAATTAGGAATGAAACTTTCGCCTTACCTTTAGCGCTCGTGTTATAATTATAAAGCCTTTCGAATTTAAATTGTCTCTTATCAAGTCCTCATTAAAACTTTGCTGACAGTTTATGGAGACAATTATTGGAGCACTAAGCAGCAATCTAACGAAACGGAAGGCAGCAAGTGCTGTCAGAAGAACGATATTGAAATTCTCTACCAAAGTCCAGTCGTCTTAGTGTCATAATGATGTAATTATAATAGCCACTCATGATTTTTACGCAACTACTCGTATTAGCTTCACTATTTAACGGAACGAAAGAAGGAAAATCTCTCCTCGAACACCTAGTAATAATCCTATATTCAAGAACAAAAGGTAACTAGAATTGAACTTCGAGGCCTGTGTCAATGATAATCGAAATAAAAAGTAATAATTTTGAAGTGGAAATTTGAATAGATTCATCAGAAAAACTGCTGAACATTCTGGTTTCTTGATACCCGAAATATATCTAAGGAACTGCGACACTCAATAATTTATCGTAACTTATGTCTATAACAAACTGATGTAAATCGCCGAATTTGTAAAGATGGACACACCATAGACGTTTGAAATTATTGCGAGGAACGCCAGGGTCTTAGCAATGTAACCGCTTCCTCGCCCGGAACGTAGTTCGATAAGAACATTGTTCAAAGTCAATTGTTTATTTCATTTACAATCAGCATTACCGTTACGTTATTATTAATTTCAGTTTATTCTGTTTTCGACGACTTCAGCTACGATCTTTTGTTGCAGTGGTTCCTCACAAATGAAGTGGTGCTGAAAAATCTGTGAAGCGTGGAATACGAATTCCTCAACCATTCAGTAACTCTTACTTACATGCAGCTTTTGCTTCATTTTTAGAACTTCTGTGTGCACATGTTAAACATAGCAGCCATTATCTTTGCCGTAATCTCGTTGTAGTGTTGGTCTGTTGTTCGTCTAATGCAAACCTTGCAATTGTCTTTTCGATTATAACGGAGCTCCATTGACAGTATGTTTTTATACTTCATAATTTTTCACCTTGATCGTTTTCCTTCAGTATAAATTACGACACTATAACCTATAACTACAATCCCTTGCCTTATTTTGTTGCCTCATAACAAGCCAGACAGGTGTGTTATATCGTTTATTACGTACCGTTTTTTTATTTTTTATTTTTGCTACAAATGAAATCCTTGTAGACTGAAGTTGGTTTTCTGTCTCATATAATACCAAAATATCGAATAATCTTGGTTCCATCAATGTTATGATACGAACGCCTAATGACGACGTTATTAAACAATTATTTGTTGCTATCGTCGTACAAAAAGATCCTGGGAAAAGGAAAGGAGGCGTGGGTAATGTCGGATGTCTATGACATTACTACTTAATAGATTATGAGTGTATGGTGGATCAGGTCTCAGCCTAGGTCTCAGTTTCGAATACCGGTCCGGTACAGTATATAGTTTGCCAGGAAGTTTCAAATCAGTGCACGCTCCACTACGAAGGGAAAATTCACTATCGTCGTCTATGAAATACTTTCAGAAACATCGTAGGCTGAGTGCTATGTAAGTTTGTGAGCAGGATGATGGAGATAATGAGAGATTATAGCAGGATGGTGGGCGTCAAGATTGCCAGCTAACCCTCAGCATAACTGAATGAAATATTATGCCTATAAATAAATGAAACTGACAGACGCTGCCTGATTGTCCACTCGGCGACCAGGTACTGTAATCACTTCCAACCATCAAGTATTTTGGAGTGACTGTCCCGAGCATTTCACGGTGTGACAGCTACATAAATGTAGCCGCAGGGAAGGCAAATCTCGAACTGACATTTATCACAAGATTCTTAACGATTTGTAATTTACCCACAGTTGTAGAACTTTCATACATTAACTATTGAGTACTGAACCAGATTTACCAAACTAGATTAAACGGAAGAAATAGAGGTGACGCTGTGGAGAGCTTCATGCTTTGTTGTGCCTTGTTGGTTTATTTCACGGAAGTATGTGACGGTAACGTTCCACACTCTCTAAAGGAAGCCATTGCATAAAGCACTGTGCTCCATGACCAACCTCACTTTCAAATTTCTGAGAACCCACGTCTCTGTAGTAGTAAAGAAACATGTAACAACTCGCACAAAATAACGCAGCATCGGTGCAGAACGCATTCACGTTGTGAGTGGCTCGCGATTCCATTCTGTTGTTCCGAAGGGTCGGCTTTTTCATGCTAACCTACACACTTCGTGAATCCTCGTTGCTGTCTCTTTACTATATAGCAAGGCACCGTAGTCTTTGCAAAACATATGTGTGGGAACAGCGCTCATCGTGATCATGCACGTCTGATTGGACGCCTTGGTATTAAATTATTTGTTACATGAGACAAATGAGAAAGTAAAAATCTCGTCACATCGGGCTTGATAGTGTTCCAGGAACCGCTAGCTCTTCCTGTCTCCCTAAAAAGAATAAAGAAGGAGGAGGAAAACGTAGCTACTAGTATTTCGCTACTCTTCAAAAACTTCCAGATGATGCAGAAGAAGGTGAAGAAAAGTTTATTTTTAGGCAACTAGTGCAGTGACTTTCAAATTCTGCGTGAAACATGTTTTTCAGTTTACATTGCCAGTATCACAGTAAGTGATGTTGTCACTCGACATTCCCTAACCTTTTTTGTTATATGCTGCGGCGACTACAGCATTTATGAAATACATTAAATGTTGTTTTAGTTGCGAATATGGACAACCAACAGCTGTATAATGGTGTACACGGTGTATCTCTGAATAACACACACAACGCAATTTCGTATTTTTCCGCAGGCACCGGGCATGCGACTTTCAATTAAAAATTCTCACTTGTAAGGGAATATACATATGAATGTACTACTGTAAGTTGTAGACACTGGGTTGACACCTTCGCTCCGGCCGTGAGCCGTGTTCGGATAGCCTAATGGTCGCCGGCACGGTAGCTCAGCGTGTTCGGACAGAGGGTTAGCTGCCCTCTGTAATAAAAAAACTGAGTTCACCGATCAACAACGAACCGAAACGGGTGTCTTATGACGTCCGCCTTGAGCAGATACAACGAACGAATAAGAACAAAATGAGATATAAAAAAAATGGTAAGGTGACCGCTAGCGATGAGCGGGAAATCCGTCTTCGAGTCCCGGTCCGGTACAAATTTTCACTGTCGTCATTCCACTCTACAGCTGATGGTTGTCCATATTCGCCGTTGCGAATACATTTATTGTGTGGAAGTTTTAGTCCGGCAGTGAGTCGTGCTCGGTCCTACTGAGATAACCTGCTAGTACGATCACTTGAGAACTTACTAGCTGTAGCTTAAAAGTTATGGAATATATACGATTGTGAGTAAGCTTCAGCAGGCAAACTGCACGTTTCCCACCACGTGGTGGTAATTTGCAACGGAGCCCTCACCGTTATCGTTGTCCCCTCTATTGTGCTGTCTGCGCAGATATAGTTCAAGTTATTTTGTGTAGACTCTACCACATACTTTAATTTTCAAATACAGACCGCTAGTCAGATATGTTGGTAGATTTTTTCCATTGATTATGTCAGTATGAAATGCAGTTTTTATACCTGGAAGCTTTGTTAGCAGTTTCATTAATGTCAAGCACAAACTGAAGATGTGATATAACTGCCAGCTGTCATTTCCTAATATTCTGGAGATAATTGCCTACTCCAGTTTCTTAGCTGTTCGAAACTTTAATAGTACTATAGATCATAGCATTTGTATTAAAATTCATTTAACAGTAAAATTTTTAGTGAACTGCTAGTAAAATATCCGTAGCGTAGTGAAAGATGAAACACCTGAGTGATTATGTGCAGTCATCACAGAAAAGGTTTCTGTCTTCTTCTAGGTAGTCCACAATCCCTAGAACATAGAGGTCAAGTAACGTACTGAAGAAGGCATCACAGGAGAGGCATTTAACTTCAGCGGAGCCACATAACTCAATTATATTCAAAGTTCGTTAACCATGAACATAGCTGTCTGTTTCATGATAACCAGTATGAAATCAAGAAACAACACTAACTCGGAAATCAACTGACGTTAGTCACTCATGAAATCTTAAAAGGCAGCTACCAGGTAAATGTAATGATAGTGTAGTTCAAAGTATTCGCAAAGCCTCAGAGTCAGTAGCTGCATCGACATCGACTGAAGCAAATTCAGGTTCCATTTATTGCCAGGTACTTAATCGCGAATATTTTTACGTGTAGAACTCAGCATTACTTTCGAAATATAATCGGATAAAATACATGATAGTCGTAATTTCAACAGGAACTTCATAATTTTTGCAGGCTTTTCTGTTATCGAAAGATTCATGAAACCGCATCGGTTCACTCACATCTTTGTAAGATTTCAGCTTTGGAGCGGAACTCCCCTTAAATGTGGAAAAACGGAAAATTGAACATATCATTGAAAGACATGTAGCCTTTTATTGTAAAACTGTAGTAACTATAGTAGCTAATGAAGCGGCGTTACAAGTATCTCGTATTAATGATAATAATAATAATAATAGTAATAATGAATGGAGAACCGTCGAAGTCCTAGTGAAAGACAAATGAAATGGAAGAATTAAGTTTATCTGCGGAATATTTTTTTATTACTGTATACGAAGGTAAATATCGTCAAGATTTATAATCGAACGTTAATTGCATTTCAATTAGGAAATTCTAAGGAAAACACTGATTTATGTTTGTTTTGTCTTCTAAAATAACCGCAGAAATGCACTAATTCCTCGCATTCTAATTGTATGAGAGTGGTTCAACGAACACTCCGCTAATGGTAAAGTAGTTGTTCGTCCCGCGATATCCCACGGCCTTAATTAAACCGGTTTTAAAACATCAAATACGCCTTCATATTGGATGAGCGTGCTTTGAACCAGCTCAGACCAGTCTCTGTGAGTTCAGACCGCTGTTGAGTGCTCATGACTGCCTAGAGCGTTCGACATCCTGCGGAATCCATGTCAAGGGGAATCAACAACTTGTCTAAGTATACTGCGTGCTGCTAGACAAAACTGTCTAATTCAGTGGTTCGTCTGTGAGTTCCTTTGTGTATTGTCAGACACTGACGGCACCATACGAGTGACATGCCTTACCGATGATTAGAACCGAAATTTGGCATCGTATTGAACAATATGTGCACGAATTCTATCTAATCATTCAGCTTAATCGCTTATTGCAGATGCTATGTACATCACTCTGTTTGTATTTTCTCACAAGCGCCTTACTGTCACATAAATAAAACTGACGTTCACTATTTGCAATGACAGAAAACAGTTCAGAAATAAAATCTGAAACACGAAGATTGAAGAAGTCTCGAGAATAGAAATGACAGGGAAGAAGCGGACACAGGAAACGAAAATAAAGCTGCGAATTAATGAAGAGATTCTGGGAAGAGAAGAAAAGAGAAGAAAACTGTGACTGGCTCAAGTTCACGCTTTCTTAAAGGGAATAATCTGAAATAATAATAATAATGATAATTTAATTGAAAACTCTCATTAAAATCGCGTCCAAAAATTAAAAATCCTCAGCAACAAAAAATCATTGGCAAGAGTGGAAAAATTCGACAAAACAATACTGTCATAAAACCAGAAATCCTCTACGCATGTGAAACAGTAACCCTTAACAGAAAACAACAAATTGAAGAAATGAAAAAAGAAGAGAGTAAATTCTAGTAGGAAGACATAGGCTTTCCAAGACGGTTAAAGGCTACAGTCAAATTAAACAAGTTTTCAAACATCGAAACTAATATTAGGAAGAGGCAAATTAAATTCTTTGGTCACCTTATCCAATTACCTGAAAATCTATTGACGAAGAGAATAATAGATTATGTAACATCACTTAAGAATTGTAGACCTTGGATAGATCAACTTCGAAACGACGTAAATAATGAAAACATAAGACCTGCCGACATTCTAGAAAGATGCACCTTCAGGCACAATGTAGACAAATGGGAAATTATGTCAGAGCAACCAAAAGTACCTGCCAAAGTGGCCGGATTAGCGTAAACAAGCCTTTCCGGAAAGAATGAAATCCTGTTGGAAGAACAAGAAGAACTAAAAAAAAACCTGATCAAGTAATTCAATCCTAGTTTGAGTTTTACATCGTCTTCAGTTAACTAATAGGGACTGATACTGTGTTCTACACAGCAGCATGCATAATCTATGTCTGAATATGTCTTATTAAAGTTAAAGCATGCAAAAATACCCTGCTAGCCATTAAAATTAGAACACCAGGAAGGATAGTAAATAGCTAAATTTTATTTACTTCACATATACAGTATGTTTGTTGTTGTGGTCTTCAGTCCTGAGACTGGTTTGATGCAGCTCTCCATGCTACCCTATCCTGTGCAAGCTTCATCATCTCCCAGTACTTACTGCAACCCACATCCATCTGAATCTCCTTAGTGTATTCATCTCTTGGTCTCCCACTACGATTTTTACCCTCCACACTACTCTCCAATGCTAAATTTGTGATCCTTTGATCCCTCAGAACATGTGATACTAACCGGTCCATCCTTTTTGTCAAGTTGTGCCACATACTCCTCTTCTCCCCAATTCTATTCAATACTTCATCATTAGTTATGCGATGTACCCATCTAATCTTCAGCATTCTTCTGTAGCACCACATTTCGAATGCTTCTATTCTCTTCTTGTCCAAACTATTTATCGTCCATGTTTCACTTCCATATATGGCTACACTCCATTCAAATGCTTTCAGAAACGACTTACTGCCACTTAAATCTATACTCGATGTTAACAAATTTCTCTTCTTCAGAAACGCTTTCCTTGCCATTGCCAGTTTACATTTTATATCCTCTCTACTTAGACCTTCATCAGTTATTTTGCTCCCCAAATAGCAAAACTCCTTTACTACTTTAAGTGTCTCATTTCCTAATCTAATTCCCTCAGTATCACCCGACTTAATTCGACCACATTCCATTATCCTCGTTTTGCTTTTGTTGATGTTCATCTTATATCCTCCTTTCAAGACACTGTCCATTCCGTTCAACTGCTCTTCCAGGTCCTTTGCTGTCTCTGATAGAATTACAATGTCATCGGCGAACCTCAAAGTTTTTATTTTTTCTCCATGGATTTTAATACCTACTCCGAAATTTTCTTTTGTTTCCTTTACTGCTTGCTCAATATACAGATTGAGTAACATTGGGGAGAGGCTACAACCCTGTCTCACTCCCTTCCCAACCACTGCTTCCCTTTCATGCCCCTCGACTCTTATAACTGCCATCTGGTTTCTGTACAAATTGTAAATAGCCTTACGCTCCCTGTATTTTACCCCTGCCACCTTTAGAATTTGAAAGAGAGTATTCCAGTCAACATTATCAAAAGCTTTCTCTAAGTCTACAAATGTTAGAAACGTAGGTTTGCCTTTCCTTAATCTTTCTTCTAAGATAAGTCGTAAGGTCAGTATCGCCTCACGTGCTCCAATATTTCTACGCAATCCGAACTGATCTTCTCCGAGGTCGGCTTCTACCAGTTTTTCCATTCGTCTTTAAAGAATTCGCGTTAGTATTTTGCAGCTTCGGTAATTTTCACATCTGTCAACACCTGCTTTCTTTGGAATTAGAATTATTATATTCTTCTTGATGTCTGAGGGTATTACCCCTGTCTCATACATCTTGCTCACCAGAAGGTAGAGTTTTGTCAGGACTGGCTCTCCCAAGGCCATCAGTAGTTCTAATAGAATGTTGTCTACTCCCGGGGCCTTGTTTCGACTCAGGTCTTTCAGTGCTCTGTCAAACTCTTCACGCAGGATCGTATCTCCCATTTCATCTTCATCTACATCCTTTTCCATTTCTATAATATTGTCCTCAAGTACATCGCCCTTGTATAGACCCTCTATATACTCCTTCCACCTCTCTGCTTTCCCTTCTTTGCTTAGAACTGGGTTTCCTTCTGAGCTCTTGATATTCATACAAGTGGTTCTCTTTTCTCAAAAGGTCTCTTTAATTTTCCTGTAAGCAGTAGCTATCTTACCCCTGCCGAGACAAGCCTCTACATCCTTACATTTGTCCTCTAGCCATCCCTGCTTAGCCATTTTGCACATCCTGTCAATCTCATTTTTGAGACGTCTGTATTCCTTTTTGCCTGCTTCATTTACTGCATTTTTATATTTTCTCCTTTCATCAATTAAGTTCAATATACCCAAGGAGTTCTACTAGCCATCGTCATTTTACCTACTTGATCCTCTGCTGCCTCCACTACTTCATTCCTCAGAGCTACCCGTTCTTTTTCTACTGTACTTCTTTTCCCCATTCCTGTCAATTGTTCCCTTATGCTCTCCCTGAAACTCTGTACAACCTCTGGTTCTTTCAGTTTGCCCAGGTCCCATCTCCTTAAATTCCCACCTTTTTGCAGTTTCTTGAGTTTTAATCTGCAGTTCATAACCAATAGATTGTGGTCAGAGTCCACATCTGCCCCTGGAAATGTCTTACAATTCAAAACCTGGATCCTAAATCTCTGTCTTTCCATTATATAATCTATCTGATACCTTCTAGTATCTCTAGGATTCTTTCATGTGTACAACCTTCTTTCATGATTCTTGAACCAAGTGTTAGCTATGATTAAGTTATGCTCTGTGCAAAACTCTACCAGGCGGCTTCCTCTTTCATTTCTTAGCCCCAATCCATATTCACCTACTATGTTTCCTTGTCTCCCTTTTCCTACTGTCGAATTCCAGTCACCCATGACTATTAAATTTTCGTCTCCCTTCACTACCTGAATAATTTGTTTTATCTCATTACACATTTCTTCAATTTCTACATCATCTGCAGAGCTAGTTGGCATATAAACTTGTACTACTGTAGTAGGTGTGGGCTTCGTTTCTATCGTGGCCACAATAATGCGTTCACTATGCTGTTTGTAGTAGCTTACCCGCACTCCTATTTTTTTATTCATTATTAAACCTACTCCTGCAATACCCCTATTTGATTTCGTGTTTTCAACCCTGTATTCACCTGACCAAAAGTCTAGTTCCTCCTGCCACCGAAATTCACTAATTCCCGCTATATCTACCTTTAACCTATCCATTTCCCTTTTCAAATATTCTAATCTACCTGCCCGAGGGATCTGACATTTCACGCTCCGATCCGTAGAAGGCCAGTTTTCTTTCTCCCGATAACGACATCCTCACGAGTAGTCCCCGCCCGGAGATCCGAATGTGGGACTATTTTACCTCCGGAATATTTTACCTAACAGGACGCAATCATCATTTATCCATACAGGCTCGGGAAAAATTACGGTCGTAGTTTCCCCTTGCTTTCAGCCGTTCGCAGTACCAGCATAGCAAGGCCGTTTTGGTTAATGTTGCAAGGCCAGGTTAGTCAATCATCCAGACTGTTGCCCCTGCAACTACTGAAAAGGCTGCTGCCCCTCTTCAGGAACCACACGTTTGTCTGGTCTCTCAACAGATATTCCTCCGTTGAGGTTGCACCAACGGTACGGCCATCTGTATCGCTGGGGCACACAAGCCTCCCCACAAACGGCAAGGCCCATGGTTCATGGGTAAGGATGTACAGTATAGCAGCACGAATACCTGATGACAAATCGCTAGTCAGAATATTAGCACAATTTTTCTTTGATGATGTCAGTATGTACTTCAGTATTCATACTTGGAAGCGTTGTTCTCAGCTTCTTATATGTTATGCAAAAAATTGATTTAAGATATGATGTAATTGCTCAGCAGTCATTTCCAAAGATTCTGCAGATAATCGCTTAGCCGAGTCGCACCAGAGAACGAGCGATTCCTCGCCACAGAGAGCGCCTTCCAACTAGGGGGCGCGGTCGTGCCTTCAAAATCGGCCCGGCAGTTACTGTCAGCGGGAGTGTGGTGAGCGGCATCAAGCGGGAGTCGGCTATTCTCGATGTGATTGGCTGTGGGGCACTGCTTTGGTTAGGTTGGCCGTCAGTATTGGGTACGAGGCCTGTTGACACGGCGGTTTTTCGATGTTATTCCCAATTCATCTACATCTACATGGATACTCTGCAAATCACTTTAGAGTATCTGGCAGAGGGTTCATCGAACCACCTTAACAATTCTCTATTATTCCAGTCTCGTATAGCGCGCGGAAAGAATGAACACCTATACCTTTCCGTACGAGCTTTGATTTCCCTTATTTCATCGTGGTGATCCTTCCTCCCTACGTATGTCGGTGTCAACAATATATTTTCGCATTCGGAGGAAATACATAGAGGTGCCGATTTTTGTAGCGGTTTTGGCCCTATGTGTTCCTTAATCTCCAGAATTTAATTTGTATGTTTAAGTCATTGTTCTCTCATTTGAGGATTCAGTTTGTATAACTAATGTGTGGAAAGTCTAGTGTTTTGGAGAGCCTCATTCATTATGTGCTTTGGCTCGCTGGATGGTGTAAGCCAGGAGAAGGCGATGTTGATGGTGCCTGGGTTTGCTTCGTGTCCCCGTGTCTTCCCTCCTGCTGCTGAGTAGAATCAAGGGATTCAAATGATTCAAATGGCTCTGATCACTATGGGACTTAACATCTAAGGTCATCAGTCCACTAGAACTTAGAACTACTTAAACCTAACTAACCTAAGGACAACACACATATCCATGCCCGAGGCAGGATTCGAACCTGCGACCTTAGTGGTCTCGTGGTTCCAGACAGAAGCGCCTAGAACCGCTCGGCCACACCGGCAGGCAGAATCAAGCGGATGGCATGTCTCAGATGTGGTACTAGTAAGCGTAAGCTCAGCAATAAATCTGAGAGGGTAAATGTATTAAAATTGTGTACATGATTCTGTGTGCAGAGAACTGCTGAGTATGGTGGGGGTCGCGCCTGCAACGGGAACCGTTTCCTGACTGAAAACCCCATTACGGGAGACTGTTGAAGGGGCTAGTGGTGCCGCACCTTAGACGCTCACTTAGTTTGATCCAGTCTTAAGACTAGTGTGACACGTAGAGGACATATCCTGGGTAAAGTCTTCACCGAGCGTACCACTTAGGCAGTCGCCTCACGCCGCAAGGAATTATGTTCTGTAATCTTGTTACGGGCTTTTGCCGCAGTAATTGTAATATTTTACTATATTCTCGTTTTTTAAATCATCCTGTCTCGTGTTATTTTAATTAATGTGAGCTTATGAGTTTCACTCTGTTGGATTAATGTTTTGAAGAGTCGTCGACGGCTGTTGCCTAGGTTATTTAGATTCATTAAATTTTATCATCGGGCACTGGCTAGATTTAAATTTTTGATGAGTGCTGGTTGGCAGCCTCTTAAATTCTTAAATCTTTTCTTAAAGATTTGTTAGCTGGCATAGCCAAGTTTTTAATTAAAGGAAATTTTAGATGTAGAGACTGTATGTTAATGGGGATGCATTTATAAGTAATTGCCTTTATTACTCATCATGTTCTTTGTCTCTAATTTGTTAGGATCCCGTTTCTAGCTTTGAATTTTAGATTCTAGAACGCAGCTGGTCGTCATCATCAGAATAATTTCGCCACATGCTGACATTGGCAGTTCTTACCCATTTCACAAATGTGTAAAATTCATAATTACACTAAATTATCTTATTTCATGTTCAAGTTTTATATGAAAGCTCTGTGGGATTGCTTTTAAATTGTTGAAGAATTTTTCGGATTTACTCTGTTTCAAATATCTCAAGCGCAATTGCCGCTGGGTATAACTGAAACTTCCTTAATGTGAAACTGGAAATTTACGTAACTTGCTACGAGTGGCTGGGCACTCTTAGCATCGCCTACTCCTGTTGTATTGTATTGTATTGTATGTTAACCGGAGACCTAGAAACGACGGAGAGGCTCCGTCCCCGACGCAGCCGCAGTGGTCCACAACCTTACCACGACTACCGCCGTCCAGTTCATCCTTCCGTCGCCCCACACCGAACCCAGGGTTACTGTGCGGTTGGGCCCACAGTGGACCCCCCAGGGAACGTCTCACACCAGACGAGTGTAACCCCTATGTTTGCGTGGTAGAGTAATAGTGGTGTACGCGTACGTGTAGAACTTGTTTGCTCAGCAATCGCCGACATGGTGTAACTAAGGCGGAATAAGGGGAACCAGCCCGCAGATGGAAATCCGCCTTAAAACCATCCACAGACTGGCCAGTTCACCGAACCTCGACACAAATCCGCCGGGCGGATTCGCGCCGGGGACCAGGGCCTACTCCTGTTTCATAGCCATTCCCCAACCGTGATAGTGCAACTAACGGATAACTTTCCAAGAGTCGGGGAGAGGAACATCAGAAGCGCGAATGCGACAGAAGCTAGAAAATCTGTAAACGGAAATGCAAAGGCTCAGGGGTCTGCAGTGAAATGGTAGTAAGACAACGATTTTACCATCCTTAGAAATCTTCATGACCAAGCAAATGTGACATCATCATAAGTGAAGAAGCCTGAGTTTATAATGACGAAGAATGGCACAAATGGTGGCCTTGACACTATGGACCAGAAGGCGCCATTCTACAGTGTGAAGAGAAAAACAGGGCGCCGGGCACTGGGGGTTTTCTTCAACATGATCGATATAAGTAATGCATACGTAATTTGGATGATGTTGGCTACCAATTAAAAATAAGACGACGGACTTTCAGCCTCAATTTGTGAAAATCACTAGCAGGGGTAAGGAAGCCAATTAATTAATTAGTAGCACGGGATTCAGGTAGGCAGCGAATGTAACAGCTAGGAAAAGGATAAGATGTGCAGATAGAAAAAGATAGAAGAAGTCGAAAAACAAGTCATAAGTGCACCTAAAGTGTAAGCATTAGAAAGAAAGCGAGCAATAAAATTATAAAAACTGTGTTTTAAAACGAAAATTTTAAATAAATAAAATAATTTTAAAATTATTTTGATCTCAAAAGTCACTCACATCGTAAGTAGTCAAAGCGATGTCACTTTATGCCAGTTCAAACGACACGGGCCTGGGAGGCCCTACTGTCATGCAACGCTACACAAATTTTCTAGTAAGCAGAGGGTTAGGGCCAATTGCTACTTTTTGCACCAGATACCTTACCTACATAATTTTGCTATTCGTTTTGTGCTTCTAATGCTTTCACTAGCTGGTAAACGACAGTATCACGAGCCAAAAATCAAAGAGGGTTAAATGATGACTAACTGAAGACCTCAGCTGCCGACAGGTGTTGTTGATATACCTCGATGAGGACAGCTCAAAATGTGTGCCCCGACCGGGACTCGAACCCAGGATCTCCCGCTTACTTCGCAGACGCTCTATTCATCTGAGCCACCGAGGACACAGCTGAATAGCGCGACTGCTGGGACTTATCCCTTGCACGCTTCCCGTGAGACTCACATTCCCAACTGTCCACAATTCTACATATGTATTGTGCCTTATAGACATTTGCCCACCCACTCATTACTCGCGCACGCTTTGGCGATTCCCGTAAGAGTTTGGGCAACCTGTGCGCATTCGCAGAGACGAAGGTCAATGGCTGCGTAGCCTTTAACTATATATACGAAGACCGTGCAGCATTTCCCTGGAATAAATGTTGACTAACTGAAAACCCCAGCTGCCGACTGCTGGTCGTTATCCGTTGCACGCTTCCCGTGAGACTCACATTCCCAACTAAATGGTTCAAATGGCTCTGAGCACTATGCGACTCAACTATAAAAATGGTTCAAATGGCTCTGAGCACTATGGGACTCAACATCTTAGGTCATAAGTCCCCTAGAACTTAGAACTACTTAAACCTAACTAACCTAACGACATCACACACACCCATGCCCGAGGCAGGATTCGAACATGCGACTCAACTGCTGAGGTCATCAGTCGCCTAGAACTTAGAACTACTTAAACCTAACTAACCTAAGGACATCACACACGTCCATGAACGAGGCAGGATTCGAACCTGTGACCGTAGCGGTCGCTCGGTTCCAGACTGTAGCGCCTTTAACCGCACGGCCACATTCCCAACTGTCCACAATGAACAGCGCGGCTGCAGGGAATTATCCCTTGCACGCTTCCCGTGAGACTCACATTCCCAACATTCTCGATAACCTCGCTCGGTAAATGGAACTTTAAATTCCATTGTGATAATCACAGAATATAAGAATGTCCAGTTTACAAGTAACATTGTGGGACACTATATTTAAATTTGGAAATTTCGAAATTGGTCTTACTCTCGTCTTACAATTTGTTAACGTGATTCTATGTTGCCTACTTTTAAGAGTGTTTAGTGCTACGAATTTGTGTCAGGGGGTGCGATCTGTGGTTTTTGTACCGGAGATAGCTCCGGTCGGAAGTGAGCTGGGGCGCGCGAGTCAGAGTTCGGCAGTCACGTGATCCGCTCTGAACGAGGTACATCTGGAGGCCAGCTCCGTGGCCGCCTTGTGGAGCAACCGGGAAGCCTGCGGCGGGTCACCGGTGGTCAATTACTGCGCTGTAGTTCCTTCTCTAAATTTTCGCACAAATGACAGAATGGTAGATATCGAAACAGACGACAGAGGGAAATAAAAACAATTAAAATCGCTCTAAAGAGGAAAGGCCGCTGGACCTGATGGGATACCAGATCGATTTTACACAGAGTACGCGAAGGAACTTGCCCCCCTTCTTGCAGCGGTGTACCGTAGGTCTCTACAAGAGCGTAGCGTTCCAAAAGATTGGAAAAGGGCACAGGTCATCTCCGTCTTCAAGAAGGGACGTCGAAGAGATGTGCAGAACTAGAGACCTATATCGCTAACGTCGATCAGTTGTAGAATTTTGCAACACGTATTATGATCAAGTGTTATGACTTTTCTGGAGACTAGATATCTACTGTGTAGGAATCAGCATGGGTTTCAAAAAAGACGATCGTGTGAA
This sequence comes from Schistocerca cancellata, assembly GCF_023864275.1. Classification (NCBI taxonomy): domain Eukaryota; kingdom Metazoa; phylum Arthropoda; class Insecta; order Orthoptera; family Acrididae; genus Schistocerca; species Schistocerca cancellata. The sequence goes on along the minus strand of NC_064630.1, from coordinate 292,052,417 downwards.
ACCCAGCTCGCGCTATTCGTCCTCGAGACTCAGAGGGCCATAGACATGGGTTCTCAGGTAGATGCCGTATATCTTGACTTCCGCAAGGCGGTTGATACAGTTCCCCAGAGTCGTTTAATGAACACAGTAAGAGAAACGGACTATCAGACCAATTGTGTAATTGGACTGAAGAGTTCCTAGATAACAGAACGCAGCATGTCATTCTCAATGGAGAGAAGTCTTCCGAAGTAAGAATGATTTCAGGTGTGCCGCAGGGGAGAGTCATAGGACCGTTGCTATTCACAAAATATATAAATGACCTTGTGGATAACATCTCAAGTTCACTGAGGCTTTTTGCGGATGATGCTGTACTATATCGAGAGGTTGTAACAATGGAAGATTGTACTGAAATGCAGTAGGAGCTGCAACGAATTGACGCGTGGTGCCGGGAATGGCAACTGAATTACGATGTAGACAAGTGTAATGTGCTGCGAATACATAGAAAGAAATATCGTTTATCATTTAGCTACAATATAGCGGTCAGCAACTGGAAGCAGTTAATTCCATAAATTATCTGGGAGTAGGTACTAGGAGTGATCTAAAATGGAATGACAATATAAAATTAATCGTCGGTAGAGCAGGTGGCAGACTGAGATTAAATTGGAAGAATCCTAAGGAAATGCAATCCGAAAACACAGGAAGTATGTTACAGTACACGTGTTCGCCCACTGCTTCAATATTGCTCACTGGTGTGGGATCCGTACCAGATAGGATTGATAGAAGAGACATAGATCCAATGGAGAGCAGCGCGCTTCGTTAAGGATCATTCAGTAATCGCGAAAGCGTTACGGAGATGATAGATAAACTCCAGTGGAAGACTCTGCAAGAGAGACGCTCAGTAGCTCGGTGCGGGCTTTTGTTGAAGTTTCGAGAATATACTTTCACCGAGGAGTCAAGCAGTATATTGCTCGCTCCTGCGTATATCTCGCGAAGAGATTAGAGCCGACACAGAGGAATACCGACAATCTTTCTTTCCACGAACAATGCAAGACTGGAATAGAAGGGTGAAACGACAGAGGTACTCAAGGTACCCTCCGCCATACACCGTCAGGTGGCTTGCGAAGTATAGATGTAGGTGTAGATGTAAATCGCCACCGGGATTAGAGTTGCTGCCGCGAATTTTGGTGGAAGCAGATATGACCTGGAGAAGTTGCTGCAACGGCTGCAGTGCGATAGTCGCCTGTTTTGGGAGCAGTGCAAGACCTGGTATGGGGCACCGGCCTGATTCGCTTTGCACAACGCATAGTGGCCCTAATGGCTACAGTGGACATTAGTAGGAGTTGGTGAGTCTGCTGGTGGCAGGCAGCAAAAGAAGTCAGCCGGGGACTGGTGTCCCTGGAACCAGGCTTTCCAAACGACCAGTGGTCGACGTTGTCATAACCATACAGTGGGAGAGGCTGCAGACCAGGAGAACTGTCGGATGATGCCAAGTCCCTTTAATTATTGCAGTGGAGACGGAGTGTGAGCTATTCTTTTTTTTTTTCAGTTAACAAGTGGATCGTGAGAGAGAGTATCTATGCTGCGACTGCGACGGTTCGTATCAGTCAAATAGTGTGCTGGGCTGTGAGCACAGTATTTTGTGTTGTATGTTGCTTTCTTACATGCTGTTGGTACGTGTCAAAATTTCTGGAAACGAGAGTTTTGTGAATTATTTATTTTTCCTGTTACACTGACAGTCTGATCCACATTGTAAATTGATTTAAGTGCGAGATATTGTGCGATGTTGTTCATACTGTATGCAGATTTTCTGGCTCTTTTGACTGAAGCAGTAGGAGTGGTAGTAGTAGTGCTAGCAGTGGTGTGTAACTGCTCGTGGCAGGAGTGGAGGGGGGGGGGGAGGTGATGGGTGCGCTAGTAGAGGCAAAGTTAGATGTTATTATTTATTTGTTCTACTGTTTAGAGCTGATGAAAGTGTAAAGTTTAACGTTATAAAGCGTGATTTAAGTGTTTCCGCTGTATCCAGAAGGTAATATGGAGCGAGGATGGGGCATTAGAAAGCCGAAATTACACTTTAAATATTTTATTAAAACTAAATGTTCACCAGTGATTACAAATTAATCAAACATTAATCACAATAACTCTTTGAATGTTGCGAGACCACACAACAAATACAATCATTACAGAAAATAGCCCAGAGTATAGGCCTTAAAATATATTTAGAAAAAAAAGCAGAAAAAATGCAAACGGAACCGACACTGGTAAACAGAATTGTAGAACACGACATAAAAGTTGTCAAAAAATTTAAATACTTGGGAGAAATAATAACACGTAACCTGAATGAGAAATCATCATGGCAGAGTAGAATAAACAAATTGATTAAAGTAGAACATGTTACCAAGTACACATATAACAAAAAAATGTATGTCAAAGGCCACAAAAGCAGCAGTACAAAACAGTCACCTGCCAAAATAACATATGCTGGCAAAACTATATTCAGCACAACAAACATTCTAGAATGGACAGATTACTGAAAATAGAAAGAAAGATGTACAAATAAAAAATATGAAAAAGACAAAATTTCAAGACTGGCCTTAAATATTAAAAAAGAAGAAAAAAAATAGAACCAGTTGTAACACCAAATCGATTATAAATAATTTATACTGTGTAATTTTATGAACGCAGCTATGAAATGTTTGGTCTTTACTGATTAATGTCTTTGAATTGCAAGAGGTAAGTGGAAGTTTGTGACGGATATTAAAAACAAACAAAAAAAACTTAACAGTGGGTTTAAATGTTGGAACTTTATAAAATATGCCTGTTTATGAGAGGGAAATTCCATGTAGATAAATGGTTCACACTTAGGGAAGATGCACTACAAAGAAGGAAAAGATGTAGGTAGCCCCCTCCACTACGGAAGTGGTTTCGTGGGAGGGAAAAGGTAGAACTGGCGGTCAATCTGGGCAGCGAGAGAGAGAGGACGTTACGCAGTCCCTGGCGAGCAGTTGTACAGTCAACACTGCTGGTGCCAAGTGAGGCATCCAGAGACCGATTTATGATGGAATAGCCTCGGATGATGTGGTTTCGGCTGTGAAATGGTGCTCTCGCATTTTGCAATGGCTCTAAAATGATTAATATGTCGCCAAGACGATCTGAATAGAGCATTAAACCACCAGATGTGAGACCAGACTGCCGCCACGTGCTTGCCGCCATTATTGCGCCATCGCGCCACTGCGTCACCAAATTTTGAAATCAGATATGTATATACGTTTGAACCAGTATGCTTGTGTGTGACAGATTTTCAGTAATAGTTTCAGTGAAAATAATTCGTGTTTAAAACTGTCCTGCTCATGAAACCAAGCAGGGTCCTATCCTAAAAGTTCTAAAGACCGAGAATCCTTTAATTAAAAACCACTAGGTGGTTTCTATTTGAATGTGACTAAGTTTCAGTGTTAAAGCAAATAAATGTTGCTAGTTAAATTACTTATTTCACAGGTAAAGAGATAGGCACATAATTAGGAACTTATAAAAACAACTTTATTTTGCTTTGAATTGTCTCTACTTTGAATGTGCAAAGTTTTAGTGTTAAAGGGCATAAATGTTGTTAGTTAAAATCACTTGCTTCACAAGTAAAGAAAGAGGCACACAAATCTGAACCTACATGAAACTTAACTTTACCGTGAACTTATTTCTGAAGTTATTTAAGGATACTGTTAGTGTAAATTGTTACAAAGCATTGAAAGATAAATAATCTCAAGTGGGGTTGGAAATCAGTATTATTGTAATGCAAATTGTTTATGAAATGTGTACATAGTTTGCTTATATAGGAAGTGACTATTTATGGGTCTCCACTTTAATGTTTTCTAGTATGAGAAAGTTAATCTAAACAGTAGTTTTGCTAATGAAATATGAAACATTTGCGCAATAGAGTGAATATAGAAAGTGTGTGTACACTGCCATTTAATTACATGTGTGATGTTTGGGTATTAGTTAAATCAGGACTCTGTTCATGCTCGAATTTGGTCTTGTGATGCCTTTGATAACATTTGGTATTGAATCGGTTAATGGTTGAGATGATAATTATTAATAATAGATGTATAGGGCCATTTGTCTTTCTGTGATTGTCAGTTAGACGAGTGATAACTGCTGGTATCTACTGTGAAGTTCGTCTGGTAGTTGTGTCTGTTCATTGTACTTTACAAAGAAAGAACTAACTAAAGTTTTCTTTCGTAAAATTATAGTGAAGTTCTTTGAACTTAATGCTCTAAATTATTATGCCTAATTAGACTGGTGACCGTATATTCATTCTTTTACACGAATTTAATTATTTTCTTAACTTCCAAAAATAAAGTCTTTCAGTTTTCCTACTAATTGCAATTTGTACGAAATCATAGTTAGATACCCTCTGTATACTAGGTCAACACGGTCAAACTATGAAAAAATCCTCCCAGAGGGTAACGCTAGTGCAATGAAGTGTTACACTTAACACAGAATTGTAGTGCATGCGTTATACTTGGTTTCGGAATTTCAATGAGTCTTACTGCATGGCTGGCGCTGCTGATCTGCCAGTGTGACAAAAAGTACTCGTGCTCGCTAAAAGTACGAAGCGAGAGACAATAGTAAACTCTTCCCACAGATATGAAGGGTTAATCAACATTGCAGCATGGTGATGAATGACTTTAGGAAGTCCCGATCGCGGGCTGTGACGAGAACGAAGCTACAGGGAGTTTTCACAGATTGTGGCACAAGTGGTGGCGACCACAACTTATAAAGATCGACTGATGCCACACATTAGTACACATGTGCCTTCTAAATATTGCGCTGGTGCCAACCTACTGGTTTGGGCAAGAGGCTACCTCCCATCTGACGTGCCATTTAACTGTCCACTTAATTTTTGCTCCAGAGGTTGGCTGCACTGGCGCAGGCTCAGCCTTTAGACCCCAGTCGTTTTCGTATTTCTGTTGGTTTTCGCGAAGAAGAAGACGCTCCTTCCAAACATGAATCTTTTTAACGGTAGCCTTCATCTTCAACAAACTATCAACTGCTCGCAAAATTGCGGCACCCAAAATCTATTTATAGATCGCAGTTCTACTGTACGTCGGGAATTATTGTTGTAATAATGTTTCTTTCTTTTATGAACAGGAGTTTTAGGTACTTTGAAATAAAATTGATATTGTAAATACGAATACACCAGCTAGTTACATCATGAGAGGGTCCCTAATATTTCATCTATTACCTGTTAGACCCTTCGACCCGTCCTTCGTTGTTGGCCGACGCACTTGTTACAGCACGTAGCGTTCTTTGGAGATTTCGTAACATAAGGTGTTACAAGCTATCTTACAATCTTGCTTTTGTGAAGAAGGAACAGGCCTTAAGCCTGCTTCTTGAAGCGAAGAAGAATAATAAGAAGAATACGCGGAAGAAGAATCGTTATCTATTGATTAAGATGTATAATATCATGTTAAAAGTTGAAGGCAGTAAGACAGGTATTAGTGCTAGATAGTGTGTATATCTCGCTACGCAGCACAACTAAGCGCGAGTAGATTATCCGTTCTAAATTTACCCAGTATTTGAGATTACTACATTTTCGCTGCTCATCCAGTAAAACTTCGATATTAATTGTTTACTACTAAATGTATTCGCAACCCATTTTGTGTACGACATTCATATATACCACTAAATGTACCTGCGAAATTATATTATTTTGTGACACGTAATTCAGGAGATATAACATCATAAATACCGAGAAAATCGGTCGGTCAAAAAACTGTAATGTATCTTCGGTCTGAAATAATTATAAATTCATGATTTTCGAATTTTTTGCTGTACTTGTAGGGTGAAATCTTGCTTCCTGTCAAGTTTCATGATTATAGATAAACTGGAAATACTCTATACGTTTTGATGCAAATATAATAACAAGCGACGCCAATGGCCGTACATTTTGAGTGCATTGACTCTGAACTTAACATTTATTATACCACCAAATGTCTATCGACCTTAGTATGTGACATAAATTCCAGCTTGATTACCTGAGAAAAAAGGGCTCTTGACTGTTGGACAGACAGACAGGCAGACAGACACAAAATTGATCCTATTTTTACCGACTGAAGTACGGAATTCTAACACTTACTGCATTCGGGAAAATCATGGTCAATACTAGTTTTATTTAAGTAGAATTGGAGTGGTTTAAAAAAATGGTCGTGGTCGTCGTTCTGCATATTGTGCTGCTAGCAGGCTTACTTGACTAAATTCGTAAAAGATGGTGATGCATTCTGACAAATCACAAATCACCGTTCTGCTGATAAATCTGAAATGACGAAGTGCCATCGGAAATCATATTGTCCAAGAGATTCCTAAAAAATGTTTTACACTATTAAAAATTATTTTCATCAGTATTCTGAACAGCACCATTAGTTCCAGATAGAATCCGAATTATATTCAATGTCTTTGCGTCATTCCGTTAAAAAGAAGGGAATCGTTATGTCCAGATAAACAGTCCAAGAACAGAAAAGAATTATTTTCTGTAAATGGTAAAAAGACGTTCTGGATATAACATTAAAAATCATTCTCTCCCATTTTACACATTATTCTACGGTGATTACAAGGATTATGCAAGTAAAGAGATCATTTTTTTTTAATTTTTGGTCCTAATTTGCATTGACGTTCCCACTGATAATTATCACTCGCATTGTTGTATACGAATCTTGCATAACTTTCATCGACTGCACAAGTGATTTCTCTCGCTCTAAGCAGTAAAGCATAGTGTGCATATGGTTTTTGCATGAACTGTAACCGAAGGTGTTTATTCCCATCATTCTAGGGGATAAAATGAAGCTTCGTCTTCGTCTCAGCTACGAATTTCTCTGTATCATCACCGATTAAGAACATGGCCTATACACCTTTATTTTTTCCTGCTTCCTTTTCGGTATAATTTCTTGAATCTGGGGGCTGAAAATCAGTAACGTTCATCTCACTTCCAATTCAGAGCGCCCAGTCTCGTAGATCTCCGTAGTAATGGTGCACCGATTCTCACGAGCAGTTCTAAGTCTGTCGAATTATTTTCTTTCAGACATCTGCGTGTTCTCTTTTGGTGCTAAAATCTTTCTTCCATTCAAACAATTAAAGGTCAGAGTATAGGAAACACCCTCGATAGTTCGGGCCTCAAACTAAGAACCAGTCAACCCGAGTTACTGGTGTCTGACAGCACCAGGATCTACTCTTCTGATACAAGTACGGTGTTCGAGCACTGGCAACACTGCTGACTATCCTTGGTATGAAACTGATTCATTACTGATCCATATCGCACTGTGAGGTAGCGGGAATACTCTGCTAGAGGGATCGCTACCGTGGACGAGATGTGCTGACAACGCCGCATCATCACCAGTCCGTCCCAACCTGAGGATTATTGGCTTTCGCCGCCATCGCCCGTCTCCTGTGGGCGCGCAGTTTCTACACTTGTCTAACTACGAAGCCAATAAATTATTTTTCACCACTAGCTGCCTTCATCAGTACATGGCCGTTACCTGAGGAGTCTGCTACAGGAAATTTCTGGATGGGTGTCGCACGTGCAGCTTGTCACCCTATATCGGACTTTGATAAAGGTAGAACTATTGGCAATTATGGATATGGAACTGTCATACCGACAAGTAGCACACACACACACACACACACACAAACACACACACACACACACAGCACACACAGTTGACTGCAATTCAATTACTGCAGAATAGTCACGAACCGAACTCTGGTGAATGGAATGGCAAGAATAGTAGGTATAGGTATGTCCAGAAGCACTACACCATGAGTCAATTGTGCAGTTGGCCTATTGGCTCTGACGAATAGTCGTATCAGGGTAGCTGAGTGAAGCAAAAGTTAAATGCAGAGTTTCATTAAGAATCTGCAGTCACAGTTCACAGGAAGTAGTATTGAACTTATGGGTTGCCATGCGTCGTTTGCCGCTGATGCCACACTACTGACGAGAAGAACTCATGGTATAGAGGCAAAATGAACTGTGACACTCAGAGTCATTATGTGATTTTCAGAGATCCGTCACGCTTCTGTTTGTGATGATCACATCCATGTCAAAGTGTCCGTAGGCGGCCTAATGAAATGTCACAAGAAGTAGAGATTTTCGAGACCAGAACCTCTCCAACTTCTGATATCATTGTGCTGGTAACTACTGCATACGACAACAGGACAGTTTTGATAATTCTTGATAGTAGGATTAATCCTCGCCAGTAATTGGCAAGAATGGAAAACCCTAATAGGCAAGAATGGTAAACCTTATTGTCATACCCTACATAAGCCGGGTAACAAATTGCACATTCCAGCAGCAGTACCCAATATTTCAGTTCATACCACATATATTTTAAGTATTATGTGGACCCTTGTATGACCTATTTTTTTCCTTGATTTGACGCCCATAGAGTAAGTGTTGGATTCGATAGGAAGAGGTATTACTTTCATACCAACCTCCACCCAGCAATGTGCATAAACTGATACGGTGTGCTTTACAGACATACGGAGATGATATTCGGAAGCTGTCTGCATCCAGGGCACAATGACTATAAGTGTGTATTCGTGATCTTGGGGTTATAACGCTGCTGATGATGGACAAAGGTCCCCGATGGGAAATGAAGTTTAATCATTGAGTACCCTTTATAATAAATATCGGATAGGTGATTCATGGTGAAAAACTTTCCATTTCTGTGAGTATAGGTTCTACAAAAACTTGACGATTTGATTGTACAGATACATGGAACTGCTTTGAGGCTCTTCTTCATGACTTTCCTTTGGTAAAGCAGTAACCTTTTCATATTTACGCAGTTTGTAGGCTACACCAGGAAGCATCAGAGTTGTTATTCGGGGTTCCTCACGCTCATTGATGACAAATTTGATTTTCTTTCTCACCTCCATATCACACACACACACACACACACACACACACACACACACACACACACACAAACAAACAATTTACAACACAAGGCAGAGAGTACAAAACACATCTTCCTTTAAAGTAATATGATGTTGAGGGACCCGCGAGATACGTGGTTCAATGGTTCAAATGGCTCTGAGCACTATGGGACTTAACATCTGTGGTCATCAGTCCCCTAGAACTTAGAACTACTTAAACCTAACTAACCGAAGGACATCACACACATCCATGCCCGAGGCAGGATTCGAACCTGCGACCGTAGCAGTCGCGCAGTTCCGGACTGAGCGCCTAGAACCGCGAGACCACCGCGGCCGGCTAGATACGTGGAGAAAAGCTGGTTTCATTACCAGAAAACTTCAACAAATGAATATAAGATGGAAAGCTGGAGAAAAAGTACATAGTCATGGAGATTTGATTTTTGTTCTATTCGTATCATATGAAGCGGTCATGGCATCTATTTATTTATGTATTTATCTATGTTTCTAACTTTGTAAGCTTTGAGGAGATCTTCAAGGGAAAAGAGTAATAGCTCAGGCATTACTGTAAATTTTTAACCACCCTGTTAAGATCCTTCCTTTCTGTTGACCATTTTTTGAACCGCTACAACGTTGCCCCTACGCAATCAATATTCGCTCAAGACAAAACGCAACGCTATAAATTTTTCCAGTTTTGAGAACGTGAATAAATCATTACGGAGCTCGGCTTTAGTATATCAAAACTTTAATTCTATCGTGCATCATAAGTAAACACCTTTCTACTTCATTTATTATTTACAAACCTTCAAATTTCTGTATTATCTCTAAGTATGTGAGACTATCGAAAAATACCTCAGTGTACTTTATTTGTTACACAAATTGGTGTCACGTCGACATATTAGCGGGTGCGGTTTTAAATTAGTTGTTTGTAGAAGAATGATTCGATGGTCGTTGAGAAACATTAATTTAACGGCTGTCGTAGCATCCCATGACAACATATAATTGTTTTATTTGATATTCAGTTTTACATCTGCTGCTATTGACAGGGCTCCGGTATTGCTGTTCATCTGGCTGCGTCCCATTTTGCAGCAGTCGCAATATTCGCAAACATAAAAGGGGAAAAATACATCCTGTAACTCCTCATTGGGTTGCACTGCCGTAGAGAATAATAAAATTATGACAAACAATCCGCCCCGCCTTCGAAAAGTTAGCACTAAGTATCTGCGTCTAGACGTCTTGTCCAGCATATGACAAATGTACACTAAACTGACTCAGGAATCAGTCTATCTATTAGTGAAAACCGTACCAAAATCTCTACCATACTTCCCGAGATTAGGCGACATTTACAGACAGAAAAACACAACTAGCGGCACTTCAATGTACAAGCAAGCTGTAGTGGCCGTTGTAACTCTTAATATTTTATACTGGTCTGTTTCAGCTTAGTCGCTCGAACCGGTTACCAGTGACTGCTCTGGATAGCGACAGTTGTGAAGTGAAAACACTGAGTGTGGAAGACGAAAACATTTTGTGACCAAGCAAGACTAAAGATTCTACGTAGACTATACAGTTTTTCACAGAGAAGACGTTTGGTGCACAAAGGAAAATATCAAAAAGTTAATGGCTTTACTAACTATCTAAATGAGCATTTAGGCGCTGTGCACTTTTCACCTATAAAGTTGATGTCAAATTTTTTCTCTTCTGCATAGTCTGCTAGTGACTAATTTATATTTATACCTTAGGACAATGAAGACATGTGTGCATGAATCTTTGTCATAAAGGAGTAAACGAATGATACGCAGAAATACAGTATTTAAATAAGGTCAAACTAGCTAATCATTTCTTATTATTCAACGCACTTATACCATAGGGACAAAGTGATATTACTTAGAGGTAAAGATACTTCTAAAGCAATATTCTTCCCCTTCTGAACTCTAACGAGGTGTCTCTCCCATACCTTTTATACCCGAGCACCTTTTGTTTACAAGGTAAACCGAATTAACTTTTAATTAAAACCACTCTTTCTGTTCCGAATAAACCAACACAGGAAAGGTCTGCACTGTCTCCCAGAAAAGTAGAATCTAATGAGGCAGTAAATTAAAGAATAGCAAAGCACTCTATAGTTCGCGTCGAAGTGAATCTACAACAGTATTTGCAGCCCTGTTAATATCCAGTTTGCAGCAGAACTTTACGTGCAAAGTAACAGCGGTTAGTGGGATAGCAACAGCAAGGGTGTTTTAGTAAACAACAAATGGTCAAAAATCTTACTAGACTAATGATACTGTCTCTTAAGTCCTCCTTGAAATAATGAAATCTATTGAGGTCAGAGCGCAGATCACAATTCACTTACTTCGATTTCCGTTCACTACCAGCGAGAGACAGTGAAGACCGTCTGTACCCTCGGAGTTTGCGTTTTGTTACTTAACAACGGACCTTGGTAAGTCTGATACCTTGAGTGAAGTGTTGAATTCTAATTTTGTAATCTGAATTCACAGCAAAAAGTACAAAATAAGTCATTCATTCGCTGTCAGAGCTCTATATTTTCCAAAGTATTAAATGTAGAAATATGACTGATGTAGTAATAGAACTGTAAACTGACCAAGTCTGCACAAATTTCCCTTGAATGCCCTTAGGGTCACACCACACACACCCAAGAGGCATCCATTTTCGTTCCACACCTTACGTAGCAAAATCCTATCAACCGACATCGCAGCCGCATTGGTGTGTTCTGTGAGCTGTTACAGTGTTCTGGGCGTTGGGGATTCGGAGGCACGGTCCTCAATACACTCTCCTCCCCAAGGGAAAGAGTCACAAGTCGCTACTTCAGGCCTCCTGGGTGTGTGTGTGGGGGGGTGGGGGTGGCAAGGGGATGGAGCAACATCACCGCTACGACCAATCCAGCTATGCGGAAGTTCATCGTTTAGAAGTGACAAACATCGACGCCCTAATCAGGGCTGTGCCCCAACTTGTTGTAAGATGAAGTTTGAAGTTCTCGGAAAGAGCCGCAACAGAAACATATAAAGGTAAGGGGTACTCGTCGTATTCTTGCTGCAGAAGAAAAACGGCATATACAGCTTCGCCTGTGACATTTCACAGAAAACATTAAATTTCGGCTAATCTCACAGAGCAGTATTGACCTTTCCAGACAAACTAAAGGTCTGTCACAGTCCAACGAAAAAACTCTTTTTCTGGCTTCGTTCGTCCCAATTTTGTCGAGGAACTACACACGTAACGCCAGCTGGCAGGCCCAATGCTCAGTCATTCTGATCACGCATCAGTCATATTTGTGTAATACTTTGGAAAGTATGGCCCTCTTAAAACGAATTAATCATTCATAATAGCCCCGCATAATGACGAGCTGTTACTTATATTTGTCCACGAGGATTTAACTTTTTCTACAATTGCGAAAGCATAGCATCCGTCAACCACAATATGGCCACCTCCGTTCTACTGCAGAGCTCTTTTGTGGTTTCTCACTAACTGCAAGTTGACTTCAGAAGTCTCTAGCAGGCCCAGGTGAAGCTTATTTTATACTTCAATATTTCTGTTGATTTTCCCGTGATTCATTTCGGGACCGTTTTTGTGAACTGAACTGTTACGGAGGCTTAAAATAACGAGTATATAAATTATGGCTCCATCAAATCGTTTGATAAGCTTGTGCTGTTACAAAGAGCTATTTCTAAACTGTCATTGCTTTCATATCGGGAGAAAACATATGCATTGGTGCTTTCATAAAGCGAATATCTTAGTTTTCCAAACATTCACGATACAGCGATCAGTTTTCCCTATTTTCTTGCGTGACTCCATCTGCGGATTTCAGAAACTGAAACACATGTCTAGTAGGCCAGAAATTGGAATCGGAAGTGTAAGTGAAGGTAAGCTACTCGATTAAGTATAAGGTTGACATCCTGATGCTTCAGGTGTTTTGGTTCAAATGGTTCAAATGGCTCTGAGCACTATGGGACTGAACAGCTTAGGTCATAAGTCCCCTAGAACTTAGAACTACTTAAACCGAACTAACCTAAGGACATCACACACACCCATGCCCGAGGCAGGATTCGAACCTGCGACCGTAGCAGTCCCGCGATTCCGGACTGCAGCGCCAGAACCGCTAGACCACCGCGGCCGGCCAGGTGTTTTGCTTGATATCTGTGTCACCTTGTACAATATTTCGACAACGTGACACTCTGTCTTCTTCTGTGAAGTTTGGACGGTAGGAGACGAGGTACTGGTAGAATTGAAGCTATGAGGAAGGGTCCTGAGTTGTGCTTGGGTTGCTCAGCTGGTAGAGCACTTGCCCGTGAAAGGCAAAGGTCACAAGTTCGAGTCTCGGTCCGGCACACAGTTTTAATCTGTCAGGAAGTTTCATATCAGCGCACATTCGGCTGCAGAATGAAAATCTTATTCAGGATATATGATGTTTGTAGTCGTAAGTGCTGATGACCTGACCCGCAATGAAGTTACGCTCTTTGTTGTTGAATAGATGTAAAGATACGAAATGCATGTTAAACGCAAGTTCGGTAGTAGGGAATGTGAATGGCTGATCTAGATTTATTCAGAGAACGTTAAGCAGATGTAGTCCATCTATAAAGAAGACCACGTATAGGACACTTGTCTACTCATTCTTCAATTCTGCTCTAGTGATTGGGATCCCTACCAGGTCGGGAGATATCGAAACAGTTCGGAGAAGTGGAACCTAATTTGTTACAGGTAGATCCAGCCAATTACAGAAGTGCTCCGGTAACTGAAATGGACGTAAATATTTTCAATATTTCGCGGCCCTGTCAGCTATTGTATAAATACTAATTTTAATTTTAAAAACCAACAGCCTCAGTTGCAAGGTTTACCTAGATTTACCTAGGTTCCAATCGGGATACCGCATCCTTCTTTAGAATAAAAGTAACTACCGGATGTCCATAGTGGACATCGTCAAGCTAATCGTCAAGCTAAAACTCCAGATTCATAAATTATCGTCAGACTGTAAGAACATATTTGAAACTGCCTCAGCCACACTTCGCGACCGCGATGCGGCAGCCACGAGTGCTATACTAGAACAGTACACTTTTACACAATCCAATCCAACCACTGTCACGAATCACGATGATGTTGATGAAATGATGAAGACAATACAAACACCCACTTCCCGGGCAGAGAAAATAGCCAACCTGGCCGGGAATCGAACCCGGGAACCCGTGATCCAGAGGCAGCAATACTAGTCTCTAGACTATGAGCTGCGGACCTGAGGGACGATGAGATGCGTTTGAAGTTCCCTGAGGCTGTCGACACAGCGACAATGAATATCACAGCAGGTAGTTCGCTTGAAGACGAATGGACATCTCTATAAAGTACAATCATTCAAGTTGAAACATAGGTACAAGAAAGGCAACAGCGAAGGAACCTTGCGAAGCAGAGGAAATACTTCAACTGATACACGAAAGAAGGAAGTACAAAAATATGCGGAGAATAAATCTGTTCGGGATGAACTAAACAGAAAGTTCAGGGATGCAAAGACGAAATGGCTACAAGAAAAGTGTGAAAAAATCGAAAAATAAGTACTCGTCGGAAGGACAGAATTAGTATAAAGAAAAATGAAAACGCCTCCGGTGAAACTACAAGTAAGTCCGTCAGTATAAAGAGTGCTACGGGGATCCCATCGTCAAGCTCAAAGGAGAGAGCGCTTAAGTTGAAAGCAGGAGTTGGAAGAGTGATTTGACGTCTTGACTTACGGGAGGGGGGAAGGCGAAGGCCTGGTAAGTCACAACGGATGCATAAAATTCGTTCCGAATATCAAGATGTATCAGGAATATTGGCGACCAAGCGACTATTCAAGTTGGGGTGTAGGATCTACGAGTCTGAAGACATAACATCAGGCCATCAAACTTTCTGAAAATACTACATAAAAACAGTTCCCAAGATAACAAGGGCAGATACGTGCGACAGCTATCGCACTATGAGCTTAACAGATCATGCATCAGAGTTGCTGGCAAAATATTGTACAGAATAATGGAAAATAATTTTTTGTATCTGTTAGGTGACGATCGCTTCGGTTTTCAATGCACATTTCCGTAGGTTTTATCTAACTCAAAAAAGCATTCGACAAAGGAAAATCGTGCAAGACGTTCGCATTTCCGAGGAAAATGGGAGTGAGCTATAAGGAAATTGGTGTGATGTGCCCGCGAAAGGCAAAGGTCCCGAGTTCGAGTCTCGGTCGGGCACACAGTTTTAATCTTCCAGGAAGTTTCATATCAGCGCACACTCCGCTGCAGAGTGAAAATCTCATTCTGGAAACATCCCCCAGGCTGTGGCTAAGCCATGTCTCCGCAATATCCTTTCTTTCAGGAGTGCTAGTTCTGCAAGGTTCGCAGGAGAGCTTCTGTAAAGTTTGGAAGGTAGGAGACGAGATACTGGCAGAAGTAAATCTGTGAGACCGGGCGTGAGTCGTGCTTCGGTAGCTCAGATGGTAGAGCGCTTGCCCGCGAAAGGCAAAGGTCCCGAGTTCGAGTCTCGGTCGGGCACACAGTTTTAATCTGCCAGGAAGTTTCACTATGTACAACAGTTACTGTGGAGCAATAAGCATTGCAGACCAAGAGCGAGTGCTCGTATAGGAAAGGATATAAGACAGGGATCTAGCCTATCCGATCTACTTTTCAGTCTCTACATCGAAGAAGCAGTCCATGAAGTAAAAGAAAATATCAAGGATGGAATTGAAATTCGACGTGAAAGGCTATCAGTGATGACGTTGCTAACCTCAGTGAAAGCGAATAAGAGCTTTTAAAGGCAAAGTTATGGCAAGATAGTACATACACTTAAAGTCACTCACATGCGTAACATAAAAGCAGAGCATAAATTTTATTTGTGATCTTATTAATTTCAGTTACTAATACGATCTGAAACATTTGAAAGTACGCGCCACTGTTGTGAGACTGTAACCAGTAACGTCATCTGTTAGGAGTGTAAGTAAATTTTTGCGTAATTACTGTTATTTCGCGTGAGCACTTTCATAGTTGTGCATAATATATTTGTGTAAGTAATTGTTTCAAAAATTAAAGTATAATGAAAAGCACAACTTCGGACATCATTCGAGTCCCTGCTACGTCGTGTTGCGACACTTCTGCATGCTCGCGGGTCTCTATACGGTATTAGGCAGGTGTACCAGTTTCTTTGGCTCCTCAGTGTAGTTGTACGTTACTAAATTATTATGTGTTTCAATGATGCAACATAACTTGTCGTTATCTGTTTTATGTCGTCCTTCGATTTGTAGTATCTGTTTTGCTTCATTTAAATTACAAATTGTCTAGTTACTAATTTAATTACAAATTACAAATTTTAATTAATAAGTATAATAGGAAGAAACTGGGGGATAGTTCCCATAATTATTCTCGTCTCATGATGGAAGAGGGCGAATTCTGGAAAAAATTGTGTGGTCTTTACTAAAACTGGAAGACAGTGAATAATTTAATTACAAATTACATATTTTAATTAATAAATATCCCAGGAAGAAACTGGGAAATAGTTCCCGTCATCATTGTAATCGTAAGAGGGATTCACAGGAGAACAACGTTACGATTCTGCTATAACAAGAACGTCCCATTTACCCTTCGTATATAGTAGAGAGGACCAGTAATTTTGTTGGAGGCATCGGTAGACGGATTAAATGCTGAGAAAAATCGAGTATATAGTAGAGAAGAGCAGTAATTTTGTTGGAGGCATCGGTAGACGGATTAAATGCTGAGAAAATCGAGTCATTAGTGGATATTAATAATACTGTTGATTTCAAAACTATTAGGGAATCGGTAGTGGGACCTAGTTATATACCAATCCTCGCTCTTTTAAACGGAAAAGTAACGATTACTGTGTAAAGAAGTCTCTTTCTAAATAAAAGTGTGAGAAACGCAGACGTGGAAAAGATTGGGGCCACGTATCAGTGATGTAACGGAGTTATCCAGTGTAAGCCCAGAAAGCATTTCAACGAAGTTGTACTCCGTAACGAAGTCCAGTTAGCGGTGCTGATGAAGTAATCTCTGTTAACATGCTGGCAACCGACCAGCGCTGCATGTTGCTGCAGAACACCCTGCGGGGGTATGAATGTGTAATCTGAACTCCAGAGTACTTTCATTAACATTAGGGACTTGAAATTCAGGCAGAAAACATGTGCAGGGCAGTATGGGAAACTCTTGTTAAATTTTTTATACCTTCATTTTTCCTCCTATTCAGGAGTCGATTAATATATAGTATAGCAGGCAATAGAGTGATGAGAACGGCCGCGACTTTTTAGCCAGTCAGTGGACTCTGAACAACCAACAGTTTGTTACTGTTTTAAAAATGTGCCACAAATAAGCTTCATACATTAACGAATTTTATTTTTAAATATATGTGCAAGGTCTCGAAAGCATAAATTAATCGTACAGGACACTAGTGGCCTTCTCTCATATTTTAACATTGGCTAGTAGGTTACATTTTTTGATCATCATTCTTTACGCTAGTTTAATACTAAATATCCTTTTCGAAGTACAGAACTTCCCCATCACTGAAAGTCTACTAGATTATCAGCATTACGCTTTACTTATTCTATTATTCATTATTTTCCTTTATATATTTCCTCTCTAGCGTCCTTTACGGTACGTAGGTCCTTATAGCTGAATTTTTAACAAATATTTCACTTTCCGTCTCCTCATTAATTACTGATTTTCAGACACTCGTTTGTAATATCTTCACTTCCCTTCACTATTCTTTTATGTTGGGCCGGGGCTAAGAATAGGCCCGCGGTGTTGCTGCCTGTCGTAAGAGGCGACTGAAAGGAGTCTCTCACGTATCGGCCTTTATATGTTGGTCCCCTATAGAGTTTGACCTCCATTCTTCAAAATTTTTCCTAAGAGTGAGCCAATTGGGGATGGGTGCGTTGAGATCTTGAGCCCTCTTTCTCGTCGTCGCACTGCAGTCCCTCTCATCCACCATCGCTTCGGTGAGGATGCATTCCCAGGTGCTGTTTCCACCATGCACTATTGCAGTGTCGCTTTCTGCGCCGACGACAAGCATGGACTTCTTTGCACCTGATATCCACCGCGGTAGCTAGTCCGTTGTGTTGGGGCCGCCATGTACTCTGCTGGTTGTAGACCCCTGACAACACAGGAATCGCTCTGCTGACGCCTGCGCCGTTAACTCCCCACGTATGCTAAAGAGTAGATGCCCATCACCCTGTGGCATCGGAACTCCCGGCAATGGCCATCCTGCCAGGTGGCCCTTGCTGTGGCAGGATGGCGCCCGTGGGGAGAGCCCTTGGTCGGAGTGGGCAGCATCAGGGTGGATGACACTCGATGAAGCGTGGCCCATCTTCTCTTGCTGGTGGCCATCCACCAACAGTCTAAGCGTTCGAGGGCTCAATACAATGCACAGAAGGGTCACCCCAAGTCGTTCCCCTCCCTTGCCACACCATGGGAGAAACGAAAGGCTAAGGATGGCAGCGAAGCTTATTCACCCCAGTACGTACAAGAGCTGATGGGGTGTCTTTCATGACGATGAAGCCTCAGTCCTTTGCAGAGAATTTAGAGGACCAGTTTGGGGAGGAGGAAGCTTGTCCAAAATGCGCTGTGGGTCAGTTTTGAGGCATTATTCGCTTGTGACAAGCTGGGGGATGTTTCTGTTACCGTCACGCCCCGTAAAAACTTAAATATGGTCCAGGGCATAATATTCCACAGGGACATTCTTTTGCAGTTTGATGACGAGCTGCACGCCAATTTAGAGCGGCGAGTTGTTCATTTCGTCTGGCACGTTCATAGGGGTCCAAGGGAAAAATCAGGTTGCCACCGGTGCCTTCATCTTGGCCTTCAAAGGTGATACATTGCCTTAGAAGGTCAAGGTGATGGTCAACCACTCTGCCTTTGAGCCCTACAGCCCTCCCCTTATACAGTGCTTTAAGTGCTGGAAGTTCGGCCATATGTATTCTTGATTACTTGTGCCCCACTCCAATCTATGTTAACTACAGAGAGCATCATTCACCTTGCTTACCAGACTTCAGGATTTTCCAGAAAGAGGGGAGAATCATGGAATATAAGACCCTGGACCGACTGATTTACACTGAGACTAAACGGAAGTTTGAATGCCTCCATCCTGTTCGTATGCCCTCCTTTTGAGCCGTCGCTACAACTGTTCTACCCCCATCAGCTCCACGTGTCCCAGTCACCTCTCAGAGCCAGAAATTACACCTGCGTCCTTGATGGTTGGGGGCAATTCCACCCTGTTGCTCCTGCACCATCTACTTAGGGAGCAACACCCCCACAACCGCTTGGAACGTCTGTCGCCTCTCCTAAGCTGGAGACGCAACCAACTTCTTTGGCTCCTCTCGCTTGGAAGGGGTCCCGGGCTTCACGATCCTCCTCAATCCTGGAGACTGAATCAGTGAAGCCCTCCCAGCCAGAGAAACCCAAGAAGCAGTGAGAAAAGTCCAAGACCCCTAAGACCAAGGATCTTGCAGTGGCACCCACCCCATCGCTACCTACAAGATCTGCATCTGAGAATGAGGCAGAGATTTTGTCATCTGCTGAGGACATGGTTATCGGCATACCCTCAGACATGGTAGATATCAACTCCTCTGGAAATCAGTCGGTGGCAGCAGGTGACCGTGAGGCGTAAACCACCTGATTGAATATTCATACCTTCTCAGCCTCATGATCATATTATTCTCCAGTTGAATTGCGGCGGTTTTTTCTACCACCTTGCTGAGCTCCGACAACTTATCAGCCTTCACCCTTTCTTCTGCATTGCTCTACAGGAAACTAGGTTTCCGGTGATGTGAACTCCCACCCTCAGTGGCTGTCAGGGTTATTATAAGAATTGGGCAGCTTATGCGAAGATATGTGGTGGAGTCTGCGTCTATGTCCTTAACTCTCTATACAGCGAGTGTGTACCTCTTCAAACACCTTTAGAGGTTGTTCTGTTAGGGTGTGGACGCCTAAGGCTGTTACTGTCTGCAATATCTATCTTCCACTGGATGGTGATATCCCACAGCATGTACTGGCTGTACTGATAGCCGACCTGCCACCACATTTTCTGTTACTGGGTGACCTTAACGCCTGTAACCCTTTGTGTGGTGGATTGGTGGCAACAGGCTGAGGCACTGTTGTTGAGCAGGTGTTGGCACAGCTCGACCTTTGTCTCTTAAATAATGGTGCCTCCACACATTTCAGTGTGGAGCATGGCACGTACTCAGCCATCGACCTTTCGGTCTGCAGCTCTGGCCTTCTACCATCTGTCCAATGGAGTGTGCATGACGACTTGTGCGGTAGTGACCACTTCCCAATCTTCCTGTCACTGTCACAGCGTCGCTCTTTTGGGAGCCTCCCCAGATGGGCTTTGAATAAGGATGACTGGTACTCATTCGCCACCATTGCCACTATTGAGCATCTTTCTCATGATACCATTGATGTGGTGTTCCACACGACAACCACCGGCATCGCTTCTACAGCAGAATCTGCAGTTCCCAGTTCTTCCGGGTCCCCTCGGTGGAGGACTGCGTCTAGGTTGTCACTAGAGATCACTGAGGTGATTAGAGATCGCAGGTGGGCCCTCCAACGTCATAAGCGGCACCCATCCTCGAACACCTCATTGCCTTTAAGGGGTTCCGTGCCCACACACGATGCCTTATTCGCCAACAGAAGCTGGAGTGCTGGGAAACATATGTCTCCACCACTGGCATCCATACCTATGCATGGCGGGTTCTGGCCAAGATTAGGAAAGCTCTACTGACCCCTGTCAGCGTACCTGGGCTTTCCCTGAATGGAGCAGTCTGAACTGAATCAGATACAATTGCAGAACTCTTAGCTGAGCATTATGAACAGGGTTCCTCTTATACGAATTACCCACTGGCTTTCCACTCCCAGAAAGAGCAGTTGCGTTGGAACATCGGAGGCTTTTATTCCATATGAGCCACCCTGAATCGTACAATGTACCATTCGGTGGCCGCGCAGGATTAGCCGAGTGGTCTAAGGCGCTGCAGTCATGGACTGTGCGGCTGATCCCGGCGGAGGTTCGAGTCCTCCCTCGGGCATGGGTGTATGTGTTCGTCCTTAGTATAATGTAGGTTAAGCAGTGTGTAAGCTTAGGGACTGATGACCTTAGCAGTTAAGTCCCATAAGATTTGGCACACATTTGAACATTTTTGAACCATTCAGTGAGTGGGAATTCCAAAGTGCCCTAGCCACTTTCCCTGGTACAGATCCTGGGCCGGATCGCATCCACTATCAGAGGCTAACACTTCTCGGTGGACTGCCAGTAACACCTTCTAGACCTTTTCAACTGTATCTGGGTTTAGGGTGAGTTCCCATCAAAATGGCGGGAAAGCATCGTCATACCAGTGTTGAAACCTGGCAAGAACCCACTGGATGTGGACAGCTACTGCCAAATTAGCCTCATCAACAGTCTGTACAAGTTGCTCGAACGCCTGGTGAGATAGACGTTGAGCTGGCTACTTGAGTCTCGGGGCCTTCTGACTCAGCTTTAGGATGGGTTCTGTAAGGGCCGCTCTGCCATCGCTAATCTGGTATGTATGGAGTCTGCCATTCGTACAGCGTTTTCCCGCCATCAACATCTGGTTGCCGTTTTTTTGTCATGTGGATGGCACATGACACAACATGGCGACATCACATTCTCACCACCCTTCAGGGGTGGCGTCTTAGGGGCCTGCTCCAGATTTTTATTCAAAATTTTCTGTCTCTTCATTCCTTCCGCGTGCAAGTTAGTTCCTTCCACAGTTCCTCCCGAGTCCAGGAGAATGGGGTCTTTCAAGGTTCTGTCTTGAGTGTCTGCCTCTTTTTAGTTGCTATCAATAGGCTAACTGCAGCTGTGGGAAAGTCCATACCAGCTTCTTTGTATGCTGATTACTTTAGCCTGTACTACAGCTCCACCAGAATTGCAGATGCTGAAGCGCAGCTGCAGGGCGCTATCCGCAAGGCACAGTCTTGTGTCGTAACTCGTGGCTTCCAGTTTTCGGCTGCCAAGACCTGCGTTATGCATTTCAGCCGCCGTCGCACTGCTCATCCTGAGCCATGGCTTTATCTAGACGGCGAACGTCTTGCTGTGGTGGAGACGCATCGGTTTTTGGAATTGCTTTAGATACCTGGTTGACTTGGCTCCCTCATATTTGGTAGCTTAAATAAACGTGCTGGCGGCATCTTAACGCTCTTCATTGCTTGAGTCACACCAACTGGTGTACCGATCTGTCTACCCTCCTACGACTGTATAAGACTTTGTTTCAGTCCCGTCTCGATTAGGAGAGACTGACTTACGATTCGGAATCGCCTTCCGCATTGCCGTTGCTTGACCCCATACTTCACTGTGGGATCCGACTCACAACTGGAGCTTTCCGCACAAGCCCTGTGTACAGCATACTTGTGGAGGCTGGTGTCCCTCTATTGCGGATCCGGCGCCATAGGCTACTGACAGCTTATGCTGCACATGTTTGTAGTTTGCCCGGGCATCCAAATTACCGTCTTATGTTCCCCAACTCGGTCGTACATCTTCCAGACCGGCGACCCCAGTCAGGGTTTTCAGTTTCAATTTTTGACCGGTCTCTTCTCTTTTGGGTTAAGATTTCCCCCCTTCCACCTCTTTTCTGGCCCCATTTACGTATATCCCCGTGGTGTTTGCCCACCCGTGCCTTCAGCTAGATTTAGCACAAGGCTTGAAAGACTCAGGCCCTCTGCCGACGATTTCTTTCCATCCCGGCCGCGTTTCACGGCTCTGACGTGGTCTATGCCGACGGTTCGATGGTTGCTGGTCGAGTTGGTTATGTTTTTTACTTTTTGGGATCGATCTGAACAACGCTCATTGTTGGATGCCTGCAGTCTTTTCACTGCAGAGCTGGTAGCCATCTCTCGCGCCATAGAGTATATCCGCTCCTGCTCAGGTGAGTCCTTCGTTATCTGTAGTGACCCCCTGAGCGGTTTACGAACTATCGATCAGTGTTCTCCTCGCTCTAATCTGGTAACGGCTATCCAGGAGTCCATCCAAGCTCTTGCCTGTTGCTGCCGCTCCGTGATTTTTGTGTGGACCTCGGGTCATGTCGGCATACGAGGTAATGAACAGGTTGACAGGCTGTCCAAACAGGATCTCAGTGAACCAGCCCTGCAGATTAGCCTTTCGGAATGTGAACTCCAGTCCGTACTGTGGCAGAAAGTCCTTGGTACCTGAGGTGATGAATGGCGCACCCTGCCTTCACCCAACAAACTTCGGTTCATGCGAGCCTCTCGCAAGGGCTCTGTTGTTCTCTGCCGACTACGCATTGGCCACACCTGGCTGACGCACGGTTACTCATTGCGCCGCGAGAATCCACCTCTATGCCGTTGCGGATCAGCGTTGACAGTAGTCCACATCTTGTTCGACTGTCCGCTTTTAACTGCGCTCAGACAGCCGTTTGCTCTGCTTATACGCACCCTGCCCTTTTAATGGATGACGATGCAATGGCAGGCTTAGTTTTGAGTTTTATTCGAGCAGGGAGATTTTATCGCTTAATCTGAGGGTTTGTCTCCTTTTTGTGTTGCGTGTGGACTTTGGCCTATGGTTTTAGATTGGGGTTTTTAGTGTGTCTCTTGGTGGTTAGCTTTTCCTTTTTTGTTTCCATTGTTGGCCAACCACTGTACAGCTTTATGTGCTTTTAATTCCTTTTTTTTATGCTCTTTATCAGTATCTTTCTCGTTCTATGTCGTCCCTTGTTACCTCCGTTGCTTGTTTTTATTCATTGGGGTTTTCATGGTCGTAGACACAGGGACCGATGACCTTCGCAGTCTAGTCCCTTCAACTCCACAAACCAACCAACCTTCACTATCCAGCAGTATTTAATATCTATATTAATCATGTGTTAAACAAGTTTACCAACCAAAAGGTCCTCTAAGAAGATGTTGATTTTGCTTCTGAGATCCTCAACATTGGCGTCAGGCCAACTGGCCAAGGGTAGGACGTTGTATACGTTTTCGTTTGTAAAAGCAACACCGATTTCCTTCTCCACATTTCTCCAATTCTAATGTGTGCTCCACTTCTAACGTTAAACCTCAGTATTGCTTTGTTCCCTTTATTATCTGAAGATCTTAGTCCCCACATTACACTCAAGCTGCCGAACGTGCTTAATTCAAGCTTTTAACAATGCCTGAACACCGCAACATAAACAACAATAACAACAACAAGAAAGTTACATGAAGTATGTAACGTCTCTTAGTAAAAGACATATTATGTGATAAAGAGAAAACATTGTGTATCATATTTTGTTATTGTATAAAATTATGTATTTTTTTATTATTTATTTTAGATAATATCTGTGTCGGCGAGTAATGAAACCGCCACAGACGATAAATATCAAACAAAGATGAGAATATGTGACTAGTATAAATAATACATAACGAACATTAATTTCTCTGTCTTCTTCTTGGAGTTACGTGAGAAGGATAGCCTGTGACGTGATATTGTATGCTAGCGTAGCATTCTTTTGTCAAGTTTGTAAGAGGGACGCCATTAGGCAAGATTGTTAAAAAGGCGTGTACTACTCAAATTGTTTAAATGTTTGAATAGAATTATTTAGTGAAACCTTGCATTATGATTCATGTCAAGCTTGCCTGGTATTTTATCCCATCCCTTTAAGACATTTTCAGTTGTTTAAATATTATTCGTGGTGCAGAGCGGCGCGACGAACGAGCCAGCCGCTGACGCGGTTCATTTAAATTGCAGTAAATGAAACCTATCATACCGCAAAGAAGAAATCTAGCTGTGCGTAGTTCTGGTCTGGCAACCTTATAGTAAAAACATTATTTTTCTCCGATAATAGTCTCATGTTCTCGGGTTAGCCGTGGTACTTATTGTTGTTTTACTATTAACAAAAATCCACTGCAAAATTACGATGCTGAACAATCATTGCGTACTATAACTGTTTTAATAGAAAGCCAGATACAGAACAATAGGAACATAATACATTTTCTTTTGTTGAAAATTAGTGATCCAAAGAAAGGCATAGCACAGCACCGCTAAAAGGTATTTCGAGTCTCTTTTCGTAGATAAAATAATAATAATAAGAATAAGAATAAAAACAAAACAAGATAAATAAATAAAAAAAAGCGAAAAGTAGGAAGCAGTTACCACTGCTATCTGCATTGTAAATTGTTGCAAATAATCAGGTTGCAAGGAATAACAAATTTTGGTCCAAACATGTGCCAGGACGATGATAATGGATGAGCATAACCTGTTACTTTTAAAGAAGAGGTTGGAAAATTGTATAGTGGAAACATTTAAAACTCTGATTGGAAATGCTGATTTATAGGTTACGACTTGTTGCATGCTTTTTCTTACTGCAGATCGCTGCCTACTATTGTCATTCGCGACATAAATGTTGGTGGCAAAACGCCGACAGGTTTCCACGATCACGAATTTTGGACCCGCTTTACTCTTCCGACAACTACCGCCTGAATAGGCAGTTTAAGCGAATTTTCGCGCCACACATCTTGTAGTGCCAGTTGTAAGCTCGGTTGATTCCACCATTGTGCTCTATACTGTGACGGTAGTTGTTGCGTTAGCGCTTTAAAGGATTGTCAAATCCTATGCTACGCCTGTTGCTTGATCGTGAGTGGTGCTGCCATTTGTTGGTTGTTTATCGAACTACGCACTACCTTGGCCCACTCAGAAAACTGCATTTTGTTTATAACAACCATCAGCTACAGTGCCAGAAAAAAGTACGGGCGAGAGCAACAGCTAACATTACACGCGTTTCGAACGAAGTATACAACTTTAATAACGCAAGTGTCGTTGAACATTACAGATATTCTAAGGAACGAGTACAGAAATTATTGTGTACACTAACACACCGTTATAATAAAACACTTCGATTGCTCTGCTGACGCGGCGCTCTTTTATGCACGTTACGGCGTATGGATGGGAAAATGATAAATTCCGTGGCTCACACTACCATTAATGATAAAGAAGCTGCTATGGCCACCATTTCATTGTTTCAGAAGCTAACGTCACCACTATAAAACTGGAGGCATTTTCTGGCGATGTAGCGACCTATGTTCGGTTTTTGGAACAGTTCCAGCAATCGATCAGGCTCCCACGGTATCCAACATTCATAAACACATATTTCTGCGTCGTTGCTTAGAACGAGAGGTAAAGTATTTATTTGATGGTATCACTGTGATCTCTGTCACATGTGGATAAACCAGAGGGATCCTCACAGCACGCTGTGGCGATAAAAATAGAATTATACGAGGTAACCTGGTTTATTTGGTATCTATTAAACCCATGCACTTACTGAACCCAGAAGCACTTAATTGTACATTTATCGATCTCAGTAATCGTATTTGTGGTCGGTCGCCGTAAGCACAAATACTTATCGTCGTGTACTAGCACAAAAAATTTTTAGAACTTTTATCATAATAACTGCCGACGCTGCCTTATTCATGTTAAATAAATGGATTTTCGGAACGTCAGCTGATGGAATATATAGGAGCGGAAATATACGCGGAACTTATTCTCAGAGGATCTGCTGGGACTACACAAAATCGAGTTCCACGGCAGCTACCACTCATGTTTGCTCTAAAAGAACGTGGCCATTAGGTTGAACAATGTAACGTAAAGTGCCTAAACAGAGGATATAAAACGTAAAATTGCGGGATGCAGGATAGGCATTCTGTGCTAACTGTAAACTCGTCATACGTTCGTGGTACGACGAATAAGATGTCAGCAGGACAGTGCAACGTCACTTCTGTTAGAAAAATAGAAGCAATTATGCCAACCATCAAATTCTTGCAAACACCTCAGGCGTGCATCGTAGTTCACAGTTTACTTAAAAGACGAGTTAGCGACGATTCCATAAATGACACCACGGTCTTATGTTGGACTAAATGTTTTACCTCTCGTTTCTGTCAGTTTTCTTAAAAAGAGAAGGAGAAACTTGGTAAAATGAAGTGGAAAACCGTTTCCGGCGTGTCCTCTCACTATGTCAACGAACCCCCTCTCAATAGCGCGTTAGTTGCCGGACGACATCTACTACCAGAAGAATTTGCTGTTGTGTTACGGTTCCAGCTGCATTCCTTGGATATTACTAACGACATTATGCAAGCGTTTCTTCAACCTGTACTGCAAGAAAACGACAGGAATTAGAGAGGATTCCTGCGGCACAGTCATGAAAACTACTACACCACGAAAGAAGTTACGATTTAACGTTTCACTGGATTTCCATTCGGTCTGACATGCAGTCCATTCTTGCTTTCGGCAGCGCTGAGAGAACACACATCAAGACATGATGTAAACGATGGTATAAAATTCCTGAAATTTATGCCTGATAAGCTTAAAAATGGTCTACAGCCGGAACTAGTAGCACTGTGTAAAGTAAAAGGCAGCCAAATTTTATTTAGCAGTTGTATTTGGCAACTATATGCAAGATAACTCAGAGATCCATCGCTTCCTCGTCAAAAACGGTATCACTTGAAATTCATTGTACTATGGGCGTGTTGGTCGGGAGGCACCGTCAAGCGATGTGTATAGAAGGTGTTGGGGCGACCAAGACGAACTACACAAGAGCTGTATGTCACCTTGGCCAGTATTGGAGCTGCAGTGAGCTGGAGTCCTGCCTCTGCTAGACACTACGCAGTACACTTTCTGGTCGGTGAAGCACTATTAAGTCCGCCCTCAGGACGACCCTACACACAGCCCGAGCATAGAATTGAGAGAACCTTCGGCTGAAATGCAGATGAATTATAGGCCATATACGGAGCATTTGGACGTAATATAAAATATCCTGAGATGTAAACGTCGAACTATGGTTTCAGTAATCATTTTAAGAAACTAACAAGAAACTAGAGAGAATTGAACACCAGATTACAACGAGGCCGAAGCCTTGTTTGCAAACAGAAGCCGAGTGAACACAGAAGAAATACGTTAAGAAATGTAAGGAGCTGTGTATGAAATACACTCCTGGAAATTGAAATAAGAACACCGTGAATTCATTGTCCCAGGAAGGGGAAACTTTATTGACACATTCCTGGGGTCAGATACATCACATGATCACACTGACAGAACCACAGGCACATAGACACAAGCAACAGAGCATGCACAATGTCGGCACTAGTACAGTGCATATCCACCTTTCGCAGCAATGCAGGCTGCTATTCTCCCATGGAGACGATCGTAGAGATGCTGGATGTAGTCCTGTGGAACGGCTTGCCATGCCATTTCCACCTGGCGCCTCAGTTGGACCAGCGTTCGTGCTGGACGTGCAGACCGCGTGAGACGACGATTCATCCAGTCCCAAAAATGCTCAATGGGGGACGGATCCGGAGATCTTGCTGGCCAGGGTAGTTGACTTACACCTTCTAGAGCACATTGGGTGGCACGGGATACATGCGGACGTGCATTGTCCTGTTGGAACAGCAAGTTCCCTTGCCGGCCTAGGAATGGTAGAACGATGGGTTCGATGACGGTTTGGATGTACCGTGCACTATTCAGTGTCCCCTCGACGATCACCAGTGGTGTACGGCCAGTGTAGGAGATCGCTCCCCACACCATGATGCCGGGTGTTGGCCCTGTGTGCCTCGGTCGTATGCAGTCCTGATTGTGGCGCTCACCTGCACGGCGCCAAACACGCATACGACCATCATTGGCACCAAGGCAGAAGCGACTCTCATCGCTGAAGACGACACGTCTCCATTCGTCCCTCCATTCACGCCTGTCGCGACACCACTGGAGGCGGGTTGCACGATGTTGGGGCGTGAGCGGAAGACGGCCTAACGGTGTGCGGGACCGTAGCCCAGCTTCATGGAGACGGTTGCGAATGGTCCTCGCCGATACCCCAGGAGCAACAGTGTCCCTAATTTGCTGGGAAGTGGCGGTGCGGTCCCCTACGGCACTGCGTAGGATCCGTGCGTCGCTGCGGTCCGGTCCCAGGTCGACGGGCACGTGCACCTTCCGCCGACCACTGGCGACAACATCGATGTACTGTGGAGACCTCACGCCCCACGTGTTGAGCAATTCGGCGGTACGTCCACCCGGCCTCCCGCATGCCCACTATACGCCCTCGCTCAAAGTCCGTCAACTGCACATACGGTTCACGTCCACGCTGTCGCGGCATGCTACCAGTGTTAAAGACTGCGATGGAGCTCCGTATGCCACGGCAAACTGGCTGACACTGACGGCGGCGGTGCACAAATGCTGCGCAGCTAGCGCCATTCGACGGCCAACACCGCGGTTCCTGGTGTGTCCGCTGTGCCGTGCGTGTGATCATTGCTTGTACAGCCCTCTCGCAGTGTCCGGAGCAAGTATGGTGGGTCTGACACACCGGTGTCAATGTGTTCTTTTTTCCATTTCCAGGAGTGTAAATGAGTTAAAAGCAAGCGATTATCTGCGTGGTTGTCAAGATATCGCCGACAATTTTCTACCTAAGCCAAAGGAATCAGTGGAACAACATGGGCTATCTCAATAGTTGCTGAACATGATAATAGAAACTTATGATGTTAAGCCAAGTATAAAATACTAACCAGGTTGTATGTAACCGATGTAATCTGCCTGGTCACACAATCCTGAAATATATATTATACTGGCTATGTTAATCGAAAGTTTCTTTTTCATTACAAAATAACTTTATACACTATTCGAAATCTTGTCTTTGGATTGTTTATTTATAGACATATGCCTTTGTGACCTCAGTGTCGCATACACGGAGGATCGAAACCTTTATATTACTTCAGTGTCTACATCCCTCCAGTTATTAATAAAACGGTTCAAATGGCTTTGAGCACTATGCGACTTAACTTCTGAGGTCATCAGTCACCTAGATTTTAGAAGTAATTAAACCTAGCGGTCGCTCGGTTCCAGACTGCAGCGCCTAGTTATTAATAAGACTAGCGCATTGGTTCTGCACTCCTGAGTAACACCTAGACAGTATGTACAGGTTAGTCAGGATAAGACTGTCTGAGAAATGATTAGAAACTATAGTAGGACCAGTTGTGCCAATTTTTACAGAGTGGTAGACGAGTTCTCGCTGAGTTGTGTATATCTCAGACTAGTACCAATGCAGTATAGTCGCTGCTTTGTATACAGAACTAAAACTTTAGGATTGGCCTCAAGACATGTATATATCTTCATTGTGATAGTTGATGTGTTTCACTTAACCCGGTTTTGTGAAGGTCTTGTATCAGGAATTCATCAAGGAGCCATGTGTGTGTGTGTGTGTGTGTGTGTGTGTGTGTGTGTGTGTGTGTGTGTGTGTGTGTTCGCGCCTCCGCTGTACACAACGATAGCATATCAAATGTAGATGTAGACGTAGAAGGATTAGAATTTAACGTCATGTGGGAGTGAGGTATTAGTGACGGAGCACAAGTTCTTATTATGAAAGGATGTGGAAGGAAATCAGCTGTGCCCTTTCGAAGGGCATATGCCCAGAGCTAAGAAATCATGGGAAATCTGAGTCTGCACAGCTGGAGCGAGATGTTAACTGTCGTCTACTGGAATGATGGTCCATTGTGGTAGCTGCTGCGTGACTTTCGGTATAGACGAAGATGTAGAATCAGAAATAGTATAATAAGCGAACACAATATTTAATTATCACAGTTTTGAACATGGTTGACAGCAACAAGCGTACGTAAATTTTCAATAACATATTGGCTGTATATTTCATTTATTGAAAAAAGGATATTTAATTGTATTATACACCTGTCACAGATAAATTTTATCCTACCCACGATACTTAGCTATGCCAACGGAATGAGCCTGCACAGACATGCTTGGATATAATCAACATACAACTATTATCGATTTTGCTTTCTGCCAATTGCCGTTTCATACTTACTGTAATTCATACAATGGTCATTAATCAATAATCCAGAAAGAAAGTTACAATAGTGTCCGACAGTGTGACATACAATTTTGTGATTCTTTCCCCAGTATTCAGTTACAAGATCTGTGCTCCGTAGTTTACAAAAAACTGGTCCTTAGGTCTTATCTTTAATGATTATTTACCATCAAATGGAGATGGCTACTGTATCCATATTCATTTCTGAACCCTTAATTTATTTCCAGTCATTAAAACGTCGCCTCGAAAATACGCTACTTGTCCCACAGTTTAATATTGTTTCTTGTGGACATTTTACTCTCTAAATTGATAATTTGTGCTCTTTTCGTAATAGTTAGTACACTATAAATTCTGGGCCTGAATACATTTTTGTGAAATATTGCCAGTGACTGATCACGACACTGGGCTGATCTGCAGTTGACACAAATTCTTAGTTTCTGAAACAATAAATTGTTATTCACCAACTTCACAACTTATCAGATACTACACATTATAGCTCTTTGTTCTTCTTCTTTCGCAATAATTTAATATTTTAATGGGCAATTAACCTTCCTGGCATCCTTTCTTGTAGTAAAGTGACAATTCGCCCTCGATTTAATCTTCATTACCCTTAGACCCAGGTTGACAACCTGAATAGTGTGCGCAACCAGCACTGTCTCGTTCACTACTTGAGACACAGCGCATTCTAGAGAATTCCAGTAAAACTTCAGATTTAGTGTTAC
This sequence comes from Schistocerca cancellata, assembly GCF_023864275.1. NCBI lineage: Eukaryota > Metazoa > Arthropoda > Insecta > Orthoptera > Acrididae > Schistocerca > Schistocerca cancellata. Next base: position 292,020,989 of record NC_064630.1, on the reverse strand, counting down.
ATTCATTACACAAATAGCTGAACGTAACGATTCCCTGTTGTCAAAAGAGCGTTGAGAAAGAGTATTCCGATAAAAGAACAACACGGAAGTAATATTATTCTGTAGTTTACACACCATTCCACACACACAACATATCCTTTCACGGCATCTGTTTGAGAAGGTTTGATGAATCGTAAAGGGTTACGACAACACATCTGATCTTACTTTGTAAACTACGTAGGACTCTCAAATGACACAAGCAGTTGCACATGTCGTCATATCTGAAACATATGACTTGTAAGAAATCTTCTGCATACAGCCGGTAACTTATCCATTATGCGATAAGTGCTACGTGGCAGAGGTATACTTAATAAGGACGGAGTTCTGTGAAAATTTAACCGAGATACGTCTGTCGTTCCGGTGGCAAGAAATAAGAGCTGGCGTACATAAATAACCGCAAAGAGCACATTTTCCTCTTACATTCAGAGAAAGGCGGTAGTCAAAAAGTGGTGCTGCTTGAGACGAGAGGAACTTTGATCATGGCGTCCGAAACACGAGTAAGCGGACCGACTCATCAGTGGCTGTGAAAAACCGAGGCGGCGGCAGCAGCGTCACGTAGGCACGCATTACATAAGGTCTCCGTTCACTAGCGGCAGAGGCGCTGCACTGCAATTCGATTGTGCCGACAAACGAGGCCGTTGTAAGTCGTCCAACAGGCCGAGAACAATTCTCGTTGTTGAATCTTGTCAAAAACGTTATCAGACTTTCATCGGGCCTTCGGCTACTCAAAGGCGGAAGTTTCTGCCACACTTTACACTAATTAAAATTTGAGCTAGGTAGCCTTTCGTAAAAGTCAATATTTCTGAAACAGCTCATTCATTTCAGATTAATGCAACGATTCCTATTTCTGTAAAGCGCTAAATATAATAGTGATAAAAATCACCGAGCAAACTGTTAATTTTACGGGGACTAGACGGCGACTAGATTAAAAATTTAAAGATCCGCATGAATTTTCATTACAGTGCGAGAGAATTTTCCTTATGAAGGGTAAAATACCACCCATAACATAAGGGGAGGAAGTAAATGTGAAGGTTTGATGTAGCAATTTAGGCGACTAGACCTTTCATTATGGCTAATCTCGTAGTTTTGTGACTAAGGCGAGAAAGAAACAGCCATTGTTGACACATATGGCGAATTCCGTAGACGTTCACAACACTCTAGGAAGTTAGATATGTTGTAGGAAGTCGAACATGTTCTAGATAAAACAGTTTCGTATATACATCCTATTTGCGGACGCTAACTCCATTCTTTTTATTTAACTGATTCGGATAGATGATCGTTTTTGCATTGAGTCCAAGCAAAAAGTTAAATGATAAGCCAGGTAACGCTATGTTACACCTATTTAACATTTAGGGCCGAGACAATGGTTTCAGTACAGAGCTATAAACAGCGATTTTTTGAGTTTCGATTCCGACATGTAATATAACACTGACGTCATTCGCTTTTCCTTGGTACTACTCATCTAAGCTGACTGTGCGTTGTGTTGATGTGTATGTGTTGTCAGACTTTAGATACGCCCAGTGTAGTGGATTATTAGTGACTGTTTAATGGGTGTAACATTATAACTCAGGACACTGTTGAATATTTCTTTTTACTTTATAAAATTCATATTGTAATTAAATATTTCACTAAATTTTGCAATGAGTTACAAATGTCATGTTGATGTAATACACCTTTGTTTCGTGAAGACTGCTCAATGTTCCATGTAAATAACCCGCAGAAAAGTCAGAGTAAAATTATGAAAGAAAGGAGTGGAGGCATCGAAACAGGCCGAAAGTACGACTTGTGTGGGCCAAATCTCGAATTACACTCAGTCGGACTTAGGACACTGACCACCACAGTTCAATTAGCTGGATTAAATGGCGTCGGATAGTAGTAATTATCGTGCCAAAAGACTAGAGGTGTGTCCCCTCCATAACAAGACACCACCTTTTGAACGAAAATGGAGAGCGTAAATCGGTTGGAAGCTGCCGTTCGTGTATTCCAAACGTAGAAAGGGAGAGCATGGGCAACTGGACAGACTTTCGGGTAGACACAGTTTCATATCGCCTTAATGCACACCATAGTTGAATTGTAAATGCATAGATTGGCATGTATTGTTGTGAAGTAAACAAATTATGCCTGGCCGCGCGGGATTAGCCGAGCGGCCTTAGGCGCTGTAGTCATGGACTGTGCGGCTGATACCGGCGGAGGTTCGAGTCCTTCCTCGGGCATGTGTGTGTGTGTTTGTCTTTAGGATAATTTAGGTTAAGTAGCGTGTACGGTTAGGGACTGATGACCTTAGCAGTTAAGTCTCACAAGATTTCACACACACAAATTATGCCTGAAACTTAAATTATGTGTATGTATCTTGTTACCTGAGACATTCCCCTTTCAAAAATATTGTTTATGATCGTCTGTGCTTGGAAATAATTATTGCTCCGTAATCAAGAAATATTTCAATCTAAATTTTCGTGAAATGCAAAATGTTTCAGATTTAAGTCTTCCAAGTTAATATTTCAATTGCATTTTCGTATAGATTCATAATGGCTACTGAGTTTTCATCAATAACAATAAGATATATTCTGCAACGGTGGCCGGCCGTTGTGACCGACTGGTTCTAGGCACTTCAATCCGGAACCGCGCTGCTGCTACGGTCGCAGGTTCGAATCCTGCCTCGGGCAGGGATGTGTGTGATACCCTTAGGTTAGTTAGGTATAAGAAGTTCTAAGTCTAGGAGACTGAAGACCTCAGATGTTAGGTCCCATAGTGCTTAGAGCCACTTGAACCATCTTTTTGCAACGGTTTTTAATGAAGTACTTTTTACGTGATTTTACTGACGTTTCGCCAGCACAAGTGGCTGGCATTGTCGAAGCTTCACCCTGCATTGCTGGTGGTGAACTGGAGCCGATTTCGCGGCCGCAGATTATGTGTACCTGACGCGCCAACGTCCGAGGGCTTCTCCACGGTCATTTCGGGTGCGTTTCTTCTCTTGCTAGCTGCGGCGGTGCTCGGTGCAGCTCGGGAAGCCGGGGTCTGTTTACGTATTTCTATCACCTCTCTGAATAAGGCGCTAGTTCAGAGAGGCGATAGAAGTACAAAATCACGGGAACAGCTTCAACAAGAAAGATGGAAGCATTACCGTGCTGCAGCAAACGACCGTCGCAGGTAGCAAGAGGAGAACAGCACCGGAAATGACCGAGAAGAAGCCTTCGGACGTTGGCGCGCCAGGTACATAGTCTGTGGCGCCGAGCTCGGCTCCAATTCCCCACCAGCAATGGAGAGTGAAGCTTTGACAATGCCAGCCACCCGTGCTGGCGAAACGTCAGTAAAATCATCAGACGAACGTCATCCAAAGAACCCGAGACAGAAGCCAATAAGCAGTTTGTCAACAAGCGGCCAAGAAAGTCTTATCAATTTTCTATTTTTCACTTGTTTGTGTTTACTATTACTGAGCTTGTATGTACCTTTGATTCAGTATTTGTTTAGAGACGTCTGTTAGAAACCTGTCAGCTAAGCAAAACACTTTTTTTCTTCCATCTAGTTCATTGACAATAAGAAACAGCCTCTAAGTTCACGTAGCTATGTTTCATACTACTTACGTAACGCTAGAGAAACAAGTATTTTAGATATGTATAAAGTAGTCTAGCAACCGGTCATTTTACTTCCTTAATTTACATGAATGTGTTTCCGTAGATCGATTTTATCCAATACTTTTCTAGCACTTCATTGTGTCTGTAACTGTATTACACCATTTTTTCTCAACAGAGTTTGTCATTTAAGGATAAAGTGTTCTTGATTATTTATTCCCATCATAAGGACAAAGAAGCTCGATGGCTTCTCCAGTGCTTCTGTAACACTTTCACAATCAGGTGTATAAAGCAGTAGCGAGATCATAAAAGTATTAGTGAAGTTACTCAAATAGCCAGAAATGTTCCGTAGTGTGTCCGAGTATTGTTCATTCCCACACTGGGTTCTATTATTAATAATCTTTTTGGCGATGGGCAGTTACTGTCTAAACATAGTGGTATGAAAGAAAACATTGACACTAACATTGAAGTCGATGTGTAATTTGATATGCGTACAGAGGGCAACCATCCGAGATGGAGGAGGAGATTAGTATTTAACATCCCACCGACAACGAGTTCATTAGGCACGCTTCACAATCTCGAATTAGGGATGGATGGCGAAGGAAAGCGGCCGTACCTTTCAAAGAAACGATTCCAGCATTTGCCTGAAGCGATATAGGGAAATAACGGAAACCTAAAAAAGGATGTTCGGACGGGAGTTTGAGCCCCGCTGCGCTGCCCCGTTCGCTAATCATTCGACAGTAACTACGTAAGCAAAAGTTCATGGCAGAACGAATATAATGAGAAGCGGATGAATATAATAAGAGGTCTGAGAGGAGAAAAGAAAGCAACACTTGAGTGAAGTAAATGAAACACAAATTTATTTTCATATAATTCACAAATGTTAAGTGGAGAGAACCGAGAAAAACGTAAGACATATACTGTATTCTTCCATAACTGAAGAAAAGAAAAGGTCTTGTATAAGGTATATGAAACGATCTTGGTTGACTGTTTTACTCAGCCTTGGTAATTTATTTCCAGCAGAACAGAGATTGTCTTGAGATAAATTTCAAGAGGATAAACCTCGCCTTTTCCGACTTCACCACTGGCTGGATGTGGATATCATTAAAGAACCATGATCTGCATTGAAAACGACTAAGGAGGCGTGAAGTTTATTCCGTTGCAGGTGTGGTATAGAAGCCCACTTGTCACAATTTCTGATTTTCAGGGATGAGTGTGCATTGATCCCCTAAAGGAAACTGTTTGAGAGACCAACTTCATAATATTTTTATGACCGCATTTTTTGCTACAACACAAGAACCTGCCACATGTACACTATTTCCAGTCTGACAAAATGTTACTGGATTACTAATCTCATCAGTTACGAAGATACCCATCAAGTTTATGGAAGCATATTTTCAGATATCACTGTTGTCGCTTTCGGAATGTTTTCAGGACAAATTGTATGCCGTAATTCTGTCCCATTACTAACCAACCAGCCCGCTGTGCAGGAATCAATAATTTATATCTGTTCTCTTACCGCACGTATACAACTCAGTCTGGATGTACAATGAACCGGAAATCCTTTACTAATGTTCAGGAACGAATAAGAATAATTATTTCAAACGTAGTTGTAACTGTCAGTTTTATGTGTCTATAATCTGATGTGTAGTCTTGGTAGGTAGTTACCTATTAAAATTGCAATACTGTGAACACAGCATGCAACAAACGTAGAAATGGTAGCAACTAACTGCTTGAACCTGGAGTCGATTATCATTTCAGCGCAGCCGCGCAAAGTGGTAAAGAGTACCGCAATCTATGTTCTGTGTGCAAGGAGAGGCATATGAGTATTTGTGAATGATCTTGTAATATTTCGTGTAAGAGTCGTAATACTACATAGTTTCCTATCGAGCCCGCAGATTTTCGTTTCTATATGTCGCGTCTCACTTTGGTCGGGGTCCTACGACAACCATGCGAATATGAGATCGATGACGTCAGAACTGAACTCAGTGTTATGTAGGATTGCATCAGGCTCCCACTAATTGCGCCCGAGTGAACAGACACACAATCCAATCACTAGCATCCGGACACCCCTATGTAATGCGGACATGACCACTAGATGTCACGAGAGACGGACCCGTCAGTATTAACATTTTGGGGTTAAAATTTATTTTCCATATACCTCAAACATAGAAGGTCAAAAACTGTCTTTCATTGTGATAAATAATACACTTTCACGACCAAAAAATTTTAAGTTGACTCATTTTGAAATACGATGAAGTGAGAAACATGTGTCCCAGTAACCTAACTACATCCATGCTTTCACGCGAACCTACGATTTTCAGAGTTACATTTTTAATGTTAGAACGATTTTATCAGGATGAAAATTATGGAGAAGGTATAACAAATCAGTACAAAACGTATGTATATTCCTGATAATGAAACATGAAATGTTGCTCACACGTTTTAAACATAGGATTTGAAGATGGATTTGACATATTACACACTAATGATTCATACAATATATGAAGTTTTATGAGGCATATAGGTCCTAATATATGCGAACTATGTAATACCAGTAGAACTACTGAGGTGTGTAGTAACGTTTAAAAACGATGTCGAAGGTATATAAGAAGACACTGTTAATTACTTCAGACATTCTTGTAATGGAAAAGAAGGTTATTCAATCTGATTTTCGTGAAACAAATTCACTGTGCTGCCTAGATACACACGCCACATCATTTGATCACTCACAGACTTCTGTACATACACCCCACAGCCCGTGGTATTTTTCTCCAAGTGCATGCCAGCACTAGGCAAATGCTCAAAGCTGCATATTACTTTAGTGAGACATGTGTAGCAAATCAACCACGAAAGTGTTAATGCAGGTTGTGCAGGTGGGTGTTGTCAGTAACACCACAGCTAGTCGGTCAGGAGAGGTCAGTGACTTCGAACCTGGACTAGTCACTGATTTTCATCTGAGTAACGGTTCTCTCAGTGGCATTTCAGACATTATAAAGCTGCCAAAGACAACTGTTAGCCTTATGATTATTAAGGAATAACCGCAGATAAACCAAGACAGCGTAAAATTTACGCTGTGATGAACGAGGACCGTCGAGAATTGCGCAAAATGGTTATTAAATATCGCATTAAATTAAATAACTTGCGAGTTACAAATTGGAACAATGACTGGCTATAGGGAGTTAAAAAGAATGATGTACAATGTCTGAACACCCATTTCTGCAGTCAGTGTTAAACGTCGGTTAAGGAGGTGTAAAGAGCTACGCCATTGGACCGTAAATGGTTGGAAACGGAGATCTGGAGTGATGAATCACGCTTCGCCCTGTCGATTTGGCGAATGCCAGCATGATGTTACCCGCCATCATGGGTAGTGTTAAGTATGGGGGAGGTGGGTCTTGTTTCGTTTCCTTCACATTGAAAATATCTCCAATGCGGCTGAAGCCGTCGCAAAGGCGAAGGATGAACACACCCCACATTAATGTCCATTTATAGATGTTTGGGTACTCTTGATCAGACAGTGAATACTGTTCACTCGGCTACGCAAAACGAACATTAATTCTGTAAATTGGAATGGGTACAACGAGACAGCTGTCCACAAGGCCCGTGACACGATGCCAGGGGCACCACGGAGACCAACATAGCGACCACCGATAAGGGTTTCTTTGAAGCAGCAGTAGAGAGAGGAGTGTCAATACAGGTGTGGCTGACGAAAACTGTGGAAATATTGGCGTACCTTGGTGTGGAGTTTCTGAAGAGGGAGAACGTTTCCAGATTGCTTCCGTGTTCTTACTGGTAGACCCGAACCTGACGTAAGTGTAAGGGGTGTCTTACAGTACACATTTCCCTGGTTAGCATAGCTGGATAGTTGGTAATTTTGACAACAGCGTAATATTTCTTCCATTTTAGGGCCGGTGGTTGAGCCCTGTTATCGAGATGTCCATGATGTTAGATTTCAACAAGATAACGCTTTACTTAATGTTGCTCCTGCTGTCCTAACCTAGCTCGATGCAGCGATGGTTTGTTGCCGTGGCCATCACATTCTCCATATCTTTTACTCGTAGCAGGAAGATATGATCGTGGGTTCCTGGGAGGCTGACACACCATAACTCGCCAGCCACATCGACTGTTGAACTCTAGCCTAGTGTTGAAACAGCACGGTATAAGGTGCTCATGTTTCTCTTCCAAACTCAGCCGGGTTAGAACCACAGTTACTTCTAGAGGTGGCAGCTCCGTGTACTAAATTTCGCCTCTCCCCCTCTCCCCTCTCCCCTCTCGCCTTCAGATTTATCCACGTTTTATTCCTATACTTCATGGTACAGAAATTTTGATAGCCAGCAATGTACAGTGTTTTGGAAAAGAAACTAGCGTAAATTTCAGTCTTAAATGTTAAAAATGAGTTGCTGAGTGCCAACGAAAGTTATTTTGAATGAGAACTTACATTTGCGCATCACGAGATTTTTAAAAATTTTAGCTTTGACTAAAAAGGATCAATAACAAATTACATCGATGAGCAAAATAAACCATTCCTACATTAGCGCAAGCTTTCTTTTTCCTGCCGCGGACTAGAAAGAAGATCTGCTTTCATTATTCTGGAGAAGTCTATGGGAAAGAAATTATTACCTTTGTATGAAGTTTAGTCGTGTTTACAGGTATTGAAAGAGGTAACGGTCATGTATGAAGTAAATGAGAAAAAGTGCCCGAGGAAGGATTAGAAAAGTGATGCTTCCTACCAACAACAAATACAATAGGAGACGTACTCACTGATGATAACGCGAAACGTAAAAAGATTAAAACAACGACGCAATCTGATAGCTATGCGTAAGAATTTCCTTTTTTGCATAATCACCTACACTAATGAATTCGTTCGAGGAACTTGTTCCGGCTTCATCTTCTTAGCTGATACTATCAAGACCGTGAATGGGTAGTAATTTACTAAGGAATCTGTTTTGTTTCTGTGAAATTGTAAATATTTTAATGTTGTAATGATGCGTCAAATCTTGATTTTAGCAACTGTCTTCCAGGGTCTATTATTACATGCAGATACGCTCCGTAAATAGAGTCACAATTTTATGCAAAGGCCTCGTAAAAATAAGTAGACTCGCAAAGAGCGCAGCAGTCGCGGGATGTTTTGAGTCTTCAGCAGGACATCATTGTGATGGTAAGAGGCTGTGAAGTGGAAGGACACATATCAAACATTGTTCTTTTATAGGGGGAAATATACTATATGTGGCAGTCGTAGTTGTGCTGTCTACTCATTCCAGTTTACGTGAAAAAAACTGGAAAAGTGTTTCCCAGCTTTTACTTTCACAAAAAATTCGTTAAAGGGACCAATATTACCTTCCATAGGTTCGTGCTAGTTCTTAGATGTTTTGTATGTTAATACACTTGCATGATAAATGTGTCTACGATGTGATAATATGACAAGCGTGCATTTAATTGAACCACAGATTTAAAAAAAATGGTTAAATTCTGTCAGGACACAAGGTATCCGACCGACAGAAAACCACTTGCTATGTTCGGAACATTTCGAGGGAACTTGTCTCCTTACTAACTATGTATTTTTCAGTCGGCTGAAAGATGGTGCTGTTCCATCTGTCTTCGTTTCCCGAACCACTATTTTTGTGAACCATAGGGCCTATTATATTTTATTTTAACAATAGAACTTCAAAGACACTATAGTGCAGGGAACAGGAGATTTCGTGTAATTTTGCCATCACAACGGCTAATATTCAATTTGTCCGCTTACTGGGTTTGAGACATTGATGCCACAGTCTTACGGAAGTAATATCTGTTTAGTTTCTATAGCGTAGTGAACATGAAGTACTTATTTCTGTACGTGAGCAATAAGTCCAAGGGTTTTTCGTTTCTGCACCCTTCTGAGTAACTTAGATTGCAGCGCCGCTAAATGCAAATTTATATTGATGGCCTTTTGTAGTATCAATAAATCTGTTTGCTTAGGGCGGAGAGAGTACGAAATCGAAGTATTCAGTTAGCACTGAGTGTAATTATAGTGGAATGGAAGTGTAGTTTTTCTATAGTCACTTTACAACATCGATCCCTGCTGAGTGGATTTTATTAACATTTAGCACACGAGTGCTGTACTAATATTGGAAGAAGAAATACGTAATTTTGCAATGACTCGTTGTTCCAGATTATCTATATGAATTCAGTACACACATCTGTTGTAAATTACTATTAAACAAAAATTTTACATAAATAAGTAGACACTTGACTTACCATACGCACAATGTAACTCCACACATTTGTGGGAGCGATGGAATCGGTGCAAGTCAGATAACGTCTGGGCAGTACGGAATGTATACGATCATCGCCAATCTTAGCTGCTGTATAATATATCACGTCGGAACAGTGTACTAGGCACTGTGAATTCAGTGTCCATTGCAGCGCCTTTCCTGCTTTCCAAGAAAGAGATGGGGCTTTTCTCACCTACACCTCTCCACCAATCTCACCAGCACGTAAGTTAGGCGAGGTTTGTATGTTTACGCTCTCAGCGTACCCTGCAAAAGCGCCAAGTTATATTCTGCGTAGAATACGTAATTTCTGTAATTGCACCATCATAATTAGCTGAACGTTTAATGCCAAAATAATATATTTGCGTTAATGAGGAAAACAATACCCAAATATTTGAATAAAGATCCGGTTGTCCACGAAATATTTCATCTGACACATAGATGTATTTCAATTTAATAATTTTCTTACACGTTACTCTCCTTACACAATTAACAACATTCATACGTTATTAACGACAACGATGTCTTGGTTATACAAAATGATACTAATGAAATAGTAACGCTGCGCTGTCTGCATATAACAAAAAACATGTGAAAGGACGCCGATGCGTAATATTGATTTTCCTAAACCTCTCATTACAACATTATGAAACTACTTCTGGAGGACTAAACTGTTATTGACGTTGTTCGTACACTCTTTACATACGTCATGAATATTAATTTCACAATAAACTATATATCTACGGACGTAGACCTACGAGTATGATATTTCAACACGTTTCCATCGTTTGCGTTCACATTGTATGATCACACCGTACAATTTTTGTTTTCTGAGTTACCTACAGACTACTAAGATATAATGCAGAGGGCTAATCGTTCCATACCATCTTGTTAATATGGTGTACTCAAATCATTTGACAAAGTGAAGAGGCCATTCATTTTTGTGAAGACACAGTATGGGCTCTCTGGTTGTACTGTATTGCGAACGACAGCTATATTGACTATGTTTCAACTAGAGTCGCAATGTTTTAATTCTTTTACATGGTGATGGCTACACCGATGATGTTACGTATTGAATGCGTATTTGTAGCGTTTTGTGCTGAAAATTGGCTTATAGCGTAGAGATAACTATAATATTACTTATAAAAATGGCAATAAATTACTGAATTTTCGCTGTGATATTCCTGGAAGAATTTGTACGTAGCAGCAATATGTAAGGCTGAAATCGAAATTTTAGAAAGGTTTTCTTACCTTTACAGGTATGCAAAGGTGTTTTGCAGTTACGCTATAGTTTTAAACAGTACAATGAAATGTGGGAGGTACTTGGATCTTTACGTCATCATTCCTTACTTATTGTTGATGGTACTATTATCTTCAAAACTATACGGTCGTTCTGAACTGCGTTCCGACTGATATGCACCCAGCCCACATAACATAACTGTCCTGCAGGTTCTTTAATCGCTTTTCGTTACAAACTTTTGACGACGGTTTGAAAAAATGGTTACCACATTCGACCACTAGACAACTCGGCCGTGCATGGAAATAGCTCCAGATTTTAATGTAGACCGCAATAATTCTAAAGTCAGATAACACCTTCTTAGAGATTTGCCTGTGCGTAACGGTTGTAAACGCAAATTTATTAAAATAAGTGACATTTCTAAAATGTTATCACTCTCATAGTTACCTGAGACAACAAATTTCCATAAATCAACCACGGAACTCATTCCGTAATCCTTTCCCAAAACAATTCTTTTTGCGAATAAGGGATTTTTCAGTAATACCTGTAGTGCCTAAGTTCGATGATTACTCCAAGTATTCTTGCTCTTTAAAACGTTTCCAAATTACCTATCAGGGTTGTTGCGTAAACTAGTTAATGAATTAACCAGTTAGAAAACTGCAATTAAAAGCGTCAAGTGCTGTATGGACACGTCACCATCAGCAATGTATCAATAGCAGTTTCACTATATTCATGATGTACGAGCTGTTCGAAAATCACCTGCCACCTTTGTTAACTAACACAAAGTGACATTAAAAATCTAGGTTATTCACGGTCAGCTATTTGGGTATATGTCTGAAATTTAAAAGACTGGTTGTGGATTCGAGCCCAGTATATATAGGTAATGCAAACTAAGAAAAAAATTGTGCCTGACCCAGAGCTGAACAAAGGACTTTGTAAGGGCCTCCCAGTACAACTTCTGCAGCACTGTCGAAACAACATCCCAAAGAAATCCCACCCACACGTTGCCACTGTTGTTTCTACTATGTTGCATAAGATTCAACGGGGAGGCATTACACATCGCCCGTACCATCCCGTTTCTTCCCTTGCGACTTCGATATTTTTGAAGGATCCCTGGAGAAAGGTATTCGTGACTATGGATTTGCTACGTACGAAAAGGTGCACGCCTGGGTACAATGAAACAGGCAACTACAGACGTTTTTCCACGATGGCGCTGAACATCTAGTTCCATAATGGGATTAATGTATTAACAGTTATGGCACTTACTTTCGAAAAAACAAAGGGTTTCCTTAGTACGGAATGAAATTTTCGCTCTGCAGCGGAGTGTGCGCTGATATGAAACTTCCTGGGTGATTTACACTGTGTGCCGAACCGTGACTCCAACTCGGGACCTTTGCCTTTCGCGGGCAAGTACTCTACCACTGAGCTACCCACGCACGACTTACGACCCGTCCTCACAAGTCTAAGTTCTTATCTCCTAATTTCCGTACTGCATAGAAGCGCTCCTGCGAAACTAACAGGACTAGCACCCATGTAGATCACTTGCCCGCGAAAGGGAAAGGGCCCGAGTTCGAATCTTGGTCCAGGACAGAATTTTAATCTGCCAGGAAGTTTAAGTTTACTTACATTTTTTCTTCTGTCTCGTTTCCATTTGACCGTCCCTTGTCGCTGACTGAATATGTATAATACCGCAGAAACATTATAAATCTGAGAGAAATATCCTGTGATTTATTTAATTGGGCTATCATGTTGTACGTCGGTAATTTTTTGACAAATATATAATTTTGTCGTGATAATCGTCAATGATCAAAGTTCCGTCGTAAAACTTTTTGAACTAGCCATACCCGTGTGAAGGATAGTTTAGCTACATTCCTAGGATTGTGAAACATCGATGGTGGCCAGCATCTCGGCTTTCGTCTTTTTTAAAACATAAGAAACACATCGTGTGAGCTAACGGCCATTGATTCGTGAGTGAAACATAGACAGAAGGATTGTAAAGAATCGCATTATACTGTTGGAAAATTCATAGACTATGAGCTAAAAGTAAAACCTAAACACAAATGTATCAGTTGCCGTAGACACGTTGGTACCCAAGAACTGTTGGGGAGACATGTCCGCAGCCAATTTACTGTAGCAGAGGAAAGTTCCTCATTTTAGCAAAAGCGGATATAATTGTAATCCGCCAAGTGGAATGGGTTTTTTTGCTTTTATGTAGAGTACAGTTATCAATTGTAAATTGACTCATTTTACTAAATGCAGATAGAACACAAATTCACCAAATTTTCACAAAATTTGTTTGTCATCTGAGAAAATATAAATGATTTCTAAACCGCTTTGACATCTGTGTAGGAGGACCTTAATGTCATTCTACCCTCAGTCATTGTTTGTGACAGCGCTATCCGAGGTGAACCGGACAGTAATCTGAGTGCAACATCTGTTCATTTAAATAAGTACTAGTCAATAAAATGCAGAACAGATAAATATTTCAGTGAATTGATTATTAAACAGATCGAAACACACACAACACGAACAGGGATTGTTATTTAAATTGATGGCAGACGATAACACTTGTTTTGAAAAATTGATTTAACGAACGTACCAAAACCCAATTAGTTTTGTTGTCATCTTAATTGCATTTACAGCACAGAAACTGAGATTTACATACGTTGCCTCGTATTTCTCAGTTTGATATGGACTTGAAGAGATATCCTTTGAAATTCATAATAGTCCATCATTCGAACATCATATAAACAGGCTTAACACTCGTAAGTAATATCGTGTAACATGATTTCATTATTAACACTGGTGCTAAATTAAGACAGAAATAACGTGACAGAACATGAGTTTTGAAATTAAACCGTCCTTATCGCTTAATATGTTTCTGTGATTCTATATTTACTGCGTCGTTTCGGCTACTGCCACCATCAGCTCAAAAAGTACTTATTAAATCCTTTCATATGAAGTTGTGATGATGGGCGTAAACAGATTTTTAAGGATAAGTAGACTGTCAATGTTAGTTACAGAGAAAAATAATGAAAATGAGACATTGTGAGTACTACCTACAGTACGATGAGACTCTGATATTTGTGGGAACCAAGAGTGTTCATATCGTTCACACGTTATGGAGCAGGTTTACGTTATAATTTGGTGGACAACGAAAGCTGTTAATGAACTTCGGTAGTTTGCAAGCATCTGGATAGTTCCCAGACAGTGCAGCAGCGTCTGACCATCTATAACGACATTCGTATACACAGTCATTGCTGTGGGAAGCTAATTTGTAAACGCCACACCAGCCTGATTTTCAATTTTTTTCTTTGTTTGAGGGCCTCCTGTCACTGAGCCCTTCATCAGAATGAGTAAGAAGCTGTTTTCTTACTTCCACTTTACCCCACAGTATATTCTAACGATCATTTTCCATTGACCTAGAGACTAAAACAAAAATAAAATGCGGCAGATGGGTAAAGGAGGGCTACCCGTTTAACTTCTCCTGCTCTTCATTTATCGTGTTTTGGTTGCCTTATTCACATTTAGTTCTACTTGTCGTATTTGAAGTATCTGTCAATTGGGTGAAAGTTCATGATTCATCTTTGAAGTGCAAGCTTTACTCCTGGATTGATCAAGAAATGGATTCCACCTAGCTACGAGGATAACTGGGACTAGTCAACACTGCAGAATATGTCTGGCAACTCTCTGATAGTCGCGTCACTTCCTGGAGTGACTCTGAATCATCCTGCCAGTTCCCACTGTACTTTCTTGATCTCTCAAATGTCCGAAAAATTTTCACTTACGGTTTGTCATCTAACTATCAAACGTATGGTTTTAGCCCAGGAAGGGCAGATGCTACGACTAATTTGGCGTTTTGTGTTGCGATTTATCTGTATGAGTAACCACTAGGGCGATCAAGGAACACCGAACACTGCAGTTAGTCACTTGATCTGTGTAAAATTACCGACCTATGAAGTCCAGGTTCCAGTCCCGTTAGAAACCAGCGATATACCTCTTTCGTGACTGAGCTACAGTTGTTGGGTCTCCTTAAATTGGCGAATAATTTGTGCCTAAACGATCTACATCTAGCGAGAAAACGATTTTCTGGCGTGATTTCTTCAATAGAATTCACGCCACACCCAGCTTGATCTCCCTCCAATACCTTCAACGCTATATTAAATTGAAAGAAAACAAAACACTGCTAAAATTAAACTTTTTTCAATTTAACACTTTGTTTTCTAACCCATAAATAATGGCACTCATAGCCCTTAAAAAGCAATGTCCAGGATATTGTAACAACAATACTAGAACCTTCAATAACAAATTACGATTTATTTACTGGATGTCCATAATTAAAGTTCAAGTTACAAAACGCTGTATAAAGTGAAGCAATGCTTAGAATGACGTCAAATTTGAACAGCATATTATTAACGCAGGGGGAAACGTCACGGAACAAAAAGAAGAAGAAATAATGAAAATTTTACCAACACAGGTCGCCTTAGCTCTTCACGTAATGGGTTTGAAAAGAGACTGCTTACACTAAGTTTGTCCGTCCTCTTCGGGAATACTAGTATGCGCTGTGGGATACATATCAGATAGAATTGTCAGGGGACATGGAAAAAACTTAAGAGAAGGGCAGCTCGATTTGTGTTATAGCAAAATAAGGGAGAGAGTACAGCGGTTATGATACACGAATTGGGTGGCAGTCATTAAAACAAACGTGTTCTTCGTTGCGGCAGGACCTTCTCATAAAAAATTTCAATCACCAACCGTCTCCTCAGAGTGTGAAAATATTTTGTTGGCGCCAACCTACATATAGAGGATGATCATCACAATGAAATAAGAGAAATCAGAGCTAGCGCTTTTCGGAAGTGGAATGGTAGAAAATTAGCTTAAAGCTGGCACGATGAAGCCTCTGCCAGGCACTTAATTGTGAACTGAAGAGTAATCATGTAGATGTAGGTGTAAATGGGATCGGTTACAAATAACAAACGAGTCACAATGCTAAGGCTATGGTCTCAGTAGCACATTACACCATCCGTGTTGTCAACGTGCATGACTGCACATATTTCGCAGCCACTAGTTGTCGCACTGTTAGTTAGGTAAGCCGAGCAAGGTTGTGCCACATCTAGTGAGAAAAATCTCTTTTTAACTGCCCTGAGGCCAGAAACCGTTACAAAATCTAAATGACATGGGTTTCCATTGTTCTGGGGCCATAAACAGCATAAAAATCAAAATGACAACGGTGTCTAATTGTTGTGAGACCAGCGCGAGACATGTTCTATATGCTGTCCACTGATTTCTGCCACTAGCTGAAATTGTGGAACAGCATATTGCACAACAGATTGGAGTGTCTCAGAGGTCACGTTTAGAATGAAAAAACACAATGCCTGCCTCCAATTCAGCTACGTTCGTAATTTGAGCATGAACACAAGATCTTTCAGATAACCCCACAGCCACGAGTCACACGGATTAAGATCAGCTGACGACCGGGCTGTATGGAAATGATGGCTGATAATTCAAGCAATTTCGAAATGTTTCGCAACAGCTGCTACACTGGCTGTACAATGTCTGTTGGAAGCCCATCTTGCGCAGAAATCATCCTCCTACCTACCCATAGATGACGCTGAGGGTTTCAAATGACATTGTTGCGCAAAAAATTCTTGTAGTGTTTACCAGTCACGGTACAGGTAACAGGAACCGCAGAACGCCTCTCCTCGAAAAAATACTACCCTACGATAAACGATGAACCCTCACCACACAGTCACCAACGCAAAATGAACTGTTATCGGTTGATGTGCGCGGTTTTTCCGTGTCCATATTCTGAAATTCAGCGTATCGAAATATCCTTGGAGATTGAAATGGGCTTCGTGAGTCCACAGAATGTTCCATGGCAATTCATTGTCCACCTTCATGTTATAAAAAAATTCCAGAGGGAACACGTTTGTCTTGCTGGCAGATCAGCAGAAACAACTCCTGAACGTGGATGAGTTTGTATGGACAGGAAAGCAAGATGTTTCGCAGGACTTTATGCAATGTGCTTTCGGGCATTTATAACGGTCGGGCAGTTCTCCGTGCACTGCGCGTTTGCGTACCACTGCTCGATCTATTCAGCAGTGTCGACACACGTCGGATGAGCTGCTTTCCTCCCTCTGCCAGATTGAACTAAAAATGAACCTGTCTTTTCAAATTTTGTAATCATTTTCTCCAGATCCTTAGCAGACATAGGACCTATGCCTTTTTTCATCTCCCTGTGTCTTCAGGGCTACTGGCTCACCGTCACCATTCTCGTGAAAGAGGTTTGCCAGCAGTGCGCGAACCTTCATGGAGACACGTTGGGTGTCTCGAACGCAAACTGAGGAACAGCCACGAGCCACGCTTATGCTGTTATGCATATTGTGACACTTACAGCGATAAATACTGATAAAATTTTTGTTAAATTAATTTGGCACCTGACGTTTCCATCTCCGTCAATTATGGCTCTGAGCACTATGGGACTTAACTTCTATGGTCATCAGTCCCATAGAACTTAGAACTACTTAAACCTAACTAACCTAAGGACATCACACTCATCCATGCCCGAGGCAGGATTCGAACCTGCGACCGTAGCGGTCACGCGATTCTAGACTGTAGCGCCTAGAACCGCTCGGCCACTCCGGTCGGCTATACGCCGTTCAAATTTAACGTCATTCAGAGCGGAGGTTTTCTTTATATAGCGTTTCGAAACTGTAAGTTTCATTATGGACAACCTGTGTACACTTATATCTACCTGCTTACCAACCCACCATGAATTGATGCACCAACCTGCTTTTTTGCGTAAATTCTGCCCGCACTGGTACATTACTTACTTAATATTCCTCACGTCATATGCTGCGTAACCACTAGTTCCAACGTTATTGTTACTGCATGGTGTACAGTCGGCTTATCCGAGATCGTCGACATGGAATCCAATTTTATGTTTGCCAGTGTGGGTACAGAAACGTCCACTGAAGATCACAAGCTCATGGCGTGATTCGTCACGATCTTGTAGGCTGACACCGGCTGCTAACGCCAGGCAGCCGTAACTGATGGAACAGAGATTGTTCCGATCAGGACAGACACCCACGAGCTCTTCCACGGAAATGCTTTTCCAAGGATGTACTATTAGTGGTGGACTAGAAAATGAAATAAATTAAGCACCCAATAGGTTGATACTACCAGCAGACAGCTGTTGTGCAGTTTAAAAATTGCGGAAGAAATGGACTGAGTAACTCAGTTTGTCGTTTGCAATGCACAAGGTTTACCACAAACAGACAGTGCAACAGAGTAGCTCAGGTGGAAGGCAACAATTTCTGCGGAACCTTCCGCATCCTACGGTGTTGGCAGATTCTGCATATGGACCTTAGGAGATTTAATTTGAGTGATTACAAGATCAAGTGAAATGTACGCATTGTGTAGTCGAAACAGCCAGTTAATTCCGATTCGATCGAAGAAGGAAATTAATTTATTGAATAAGCTTCAATCCTCCCCAGGGAGAAGATTCATCCAATTAGCGCACCTACGTTACGACAATGGCATGACCAAACCGCATGTAGAGTTAGATGATATGATGGATTGATGCGAGATTGGTATATATGGGGTCAGGGTTCGGCGATGGCTTTCAATTGGAACACACAGACCCTATTCACCTCATGTTATGCCAGAAGAAGAAAGCACTGGACCGCGATAAAAAAAAAACTCACGTTAAACATGATGTCCTTTCGCTACCGACACGGGTTTGTGGAGGGCGGCGACCGAGGTGCCAGTGGCGGCATGTAGAAACTCATTCACAAGAGCAGCATAGAGAGTTCAGCAACGCTGCAAAAACTGCAGTATGATGCAAACACAACGTATGGAAAGTAAAATCTATCCAGGAACGCCAAATTGAGGCAGTCTATATCCACAATCCACAGTAAATGTCGACCACCTTCGATAAGAGAGCCGGTATCTATATGGGGAAGGATGAAAACAAGATCTAGAGAGACGCCTGGGCCACTAGAGAACAAGGGAGGTTCAGAACATGGATTAAAAGCAGGAAGTGTATGAGACTGTTAAGCTAATTTCAAGAATTATATGAAAGTCTGAGGTTTGCCTGACACATCATGATGTTGGAGGACAAAACATCGACCAAGAAGATGTGAAACGCAACATGCTTGATAGTGAAAAGTTGGGTGAAAGAAAAGTGGGAGGGCATTGGAGAACAATTGGAATAAGCGAAAAAAATCTATATACATTGCGGCAGCAAAGATCCCGCAAAAGGAATACAGTCCAAAGTGATAGGTGGACTGATACCAGCAGCAATGAGAACAATGAGGAGCGGGAAAATGAAGAAATATTGGGGAGAACGAAGTACTGAACAATTCACCAGTTATCCCAAAGAGTCGAAAAGAGTCATAAAGTAACAACAGTAATAAAAGATGTATGTTACATTCGAATGTGCATAACATTCAAAGCCCAGAATAGCGTTCTGAATTATTTTAGTCAAATGTTCCTTGGTAGTATCCCGTATCTGCAAATGTACCCCGTGTGACTATCTTGGTCTTTAGTCGACGATATGGAAGAGTGTTAAATGTGTAAGAAGTACTGCTATCTTCAATGTCATAGGGTATCGACACTGCACTCCTTGCTTATCTCTGGCTTCTTTCGGGGCTGAGAGCCCCGTTTCTAAGAGGGAGCATTTGCCTTACTGTGTAATGTCAACAATGCCCCCCACGCCTACTTGTGTGCTGAAGTCATTGATGGATCCAGTATGAAGAGATCGCAGGCAGCCGTGTCGAGAGTAAGTAGTGGAAAGAATTTGGTAGAATGTGGAATTAGCAGTTCAAAGTGTTACGTCCGTTAGTAGAAGAAAAGTATTTCAGTAATTCAGTTCATTTGCAGATAGGCACTGGGGATTCTTCAGTGGATTTGTGACCGATTCTTTATTGTGTTTCAGAATCAGTAACTGTCGGGGAAAAACCATATTGAGAGCAGAATATAAATGAAAAGGTTTCGTGATCGTGATTACCTGTTTAACTAGTTTGGAAACGCAACGTAGCAATGGTTACTTCAATGTGCATCTGAAACAAACATAGGTGCTAAACGAGACTGTATGATCATAGGTGTAGTTAGGGAAATGAAGTTAAGAGCATAAAAGAAGAAGTAATTTGCCTTGCACTGTTTTGAATTGAAATTCACATCTTCCATCAAGTAATTGAGTAACTGAAGTATTTGAACAGTAAAAAAGACACGTATTCGTTTTAGGTACATGGCCAGGTTTATTTCATTGTGAAGCGAGTTCTGTCTATGTAAATCTTCCGTACTAATATTTCGATAGCCGCAAAAATAATCTACAGAAGGGATAGAGTTCTACAAACGCCAAAAGGAAACGTAGGAAGTAGGAACTACGTGGTCATCAGCACCTACTGTTTGTCAGATGTCGTGTACGAGTAAATCAAAATGCATTTCTCACGCAGTTGTTTTCCTTATTCCACGTTGATGATTTTTGAAAACTTGCTCCCTCAAGAACATTAGAATGTGCACTAGGATCCTGCAACAGACGGATGGTAGTGATACTGGTCTATAACACTACACATTCGAGCTATTATCTTTTTCGTGTAAAAAAGTGGGCGTGCACTTTCTCCAGTCACAGGAGACTATTTGCTGCGCAAGCGAATATGAGCTTGGGTAGATGCTAGTTCCATGACGTATCTAATATAAAATGTAACTGTAATTCTATCATGGTCCTCTGTCTAGTTTACTTCAAGCAATTTTGCTTTCCAGCAAGTGGACTGAGTCTGTGAGGTGGTCAGAAGTGGGTATGGTTGTATCCTTTTTCTTCGACATGTTTTTTAATGTGAAATTTAAAATTTCTACTTTCTGCTTGCTGTGTTCAGTTTCGACACCCATTTTCGACATCAGTTGGATCGGCGAGGGGCTGAATAGGCGATGGATCCGTGCATTGATTTTATTTATGACCAAACTTTCCTAGAATTTTCTGATAAATCTTTCGTCAGGATCTGACTAAAAATTATTGTAGAATTCACGCATGGTGTTTCTGCCAGGTGCACTAGTCACTATTTACTTTCTTCTATCGCTGCATTTGTTTTCGCAACATTGCACGAGTGGTACAGTTACAACCAGTGTGTGTCTTTCCATCCGTTTTTACATGCTGGGAACGTATTTTCCGCTTCCATCATATATAAATGTATGTATATATGAGTATACCTTTTAAGTACGTTCATAGTAACTCTCTATCAATTTAACTAAATACAAATACTGACTACTGACCCAGATTCGCTGAATATCTTTGTGTTTGTGGTGACCACCTTTCATGAAAGATTGTCGTCGTTATCAAGGTCAGGTGACGAAATAAAGAGGTACTAAACGCTACACTGGAGGAAATATATCATTTCCTTGGTAATCCTTTGCCAGAAGAAAGGGTAGGTTGGACTAATGCCAAAACATTCTTATTAAACAGGGACATTTTGGAGCAGCGGAGTGAAAATAATAATGTGGACTGAGATAAGGCTCAGAACTTGTGAAAGATGTTGCGGTGGTTTAACACGAGAACGTCTCTTTCCAAGCCATTTTTGTCCGAAAGATAACATTACGAAAATTACACAGCTTATTTCAAGCTAGTTTTGGCAAACTGTGACATATCCAATTTCCTATATAACTATGTATCTTGCGATATCAGCTAAACGCCCCACTACACGTTTTACGGAATGTTGTTACTCCGTATATCGAGTGGAGTTGAGACTTAAGCAGGTGAAATGACACAAGAAAGCATGGTTTGTTTCCGTCGATGAGCCAAAAGATACGATCGCCTTTAGCAGTTTGTAACATTCAGGAATTTACTGAAAAGTAGATAGTCGTTCAAATACAATATCAGACAATGCAAGAACCTAAGAGAACACTTTTGCATTCCATTAACATTAGATTAAATTAACATTTCTAAACTCAAACTGTACCAATCAACGAAGTCATAGAACTAGTTCTTCTAGCGTTTAGGTCAGTTAAAGACAATGATTGCAAAGAAAACGTGGCGGGGAGAAAAAATGGCCCAGACTGCTTTTGGAACACTGAAAATGTTTGTGACCTACGTTTGCGATGCTTTAGAAACACAAAGTCTACAATCAGTGTGACGTGAAGACGTGCAGAACGTCCGTGGCCATTATGTAAACATGAAGAGACTTATGCCACTGGTGAATAGGTCGCTAGAATATCTGGTCGCTTGATGTTTAAAAATTCTTATTTATTGTCACATTTCTCGTACAGCCCGTCACCGGAACATAAAGAAAAGCTTCATACAGAGTATTAACCCACATGAAGCAGCCGTCATCATCAGTGCTCAGCGATCAATAATGTGTGTCGAGTTTAGGCTTTAATAATTGAGTCATGAACTTCCAACGCGAGAACCGTTCAAAAACTGAGCGTTGCTCAGAAAGTAAATAACTAGGAGGATATTAGACGCGAGAAGAGTATAGAGACAACCGAATGATTGGTCGATGGACCTTAGCTGTACTTGGTGTATTCCGAGAGACGAGTAATGACAGAGTAGGCGACTGATTAAATGCCTGTTGACGATAGTGATAATTCTATAAATTTTTATGGTGTAATATGAAGATTACTTAACAAGGCTATAATAATCGTGGACAATTTACGAGTCACCGCAAATAAATTTCAAGTACAGGGAAGAAAATTGCGATATCGTTTCCAGTACAACAGAAAGCTGAACATGAAGAAGTAACGGCGGAATCAATGGCGAACTATGCCACATCGACTTCAAATGAAGTGCTGCTGTTAGTGTTTCTGAAGAACAGGAATTCGCTAACTTCGAATATAGATTTAAGTGTTAGAACATCTTTCCTGAAGGTATATGTATGGAGTATAGCCATGCATGGAAGTGAAACATCGACGATGAACATTTTATACAAGAAAGTAAAAGAAAGTTTTGAAACGTGGTGCTACAGAAGAATGCTGAAAATTGTATGGGTAGACCACACAACTAATGAGGAGGTACTGAATAAAATTAGGGAGAAAAGAAATTTGTGCCCAACATGTCTAGTAGAAGAGATCGATGGACAGGAATAGTCTCAAGCATCAAGTGATAATCAGTTTAGCACAACACAAGAAGGAAGTGCGTGTGTGTTGGGGGGGGGGGGGGATAAATCGTAGAGGGAAAAGGAGCTGAACGCAGTAAGGAGATTCAAAAGGATGTGGGTTGAAGAAGTTTTCCAGAGAGGAAGAGGCTTGCGCAGGATAGAGCAGCAAAGAGAGCTGCATCAAACTAGTCTTCGGATTGAAGACCTTAACAATAACAACTGTTAGCGTGAAACATGCGCACCTCAGTAACACTCAGCAGAACCGTGTGCTGCCCCACATTCGCTCGCCACAACAACGTCATGGATTTTTCGCATCACTGTCTTAGATTATGTATTTCATTAAAAATGTTTAATTAAAATTGTGTTTGTATTTTGGAAGTAATAACGCACAGTCCATAGATAATAACTAATATACTGATTGCATTCTTTAAATTTCTTACAATCGCAATATCTTCAATGCCATGAAAAGCTCAAGTGATTCTGTAGCAAAAGAGAAATTTATGTCTATATCTCAGAATTTAGGTCAGTGTAACATATGTGTATAGTACGAAACGACAACAGTATATCGTGTGATGATCAACATTTTTTCTCTTCGCAGATAGACACTCGCGCGCCCGAAACTGTGTAGACAACAAGGAGAGAGAGAGAGGGAGAGGGAGAGAGAAACAGAGACAGAGAGAGAAAAGAGAGAGGGAGGGACAGGTAAGGTATTTAGAATAGGTCGTACCATATGAAGTACAGCACAGACCGGACAGTCGAATTCGTAAAAAAAATGTATTACATCTACTTCTAAAAATCTTATATCTAACAGATTACCTAAGAACATAACGAATTACGACCAACAGAGGAGTTATGGAATATTTAACGAAGAGCGGCACATTTCGTCACTGAATCATTTAGTTTGCACGCAAATATTACTGAAAATCTCAACACACTCTAGTGGCAGATGTTACGGGAACAGCCTTAAGCAACACGGAAAGGTTTATTGCTGAACAGCCACGTTCCATGAGGTGTCTAGTGACGTATTATTTCCAAATTCATCCAGCGAAATGACCGTGACAAGGGCACCAAAGGATTTAGAGCTTCACTGGAAATAGCGCTGACCACGTGCTATTCATGGTTGGAATAGGGAGAGAGGGAAAAGACAGTGGTACCAGACCTATCCACCTTCACACACCTTAAGGTGGCTTGCTAAGTTTTTATGTACAAAAGTAGTAAACGATTGGAAAATATTAGAAGAAACGGAACTATATTCACTGGTCATCCAGGTATATGGAAGACCACCGCTACTGATTAGTATGACATGAGGGACTGCAAGGTAGTAAATTCGTAAGACGAAACCCCTGTCCAAATATGCGTAGTATGAGTGCCGTGGATCATTGAAGTTGGATAACAGTGGCGTCAATGTATGTTCGAAATGTATTTGATACCTGAATTATTAATACATAGACCATTTGAAGTGCTCAGGACGAGGGTACTGTATAGCACCTATTTTTTACGATTTTCTTAACGAAATTCTTAAGAAATGGACAACAAAGTGTGGAGCCAACGGATTAGAAATAGAGGGGAAGAGATAAGTCCCTGCAATCGCCCTTTCCTCTGTGTCCTCGGTAGCTCAGTCGGATAGAGCGTCTGCTATCTAAGCAGGAGATCCCGGGTTCGAGTACCAGTCGGGGCTCACATTTTCAACTGTCCGAGTTAATATTTATCAACACTTGTAAGCAGATAAAGGTCTGGATTTCATTGTAATTTCATGAACCGCCGAGAGTGTGGAACTACGGTGTATACAATGATATGGGAGTGTGATATTAGGGGCTGAATCACTGCCAATGAAAGTTCTTTCTTGGAAGCCCCCAACAACAGAAAATGAGTAATACCCAGTGAAGAATGTGAAAATCGAGTAAGGGAGGATAAGAAAAGAAGAAATTTAAAAGAAGAGTTATACAACAATCGAAAGCCTTGTGTACGAAGTTGTGACAAACGCCCTCAAGAGAATTGGAAACAACTCACAAATATGCATATCTTAATCAGATGTGCATTCCATGAGTCGGCAGCGGAAGGATGATGTAGGCAAAGTCCGGGTGTCCACGTCACACGGATGGCAAAACGGTTGCATCACCTGTTAGGACACCAAAGTTTGTCTTAAGACGCTTTGACATCCCCTTTATTCAATTGTCGACGTCCCATCGTCCCATAGGGGCGAAATCATGTATCATAGTGGCGAAATCATGTATCTAAATGAACCAATTTCTGTACGCAGTACATACTAAACATTGACAACGTTTCTTGCTCCACCTTGTGTTTTTAGGTTTCCACAACAATTTAAATCTTGCAATGTATTTATTAAGAGGCTAAATTTGCAGGGTGTCATAATTAATAGCCACAGATCATCAGGTGAAATCCTACAGTAATGGAAGCAACAACATTATTATGAATATCCGTGCGCAGAGAAGTCTTTGCGAATTATTTGCGAATGTGTGATAACAAGCTGCACATGACTTCGGTATGCAGTATTGTCCTGGTTAGTACAAATTTATTTGAAATGTAAAGTATTCGATTAAGTCTACATGTAGTTGGGCACAGATTCGTAATTGCTTAGCAAACGGTTCGTTTGCTTCTACTAAATGTATCCCAAACCCTTAGGATAGAGACTTGAAATATGGAGGAGGTGTTGATCTTTTACTCTAGGCGTCATTTAAGTTGGGATTTTTAGAAATTCCACAGCAAAGGGTGTGAAATAGGGGATGAAAGGTTTTTTTGAGATTATGTCGCTATAAACAGAGTTTTGAAGCTAGACCTACGAAAATTCGCATTGGTTTGTCCATCAGAAAAAAAATTAAATCTATGAAAACCGATATCCCACTTCTCGGTTAGATATAATGAAATACGTGTTAGTGCTTGGAAGTGACTATGGAAATATCACCATAAGAACGCAAAAGCATGATTAACAAAAGGCTTGGACTCGTGCTACCAAAATTACATTTTGATCAGAAGTACTTTCGGAAAAGGCGATGCCTCTATGGCCTTCACTAGCGTGAAAAGGTTAGAAGGTGTTGCAATTTGTGAACAACGTAAAAATTCCATTGAAGGGAAACAAAAATAAAATCTGTGCAGACAATACAGTTTACTCGAGCGAAGCAGCGGACACTAAGTTAGTTATGATATAAATTGTGAACGTTTCACCAAGAAGAGACACATATTTCACCGTTACGATAATGAAGAGGGAAAATATAGAGACTAGCTGGTGGCATAGGTTAATAGGTAGAACCCTCAGAGAAAAATAATTTAGCAATAATCACACAGCGGAAAATCCACGGTATAGTGAGAGGATAATGAAAAGGATAGATTGCTACTCGCCGTATAGCGGAGATGTTGAGTTGCAAAGAGACATGACGTAAGCTTTCGGCCAGAAGACCTTCTCCTGAAATAGATAACGTATACACACACATTCACGTAAACGCAGCTCACATACAAATATGACCACTGTCTGTGGCTGCCGGCACCAAGCTGCGACTCAGCATCTTTGCTATACGGTGAGTAGCAATGTATCCTTCTCATCTCATAACTTAGGAAGAGCAACAAGAGCCACTCGCCTGCTTGGTGCCCAGCTTGAGCGACCGCGTCTGAACGACGGCAGCGCGATAGATGCGGTAGTAGGTGAACACCATGACGAAGAGCGGCAGGTAGAAGGAGATGGTGGATGAGAAGATGAGGTAGCTGAGGTTCTCGGTGAAGGGGCACTTGTAGGGCGGCACGTGCTCTGGCCGCACGGCGCGCCACCACGCGATGGCGGGGAACGAGATGGCGCCCGAGCACACCCACACGGCCGTGATGAGCGCTGCCGCGCGCCGCCCCGTCATCCGCGCGGGGTACGAGAAAGGGTCCGTGATGGCCCAGTAGCGGTCCAGCGAGATGACGCACAGGTTCAGGATGGACGCCGTGCTCGCCAGCACGTCGAGCGAGCGCCACGCGTCGCACCAGTCTATTCCGAAGAACCACGCGTGGTTGGCGACCTCGTAGGCGGCGCTGAACGGCATCACGACGAGCCCGACGAGACAGTCGGCGACGGCGAGCGACGTGACGAAGTAGTTGGTGGCGGTGTGGAGGTAGCGCTCGCGCGCCACCGCCACGATGACGAGGCCGTTGCCGAAGACGGTGGCCGCCGAGAAGAGCAGCAGCAGCGCGGCCAACGGCGCCCGCTCGCGCACCAGCGTCTGCCACAGCTCCTCCGGGCCGGAGGCGGCGCCGGCGCCGGGGGTGGCCGTCGCGTTGACCGCCGTCAGGTTGCCGGCGGCGGCGTCCATCGCGGCCCCGTCCGCCGCCACCGCCGCCGCCCCCGCCGCTGCTGCCGACGCCGCCTCCAGGCAGCCGAGCCTCCGCCGGCGGTGCGCTAGCATTCGCCCACGCCCGGCATCTCTTCCTGCCGCCCTGCCGTAAATCACTTGTTGCTCTGCAGTGCCGCGAGAATCCTCTGTATGCACTGCACACCACTACAATCTCAGCAGCAGGACGCGACCGTCGAAGTACTGATCGTCAGGCACTGTCGGAAACCGGACTGCCTAAATCGATCAACGTGAACTTTTACACATTTACAAACAGCGAAATACTGCACTTTCACTGGTGCTTACGTCAACGTCCGAATGTCCTGTCTTTGTCATATTTCCCTTTCTTCCCTTCAATGGCACTACACATCCTAGCAGTCGAACTGAAGATGCGTCACAGCACTTTAATCGATATTTCCAAGTTTCCTTCCACTGTAGTTAACAAATTATGTTTTTTAACAGAGATATAGTTTTTACGATGAAAGGAGCTGAAAACAAATCCTTCAACAGCTCTTTGCAAGAAAGAAGTTGCGATTTTCTTATAGTAAAGTACGCAGTTTTTTCTTCTTTCTCCCTTTACGAGCTTATGACTCAAAACTTCTACAACTGAAGATGTATTGCAGTCTCCTTATTCTTTAATTAAGGTACACAAACAGAATTGCGAAGACATATTTCTTCAACACCGTGTATTCTCGTTTGGATTGTAGGGCGCCAACGCACCTGCAAATTAATTCCGCATTTTATGATGGACAAACTACTTATGACAGAATATTCTGTTCGTTTAGAGTATTCTGCAATTATTAACAACTGGGACAGCGTTTTATTACGTATCTTGATTATGCAGCTGAGCAAACTGAAACAGGCCAAAAGGGCCTAGTTCTTATGATGGTTTTATTGAATGGTTATATCCTACAAACATGTGTACTGATCCTAGACCTTTGCACAGATAATAAAAAGTTCATTCCAGGCTTTAAAAAACAATGTCTCACCAACATAAAATTGTTTCTGTGTGCAATGTGAAAAAGAGTTTTTAACAGTGATTCAGGGCAAGGTGAGATGGCACTTCCTGACAACAACAACTATATAATATTTTAAAATTTTCATCAACTAACGTTAACCATTTGTAACTTACAATCTCCTTAAACGTAGACAATGTGAATCGTAAGCAGGACGATCCAATATGTTCACTGCACTCGCAGAATCTGACTCAGAGAACTAAACACTGACAGTTGCTTCCGAAAAATTTCGAGTTCGATGTTCAACAAATGTTTTTTCAGGAATACAGAGGAGTATTGCTTCTCTCTTCGTCTCATTATTAATAAAAGAGTATTTACTGTGAGAATGCCGACGTATTCATTAAATACGGTAGTTCTGTCGTCGGTGCGTTGATAAGGAAAGCAGTGGAAGCTAGTGCATCTCCGATACACAGTTTATTTGCAGAAAGGTGTATCAAGCAGGCGACGTCTGTATATGGATATTCAGCTAAGATTTCTTTTTTATCACCACTCAGCAATAACTTCTATCAGTGGAAGGACATGTGGCGACAATATTGCTTCGGCGAATGTATTTCAACAAGTGGTTGGAATAACAAGATTTACATGAATATAAAATGTGCTGGGTCAAACTGATTTATATTTAGGAAGCTTGCGATGTGTTTATTTTTATTACTCGAAAATTATTTTTTAATTGGAACCTATTCTCTCAACGCTCCTACTGTAGAACGACAGTTGACACATTTAAATCTTATCAGACTGACAGGTCCGGTGTTTATGCCACAGTTTCGCGAATGTACAGTATGCAACGTATGATGCACCGATATTGCCTGAAGAAGGTAAACGACATCCTATCGCAGAATTCACCAGGACATGCAGTTACAGGAACACTTCGTCAGCATTTCCGGGCTGTGTCACCTCGCTTCCGCTATTCGTCTGTATCGCGCCACTGTCAGCACAGCGGTACGGATCGCCGCGATAACGAGTCGGTGAGGTGGCAGCGATTAGCGCCCGAGACCGCGGCCCGCGAAACGAGCGACTGGCGCGCCGGTGCGTGCTGAGGCGGGAGTCACGTGAGGCGGCGTCACATTCGGAGGTGGCGTTGGCGGGGGCGGCCGCATTGTGCGGGCGGCACGCAGGCGCAGCTGCTGTGCGGGCAGCGTCCGCGCGGGCGGCCAGGGGCGCAGCGACTACTGCGCGCGGCGCGCGGGGTGGCCACAGCCGCCGCGGCGGGCAGCCCGCCAGCCGACGGCGCACGCGCGTGCGAGTTCGCGGAAACCGCCACTGCGTGACGCCGAATTGCAGGCTGCGACCGGCTGTAGTCCGGGAGGGTTGCTTGACTGAGAATGCTACTTACACATTCACTCAAAATTTTGTACATGGCTGCACGTTCAGGGACTGTGAATAGTTACAATTGAAAGGAAAAAGCCCTCGGTCACTATTTTTGACGAATTAACCGGATTTCAACACTTCTAGGAATGTCTTCTTCACAATTTAAAACAAAGAATGGTCTATAACATGGTCACAGAATTATGACTAAATACGTATGATACAGAGTATAAGTACAGAATCATCGTGAAAGACAGGTTGCAACAGTCCGTAACCGCGTAAGTAACGAGCAGCCCTTAGTGGCTCGCCATCACAATTTTTACCTTAAATGTCTTTGTGACTAATGCCCTTTTGGCCTATTTATTATTTTATAAATGACATATTAGTACTACCTGTTTTTGACGATGATTCTGTACTTTGTGTCATACGTTTTTAATCATAATTTTGTGACCATGTTATAGAGCATTGTTTGTTTTAAATTCTGAAGAAGACACTCCTAGCAGTGTTGAAACCCTGTTAATTCGTAAAAATAGTGACCGAGGGCTGGTTTCTTTCATTTGTAACATTCACTCAAGCCTGAAATAGTACACTGGAGTGTCAAAAGTCATGGGACACCTAATATCGTGTCGCATCTCGTTTTTGCCGGCGTAGTGCAGCAACTCGACGTGGCATGGACTCAAGTCGTTGAAAGTCTCCTGCAGAAATTTTGACCCAGGCTCCTTCTGTAGTCATAGATAATTGCGAAAGGTGGTTGGTGTAGTATTTTGTGCACGAACGGACCTCTCGGTTATGTCTCATAAACGTTCGATGGGTTTAATATCGAGCTATGTGGGTCGTCATATCAATCGCCGGATTCCTCAGACCAACCGCGAACAATTGTGGGGCAGTATAAGTACAGAAGAACTGTCTTCATCTATAAGTGTTCCATCGTTGTTTGGGATCTTGAACTCCATGAATAGTTGCAAATGCTCTCCAAGCAGCAGAAGTCAATGATTGATTCAGCTGGACCAGGGCACCCAGTACACTCCATTTAAACACAGCCCATACCTTTATGGAGCTACTATCAGCTTGCACTATGACATTTTGCCAACTGGGGTCCGTGGCTTGACGGGGTCTGCTCCAGACTTGAATCCAACCACCAGCTGTTACCAACTGAAATCGGAGTTCATCTGACCAGGCCACGGTTTTTCATCCGTATAGGTCCAACCCATACGGTCCGAGCCAACAAGAGGCGCTGTAGGCAATGATTCTCTGTTACCAAAGACACTCTCGCGTCGGTCTTCTGCTTCCATAACCAATTAGCGGCACATTACGCCGCAGTGTCCTAACGGATATGTTCCTCGTACGTCTCACATTCACACGCAGTGTTGCTTGTCTGTTAGCACTGACAACTCTACGCAAATACAGCATCTCTCAGTCGTTAACCGAAGGCCCTTAGCCACAGCGTCGTCCTTGGTGTGAGGTGATGCCAGAAATTTAGTGCCTGGGTACACACGATGGCTCCACCAATGCGCTTTTCTCTTATACCTTGTCTATGCGATACTACAATTATCTTTATGTGTGTATATCATTATCCTACTACCTTTTCACCTCATTGTAGAACATAGCCACTTGTGTGTAGGGGAGACCGGGGCTAGTTGTTACCCGGGGCAAGTTGTTGCTTGACAATAAAAATTTCCGCGCTAGAGCAGTTTACTCGTTGCTCCGCCAGATGGTAGCACTAAGAGACCCCCTCCTCCCAACCTACCTATATCAGCCGTGAGTTGGTAATAAGGCGCTAGTGACAGAAAACGTGTTTTTACTGTGCTGGAGTAATTTTTAACTCTGTGTGAATTTCTTCATGGTTCACAGGAAATTGCTGATTTTATTTTAAATTTTGCAACATATCAGCGTCCAACATTCAGATATGTAGTAGTATACGTTAAACTTCCATACAAAAAGTTTATATTGTTGATTTCGACATTAAGAGAAAATGGCGTAGCAAGGGGTCAGTTGTTACAAAGGCGCAAAGAGTTTTGTTTCCTTTAATGTAAGCAATTACGTCTATCTAAAGATATAATGCGTAATTGTAAGAAGAAGACAGAGGCACTATTCCCAAGGAAACATATGCTGAAGCGGCAAATGAAGTTCTAAGTGGCTTTTCTTCACTGCGGGAAGCTGCTCAAAAGTACAATATAAATTTTATGACGCTGCAGAGGTTTTGTAAGCGAATGGAATCAACAAAGGGAGGTAGGCAGCTTATTTTTCATTGTCAGCGTCGCCAACTTTGGCGTTGAGATTATTGGTGTTATATAACGTGCAAATACATCAATATAAAATGGCTCTGAGCACTATGGGTCTTAACTTCTGAGGTCATCAGTCCCCTAGCACTTCGAACTACTTAAACCTAACTAACCTAAGGACATCACACACATCCATGCCCGAGGCAGGATTCGAACCTGCGACCGTAGCGGTTGCGCGGTTCCAGACTGCAGCGCCTAGAATCGCTCGGTCACCCCGGCCGGCTACATCAATATATTTAAGCAAAGTAATCTCTTCTGACATAGCAGATACTTGCAGGAAAACGCAGCCTATAACAGCCTATTACAATTTTTCTTGTCTGCTTACTTTTAGAATCGGGAGAGATGCTTGTGCTAAACATTGGTTATAAGCGATCTCGGCAGGTTTTTCAGATGAACAAGAAGGAGAGCTGGAAGAATACACTCAGAAAGCTGCTAAGCTCTACTATGGACTTTCTGCGAAGGAAGTAGGGAGTCTAGCATTTCAATATGCCGTGAACATTAATGTCAAGTTTCCCGTTGGTTGGAGCGATGTAGAACTAGCCTCCACTGACTGGTTTGGAGGATTCCTCAAACGAAAGAAAACGCTTTCCATCAGCACACCAGAAGCTACCAGACTGAGCAGGGCTACAAGTTTCAATAAGCACAATGTAGGTAGATTTTTTTACAAATCTAATTGAAGTTTATGATCGATAAAAATTTCAACGTCAAGAAGTGTATGACGTGGACGAGACTGCCGTCACCACGGTACAAACGGCTGCCAAAATTGTAGCAAGGAAAGGAAGTAAACAAGTCTGAGCTACAACGTCTGCTGAAAGAGGAACTCTAGTTACTGTTGCCTTGGCAGTAAATGCGTCTGGAAACTCAATCCCGCCTTTATTTGTGTTTCCAAGAAAGAACTTAAGGGATTATTTCCTTCGAAATGGGCCAGAAGGTAGCGCAGGGTCTGCAAACAAGTCAGGGTGGATGACAGGGCAATATTTTCGCTCGTTCATGCTTCATTTCATTCATTATTCCAGGACTACAAGAGAGCGACCGGTTCTCCTTCTTTTGGACAACCATCAATCGCACCTTGATATTTCAGTGTTGGACGTAGCCAAAGAAGACGGGGTTGTCCGTCTCTCTTTTCCGCCACATACGTCTCATAAATTGCAACCTTTAGACAGAGCTGTGTTTGGCCCATTTAAAAAATATATTAACTCTGCATCAGATGCGTGGATGAAAAACAATGCTGGAAACACTATGACAATATATGACATTCCATTTATAGTTAAACAATCTTTGCTTAGCGCTGCTACCCCAAGGAACATCAAGGCTGGATTTCAAGTGACTGGAATATGGCCATATAACAGAGACATTTTTACAGACGATGAATTTTTGCCCTCTGCCGTGACGGACCGCCCATACAGGGAAGATGAAACTCTGCTTTCTGTGTCTGTTACGAATTCAGTAGGGGATGGCGTTCCCAGCACATCAACAAGTGTGGAATCAAGTCCGACGCCTTGCACCTCAACAGTTGGTTCTGCAAACTCCATACACACACATGTGCCACCTGAAGAACTGAGGCCTTTCCCGAAAGCTCCTGCCCGCAAGAGAACAGTAAGAAGGAATAAACGAGTGAGTGCTGTCCTGACTGACTCACCAGTAAAAGCAGCATTGACAGTTGAGGCAAATAGACAAAAGAAAACTGCAAGACGACGACTGGTGTTGGCACCGAAAAATTAAAACAAGAAAGCCAAAACGGGGAAACGAAAATGTGAGATCGTAGAATCATCTGATGAGGAAGACGACTGCGTGTGTATTGAGTGTATGGAACCATCATCTCTGTCAAGACCACCAACCACATGGCTACAGTGCACAAAATGTAAAAGGTGGGCACATGATACGTCTGCCAAGCATGACGGTTTCTTTATTTGTAAAAACTGTAGCTCTGATAATGAACTTGATATTTCTTCATCAGATTAATGATGGCCGTATGTCAATATTAGTACTGTGTTTCAAGTTTTATGGTTTGTTACCACCTCTTGCATTAAAACTAATGATTAAATAAATCTGTGTTATGGAACCAAAAATATATTTTTTCTTAATTATTATGTAACACCTAACCCCATATAGTGTAACAAGATGCCCCACAGTGGGGTAGGTTGTTACATCATGCAAGTTAGCAAAAAAGTTGATATAGAGAACAATCTGAGCTTACCATTTATGACAAAAATTTCATTGTGAAGACTAAATAATGGGCCAACTTTTGGTATCCGTCCAATCGACATACGTGTTTTGTGTCGAGGTATACGAGATTCCAAAAAAAATTGTAACAACTAGCCCCGGTCTCCCCTACGTCATTTTTTCGTGATCTTTCCAGGTAATTTAATTGCATAGAACATGTTACTCTCGTAGCAAACTTAGGTCTTATGGCTTAACAGATCACTGGTATGAATCATATTTAACAAACAGGATGCAAAAACATGTGGTAACTAATTCAAAGAATGCTGAGATGGTAAAATTTTTAGTGACTGGGGAAAATCACGAAGGGAGTATCACAACGTTCTATTTTGGGCACGCTCCTATTACTTGCAAGTGGTCCCTTCTGTGGTTGTCTGGTCATTTTCTGTGGTTAGCTGATTCGAGGTATGCTAGAATGGGATGGTAGGTCCACAACATTTTGGTACTGAGGAAATCTGATAACTTCTCTCTGTGTTTGTAACAGGCTCTTTCATATTGTAAACCTGTGACATGCTGTACTACCAGCATTTTAATGTCATACTTTTACATGCAACATTAAGCATGTATGATCAAAGTACTCCTACAAATGACCTTCGTGCCATGTTTGACAAATGCATCGGATTATGCTCAACATGGTGCTGTGTAATGTTTACTTATTGCGTAACTGAGGGTTTGTTACTAAAGGTTATTTGATTTAAAGAAGATGTAACTGTTTTACGTCTTTCAGTTTATTTTATTTCTCTAGACAGTATGTACATAACACAGAGCAAAAATTTTGGAAAGCATTTTTGGTTTCAGCAGTGATTCCCTGCATGGAATGTTGTAATATTTTGTACTGTACCTGCAGTAAAAATACTGGGCTACAGACAGGGATGGCCACCGCGTCGTTTACTTCCTGGCTTTGTGCCTTTCATTTGGATGATATAATATTTTGTAACAAAATTGTAAAATTGCCTGTAATGTAAAACAGATATTTTGATTTGGGTGTTACGACATTTTGTGAAACAAAATTGTTAATATATTTGGTAATGTGAAATTCATATTTTGCTGCTTTTTAAACAATGTTATCAAAATAGACAATGCTTGTGGCAGACCATAGACGAGTAATAGGCAG
This sequence comes from Schistocerca cancellata, assembly GCF_023864275.1. NCBI lineage: Eukaryota > Metazoa > Arthropoda > Insecta > Orthoptera > Acrididae > Schistocerca > Schistocerca cancellata. The sequence goes on along the minus strand of NC_064630.1, from coordinate 291,985,545 downwards.
TCATATGTGCATGTGCATATGTGTGAGGGCGGCACCTAATCAAGTGTTCTGTAGCTTACAGACACTAATACTTGTCACTTTGGCTGTGTCAGTCAGGTGCAACAGTAGACATTACTCGTTGCTCACAGTTTGACTTATTCGTGCCACCATATTGTATGACTAGTTACAGTTAATAACAAGGTATATCCATAAGCTTATAAGTAATTGTATATGCACACGTTGTACGCCATGTACTTTGTAATTTTAGGTGTGTGTTCTGAGAACGGGCGTATCAGCCCAAAACCAGCAACCACTGCAGCAAATTGGGGCTGATAAAATAAAGAAAGTATCAAATTTCCCCGTTTTACTTGATGCTTCAACTGGTGTTTGCAATTTAGTTTTCGCAGCGAGTAGCTGGTGTCAGTCCGTACAAATTCTGCTTAGCACGTCGTTCATACGACGCCCAGGATGGACGGAAAGCGTTGGTTTGTTTCACTATTAAAAGAAAATGATTTTTAAGTCGGCATTTTACGTTCCCATTCGAGACAACGCTAACAAATTAGTCTATTGTGAAATTCGTTTTACCGATATGTATTAAGAAAAAAAGTGTGAATTCCAAAGGAACCAAACTGCTGAGGTCATTGGTCCATTGACTTACACACTACTTAAACTATCTTACGCTAAGGACCACACACACACACACACACACACACACACACACACACACACACACACACACACATGCCCGAGGGAGGACTCCACCCTCCGGCAGGAGAGGCCGCACAGTCCGTGGCATGGCGCCTCAAACCGCCCGCACGACCACTCCGCGCGGCATGTATTAATAGAACAGTAAAACACGATGAAAAACCGGTACTAGAGCAGCGACTGAGCAGCGCTTCTGTATGGCAGTGGCAGTAAGCGAGGGCCAGTTGCAGTGCTGCCACTACTGAGGTACTTGTTGTTCGTGTTTTACTAACTTTCGGCCGCTCTGCCGAATGAACATGTAAAATTCCACTTAAAAAATTATTTTCTTTGTATTGGAAAACAAACCGACGCTTTCTATCGACGCTGGGCGTTACATTAAAGACGTAATGAACAGCATACATTTGGGCTTGCTCCAGCTAGACGTTGTGAAAACGAAATTGCATATATCTGCTGAAAGACTAGAAAAAAGCGCCTGATGACTCTTTGCAGATACATCGTGTGTATGTGAATGACCTTCCACTTAACATTCATCAAGCGTCATTGAGACTTTTTGCAGGTGCTAGAACTGTTATCATAAATCTCACTAGAGTGAAGCAACAGAAGAGATTGATCACGAAGGTTGTCGAAGAATAATGAAGTGATTATCTGAAAATGGACTCCACTTAAATTTTGAGAAGACACGATATATTCCGTTTGGTACAGTAAATAGTCTTACTTCTAACTATAGCACACGAACAGGAGTCAGTGAACAAAAAATTGTCCAAATTTTTTGATATACATACTGACGGAAAGTTGAACTGGAAGAAAATAGTAACTGAACAGCTCTAACAGTTAAGAAACTTTTATTCCCCAAAGCTTTACTTCTTACAGTACCTCGTCTCCCACAAACCAAACTACACAGGACATCTCCTCCGAACTTAGTACTCATGTCCTTACCAGGTCATTAATATATGTGGCAGTATTTAACACTGTCGAACACTCTTGTTAGATCGATAAATCCAACGAAACTGTCTTTAGTTTCCGTAAGACTCCATTATCAAGCGCAACGTGAGAACTACCCCTAAGGTGCATTTGCCAACAGAGATTAAATTTCAGCACCGTGTTATTTTTTAAATCAACTTGGATATATGTTCTGCTGAGTTTTTGTGGGACAGTTCTAACATCTATTTACCCATTAATATCTTCGAAATAGTGTAGCTGATATTTTTCGGAAAGTTTGTTGGTATATCTTCCAGTCTCAGAATATCTACACACCATTTTAGGATTTGGTTCGGTTCCCACCACCACCAATGGCAAAAATTCCGAAGCAATGTTAGCCTTATTTCATCGCAAATCTTTCTAAGCTATTTTAAACGGAATGTCCTGTGTCGTCATATCGGCTCCCATGTTTACTTCTATTACGTCATCAGATACGTCCTCTTACTTCGTCCTGTCCTATGCGTTTAGCAGTTGAATTCACATTATTAATGTTGACGTCTTCACTTTACTGTTTTAAATTTTTTTATGTGCTGAATAAGACACCCAGATGACGGTTTCTTTCGATTTCCCCGCATATTTCCTGCCGCAATTTTGCCTTGGTTTCCAGAACTTCCTATTAATTCGTTCTTAAATGACACAAATTGCTATAATCCTGTCTATCGCTGAATGTTCTTATATTTCCTTTTCAGTCGATCATTTGAAGTCTTTCCTTTGTTAACTTTGTTTACTCCGAAACATACAAATCAACAGCCGGCCGGAGTGACCGAGCGGTTCTAAGCGCTTCAGTCTGGAACCGCGCGACCGCTACGTTCGCAGGCTCGAATCCTGCCTCGGGCATGGATGGGTGTGATGTCCTTAGGTTAGTTAGGTTTAAGTAGTTCTAAGTTCTAGGGGACTGATGACCTCAGCTGTTAAGTTCTATAGTGCTCAGAGCCATTTGAACCATACAAAACAACAAGTGAAATGAACATTTATTTAGATACATAAACATAAGCAACAGCGAGGCTGCGGTTTACCAACATGGTTTACTTAATTATTTTCAAGAGAATTACCCCGACGAGGTATAATTTTTTGAATAGGACATTATTTATTTACATCATGTAGTTGAAGTATTTGAACGAAGTGTGTACAATTCATTTTCAGTCAAATTTCTCTCCATTTTAGATAGTGCCCTAGAAATTTTCAAAGTTTTAAGGACAGATGTAAAATACTCTACACAATGTTCAGATGGATTTTCTGTTGGTGGTATGTTCATTTAAGTAAAGTTTTCAAACGAGTGCCCGTTTTTCTGAATGTACGTGTGCGTTCTAAACGACCTGCAGATATAATGTCACGACAAGCTTCCTCAATGCCCCGTTTTGAAGTTATCTAGGGTTGCGAGTTCTGTCAATACACACCATTATTTAGATACACCCACAGAAAGAAATCCATTATTTCTAAATCAGGCGACGTGCGGGTCATTACTGAGAACCATGGAGTCCTCCCCATCTTCTAGAAAACCTGTTACTCATTTCTTGCACAACATCACGCGCAGAATGGGAAGGGGACCACAGCTCTGGATCCACATTCAAGAAGAGCACCAAACCGTTGATGACAAAATCTCGAAATATCTCACTTGTCAGAGTACCTGGAAAGTAGGTAGACCAATGGTTTCGTCTCCAGCTATTCTACAACACATGTTAATGGGCTATCTCCTTTTACTATCGACTGTGGTCTAGAAATGCACATGGTGGCCGCTGACTGAACCGTTATTTGTATACGTACATTCATCAGAGAACATAACATGGCCCATTCTCACAAAATAATTCTCCGACTGAAATCATTCCAGTTCATCTCCTACCGAGAGAGGTGGCGCAGTCTTTAGCACACTGGACTTGCATTTGGGAGGACGTCGGTTCAAACCTGCGTCCGGCCATCCTTATTTAGGATTTCCATGATCTCCCTAAATAACTTCAGCAAATTCCGGGATGGTTTCCTTGAAAGGGTACGGCAGAATTCCTTCCCCATCCTTCCCTAAGCAGAACTTGTTCTCCGTCTCTAATAACCTCAATACCGACGAGACATTAAAGACTGATTTCCTCCTTCTTCTCCTCCCATTCATCTCCTATGTCAGTGACGGTAGTGATATGGCCCTTTCGCAGAAAATAGCTCACCGATTGAAATCATTCCAGTGCATCTCCTATGGCAGTGAGAGGTAGCACAGTGGAACTTTTGAAGCTATACTATTGGCCACAAAAATTTATGTTTCAAATGCCTCTGAGCACTATGGGACTTAACATCTGAGGTCATCAGTGCCCTAGACTTAGAACTACTTAAACCTAACTAACATAAGAACATCATACACATCCATACCCGAGGCAGGATTCGAAACTGCGACAGGAGCGGTCACGCGGTCCCAGACAGAAGCACCTAGAACCGCTCGGCCACACAAAAATTTAACTTTGATATAAGTGGCTGCAGTAACTTCTCGTACTGTGAGATGAGAATGCTATGTATTATAGTTCAGACAAACATTTCTTTGCTTTCTGGTCTCTGTCATTGCATAGCACCAACCACTCCAGACGTAAGCAGTGTTCATCACTGGGCTTAGCGCGTTTTGTCTACCAGTGACAGTAACAGCTTGGAATCAGAACTGAATTTTTTAAAGAAGATACTAAAGGCCAAGATGGGAATTTCGAGCGAAATATTACTAATCGCGCTAATAACAAAAACAATTAATTCCCTTCTGGTTCTGTGAGGTCATCTTCATCTTTCATTTCTAGAATTGGTAATCACGTGAACAGAGTCCTTTGGAGAACGGTATAAAAATCATATTTTTCATTCAGAAGAAAATTAGAGATTTTCCACCGGAAAACAGGCGTATCTGATCATCTTTACACTGCAGGCGTCTACGAAGTGACGTGTGGCAGTGGGAAATTAGTTATGGGCGAAGCTGAACAGATAGTAAACGGAAATATTAAAACGCGGAATTGCCACACGCCGTTGAAACGAACTGTGAACTCTGTGGTAGCGAAATATCAAACTACCATATGTGTGCTGTCTGTGTTTCGTTTTTAATTTTATTTATTTATTTTTACATGTGCGAAAGACAAGACACCGTACACTTAATAGTAACGTCTATATTCCTTCACCGCATTTCATAATACATCTTAAGTGGATGTAGCGTAGGTCTAGCCTCTTGTGGAAATCGTGGTCATTTCTGCGATTATTGATAATGGGTGACAGTGGGACAAATAGTGTGAAATAAGTTAAGAATTTGGACTGAACGTGAAGCAAGCTCGGATAGCCGAAGTGGCAGTCTGCCTATGGCAATGAGATAGTGCAGACAGAGTTGTTTACATCCTCACTGCAGCACGCGCTTTCGAGGTGTTTACTTGCTTCAGCGGCCTTCATGCGAGTGAGTGTCTTCATAAGTTACTGGCAAATTCCTGTCAGAAATAGATGCTGAAATTGTGTTTCTCGACTGCGTATGCACGTCCAAAGGCGCTGGAAGTAGAACTATTTCTTCAAAACGATGTAAAGGTCCCACGTACTGATTTTGGGATCAACATCTCAATTCTCTCCTGTGTGGTATACATTAAATTAGTGAGTGGTGTCCCATGTGACACAATTTTGTACAACATGAGGGACAGGCTCAAGTCATTATATTCAGAAGGTAAAATTGCTCTAGCAACTTTAAATCACGTGGGTCTATATCTAAGGACGATCCCAATATACGGACTACCACTTGAAATGCCAATGGACGATGTGGTGTCTATGCTCAGGCCCTCCAGAATGATTCAAAACTACTTTGCAGAGAAGTGGGCACAATTCACCGTCTACCTTGTACTAAATGAAGTGTGAAAAGTATGCATTGACCTCAGGAACCATGTTCCATCCTACCTCTACATCTAGGATAGCAATATATGACAAACTACTGAGGAGCAGCTTGGGCTGTGGGAAGGAGATCCAAATTTCCTCAGGTTGTCTGCAGTGATATATTGTGCAGTACTGATCTACAGATCTGCCGCCTGCCACTACCATGCATAGCTGCCTCTGACACATGTGGCGATCAGGATGGATCCCAATCAGATCCATGTGCCTCACCAACCACAGGATGTTTTGCAACCTCCAATGTCAAGATCTCACTATAATGCACAACCAATGACTAACGCAGCTCGCCCCCCCCCCCTCCCCTCTGCTATGCCCAGAGGTCATTAGCAGCCCCATGACGGTAAGTGAGTATCTGCAATGGTTCTGCCGTCAGCCATCTTTGTGTATAGCTTGGACGTCGAGGTCCACTCCCATCATCTGACAGAGATGCAGTCTCACCGGAAGCAGTGGACCCCAAAGAGGCATAAGAAGAGAAAGATGAACGCACCTGGTGGGTCCCAACACAGTCGCGTGAAAATGCGACCTCTCACCACCACAAAGAGCTTCTGACGGACGACTCCACGTTGCGTTGTGACTTATGTCCTTCCACTGGGCCAGGTATCTATTGGTCAGACAGCCGTTGATTGCCAACCAACGCAATACACGAGCCATACATTCATGACAAGTATCCCCATAGCTGCCATGTTGCTTGTGGAGCCCTCTGAAGACACCCAATGGCATGGGCGGACGATATTGTCCCAGAATATTCGGCCTGGGACGCACAGGCGACTGTTGGATGGGAGAAGACAGAAAATGTTGTGCAGTGAAGGTGCGGCTCAGCGTGATTGATCTGATGCTGCGATTACATCTTCTCCCCATGTTGTTGTGAACGTCCCACTACCTGTAGACTAGCTGCAAGGCTAAAAGATTGCGTCGATCAATCTCAGTATGATCAGCACGTGTATCAAACATTTAACTGTTGCGCGATATGCCAGTATGGCGGACGCAAACAATGCGTTACTGCAGAATATATGACTAAAGACCTTACCAGGCTTCTAAAAGTCGTTGCCTCTACTACTATGGGGGGCAGTGGAATGGCTGCTCTTGTGTGATGTGGAGTTGGGGATAACTAATGTAATGCATGTGATGTCAGCACCTCTACTGGCGTTCAGTACGCAGGGGACTTGAGTTGTTAATGCCTATGTCCCTTCTGATAAAGTCTGGATTAGTCACAGTTTCGTGTGGAAGATATCACACTTCTCGTCTTGGGCCGCTGTGACAGTATCATTATGGGTCACGACTTAAATAATTTCTGACTCAGAAGACCAACAACGAAACTACACTCCATGCCCCAGACCGCCTGTCGTGGTACAGCGCCTGCATCTGGCTGGTACTTTCGAAGTATGACGATGGTCCACCCTTTACTTATATGACCAGTCATTTCACCAACAAAATCGACCACATCTCCGTCTGAGATGACCTTCTCACAGCGATTCTAGCAGTGGAGCACTGTCCCACAGCTTTCTCAGACCATAGTGCATCTGCATACTTAACCTCCAGAGACATATGGCGTGATGAAGTTGGGGATCAAGAATGTAAGCAACCAGAACGTAGTATGTGGGCCTGACATTAAAGTCGATTGTTGTAGTGTACATTACGACTTTGATGGTAGCTAAAATTTCCCAAACTTACTTTATGACCTGTGCTATTTGGTTAAATTAGGGAATGATCGCTCTGGCATCGACAAATAATGGACTTCTGCTACGTGCTTCTCCAAGAGTTTACGGCCCTCCCACCATCTTCCGATCACCAGACAGTGATCCGTCACGCCAAATCAAGGATTCTCACCCTTTCCCCATAGTCTTGAAGGTATTCTGGTGTGGATGCGATGCCAGTGCAGTATCGGCGAAGTGCCTTCCTCCATGAGCCACATTATCTCGGAACAGCAACAAAGGTGACGAACATCAGCACACGATGTGGTTCTCCCAGATGGTGGCAAGGTGATAAACCAGGAAGACATCACATATACATTCACAGATGACTATGACTAACAGCATCAGGAGATGTATCATGATGATGAACCCTTGGCCATAGTCCACCGGAACCTTGCTGGCAAATTTGTGGCACGGTGTTGGCATCTCCCCTGGAGAAGATCACGAGTAATGATGTTATGGGCGACCTTGCCACGGAGGGCAGTTAATAAATCACTGGATCCAGAAGATTTTCTGTCGGAACTCTACGGGAAATTTGTTGACCTAATGGCCCTGCGGTGGAAGGAGGTGAATGAAGAATTGCTGTTATTAGCAGTCCCCATTCCGCTGTATTTCATGGAAGTTCAAACCAGCTGGATAAACAGGGACTGAACATTAGCGTCTGGTCACCCACCTCCACTGCGATGACCTCAAGATCTTCATCAGAATTTTGGCTATGCATCTTTAGTGAGTATTGCACCAAGTTTTTTCTTATGAACAAACATCTTTGGGTGGACTGGTGGGACAGTAATATCCAGATGGGTCTCAGCGGATATTGAGATGTGATCAACCTTGCATCACCCTGAAGGTTATGTTACCATGTAATTCAGTCACTAATTTGATGACGTGAGCCATTATTTCTTGGCTGCTAGGGTATGGCCTTCCTCCTTTACCCACATAATCAAGTGCATTCTCCGTGGGACTCATCGAGGGCGACGATTGATGCTAGAGTGGAAGGACACATCCCCATGTTATTTTCGATCCGATAAGATTGTCCCATCTCAAATAATTCTCTATGCAACAGCGACAGAGCTGCTTGCATGTGGGCTGAAGCAGTATCGTTTGAGGATTACGCTGAGATGACACAATTTGCAGTGCCATGATTTTTCGGATGATCTGTTCTTTTTCGCCCATTCTGAGGAGAAGATACAGATGCCTCTAGTATGGGTTATGTCACATGGAAACTCAGCCAGAGCGACGTGAACTTGGTCAAGTCACATGTCATTGAAATCGGCAAAGGGTTCCAGGAGTGTAGTGTGAATTCACTGCAGATGTGGATACACTTCAGTACAGTTACGAGAGAAGTCTGCCATACAATGATGCTGAACTAAACTATAAACGTCGTTAGAAGATCTCCGTGCAGGCGCCTGGGGCCACCGTCTCTGAACTCTAGATATAGTCCAAACGGTCATTTTCATTAACACTCACATGGCGCCCCAGATGCCTCATTTGGCGCAGATCCTACCAATGTCTACAGTGATAGCACAGCAAAACCAGGTATCCTTGGGATACTTAGTTAGTAATGGACTTCTCTTAAAGGTACCACATAATGCTCTCACCCGCCCACCATTCAGTGTAGGGGTGGTGAGCCATAACGCCTTTTTTATCTTTGTCGCTGATTGTTTGGCGGTTCTTCCATTTGGTTTGTCTCTGTTGTGGCGTGACTGGCTGCCTACTACAGCCATGTGGTTGGTCGGTTTGCAACGTCGTTGGAGAGAAAGATCGACAGGGATGAGTGGGAGAGGGCAGTATGCCCACGTGAGGAGTGGTGAGATGATTGTGGTGTGGGCCGGTAGTCAGCACTCTAGCTGGGTGTTATCGCTGTTGGCTTGACTTGATGCAAAGGGTTGGACAGCTGAGTAGGACGGCATGGTGTAGCGAAAATGGGGTTGGCAATGTTCACATTGGAAGTCGATGCTGTCCATAGGCATTTAACGTGTGGCATCATGCACGGTCTGTAGCCTTTTTGCTGCTGCTGCTACTGATTGCATTCTTTCTTGTATGTGAGCTGTTTGCTGTGCCCTGAAGTACGAGGGTTGGAACTTAAATAGCGGCAACTATTTCTTCAATACCGATACAAAAGAGTTACATGTTTGCACATGTTACTATCCTTCAAAGTAGTCACCAGCGTTGTGTAAAACCTTTTGCCAGCGAAGTGGAAGGCGTAGTATACCGTTAGCAAAGCCTGTTCTGTTGATGGTGCGAATGGAGCGATCAACTGTCTGTCGAATCTCTGGAACAGTTCTGAAGCGAATGCCACGAAGCCAAAACTAAAATGCCAATCCAACGAATGGCGTCATTATGGGTCGCCGCGGAAGCCGAATGTACGTCAGAGCCCCAGTATAGTGAAAGTTATGGTGATTTTCGTGTACGACTGTGATGGTGTTATCCTAACGCATTACGTTCCTCCACGGCAGACCGTCAATGCACAGTATTACTGTTCGGTTTTGGAGCATCACCTGCGACCAACTTTGCAAAAGAAGCGGTGACACTTTCTGCGCAATCCATCCATCATTTAGCACGACAATGCGCGGGTGCATACAGCGCCAGCTGTGGCTGCTCTGTTCGGTGGATGGGACTGGGAAGTACTGTACCATCCCCCATACTCCCCGGACTTAAGTCCTTGTGACTTTGGTTTGATTCCGAAAAATGGTTCAAATGGCTCTGAGCACTATGGGACTCAACATCTTAGGTCATAAGTCCCCTAGAACTTAGAACTACTTAAACCTAACTAACCTAAGGACATCACACACACCCATGCCCGAGGCAGGATTCGAACCTGCGACCGTAGCAGTTCCGCGGTTCCGGACTGCAGCGCCAGAACCGCTAGACCACCGCGGCCGGCCTTGATTCCGAAAATGAAGGAACCAGTCCGTGGCATTCGCATAGTGCTACATATGTTTAAATCAGTTGATTGTGCCTGTTGATGAGGGGGATGTAAACGGTTGTGCCTTCGAATTGGTTTGTCAATCACTGTGGAAGACATTTACTATCTAAGGTGTTCTTGTGTGAAGCAAGTACAAGTTATAACTACAAGTGATTCTGCCGTTATTCCTAAACTACTCTTAATTCGGCAGTGCCATCAAAATCGCTGTAAGAATCCAAAGCTCTTAGCTTCACCTTAGAGCTAAAAGTGTTGCTTAGGCAAGTCTGTTTCTTAATTACCTAGTGGTTCCGTCAATTTTCTTAGATAATTAAGTAATGACCCGGTATCTGCTTCGGATGTTGTTAGTGTCGTCAGTGTCGTCGTAACTGCCGTCTGCTTCACATCTGCTGTGCAGCGAGCTACGTTAATTTAAGTATTAACTGTATTTTTATTACTTGTCACTTCTTCTTCCGTGTGTTTTTGCTTTTAGGAAGCTTTAATTGTCGAGTGCTAGTAATAGCGTTCCATAGATTTCGTGTTTGTTTTGAATACAGTCAGAGTGAGTCCCTTTAGTCAGGTCCGCAACTCGTGGTCGTGCGGTAGCGTTCTCGCTTCCCACGCCCGGGTTCCAGGGTTCGATTCTCGGCGGGGTCGGGGATTTTCTCTGCCTCGTGATGACTGGGTGTTGTGTGCTGTCCTTAGGTTAGTTAGGTTTAAGTAGTTCTAAGTTCTAGGGGACTGATGACCATAGATGTTAAGTCCCAGAGTGCTCAGAGCCATTTGAACCAGAGCCCTTTAGTCAGCCACAGTGCCAGTAGCTAGTGTTAGTTTTGAATACAGTCCAGAGACAGGTAGTGCTATTTTCATTGTTTTCTACAAGAAGTGTCTAGTAACCACAGTTTAGGCAACTATCAGCCGCCTTTAGTGAATTAGCAGTCTAGTTAAAAGTTGATTAACTCCCTGCAGTAAATTGATTTCTTAGGATGGATAGGATGTGTGACTGCTGTGTACGGACGCAGGAGGAGCTGGCCATTGTTCGCGAACAGCTGAAGGTGTTGATGGCCGCGGTCAGCTGTCTTCAGGCTGCTGCCACGGAGTGTAGCGGCAGTGGGGAGTATGGTGCTACGCAAGATACACCCCAGGTGTTACATGCTTCACCCACTGTCCCTGCTGTCGAGGCATCTTCGCGGGTACCGGGCGCGGTTGGGCCACCCTCTCCCCAAGGGGATTGGCGGGTTCAGCGGCGTTAGTGGCGCACGAGGCGGAGGGTCAATGTGGAAGCTGCTCGTGTAGCATCGCCCGCTCTGCCTGTGAGTGGACATGTGGCTGTTCCTTCAGCAAGGTCCGAGCAGGCACACGGGGGAAGGGGTTTATTAGTGATTGGGAGCTCCTACGTGAGGCGGGTGATGGAGCCTCTTAGGGAAATATCGGAAAGGTCGGGGAAGAAGGCCAGTGTTCACTCTGTATGCTTGCCGGTGGGTCTCATCCGAGATGTGGAGGAGGCCCTACCGGCGGCGATAGAGAGCACTGGGTGCACCCGACTGCATATTGTTGCTCATGTCGGGACCAATGACTCCTGCCGTCTGGGTTCAGAGGTCATCCTCAGTTCATACAGGCGGTTGGCGGAGTTGGTGAAGGCGGAAAGCCTCGCTCGTGGGGTGGAATCTGAGCTAACTATTTGTAGTGTCGTTCCAAGAACCGATCGCAGTCTTCTGGTTTGGAGCCCAGTGGAAGGCTTAAACCAGAGGCTCAGACGATTCTGCGGAGATCTGGGGTGCACATTTCTCGACCTCCGCTATCGGGTGGAAAAATGTAGGGTCCTCCTGAATAGGTCGGGCGTGCACTACACGCAGGAAGCGGCTACAAGGGTAGCGGAGTACGTGTGGAGTGCACAGGTGGGGTTTTTACGTTAGAGAATTCCCTCCCTAGGCCCGATAAGACGCCACCTGAGACGCGGCAAGGTACGAGTAGGCAAAATGCAACAGGGAATAACAATATTCATCTGCTAATAGTAAACTGCAGGAGCGTCTATAGAAAGCTCACAAAATTGCTCTCATTAATAAACGGTCACAATGCCCACATAGTACTAGGGACAGAAAGTTGGCGGAAACCAGATGTAAACAGTAATGAAATTCTAAACTCAGATAGGAATGTATACCGCAGAGACAGGCTGGACAGTGAAGGGGGAGGCGTGTTTACAGCGATAAGATGTGCAATAGTATCGAAGGAAAATGACGGAGATCCGAAATGTGAAATAATTTGGGTGAAGGTCACGGTTAGAGCAGGCTCAGACATGGTAATTCGATGTCCCTATAGGCCCCCTAGCTCAGCAGCTGTTGTGGCTGAGCACCTGAAGTATAATTTAGAAAATATTTCTAGTAGATTTCCCCACCATGTTATATTTCTGGGCGGAGATTTTAATTTGCCGGTTATAGACTGGGAGACTCAAACGTTCATTACGGGTGGCATAGACAAAGAATCCAGTGAAATTTTTTAAAATGCTTATCTGAAAACTACCTTGAGCAGTTAAACAGAGAACCGACTCGTGGCGATAGCATATTGGACTTTCTGGTGACAAACAGACCCGAACTATTTGAAACAGTTAACGTGGAACAGGCAATTAGCGATCATAAAGCGGTTACTGCATCGATGATTTCAGCCAGAAATAGAAATATTAATAAAAGGTAGAAAGATATTTCTGTTTAGCAAAAGTGATAAAAAGCAGATTTCAGAGTACCATGAAGGGTCAACACAAAAGTTTTGTCTCAAGTACAGTTATTGTTGAGGATCAGTGGACAAAGTTCAAAACCATTGTGCAATACGTGTTAGATGGGTATGTGCCAAGCAAGATCGTAAGAGATGGAAAAGAGCCACCGTGGTACAACAATCTACTTAGAAAACTGCTGCGGAAGCAAAGGGAATTTCACAGCAAACATAAACATAGCCAAAGTCTAGCAGACAAACAAAAATTACGCGAAGCGAAATGTAGTGTGAGGAGGGCTATGCGAGAGGCGTTCAATGAATTCGAAAGTAAAGTTCTATGTACTGACTTCGCAGAAAATCCTAAGAAATTTTGGTCTTATGTCAAATTGGTAGGTGGATCAAAACAAAATGTCGAGGCACTCTGTGACCAATATGGTACTGAAACAGTGGATGGCAGACTAAAGGCCGAAATACTAAATGTCTTTTTCCAAAGATGTTTCACAGAGGAAGACTGCACTGTAGTTCCTTCCCTAGATTATCGCACAGATGACAAAATGGTAGATATACAAATAGACGACAGAGGGATAGAGAAACAATTAAAATCGCTCAAAAGAGGAAAGGCCGCTGGACCTGATGGGATACCAGTTCGATTTTACACAGAGTACGCGAAGGAACTGGCCCCCCTTCTTGGAGCGGTGTACCGTAGGTCTCTACAAGAGCGTAGCGTTCCAAAGGATTGGAAAAGGGCACGGGTCATCTCTGTTATCAAGAAGGGACGTCGAATAGATGTGCAGACCTATAGACCTATATCTCTAACGTCGATCAGTTGTAGAATTTTGTAACACGTAATATGTTAGAGTATAATGACTTTTTCTGGAGACTAGAAATCTACTCTGTAGGACTCAGCATGGGTTTCCAAAAAGACGATCGTGTGAAACCCAGCTCGCGCTATTCGTCCACGAGACTCAGAGGGCCATTGACACGGGTTACCAGGTAGATGCCGTGTTTCTTGACTTCCGCAAGGCGTTCGATACAGTTCCCCACAGTCGTTTAATGAACACAGTAAGAGCATTTGGACTATCAGACCAATTGTGTGATTGGATTGAAGAGTTCCATGATAACAGAACGAAGCATGTCATTCTCAATTGAGAGAGGTCTTCCGTAGGACCATTGATATTCACAATATACATAAATGGCGTTATGAATAACATAGAAATTTCACTGAGGCATTTTGCGGATGATGCTGTGGTATACCGAGAGGTTGTAACAATGGAAAGTTGTACTGAAATGCAGGAGGATCTGCAGCGAATTGAGGAGTCAAGTAGTATATTGCTCCCTCCTACGTATATCTCGCGAAGAGACCATGAGGATGAAATCAGAGAGATTAGAGCCCACACAGAGGCATACCGACAATCCTTCCTTCCACGAACAATACGATAGTGGAATAGAAGGGAGCACTGATAGAGGTACTCAATGTACCCTCCGCCGCACACCGTCATGTGGATTTCGGAGTATGGATATAGGTGTAGATGTAGACATTTTGCCTATCTAGGTGGTTTTATTTCTTAAAATAGGAAGGCCGTGTCGGGTAAATGTTATAGGAGAAGATCTTTCATCCATCCAGATCCGCTGCGACATCCAACTCTCCTGGCACGATTTATTAGCTTTGAGTAGCCATGATTGTTTTTCAGTACCAGGAATGATAATAAAGAAGTCTCTCGTTTCTGAATCTCACCTACATTTTTACCCACCACACTTCTCTCCTGTGTCTAATTTATATATGTATGCATTTAGAACTTATTTTTAAACATATCCCTTCTTATGGTATAGCTTTGCAGCAAAGCAAAGTTCCACAATTCGGTTCAGTACTTTCCATTGTAGCGCAACAGTTGTCTTCTTGTCTGTTTATCGATACACGACAAATATAGAAAAGTAAAGTACAACATCTGAATGTTCGACATAGAACGCCACGTAACTTCCACATTTTGTGCATTTAACTTATAAATGTCCATTAGTTCTACCAATCAGCGATGGAAGAAATGATTAAAATTCCAAATATTTTCAGAAATTACTTCGCATCTCTTAGCTTTATATTTGAGGTTAGTGTAATTCCGTAATTCAGAAAAAAGTTTTCTTGTTATTGTGAGTTCGTACTTTATACCCACTTTCCTTCCACATTCTTCGGACACTCAATTGCCCGAATAACAAAACAAGCCTGATTTTAACGTCTCGGTTCCTATTTTAATTCCGTCACAGGTCTCCTCACTGATTAATTGGTGCCTCCATTCTGCCAGCCTCCTGTTGCACCGGCTCACATCGTGCCGGAATTCTCCCACATCAGAACATTCTTCCACGATTATAGCTATGTCACCGTATCAGGGCACCTACAGAGTGTGATGTATACCACCTATTGATGACGAATCATGCTCGGAATGTAGTTGAGAAACGCTAGCAGGTGACGCGTGGCCTGCGGTGCGACAATCGATTCACCAAAAATATTTCCAGAGGGACATATGCACCACCTGGTACCTCGTAGTCAATGAAAAGCTTCTGACAAGATGTAGACTGAATGGCATTCCTCTAGCCGATTCCATAGTTCGCATGTTGTGTGGGATGATCATCGCCTGGAATGTAAACCTTCTGTTGATGAGTGACTTTTAATTAAATAGATGCTTGCTTTCTATCTACGAGTGCCAACCTACACGATTAAGCTCGGATTGCTGCTTCACTCATTAAGACGTACTGTCCGCAACGAAATACACATACGATGAACCTGGATCAAAGGACTTCCTGTGTGCTACCCTCTTCTGGCCGGTCTCAAAGATACACTTGACTTTTGGACTTTCCTTCAAGAACGACACAGTAAATTTCAATACTATTCTAGATATCGTCAGGTTTTTGCTAACTACTTAAGTAGTGTCTTAAAGGATTGCCCCCGACACCTGAAGCTGGTTTGTACCTGGTAAGAGAAACTGATTCAGGTGAACACTGATTTGCATCTAGTAGCGGTCCATTGAATAAAAATGTGCTCTGAGAAGACATACCTGGGTCACTGCTGTGGAATGTTGGCACCGGACAGTGTCTATTTTCTGTTGTTTCGGGTGGTCGTCACTGTTACCTTGTAATACCCGAAGGGTCGTCAGTTTGCTGATACAACGGTGTCACGCAACTTTCTTCTTTATTGTACTTATATTTTGTTTACTACTGGTGGGTCTTTGTGAGTCCACAGGTCTTAAAATAAAGGTTATTATCCCAAGGGCAGATGTTACGGTGAGTTATGTTGTTATGTTTTCCACCTTGTTGTTATTTTGAACTTTCTGTATAAGACAACAAGAAAAAAACTATTACTGTGACCGCATGTGTAAGGCAGGAAATCCTCGTTCACGTCCGGCACAAATTTTTACTTATCGCCATTGAATCACATTAGTGTTTGGAAAAATCGAAACTTCAAGATCCAGAGATGTGTTTACAATGAAATTTGTACAACCAAATAGGGTGATGACACTACAGAAATGATTAGCAGTACAGACCTGTACATGCATTTGACTGTGGAAATTCGGTACGGCGTAGTGCTACCACCTGCTGCAGTCAGAGCCGCTAGACATCGTGACATGTATTCAAAGAGGGGATGAATACGCTGCTGGGGAAAGCTTTATCAAGCGGCTTGTAGCCGCGTCCACAGAGTACCAACTGTGGGTGAGGGAAGACCTGAACGAACAAGTGGCCAACCGACCATATCCGACACATGTTTGATGGGTGACATGTCAGGCTAATGGGCAGGCCAGGGAATCAGTGGTACCCGTCGTTTCTCGAAGCACACTCCTCACTACATGTTGACGGGCATTGCTCTGCTGTAATATGTCATGTGGAACGGCCTGCAGGAGGGGCAGTGCCTTCGGCAGCTAAACCTTACTGATGTAAAAATAACTTTAGAGTCTGCTGAAGACGAAGGAGGCGACATCGGTTGTTATAGGCAATGATGCCCCAAACCGTCACACTCGGCGTTTCTCCATTATGTCTCAACAATACAGTCGGTCTGCCCGATTGAACTCACCACGGCGAGTATTCACCACGCCCTTCAGTATGTTTCAACTGAATTGTCTTCTCTTATGTTCATATTGCGCACTTTTCGATGCTGACGTTTTACATTGAGCTGAAATTGCGTAATAACGACTTCGTGATCTAGCAGGCCAGTGAAACAGTGATAGCCGCGCTGTGATATGTCAGCCTCTGTGAGTCTTGCTTTATGGATCTTAAAAAATTGTTTACCAGTTGTAATTATTATTTACCACAACTGGTTTGCTCGAGTTTGATTCATTTAATGGTTAGTGCTTGTTACGCACGTATAATGGTGGCTGCTTGCCATTATAGGTTCCAATGGTTCAAATGGTTCAAATGGCACTACGGGACTTAACATCTGAGGTCATGAGCCCCTACACTTAGAACTACTTAAACCTAACTAACCTAAGGACATCACACACATCCATGCCCGAGGCAGGATTCGAACCTGCGACCATAGCAGCAGCGCAGCTCCGGATTGAAGCGCCTGGAACCGCTCTCCCACAACGGCTGGCGGCATTATAGGTGTTACTAAAGATTTACCTTACTGTTACTTGTTCACGTTAAATGTTGTCTGGTACTTTAAATCTGGTTGCTTTCAAGTCTGTGTCATTTTCCTGTGAGCCGTAAGGCCGTTTGTTGTTACACAAATGTACAGTGGAACTGACTATTTAGTGCCGTTAAATTGCTCATATACTCTGTGGTAAATCTTGTTAATTTTTTAACGCCTTGGGATATTTTCTTGGATTTATTATTTAATCTTTTATTTATTTTAAGGAAATTTGTCGAACTGATATACATCGTTGAAATTGTGTTTTAGATCGTTCTGAAATCTAAGTCCCATGGAAGAGAGTTTTACTTGTAAATGCTACCAATTAAGTATTACTCCTAGAAGTAAGCTTCCGTTCCTCACAGAAATTTCAGTTTGGCGCAGCAAGTCTCTGGCTCTGTAACCTAGGTGACTTGCTGACTGTTTTTATATCTGAAGTAAATTTGTGAGACTAATGATTTCACCGTATTCAATTAAATTGTTTTGGGGGGAGACGTTTATTAGGCCATCATTTTACCGTACTATGTCATTAAGCGGTGTCTGCGCCATTTTGGGTAACCTCACATCTACATCTACATGGATACTCTGCAAATCACATTTAAGTGCCTGGTAGAGGGTTCATCAAACCACCTTCACAATTCTCTATTATTCCAATCTCGTACAGCGCGCGGGAAGAATGAATACCTGTATCTTTCCGTTCGAGCTCTGATTTCCCTTATTTTATCTTTGTGATCGTTCCTCCCTATGTAAGTCGGTGTACTATTTGATTATTTGACAAATTTTAATATTCTATTAAATTATGAAATTAAGTTATTAAGGCATAGGTGAAATACATTTTATTAACTTGTATGTTTTAGCTCATGTTTCACCATACCGCTGATAGTCAACAGCTTTCAGTTTCACAAATTGCGAGTCCCCTGCCTGGGGAAGCGATTCGCGGTGGGAATGTATTGCTACTACGCACTGATATGGTGTTTTTGGGAGAGTTTGTGTCAGCCCGACTTTACCTTGGTGGAGCCGTAAGTGGTAGAAGCGTATCTCTTAAGTTATGTTTGTTTAGCCTACGCTCTTATTTACAAGCTCTTACGTAAATATTTTCCACCAATATGTCTCTCCTGATATGGGTAATATTTTCCTGTTAAGGATTAACCTTCGGATTTTCTAAATCAGATTATTTCAGTTCGTACCTATTGTGCTAATACTTGGAAACTTTGAGCTTACTTTTTCTAGTGGTCAATGTTTGAGATGTTTTTCAGACTATTTTGCCGTCACCTCCGTATTGTGTTCATTCCATGCATCTACAACAAAATCTTGCTGGGTCGTACCTGTAGGCACTTAACTTTCATGGTTGGTCTGTTATGAAAATTGAAAATTTGGCCTTGTGATTTGGTAATTAGTAATCGCAGCTGCAGATGTTCCTTTAAATGCTAGTTTGATTAATATTGAAATAAATTTAAGTTTTGTAAACCATTATAGGAGCCGAAGGTGGCGGTTTGTTTTTAAAGTTTTTATTACAAAGCGAAATTGTCTTGCAGTTTTGTATTTACACTGATTTCTCGCTTGTGGCTTAGGGCCTCTGATCAGTGACTCGCATCAGTTATTTGTAAAAACTGTATTAACAATAATAACACTAACGATATTCCAGTTGGTCATACTTTGTCATCGTTAGTGCTGTATTCGGTTTGTTAATGTAATACGTTCTGTACATAAATCTGAAGTGTGAAAGGACAAATGGTGCGATTATCGTGGGTCCACGCTTCCAAGTGACCTCTTCCTTTCCCATCTTATGTAAGGGGATTTCATGGACGAAGCTGTCCTCTCCGTGCTGTGGATGGCCGAGCGGTTCTAGGCGCT
The DNA here is from genome assembly GCF_023864275.1 of Schistocerca cancellata. Classification (NCBI taxonomy): domain Eukaryota; kingdom Metazoa; phylum Arthropoda; class Insecta; order Orthoptera; family Acrididae; genus Schistocerca; species Schistocerca cancellata. The sequence continues at coordinate 291,966,248 of NC_064630.1, read as the reverse complement.
AAAATCTGGAACCGCGTGACCGCTACGGTCGCAGGTTCGAATCCTGCCTAGGGCATGGATGTGTGTGATGTCCTTAGGTTACTCAGGTTTAAGTGGTTCTAAGTTCTAGTGGACTGATGACCTCAGAAGTTAAGTCCCATAGTGATGAGAACCATTTTTGAACCGTGCTTTGGTCACGTTGTGCCGTCCAGTACCCTGTCAGCGCTGTTTGCGGCCCCCTTCTCTCCACTGGTTCCACACACGCCTCGCTTTTGAAGGAGCGTGCTCTGTTTGAGTCTCAATGCCACGGAACGACACAGTCTCCTCTCCCGGAGACCAATCAAAAAATGGTTCAAATGGCTCTGAGCACTATGGGACTCAACTGCTGTGGTCATAAGTCCCCTAGAACTTAGAACTACTTAAACCTAACTAACCTAAGGACAGCACACAACACCCAGCCATCATGAGGCAGAGAAAATCCCTGACCCCGCCGGGAATCGAACCCGGGAACCCGGGCGTGGGAAGCGAGAACGCTACCGCCGGAGACCAATCATTCTGTCTCTTTCGAACGTACTGACATGCTGATATTCCACTGTGATGTCAGCGTGGCGAAGTTAGTTACACTTTTCAGCTTCAAATGACGACTCCGCACCGACATTTCGGGTCACACAAAAGAGAGGGCTGTCGGGCCTACGCGCACGCCACCTCTCTGCCATTTAAATTGGTTGTAATGTTTCCCGTATTCTACACATACTCTTGTGTAGACCATTGCTTCCGAGTATTTCACTTTTTCAAAACAGTTGTGTATTTCAGTGTCCTCATGTGGCTTATGTCGGTATTTCTCTTTCAGATGGTCTCAGAAGCCTTCGAAACGCCTTTACTTACTCTCATGCAAGTTATCTCTACATTTGTAGTAATTTGTGGTAAGTACCTACGGGACCAAACTGCTGAGGTCATCGGTCCCTAGCCTTACACACTACTTAACCTAACTTTAATTAACTGACTCTAAGGACAACACACACACACACACACACACACCCGAGGGAGGACTCGAATCTCCGACGAAGGGGAGACACGCGAACCATGGCAAGGAGCCTGAGACAGCGCTGCTACCCCGCGCGGCTATTCATATTTGCTGCAGCCATGCGCAACAACACTGCAGCTTTCCACAGGTAAAAATAAAATTGAAACCTCAGAACTTGAGCATTGAGGCGCTTATTGTCAAAAGCCAGTTCCCCAAGCCTCGTTCAGGTACCGCCAAAAGTAGCGGAGCCCGGGCGGGCGGCTAAACTGCGGCGCTCGAGGGCAGCGCGGAATTATTTATGCTGCAGCGAGTCGCAGCGCTCTGCTGCCTAGCCTCAAAGTGGTCGGCCTGCGCGGCCGGCCCGGCTCTCCAGGCGCAGGCCTCCTGCGAGGACCGCACGGCCCCAAGTGCGTAGGAGGAAGCCGTCCCCGCACAACCTCCACTCATTGCGATGATAAATCACTCCACCTGTGTGAAGCAATTAAGAAGCACAAAAATGTTCAGGGAAATTTAGGAATACAGAAATACGAGTCACTTATCAATAAAATAACAGGATGTGCAGGGAAGCTAGGGCGACATGGTTACATGGAAAAATGTTGAGAAATCGAAAAAGAAATGATTGTCGGAAGAACTGACTCAGAATGTACAAAAGTTAAAACAGTCTTCGGTGAATCAAAAGCAATGGTGGTAACATTAAAAGTGCCATGGAAACACCACTGTTCTTTTTCCGAAATTTCTGTAACTTCCCCAAACGTCTTTTGTCCATGGTCTACTAGTATGGTTTAAAGACTTGTCACATTCTATCGAAGTAGGTGTTTCCCTGCCAGGAGTCAACGGATCGCCACCACTAGAATTAGCCTCAACTAGTCACAGGCCGACCACCTGTGCTAAGTCTGGTCTATATCTACGTGACTACTCCGCAATTCAGACTTACGTGCCTAGCAGGGCTGTCTTTGAACCGTGTAGACGACCTCTCACTTTTCCTTATTCTGAGCAAACTGGCACCGACGCTGCTGACTCAGTCTCCTTCAAATGGCGGGCCACCAGTCAGCCTGCTTCCAGAAACTGCCATCCTCCTCTGGCTGTCTACTGTTAAACTGTATGGTTGTGCAGGTTCTCAGCTGCCTTCAGGTGTGTGGACAAATTCCCTTGCTGTTCACCACCTCTTGTTTGGGCCGGCACTGTTGCTAAGAGCTGCCTCCTCCACAATGTGTCCACGGCATGATCCGCCAGGTTCTGGCTCCCTGCAGGCATAACAGGTGTAAACAACATGATGTCACACAAAGAAGACACGATGTTCAATAACTCTTTAGCGAGGCAGAACTGAGTAACAGCAATTTTGAATTGACAATCTACATTGCCCTTGAATTAAACCGGCAATTAACATAAGCGATGTGGTATTCATAATTCGTAGAAACACAAATCGAAATCCTGTCATCCACAGAAAAATAAGTTCTTGGAATATACTAGTAGAATGTGGTACCTTCCAGAGAAGTCCAATTGGTGGGCTTTCTGTAATCCGGTTAAACAGACTGCAGGTTGGCGAGATGAGCACACTGCTTCTCCAAACATTTTCGTGACTGGAGCCATTGTTGATCCGTCAAGTAACTCCTCAAATGACCTCACAAGGGCTGAGTTCGGTCCGCTTGCCAAAAGCGCTCATCAGACTCAGATGGTCATCCATCCAAGGTCTAGCCAAGTTCGACATCGTGTGTCTTCGGTGATCTGGCGGGAACCGTTTTTAACACTGCGGCAAGGCCGTTGGCGAGTGCTTGTCACTGACGCCTGCGAGTTACCGCCTCCTTAACCCGCAGTGTTAGCGCCGTCAGAGACGCAAGGGGGACCAGTGCAAATACAGATTGGAATGTATGCCGCAGAGACGGAATGGACAGTGAAGGGGGAGGCGTGTTCATAGCGATAAAAAGTGCAATAGTAAGGAAGGAAATTGACGGAGATCGGAAAGGTGAAATAATTGGCCCGCATCTCGTGGTCGTGCGGTAGCGTTCTCGCTTCCCACGCCCGGGTTCCCGGGTTCGATTCCCGGCGGGGTCAGGGATTTTCTCTGCCTCGTGATGGCTGGGTGTTGTGTGCTGTCCTTAGGTTAGTTAGGTTTAAGTAGTTCTAAGTTCTAGGGGACTGATGACCATAGATGTTAAGTCCCATAGTGCTCAGAGCCATTTCAACCATTTTTTTGAAATAATTGGGTGAAGGCCACGGTAAAAGCAGGATCAAACATGGTAATTGGATGTCTCTATAGGCCCCATGGCTCATCAGCTATTGTGGCACAGAACATGAAGGAAAATTTAGAAAATATTTCGAGTAGAATTCACGACCATGTTATAGTTCTGGGTGGAGATTACAATTTGCCGGATTTTTTAAGTGCTTTATCTGAAAACTACCTTGAGCAGTTAAACAGAGAACCGACTCGTGACAATATCATATTAGACCTTCTGGTGACAAACAGACCCGAACTATTTGAAACAGTTAACGCAGAACAGGGAATCAGCGATCATAAAGCGGTTACTGCATCGATGAGTTCAGCAAAAAATAGAAATATTAAAAAAGGTAGGAAGATTTTTCTGTTTAGCAAAAGTGATAAAAAGCAGATTTCAGAGTACCTGACGGCTCAACACAAAGGTTTTTTCTCAAGTAGAGATAGTGTTGAGGATCAGTGGACAAAGTTCAAAACCATCGTACAATATGCGTTAGATGAGTATGTGCCAAGCAAGATCGTAAGAGATGGAAAAGAGCCACCGTGGTGCAACAACCGAGTTACAAAACTGCTGCGGAAGCAAAGGGAACTTCACAGCAAACATATCATAGCCAAAGTCTTGCAGGCAAACAAAAATTACGCGAAGCGAAACGTAGTGTGAGGAGGGCTATGCGAGAGACTTTCAATGAATTCGAAAGTAATGTTCTATGTACTGACTTGGCAGAAAATCCTAATAAATTTTGGTCTTATATCAAAGCGGTAGGTGGATCAAAACAAAATGTCGAGACACTCTATGACCAAAATGGTACTGAAACAGAGGATGACAAACTAAAGGCCGAAATACTAAATGTCTTTTTCCAAAGCTGTTTCACAGAGGAAGACTGCACTGTAGTTCCTTCTCTAGATTGTCGCACAGATGACAAAATGGTAGATATCAAAATAGACGACAGAGGGATAGAGATACAATTAAAATCGCTCAAAATAGGAAAGGCCGCTGGACCTGTTGGTATACCAGTTCGGTTTTACACAGAGTACGCGAAGGAACTTGCCCCCATTCTTGAAGCGGTGTACCGTAGGTCTATAGAAGGGCACAGGTCATCCGCGTTATCAAGAAGGGACGTCGAACAGATGTGCAGAACTATAGACCCATATCTCTAACGTCGATCAGTTGTAGAAATTTGGAACACGTATTATGTTCGAGTATAATGACTTTTCTGGAGACTAGAAATCTACTCTGTAGGAATCAGCATTTGTTTCGAAAAAGACGATCGTGTGCAACCCAGCTCGCGCTATTCGTCCACGAGACTCAGAGGGCCATTGACACGGGTTACCAGGTAGATGCTGTGTTTCTTGACCTCAGCAAGACGTTCGATACAGTTCCCCACAGACGTTTAATGAATAAAGTAAGAGCATATGGACTATCAGACCAATTGTGTGATTGGATTGAAGAGTCCCTAGATAACAGAACGCAGCATGTCATTCCCAATGGAGAGAAGCCTTCCGAAGTAAGAGTGATTATAGGTGTGCCGCAGGGGAGTGTCGTAGGATCGTTGCTATTCACAATATAAATAAATGACCTTGTGGATGACATAGGAAGTTCACTGAAGCTTTTTTGCGGATGAGCTGTGCTACATCGAGAGGTTGTAACAATGGAAAATTGTACTGAAATGCAGGAGTATCTGCAGCGAATTGACGCATCGTGCAGGGAATGACAACTGAATCTCAATGTAGACAAGAGTAATGTGCTGCGAATACACAGAAAGAAAGATCCCTTATCATTTAGCTACAATATAGCAGGTAAGCAACTGGAAGCAGTTAATTCCATAAATTATTTTGGAGTACGCATTAGGAGTGATTTAAAATGGAATGACCATATAAAGTTGATCGTCGGTAAAGCAGATGCCAGACTGAGATTCATTGGAAGAATCCAAAGGAAATGCAATACGAAAACAAAGGAAGTAGGTTACAGTACGCTTGTTCGCCCACTGCTTGAATACTGGTCAGCAGTGTGGGATCCGTACCAGATAGGGTTGATAGAAGAGATAGAGAAGATACAACGGAGAGCAGCGCGCTTCGTTATAGGATCATTTAGTAATCGCGAAAGCGTTATGGAGATGATAGATAAACTCCAGTGTAAGACTCTACTGGAGAGACGCTCAGTAGCTCGGTACGGGCTTTTAGTGAAGTTTCGAGAACATACCTTCATCGAGAAGTCAAGCAGTCTATTGCTCCCTCCTACGTATATCTCGCGAAGAGACCATGAGGATAAAATCAGAGAGATTAGAGCCACACAGAGGCATACCGACAATCCTTCTTTCCACGAACAATACGAGACTGGAACAGAAGGGAGGACCGATAGAGGTATTTAAAGTACCCTCCGCCACACACTGTCAGGTGGCTTGCGGAATATGGATGTAGATGTAGATGTAGAGTCGAGTGGTGGAGGTTGGTACGGCAAGACGATGACGGCCGCAGTATATAATGAGTGCGGCGCATTGAAAGTGATTGTTTGGCGAATGGCACTGATTTCGTCTTGCTGATATCCCATTGCTTACCCGGACTGATGGCCTAACCTGCGTGATGTGATATCTTACAATGTAACGGGATGGGGAGAAACGAAAAGAAGCGGAAGGAACTAATGGAATCAGCTGCATCAGGACTTCGTGTGGATTCAACGGCGATGAGTGAAAACGTATACCATACTGGAACTCGAACCTGGTATCTCCTGCTTACTAGGCAATTGAGTTAACCACTGCCCCACCCGGACACAGTGCATATGACAAATGCGCGGACTGCCTCGGCACGCTCCCAGGCCGACTCACATTCTCAGCAGCGCCATCGCCTTACATGTCCACCTGGCCCACTAATTTTTATGTTCCTGTACATCTAAACCGAAGGTTATGGATTCATTGCCCATCGAGGAGAAACTGTTATATGAATGCGTGGTGTCAGACACCATGCATTCATGTAATTGTGATTGAGGCGGAATAATACGGTCATCTTTGTGGCCAGCGAAGGATTGATATGTTACGTCAGCTTGTACATTCTTGTCTTCAGTATTTATTCTCATTGTGTAATTACCTTCAGATTGCCATGGCGGTATCAAGGAACTGACAAAATAAGTCTGAGATATTATTTTGTATTTTTCTCATCTTGCCATAGCCGTTCTGAGTTTTGCACCAGAAAGTGTTGTGAGTCTGAAACCTTGTATTATTTCATCAGCATACATAGACAGAAAATTGTTGAGTACGTTAAAAATACGTTTTTATTAGTTATATTTAGTGAAAGATACTGAAGCAATGCTGCTAATCTGTATCTGATTTAACTCTGCATACTCATGTTTGTATGGGCCAATTTAAAGATGTCTAAAAATGTGTGACTGTTTAACTCATACAGGGATAGTCGTGTGTTTATTATGATGACTGAATTTGAAAATGAGTGCATCCTCGTTAATGGTGTCACTGTATTACCATCTGACTTCATACTTGTAGTGGCTATCAGTGAAAAATTTGTTGCTTTCCCAGAATTAATTATGGTCGTTTTCAGATTATGGAATGAAATGTGTCTGACTAACAATGAGTTTGGACGGACATTGGTGGTCGAGTAAATGTTAGCGTTTGAAATGATGTCATATCAGTTGCCACCGACCAGAGAGTGATGGCTGTAAGCAATACTGAACCTGCAGTGAACTTGGACAGCTTCATTGCGCTGGCCGGGGTTTGGTCTGGAGAAATTGCGTCAAACTGCTGTAAACTTAGTTTTTTTCTATGTTTTCACTCATATCAAAGTTAAACGCATGACTGTGTTGATTATTTTAATTTCATGATCTTAATTAGTCCATTTCTTGAGGAGTGTATTTAATGTTTACTTTCAATAAATGTTTGGAAGTGTTAATCTCTCTCTTGGCACCCAGCCCTTGCTCCACATGCTACACTGTACAGAAGGCGTCTTCGAGCGCCTCATGGAGAGCACGAAGCGGCATTTTTCAGAGAAGATGTATTGGCAACATTAAACATTTGAAAGTGTCAGTTTTTACATTCTCCCCCAGATGCTGGTAGGTTAAGACGTGTGGATGTTAGTTTCCTGGAGCAGTTTCGGTGCTCATGAGATCAGGAGTCGGTGGGCTGCACCGTGGGAGTAGGAAGGCAGACACGGGTGCAGTGCGGAGGAGGTAATGTTTCAATATTGTTGAATGTATTAAATCAGAAACCAGTGACAGGAAAGATTCAAAAACTCAAACTGACGAACAGTGCTGTTGGAGCGATTATGAGTGTGTTAAATCAGTGGCCAGTATCCGTCAAAATTCAGAAACCGGAACTGCCCAATCGTACTTACCGACCACCAAGTCATTCTTAGTCCAAAGAAGCCAGTGGAAGTGGATAACAAGAGGAAAGTGGTCAGCACACCGCTACCCCAGCCGCTGTTAGTTTCTGTGTCCGGAGCCGCTACGTTCAATCAAGTAGTTGTTGAATTCTCCTCTCAATGGCTCAGTGCAGCCTACTTGCCGAGGACACTCAGCAGACATGGTCGGTCTCCGATCCAAGTGTCAGGCAAGTCCGACAGCACTTAACTTCGATGATATGCCGGGAACTGGTGTTATCACTGCCTCAAGGCCACTGGCGGGTGATTATCGCTGATCAATAAACTTCCCTGCAAAACTGAAAGCTTTGAAACAGTTAATAAGTGTGCCCCTGTATGTGGTCACAATATGCAGCTTGTTCATACTCGTTAGGAAATAGCCACATAGCAGAAGATTACGACAGTACCTGTTGATGAAGGAGGCGGGCCTGATGATGTCTCGTAGGGGACAATAAATTCCACTTGTTCCCTTAGAATCGTGAAGTGTGGCTGCTGATTTTGTAAGTGTCCTTTTTCTTTACTTCTGCGTTCAAACTCTTATCCTGTTTTAATTATCGGGGAAATTATGGGCGAGAGTTTCTAGAAACCAGAGAGATTAGACGTTGTGGCTGTTTGCCATGTTGGCGCCGTTGTATGGTATTAGAGTATTCCGAAAGTATTTGATTAGCTGAAGGGCCTATATTAGTGATAGCAGTGACAGTTTTAACCCACTCTCGCCGGTCAAAGCAAGCTTTAGACCCCTATTTAGATTGTCTTAAAAGTGTAGCGGTGTTGAGGATTAATCGGGGTCCGCAGTAAGCGTTTCTGTGTAAAACAGCGGAGCAATATGCCATGTGGTTTGTTTCGCAGCTGCACGTCCATGGAAGTGCCTGGACTCTTGCCGCGTGGTGTGGAGCTTCGCTCCACGCCACAGAAGCTCTGGTGACGAGTCAGAGGGAAGGTTCCCCATGAGTGCTTCACAAGAACCGAAAAGTAGGCCCTAAAATTATATTTGGTGCCAGTCTAATATTTATGTTGGAGAAATCTTTACTGCAGAAAGGAACCACACGAAGTAACAACTCGTAACTAATCCTCTACTACAGTGATATGAACAATATTATTGACATAAGTTTGACCAATAAATGACAATGTTAATCTTTATATATTACGTTTGTTGATTACTTCAACTAATGCAGTACAGAATGTCGGCTAGTGTGGTGAGAGGGTTAAGTGAACAGTGCATGGGTGTGGTGAGAACCTGTTTAACGACTTTAGTGTAGGCCCACAGAGTAGATCAGGTTCCGAAATTTCAGATCCTGAAATTGTCTAAATAAAGATTGTGATGAATCTGCAGGTGTAAATCGTTGTTGAAGACAGGGAGGATGTAACTATTTGCACTAATTATGACTTCAATATCTATTAAATTTTACGAGCGAAACCTCCAGATTAATGGAATTGGAGGCCTCATGTTGAAGCAACATATATAAATCTTGAATTACTTTGTCAATGTTAATGAAATTCACCGACAGCTGTCTAACATAAGATATTATTTATTTTACTTGGAAGGCTACCAGTTTCAGCATTTCATTACGCCAATTTCAGACCACTACATAATAAAACAGTATATACGTAGTGTATATCAGGGTGTACAAAGCAAACTTACAGAAAGTTACTGGTAATCATAATAGCGCTTAAAGCCTCAGAGCCGCGCGGGGAAGCCGCGCGGTTTGAGGCCCTTTGTCACGGCCCGAGCGGCTGCTCTCGTCAGAGGTTCGAGTCCTCCCTTGGGAATGGGTGTGTGTGTTGTCCTTAGCGTAAGTTGATTTCAGTTAGATTAAGTAGTGCGTTAGCTAATGTACCGTTGACATCAGCAGCTTGGTCCAATAAGACCTTACCACATATTTCCAAATTTTACAAAGCTTAAAAATGAAAGTAGTGGCGTAAAACCAAATCTCTGTGTACATCCAGCACAATAGACAAAAGCAATTGTACCTATTTGTTACTGGCCTTAAACCAAATCTCTGTGTACATCTAGCACAATAGATAAAATATATGCACATATTTGTTAGTCATAAAACTACTTAAAACCACAGATTTACAAGAAAATGTGCAAAAACATTAAAAAGATCAGAACTAGACAGTATACAATCAGAAACTCCGTTGAAGCAAAGCCTGTCTTTCTGTTATATACAGGGTGTCTCACCTCACTCTGCCATCTCAGATGTCTCTGGAACAACAATAGATACGCAAAAACGGTTTTCACCAGCATGAACGTACGGCAGGGACTTAGGAAACGAAATACTATACGAAATTTCAAAACATAAACAAATACTACTTTCAACACAAACTTATATATTTTTAAATGTTCACCACCCTCCTGTTATTTCGTATGCAATCACTAGCATGACGAACCACAAAAATAATGGCGTTGGTTGCATCGCAATACGTCAATTACATCCCGCGAAATTGCGAAGCGAAGTTGATGCTTGAAATGGTTCAAATGGCTGTAAACACTATGAAACTTAACATCTGAGGTCGTCGGTCCCCTAGACTCAGAACTACCTAAAACTACCCTGCCCGAGGCAGGATTCGAACCCGCGACCGTAGCTGCAGCGCGATTCTGGACTGAAGCGCCTAGAGCCGCTCGGGCACAGCGGCCGGCGATGCTTGAAATGAATAAAGCGTACAGCTAGCGCACATCCTTAGACCCAAGGGTGCACCTCACGCTGCCTGTGTCAGGGGCTCACACAATGGGAAGGTATGGACAATCCACAAAAATAAACAAGTAACACGTCCAACGCCAAGTTACATTTTTCAAATTGTAAATGTATGTCCATTCCAGCGAAATGGCAACTAGAGCTACAATTAGAGATAACACACTTGAATTCACTTTGCTACACACATTTACTAGCGATCTGATACCCACAGAAACTGTATTGTTGTACATTACATCCAGCATAGAAAATACACCAACATCTTCACCAATGAAACTGTGTCACGTCAACTTATGTTCGAAGTGCCCTCCGTTAGCATCAATACACGTTAGCAGATGGGTAACGAGAGAGTGTTGCACAGATTGTAGAGTTTCTACATATATTGCAGCACACGCCGCAGTAATATGATGCGGCATATGCTCTACTGTCGTTGGGGGTTCTTGATACATTCTGTCTCTCACTGCGCCCCAGAGAAAGAAGTCAAACGGCGTCAAGTCGGGGAACCGGGCTGGCCATCGCACAATATCTCCCCGCCCCATCCACCTATTTGTTAATGTCGCATCTAGAACGTCTCTGGCAACTTTTGCATGGTGTGAGGGACATCCATCACGTTGGAACCACGTCGATAGACGAGTTTCCAGTCCTCGATCCTACATGAGGCACGCTAGTATCTGTTGAAATGCATATCACTGTCCATTCAATGTTCCACGGTAAAAATAGGGACCTACAACACAGTTAGCAATAATACCGCACCAAACATTGACACACCACTGTCGCTGATGAGCAACTTGGCGAAGCCAGTGGCGTCTTGCACGGACCAGTAGTGCTTGTTCCGCAGATTCACATTACCATGATTTGTAAGTGAAGCCTCGTCCGTAAACGACTTATTGCTTAGGTATACTGGATCACTTTGCAACTGCTGAAGTGCAAAACGACAGAATGCAATTCTTGATTTAAAGTCATTTCCGCACAGTTCTTATTGCAGTGAGATATGGAACGGATGAAATCGATGCCGATGCAAGATTCTGTACACACTATTGTGGCATATTCCTAAACCTCGGGCAATTTCTCGCACGCCCACCTGAGGATTGTGCGCTACAGCAGCCAGAACAGCATTTTCGTTTCCATTGCCAGTCGCTGGCACTGTACGTCGGCGTTTTTTGGGAGCCCAGCTTCCTGTTTCCATGAGCGTCTTGCAGATGTGGCCAATGGTTCGACGTGACGGACACCGCCGATCTGGGGCACTGATTTGTTTGGCTACGGCATAGAATATGTAGCCTTCATATGAGCTCATAGATTGCTGTTTTTTTTCTGAAACACTTTGTATCCCGCTTTGTAGCAGTCTACTCTCTTAGTAGGAAGCATGTTTTGATTAGAAACCATGTTTTCAGTTCCTTGTTATCCTATATGCTACCACCTTTTAGCGAGTTGCATTTCGAGACCCTAATTGATAACATTCCCCAGTTAACTTGTGGGAATTCGCTATGTCTTGGCTGCATCTTATGGGTATGATTAGGACCCGGATAGTTTATCAGCATGTCAGCGTTGTCGTTACTTCTCCATACAGCTTAGGGGGAATGTTATGATGTTCTTACTAGAGACGTGTTTTGTTGTTCGTGGAGTTTGATGACGTTACTCACTTTGTGGACTTCACTTTGATGATACGGTCTTTGCACAAGCATTTGCCTTTTATCTTTTTCCATATCCACGTTACCTGCTGCGATACAACTTGCTATGTCTTATTAATTAGATGGGTTAGTCATCTATAGATAGATCGTTTGGGTATTGACTCACACTCCCAGGGAAATAGTATGACACTGTCGGCTCAGAACTTGGATGACTCCCCGTGGTTAAGTAGGACTTGAGATCCTTGTTGGTGTTTCACTGTGGTAATTCCGTCCTGTTAAGCGATATAGAGGAAACCAAATCATATCTTTTTATTTCGATTTTTGGTACAAGCGAGGCCCACAAGCTATTTATGAATATTTTCAGCGTGCTCTTTGCATGCTGTTTTTCTCTTAACATGTCGACTGCTACTGTGTTTTGCGTTAAGTTGTTTTTTTATGCTGTAACAACTAATTGTATCACCAGCTGTGATACAACCTAGGCCGTAAATAGTCATACTACAGTACTTCATGAATTACTGTGTGATATTTTACTTTAAATGAAGATAGGTTCTCATATGTACTAGGGATTTCCTGATCTGAAAAGAAAGACAAGCTTTGTTTCAACTGAGCTCCTGATTGTATACTTTGTAGCTCTGATTTTTTTAATGTTTCTGCACATCCTCTTTTAAATCTGTGATGTTAAATAGTTTTATGACTAACACATATGTACACATGTTTTAGCTTATTGTACTGGATGTACACAGAGATTTGATTTCACGTCACTACTTTCACTTTAAGGTTTAAGCGCAATTATGATTACCGTTGTTTCAAAATTTATAGAAAAACCACAACTACAGACATAGTTATACCTTCATGCTCACAAAATTCTGTAACATACAAAAATACAGCTTTTCACTTAATGGTACACCGTCTCGTACCTGTTCTCAAGCCCAAACAAAATTTCAAAGCAGAGTCAGATACAATAAACTTTCTTACTCAACCAATAACTACAGTCCTGTCCTGAGTGACCACATTCTGAAAAGGAAACAAAAATAGAAAAATATACACCTCCTTTACGCTCCAAGTGCTGCCACTTCCACTGTCTGTAGGAAATGGTGTACAATACCATACCTATGACAGGTATAGTACCGAAATCCTACAACTATAGGATTTCCTACTAGGTGAAGACCACCACAGTCCAGTTCAATTTCAAAAGTAAAGATAACACACAGAATCTAGCCAACAGTAAGACTGTAAGTAGGCTGTTTATGTTTCCTTATTGGCAACGTTACGTAGCGCTCTGTATGAAAATCACTGGTTGTGCTGTGTGCAGTCTGTGGCTAGTTTGCATTGTTGTCTGCCATTGTAGTGTTGGGCAGCTGGATGTGAACAGCGCGTAGCGTTGCGCAGTTGGAGGTGAGCCGCCAGCAGTGGTGGATGTGAGGAGAGAGATGGCGGAGTTTTGAAATTTGTAATACTGAATATCATGAACTGCTATATACATTATGACTTTTGAACACTATTGAGGTAAATACATTGTTTGTTGTCTATTAAAGTCTTTCATTTGCTAACTATGCCTATCAGTAGTTAGTGCCTTCGGTATTTTGAATCTTTTATTTAGCTGGCAGTAGTGGCGCTCGCTGTATTGCAGTAGTTCGAGTAACGAAGATTTTTGGTGAGGTAAGTGATCTGTGAAACGTATAGGTTAATGTTAGTCGGGGCCATTCTTTTGTAGGGATTTTTGAAAGTCAGATTGCGTTGCGCTAAAAATATTGTGTGTCAGTTTAAGCACAGTCATGTACAATTTTTCATAAGGGGACGTTTCTCTTTTACTACTCAGACTTCGAGAAAAAGAAACCTGTAATTTTACTGTGATGAATGATCAGGACTGTCTTTATGGACTGTGAGAAAATTTTAGCTTTTGACCAACATTGTATTAATAAGTGTGGGCATTTGTTATTTTTCTTACTGTAAATATGAAAAAATTTTTCAAATCTGTATTGACCAGTGCCCAAAACAATTTGTAAAATTTTTTGTGGGGAGCTTGGGGGCTATGTAAGTAGGCTGTTTATGTTTTCTTATTGGCAACGTTACGTAGCGCTCTGTATGAAAATCACTGCCTGTGCTGTGTGCAGTCTGTGGCTAGTTTGCATTGTTGTCTATGTAAGTAGGCTGTTTATGTTTTCTTATTGGCAACGTTACGTAGCGCACTGTATGAAAATCACTGGCTGTGCTGTGTGCAGTCTGTGGCTAGTTTGCATTGTTGTCTGCCATTGTAGTGTTGGGCAGCTGGATGTGAACAGCGCGTAGCGTTGCGCAGTTTGAGGTGAGCCGCCAGCAGTGGTGGATGTTGTAATGGTCGCCTGGTCGTAGATATTGCTAATTGCTATAGTCGCACTATTTCACTCCCATTTACGGAGCTTGTTAGCACTTGATGTTAGGTTGGCGCCATTAAAATGCATTGTGTTGTGGAAATCGCTGCTACTTGCTGGATCGCTGCTGTCTCTCGATGCTCATGCTGGCTCTAAATCTGGTTGTCTAGGGTTAAAACATGAGGTCCCGTGTTTTTTTATGTGCTTTTGATGATAAAGAACGAGCGAAACCAACAAATATGTAAACTTCAAATATTTATTACTCTGGTGGCCATCTTAATTCAATTGTCCACCAAAGACCATGACACAACACAAAGTAGTACTTCCGTTACATGTTCTTTGCATTGTTTATCCAACTCAAACAATAACACACAAACACACTTTACCAAAATGACATTCCGACTGCTTTTCGACCGTTCTTGCTGCTTGTATTTATAACATTGTCAAAGAACTACTAAAAAGAGATATAGTTTACAAGTCACATGTACATCTGTTATCATAATTTGTGCAGAAAAGTTATTAATTTGCATCGAGTGACACAATTTAACAGGTTATTGAAATGACAGACAGATTTGTTGACTTGACAGAATAATTCTTTGTTACAAAAAGGCCGTTTTTTAGAAGTTTGTCAATTGACTTCTCTAATTTGCATAAATAAGTAAATAACATGAATTATTAAGAATTACATTGGTTTTTGTCTAACATAGGATTGATTTCGTGAATACTGAGTGAAAACGCTCCTAGTGAACAAATAGGTTTCACTGGGTGATTTTTATTTAAGGAGATCCAAAATACCTAAGTTGGCCACTATTTTTCGTACTTCATATTAATTATTTACGATGAACTCAGTGTTTTTACATGATGACATTTGCTGTATCAGTGATCAAGTGATATTAACTTTTGTGTGGGTCAGTTACTCAGTATAATTTAATGGGTTGACTGTTTATGGAGACATGTTATGCAATCATTGTTAACATACACAATACCTTTGCTATAATCATAAATACTCGTTAAACTGGTTGAATTTGGAGGGTATCGCATACTTCGGTACAGTAAAGCCTTTAATATGTTCCGTTACAATGTGAGGAGAGAGATGGCGGAGTTTTGAAATTTGTAATACTGAATATCATGAACTGCTATATACATTATGACTTTTGAACACTATTGAAGTAAATACATTGTTTGTTGTCTATTAAAGTCTTTCATTTGCTAACTATGCCTACCAGTAGTTAGTGCCTTCCGTAGTTTGAATCTTTTATTTAGCTGGCAGTAGTGGCGCTCGCTGTATTGCAGTAGTTCGAGTAACGAAGATTTTTGGTGAGGTAAGTGATTTGTGAAACGTATAGGTTAATGTTAGTCAGGGCCATTCTTTTGTAGGGATTTTTGAAAGTCAGATTGCGTTGCGCTAAAAATATTGTGTGTCAGTTTAAGCACAGTCATGTACAACTTTTCATAAGGGGACGTTTCAAGACATACAGAATTACTTAACGTATTTGTGATCATTTCTATATTGGTCAATCAGGCAGAGAAATGGCAGCTATGCAGGCTGAACATGAATGCAGCTGGAGGTTGCAGAATTATGAGTTCACATTTGCAAATCATGTACTGAGTGAGTGCCAGAGCCACCAGCCACAGTCCCATGTACTTCACTCAGCAAACAAAGGCTAAAAACTCAGCTTGCTGGAAGCTCTGGAAATCAAGATAATCACACCCACACTTCTGATTTAATTTTAAAAGACCAAGCACAGCTTAATACTTACTCTCTTCTGAATTTACCACAATCCTTTCAGCTTTAAATTACTTACCACGCCGTCTGCTACTTCATTTTCTTCCATTTTCCTATATTTATCCAATTTTTTTTATTGTGATTTTCTATGTACTCCACGTGATCTGTTGGTACAGTTGTTAATTTGTTAATTCTTTCTTCTAATTTCTTCCTGTACTACTTTCCATGCTTAATACCCCCTGCAGCTCTCCTGAACTAATTTTATTTTATTTCAGTGGATTTGTTCATTAATGTAAATTGACGCGTAGACAGTGTTTTCCAGTTTAGTGTTAATGGTTATCTTGTTTACTTCTTTACATTTACTTATTGTTCATCTTTTCAAATTGTATTACCACCACACTGTCAAAGATGACATTTACTCTGTGTTTCTGCCTTAGTCTAGACGCTTAACATATTTCCAGTGTTGCTTAGAAACGTTGTAGCTTCTTCGGCAACGATACTCATTTAAGGTCTGATGGTTGTCTTGTAAGCCGAAAAAGGATCAACAGAATAAATTAATCGTGTAGAACATAGTACCGTACTTTTCATTTATCACGATTTTCTTATACCAATAATCGACAGAAGAATCAATAAACATCACCTTGCTGAACCACTTTATTAAAAGTAGTTCTTAGTGCTGTTACTGCTGTAGAACTTCAGTACTTCAGTAATTCCATTGCTATACCTCCATGAGGTTGCCTTTCCATTTTTGTAATATTTGAAGGGCCTGATAATCTTTATTGTCAGCCGCCTTTTCTTCACTCTACTTTTATATAAATTCTTCCCCATCCTCCATAATTAGATCTTTAAAATGTGTTTTCTACTCAGAAATGGCAATCGTTTTAATTTTAGCAAGAGCTCTCACTTGACGTATAAATCGCTAGGCTTCTGATGCCCTGTTGTATCCAACTAAAAGTTCTACGTCAGCGGGTGTCCTCTCCTACGACTCCTTTCTAATTCGGATAACCGTCCCTTCTACTTTCCTCTTAACTGTGTTGTAGTGATTTCTATCTTCCTCCCTTTTAGAGCTTAACCATTTCCGCTGAACAGTCTTTCTTTCATCACACCTTCCCTTAATACCATAGTCATCTGCTCAGCATCTTTCCCTCTTCCGAGAGCTTCCTCATCAGGTGGTAGTAAACGTGGTTCCCTCTACCTCTTCCTCTTCCGAGAGCCTCCTCAGCTAATAGTAGTAAACATGATTTTAAATCCTCGTATAGCGGTGTTGCAGTTCTGTCCTCACCCATTCTGAGTCTGTGCTCAACTCGTCTCTGGTACAGATCTCTTATACTCCAATCCTGCACAAGCCCTCCATTTAGCCGTGGTATTTCGATAGTAAGTCTTTTTTCCTGCTCCCTTCTACATCTTCGGATCTTAGGGGGATTATGATTCTTCTGAGCTAGATCTTCTAGCCTGCTTAGCAATTATTAAATCTATGATTCTTCCGAGGAAAATCTTCTAGCCTGCTGAGCAATTATTAAATCTATAAATGACCTTAGATTCATAGTTGGGTGAATCTGCGTATACTTATGGAAGTCCTTATGTCGGAAAATCCCAATCATAGTTTGACACTGCGTGTGATCACATACTTGTTTTTCATTGTTTCTTCACAAGATATCCGAACCACACTATTATTTAATAGAGAGTAGTTCCACAATTTAAGTCCCACAGAACGGACAATTCCTGAAGCGGAGAAGTTGCCTCATATTCCTAAGCCAACCAAAAACTTACTGTCTATTAGCGACTGTAGCGTTGTCACAGGGAGCACATGTTGCTATTATAATCACTTAATTACCAAACATTTGGTTCAACAACTTCGAGAACCTCTCAATTACCTCATTCCAGTTCTGTATTCTTACTTTCCATCGGTTCTTTACCAAATTAGACAAGGCAGCTTTATCCCGCGCACCTTTGTTAACACCACTCTATATACGCTGGTGTTTCTTAAGATTTTCACTGCTTCTGCCTTCCTTCTTTGTCTCTGTCAAAACTGACATATCACTTGCTGGGAATTGACCTCTGATACCACCTCTTGGAATCTTTTTCTGAAGCTCTGAATATGCCATATTCAAATTCGAATAGTCGCTTTATGAAGCCATTGCCGTTTTCTCTGATATACGTCGCAGTAACCTTTTTCCGCGTATGGATAGACGGCCTACATTGAACCCGCAACCGGAAGTTCCAGGGGACTTCTCCTAAAGGCATAACCTCGCCTTACAGGGACTGCTTTCACTGTGGCTGTGAGATCCCCCCTCCCATCGCTTCCATATTACCTGTAGTAGCAGGGTTGCTTCATCGACTAATTCTGCCGTTCCGACGGTCGCCATTGAAGTCTTCGCCGTATCATCAAGAAGTACAATCACTTGAGCCAAAAACCTAGGTTCTTTTAACATGGTGTTACTCCTTCCCCTCCTCCATTCTCAAACGATCTTAGTACCGGCTATGGTAGAGTTCATTATGTCGTATGACAAATGATCTACTATGTAAAAACTGGGAAAGTCTGGGCAAGTGCTCTCGCATCCAGCTGGTTGTTTATATATCTGATTTGCTTCATCTGTGGGGAAGGGCACTATTTCATTTTTATTTTGTGTATAATAACTCATTTTAAAGCAACAATATCTCTGGAACTGATCAGCAGCTTTGTAAGAGGTTCTCCCAATGAATGGAATACAGAAATATTTCATTCTTTAGATCTATTGGTAACTAGTGTGCTGTTTCATTTTGATTTCGTTTTTTACTATGTTATCAATGAATTATGGCTCTTTGTTCGATTAATAAAATGTCATCACGAAGATCACGTTCTACCACTGGATGTTCACTGCTCCATTAATCATATTTCCGTATATAGCTAGTTTTTGCGTAGTGGTACAGAAGGTACTGTTTTGTATAGCCCTATGTGTAGCTGTTTTCTTTCTCTATACGGTGAAAGTGCATCTGTTGCTTTATGTACAATTTCTTAGATCAAAAAATGTGATGTCTTGTCTGTCTTATGCTCAATGGTGAATTTAATGTTGGGAGTGAATTGCCTGAATAGGTTACATATTTGTCCTACGTTGGTTTTGTGTCAATGAAATTAGTCTTGCTACCATAAGAGAAGTCACACGGACACTTCCCATTCGACGCGGGAACAAGGAGAAGGTGCGCCGACAGTGGACGCACGAGGACCACCACGGCGTCTTCCTAGACGAAGCTTGGTTGTGCATACAGCCTCACGTCGAACGTATGCGCATGTTGAAGTTCCACGAAGAATGATCATCTCAAGATTGCATTCGAAATCGTTATGCAGAA
The DNA here is from genome assembly GCF_023864275.1 of Schistocerca cancellata. Classification (NCBI taxonomy): domain Eukaryota; kingdom Metazoa; phylum Arthropoda; class Insecta; order Orthoptera; family Acrididae; genus Schistocerca; species Schistocerca cancellata. The sequence continues at coordinate 291,946,949 of NC_064630.1, read as the reverse complement.
ACAACGCATGGAATCAAGGAATGGTATGCTGCTGGGTACACAAAACGAACAACTCTGGTTCGCACTGCCGGTAGATCCACAGAATAGGTTCTGGTTCTGGTATGTGAAAGCCGACGTCTATAACATATCTTAGAGCTGTCCGCCACGCTTTATTTTAATAAGCTAAAAGATGACCATCTCTTCCTCCTACAGTTCAGACGTTATTCTATGCAGAGGATGTTTGATTGTTGCTGCGATCAGTATGTTTTCACATCTCTCACCCATAGAACACAACAGGGCATGGGATTCTGAGTGACTGGCATGCAACCAGTCAAATACTGTTGCTGAGAGCTGTATGTTTTCAGATCTCTCGTCCATCAAATACAAAAGGAGTTGGGTTGGTGAGTGACTGCACGACACCTGTCAAATACTACGATTGACAACGTTTGAAAAAGAATGGAATGAGTTACGTGTACTTGTCATCCTAGCTGAATTTCACTGAATGCCCTATCGAGGAAGAGCCAATTTTGCTCTTAGAGGGGAAGGACTATGTACTATACAGCATACATCCAGTATACCCCCAACGTCCTTCAGATGTAATGATGCGTTCTTCTGATTGGTCTCTAAACCCACGTTTACTGCCCAACACTGTATTTACCACAGTTATCACATTGTTTGTGTGTGTGTGTGTGTGTGTGTGTGTGTGTATGTGTGTGTGTGTGTGTGTGTGTGTTTCTGTGTCTGTGAATGAGTGAAAGGGCAAAGGGAGAGATGGAAAGGAAGGAAAGGAGGGAGAGAGATGGGGAGGAAGGAAGAGGTGAGGCAGGACAGAGAGTTGTCGCAACTGACAGGGAACCATCACCAACGTGACCTCATATTTTAAGGAAAAAAAAGCACACTTGCTGAACATCAGCCTCAGTAATCGATCCCGGGTGCGAATTTGAGGCTTAATTCTGACACTATGCAGTTATGGCTTACTGTATGTACAACTTTATCGCGCATCGATTGTTTGTTACTCACTCCGCCCCACAGCAGCTGCGTAATGCCCTAGAGCGAAGTACTCTTCAGCGAAGTGACAACAGAGCCCACTTATTCCTCGGATGTTGAAGGCGAGGGAAGAGGAGGAGGGATGTGGACATCTCTGCAACGGATTTTGAAATGTTGTTGGGGAACGGTCGTGTTACCCTACGCCAAAAATTTAAATATGAGTACGTAATATGTGAAGCTCAGGTCCATATATGCTTAATACTGTTGTAGCAGTAGTCTCGTACTGATATTCTGCAGCTACATATACGTCCCGCAATCAAAATTAAGAAACCTAACTGACTGAGGAATAACTATGAAATGAAGTTAAAGACTTTCGATTTATAATTTAATTGTGACCGGCCACTTTAATCGTGTCCACATTAAAACCCAAAGAAAATAACGCACAACAGCAATGTTAATTATTAAATAGTGCTACAATTCTTCTTTAATGACGCACTAATTCATTTCATTCATTTGCGCTGCATTTGTGAATCGAAACATAAAAATGTTCAAAGCAATGAGTTCTCTGGCACCAACTGCAGATCAGGAACAGCGCACTTTGGCATAATGAAAAAAGCATGTTACCGACGTCAAAACGATATTTCACAAACCTCTTACTCACTCCCCTACACAGTACTTCGCGCTCGCACATTAGGTGGGTGCTGTGGGGCAGAGTTAGTTATAAACGAACGGTGCGCCAAAAATTTTGAAAGCTGTACTTTCAAAAGATCATGATTGCAAACTATAAGAATTACAGCCCAACATTTCGCACGGGATCCATTTCTGGGGCTAATATCTTGCAAGTGCGTTTTTCCTCCTTTCAAATATGACGTCAACGATGATGATGTTTAGTTTGTGGTGCTCAACTGAGCGGTCATGAGCGCCCGTACACATTCCAAACCTATACACAGTCCAACAACTGCCACGAATGATGACGAAATGATGAGAACAACACAAACACACGGTCTCCGTGCAGAGACAAATCCCCAGCGCTGTCGGGAATCGAACCCGGAACCCCGTGATCCAGAGATACCAACGCTAGCCACTAGACCACGAGCTACGGACATATAATACCGAGTTGGAGATGTTCGCTTTTGAGGTGAATATATTGTTGGGTTCTAAAATTGCAGCATCCGAAAGTTTCTCTTACTCTGCGTAAACAATACAGTAGGGAAAATATATGATTAAATCTGAAGGTGATTTGTGGGTATTTTTTCTTCTACCCTTCCTTTCTTTTCTGTCTGTCTCTCTCTCTCTCTCTCTCTCTCTCTCCCTCTCGCTCTCTCACACACAAACACACACACACACACACACACACACACACACACACACACACAGAGGGAGAGAGAGAGAGACAAACATATAACATATGCACAGGCGTCGTGTAGATATGTGTGCTCGTCTGTGTGCATATCATAGATTTCATGTACTACAGCATCATGAGTACCTAAGCTACATCCTACATTATTCATCCATTACCACAATGCATTCCACAACGATGAGTGCTGCCGCACTACATGAAGGATTAGCACCGAGACAGGCAACTGTAAGACGAGAGAAGCGGGCGTTCCCTAATAACAGCTGGCAGTGCAGCAGTACGTGTAATAGAATGAAACATCGGGACCTCTAAGTGTCAGTGTACTTGGAGTATTATTTACGTATCTACGACCCCGCCGTCGTCTGTAGTGGAGGAAAACGCCGTTTGGTTGAATGCCAGCCTCGAGGATGTGGGCGTCGGCATTATGCTACGCACGGCGCCCGGCAGCTGCCGTCAGGGAAGCTTTCAGGGCGGCGCGGCGTGTGACGGCACGTGCCGTTCTCAGGTGTAGGATGACCCGCGACAGCACACACTGAACCTCTATTCGCCGTCTCAACAGCTCGCAGTAGCCGACAAGGCGCCAGCCGCCTTACATAACGCGCCACTGGAATACCAAATGAAGCGGAATTGAGTGTGTCAAGTCTCCAAATGTGTGTGATCGCGCTAGCGAAACTGACAATATTTTACCTCCATTTGCACGAGTCTCTACTCGTTCTAGTCTAGCGCCCGTCTACCTGCAGTTGTGCCATTGCTACTTCAATATTTACTCTTGCTGGGTCGTTTTTTCTTCATTCGGTTATCATATTCTATCCCTAACACCACAGAGACAGCGTCTCTCTGCAAACTGTGTAAACCCTCCTCCATTAGTTTTGTTCGAACGGTAGACCGAAACATCTACATGTCTATAATAATTATTGTATGCACGTATTGGCCTTCTGCACGTTTGAAACCACTGAGTCGATACCAACCAAACTTAGTAAACCTATCACTTACTATTTGTAATGAAGCACTCTGACAGTAAGAACCACCTAACTAGAACCACCTCTCTCTCATACGAGAGAGGGAGAAAAGTCCAGAAGCTTATTTCAGGAACTTCTCGAGCATATTTAACCTAATTTTGTATTTATATGCACTATTTATGTAACCTTACTGTGTGGGCAATATACCCTTATGAATGGTAGAGGCGGTGAAACACCGTGGCATGTAAAAATATTTAATAACGACCGATATTAGTATTAAATTCATAGTTTCCGAAGTCGCTAGGGTCTCCGATGACAGCCCCGAAGACGCTCCACCCCTAATACGAGTTAAGGAATTGGTAAAAGACAGTGGCATTAGGATATCTGAGGCGGCAGTGAGCTGGTGGGGGAGTACTAAGGTTCTGGGTTAACAAAACTGTATATAATTAAACAGTTGTTAATTATCAAAACACAATGTAACACTTCAAAATTATTTAAATACACAACTTAATAGTTGGAACACTGATGACAAGTAAATTAGGAAGCTAAACCCAAGGCTCACCAGGTAGTAGATACAATTCTTGGAATGCATAGATGCAAAGTTATAACTTAAAAACATCGCCTCACTTTGACAGACCTAAAATAAAATTTCCTCCCTTTTCAAATCAACAGAATTTAAATTGCTAAGCAGTTGCAACAAAAATTATTTACTGAGTTTGTTGTTAACAAGCAACTACAGTCAAGGCCTTCAACCGACCGAACAACTAACTGCACTTAGCAATACCAGAAACAGCTAAACCCCTGATGATAAATCTCTACAAATGTCAAGCCTTTTCAAGTAATTACATTTCACATACAAGTTTCATCAAGGAACAAGTTGCCTCGCCCTTACAGACCGCCTTTTGGAAAACTAACCAATCTGAAATAAAGAACTTTTTATAGATAAAAGTTGTAATGACATGTAAGACAGATCCGGGATAACAGAATCAACGGCCAGTGGCCATGCAAAAACATTTCACAATGGGCAAAGGTGCTTTAGGATTTACAGGGAATTTGGTAAAGTGTACAAGATGCCTATCAATATTTGTTTTAAAGTATCTTAAGCTTACGCCCAAACACGCCTCAACGAGTAGACAGGCTATCAGGTTTATTAACACACATCCCAGGTACAAGGCGTGAGGTTCGTGAGACCTCCATGATAAATCGCCGTGAACATACAGGGTTCCGCAAACGGCCGAACGAACCTAAATGACAAAAAACGGTGTTGCTTACATGTACATAACTGGGGTTTAGAAGGAACTAGCTGTAGTAAACCATAAAGAAAGCTAACTACACTCCTGGAAATTGAAATAAGAACACCGTGTTGTCCCAGGAAGGGGAAACTTTATTGACACATTCCTGGGGTCAGATACATCACATGATCACACTGACAGAACCACAGGCACATAGACACAGGCAACAGAGCATGCACAATGTCGGCACTAGTACAGTGTATATCCACCTTTCGCAGCAATGCAGGCAGCTATTCTCCCATGGAGACGATCGTAGAGATGCTGGATGTAGTCCTGTGGAACGGCTTGCCATGCCATTTCCACCTGGCACCTCAGTTGGACCAGCGTTCGTGCTGGACGTGCAGACCGCGTGAGACGACGCTTCATCCAGTCCCAAACATGCTCAATGGGGGACAGATCCGGAGATCTTGCTGGCCAGGGTAGTTGACTTACACCTTCTAGAGCACGTTGGGTGGCACGGGATACATGCGGACGTGCATTGTCCTGTTGGAACAGCAAGTTCCCTTGCCGGTCTAGGAATGGTAGAACGATGGGTTCGATGACGGTTTGGATGTACCGTGCACTATTCAGTGTCCCCTCGACGATTACCAGTGGTGTACGGCCAGTGTAGGAGATCGCTCCCCACACCATGATGCCGGGTGTTGGCCCTGTGTGCCTCGGTTGTATGCAGTCCTGATTGTGGCGCTCACCTGCACGGCGCCAAACACGCATACGACCATCATTGGCACCAAGGCAGAAGCGACTCTCATCGCTGAAGACGACACGTCTCCATTCGTCCCTCCATTCACGCCTGTCGCGACACCACTGGAGGCGGGCTGCACGATGTTGGGGCGTGAGCGGAAGACGACCTAACTGTGTGCGGGACCGTAGCCCAGCTTCATGGAGACGGTTGAGAATGGTCCTCGCCGATACCCCAGGAGCAACAGTGTCCCTAATTTGCTGGGAAGTGGCGGTGCGGTCCCCTACGGCACTGCGTAGGATCCTACGGTCTTGGCGTGCATCCGTGCGTCGCTGCGGTCCGGTCCCAGGTCGACGGGCACGTGCACCTTCCGCCGACCACTGGCGACAACATCGATGTACTGTGGAGACTTCACGCCCCACGTGTTGAGCAATTCGGCGGTACGTCCACCCGGCCTCCCGCATGCCCACTATACGCCCTCGCTTAAAGTCCGTCAACTGTACATACGGTTGACGTCCACGCTGTCGCGGCATGCTACCAGTGTTAAAGACTGCGATGGAGCTCCGTATGCCACGTCAAACTGGCTGACACTGACGGCGGCGGTGCACAAATGCTGCGCAGCTAGCGCCATTCGATGGCCAACACCGCGGTTCCTGGTGTGTCCGCTGTGCCGTGCGTATGACCATTGCTTGTACAGCCCTCTCGCAGTGTCCGGAGCAAGTATGGTGGGTCTGACACACCGCTGTCAATGTGTTCTTTTTTCCATTTCCAGGAGTGTATAAAGGTCCGCTAGATGGATCATAATTAGCTGAAGTGTAGAACGCCAATGTAAGGCAAACACAATCTGAGAGGGTTATATGCAAGCAAACAACGGCAGTAGCCGGTCAAATAAACAGAAATGACTAGATGAGCCCAGCTGGTGGAAACGGCAAACAAAGAAATCACAATATAATTATAACAACAGTAGCTAGTTCGGCAAACTGCTAATATCAAGTAATGGGGTGTTACTAGAATCAGCTTGCCAGCTGTCTTACAAAAATAAGATTCATTTTCCACAGATGTCCGAGGAATTTACATTACCAAAAATGATCTTTAAAGCCATAGAGACTAACTGAAAAGTATAGTGAGGTCCCTTTCCTGGTTCGCTCTTCAGTTCAGTAAAAACCGCATAGGACAGTGGCTAATCCGTCCTACAACACATATACATAAGCAAGGATGTCGCACGCGCGGCGCACAATATCTCTGTCATGCCGGAAGCAGTCTCTAAGAAACTTGGACTGTGTCCCTTGCTATCAAGAACAAGATACGGCGATTGTACACACCTCTAGAATTTCTCTGAATGGGGGGAGAGGGAATCAAAAGGACGACGGAAATGCATAACTTAGGTATGTCTGGAGCAATTTCTACTAAATTTGGTATATATATGAATAAGTACAACTAGAAACATGTATTGGGAATCAGTTATCCCTACAACCATAGATTGAAGAAAAACCAAGACTTGTTAATCGGATTTGTAAACCTGGAAACAGCGTTCAACAATTTAAACTGGTGCAAGATGTTCGAAATATGGAGAGAAATAGGGGTAAGCTATGGGAAAAGAGAAGAACAAGAAAGAAGTGCTCGGATTAAAAAGGATGTAAGACAGAGATTTGTTCTTTCTCCCCAATTGTTTTATCTACATGTCGAAGAAACAATGGTGGAAAAAAAGAAAGGTTCAAGAGAGGGATTAAAATTCAAGGTAAATGGATATCAGATTCGCTGATGACGTTGCTAACTACAGTGAAAGTGAAAAGGTATTACAGGATCTGTTGAATGGAATGAACAGTGTAATGAGTAAATAATATTGATTGAGATTACATTGACGAAAGAGCGGTAGCAGAAATATTAACAGCAAGAATATTAACATCAAAACTGGTGATCACGAAGCAGATGAATTTAAGGAATTCTTCTACGTAGGCAACAAAATAACCCATGAAGGACGGACCAACAGGATATATAAAAGACGATCGCTGGCAAGAAGGGAATTCCTAACCACATGAATTCTACTAGTATCAAACATAGGTCTTCATTCTAAGAAGGAATTTCTGAGTTGGTATTTTTGGAGCACTTGTTAGGTAATGGGCGAATTGTGGCGCCCTGAAACTATTCTAAGTTCGAAGTTGGCGTGGCATCACGGGTCGCTCGGCGGGCGCGGGCCGCGCTGTAGGCCGACCACGTGGCGCCGGACGCTGGCCGAAGCAAGAGGGGTCCAGCCCGATCGCGTGGCTGGGAATTCCATGTTGACACTGTGACGAGGACGGTACTTTGTGTCGATGAAGGAGATGTCTATGTTGGGAGTGCCAAAGATGGCAGACTTTGTGAAACCATAATAGCAGACATTTCACAGTTTGTACAGAAATTAATCGTAGCCAGATGAATGATGATACCTCAAAAAGAAACATGTATACTACCATTATTTGCACGACGATTCTGATGGTGTAATCATATTTTCAATATATTTATTAGTTTAAAGTTTAGTATCTGACTGTAAGTTATACAAGTAAACAACATCAACGAATTATCTAAATCGAAGCAGTTCATCCGATTTTGTCGATCGACATGTCTTAGAAAGCTATCAGTGTAAACCTAAATTGGTATGAATTAGGCATTTAACTTGAATAATACATGAGTTATGGGACGTCAAAGTGGTCAATTACTATCGATCGCGTCAGGCCATAAGTACTACACAGTTACACGAAAAAACGGTAGCGGCATGCTTATAAATATATTTATTCGTCTATGTCTTTGTTTATATCCGATATATACCATTCATGAAGAAATTCGTCAAATATTTACTGTGTTTTAGAAAGCACAGTGACATTAGGCTACTGGCCTACTTTTGCTAGCTATTCCTTTAATATATGTTTATTTAATTTCTTTACGTATTTAATATTGTTTCTTAGAGCGTGTTTATGGTCCAACCATAGGAAATTTATTTAATTTCGCGTTATTTAAATGTAAATCAAGTAGTCCGTGTGCGTTTCAATATGTTTGTACATGTGAGTTGGCTTGAAGACAGGGCAGGAACGCTCTAGCCAATCACAGCGCTCGTGAATGGGGAGACTGGATGGAAGTGGGAGATGAGGTCATAGAGAGTACGACACGGCACGAGGGTGCTGGGCGCGACGGCGCGACAAACGCACGGTCGCGAGGAAGGACTTGGATTGTCGAGCAGTTTGCGAGTGTTCGCGAGAGATGGAAATACTTCGGAGTGCAGACTTGAGAACTTGTGAGATTTCCGAGTTTTCTACAGTGAAGACGTAGTATGCGTATGAATATCTCGCGAGCTATGTTGTTGTTCATAACTAATTATGTGAAGTAGGTATCTATTGTTTCCCTGCAATTCAACTCGTATTTCATTTAACTCGTGGACCAACGACACCAATGTTTTGCAGAAATATACCGCATTCTCAAAAGTACTTCTACTGTCGTACTCATAATTTAAAGACATTAAGAGAGTACCTGCAGATGTTATTTAATTCAAATCTTTCATTTATAAACGTCTTTGTTACGTTGTAAATTCGAAATTGCCGAGTGATAGGAACCTTCGACCATTCGATTCATTTGTATACTCATATTGTATACTGTAGGCTCAGCAGTTATTTGGCCTGTAATGCGGCAACTACGTATCCCAGCCCGTAGACAACGAAACCAGCTAAAACTTTTAGTATTTCAACTCTGAGTGTGTGGGTGCGTAGTTGAGGGCCACCACCATCTTTTCATTAATATTTTGAAAGCCCGCACACTGCACTGCGCGGTAGTGAGAAATGGACTGTGGCAAAACCGGAACAGAGGAAAATAGAAGCATTTGTTATGTGGTGCTACAGAAGAATGTTGAAAATTAGATGGACTGGTAAAGTAAGTAATGAGGAGGTTGTCTGTGTAATCAGCGAGGGGAAGAATACATGGGAAAGAATGGCAGTAAAAAGGCAAAGGTTAAGACATCAGGGAGTGATTTCCATACTACTAGAAGGGACTGTTGAGTGCAAAATCTGTAGAGGAAGGTCTTTGTTGTTGTGGTCTTCAGTCCTGAGACTGGTTTGATGCAGTTCTCCATGCTGCTCTATCCTGTGCAAGCTTCTTCATCTCTCAGTACCTACTGCAGCCTACATTTTTCTGAATATGCTTCGTGTATTCATCTCTTGGTCTCCCTCTACGATTTTTACCCTCCACGCTGCCCTCCAGTACAAAATTTTTGATCCCTTGATGCCTCAAAACATGTCCTACCAACCGATCCCTTCTTCTGGTCAAGTTGTGCCACAAAATCCTCTTCTCCCCAATTCTATTCTATACCTCCTCATCAGTTATGTGATATACCCATCTAATCTTCAGAATTCTTCTGTAGCACCACATTTAGAAAGCTTCTATTCTCTTCATGCCTAAATTATTTATCGTCGATGTTTCACTCCCATACATGGCTACACTCCATACAAATACTTTCAGGAACAACATCCTGACACTTAAATCTATACTCAAATGTTCACAAATTTCTCTTCTTCAGAAACGCTGTCCTTGCCATTAGCAGTCTTCATTTTACATCCTCTCTACGTCGACCATCATCAGTTATTTTGCTCCCCAAATAGCAAAACTCCTTTACTACTTTAAGTGTCTCATTTCCTAATTTAATTCCCTCAGCATCACCTGACTTAATTTGACTACATTGCATTATCCTTGTTTTGCTTTCGTTGATGTTCATCTTATACCCTCCTTTCAAGACACTGTCCATTCCGTTCAACTGCTCTTCCAAGTCCATTGCTGTCTCTTAGAGAATTACAATGTCATCGGCGAACCTCAAAGTTTTTATTTCTTCTCGATGGATTTTAAAACTCACTCAGAACTTTTCTTTTGTTTCCTTTACTACTTGCCCAATATACAGATTCAATAACATCGGGGAGAGACTACAACCCTGTCTCACTCCCTTCTCAATCATTGCTTCCCTTTCATGTCCCTCGACTCTTATAACTGCCATCTGCTTTCGTACAAATTGTAAATAGCCTTTCGCTCCCTGTATTTTACCCCTGCCACCTTCAGAATTTGAAGGAGAGTATTCCAGTCAACATCGTTAAAAGCTTTCTCTAAGTCTACAAATAATAGAAACGTAGGTTTGCTTTTACTTAATCTTTCTTCTAAGATAAGTCGTAGGGTCAGTATTGCCTCACGTGTTCCAACGTTTCTACGGAATCCAAACTGATTTCCCCGAGGTAAGCTTCTACCAGTATTTCCATTCGTCTGTAAATAATTCGCGTCAGTATTTTGCAGCTGTGACTTATAAAACTGATAGTTTCACATCTGTCAACACCTGCTTTCTTTGGGATTGGAATTATTATATTCTTCTTGAAGTCTGAGGGAATTTCGCCTGTCTCATACATCTATCTCACCACATGGTAGAGTTTTGTCAGGACTGGCTCTCCCAAGGTTGTCAGTAGTTCTAATGGAATGTTGTCTACTCCCAGGGCCTTGTTTCGACTTAGGTCTTTCAGTGCTCTGTCAATTTTTCACGCAGTATCATATCTCCCATATCATTTCGTTTACCTCATCTTCCATTTCCTTAATAATGTCCTCAAGAACATCGCCCCTGTATAGACCCTCTGTATACTCCTTCCACCTTTCTTCTTTCCGTTCTTTGCTTATAACTGGGTTTCCATCTTGATAATCGTCCAAGTGGTTCTTTTTTCTCCAAAGGTCTCCTTAATTTTCCTGTAGGCAGTATCTATCTTACCCCTCGAGAGATAAGCCTCTACATCCTCACATCTGTCCTCTAGCCATCCCTGCTTAGCCATTTTGCACTTCCTGTCGATATTTTTGAGATGTTTGTATTCCTTTTTGTCTGCTTCACTTACTGTATTTTTGTATTTTCTCCTTTTAAATTCAGTATCTTTTCTCTTACCCAAGGATTACTACTATCCCTCGTCTTTTTACCTACTTGATCGTCTGCTGCCTTCACTATTTCATTCCTCAAAGCTACCCATTCTTCTTCTACTGTATTTCTTTCCCCCATTCCTCTCAATTGTTCCGTTATGCTCCCCCTGAAACTCTGTGCAACCTCTGGTTCTTTCAGTTTATCCAGGTCCCATCTCCTTAAATTCCGAAGTTTTTGCAGTTTCTTCAGTTTTAATCCACAGTTCATAACCAATAGATTGTGGTCAGAGTCCACATCTGCCCCTGGAAATGTCTTACAATTTAAAACGTGGTTCCTAAATCTCTGTCTTATCATTATGTAATCTATCTGATACCTTCTAGTATCTCCAGGACTCTTTCATGTATACAACCTTCTTTTATGTTTATTGAACCAAGTGTTAGTTATGATTAAGTTATGCTCTGTACAAAATTCAACCAGACGGCTTCCTCTTTCATTTCTAACCCCCAAGCCATATTCACCTACTATGTTTCCTTTTCTCCCTTTTCCAACTCTCGAATTCCAGTCACCCGTGACTATTAAATTGTCGTCCCCCTTCACTACCTGAATAATTTATTTTATCTCATCAAACATTCCATCTATTCCTTCATCATCTGCATAGATAGTTGGCATATAAACTTGTACTACTGTAGTAGGCATGGGCATCGTGTCTATCTTGGCCACAATAATGCGTTCACTGTGCTGTTTGTAGTAGCTTACCCGCACTCCTACTTTTTTAATCGTTATTAAACCTACTCCTGCATTACCCCTATTTGATTTTGTATTGATAACCCTGTATTCATTTGACAAATGTCTTGTTCCTCCTGCCACCGAACTTCACGAATTCCCACTATATGTAAATTTAATCTATCCATTTCCCCTTTTAAATTTTCTGACCCACCTGCCCGACTAAGGGATCTGACACTCCTCGCTACAATCCGTAAAACGCCAGTTTTCTTTCTCCTGATAACGACGTCCTCTTGAGTAGTCCCCGCCCAGAGATCCGAGTGGGGAACTATTTTACCTCCAGAATATTTTACTCAAGAGGACGCCATCATCATTTAACCATACAGTAAAGCTGCATGCCCTCAGGAAAAATTACGGCTGTAGGTTTCCCCTTGCTCTCAGCCGTTCGCAGTACCAGCACAGCAAGGCCGTTTTGGTTATATCAGTCGATCATCCAGACTGTTGCCCCTGTAACTACTGAAAAGGCTGCTGCCCCTCTTCAGGAACCACACGTTTGTCTGGCCTCTCAACAGATACCCCTCCGTTGTGGTTGCACCTACGGTACGGCTATCTGTATCGTTGAGGCACGCAAGCCTCCCCGCCAACGGCAAGGTCCACGCTTCGTGGGAGGGGGGGGGGGGGGTAGAGGAAGGTAGAGATTGGTATAACTCCAATAAATAACTGAATGCATATGAAGACACAGGTTGCAAATGGAATTCGTGGCAGCCCCTTAAAACCAGTCGGAAGACTGATGAATGAAAAAAATAAAATAAAAAAAATACCACTAGGGTTGAAGCTGAGGTCAATAAGAGTTCAAATGTCAATATGTCCGAAAGTTCGCCACACACAGGGATGAAGTATGTATGAGATATGCCTGTATGTAAAATGTGCATACGTCTGTGAAATATACATGACATATGTGCACACTGATGAACCCTAATGCAAAGAGAGAGTAAAAAATTAGAAAAAGAAGGTTATGAGAGGAAGGGGAATGAAACTATGAATGATACGAAGTTCTCCCTGTCGGATATCTACGAGCATAACTAAAACCTATGAGAGTTCTGGTAGGAGTGCAGCGCATGTAATGGATAACGAAATAATTAAATCTTTAGATTGCACCAAAGGCACTGCAAAAATAGTTGGAAAAAGTCTGTAGTGGGAACACACATATCGCCAAATAAATGTAAGATTTAAGAAGATAGAATGACAGCAGTACAAATTACATGGAGATGAAACAAGCAGAAAACAAAAAGAGACAAAACATAGTTGCACGTGTGAACAGCTTTAGGAGAATTGTAATGATATTCTTTGCGAGCAGAGTGTAATAAAATGCAAACAGGCTACTGTGCGGGGATGAAGAAATGTGTAAAGAAAATGTCACGCAACATATCGAAACGAAAAGCACCCTATTGACAACCTAAGGAATCGAAAATTGAAATGTAGAATGAGGAGGAATATTTAAAAATTGGCTATATTCAGCTCAGGAATGAAATATGGAAGAATTTATGTGAAATACATTTCTTTAGGTTGAGGATAAACTAGCTGTCTGATACCACATCACCAACCGTTACCCCCCACTACAGCTTTGCCTCCGCTAGTTACCTCATTTCCTACCTTCCACACTTCACAGAACTTCTCCTGCATAGCCGGCCGTGGTGGCCGCGCGGTTCTAGGTGCTACAGTCTGGAACCGCGCGACCGCTACGGTCACAGGTCAGAATTCTGCCTCGGGCATGGATGTGTGTCCTTAGGTTAGTTAGGTTTAAGTAGTTCTACGTTCTAGGGAACTGATGACCACAGCAGTTAAGTCCCATAGTGCTCAGAGCCATTTGAACCATTTTGAATCCAGTTTCCTGTCCTCCCCGTACAAAAGACTTTTATCGTTTGTTTATGCTGTCCAACCCTTGCGACCCCATGGTGCTACAGCACCCTGACATTAACTGGAGAACGGTTTGGGGGTGTGTGTATGCATCCTTCTTACCGACGTCTGTGTCTGCACTCTGGT